>NC_056541.1:3201012-4436012 GCF_910596095.1 Thunnus maccoyii | reverse complement strand
CTCTGCAGCCGAACACTGGACTTCCCCGTTACTGCACGCACACCTGGAACAGCGGCTGGGCTTCCACTCCTCACCGTCCCTGTAGGATGCACCCTGCCAGGAGCAAGACTCTGGCACACACACACACACACACACACACGCAGAGAGAATGAGTAAACAGTGAACATGGGTGTCAGATAATGAGCTGACTGTTCAAGCATTGTTTTCCCACACACACACACTCATTGATTTACGGTCAGAGGGAGAAAAAAAAAGCATTTTGCTAATTACACAAACACCTGCGGGATCTCTTACCTGGCGAAAATATCGCTAAATGGTCGACTGGAGACGCTGCGGTATGTCAGAGGTGCTTTAAATATACTTTAAAACCACCAGAGACTGTAACTAATTACCAGTAGCAGAAACATAGTTGAGTCAATTTGTTTACAGAGCGCATTTAAAAACAACAAAAGTTGACCAAAGTGCTTTACAGAGACTGAGAGATATAATTAAATAAAAACAAAGGCAAAGTTATGACGGTCAAGGGGAAAATTAATAGAAGTGTAGAAAAAAATTAATAAAAATGAGATTTAAATCTTAAAAACACAACAGCATGGCACAAACAAGAGAACAAATAATTAATATAGAGAGGAAATAGCGTGGAATGATGAGCAGTGATTGGTCAGCAGATCTGGTGGTAAAATAAGAGGTGAAGAGTTCAGTCCACAGAAAAATATTAATGTTTAATAGCACAGAAAGCCTGAGAACATGTTTCATTCTACTGTATGAAAAGCATTTAAAAGCATACTGGACTAAGAATTGCGTTGGGAACATTTACATTTTTATTGCAGTATTGTGTGGATGGATGCAGTCAAATACATGTGGTTTCATAAAACAACTATTGTGGGAGAAAATGTAATTTCATGTATTCTCTTGGTTTTATTTTGTGAAATAATGTATCCGATGCACCGACGCTGAGGTCTGCAGCCTCAGATGTTCTGAGTCAGAACACTGGACAGACTGGATCGTTACCAGCAGACTAATATGACTGATTAAAGAAACATCTGATTCAAAAAGATTCTCTGAAAAACATCAACAGAGGACGAAGTCTCAGAAACACCTGTTAGAGCTTAAAACTACCTGAACTGAGATGGATGGATAGATGGATGGATAGATGGATGGATGGATGGATGGATGGATGGATGATGGATAGATAGATGGATGGATGGATGGATGATGGATAGATAGATAGATAGATAGATAGATAGATAGATAGATAGATAGATAGATAGATAGATAGATAGATAGATAGATAGATAGATAGATAGATAGATAGATAGATAGATAGATGGATGGATGGATGATGGATAGATAGATGGATGGATGGATGGATGATGGATAGATAGATGGATGGATGGATGGATGGATGGATGATGGATAGATAGATGGATGGATGGATGGATGATAGATAGATAGATAGATAGATAGATAGATAGATAGATAGATAGATAGATAGATAGATAGATAGATAGATAGATAGATGGATGGATGGATGGATGGATGGATGGATGGATGGATGGATGGATGATGGATAGATAGATGGATGGATGGATGGACGGATGGATAGATAGATAGATAGATAGATAGATAGATAGATGGATAGATGGATAGATGGATAGATAGATAGATAGATAGATAGATAGATGGATAGATAGATGGATAGATGATAGATAGATAGATAATTAAATAATTGAGGATAAAAACACAACAAAGCTAGAAGCTTATTTCCTTCGTGGTCCTCTGAGGGGAAGAGAGGGAAGGACGGCAGATATTCAAGTCAGGCTGGACCAGTTAAAACACACACAATCACAAACCACACACACAGTCAAACCAACAGACTAAGACAAAAACAGAAGAATCATACAACAAGTAAAACCAACTCATGTTTGGCTTTTCATCAAGCAGAGAGCAGGAGAGAGAGAGAGAGAGAGAGTTAACCTGAGGCAGAGTGCTGCTCTGCAGGACTGTCAGCTCCACACTTAGATTACAGTCCACAGGGCAAGTAGCTGAGATTGTGTGTGTGTGTGTGTGTGTGTGTGTGTGTGTGTGTGTGTGTGTGTGTGTGTGTGTGTGTGTGTGTGTGTGTGTGTTTGTGGCATTTCATATTTATCTGTGTGTGTTTTCCTGCACTGAGAGAGGTTATGCTGTTTAGCGTACATGTGTATATTTTGTGTGTCACTGTTTCATAGAGATTTTCATGCATTTTTCACTATATATGATGTGTTGTGTGTGAGATTTGTGTTCACATGCACGTCTTCCTTCAACCATCATTAACAGAGTAGTAACTCCAGCTACAGTCAGTCAGGCGACCCTTGAGAAAGGCAGCAGAATATAACTGAAGTGAAGTGTTGTAGCAGCCTGAGGTCTTTCCCCGTCTAAATGTGGTGTGATATTCATATGATGGAGAAGCAGAGCATCACTGACGAATCGTGTGTCTTTTTACTTCCTGCGAGCGGAGTTGTCTTGTTTCCAGCCGGCCGTCGGTTTCAGTCGTTTTGTACTGTGCGTATGTGAAACTTGGATAATCCATCACAGTTCAGCGTGGTTGTACTGTTGTGAACTTCAAGTGTTTGTGGATTCAAGGACCAAAGACAATGAAAAAAAAAAAAGAAACATGGCTGATGTAATGTATGTATGGTAGCCGACTCTCAAAGCTTAAAAGTCTGACAATCCCACAAGCCTTTGAATGTACTGAGAACAAAAAAAAAAAAAAAAATCCTTCTTAATGCCTCGACGGACAGTTTTCCTGCTCAGCTGCAGTAGAAGGACTTTAACAACAAACAACAGTTTACTTGACTAAATTGGACGACCGAACTCACATATAAGGTTCAAATAAACATTAAAATACATTTTTGTACAGAAGGAGGACTGTGGATTTCCGTCCCCCATCACCTACATTGTAAGAGCATTATGAAGGGATCTTTTAATGTCCAGTATGAACAGGAGAAATGGTTCAAGCAAGAAAAACATGTGTCAATGTTCATTTGGGTACCTCACTGTTGTTTTAAAGGACCAGTATGTAAGATTTAGTGGCATCTAGCAGTAAGGTTGTACATCGCAACAAACTGTATACCCTTCTCCTCCTCTTCCAAGCATGTAGGAGAACCTATGGTGGCTGCAAAACTCGCAAAAAATGGTCAGACAAACAGAGCCAGTGTTTGGTTTGTCCATTCTGGGCTACTGTAGAAACATGGCGGGCTCCGTTGAAGGGGACCCACTCCCTATGTAGATATAAAGTGCTCATTCTAAGCTAACGAAAATGCAACAATTCTTATTTTCAGGTGATTATACACTAATTAAAACACACTTATGAATATTATATTCCATTTCTGCCAAGTCAATTCCACTAGATGCCACTAAATTCTACACACTGCACCTTTAAGACAGACTTGAAAAACTGTGAAACTATCCTTACATACAATATAATATAAATATAAGGGTTTTGTAGTCTTTTAAAAGAAATGAAGAGCTGTGTGAGCAGGTGTTACCTCCGTTACGGCCACACTTGGGGCAACACTCTCCGGCTGGGGTGAATGGGCTCTGATCTACAGGACAGCTGAGAGGGGGGCAGGATGGTGTGGTGCAGGATACACTCCCTCCGGAGCAAGTACACACCGAACAGGGTAAAGGACTCCATTGGCTGTCATGCTGCGGGAACAAGGACAAACACAGAGAGAGAGAAAGACATTTATACACAGAAACACAACCGGAGGGGGGGGGGGGGGGGGGGGGGAGAGAGGAAGAAGAAGAAGAAGAAGAGAGACAGCGGGACGAGGGAAGCTGTTTTGCTCTCTGGGGACGAGACAACTTTAGTAAGCCTAAGCCTGAGTGGCAGACGAGAGAACAGAGTCACAGAGGGGGATAGAAGGTGGAGGAAAGATGTGTCAAAAAGAGATCACGGGAAGAAAGAAGTGAAAACAGATTAAATTAGAAAATACCGCCTCGCAGTTCTATGCCTCCGCCAAACAGTCATGTTGCAGTTTACATCTAGGTCTGTCCAGACTCATAATATTTATAGTGACGGAATTTAATAAAAGGTATTAAGTTATCACTATATTGACATGTCTGGTTCCAATGAATAATTCCCAGTGAGAAACAAGCTGTCTTCACTTCGAGACTGTGACACTTTTTTTGAGTTATGGTCCAAAAACGTGTGTTGTGAGGTCACAGTGACCTTGACCTTTGACCACCAAACTCTAACCTGTTCATCCTTGAGTCTAAGTGGATGTTTGTGCAAAACTTGAAGGTGTTTCTGCGACACATTGGACGGATGAATGGATAGAAAAACATAATGCTTCTGGCCACGGCTGTCATTGCATTGCTGAGGCATTAAAATAAAAGGATGTGTTTTAATATGAATAAGAAAGGTGCACTGTTAGAGGGCATTGCCTTGACATTTTCAAACTTATGTGCTCATATTTAATATTGCACGAAAACCCCTTTTAGCAGAGTGACCCGGCCACCTAAAGATGCTTTTCAACTGCGATACCAGCTCAAGGCCAACAGGAAGCTCTCCGTCGTTCTGAGTCATACTGTATGTGTGTACTAGTGTTAAGAAAATGCTTAAGGCCGTCATGTATATATAAAACCATGAGGATTTTCTATACATGATTGACAGACATAGATGAATCCATGCTTATGCAACCCTCTCTGGGGTATTAATTAAACATAGATATATATAATGTATCTTATAAATCTACATGCGGATATGCAGTAAAAGTTCAGATTTGTTCTTTCACTCTAAATGAGATGTCAGCATGTCAGCGTCGCCTGCAGTCAAAGTGGTAAAGGTGAGAATTCATTCACTTCCCTTTTCCGAGGTGTCAGGCTGTGAAACCTGCAATAAACCCTCTTCACACCCTGCATGAAATATATCATTAGTATGACTTTTAATGGAAAATTGATTTAAATGCTTTTTCACCCTGAATAGCATAGATTTTTTTTGTGGGAAACAATTACACCTTTTATGGTTTTGGCATACAGATAGTACTGTACTGCATATTTCTTCACAATCTATATATGCTAAATTAAAAGTTGTGGGTCGCAAGAGCTGTCCAGGGTGCTGATGAGCGAGTCCCTGGTTACAGTTAGATCTTTAAAGAAAAAAATAGATAATAGATATAGAAGACTGGTAGATTCAAAACCCCAAATATTGCTGTTGTTGGATGTCTTTCAAAAACATATTGGCTGAACACACAATAAGACCTTGCCAGTCCTTTGTGATGATGCAAAAAGAGGAAAAACAAGACTTTCAGCAGACATGATTTTTTAGTAGAGATGCAGTAAAGCCCTCAAAAGGTCACGACTCCTCTCCAAACCTCTTCTCCTGGTAGTTCAGTTCCATGTAAAGTGCCACTTCACCGGGGAGGCAACACAAATGGAATCTCCAAAATTGGCCGAGACAAAAAGATGTTCCCTTTTAGGACAACATGTCCTGTACTGTATCCAAAATGGATGCCAAAAAGTCCAGCTTGTTAAGCCGGAGGCCACCCGATAGAAGATGAACAAGACAGCAATTGTTGCTTTAGTGGGACAGAGGCGGGGATAAAGGGGGGGGGGGGAGGGGGCAGGTCTCTTGAAAACAGTTTTTCAGCAGTGATCAAATTTGACACATGAATCCCTTTAAAGATATACTATGCAGGGTTTGTCGGTCGGCATTTGTAAACGCAGCGTTCAAAGTTCGCAACCCTCCTCCCCCGGCTCGACTGGAGCGAGGGACAGAGAGACAGAGAGAGAGAGAGAGAGAGAGCAGTGCGAGAACAAAACCGTGAATCAGATAAATAAAACATTATTTTCTGATTGATTCATGGTGGTTCTAAAGCACAAATAAACACGCCCACGCCCCCCCGCAACACTGCAGGAAGGTGCTGCATTGACAGATTTTGTGTGAATACAGAGCTTCATCCTGCCCGCTGTGGCCTCTCTGCAGCTCTTCATACATCCATGACACAGAGAGCAGAGCGGAGCGGAGCAGAGGAGAGAGACGGAGACAGCGATGTAACCTGGTCGCTACCTGGGGGGCTACACACCCACTGCCCAAAGGTTGACGCTCAGAAACATCCCGAACACAGCAAAGTAATAAGAAAATAAGAAAATACAGGCAGAGGGCAGAGTCTCTGCAGATAAATACACCGCCATACACTTCTAGTGGGTCATAAGTGATGCATAGTATACCTTTAAAAGGTTTAAAATGTCCCTCCTGTTGTCCTCGGGTCAATTTTGACCCGGGAGGACAACAGGTGTCGCTATGTACTGTCACCAAAAAAATTGAAATGGTTTTAAAACAGTATCCTGACTAAACTTTTACATCAACATCAACATATTTTGCTCTGATCTCAACTATACTTAAAATAATTCATAATTTCTTAGTCAGGATAGTGTTTTAAAACCATTTCATTTTTTTGATGACAGTAATGACACCTGTTGTCCTTCCCGGGTCAAAATTGACCCGAGGACAACAAGAAGGTTAAAAAACATTCTCCTCCTAAAACACCATTGTCATTTACATCTGTATCTGCATATCTTATCAGGATAAGGATGAGCACAGGTCATTGAGAAATGTAAATGTATATAGAGAGCACATGGCAACTGGATCAACCAGACAACATCTGGAGGTGATCGGATCGGATTGTAATCGGATCTCGACCCGGTGTAAATGGCATCTGTACAGTTTGACCACATTCTTTAGAAAAAACAAAATTCACCATCAAGTTAAAAGATCACTTGACTTTATCTTCCAAAAACTGTCAAAAAGCTACAGATAAGCTCTACCTCTGCAAAGAAAAAATAAGTGGATTGCTTCTATTGACCTTGGACGCACCAAGTTTGCCAGCTCCACTTATCTAATTTGCATATTTAGCTCCACTCACAGTGATATGACAAGAATGATTGTTAATACCAGATGTAAATGCAAAGGCCAGTGATCAGATGTCATTATTCAGATACAGACTGCATGTTCACACTAAGTGTAAATAGGAGATAGATTCAAATATCTTTGAATTGATCAGGTTGCATCTTTGTCTGTGCATATTATTAATATTTGGTTGAAGGGACGGATGATCAGGAGAAGAGAAAAAGGGAAAGAATGTGAAGAAGAAGAGTCTTCTCTCCTTCCTCTGTCACTTCCACTTACTCCATAAATGACTCCTTCGTACTGGCAGGAGCCCTGGGACGAGGAGAGGCACTCCGGACAGCACTTGTTAGCAGGGATCCTCAGACGCTCGCCCTTTAGAAAAGAAAACACGCACACATGAATACACACACCAAAATACACACACACACACACAATTTTACCAGCATGAATACAAAACTTGTCAATTATTATCTGTCCATTTTCATGTAAATAACCCGAGACGCCAACACAAATAAAACCACAGGACCGACAATATGGAAAAGACTCTTTCAGGCGTGCGCAACATGTAGAATACAGAGCGAGCGAGCCGGATGTGTTATAATATAGATTCACGACGCGGTCCTTTAGCTGCGCTGCCTACACGCCCTAAAAAGAGGCTGAATGTGCGGCGGGAAGCGGACAGGAAGTGCGGGAAGGGCCGGACGCTGAGCCGGTGAATACTTTAGATGTTGTTTATTTGCAAATGATATGAAATGGAAGAAGGAGGAAGAGGAGGAGGAGGAGGGGGAGGAATACAATCTGTGTAAGGTGGGACAAAACAACCCCCGAGGAGCTTCAGAAAATGTCTTGTGTCAATTGAAAAAGAGAAAAAAAACAAACAGACATGCACCGATTCACGAGGAATAGATGGAAATTGAGCTATGCAGCAGGTAGTAGTTCACCTTGAATAAATAGACTGAAGGTTTATATTGTACTTTCAGCTTATTGCTATCATTACTAAACCCCGGAGCACACAAAATGAAATAAGACTAGCCGAAATGAAGCTGAATCCTGTCAGCATCTAGAAACTGTATCTCCTCTAACAGCCACTTTGTGTTCATAAATTAAACACAGATATTCTAAACCTTACTGTTTTACATATATTTATTTACATGTCTCTTCTGTAGAGCTTTTCATTTTTCTTTAAAAAAAAAAAAATTGTTTCAGTCCCTCTAGCTTTTTCTCTCTGCTGCCTAAAATTTAATCACCAAAAACGTGGCCGCGGTACAAGAATGTGATCCAATTTGAGGTTTTATTGCTGCAAATAAAGATGGATGGCTCATAAACAGAGTTCATTCATTACTCATGCAGGTAACAAATTTAACCATTCTGTGCACGTTTACAGTATCGCACTAACATGTAGTCTTTGAACAGTCAATAAAATATCTTGCAGTAACACTGTCGTCCATATTAGTTAGTGGTTAGGTCATCCTGGCGACTATTCATAGCACATAGTTTGAACCACACGTTACATTCATGGTCCATATTTCTATGCTTTGCAAAACAGTAACCATACAGTTTATCTGTTGTAATATTGCACAGGTGTCATGAGGTAGGAAGAAGGGAAACATGACAGGAAAGAGGAAAGTAAGAAGGCAAATGAGACTAAAAGAAGAAGGAGAGAGAGAGAAATGGAGGAAGAAATGAAACAAGCAAAGAAACAAATGGAGACGAAGGAGACTAATGGAGAGAACAATGGAGGAGGAAGCGAGGCAGCTGTAGCTGTAAGCTTTTATTTTCTTTTAACTGTTACTGCAGTGCCACCATTACATTACTGGGCACCTGATAATGGTGTGAGGTTATGAAATTTATTAAATAAAAAACAGCAAAAAGCATCAACCTTAGTCAAAGTCATTGTTGGTGATTCATGGTGTCACATTCATTTCAATAGTTCATGAGATTTTTGAGTTTTATGTGTTGGATTTTAAGTTATTTGCTATTTGAAATGTTAGCTACTATGTATTTTTAGCCAACAAGGTATATATATATCATGAGCCTGTGCCACAAAGCTATTATGATGTTATCCAGCTAACTTGATGGATTTGCTCACACACACACTCCTCAAACCTGTGACAGTTATGAATTCAAGACTATTGCTTTTCATGAAAGGTTATCAGGTGTCAGGATAGCTTGTTATATTGATGCCTTTTGTCATGTGAAATGTGAAATGTGGAGTGCTTCTCGGTAGCAGTGTGTGTAAAAAAAAAATGTGTGTGTGTAAACAAAGACAAAGCCACCGAGATAACCGGCTAACAACATAATCCAGCCCTGAGACACACGGGCTTCATCCTGTGATTCTTCTTCAGAGTAGCAGAAATGATTGTGAGATGAATGTAGTTTATTGGAGAATCGTGCACACGGAGACACTACAGTTGTTTCTCCTGATAACATTAAATTAATTCATTTAGCAGAAATTGCGGGTTGCATGCAAGCATAAAAAAATCCTCAAGTTTAAATAAACAATGAGCGCTTATTATTAAAGGCGGCTCTGAATCAGTCATCGAATCAATCGCTGTACTTTTTAATATCTTTCATATTTGTGATCCGGGGGGCCCGACAACTCCCTCCGGATGAAATTATAAAAATGTACCCATAACTTTTCCTCACGCCAGTATAACCAGTTAAAAGTATCAAGCCGCCTGTTAAAAGGCACCAGAATACAGTAAATGACATCTACTCTGTTAAAAATGTTCCTACGCCTGCATAACGTTGTCATATTATAACAATAATGCATATTTCTGTACAGTTTTATAGTATTATTGTCATACTATAACATATACAGGCCTATATATTGTCTCTGTTCTTATATTACTCTAATGTATATGTACAGACACGATAGATGTACTGGTAAAAAATGTGTAAAATGTGTTTTTACAACATAATCGAACAGAATTAAAATTTCTACTTAAGTGTAAATTACAAAATAAAAGGTAAAAAGTGTAAAATTCATGATTAGCCTGAAAGAAAAATGAAAAAAAATAACATTTGAAGTCTCAAATTTTGGAAGGACAATGCTGAAATATTCAGTTTATTTCATGTCTCTAACATCTGCGTAGCGTCATATAACATAATGGTGCATAATAGTGCTCTATCAGTCAATTATGCTGTTTTTTAAACAACAAACCCAGATATGAGTCATCCTATCCAGACACACACACACATCTGTGGTAGATGATTAATCCAGAGAGTGCATGTACGACTGCAGAAATATTAACATACGCCTCTCAAATTCAGAGATGGATTTTTAAAGGAAAAAAAGTCGATACGGGAGGAAAATGTATGCTCACAGATAATGGCAGTGGATGTTTAAAAAAAAAGAAAAAAAAGCCCTATAATCAGAGACATGCAGATGATGAAAACCTTAATACTTTTTATCACAGTGTAGGTGAGAGGGAATCACATTTTAAGAGCTTTTTAAATGGAAGGTGCACAAGGCTTGGTGAGCATGATGACTAATTTTTAATTAACATCGGATCGGTAGCCAGCAGAGCGCGAATGCATTAGACATTGATTGTTGCTTTAGCTCAGAGTTGGGATTGGATTTGATGCCGTCACCACAGGCTTGACGTTTAAATCACATTTATGAAAAAGCATGGGGAGGATCCGGTGGATAGATAGAATAAAAAAAAAAAGCTTTGAAGAGCTTTGAAAATGTGTCTCTGTGAATTCAAATGAACCAAAAAAAACAAAAAGGGGGGGGTAGGCTGGAACTAACAGTATCCAAACAGTTGTCACTGTGGCAAATAGAGTGGTCCAATCAACACACTTCACTGTACAATAGTCTGTCAGTTCACTGAGTCTTGTTGTAAGGACGACTTACAAAGACCAGTGATTAAACGGGCCCTTAAAAGAGGTTCTGCACTTCAAGGTGAAACTGAGAGAGGGAGATTAAAATATCACTAAACAAGGATCCTGCACATTCAAGGTCTTACATTTTATTCACTTTACTGAGATGATTCTGGTTACTGCCCTGTGGCTATGTTGATTTTGATAAAATATATCATAATCCTCACTCATTCAGTAGCTGAAAAAAAATGTCCTTCACAACATCTAAATATTGAAAATGACACGGAGTCTTCATCTTTAAACCACAAAGAAACACATAAGTCACGGGTATAAAGAGACGTAAATACATTTTTTACAAAGGCTCTCATCCTTTTTTTTGTGCAATTCGAAACACTTTCAATCAAAAGAAAGTTTAATTCTGAAAGTTTTTTCACAAAAGCTGAGTTGCTTAGGAAGAAGAAATATTCTGATTGTTTGACTTAAACCTCGGTGCTTCTCTTTGACTTGCCTGCTTTTGAACTTTTTACGCTGATTTCTACATTTTCTCCATGTTACTTCACACAGACAAAGCTCTTTAAATATTGATATTTTTTTGGCTGTTCAGTCTGTGCTGTTTGTTGGACAGTTTTATCGAGTGAAAGTAAGATAATGGAGTTTTCAGTTTCATTATTTACTGCATTAGCAATTGAGTTAACGTTATTCGTAGCAAGTCTTAAAACAACACTCAGGTATGAAGGGATCTTCTAATGGTCAGTATAAACAGGAGGAATGATTACAGCAAGAAAAACATTTTTCACTGTTCATTTGGGCTCCTGAATGTTGTTTTAAGGCAGATCTGAAAAATTGTGAACCCATCCTTTAAGCTAGTTAACTAGTTAACACAAAACCTGCCTCCAAAATCCATTTCTATGGAAGAATAGTGCTCTTTTACAAACTGAATAAAGTCAACTATGTTAATTAAGTTAGCTACTAGACACTAATTCCTTTATAATCAGTTAGGCAACTAAGCTAACTGACGTTTTTGCTATCTTGACAAGCTAGCTAGCGTACATGTCTTTCAACATCATGAAATCAATAAACTGTTTGTTACAAACCACAAAAAGTAAGAAAGTTGGAAGCTTAATGTCCTGATACTAAAGCTAACTTTTAAAAATAAATTGACTCACATCAGTGTAGCTAAGTTAGCCTAACTGACATTTTACCTTAAGATAGCCATACTACACTGTATTGCTACCTTAACAAGCTAGCTTGCGTACATGTCTTTCAACATCATAAAATCAACAAACTGTTTGTTGCAAACAGCAAGAGGTAAGAAAGTTGGGAGCTTAATGTTCTGATACTAAAGCTAACTTTTGAAAATAAATCGACTCACATCAGTGTAGCTAAGTTAGCCTAACTGACATTTTACCTTAAGATAGCCATATTACACTGTATTGCTACCTTAACAAGCTAGCTTGCGTACATGTCTTTCAACATCATGAAATCAACAAACTGTTTGTTACAAACAGCAAGAGGTAAGAAAGTTGGAAGCTTAATGGCCTGATACTAAAGCTAACTTTTTAAAAATAAATTGACTCACATCAGTGTAGCTAAGTTAGCCTAACTGACATTTGGCATTAAGCTAAAAAAGAAGTTTTAGCCCCCAGCTAAGCTAATTAGCTGAACTGCTTAATGTTACCTTTCAACATCATGAAACATCATGTTATAAAAAAAACAACAACTTATACTCTAACCAAATGTCCTTTTTTGCCTTTTTTGTGCAATTTTAGCTTGTTGGAAACCTTATCTAACATGTCTTTTTTTCAAAAAAAACTGCATGTTTTTGGCTTCGAGCCATATATTCTTTAAAAAAACACTTTTTTTTTATTACATTGGATATGACCTGTAGTTTCATATCCAAGAATGAAAAGCACCCTCCTGTTCCCTGTCTTACCCTCTGGAAGTCACACTGGGGGTTGGGGCAGTGGGTGGGCCTGCAGATGGCCACGTCGCTGTAGCAGCTACACTCCTGACACGACTGCGGGCTCCATGATGTGTTGTTCTGTCAAGACAAAGCAGAAAACAGACATGAAACATTACTGAGGGCACACATGATTCATCGCTGCCGGAAATAAATAAATAAAATCACTCTCTTACGGCTCATTATCATATCTTAACACACCGACATGTCATCTTCATGTTGACAACAGGCAAATGTACAGTAAACATATGTCGGACTCTTTGTGCATATTCATGTGAATGATAAAAAAAGATATTTTGACTGTATACCTGCCTGAAAGACTGTCACTTTTTTGCAGTTAATATGTAGTAACTAGAAGCTTGAATCTTCTACATTCACACAAAATAATGATTTAAATTTCTCCCTGAAACCAAATGTAGTAATTGTGCATTGTAGATATAGAGCAGAGGTATGAAATAGAAAAACTGAATTTAAGAAACAATGGCTTATATCAATCAGTATCATAGTCTGGAGAATTTGAACTCTTTCTACTTATTGCACCAGTTTGTGTTACAGGCACTTTGAGGTGCCACGATAGCCGAGTAAGGTTTTACTGCTCTAGTTTACAAAATGTGAGCACCACCATAAGAAAACCATTTCACACTTTGAACTCTTATTATCCTCTATACTTAAAGCTGTAAAACACTGGAAGGATTTCTGCTGCAGGTGGAGTGAAACTGCTTTGGTGTTGATTAAAAGTCTTGAGCACCATGGCCAACGAGACAATGAAATAGGACAAAAAAAAAAAAAGGCAGAAAGGCTGCTTGTAGTTTGGTTGCGCCCTTTAGCATGCCTGCTATTTTTCAATAGCTCATAACACCGAGCTGACAATGTCTTATGGCTAGCTTAAAGCCAAAGCTAAATCAATATTCCAGTGCCTGCATATGCTCAGATACGTATATCATTTTACAGTCCATAAATCGGATTTAGCCGGATGATTAATAATCCTCTCATGACGGGAATGTCCACGGGCAGCTGTGCCTATGGAGTGGACACTTCGTAATGGTTGGTGACTGTCACATGTGGAGGCTTTGCTCCATTTGAGACAGTAACTAAAGCGGGCATCTTAATGGACAAGAAACCTGAGCCTCAGGTAACAACCGGACCCCTAAATGGTTGCTTATATGCTGACGTAGGAAGGTATAAGAGGGTACACAGCAGTAGGTCTTACAGAAACCTTTTTTTTTTTTAAATTCTCCTGGCTGGATCTATCATGAGATGTCCTTAGATGTGCCTAATCCTGCACATTGTCTATTGGTGCACTGCAAAATGCCATAAGGGAGGGGGGGACTTTAAGGGTTTGATGTAATAAACGGGCTGCTACAATCTCTGCGCCGGTAGTAAACCATTACTTTTAATTTTCTGTGAAAAATGAGAGCCAAACATAATTCTTTAAAACAACTCTACTTGGTAACTGAGTTGAAGTGCAGAGGAAAGTCGAGCAGTAAGCATGCAGTAAAACGTGGGAGTAGCTATAGGTCATGTTGAAAGACACAGACAGAGACCACAGAATGAAAATTTAATTAGCGAAAGCAGCCAGCTGAGAGGAATGGCACTCCTGGAGAGAAACATGAGAGTTGATATGATCTCTATAGGGTGGTATGAGCTATTTATGTGTATACGTACATGTGTTTTAATTGCAAGTTTGCGGGTATGCATCGCTGCACAGCTGGGGCCAGATGTGTAACATGATTTATGTAAGGGCAAACGTTTCACGGGCAATCTCTGCACACAACGTTAATGTTTCAGCTCAGGAGGGAGAGCTAGCGGGGAGATGTGGGTTGCTACCGAGCGCTGCAGCTTTTTTTTTCATGATAGAAACCGTCTAACACAGATATACACGAGCTAAGATATATGATAATAAGTATTAACTCTGTCAAACACAAACAGATGATGCAGAAGATGCATATTAATATCTTTATATTTTGACTTTCCCCCTTTAATTTAATATGAACAAGGCGTTTGTTTCAACACTTTATTGAAGCTATATATTGTTTTCAAAGGCTGACATTTAATAAGCCAAGACACCGTATCTTTTTTTTTTTATACCTGAATAATTACAAATGACAAAACAAATTGAAATATTCTGCATGCCTTATGTATTAATTTCAAAATGTAATAATGAGTTTATGAAGATATTCACACGGCTGCTCACTACTGAGAGAAAAGTTTTGAGCCTTTAAATACAAACACGATGCTGATGTTGTGTTTCCTAGACATGAAACTAAAGTGCTTATTGAAATGTTTCACCAAACTTTTTACATGATGATTTTGCACTTTTCAAACAAACGCAACCGCAGAAAAAATTATGTGACTTTTCTAATTTGACGTCTTAATCGGGTTTATATTGTTAGACACATTTTTTAGATATGTATGTAAATGGTTGGGGCAGAGCCGACTAATCAATGTAGAGGATCATGAAATAATGCTTTTATCATCGTAATGAACCAGTTTAATTTGAGGTCTCTACAGAACTATAGATTATAGAAAGCAAACAACCATTAGGTGGTAAAGTGTCAATCAATGAGCCTCATTAAAACTGGATTTAAAAAACCTCTTTAAAGCTGCATTTAGGTACGTCAACCTAAATGTACATGCACACAAAGTCGAAAAGGTGCAGAGGAGTGTGGTGACTGCTGTCTCACCTATAGTGAGGATATCCATCGGAGCCTGGTTATGTATTAAAATGGGGGAGCAAACTTGGAAAGATACATAATGTGTGTGGGGGGTCTTGGGGTTCCTCCCCCACAAAAATTTTCTGCATTTCTACACCATTAACCTCTTGGATTAAGTCAAGAAACCAGTTTAGATTAGTCAGGTTGAGGGTGATATGAAAACCAGGAATATGCATCAAGAACAGTTTATAATTGGGTGGATCAGGACAGGAAATGATTATTAGAAGAATGGCTGTTTCATATTTGAAATTATATTCATAAAAACATTATGTAGCCTTAAATGTTAGCAGGTTGAAGGCTACTGGGCCATATTCAAGGTTAAACAAGGTCAAACAGTTTATATAAATGAAATAAGTACAACACATCACCATATGATTTGGATAATTAAACCAGGTTAAACCAGGTTAAACGTGAAGGTTGCTATTCTCAATGCTCACAAGGCATCTTCAAAGTCCGACAACTGCAACAAAGCACAAATAATATGGACTCACAACATCTATCTAACTCCAATCCCACACACTGGTTCTACTGGGAGCTATTAGCATCACTAGCTGATGTAGTTGTGATGTTATACAGGAATAAATAATCATAACCTGAAAAGCAGATTATGCTATATTATACTATACTATATTATCTCAAATCAAGAACTATTTTAATGCACAACTCAGAAGATGGTCATTTTAATCAAGGACTAGACCTCAGTTCCTCTTAGAGTAAACTTGCAGCTCTCATTTAGCCTGTATGAGAAAATAATCATAATAATGAAAGCAAAGCGCAGAGCAGCCGGATGAGAGATCATTACACGGAGTGATGCATCATCATGTTTAAAAATAATTCCATCCAAAGTCTAAAACTGAAACTAAAGCAAAGTCTTCTGCAGACGTCTAAACGAGATACTTTCCACTGCTGAATATTTGACTTAATTCAGACACCTTGGGGCTCTGTTTGTCTCATGAGGGTGAGATTTTTTTATAACTTGCTTTTGTCAGTTGCTGAAAATAGAAAAATGATCATTGATATAAGCTGCTTAAATATAATCACCTGGTTATTTTTAAAAAGACAAAAAGTGGGGGAACAAAACCATAACTTTGCTCCTCCTAACTGAATAATAAGGATGCATTTGCTCCACTTGCTCAGGCGCCTATGAGGATGTCTATGATACTGAATTTATGTGCAGAAGCTCACAACATCCATTAGCCGTTTGCGACCAACAAGGACAACGTTTGAGAAAGTGAAGGGCAACACTTTTATGTTTTCTACAAACATTCAGGGTCTTCCATTTACTTTTCTGTCTTTGCATTTTTTTTTTTTTAAATTCCAAACAGGATGTGGCAATTCAAGAAAAAAGCAATCCAGGAAAAGTACAAAAGAAGATTCACTGCAACAAGACACTCAGAATTGCATCTATCCGTGCATCCGAGCTATTACACGGAGAGACTATCTCTCAGGTAATATGTTCTGCTTTGCAAAGAGCAATTCACACGGAAGAGTGAGATCAGTTTGTCACGCCGAGTATCACGATTCCTCTCAATCTCCCAGTTTGCATAAAACAGGTCAGAGACACCTGCCCCCCCCCCCCCCCCCCCCTCCCCCCCCTCGTCCTCCGGCCTTTTCTGAACTATATAATACAAAAGTATCTTCCATATGGTCACCGTTAAAAGGGTCGAGTTCAGCGACGCTCTCCGCTTTTGGCGACAATTTGTTCTTCATCAGACAGCTTTCTAAAAGTTGAGGTTCAAAGCAAAACTTATAAATGGAAAATCTTCCTGATTGGACCAGAACGGCAGAACTTCAGGCTATTCAGTAATTCCTTCCCGGAGTATAAAACTCTACTCAAGTGAAAGCAGGAAAGATTGATTTTTTTAGAAAAGTTATTTAAAAAAAGAACAGTACATGAATACAGCATGAAAAACCTGTTGAATTACAAGAGAAAGTACAAGAACTTTTAATTTGAAACTTTAATTCCCTGCAAAATAGTTGGTTAAAGGTTCATTTGTGCATCAAGCTTGTAAGTGCGAGTGGATTTAAGCGCACATTTATGACATTTTTTGACTCTTATAGGAGGGAAAGCAAAAACTCCGACACTTGAATCGTTTTAAAACAACAAAATTCCTTTTGTTTCATACGATAAGATCCAGGAAGTTTGTTGAAAATAAAAATAATTTCATTTAAGTGTATTATTAACCGCAAACAGGTGTCTGAACAAGAACTTTTGCCCATTTTCCTTCTAATTACCTACTTGGGTTTAAATGGAATAAAAAAATTAAATTCTGGTCCAAACCCTTGAAATGCATGCATGTCTTTGAGTGTCAGATGATAACCTACATGTGTATATTTGTTGTTTGTAAAACAAGAACACCATGTGGAATATTTAGATCGCTTTGACTTAAATTGGGTAAGGAGGTTAGCGGGGTTAATAATAAAGTCTGTGTGCATGGGGTCGCTTCAGAAATAAGTTTCCTGTTATGGCTCTGTGGCTGCCATTCATGTCAGGAACTCTTCCTGAGTAGAGCTGTGTAAAATTAGCGCAGTGGCTAACAGTATATAGGAGGAGACTTTGGCTCGGACTCGGCTGCACGCCACGGCCTCGGAGTGCGAGTCCATTTCAGCCCTGGTCTCGGGAGGGGATCAGGAGGTTGCACTCAATTCCAAATCCTTGTTCTGTTTGCCTGCTGAATAGACCATGAGCAGAATGGGATTGACCCCGGGTTCGCTGTTAACACGGACCTCTTAAAGCGGCCAGGGCATGGAAGCCAGGGAGGCCCCCCCCACCCCCCCCTTGCTCTGACAAGTCCGAGCCAGGGGAGCTATACAGCAGACAGCAGCGTGAGTGGCAGCGGCAATTCCTCCCTTACTCCCAATCAGATTGTCCCCAACAGGGACCCGTACCTGGGATTCATTCATTTAACGTCTAAGGAGTTGAGGGCTTATTTCATTCCCCCCCTGGAGAAAGACTCAGATTTGATTTAGGACTGAACTGGCTCAGTCTACATGGCTGGACGTCTTTAATTTCATACAAAAACAGATCCATAACTCTCACACACAGTATATTCTAGTTGTAGGCTGTCATAGAGGGCCTGCTTGAGGTTTGTAAAAGTGAATAAAGAATGCACCTTTCCATGCTGAGCTAAGCCAGCTGTTGTGCATCAAATCTAAGAAATTTTAATCTGAAGTCACATTAAAGGACATGTGAATATTTGTATTAAAGTGTTATATAAAAAATCTTGGCTCTTTTCTTCATTTGCTTATGTCATGACAGTGATGAGCAGTAGGGCAGTGTGAATACAGAAACACTACATGACAGATGAAATATGGTGCCTTCAAATATAGTCACGTATCATGTTTACTAATAGAGTCTATATCAATGATTCACTGGTGGGTAGGGGCTTGATAGGGCTGTGACCTCTGACTATTCTTACAATCAAATGATTTATTGTAATTGTAATTTATCTGTAAAATGCCAGAAAATATTTTTTTTTAAAATGCAGATTACAAGTTTCCAGAGACCAAAGTCAGTCTTCAAGATTGAGGTTTCATCTGACCAACAGTCCAAAAATATATATATTTAATTTACAAAGATATAAAAGCTGACAGCTAGCAAATATTTAGTGTTTAGTGGTTGATAAATGTTAAATCAATTATCAAAATGTTGTAAATTTGTTGTTGTTTCAAATAATTTATCTTAAAAAATGTATCTCTCATTCCTCAACATGACTTTTAAATGCAGAAAACATTCAAGTGTTTTTGAAGACAAACTTTTTGTTCTCACTTTTCCGACCATCAGAAAATGCTGAAAAATGTCAATCGCTGCTTCCAAAAAGCCCAACGTGACGTCCTCACATGCCCTGTTTTTTCCCGGACAACAGTCCACAACCCAAAGGTCTTTAGTTTAGTATCATAGAAGACTAAATAAACAGAAATTATTCACATTTGAGAAGCTGGAATCAGAGAATTTGGACATTTTGTCTTAAAAAATGACTCAAAACAAAACGAGCCATATAACATACACCTGACTACTTTAATGAGATCCTGCTATTGACCCTCAACATATGCTAACTTGACGGGGGAGAACAGGGGACTGTGTGTTCTCATCAGTTAACAAGGAAGTTAACTGATGAGGAAAATGCAGAAGAAGACTGCAGTCATACTGGGAGGTTCCCAGCATGGAGTGTGTCTTCCTGAATGAAAATGAAGCATGATGAAGCTGAAAAACAACCTGCATCCTCAAGTCAATTCAGCCGGAACAAATAAAGAGGGAGGGGATTACTCGGTTGCCCCATACACCGGCTTAAGTAGCTGATTGAATTAAAATCCATTGGAGAACAAAAGGCAAGAGTCAAACGTTAACAGGGCTCAGTTTTCTGTCACTGTCAATAACGCTTTTTGGACTCTCCCATTCAAGACGGGGGCAGTGTGAAGAAAGGCAGCCTGTCAGGCAAGCAAAATGTAATTGGGCTAAAATTGGGCCAGGAGCTGATAGAAACTGAAGCTATTACTGAGGCAAATTCAATCTGGGGACGTGATGGCTTACAGCAGCCAGAGGAGCTTGAGATGGCTGCAAAACCGCTTGAGCTTCTCCTCGAGGGAAACCTGGTTCTGTCAACACAGCTTTATGTTTACAGCTGATCAGACGGAAGCCTTGTACTACACAAACCTTTGTGCACTTCAGCTTACATGTAACATACAGCCGGGTCAGGTTTCATCAGTGTAATACATGCTAACAGCAGAGAAGGGTCGCGTGACCAAAAAGGGTGAAATCAAGACCCACTGGGAACATTGGAAATAACTTTTTTTTAGCCCTCTTTCTCCTCTTTTTGAGTTGTGTGGTGGCTTTAGTCTATAAACACTGAATAGCACAAGAAATACTTTAGACAAAAAAGCAATGGTGCAACGAGACAGGGTGGGTTTGATGAGGGACTCACTTCTTTACTGGAAACTTTTAGTATCACCATCACATCTGTTCACTTCACAAAATAGTACTCAGGCAAACCACTTGATGCATGTCCTCTGTGGGCTTGTGAAACTTATTGTTTTAATTGCAGGACATCACTAACTTATATAAAGGTAGATGAGGCACATTCAAAGAACTTGGGTTAACTAAAAAGGTAACTTTGAACATTTTTATCAAAGGATAACTGATATTTAATGTGGTAATGTGGCTCTGAGGTTGTTTTTTCCTTTGTTTTTATGTGTGTGCTGTTCCAAATTAGGCACATATCATCCCACGAGAATTTAAGTGTATCTTTAGACTTTATCACAAAAGAGATTTTTCTGCTTAAGTTGTACAAAAGACATACAACTAATTAATAAACATAAAACAAGACTAAGAGTCTACAGCAATGCTAGCTGCTCTGTGAGACTGTATGTAGGCAAAGCTGTGAGGGAGCTAAATGCTAACATTAGCATGCTAACATGCAATATCCTGATGCTAAGAGGCAGGTATAATATATACATAATAATACAAAAAACATACAACAGATTAATAAACATAAAACAAGACTAAGAGTCTACAGCAATGCTAGCTGCTCTGTAAGACTATATGTAGGTAAAGCTGTGAGGGAGCTAAATGCTAACACTAGCATGCTAACGCGCCATATCCTGACGCTAAGAAGCAGGTATGTATTCACAATATTTATATATATTATAGTTTAGGTTGTTAGCATGCTAACAACTAATCATAATATTAAACACAAGTACAGCAGAGGCCGGTGGGGATTTCTATCGTTTTTAAGATATTTGACATAAACTAAATTAATCAGGCAAAGTCATTATTAGGATACATTGCCTGGAAACCATAACCTTAAGTGCCAGATAGTTTGTTACACAGAACCATCTGAGAAGTCACCCTTGGAAACTGTTTGGAAAAGGGCAGGCACTTTCAAAAAATACTTGGCAGGTGATTGGAGGAACCATCTATCTATCACCATCTATCAAAGGCTAATGCGTCTCGCTGTCATCGCACGTAAACTACGCCCCTAGCTGCCAGTAGTTCTAGGAAGCGCATAACTTGAAGTCTGACAAGACGGATCCTCGTGTGATCTCGTGAATCCAGATGCCTCGCAAGGTAATGAAAGCCATGAATGTCTCTAAGAACTTTTATGCCAATCCATCAAGTAGATGTTGAGATATTTCACAAGTGAAAACTTTGACCTGCTGGTGGTGCTTAATTAAAGGTCAAGGGATCGATAAAGTAATTAGGATTCATCATCTGGGTATCATGAATGTCTGTGCAAACTTTCGTGGCAGTTCAGCCAATAGTTGCAGAGATATTTCAGTCTGGAGGAAAGTAGTGGACTGACTGACTGAAATTGCCATCCCCGTGCTGCTAAAAAGTTGTCAGAACAGCCAGTTCAAAGGATGCCAGAGGAAAATAAGATGTTTGATGTTTCCTTGATAACAAAAAAAAAAGGGACTCGAGCAGCTCAACTGATGCGAACGGCACACAAAGAGAAAATGCTGCACTATGTCCTATTTTATTTATTTAAAATACTGAGCCACAGCACACCACCGACCTGACAATGCAGTAACAAGTTCTAATTTCAGGTAGCCTGTTCACTCTTTCTCATTATCGCTGCCTGCTATCGAGCTGCCTCCTCCTCATCATTCTGGATCTTCACTACGAGCAGCAGAAGGAGTCTTAACATTGCCGTTTTTTGGAGGGCAACAGCTGTGTCGCTCCTTTCGCAGAATAATTCCCAGCCGAAATGAATTCAAATATATTCATTTGCTGCCATTTAATTGCTTTTACCCCACAACTTTCTTCAGTACTGGCCGAGTAATTATATGCTAATTCCTTGCGATGCAAGCTGTGAAAACAAGAAAAGTTATTGCGCTGCCCAGCTGAAGGACACCTTAAACTGTCACTGTTTCTGCCAAAAAGCCAGATTTAATCGAAGCTTTGGCAAATATGGAAAGCAGTCACAAGGAGTAAAGAGATGGATTTGGCTGCTATGTGATCTCATCATGAATGTCTATGGCTGTCCTGTGAGCTATCCATCATCTGACCCCCCAATACATGCTATTTAGCAGCTGAGGAATCTGCATGTAAAGCAGGAGACTGTGTGATCTGCCACTGGGTACGCATTGTTATGCTAATACTCACACATAATCGCCTGGGGGGGGGGGAAAGGCTGAGTTTAAAAGTTGTGACTTAGCTCATTGATTCAACTTTCCCCTCATGCCTCCGGTCCAATTAGAGGACCTGCTGCTAAGACATGACAAATGACTGGCTGATCACTGGCCTCCCAACACCCATAAATCCAGCTGTCTGCCCTCGCCCCGCCCTGGCTGCTATCGCTCCTGCAGCCAAATATCAGCATCCAGCACGTAATGGGTTCTGGATCATCAAACAGATGGCCCAAAGAGTCAGGGTCCACCACAGAGAGAGAGAGAGAGAGAGAGAGAGAGAGAGAGAGAGAGAGAGAGAGAGAGAGAGAGAGAGAGAGAGAGAGAGAGAGAGAGAGAGATCGGTGTTGAAAAGCCACAGGGATCATGAACGGAAAAACAAAAGATTGTTTTGTGAGACAGAACTGTTTCATAAATAGATTTTAGGAGCGTGTTTGTTGTATATTTCATGAGATGATTAATTTAGATGCAGTTTAACAGAAACATCTGCTTGATAGCAAAGACTTGAGTCACATCAAACCAGTTTTGTTTTTTTTATATAATGGCGCACTGCAAAAGACACCACCACTAAAATAACTACAGGCGGTTCTGCTGGGATTATTCCAGCCTGCAGTAACCGCGACTGACCCATTTAGGAGGGTCAAGAATAGAAATGCACACTCATAGCTCACCAGTTAATATTTTTTTTTGGACTTTCAAGGCATCGAACTGCAAAACAAAATATAAAGAAACCGACCGCAGAGAGGGTATGAGATTACATAAATCATAAATAAAGTTAAAGAGACAGACTTACAGCTAACACAAGAGGGGTTTATGACAAGGCCAGGTGTGATATAACTTACCAAACAGCTCTGCGCACAAACAGAAGCATTTTACTCAATAATTCAACTCCACTGTCTCAGCGGCCATTAGCTCTAATGAAAAATCCATGACACAATTCCATCCGAAAGTTTTAATGCTGCTCTGACAGTTTGTGCTGCACTTTAAGCTTAGTTTGATTTGGAAATTTTCAGCATTGGAAAGATAAAAATGAGTCAAAGAAAAGGGGAAAAAGGAGGGAGGGGGGGGGGGGGGGGGGAGGGGGGTTACAGTGACAGAGATGCAGGTGTACAAAAAGTACAAAAAGTGAATCACATACTGTCTTTCATCTCACAGACCTGCAGTGATATATAATGCATGCTGCTGGTATTCAATCTCAGACGCTTGTTTTCTTTTCATTGTAAGCCTTTTTTAGAGGAAGCTGACTCATTCATTATCCAGTTTACAGGTTCCTCACATCTGACAAAACTCATTTGCATTCACTCCAAAAAAAAAAAAAAAAGATTTCATGTCGGAAGCCACGTTGCGTAATTCAAAATCCTGTTTGACAAATCTATCTCATTTGTTCCTGTTTCGTTGCTCCTATTATAAGCCTACAGTGTCCGACCTGAGCTCCGATGATGCAGACACATCACCGTCCCCTCCAGTTTCACATGTTTCACCCCCAACGCCAAACAGCTCGGAAAAACAACAGTCTACAGCTCTTAGAGAAGAACAACAGCTTTTAGGCTAACAAAACAAAGGGTAAATAATTCATTTAGTATGTACATAGCTTTGTGAGCAAGCCTCTGAAGTTTTTTTTTTTATTGTTTTATCCTCTAAATACTCCTGAAGACGAGGAAGAAGATGCATTAAAAGTGTCTCGCTCTGCAGGGATTCTCCTGCGAGCCTGATTCGACCCTCACATCCATGTGCACTAGTTTTTAATAATGCATCGGCTTTCCACTCAGGCGTGGTGAAAGTCATGTTAGGTGATCTCTCAGCTACAGAGTAACCAGGGATTTGAGGCTGAACAAGTTTCTAAATCACAGTTTTCCACCTTGGAGGAATGTCGAAAATGCAACTTGAATTAAAAATTGACGACGAGTGATTTCTGACCCATTTTAAATGCCTCCCCGTTTCTTGTGGGGAGCTTATGAATCTGTAACCGAATTTTAATTTGGGGCAGCTGTGAACATTGCTGGAGCCCTCTGCACTGCAATACGACTGCAAATCCTGTTTCTGAGTGACACCATCTGGATAATGTTTCATGAAACTCCTGCTGTAACTTCAGACCCATCAGACAGAAGAAAAGGTGAAAGGTCACAGGATGTCCCGTTGGCAGGTCTACTAGCTGGCGCTCAAGCTAACATGCATGCTGGCTACTAACCAGTGTTATGTTGCACATTCCCAGCCAAGGTTGAACTTTAAACACAGGCTGCACGAAGCTAAATTAACAGCTTTATACATAGTTAACCCAGAACTGTGGCCGGGTCGCTCTGTGTGTACCATCATACATCTGTTTTTGAAAGGGAGAGAACATCATGTAAACTCACTGAAAAATACATTAAGACATATAAAACCTTTTTAACTGTTCATTTTAGCTCCTTGCAGACACACACTCATGATTTTAGGTCTGGCGAGGAAGATTTCCAAACCCAAGAAGTTACATAAAATGGATAAAGCAAGATATAGTTTACTGCAACATCCTTTTAGATATGACACATTTCAGTAAATCCGTATGCAGACCAAGTCAGGCGTTTTTGGGACATTCTCTGCGGGGTTTCTCGCTTCTCTCTCTGTCGCTGGTGCTCTGAGCTCGCTTGCATTCTCTCTCTTTTTCTCTCATCTTATTCGGGAAGCCGTCAGCAAAGCCTTATTTTACATTTAACGTTATCAAACAAAGAGATATGTCTCCTAGTAATGTCTTTGTCCTCCCTCACAGCAGAATTGTATAGCTTTGATCAGTCTGATCACCAGCTGGGATTGGTCACCACAGGTTGCGTTCTTCCAAAAGTTGATTTTGGTTCAACTTACTCGCCGCAGGCCGCAGCAGCGCCCCTGCAGCCCCCCTACCTCCACAGCCTTCAAATGAATGGGAGGACTGGAATTCAGCCTTTCACTATCACATGCATCCCATAAACAAACAAACAAACAACTGGTAGAATAGCCTCAGTATGCTGCCATCTAGTGTTTGTGCTGAACCCCGATTTATAACGTCACGTACCTTCAGGAGATGCTCTGACATCACTCTTCCATAAAACCAGCAGAAATATGGCCTGAAGATGCACATAAACCCTCCCATCCCCTGCACTTCCTCGCACTCTCCGTCCTTCGCTCACATAGAAAAGCAT
The DNA here is from genome assembly GCF_910596095.1 of Thunnus maccoyii. NCBI lineage: Eukaryota > Metazoa > Chordata > Actinopteri > Scombriformes > Scombridae > Thunnus > Thunnus maccoyii. The sequence continues at coordinate 4,410,344 of NC_056541.1, read as the reverse complement.
TTGTCCATATTGTGTTGTGGAGTGAACAGACTGAAACAGTGTGTAATAGCTCTTTTTAAGACAAAAAATCCTGGTCCCTGTACCTCTTGGCAGGCTGTAAAAGCAGCAAGACTTTCTTTTCAGGGTGTTAAAAGTGCAGCAGTACTTTAGCAAGCAGCATATAGTAAAAAAAAAGAGGCAAAAAACATCTGCTACCAGAAATATGCAGCGAGTTCAAGAAGCAGCGGTTGATAAAAACGAAATTTTATGCTCATAAAACAGGCAGGGTTTGCACATCACTCTTTATGGGTTTAAAACGACCAGACATACTGGCTACCGGTCTCTTTTAGACAAGCACACACACACGGATGAGGATGTATGGATTACCAGGGAGGCAGCTCTCTGACAGCTTTTGCGGCCAGAGGGAACCTGACACAGGAAACAAGGCGTAATGCTGTCTGAATGAGAAGAGCAGCAGCTGTGTGTGTGTGTGTGTGTGTGTGTGTGTGTGTGTGTGTGCCATCATCTAGTTTAACACCAGGCTCTACCCTCTGAGCTACAAAACAAAAATAACATATGTCATTAGGTATCTGTGAGCGCGTTAGTGTGGAGTAGGAGAAGGCAATTAGAGCTGAGTTAAGATGAGGCTGGCAAACACACAATGCGAATGCACTAACTGTAGTGTAGAGCTGCAAGAAACACACGCACTGCTCAGTCTCGTGCACACTTTTCTAACACTTTCACACTCCCTGTGGGTCAGCGCACTCACGCCAAGATGGTTTCGAGCAAGTTAGTTTGTTTAGAAACGGCTGCAAACGCTAGTAACAGCGATCACGTTTTCAGTCTCCGGAGAGTAGTTCTGTGTAAGGCAGACGCTCACTGAGCATGTGCGGGAACACGGCCCTGTTTACAGCTTCACTAGCTGGTTGTGCTACATTATCACAGACTGAAAGTGTTCAAACTAAACATGGAAGAGGCAGCGTTCAGTTTTTATGCTCCACATATCTGGAACAAACTCCCAGAAAACTGCAGGTCTGCTGCAACTCTCAGTTCTTTTAAATCAAGGCTGTTTGCAGCTTTTTTTCAATCAGATTTGAGGCTTTTGATTAATATCTAACACTGCACTGTTACATTTACTCTCCTGTTTTATCCGTCCTATTCTATTTTAGCTTTTTTTTTTTTTTCCAATTCAACACTTTTTAATTGTATTTAAACAGCTTTTTATATTGCCTTGTGTTGCTTTTTGTCTTTGACGCCTTTTATGTGTCATGTAAAGCACTTTGAATCGCCTTGTTGTTGAAATGTGCTACACAAATGAAATTGCCTTGTCTTGCCTAAAGTTATTTACAATGTACATTGTAGTAAAAAAGTCAACAGGCTGTGATATGTAGCACAACAAGCTGGTGAAGCTGTAAACAGAACCACATTCCTGCACATATTGAGCTGCATCTGACTACTCTCCGGGGACTGAAAATGTGATCGCTGTTATTAGTCTTTGAAGCCGTTTCTAAACAAACTAACGTGACCAAAACCTTTTGTTTCGTCACCCAGTGCGGGCGATGTGACTCATTGATGTCTTTTTAACAGTTTTTTGGGCAACAACAGAGGTCTACAGCACAGAGGAATAAGATCTATCAGGCTTTTGATACACACATAAGTAGATTATGATCTACATAAGTAGATTAGTTCATTGTTGGTTTGGATCCAAACATGAGGTTTGTTGACAAGAGAAAAATATAAAAAATCCGCACTTATCCTTTAGGGGTGAGCTCCTTTAAAATCGTCTGCATGTTTTCATACAAATTCAATAACATGACTTCAGACCAGCTGGTAAAAACTGGCTGAAGGGGTGAGAGCAGTTACTGTGGCGAGAAGAAAGAAAGAGAGGGCAAGAGTGTTCACAGGGAGGCACTAAGAGGATTAACCGCATATGCTCGGCGTTACCAAAATCACCATACATTTCATTCATTTTTTCAAACTGCAAAACAAACCTGCACCTAGTGTGTGTGTGTGTGTGTGTGTGCATGTGAGAGGTGTGTGAGGTCGCTGTGGCTCTGACGGCTCGCAGGAGTAAATTTCAACAAGAACCCTCCACACACGTACATTCACACAGCCTGGTGTTCCTCTTCTCAGGATGCTATTAGAGTCTTGATTAGGATAAGTGGAGCACGGCTACTGTTAAAGAAGCTAAATGGGCCAAAGTGTGCATGTGGCACTCTGTGTGTGTGTGTTTGTGTGTTTGTGTATAATCCAATCTCCCTTCTCCCTGCTCTATAATTGGGTTTTGTGCTCAGCAGCTCAGACCCAGGCTGAATCTTCCTTTTGGGGAGGTTTTGTCTTCTTTTTTTTTTTTTTTTTTTTTTTTGAGAGAGAGAGTTGGCGCACGTTGCAGAAACCCCTTCACACCCCCTGCCTGCCTTGTTAACAAACACACACCTAGAAACACACACACACACATACACATGGGCTCTCGAAACACATCCCACCCCCTGCCATCGCCAACAAGATACTTCTACAGTTTCTACACAGCAAGATGTGATGTTACAAGCGTCAAGCTGTGTACTGGTGTTAACGGGAGTGCTGGCTGGCTGGCACTGTGCATGTGTGTGTGTGTGTGTGTATGTGTGTGTGTGTGTGTTATGTAGCTTTACCCCCTAGGGTGACTGATAATCCAACGTTATCTGAACATTTCCAGTTTTGCGCTGGCAGGGAAATCCAGACCCCTAACACACACACAAACTTGTTTTTGTCACTTAGGAGGACTTCAATTCAATCCCTGGAGATCTGCTATAACTTTAACTATAACTGCTACACTGGTAAACCAAATCCTGACCCTAACCTTGACCTAAATCTAAACCCTTAAAGGCAACATATCATGCTTTTTGGGATCCTCTGTCATTTCTATACTGCTATAAGATGTTTAACGTGGTCAAAGTTCCAAAACGTGAGGTGAATGTATGTAAAAATGCTCCCTGTAAGTCAAAACCCAGGGGTTGAATGCTCCATTGCAAAGCTACCTCTTACTTCCACCTTGGTTGTTGCTATCATTGGTCCATGGGTTGTTTCTGTTGTCCACTCACATATTTTGGATCATATTTGGGCTCCAACATACCTATTTGAGAAGTTTCCATTTCGAGTAAAGAAGGAGAAAGAGAAGTGAAGTCCTACTACTAATGTTTGCGTACGTAGTACAGAACAGAGAGAACTCATCAGGAGGCGGGGCCTTAAAGAGACAGGAGCTAAAACAGCCTGTTTCAGACAGAGGCTGAACTGAGGGGCCAGTATAAGATAAATAAGGAGTTTTTTGAACTGTAAATCATGCAATAATATTCCAGTAGAGCCCCAGAATATAAACATAGACCTGTAAATGTGTATGATACATCCCCTTTAACCCAAGTCTTAAAATATAATGGTTTACTGTGCTGAGACCAACATATTTTTGGTCTCATGAGTTCCAATAAAGTAATTGTGTGATCAGATATTTGTTCCCACGACAGAAGTATTTAATTAAAATAAGTACACACACACACACACTTCCTGGATTTGATCAACTGGCACTGAACCAGGGCTGATTATCTTGATAACTGCTTAATTCATCAAAATGTCAATCAAAAATGTCCCAAAAAACAATTGCCCAACGCAGGTTCTCAGAGTCTCTTGGGTATCATCTTCTAGTTGCTTATTTTGTCTGAACTGTATAAAAAAAAAAATCATTTTTCAGCTTAAAAAAGTTGAAAATGCTCACATCAGCATCACTGCATCAAACCCATTTCCTGTTTTCCACATTCAAAATGTATTTCTTTTCATTTTCATTTCAGCCTTTAAGAATCTTATTATCCATGTTGAGTCTGGATGCAATTTGGTTTGTCAGCCAAACTCTCCTGGGTCTGTCTGCTATTTTTGTTTTTCCTCATTTTCTTTTAGACTAAGGCCTGTGGCTCTTTTGTATCAGCAGAGCAGGGTGTCTGTGTAATGTGTGTAATATGTGTAATGTGTAAATAAGTGCAATCAAAGACCTTAAAGTCTCAGTACAGCTTGCACCTCCATTAGTGCTCCAGAAAAAATTGAGTAACTATTTGAAACTTTTCTTTTAAAATGAACAAAACCTTCTCCTGAAAATGCTTTTTTCATGTCTGACAGGTTTAACTTGCTTTTTCTAAATAATCCCGTTTATGTAGGTGAAGTAAAACATTACCAAGCAGGCAATAAAACATGTTATTCACCAACTGGATACACAGACTTGTGTTGCAATGTTTCTACATCCAGTCCTTTGCTTTTACAGTTAATTTAATATCAAGCTGTCGAGATAAAGATATGGAAGATGTATGGATTTATTAGCGTGTGATGACATAAAAGGCAGGGAGTGCTTGTTTTATTCCTCCCACAGGCTGAGCAAAGGTGCAGCTGTAGCTCGAGGAGCACACAGTGAAAAAAGTAGGACTTCTGCATCGGCATGTCTGCAGCTTTTGATCCTAGACATCGCACGCTCGCCCATCTCCCCTGCCAGCCTTTTAAGTCGCAAGAGCTGGCTCCAAGAGTCTTTACGAAGGGAAGCCGGCCAACAAACTGTGCTGTGTTAAATGACTTACCTGTGAAATGAGAGCCAAGAAGTAGTCTGCCCGTGCACTTTCTCTCCCTCCAGTGAGCACAGCGCCGGGGTAATTATTTGGCAGAAGACATCATGAAACAGATCTGACAGCCGCAATTATGACAAAGACGGGGCATGACTGCTTTGCCGGCCCCCTAATTTCTGTATTGTCACAGGCCGTTACGCCTCTACGGATCAGGACAAGGTTGAGGTTTGAGTCCAGTCGAAATGGTCCTGATCTGTCACCCAGAGAGGGGCGAAGATAAGGTGAAATATGAAAATGAGGATTTGAAAATGAGGAATGGGGGGCATTATGAATTAGAAGAGATGGGATATCTTTTAATAAAATATCTTTGTGTAGCACATGCCATATAACCACAACATCCCAGATTTGATTCCAATCACTCCCCTTGTTTCCTGTCTGCTTTTTCACTATCGTCTGTCCAATAAAGGTGAAAACGCCCCCCAAAAAATCAAACTGTATCTGTATGCTTGTGTTCATGAATTAGGAAAATAAGTTTGTTGTGGGAGAATCTTTGAAATCACCAACTTCATCATCTTGTGTGAAAATGTCTGATCATTATTCCTGTTTTTTTGCCCTCTTATTCATGACCCTTGCCTCCAAGACCGCAGATAGAAAAGCATGATTTGATTCGTGAGCAATACTAGCTTCGCCTGCAAGCGCTGATATGCCCACACCGACAAGCGAGGGATGGTGTTGGCGATGTTGTTCACTTTTTTTTTCTCTCCCGCTGTGACTGAGGATGGTAGCGTTGGGTAAGTCAAAGGGTCAGGACCCTCCGGATGTGAAGCTGCAGAAGAGGTTGTCCACGACTGCATCACTTTTTCTTTTGGTGAATCATTAAAAAGACTCCAGGTGAACTTTGCCCTAATTTGCATTAAGCATGTATTTCCTGCATTTAGACCTCTGCCTTCTTTTGCAATATTGAAATTAAATGTTAAATGTTTAAAAGGACCGAGCTATCCATATAAGAAGGACAAGGGGCTGGAACGGCCTAATTTGACAGTCCAGAAGTCCAACAATGTTTGGCATAAGACACGATACAAGATAATAATCCTAATGTTAAAGCCATAATCCTGAGAGCAGATGGAGAAAAACAACACAAAGAGTCTACAGCCAAGGGAGTGGTTCTGTGCCATATTTACTACCTTAGCTTTGCCTGTTAGCATGCTAACATTGCCCAATTAGTACTTAACATAAAGTATGCTAGATGAAAAGAAGTGATTATAATTCATCCAGAGAGGAACGTCAATGCATGGACCAAACTTCATGGCAGTCCATCCAAATGTTCTTGAAACATTTCACCCAAACAAATGTCAACCTCATTGTGGCACTAGACGAAAAGTCAGGGGATCACCGAAGTCAGTAAGATTAATCCTTTGGCCACTATAAATATTAACAGATTAAAAAGATTTCATGGTAATCCGTCCAGTAGTTGTTGAGATATTTTAGTCTGGATCAAAGTGCTGGACTGACCAACCATCGGACCGAACAACTTCTGGAGTAAGGATAAAGTTTCATTCTTTCTACATGTTTTTAAACTTTTTCAGACATTTCATTGACCTGCAGATAACATGACCTGAATGAACGTACATGAGAGTGTCAGTGTGTGTGAGTAGGAGTGTGAACAACCGTCGGCACTTGTAGCCGAAGCACATAAATCTTTACACCAGTGTTAGAAATGATTGACGTGGACTTCCTGCATAAGAGCCCCAAAAGGACTGTAGAGGGAAACTGAGTGTCTGCATCAGTCCAATCACCTTTTACTCTAAAAAGGTCATCGCTTCCAATCAATACTCCTCAGAGAGCCATTCGCAGTCGTCAAACTGTCAAGTGAACGCAGCATCCAGACCGCTTGGGCAAATCAGCCGGCAAAGATGACATTAAGACAGTAGATGAGACAGTACAAGAGCTTCGAGGAACCTTTAGGGCTTCCGCAGGCTTCAGACCCCGAGAGAACCGGCAAAGATTGCTTTAAAGTAGTGAAAGTGCCTCCATCGTAGAGTTGATTGAGGTACTTCCACAAATTTAACACATATTTCCTGTAACGAGGAACCCCGACTCTCTGAAGTCACAGCTTTCAGTTTAAGCCCCATTCGCATTGGATTAACATTAGATGCATAAGTCAGTCAAATCAAATACAAAGACATGAAACACATATTGATATCAAGAGTGACTTACACCTTCTGAGGATATCGTTATCTCAAATGTCAATCGCCAATAAATGCTTAGAAATCACAGCTTGAACATGTAAAAGAATCTTCATATATTTAAGTTTTCTTCAGTATCAAAGTGATCCAGTGACGGTTGTCTGTACATCCTTGGCTACACTGAAAACAGGAACTGCTAATAGCTAATTCGGCATACTTTTAATGGATTTGCCAAAATATGAACAAATATAGGCTAAAAACAGTGTTAAAAAGTGAATATCGATACCTAATATGATTGGTTCTGAAAATATGCCCATATGTAGTTGTTGTGGCTGTAATTATTACTATTGTAGATGTGAACATGTTAGTCTGTCTCTTAATACTTTGTGACTTCCCTACCACATCTGTGACTTTAACCCTTAGACGTAACTATTGAAAAACTGCTCACAAGTATGTATTTTAATTTTTTTTAAAAGGCCAGATCATTTCCTAAAGCAGCTGGGTGATGTAGTTTCCGGCCAATATTACTCACCCAGGAGGCAACAGAGCATTTGTTGGGGACTATTTTCAGCTGCGGATTAATCCACCTTTTGGTGTTCTAGTGAGTATTTCTGGCAGCAGGACGGACGGTGTGTGTGTGTGGGATTGAGTCAAAATAAACTACAGCGTGTGTGTGTGTGTGTGTTCATGGTGATGAAGGAACATGTCACCCGGTGCAACAGTTTGGCTCGCTGATGTGTTTTTAATAGTTTTTGGGCAACAATGGAGCTCTGTGGCACAGGTGATTAGTCTATATATGTATCAGGCTTTGGATAAACACACACACATGATACTTGTTAGTTTATTATTGGTTTCAGTCGTTTCAGGAGGTTCACTGACTATAAGAAAAATACAGAATATCAGTAGACTTATCTTTTAAGTTTTAAACGCCAAACTGAGCTATTATCTCTTCATGTTTTACAAACAATTACAGTATATTTTGCAAAAACGCTCCATGACTAGCATTAAACATGTATGACAACATGCTTTAGCCATCTCATAATATACACAAACACATCATCATGCAGTATAAACCTACAGGCTCGTCTGATTCGGTGAATTTAATGCTTCTAGTTTCCCTTAATTTGCGAGATTAGTGGACAGGCTGCTTGAACAAAACCTAATAGAAGTTATTAAACTAAGAATCCACATGAGTGACATAAGCACCATTTAATTCTTCAAATCTAATTCATTCGTTTCAGGACTTTAAACATTCTGTAATCTTAATATACAGTATTAACAGGGGAGGGGGGTTAAGTATAAAAGTAACAGGGTGTGTTTGATCTTTGACTTAAAGTAATAATCACAAAGATTTTAATTTAAATAAATGTCTAGGAAGTCACTATCTATCGCCGAATGAGGTCACACAGAGGTGATTGAGCCAATGGCCCACTGATGAAAGCCTTTGCATTTATAGTATTATGAGTAATATGAACTGGGTGTCATTGAAAACATTTCCATCACCTCGCAGGGTGAGCTAATGCAACAGACTTACTCTTCAACTAACTTGTGTGTGAAGTGCTGTGCTGTTTTTTTCTGTCTCTGCTAGCATTGTGAGTAAACGGTTACTGACGTCACACAGGCGACACTGTTTGCATCTCTGGGAAGTGAAAAAAAACCAACCTGTAATTACCGCTTGTCACCACAGGTGGCACCAACGAGAGCAAAACAGAGATCTTTGAGATAGTTACTTTAATGAACTCTACATTTTTTAACTTAATTCACAAATGAAAAGATTATCAAGAACGCCATGAAACACTCATGGCCTTTTGTCAGCGGCATCACTCAGCAGTAATCCTTTCAACTTCAGTCAGGTGAAACAGCAATATGGTGCAATACTCGTACTGTATGTTCAACCTAAACATGCAATTCCTGAGCAACAAAGAGAATCCCAAATCAGAAGAAGAGAGGGGTTACACAAGCCAAACCCTTTCCAGAGGAGTCTTTCTATGAATTTTTAACTGTACCTGTAAATGTCAATGAATTCTGTGTATTTCTAGCAGCTGTGAGATTTTATTCCACCGCACGTAGCTCCATCATAGAAGAGACACACTTGACCACTACGGGAGGGGCTTGAATTACCAGGAAAACATCACGCTGTGCATCACATTTCCAGTCAATACTGAGAGTTACTCAAATAAAAAAAAAATGCTGTAACATCCCCCATATGTTGCACAAAAAAAACAAACTTTTACAATAGTTTGAAAGTCAGACGTTGGCAGTGAATGCAACTTGTTCTCTGTGGCAATCCTCACAACCACACAAGCATCAATTTTTGACTTTGGAGGTTATTGACTGGGAGATGCCCCGACTCTGTCAACATGGTTTCTTCGATTCTGACGTGTTGTTTTCTGTTTTGGTCAAATCATAACAGCAGAAAGAAGAAGAACATGGACCTGAAATGTTTCCATCATCCCAACCTCCCGCTGCGTGCATACAGCTTCAGTGTTAGGATTGAAGTTCCATCTCTGTTTAAGTCCATCCAATCAAAGTCACGATACACAGCTGCACTTTGTTAAAGCTATTACAACTTTAAATTCAATGCTAGTTGAGCATGCTAATTTTACAAAGATACTACAGTACATGTGCCAGGCTGAATTACAGGGAAAAAACAAACGTCTAACAACCACAATGAGGCGTTCAAGGCTTTCCTTTTGATGTCCAGTAGTGCTGCAGCAAAATAAAAACTGGCATTTTAGGTTTGAACTGATGTCAACTGTACATTTTCTCACATATGTATTCTGGACTTATTGTTCCTTTTCTGCATTGAAGCTAGAATTTATCACATTTTATGTATTGTTTCATAGCTGAACTACTACTAGATGGGAAGATGTAGATATATTCTGCATCTATTCATTCTCATTTTGCAGCTGTTCAGCTTGGCGTATTTGTCATCTCTGGAAACTTTAATTTAAATAAGCTTCAGTGGTTTTGAACAATTCTTGTCTGCACAAACTGAGTCATAATTCATGACAGACTCTATGTGAGATTGGCAAGCAAGTCGTCTCACTAGTTTGGGGAACATGCAGCTGGATTTTCATATGCTTTTCTATAATCTGTACTTATTGTATCAAACAGCCAAGCAGCCATCATAGTTTCTACACTGCTACCCTTAACCAATCATAGCTGGACAGACTGTTTGACTGTCAAAAGATGCAACTTATCAATATTATCAATAATAATATCAATAACAATGGAATAAATTACTCATTATAATGTTAAAGGAGTCACTTGTACAATAGCGACAATCCTACTAGGGCTACAACTAACAATTCCTTTCATTATCAATTAATCCTGTTGATTATTTTCTCAATTTATCGATGAGTTGTTTGGTTTATAAAGTCACAGAAAATAGCAGAAAATTCCCGCCAGTTCCCCAGAGCTCTTTGAATGTCTTTATTATTAGTGTGTTATATGTATATATATATATATATATATATATATATATATATATATATATATATATTTATATATATAAAAACTAAGAAAAGCGGCAAATACACAACCTGGTGAAGCTGAAACCAGCAAATGTTTGACATTTTTGCTTTGAAAATGACTCAAATGATTATTTGATTAGAATAGTTGCCCATTTAATTTCTGTCAAATCAATTAATCGACTGGTCGTCTCAGCTGTAGATCCCATAGAGGATTCTCACCAACTCTGCAGCTCTATGGAGCTTTTTAGCCTCTTTTAGCCCATTGTTTTGCAGCACATTTACTGTTTGGTTCATTCTCATCAACCTTGTTCCCAGCAAGCAGCTTTTCTGTACACCCACTGTACACTAATTGTTCAGCACCAAACGGCATTAAGGCAACTTTATATCAGAGGTTTGTGTTTTTCAGCTTGTTGTGATGTTCTTCTGCCCCCTAGTGGCCAAAAAATCTGTTCATCTAGCTTCAAGCAAAACAAAAAAAAAATCACTCACACTTACTTTTGAACCAATAATCACTTGAAGAATCTACAGTGTAATGGTAGACTGAGAATGTTTTGTACTACTTCCTTTACATCAAATCAATAGTCAGGAGGGTGCGAGTCGGAGCCTCAACATTGTGTCTTGACAATACGTGTAACAGAAGACTCCTGTGACCCTACAGGAAACCGTGTACGGCAGAAAAGCGCTGGCTTAGGAAATAAAGAGCTGAGATGAAAAAAGGTGGAAAAGGTGGAAGAGATATTTTTACTTCACAACAGGAACAAATTAGAGCATATTAGAGCCGGCGGAGGAGGAAGACATGGGAGAATAGGGGTGTGTGACTCAGGTGGGGCACGTTGCTGTTGAGTAATCCTTCAAAAGATGAGATTTGGGGGGAGACAGGAAGTAGCTCTGCTGTCCTGAAATGACTCCATGCCTTTCTTTCTATCAGGCAGTGTTTTAAAATGTCATCTGGCAGTTTCACAACTCTCCTCCTGACCTATAGACATCTCCCTTAAAACTTTAAAATAGGAGTCTGGTGGTTAGACAACATGTATTGACGGTTTTATTGAAACTCAAGCTTTGTTGCTTCCTTTTTTCTCCCCCTACCATGTTTTATTGTTCAGTTAGGTCTTTGACATGCTTTAGGATTTTCTTCCTGTGCATCTTCTCTTCTTTATCACCGTGTTTTATCTCTGTATTCTACACTTTTCATTTCATGCGTGACCGTCGTGCTAATTCAGTTAGCTGAACTTTTCATCCCGCTGCAGGGGGGCTGCTGGCGGGTCTGAGCAGGTGTTCGTGTGAATCTATGACAGCGGGAACCATATTTAGTAAAGCTCTGTGATGATGGCACCACATACTGTCCCTCTGCCTCCAACCCAGATTATTTTGGTGGCGAAGGCTTTCCAGGCACCAGCAGCGAAAAAAAAAACAGCTGCAGACGGGGCGCCATGAGGAAAATGCGGCAGCTATTTTAACTTTCACTTTGTAACTGAATATCAGCGGGGAGGGGGGGGGGGGGGAATAAAGCCACCAGGCGTTGAGTTATTTGGGCATGTATTGAAAATGTACATGCAAATATGTTTTGTAAGTGTTGAAACCCATATGTTCACACAAAACTGGATTAATAACAGCCGTCAGTGGAGTAAAACATTCTTGACGCCGATTATCAGACGGCGGCGGCGGCGGACAAGCAGGCAGCCGTTATGAATCAGATGATAGCTGCTTGTATTGTGGCCTATATTGGAGCTGAAAACATGATACTGCAAGCCAACTATTTCTGGCCTCATAAAGGAAACTGCCAATGTGCCATACTGTATTTATCCGTCTTGGCTCAAATGTTTTTTTCTGCCGCAGGGAAAGAAGCCATGAGAGAAGGAGAAGGGAGGAGGAGGAGGAGGAGGAGAGGGAGGAGGGAGGAGGAAGATGGTTTGAAATTCATTCTCAGTGAAGACTGAATGTTTGGCATGTGGAACACTGCACAGCAGCGGTGGAATGAAACTCTTTTTTTTCTCCTCCACATCTCAGAGGGAAATATTGCATTTTCTATTCCACTACATTTGTTTGACAGCTGCAATTACTAGCTAGTTTGCAGATTAATGTTTTTCAAAAACATATGATCATCTTATAAAAACATATTTGCACTGTTAAAACTAAAAAAACGGTATATAAAAGTAGTTTAAATGATCTCCTGGAGCATCTATGCTGTATGCTCTAAAAGAAAAATAATGCCATGAATAGTTTCCAACATTTGCTGTGAGCAGCTTCGCCTTTAAAACAGCAGCAGCAGTTCTCCTCGGTTCACCTGCACACCTGTTTTTCAGGTTCTTGGCAGCTCGAGAAGAAGTTGCCACAGTTCTTCTTCTTCTTCTGTGGATTTCAGCGTCTCAGCTGCTTCATGTTAATCCCAGACTGACTCCGTGATGTTGAGATCTGTGGGGGCCCAAACCATCTGCCGCAGGACTCCTGCTTCTTCTTCTTCTTCTTCTTCTTCTTGTTGCTGAAGATAGTTCTTTATTTACTACTGTTTATTTACTACTTTACTACTATTAGTTTATAAAGCGCTGAATGGCATCTGGTCTGCTTTCTGTCCCCAGAGTCAAATCTAAACATGGAGAGGCAGCGTTTAGTTTTTGTGCTCCACATATCTGCAGGTCTGCTGCGGCTCTCAGTTCCTAAATCAAATAATTATTCATTTCTTACACTGCCACTGTAACTTTTATTCTTGTATTTTGAACCTGTATTATTCTATTTTAGCTTCAGCTCTTTAATGACTGTTTTTGGTTGTATTTGGTTGTCTTTTTGTAGGAGCTTTCTCTCGCATTTTCCATGCTTTTAATGTTTTATGTAAAGCACTTTGAACTGCCTTGTTGCTGAAATGTGCTGTATAAATAAACCCGCCTTGACTTTATGACCCTTGCTCTATGTTTGGGGTTGTTGTCATGCTGCAGAATAAATCTGGGACCGATCAGACGCCTCCCTGATGGTATGGAAAGAATCTAACCATCCGAAGTGCCTCAAACTTTTGCACAGTACTCTATATATATATATACATATATATATAGCATCGGCCCTATTTATAACAGGAAGTGTTTTGGGATTTTTTGGTCTCATTATAAAATCAGAATGTGAAGTTAATCTCTTGTTGTGTTTTTCCAACACAAAACGAAAAAATACAGCCATGCTGTAGAATAACAAGTGTTATTTTTCATAGAGAGATTGGCTGTTTTGGGGAAATATAGAATTTTATTGTAAATTGATGGCAAAAAAATCTAAAAACGGCTATCAACTGTCCATCTGTTGTGATATAAGTGAATACAGATACACCTTCTTCAACTGAAATGTAACATTTAACTTTACATGTTGGTTGTGTCGGTGAAAAAGCATCCTGTAAATCAGTGTGAGGTGGGTTGGAAGCATAATAAGGCTAAAATCAAAATTAATCTAAGTTCAGGAAAATGTGGAGTCATTATTGCACAAGTAGTGAAGTATCTGATGTGGATGAAGTGGCGTTTAAGTTCAAAGTAAATCAGTTTAAGCATCATTAATGTTCTTGTGTTTTGTTCAACAAGGCTTCTTCTTATCTTTTTCTTTTTTTTTATTAAGATCAAGGGAATTTAAACCCACCGTTCACATGAATTCAGTCTCTTACCTCTTTGTCTGTTTCCAGCGTTACAGCTTCTGGTGAACGGTTGTGTTGTAATAATTTTTTTTTTTTCCTACAGTGTCCTTCAACCGTCTCATTAGTGAAGTGTTCACTGCAGTTTTTTGACAGATGAAAAGGAAGCACAACATAATTTGTCTTTGCAGTTTCTTTTAGAGACGGAGCGGCGTGCAGTTAAAAGTGACAACATCATAAAACATGTAAGCTATGAAGGCAATATCTGTAAAGCATAAAACCGAGAGCGTCCCACAAAGAGTCCCGAGGCACTCGAATGAGAAACAACATGAAGACGAGATGAAATCAAGGATGACTCTCTCAGCTTGTCAGCTTTCTAAGAAAATTCTTAGAATTATGACGTTTTCTGAGAATTTCATCCATACAGTTTAATACTAGATCCCGGTAAAGTTATTCATAAAGCATCTCGGTCCTTACGAGAGCTCCTAAAGTGAAAAACTGTTCGGAGTAGAGAGGAGGACTTTTAAATATTCTCCAAACGCTGAATGACAGTAAGTTAATGAAACGCTTCAGATTAGATTGTGCGGGGACGTTTGTGGTCGATCTCATTAAAGATCACATCTACCATCCGACGCAATAACGCCAGAGATGAAAGTGATGACAACACTGAGATATTTGGCAACTGGAAAAACTTGGAATTTGCTGGCAGCTGGAATAAAACAGATTTACATGTCAACCGACGCTGCTACTTATAGGCTGACCAGAAATCACAGAAACTGATGAAAGCTGAGAGATTTTTTTCCCTCGTTAATATCAAATAGATTAAGTACTAAAATGACCATTCAACAATTCATTCAACAGAGATGTTCATTACATAAAACAGTATTTATAATTACACCATGTTTTAATGGAGACTAAATTCTATGATTTTTTGATTAACCAATCACACCTTGTTAAAGAATGAGTCATATGTAGCAACACGTCCTCACTAATGTGAAAGTTTCTGTCCCTTCATTGCTCAAAGATGCTCTGAGAATATTCCTAAATTGACTCCTTGCGAGAGATTTTTATGCTAAGTTAGGAGCATCATTAAACCTGAATTAACTGATTTTTTGTCCACTTGTTTTCACCAGAAACAAGTAGTGAACTCAACACTGACGTATCATCACCTTTTCAGTTGATTTGTTGGACTTGTTAGCAAACAGTTGCTTATTTCCACATCCAGCAGTTACGGAGCAACATTATCATTCATGTGGAGTCGTGTTTTTGTCCACCTGGTGAATATAAGTCCAATATTCACTCTCTTTTAGCTCTGTTTTGGTCTCCACCAGCTCCTGAGGGAAATATCTGGCTCTTTAGCTGCAAAATGCTCCTCTATGTTCACCAGCTAGTCTACAGCTAACTGTGTTTGTTTGCCGTTTGGTGCTGAGCAGGTAGTGTACAGTGGATTTTTAGAGCTTTTTCTCTGAAAACGTCGCTATGAGAGCGCTGAGAGTGACGCAAAACAGTAAAGTTGCAGCCGGACAGATAAACAATGAGCTGAAACTCACTATAAAGCTCCGTAAAAGACCAGAGGAGCTGCAGAGTCGCTGATAATTCTCTGTAGGTTCATCACTACGAGCCATGACCAACAAATTACATTCTGTAATTTTATTTTACAGAAAATACCAATTATAGCCGCTTTAACATTGCTGAGTTTTTAACAGTGCCGACTAAACTTTCCTCATGTCAAACTTTACAATTTTGAACTTGACATAACAATTTTCTCTCTCCTCCTCAGAAAGTACATACATATCTAATCTTTAATTATCAATAAAAGAAAACAACATTATCTGCAGCTATAAACAGGAAGGAACCTCCATCATATCAGAGATGAACAACACACACTGATTGACATCTGATATTTCATACAAAGCCAATATCTGCTAAACAATACATCATCCTGACCTTCCTCGTAGCGCTGAAACCTTCAACTGAGTCGATCAATCAATCAGTTTTGATAATTGGTTCATCATCTGCTGGGTCCAGATTGTCAAATGTGAGGATTTTCTGCTTTTTTCTGGTTCCCTGAACTTGGTGCAGCAAACACAGGTGTAACTAATATCATTATTAATTGCTGCATTTCAATGTATTTATTGCTGGAGTTTTAATTAACGTTATTCTATTTATTTGAAATTTAATTTGAGGATAAGCCCCTTGAGGTGCACCATGTCTTTTCAAGGGGATCCTCAGATACGTTATTAGTTCCACTGTGCTTTTCCTGCCTGAATCAATCTGGAAAGAACAAAGAAACTCGAGTGCTCTGTCACTGTAAGTCTGTTAAGATCCAGATTAGCGAAAGATTTCTTCAGAAAGCAAAACGATAAGTGCAAGACAAACAAAACTTTTTGACACTGAAGTGAAAGAAAATCTGGGGATAATCATCAAGCAAGCACGTCAGTAAAAATCCAGATTATAAAGAAGAAGCTTTAGTTCACTGTCAACATAACAGGAAACACTTGATTACTTTGTATTTGAAAACTCTTCCTGTTTGGGTAAAGTATTGTCTTTGGGTTTGCAAAAAACAAGAAATGTGAAGATATGACGAAGGGATTTTTCACTATCATGTTAAATCTGACACATGATACTTGAGCTTTTATGTTTCTCCGCTCAATAATGTTATATTTTCCCAGGCGGCGGCCGACACAAACACTCTCTATCTAAGACAGCTGGACCGAGAATCGACTGTGTGACATTACTTTTGATTGATGGAGCTCACTGCAGACTCATGTGACACGCATGCCCAAAATGCCTCAGCGAGGAGGACTGCAGGGATGAAAACGGGGGCATTAGTCTGCACTTCAGGGACCGACGACCGACGTCGTCGTTTCATACAGGGTGCATGCCGATGACTGGAGGACTGTAGCGGTGTAGGGAAGAAGTAGAAAGAAGAAATAGTTTTTGCTGAAAGACCTGCAGTAGTTTTAACAAATTCCCGTCCTTGAACGCACCGACTGTCAGATACTTTTACACTTACAACACAACAATAACCTTGAAAAGCTGTAAAGGCAACAAAATGTTCAGTGAGATGGAGTTTTAAGCGTCTACATGTTGATTTTCAGAGTGTATTGAAGTGAAATGACACCATGACTGCCTGCTTTATACTGTACATGATTTCTGTTTGGTTTGATTAAATTTGTAACATGGACTCAAACTCAGCTTTTTTGTAGAAAAATCATATCAGGTCTTCAATTTATTGTGTTGTCTGACCAACACAAAACCAAAACATATTAATTTAAGAGAATATTTGGCCTTGAAAAGTGACAAAAATGGTTATTTAACTATCAAAATAGTCACTTTTTTTCTCTTTATTCTTATGTACTAGCTATTACGGGCTAATTCAGTGGTATAACCCCAAAAAACCATCATTCATTCACTTGGATAAAGAATGTAAAACCACTGGTACGTTCGCCTCTCAGAGTGTTAAATGTCAAGTGCGCATTTGTCAGCAAATCAATGCAAGTTCAAAGGTGGGAAGGGAAGGTAAGAACAAGGTGAGACAAGCCCTTCCTGCCTATAGACACAGTAAACACAGAGCAGCAGCACAGCTCTGTCCGCAGCTTGTCAAAATAGACAGGAAGCTGAAAACACACATAATACGATGTGCGTCGAGTGCCGCCCCGAGCACCAATAGGAAGCGTCCCGCTGCAGCGCGTCAACAGGAAGACCACACACACACACACACACACACAGAGCCTGAAGAGCCGATCTCCAGAGCTTTGGCTCACCAGGACTTATCTATCTTTTCTGTCTTATATTGTCTTTGTAATGATGATGTCGTGGGTCGTATAGCTCCGGATATTTCTCGATCCGTTGTTCTACACACATGAGAGACAGCGACAGCGAGAGGTGAGAAGAAGAAGAGTTGCTACGGGAGCCGAGATGTACAAGCAGGGAGCGATTGGAGTTTATTTATTCATTTATTTATTGTAATTTTGCCTTGTAGATACAGACACAAGTGAAACAGTTGGGGGCGGTGAGGCTGGAAATAGGACAGTGGCGTGAAGTGTCGCAGGGCCGGTGTGGGGTCGTACATAGAAAACAACAGAGGCGGCTGTTTTGACGCGTGCTGTTCGGCCTTCAGGAAGGCAGACAGCAGCAACTGACTGTGGGGTCTTGCACTGGGCCTTCAATGGTCAGATTGATGACCCCACACACACACACACACACACACACACACACACACACACACACACACACACACAGCACACTCATCACCAGCAACTCATTGCCTCCAACACCTGTTAACTCATATGTTCAAACCAACAAGCTGAAACTATTCAAACCTCATTATTTCTCCCACTAATACAAATGAATTAGCAAAACTGCCAAACCATGTTGCTAAACAATCAGCCAACAATAAAGGAAAGATTTTTTAGAAAGATAGAAATTAGGCCGAATATCTCACAGCAGCAAATTCAAGTATTGCCAACAATCTTAATCAAGTCTATAAATAATTAATACAGCAGGACTTCTGGTGTTCAAACTGCCAAAACCAGTCATATTCCATGTACCACTGTCTGTGTTGAAGAGTTAGCATGGCCGGCAAAATAGTTTATTTTTTCAGCACTTGCTGTTAGCCAGCTGTAGCGTTCATAGTTAGCTTAAAGTGCCTCATGCAGACTTTGGTCTCTACTTTTGAGATTACTTCTTTTTTATCTTGAAAACTTTGCCTGTAAAATAAAATCCAAAGCAAATCAGCCACGATGTCAATTTCTTCATTAGCCGCCATTCTTCTCAGTTCCCAACAGTACGAAGACACGCGGCACGAAGAAATACCTACACTTATCGACTGATATGATGACATCACCTGGGGCCTGCTAGCAGGTGTCCCAATCACCACAAATCAATTTTGATTGGTTAATTTTGTTGTCACTCTATATTTATGCCAAGTAGTCTTTCTATGAGCAGACACATCAGGTCCTGAGGGCGGAGATAGCTGCTGTATGAAGACTCACATCCAGTTCCAGCTCTAAATAATGGGTTTATGGTTATGATAGTATCAAAAAAATTATATTTATAATAACATTATAATTACTAATTTGTAATTGTTTAATAGCTAAAAATTAAACCTCTCAAAAACAGTCAGGCCTGCAGAGAAGACCATGAAGGCCCCGGCGGACGTCCTCTGGCAGACAGGCGGAGAACTGTAACTGTAATTTCAGGTGTTAAGCAGATGCAGACTGACAGAGTAACTATTGGATATTTTGCCCCCGGCGAGGCGTTTGGAGAGTTGCAGCAGGTGCCTGGAGGCACAACAGCAGAAGTTATGTGAAATATGTAAACAATTGGCAGGCGGAGTTAGCAGAGTCGTGTTGGTCTCTGCTCCTGCAGGCTTCACCGAGGCCAAAAACTCCCTTTCAGACTCAGAGAGAAAATCAATAAGATACTGTCATCTCCGCCGCAAAGACAACATAAATATCCTGAGCTCATTTCAAACCAATATGTATGCAGAAAGCTTGTTTGATGCAAAAAATATTGAAAAACTCCCACATGAAGTTCAATAAATTAAAATGCCTACATACTGAAAACAGCGGCTAATGGGGTGAGTCAAATAGAAAAGTGATGAGAAGGTCGTAAGTTCGCTGTTGTTACCACAGATTAAAAACTTCATACACAGCTGACTGCTTTTCACTTGTTTCAGCAACAAAAAGATCATTTGAAGGGAACAACTGCAGCTTATATAAACTCATTTCATACATGGAGTTTCAGGCTTTGAAGGGACAAGTTTCAGCTAAATAATTAACAAATGTTGAGTAGGACTTGTTTTTGTCTGTAATAAAACATCTGTCCCATTGTGGTATACTTTACTTTTACTTTAAAGCCGATTTATGCAACATGAGATACAACATGTTAACTTTTGAGCTTTAGAGGTGCTGGTAGGCTGCTTTAGTTACCTGTGGACAGAGCCATGCTAGCTGTTTCCCCCTGTTCCCAGTCTTTGTGCTAAGCTAAGCTAACCGGCTACTGGCTCCAGCTAAATATTTATATTTACAGAGCAGACGTGAGAATAGCATCAATCTTCTCATCTCACTCTGAATTAGCATATTTCCTAAAATACTGTAAACATACTATTATAAATTTTCTTTTTGTGGCTTTCCTCTTATTTATATACTGTTATGATGTTGCTAAATGCTAAACATGCTCAAAGTTCCAAAACTTGAGGTGAATGTATTTAGAAATGCTCCCTGCAAGTCATAATCCAGGGCTTCAACCTGCTCTGAACACTTCGTTTGCAATGATTTTTTCTACCTTGCCTACAAGCTGATATCAGCAGGTCACGCATGCCCATCAATGGCCGCCCGTTACGTCGTCTTTGTTGCTATGGTTTTTCTATGTGTTGTTTCCGCTCTCATATTTCGGCTCGCACATGCATGAATGTATTTGAGAAGTTGACATTTTGAAGTAAAGAATAAGAAAAAGTAGTGAAATCCTACTACTATAGTATGTTGCATGGTTGTTTACGTCACCTCTGCCAAGGGGGCAGCTTCCAAGAGCTGGCCAATCAGAACAGAGTGAACTCATTGGGAGGCGGGCCTTAAAGAGACAGGAGCTAAAACGGCCTGTTTCAGATGGAGGCTGAACTAAGGGGCTGCATAAAGGACCAGTATAAGATTAATAAGGAGTTTTTTCTTCTGTAAATCATGCAAAGATATTCCAGTAGAGTCCCAGAATATAAATATAGACCTGTAAATATGCAAATGTCTCCCTTTTAAAGTCTAAACTAATCATTTAACTCCCAAATAATACTGGCTAGTATGCAAGTTTTTGCACAAAACAAAATGTGACATGTGAGACACTAGTTTCAGTTTGTTTGACTGCTTTTTGTTAAATTTATAAAATGATTTTGACTTGTATTTTGCCTGTCTGTCACTTTTATTCAGTTCGGCTGTAGTGCTGCTCAATCTTCCTACCAACTGCTTTGTCTAAAAAAACATAAATCAAATAAAATCCTGAGTGTTTACAAGAGCAAACAGAAGCTTTCATGAACTAACTGTAGGTTCACTTGCTGTTCTTTTCATGGCATGTTGGGATGTTTTACAGTGTCCAGACACGCTCATAAAATTTATGAGTATGTCTGGACTGTAGGTGACCGCGGGGTCTTGCACTGGACCTTCAGTGGTCAGATTGATGACCCCGCCACACGCACACACACACACACGCACACACACACACACACACACACGCAGCACACTCATCACCAGCAACTTGCCTCAAGCTCCACTAAAATCGAAACAATGTGCAAACTACATCATTAATTCCACATAAAAATAAGTCCACTTCTGACACCTGTTAACTCGTGTGTTCAAACCACCGGCTCAACAAGCTGAAACTATTCAAACCTCGTTATTTCTCCCACTAAGACAAATGAATTAGCAAAACTGCCAAACCATGTTGCTCAACAATCAGCCAACAATAAAGGAAAGATTTTTGGAAAGATAGAAATTAGGCCGTATATCTCACAGCAGCAGATTCAAGTATTGCCAACAATCTCATTCAACTCTATAAATAATTAATACAACAGGACTTCTGGTGTTCAGACTGCCAAAACCAGTCGTATTCTATGGACCACTGTCTGTGTTGAAGAGTTAGCATAGCCAGCTGTTAGCCAGCTGTAGCGTTCATACTTAGCTTAAAGTGCCCGCCTGCGTGAGCCCTCGGGACTCAGATCTTGGTCTCTACCTTTTAGATTATTTCTTTTTTATCAAGAAAACTTCATCTGATGTCATGATGTCCATTTCTTCGTTAGCCGCCATTCTTCTCAGTTCCCAACAGTATAAAGACACACAGCACGAAGAAATACCTACACTTATTGACTGATATGATGACATCACCTGGGGCCTGCAAGCAGGTGTCCCAATTACCAGAAATCAATTTTGATTGGTTTATTTTATTTATGCCAAGTAGTCTTTCTATGAGCAGACACAGCAGGTCGTGAGGACGGAGATAGCTGCTGTATGAAGACTCACATCCAGTTCCAGCTCTAAATAATGGGTTTATAGTCATGATAGTAACTGAAACGAACCAAAATTTAAAAATCAAATAAATGATATTAATAACTTATGTTATTTTAACAATAATATTATAATTACTCATTTGTAATATTTTATTAACTAAAAATTGCACCTCTCAAAAGCAGTAGGGCCTGATAGACCTCCTCTGTCATAAATACTAAACATTACCAGTCCAGTCACAGAGGAGCTTCAGTGATGGAGTCAAACTGCACCGTCAAGAAACAAACAACAACAACAACAACAACACAACCTTTTCATGCATCAGAGCTGACACATCTAAACCAAAAAACAAAAAAAAAATGTCTTCTGAATGCTTCATAAATTCTCGTCCTCAGACCCAAACAGATTCCAGTCACAGCTCTCTGACTCCCAGGCAGGGCTTTTCTGTTCCCGCTTCCTGCTTGGTGGCTCGAAAGGAAAATTGATCTTTAGACTCTCTGCTCTTGAGTTTTGGAGAAATCACCCTGTGTGCCACATGCCAGCAGCTTCTGATGACCGCTCGTTTTTCTTCTTGCAGACCTGAACTACATGACAGTTTGTTTTTTGTGCCTTCGAGAAAGAAAAAAACAAAACGAGCTTACAACAGAGTGGGCTGCTCCTACATTTAAACAGAACTACACATCTGACCTCATATTTATTATACATCATTCGAAACTCTATAAACCTCCCTTAAACATCTCTGACAAAGACGGATTTATCATCATAACCCCTCGGCGTTCCTGCTTTTCTCCGTGTTCGTACATCATTTCTGCACCTCGACGTGCGTAGGTGAGCCAGAGATCCGGCTCTTGGAGGAGAAATCCCAGCTCTTCGACCCCAGGCGAGTGTTGCCACAATCAAGCTGACGAGCTGAGATTTGTCTTTCTTTCATGAAAAACCTCATCTTCAAAAAAAAAAAAAAAAAAAAACACACTCTCACATTGGGAAAAGAGCTCTAAGGGGGGGAAAAGTCTCTTTCAACTTCTGCTGAGGAATAAATTGGGCTTTTAGATGAGCAGAACGGCCTTGGATTCAAAGAGATGGAGGAGAAAAAAAAAAATCAAAGAGGAGGGTGGAAACGTTCTCATCTGTCAGGATGTGTTGAAGTTCAGGGAGGATGGTATCTAATGCTTTTTCTGGGCCTCGTGTTCTTTTAGTGGGAATGTGATGATTCTCCAAAATACCAGCTGACTCCCTCTGATGCAGTTAAATGTGCTACATGAAGCTTTTTTTTATTTAAACTTCCCTACAGATTTGAGCATTAAATTGATGATTAAACCTTGACATGATTACAGAAAACAAAAGGAGAGAGCATGGTTGCAGATGATTAGATGAATAAATTACCAGTATATCCCAAAGTGGGAGTAACAGTGACACGATATTCTGTGAAGTATGTTCAAAGTTTCATCCCGAGAGCGAGCGAGGCTGCGTTCACATCCAGAGTGAAGTGAATTTTATATTTTTTGACCTCTGGACTGTTTTTTTTTTTTTTTTGCAGAAGTTGTCAGCGGATGAGACTACAGATTGACAAGACAGACGTTTGCTGTAATGGTGACAGCTGTGTGAGCGCGATGAGTGATAGCTCAGACAGAAAGATGTCAAAATTAACCGAGAACTCCAGACCATCTGCTTCCTGCTTCTGTCTACGCTCATAGAGTCTTGGTCAGGTCTGTACCATCCTCAACTTCAGTGGACGTGCCGTCATATTTGCGTCGCCCCATCGCAGATCTGCAGCTGTTGCATCTTTCTGTTAACTTCGGTACTTTAAAATGGATCCAAACACCAGCGAAGGTGATGGGAAAACGTTAGTCCGACCATCTTCATGAGGACTTTCTGACCTAGTTCATAGTTTTATAAGGATAAGAATGATTTCAATCAATATCTTAAAGAAAATAAGCAATAAAAAATTGTAATGATAGTGGAGCCATTTTTGCATATTTTGTTTATAAGGAGGAATAAATAAGGAGTTTTCTGCTGTTTTTAGTTTGTTTTTTTTCCCATTTCTGTTTAACCTTTACTTAAAGGTGCCCTGTGGATTTCTTGAGTTCCTTGAGTTGTAAAAAAAAAAATGTGTTTAATGCATTTCTTTCCTCATAAAACATTTGCAGAGCCGACTTTTTTTTAAAAGGTTAGAAACCTGCAGTGTTTACATCCATATTGACTTGCTGGCAGTCTTCTTCTTTCCTGCCTTTGCTGGCACATCGCTACATTTCTCAGTGGAAAAGTATGAAACCAAATACAGGATGTATGAATTGCGCCGCTTGTGTGCTTGTGTTATTCAATGTGCGTTCTCATTTGGCTGCACAGGATTAAACTAAACGAGGGCTCGCTCATAAAAATATTGCTCCACAGCGCTCCTAGTGGTCAAAAACTCAACAGGACACCTTTAACCATGAAAACATTGCTAATACTAAGAATCCATTTTCAAGAATATCCCAGCCAAGAAAGGCAGGTTTTGCTAATTATATTACATTATTTATATTATTAGATCCATTAAAATTAAGGCTATATTTCCCATAAACCTCATCACTGACCGCCCCTCCTTGCCCTCTTCTTCTTCTTTTTCCTGTTGGCCTTTCATTCTTTTGACTCTGTGCTTTGAACAGAAACTTTCTCCTAGAGCTCTGTTAAGTGTGTTTTGTGCCGCTAAGCGATTCACTCCCAACTGAACCCTGCGTTTTATAACATTAAGTTCAGAGTCGAGGCCTCGAGACCCTGAAACTCTGATTTTCTTGTAAACAAAGTTTCTTTGTACATTCAGTGTTGCTCACCAAAACATGTGAATCCTTGAGTTGTAAAAAAAAAAAAAAAATGTGTTTAATGCATTTCTTTCCTCATAAAACATTTGCAGAGCCGACATTTCTTTAAAGGTTAGAAACCTGCAGTGTTTACATCCATATTGACTTGCTCTTCTTCTTTCCTGCCTTTGCTGGCACATTCTTGCCTTTCTATATTTCTTGCCACTTGTAGATCAGTGGAAAAGTATGAAACCAAAAACAGGATGTGTGAATTGCGCCGCCTGTGTGCTTGAGTTATTTTATGTGCGTTCTCATTTGGCTGCACAGGATTAAACTAAACGAGGTCTCGCTCATAAAAATATTGCTCCACAGCGCTCCTAGTGGTCAAAAACTCAACAGGGCATCTTTAACCATGAAAACATTGCTAGTATTAAAAATTCATTTTCAAGAATATCCCAGCCAAGAATTCTGTATTTTTCATGAAACCAAACCAGGAGCTGACTGTATTATTAGATCCATTAAAATTAAGACTACATCGATGGCCGAAGAGCAAAACTCCTATCTGAAAAATGCACTTTTTTGAGAAAATTTGTTTAAAAAAATTCTTGTTGTTTTCTTGCAGAATGTTATTTGTTAAGGATACAATACATAACACAGCGTTTTTGGACTATATTACTATATTATGTGGTGTTGTTTACGGTATCTTTGTATGGTTATTACGGTATTGTTAACACATAATATGGTAATATAGTCCAAACACACTGTATTATATATTGGGAATCCTTAACAAATAGCACTCTGCAAGTTTTAGTTTTCTCAAAAAAGTGCATTTTTCAGATACAAGGTTTTGCTCTTCGGCCATCGACATTTCCCATAAACCTCATCACCGACCGCCCCTCTTTGCCCTCTTTAAAGAGGACAAACAACTTCTTCTTTTTCCTGTTGGCCTTTCATTCTTTTGACTCTGTGCTTTGAACAGAAACTTTCTCCTAGAGCTCTGTTAAGTGTGTTTTGTGCCGCTAAGCGATTCACTCCCAACTGAACCCTGCGTTTTATAACATTAAGTTCAGAGTCGAGGCCTCGAGACCCTGAAACTCTGTTCACTGATGTCTCATCTGTTTACTTTAGTTGCACTAATATCCCAAATCTAACAAGATAATGATTTATTGATGTCAAAAGGCTCAATGTAGCTGCTGAAGGGAACTCCTGACCCCACCGCTCCTCCTCCTCCTCCTCCTCCTCCTCCTCCTCCTCCTCCTCCTCCTCCTCCTCGACCATCCTCTTGGGTTTATCAGAGCACAACATGCAGCAGCAGAGAGTGAAGGATAGAGAGGAGGAGGAGGGAGGAGGTAGAGAGGAGAGAGAGAAAGGGCTAAAGGGAAAGACAAAAAGTAAAAGAGGGGATGGCACGCCCTGCGTTGATCCCACTCGACACACGCCGGCTTAGATCTAATCCCTTATGGAGAAGTGTGTGTGGTGAGAAAGAAGAGGAGGCGTGACTTTCACACACAGGCTTAGTAATCATTTCTGTTGAGAGCTACACCCCCGTATCATCAGAGATGTTGGCGGATCACATCTTATACCTGAGGTTATAAAGAGACAGACTTATACAGCATCAGAGATATTAATCTATAGAAAGGGATGGAAAGTAAGAAAGTTTAAAGTTTCTTTTCCTTCTTCACATTTCAGAAGAAAATATCTTATTTTGACAGCTGGAGTTAAGGCCCATTTACACTCTAAAACAGATGCAGGGACAGCAGATGTGCACACGCTCATACTATGTTGTACACAATGGCATGTACAGGCTGCACAAAGACCGTCTGTGTGGATGTTAGCAGATGATGAAATTTACCTTCGCAGTTAGGTGGACATGAAAAGTATAATTCAAGCTTCACCGGTTACTTTGTTTATGGTATTTTATATGCACTTGTCTACTTCCCAGTCATTTCTAACTTTAATAATTTAACCCTCCTGTTGTCCTCTCGGGTCAATTTTGTACTCTCGGGTCAAAATTGACCCGAGGACTGACTAAGAAATTATGAATTATTTTAACTATAGTTGAGATCAGAGGAAAATATGTTGATGGATTACGGCAGACTGGCTATATGTAAAAGTTTAGTTAGGATACTGTTTTAAAACCATTTCAATTTTTTGGATGACAGCACATAATGACACCTCGGGTCAATTTTGACCCAGGAGGACAACAGGAGGGTTAAAAAACAGTAAATATTGCACTTGTGACTGTCCTCTAACGCTGGATTGTCTTGACTCGCTTTTAAGTCGCAGTAAAGTGACTTGACTTATATTTAAAGTTGATATGGCAAACATATTTGCCTATTAGCTTGCCTATTTTTACAGTGGACATAGCATTAGCACTTATTTGGAGTCTTTGTGCTCTCTCCTCTCATAGGAAAACCGGACAGGTGATGGTGGCGTGGTCCTGCCTTGACACCTTCTCCTACTGTTATTGCTATTATTACTATCGTTGTTATTGTTATTATTGTTGTTATTATGCTTGTGCTCTGTCAAGGCAGATGGCCGCCCAGCTAGAACCCGGTTCTGCTTGTTTTTCCTTGCCGCTGTCGCCAAGCGCTGCTCATGGGGGGAATTGTTGGCTCTCTGTAAATTTAAGCGTACAGTCTAGACATGCTCATTTGTTTCAGGCAACCTGACATATGTACATCCAATATTCACTCTTTTTGTTCCGTTTTGGTCTCCACCAACTCCTGAAAGAAATATCTGGCAGCCAAATGTTCTATCTCTCCAAAAAGTCAGTGATGAATATCTGTGGATTCGTCACTATGAGCAACAGCTTTCACTTTAAACATATTCATCTGCATTGTCCATAAATATTTTTAAAAAATGGATTTGAAGTCAAGGATTTGAGTTCTTCTCCCACCACTGTTATAATACCTGAGGACAAGTTCAGAAACTCCAGTGAAAGGGCGACGCTCGGACATAAAAAAATCATCCCAGAGGTGGACGAGAATGTGAAAGTCAACCGCATACGTCCTTTCCTGCTGTCAAACAGAGAGGCTGATGTGGCGGATATCCACCTGTTGTTCCTCACCGCACCTTCACCCCATCTTACATTTTCTCTGCCGACAGAAGAGACGGAGCTGAAATAGCAGCGGCGGTGGCGGTGACCTCTCTGTGGGAGGAAAAGAGCAGGACAGACGGAGAGAGAGAGAGAGAGAGTGGGAGGAAACGACCGAGCGTGTCGACACAAATCATCTTCACGCCAGAGGCTACCTGACAGGTGACTGCAGCAAATTTCCCAGGGCCTCAGGGTCCGCCGGAGGGATAAACCGGTGGCAGGACGTGTCACAGGTATTGTAAATGTGACACCAACACTGTAGGGGTTCTGATTTGAGAGCCAACTGGGCAAATCTGAGTTACCAAACAAAAACTGCTGTCAACAGAAGTTTTAACCCGATGTGTCAGGTTACTTGGGTCTGGAAAGAGACAAAACTGTGAAATCATCCTTTGTGTCTGTTTTCATTTATAGAAATAGTACCCGTCTGACAGTTTCATATAGCGTAGGAACAGAGATTCGACAGGTAAGCCGTACTGGGGCTGAGGAGTTCTTCTGGTACACAAAGTCTCCACACATCAGAGGATGTGAAATTCAAACCGACTCCATTTACAGCAGCACATTTATTTCTGTTTTGCATCGCTTGTCATTAAACACTAAAAGGCGCTGGGCTTTACAGAGACAATCTACAACTAAATGCCTCAAAGACAGTTGAATAAGTGTAGAAATAAATCAATAACAACCATGTAGGCACAATAATACCTCCTTCTGTTGTCATATATAATACGGTGCCATGTAAGCAATAAGCAATAATAGATCAGCACACATGATACAATCATAATGGAATCTGTGAAATCCGTTAAGTGTGACTTGATCTTAACTCAAGGTCCACTTAATAGCTTTTTCTTAAGATTTCAACACATATACTGCCGCATTCATGATATATCGGAAGGATGGGAAAGATTGTTAAGGACTTGCTGACAACTCAGTAATATGATGACTGAGTTGGTCACATGAGGGTTTAAAATACTGTGCATTGACGAAATTACATTACGTCCATTAAATTTGGGTTTCATTACATTGAACGATGGACTTTGGTCCAAGTGAGGCGTCCATGTTTGTTTGGTTTTCAGGTACTTCTGTGTTATTAAGTGCCATGTTCATCAGTTTCCCAGTTAAAATAAAACAATTTAGGAAACTTGGAAACTGGTAATTATCATACTTGGGTCAGGTAATGATAACTGGGCCATCTCCATGACAAGTGAGCAAACTCTATCCTCTTATGAAGACCTTGAGATGTGGTGAAAAGGTCTAGAAAAAGCTAGAAAGTAGACCTTGAGTTAAAATTATTTTGTGAAGTTTAACCCGAGATTAGGTCTGTTAGTCTTTAGTATTAGTCTTGTTGCTATAGTTACTCACAGTTAAATATAACTTTTACTCTGATTTACAGCAATTGTTAAACTGTCTTGTTTTTAATGAACACCTGTCAACCAATCAGAAACCAGTATATTCAGCAGCCATGACATAAGAGTCACCTGAAGCCAGTCTATGGGACTAACTAACAACCCAAACAGCCTAAGGCTCTTTTTCAGCTTTTTCAGCTTTTCTTATCCACATTTCTGCACTCACTGCAATCCCCTGGAGGAAAAACCCTCCCACTGCTCCACATATACACAGCCAGTCGGCCTCTAGCTGCCAGGTACGACTGTCTGTAACCGACTGCAAGTGTCAGAGTGAAGAATGGCTTCAGTGCTCTGCGGATCCACAAAACAATGGCTAAAAATCTCCTCCATCTGGCAGCGCTCAGGACAAACTCTAGGCCTCGTCTCATCCATATCGGTGAAGGACAAGACTTAATTGGGAGTCAAACTGTTGAGTGGGGGCAACAGCAGCATTTGTAGGAAGTTGGGGATGTAATTAGAGCTGAGTAGAAGCCCACCAGCTGTGCAGAAGGTGAGTAATAAATTCAGCTACGTGAGAGGCTTACATGGTTTTGATTCTGTAAAGGTCAAACACATCCACCTGCAGTGCACCGAAATACAAAAACAGCCGGGATGTGCTACAGATGGCTCTTTGGACCACAGCCAGATGGATTCTGATGCTCTGCATTAGTGTCAGGAAGAGAAATGTTTAATAATAAAAAAAAAAGGCAAAAATCGACGTTAAAATTGAATTACGCTCACCGGGTGCAACTCTTGTTGAAATATATTTGAATAAACAATGAAATCTAATGCTGCACAATCACTGCAGGAAGTCTTGGTTCAGAAAAAACTTTGATCCTTTGAGAACTTGTCCTCCAAATTAGATCCACATTTGATGAAAATCACAGCCGGCAAAACCCAAAGTTATTATTAAAGGTATATGAGCTACAATATTTGTTGAGTGACAGAAGGTGATGTGGTGGAGATTGCCTGGTTTGTTCACAGTATGAAACAACGATATTACACTTTAAACCGGCTTTAGCGACTGTTTCTTCACCAGCTAGTGTCTAACTTTGTCTGCTGTTTGATGCTGTGCAGGTAGACTGACGCAGTAAAAAAACAAAACTTTGAGGTAAAAGAGAATAAAAAGTTTCAGAGAGCTCCTTTAATGGTTGTGAGTTTGTCAATATGTCAACAGTTAAGAATTTAAAGCAGCTATAATCAATATTTTTACAATAACAATGTATGAGTCAATGTGTAATGTGTTGGTTGTGGCTCGTAGTGATGAACCTACAGAGAATTATCAGCGACTCTGCAGCTCCTCTCGGCTTTAACGGAGCTGTATAGTGAGTTTCAGCTCATTGTTTATCTGTCCGGCTGCAACTTTACTGCTTTATTTCACTCTCAGTGCTCTCATAGAGTCATTTTTGGCTGCATCAGGCAGCTGTTTTCAGAGAAAAAGCTGTAAAAATCCACTGTATGCTAACTGCTCAGCACTAAACAGCAAACAGACACAGTTAGCTGTAGACTAGCTGGTGAACATAGTGGAGCATTTAGCAGCTAAAGAGCCAGATATTTCCCTCAGGAGTTGGTGGAGACCAAAAACAGAGCTAAAAGAGAGTGAATATTGGACTTATTTTCACCAGGTGGACAGAAACACAACTCCAAATAAATGATAATGTTGCTCCGTAACTGCTGGATGTGGAAATAAGCAACTGTTTGCTGACAAGTTCAACATATAAAAGCTTCTCTACTTGTTTCTGTTGCTTCAATGAGGCCAAAATAACAGTTAGAGCAGCTTTAAGTCATCTTTAAAGCATAAATATCAAACATTTGGCTGATTCCAGCTCGTCACACGTGACGATTCGCTGCAGTTCTTTGTTTAATATCATTGCAGACTGAATATCTTTGGGCTGTGAACTGCTGATTGTGCAAAACAAGAAATTTGAAGATGTTACTTTGGGCTATGGGAAACTCATGAGTTCTTTAACATTAATCACAAAAATAATTAAAAGTCAAAGTAATTTGAAAGAGTGAAGGATGTTTTTTTCAGAGAGATACTTGAGCAATATGTATAGGAAGGATTTCAGATTAAAACTTTTTTTTTCTATTTGAAATACAAACACCACCACGAACCCAATTAACCAAGTACAAGACTGCAATCCTGCCAATAATTATATAACAACTCCGTGATGTAATTACTGCTTGAATTTGACTTCCAATTAGAACTTCCACAACTCTGTGACATATTGAATCGCTGTCGGGCAGCATTCAGCTTTAATTAGAGACTGTAGTTTTATGTAAAAATTCAAAATCAAAGCTGGGTCACTGATGTCAGCAGACAGGACCACGTCTGCTTAAATCCCCCCCCCAACCCCTTCCCTGCTGAGATGGAGACGACGATGATGATGATGATGGTGGAGGAGGAGGAGGAGGAGGGGGTGAATGGACTCCAAAGACGAGGCCGTGTTGTGGGTGTAAACAACAAAGTGAATTCCTTCAAAGCTTCCTCGCAAACGTGGAGCCTTGCAGATCAGCCACCCATTGAATTTCATTGTGTTTGTGTGTGTGTGTGTGTGCAGGCAGGGAGGGAAGGAAGGTGTGTGTAGGTGTTGTTAGGGTCGACACAGGTACTGCAGGTTGGCTCTGACTTGCAGCAGCAGGCCGACACTGTAAACCTCTTACAGCGAAAGCAGAGTCACTCTGAAGCCAACAGTGGAACAAATGAGGCCAGACAAAAGCATGTTTCTGGAGGCCGTTTGGTCGCTTTGGAAGCGCCGGGAGGACTCGCGGAGCACAATGGCCTCATTCATGGCCTCCGTTCAACGACGGCCAGGTTTTTTGGTCGGAGCTCATCCGCGAACATCCCTTTGTCCTACCAAGTGTGTGCGATGAATACAAGGTGAAATGAAAGAGCGTTTTCTTCAATCGTGTCTTTTCTGATGTCCCTAATTTTCCAGACAGGACGACTGGTGCTTGGATCCGAGCCGAACCCGATCACGTTACTGTCATCTGGAGGAAAATAAGTTTTAACGACACACGAGATGCCTCGGAGAAGACGTGTTTACTCCCCTGATGGGAGCAACATGTCAGTCAGCCATCTTTACATGACTGTAACACAGCGGTGGAGGAAGATAAAGTACTAATGTGTAGAAATACTACGTCTTGCATTCAAATCTTAATAATATTCAAAGTGTCCAACGAGTCAAAGTGACGAAGAGCAGTTTGGTTCAGTTTTTGGGTTTTCATGTTGTTAGATCAGCTGAGGAAAATAAAGGAGAGACGAGGGGAAAAAATAAGAAAGTACAAAGGAAAAAAGACATGAAGGAGATTAATTTTGGAGAGAAAGAAAGAAAGAAAGAAAGGGAAGAAAAGAAGACAAGAACAAGGGCAGAAGGATAGAAAAAAGAAGGAAGGAAAGGAATGAAAGGATAATCAAATAAAAGAATGAAGAACAGAGGGTAAGAGGAAAAGTAAAGCAAAAATGAATGAAAAGGACAGAGAGAAAGAGGGAAGGATAAGGAAATAAGAAAGAAAGATTATATTTGGAAAGAAGGAAAATTACAGGAGGGACAAAAGATGGAAAGAAGATGAAGAACAAGGTGAGAAAAAAGGGGCAAAGGAGAAAGAAAGACGAGAACAAAAAAACAAAAGAAAGACAGAAAAAGGAAAAGAAGAAAAGACGGGATTAAAGAAAGATATTTGCTATATTTGAGGTTTTTATCTCACGTTGAACAAACATAAAATCTGAATCTGTAAAGCTCCAACATCACAGACTGAGATTTAAGGCTTCAGCGAGCAATGATTTGAGTCCTGATGTGTTCGGTTCACTCTTTAACTTTAAATTAACTTCATTTAAAATGTCATTCACTCCTCTTTTTTTTTTTTTTATCGTATTTCTGCAGGCGGGTTTTGTCTGACTTCTGTCCTTGGACGCTGCAGTGAATCCATCTGGACCTGAGAACAGACCAAATGTATATTTCTCGCATCCCCTGTCAGCGCTCCGCAGTCCTCCTTCCTCTTCCTCCCCCGTCTGACACTCTGCTGATGTACGGCGCTAATGGAGCGCCGTTGTTTCAGCCGGTTTGTGAAGGTCACCGGCGACTTATTCAACAGCTCTGACAGTTTTAGCTGTGAGTCCTTGTCAGGCGATGATCGGCCTGCAGAGAGACCAAAAGACAAAAAAAACCTCCACGGAGGGGGGAGAGGGGGAGGGAGGAGGAGGGGGGGGCTGCGATCGCTGGTTTCTAACACAAGGACTCCAGAGACGGTAAACAAAAATACATTCGGTGCTACAATCAAACCGGAGGTGACTCTTCATACTCGTCCTCTAACAGATTTTACAGGGAGATGTTGTAGTTTTTATATCTGAAAAGTGCAGCTACGAGTCAGATTTTATATCCAACACAGTGAGATACATTCATAAAATACTTTTATCTTTCTGTTTTTGCCTTCTTCTTAATTCCTTCCCTCATTTTTACTTCCTACTTTTACATCCAACTTTACATCTTTACATCATTATTTCTGTTCTTCTTTCCATCCTTGTTTCCTATTTTCCTTCCTCCCTTCCTTTCCTTTCCTCCCTTCTTTCCTTATTTTTCCTCTTTTCCATCTTTCTCTCCTCATCTCTCTCTTTCTTACTTATTTACATTTGTCTTTCTGATCTTCTTTCTCTTCCTAAACCTCCTTCCTCTCTTTTCTTTTTCCTTATTTCTCTCCTTCCTTGTTTATTTTCTTCATTCCTTCATCTTCTCTCTTGTCTTCTTCAATTTTTCCTCTCCTTTTCTCACTACCCTCCTTACTTCCTTCCTTATTTCCTTTCTTCTTTCCTTCTCTCTCAATTGCTTTTTCTTTTATTCCTAATGTTATTCCTACCTCTTTCATTCCAACTTTCTTCTTCCCTCATTACATTTTTTCTTTTCTCTCCTTTCTTTCCTTGTTTGTTTACTTCCTTCCTTTCCTTCCTCCTTCCTTCCTTCCACTCTTATTTCCTTTTCCTTCTTTCTTCTTCTTTTGTTCTTCCCTTCTTTCTCTCCATCCATCTTTCCTTGTTACTCATTTTCCTTGTTTATTTTCTTCATTCCCTCTACAAAGTTAAACTTATCTGAAAGCAAAACTAAACTCCTTTTTTCTTCATAATATGCATTTTGACATACAGTATATTTTGGTTAAATGTGTTGCTTTTGCTAATTAACATTTTAAATCTACAATATACACTACAACTCTTTGTCTTCTTGTCTTATTGTTTTTTAGCAACAGCTTCACATTGACAAGAAAAAGAGCATCATTACAAAAAGACAATCTGAGGTAACAGATGGAGGAGAAGCAGCGTCTTGTCTGATAAGGGCAGAAAGGATGTGTGGGACTGTTCTTTTGGCAGCGTCTTCCCTCTCAGCTCCTGTCCGTGACGACAGGAGCTGAGAGGGAACAAAAAAAAAAGAAAAGCTCCTCCTGCCTCGTTCACTTGACTTTAGACACGCATAAAGTACAGCTGAAGGCCCGAGCTGCAACAACAAGCCCCGTTCCTCCCTCCCAGCGCCTCTATCCAGCTCTCCTGTTGGGGCTCGGGCCTGGTTGACTTCCCTAATCCTTCCTTCGCTGCAGGAGGTTTTTGGGAAAGCAGCGAGGAAAGCCAATGAAGTGCTACCTTTAGCTTTAGACATGGTTCAGGTTCATGGCTTGCTTACTTTCTTTCTTTATTCCCTTTGCTCTTTCGTTCTTTGTTTCCTCAAGTGACCTGAAAGCCTGGAAATCCACAAAACTGCAAACTATATTAAGAGAAAACTCTTATTACTCTCCTTTACTATGTGTTCGTGTGATTCTTGTGTTTATTTCACTGTGATTATGTTTACTTTTACTTCACTAAAAACTAAAATGAAAGACATGGTTCAGGATCATGTCTTTATTATTTCCTGACTTCCTTTCTCTTTTGTTTGTCTTTTTCTCTTTAACTGATGTTAAATCATGACACTATTTAAAGTAATAGTTTAACTTTTTTTGTTTGTTTTCTCAGATGTCAGTAAAAACATTCATCATTTTGGGAAATATGCTTATTTGCTTCATTGCGAATAAGAGTTTAATACTACAGTATTACTCACATGTCTGTAGGCTATGCTAAATATAAAGCTGGCCATATTTAGACAAGCCGCAAGCTAGCTTAGCTTAGCACAAGACATGTTGTATCTTGTTTGTTTAATCTTTACAAAAGACAAAAGAATCAGGTCTTAAGTCCCCCAGCCAATAAACAGTCCAGTAGATAAAACTGTGGTTTGTTTTGTACGAATTAAACAAAAAAAGTAGGCTACAACGTTCCTTTGTGCTAAGCTACGTTAGCCGACTGCTGGCTAAAGCTTTAGCCTATATTTAGCGTACACTCGTGGGAGTGATATCAATCTCCTCATCTAAAAAAGTCAATAATTGTGTTTCCCAAAATGTCTTGACTTTTCTTTTAAGTATTGGGTTGAAGTCAAGACATGGTTAGCCCAGGTTAGCATAAAAGAGCAGGGGGAAAACTGCTAGCCTGCATGTCTTGAAGCTAAACTTCAGAAATCTGCTCTAATGATCCGTAAATTAACATGTTACATCTCACTTGTTTGATCCTACACAAACAGAAATGTAAAAACAACAATTTTGTGGTTTTAGAGGGAGGTGTGTGTAATTATGTTGGTATGAAGAACAGTTTGTCATAAACAGCAGGTGTATTTCTGAACTTTGGATTTCTTCTAGTCTTTATGCTATGCTAAGCTTAGTGGTACTGATGTTCTCATTGCAATCTCGGAAAAGAAAGCAAATATGCCTATTTCCAAAAATCTTTTAAGGGTCTGAGTTCTTCTCCCAGCTGTGGTTGGGGAAGGAGAGAGAGGAAAGCCAGTGAAAAGTTATCTAGATATGATTCAGGTTCATGGCTTGCTCGCTTCCTTTCGTTAATCTTTCCTTCCTATTTTCCTTATTTTTTCTTTTCTGACCTTGCTTCGTCACCTCTTTGTTTTTGCAAATCATATGAAAGCATGAATAACTTGACTCCATTTCACTATGACTACTTAATACTTGAGACATTTTACTGCAGTTTAGTTTTACTTTTGAGTATTTCTCCCATGACTACTGAGGAAGAAGAGAACTAAGCCAGTGACGTGCTACCTTTAGCTTCGGCCATGGTTCAGTGCTGCAGAAAAGCAAAGGCTCACAAAAATCGAGAGTTTTTTGTCCTTGTTACTGTGGAGGCTTTTGTACGAGGCTCAGCCCTCGGGCACCTCGGCGCTAATTAATGTCCCATCGTCGTCAGGCGCCGCAGGGCAGGGAGGCTCCGGCTGCTCGGGCCTCTTAAGGCTAATTTACAAGAGAAGCGGTAGCCTCAGGGTCACAACTGACTCATCAGAGCGGGTCTATACTTTCTGCTTAAAAACTTCCTGCCCTCCAGTGCTTTGATTCCCATCAGAGCGCAGGAGTTGGAATGAGTACTGTGTAATTAAAGAGTTGAAGAGAAAATATCCCAAGAGGATCAGTCATAAAGTACACAGTGCCATCTTTATCCTGGAGAAACGTGTGATAAACTAATTTAACGGCCGCTTGCTGATCTTCAAGAAGATCGATTGATCTTCACGAGAGACTGTATGGGTTTCAAGGCTTTGTGCAGCTGAAATTAAAGCTCTGGACAAATCAGAATCAAAGTGATATAATATGACTAAAGGAAAAAAAAAAATCCCTCCACTTTGTCAGTTTTTCAAACTCCTCATTTTTTGGAGAGAAACATGAATAATTCATCATCGCAGTTCTGCATTTCCATGTACTGCAGAGCTACAAAGACGAAGCCTTTTCTTGTTTCATCTTTCACATTTACATTTGAGGCATTTAGCTGATAGATACTGGTGTTCAGGGAGCGGACACAGAGAGCTTCAGCTGAGTATAAACATGGATTTTTTTTTTTTTTACAGCCGCCCAGCTCTTTTCTAAATTTGGCTGAAGATGACAAATCACGTGGAAATATCAGTATTTCATGTTGTCTTAACTATGAGAAGTTTTGCACAAATGTAGAGTTTGAAAGTTCAAGAATCTGACGAAAACATTTGATGCCAAATATTGAAACTATGCAAGTTTCTTGGAACTTTTACCACTGTTTATATTTTCTTCACATAAAATGCATCAGATGCACCAACAGTGTAACTATTCACACCACAGTTTATAATACTGCCATGACTGAAGACGGCTAATGTAGCAGCTATCATTTACGTTACATTTTGACTCTAAATAACCTTTTTATGCATATTTTAATAACTCAATTTTCACAATTTAGACATTTACACATCATGCAAAATAAAAAAAATCAAATTAACCAAATTGGTGATATATTGCTCAGCCCTGCATACAGTGTTTTTGTACATGCAACATGCAGAAATCACTCCAGCACAGTCCACCAGGATTTACTCAGTTCTCGTCATACATACATATATAACTCCTGCAAAAACCATCCATCGTCACCGCCTCCTGTGTCATAAAAGATGACCCTTCCCTTGTAAACACATAACGACCGCCATATTTGTGCCACCTGCAAACCAACTCATCTGCTTTTCACAGCATTAGGAGGAGAAGGGGGGGTTGGGGGGGGGCTTTATGATGCATATACAGCCTTAGTAAAAAGTTTCTACAACTTCTACAGCTATCGATCAAATGTGAGAGTAAGTTCCAACAGAAATATTGTCGTCATCTCTTGCAGAAAATACACAAACCATTTACACACTGAATCATGCAAACTAAAGAGGTTTGTCCTCCTCGATAAATCATAATAATAACGATGTCTCCGGCCGATATGGGAGGAGCTCAACGATCGATATATGGCGGAATCATTTTGGTGATTCTTTATGACAGCTCTGATACGTCCTCCCGGCATGCTCCATCAATACCTGATCAATATATTATTAAGCCGGATCAGATGTACTGCTGATGGAATTTAATAAACGCATGGAGACACATGCAGAGAGAACAGATATGGAATAATAAAATGCAGGATATTCAAAAAACATGAGGTGATCTTGTGAGCTTCGAGGTATTTTTCTACCAGGAGTAAATGTCAGGTCATTCTTATTTATATAGCTGTATTAGAGCTGCAATTAATGATCATTTTCATTATACATAGCACAGTGCTCAGTTCTCAGGGCTCAAATTGCTTGTTTTGTCCGAAAAACAGTCTAAAATCCCAAAATACTCAATTAAAAAATGACATGAAACAGATAAAAAGCAGCAAATCCTCACATTTGAAAAGCTAGAACCTGAGAATATTTTGCATTTTTGCTCCATAAATGATTTAAACAACCAACATTGTTGTCTGTTACTCTTCTGTCAATCAGAAAAAATCATAATAAATTTCAGTTTACAATGATGAAAGAAACAAGAGAAAATCAGCAAATCCTTGAGAGAGAAAGAGTTGCAATGATTAGTTGATTAATTGATTAGTCGATTGTCAGAAAATCAGCATCTATTCTGATAATCAGTTACTCGTTTAGGTAATTTTTTAAAGGAAAATCACAAATATTTGATGGTTTCATATCTTCAAATTTGAGAATTTGCTGCTTTTTCTTGCCTTACATTATAATAAATTGAATATCTTTAGTTTTTGGACTGTTGGGCATAAAAATAACATGTTGATGATCATCAAATCACTCACTTTGTGATGTTTTATAGACCTAAATGATTAATAATTGGAAGATTGATCCATAAAGACAATAATCGTTAGTTGCAGCCTCTAAACCAGGGAATTTTTGCTTCATAAATGACTTAAACAATAATCAGTTCTCACTGCAGATTCTGGTTTAAGGGATGAATCTGTATCCTCTGCTGCAGGACA
This sequence comes from Thunnus maccoyii, assembly GCF_910596095.1. NCBI lineage: Eukaryota > Metazoa > Chordata > Actinopteri > Scombriformes > Scombridae > Thunnus > Thunnus maccoyii. The sequence goes on along the minus strand of NC_056541.1, from coordinate 4,371,467 downwards.
GTATCCCTCTGACCTTTAACCCCCCTGCTGCCTCACTAATCGTCCCAAATTACCATCGGTATGTTCGAATACGTGACAAACTGACACACTTTCCCCCCTTTAAGAGGCTTTGGGCCACAGGTTAGACACCCTAATCTGACAGTTAAGGCATTACTGCCCTCTAACAAGACCCCAGACCCCATGAAAAGAAAACAACAAGTGGCCTCCACCTCCATAACCTCCTCCACCTCCTCCTCCTCCTCCTCCTCCCTCTTGCGTCCATGGCTGCACTCAATAAAACCCAAAGCTGCCCCATTTTCACCTGTTCCATTCAACCGGCCTTTTGTGTGAGCCGAGCCGTGTCGACGCTGGCCTTTTCCGGAGGTCACAGAGGGCAGTTTCTTAATGCGAGGTGGTCGCTTTAAAGCCCCCCGAGCCGAGAGCTTCGGTGGTGCACAGCTGAAAACGTGCTGCGAGAACCAAAACGAGAAGTTTGTCACCATCAATGACATCTTCCTGTGATGAAATCTGTCGAGACAAGCATCTAAAAACTATAAGCAAACCCCACGTATGAATTATAATAATGATATTTGCTTCTGCTTACTCTACACTTAAGGACTAATCCTAAATCGGAATATCCGCGTGCAAGCACACTAATACTAAGAAGGATAAACCTCATTTGTGTGGGACTTTCCAAAGTGCTTTACACAAGGTGAGACAAAAAAAGTGACTGAAAACTGAAAAGATAAGCAATAAAATAAAAGTCAGAAATGGATTTTTACTGCTTATCATTCAGAGCTGCTGAGGAACAAAACTGACATTTCAGCACTCGACAATAAAACAGATACAAACACGTTAAAAAAAAGCCGTCTATAAAGATAAGCTTCAAGAGTGTGATTTTTTAAAATGACCTTTTCTTTATCTCTTTTCTTTAATTTAGGATCATTACATCTGAATTCTTCTTCCTAAAACGCCCTCAGGAGAGATAAAGACAATGAACTTGTGATTAGATATCTGCATTTTTTTTTTTTTTTGGCATTCAGCGCTTTGAACGCCGCTGATATCTCTTCGGTAAATGCCTCCACTCCCCGAGACTGCTGACAGATTTGTAAGATGTTTCTGCTTAATGATCCATTTGAGACTTACAAAAAGAATGAGTGTATATATTTTCGGGAAAAAAAAAATATGAAAAAAGGGTGATACACCAGAGAGAGAGAGACAATCAAAGAGTTTATATCTCTCAGGAACAGAATTTCAGTCGTTTAAGAGACTTGGTGCAAATATCATACATAACAAAACTCCTAAAAACTTGTTAAAGATGTAAATGAGAGGAAACAGCAGGTCTTATTTAAGGAAACTTCCTCCTACGTGAAGGTATTCAAGCTATAAATCACGACAGCGGCTCGGTATCCTGGTCCATGTCGGATGATTCAACACCTCATAATTTACATCCAATGTCAGAGTTCAGTGCCAATGCAGGAAGTAGTAGCGGCGCCCTTCGTGTAGCGAGGCGGGAAGCAAGAGTGTGAAGGTCGGGACACATCAGACTTTATGGCAGGAGATCAGAATTTGTGTCCCATATTCTATGTCTAACATTAACCCAACACTACTAACCTGAAACAGCAAATGTTCACGTTTTCTTTCAAAATATCTGATCTTGCGGTACAACATCTGCTGGTAGAGACTATTAAACTTTGTTATGGTTGTGTTCAGGTACCAGCAGCACTTGGTAAAGGTTCAATCCTGCCTCCTAGAAATTTTGTTTTGCTATAAACATAACGCTCACTGAATTATGTTTGCTCTCAACATAATGAGAAAATGATGACTAATGTATTTGGCAAGTTGTAAAAATGTTTATACTGAATGTTTGAGTGAAATGTTCCTTCCTACCAGTAGCAGTTACAGCATTATTAAACTTTTTTTCATGTTTTTGTTGAGGCACTAGAACAACGTGAAGTGTTTCTGTTCAGAATCGACGTCAATCATATTTGATCTGGTTCTTTTATTGATGTGATCTTCCAGCGTTTAAAAGTTCAGTGTCAAACTTGGCTCCTGACATGAGAAAGTAGATCAGGAAGTGCAGCTTGAGAAGGTCTCGCTCCTCTCGACGCTGACTTTTCTCATTAGTCAGTGGCTAAAATGCATGGGGCCTTAAGTCTTAAGACACTTAAAATGTGGGAGGAGGCTTATAATTTAGTAAAGGATCCAAGGTAGGTGGGGGGGTTCAGGGGTCGCCACTGGGGTAAAGGGATGGGGGAGAGTTCGGTTATTACGACTGTTAATTGTTTATGATGACACAATTGTAACCTTTTCCATAGTAGATCTCACAAAGTTTAAGATTGTACATATGTGACATTATGGGAAGAGTGGAAAAGAGGAGAAAACATGTAAAATGTATAATGTTTACACTTGTGTGATAAACTGATATACAATAAAAAAATTGATCGAAAAAAAAGAAATAACAGACTCATCACTGCAAATGTTCACAAGGTTTCTGTGCTTAACATGTTATCCTCTCTGGTCTTAAATGCAGCATAAAATACAACTTAACTACTGACGAGATCTTCATCAGATCTGCGGAAATGCATGAATTGATCGACAGCTTTCTGTCAAACTTCTATCCGGCCTCTCTCTCTCTCTCTGCTCGGCCGTGCAGTGAGGACAGATATATAAGTGAAGGCTCAGAATAGGTTCCCCGCCGACAGAAACGCAGCCATGTAAGTGTCTTTCTCCGTCCGCTGCCTCAGAAATAATGATCACCACCACAAGCTCTTATTTCTCCTATTCATAGGCATAGACCAAAGTCACCATGAGGACACAACACTGCCAGCTCTTCATTAGATCCAGAACCAGCTTGTTAAAGTCCTCTCATATAGACTATTATCAGCGGGATCAATAACCCCTCTAGCATTGATCGTAGCTCTTCCTGCGATACATCTGAGAACCAGACATATAGCAGAAACCTGGTGTCTCAAGTCCCTGTGGCCTACTCGCCCTTGGACTACCACTCTTCTTTTTGTTTGTCTCAGCTCCATTCCCACCTGCTCTTAACAGACGTAGCTCTTTCCCACCAGCGTTAAAGACATCTCCTGGGTTCTCCAGGATACTGCCGACCTGTATTTTTCACCTACACATGCCAGAGAGATGAATGACTCGGCGGACTAATGACAGATAACAAGAAACCCAACCTCTCTCTGTCTTTTTCCAGGCTGTGCACCTCATCTTGTTTTTTTATTTTTTTTACTGCTGTTCCTTCACAAATTACAGTGGAAGTCGACTTCAGCGATGCACGGTCCAGATGTTGCGCAGCGTCACCGACGACGCCTCGCATTATATCACTGGCTTTTTCCGCCGCAGCGCTCGCAAAACACTAATTGCAGCACTCAAGAGTTAAAGTGGCTGTTTGCAGAGCAGCTCTCCTGCTGTGAGATAACTGTAGGTATAACTTAAAACTCCTCTTACTGTGTGTGTGTGTGTGTGTGTGTGTGTGTGTGTGTCCTTTGCTGCTTAGAGCCTCACAGATTGTGTTTGTACAGGACTTCATGCATCAAAGAGTTTATTGGCCGTTTTTAATACATTTGCTTTAAGCATTTCCAAAGGTGTACATTTGGAAAAAAAGAGAAGCTGGTGCAAACTGTAAATTAGTTGACAAGAGAGTGCTTTGCCAGCAGATCCCACAAGCCCCAACCACCCATAAGAAGTGGAAAAAGATCCCCTGCAGACATGTATTAAGACATATAAAAATATAATTATTACATTAGAATGCTTAAAATTACACCTCCTCCTTCTCCCTCATTAAAAATTCCAGAATATATGAATATGTAATTGTGTTTTATTACAGAAGTTGAACCGCTGGACACAAGATGTAAAGTTCATTCTCAGTGTTTGTGCAACTGGAGGCTTCAAGTTTCCACATCACACTTGTGTAAGTTGCATACTGGACCACGATTGGCTGCAATCTAGTTGTGATGTCACAAATCGTGCTCGTAGGTTCGCCCCTTAAAAACTTTGATTAATGTGAAAATAAACTCTGCACATACGTCATTACAAACTTCAAACTGAAGGAACAAGAAGAAACACATTTTTGAGTGGAGGAGGACTTTAAATTCAATATTTTAATGAAACTCAAATCTATAAATTACTTGAAATCATTTTATTCTAGAGTTGAAACGATCAGGTGATTTCCTCAATTGACAGAAAATAATAAACAGTTTTACAGACTAAACAATCAAAAGTAATTATCATGATAATCATCAAAACACATGTTTGTTGCGATCCTATTTAAAGCTACAATATGCAAGTTCTGGAAATCAAGCTAGCGCTAGCATGACACCATGGATGTATAATAAGAGCTGGATAAGGCGCCGCCGCTCAGCCTTGCAGCCAAATTTTTCCCAGTGGCCACTCGCGGTATTGCAGCAAAAAATCCCCCTGCGGCCCAAAAAGGATTTCCTCCATAGACCACCATTATAACAGAGACGCCTGTAAAACTGTTGACAGGCAAACAACATTAATTATGACTCTTTCTATTATGAACTTTTGATCCATGGAGGTTTTATATTTGTAAAACTTTCCACGAGCCAAGAAAAGCAATTTAAAAATCTGTGATGTCATCATGATGTAAAGTCTATGGGCCAAGCAGGGGAAACACTACTGCGCATATTCAGTGGGCCGCACAACGCGGAAGCAAACCTGGAAGCTAGAAACTTTTTTTGGCGTATGCACCAGGCGAGCAATTCCTACAGGACTGAATGGGCGCCATTTTTAGTTTAGGTATCCAGCTCTTATAATACATCCATGCATGACACTCAAGAGCAGACCGCTCCACTGTTCTGTTGAGCTCCATCCAACCCTCCACCTGCGTCCTTGTGATGGTGAATGTATTGATTTCTCTCCGGGGACTTGAAGTAACGGAGCTCTTTGATTCTACTAATGCAGGTATGAGGAGCTCGCTGGCCTTTGAGTGAGCCATAGTGAGCAGAAAATGTGGATATTTCAAATAAAAACACATACATACAGTAACTTTAAGTAGTGTATGAAGAAGGTCACTGCACGCTTTACTGCAGTGGCTCACACATTATTACACACATGATAATTCATATACAAAAAAAATGATCCTCAAGGTTGAACCTCAAGTCTTTTCAGTCCCCACTGTTGAAAAGTGCTCAAAGTTTGCATCAAATCTCTGGTCAGATCATTTTCTTATCCTTTGATCAGATAGTTCCTGGTTTAATCTACATTTTTGCTCATTTTTTACTTTATTCTGTTTAGGCAAAGTTCTTGTATGGTTGTGGACGTTCAGACAACACGTAACATTTGGTAAGTTTCTCGTCTTTAGTTGACAGTAGAGACTTGAACTGGGAACGATGTAAGATGTCCAGTGTCTTCAAACGATACCAGTCTTATACCTGCAGGTCTGAGAAGCACCTGACAGACACAACTCAGGACAAATTATCCCATTTTTCTTGCTTCTGTTCATGAAGCTTGTGATACTACTGATCTGATCTGGATAAAAGATGACACTCTGCTTTCATGTCTCTCCAAAACTGGAAAATGTAAAGATGAAAAAAAAATAAAAAAATTAGATTTTGTGATAAGATGAAACTGAATCCACAGAGACGTCATTGTTGAAGCTGCTGATTTGTATCAGAAGGTTGTCTCCTTATCACGCTATCTATCCATTTATCTTTTTTTTTTTTTTTTTTTTTCTGTGCGTTGTCTGAACTCACAGAGTTCGGCGGTCTTGGCTATCTGCCAACACAGACCTGAGCCAGAAGACAGACTGCACAAAGAACAAGGACATTCCTCACAACAAAGAGCCAGTCGTCGAGCTGTTGTGGAGAGCGTGCAAAAGAAGAAGAAGAAGAAGGAGGAGGAGGAGGAGGAGGAGGAGGGGGCTGACGGGTGAGAAATAAAAGATGATGACGAATGCCTGGTGCTGGCCCATTTTCTTTCAACAAACTATCAAATTATGACCAAACAGAAACTGAAGGAATGGGAGGAGCGCTGCTGCAAGCCTCTGCGGCCACCTCGGTCTGTTTTTTTTTTTGCATAACACACACCTATCCCTGATGCCATATTGCATGTGTCTACATGTTAGCACAGAGCAGACCACAGGATGTATTATTCAGGTTAAAGATGGCGAGCGCGAGAGCTTATGTCTCTTTATTCAAACCACAGGAGATAACGACAGGAAAAAAAACAAAGCTCAAGTCAGCACAAAGCTGCCGTGAGAGCCTAAAAGCAGCAGCAGCAGGAGGAGGAGGAGAGGAGATACAGTAGATGTGTAGCACTTAAAGGACTCCGGGGAATCCTTTGCAAGATACTTTTATTTGAATATTTCTTTCCACTCTTTGCTTTTTTTTTTCAAATATAAAGACGATTTCATTCCTGAAAAAAATGACAGACGTTGTTTCAATTTAATCTTTTGGCCTTCAAGAGCAGTCACATGTTTTGGGCTGCGCTCGGGTTCCTCTCAGACCCTCACAGACACGGGAAGAAAACAAAATCTACATCATGCAAAACCCCTTCCAGCTACGCGGACACGTAAAGTATAATTTGCACTTCAAAGACACCGTGTATCTCCATTAGCATCTAGCGTCAGGTAAAAAGTCTTGCATCTAGATGTTCACTTACTATAAGAAAGCAGTTATAACGCTTTACAATACATGGCAACATTCACCCATTCACACACACATTCATGCACTGGTGCCAGTGGCTGCTGTGTGAGGTGCCAACTTGCTCATCAAGATCTAATCTAATGCACATTCACACACACACACTCACAATGCTGGCACAGCCGTCGGGAACAATTTGGGGTTCAGTATCTCGCCCGGGGACGGGAGCCAGGCATCGAACCGCTGATCTTCCGATTAGTGGACGACCGGCTCCAACCTCCTGAGCCACAGCCGAGCCCTGAAGTACTGAAGCACCAGAGGAAAGAGGAGAGTTCGGCTTTGTTGTTTGTAGACTTCTGTATCTGGATGATTTTAATGTTTTCACATCGGTGGAAGAAGAGGAAAAGGAAGACAAGAAGGAGATAAATATGCAAAGAAAGAAGAAGAAGAAGAAGTGGAACGAAAGAGGACGAAAACGGTCATAGTAATGATATTTTCTGAGCTTATATTGGATGTTGAGTTTGAAAGTGCAAAGTAACACCAGCTAGAGGAGGAGAAGAAGAAAGTCTCACATGAAAAAAAACAGGTTTCATTCAGCTTGTGTCTTTGTAATTTAGTTCATCGTCAGTTATGATGATACTGATTATAGTAACTGCTGATATCATGTTTCTACATATTAGCAGTTCACTCGCTGAATACAATGTTATCATCACTGATAGGAAAATAAGGCCCACATTGTAATAAACCATCATTTTCATTTAAAGTCAGACTATAACACAGTCCTCCTCTTCCTCTTCTCAATACACTCAGGAGTTTTGATGCTACATCCTCACTGGGTCTGGTATGACCAGGTGGCTACGGCTAACGCTAGTAAACTTTAATACTGACTGAGTTCAATGTTAAATGTCTCTAATTGTGCTACTAAGTTTTGTAGCACTTATGATTCTCCTTTAATTGTGACTTGTGGCTGCTGTTAAGCAAACATCACCGACTCACTTTAAATAAAAACTTGTATATTTCCACTTTATGAGACTTTCTTCTCTCTGTCCTCTCAGAGTTACAGTATATTGTACTTTTAGCTAAACTACATTTCTCTTATAGCTGATGCTACTTTGCAGATTGAGATTTTTTATGTCCTTTTCTCCATTATTCTCATCTTCTCCTTTCTATAATTTTCTTCTAAAGAAAACATCACTTTTGCTCTTCCGCCGAAAGGCCAAGAAGAAAAGTGTGGGTGGAGGTGTGATGAAAGAAGGAGAAGGAAAGAAGAAGGAGGAAGAGGACGAGGAAGAGGAAGGAAACAGTGCAGCGACTACTCGGCAATCCCCGAACCAAACTTGCTTTGGCGATGCAGTGGCACTGTTTACGCTCTCTAGATTAATGATTGCTGGGCCTCTGTGCCCGGGGAGGAGGAAGGTAGGAGGAGGTGAGGAGGTGACGGGGAGCCGCGCCAGACTGTGTTTACCTCTCTACACCCATCGCCAGCGGAGGCTGAAGCCAAGCAGGAGGCACTGTGGGCGCTGTTGCTATTTCCAGTGGACAAGATAAAAGATGCCCATGTCGCCGGGCTCAGACGTGGGAGGCCAGGGGCGCTGGGTAGCAGTAATTGCCTGCTATTATTGTGCCTCCAAGCTTATTGGTGACATTGTAACCCTGCGGAGACAGGAATAGTGCCTTTCCTCTAGTTTTTTTTTTTTTTTTTTTTCCATCAGACTTTAACTTTCAAGTCCACCGTGGCTTTTCCTGTATATATGATTTACCCATAAAATCTGCATCATGTAAATCTGACAGAGCGGAGAATTAAATGAGAGTCTGGTGGAAACTCTTGTTAAATGGTTTCTTTGCTTTATGATGTTACGGAGGGAGAGGCAGTAAATTTTACAGGACGCCTGTTGACAAGGAAAATATTTATTCAGCGCAGGTGATACGAGAGTGGAAATTTAAGCGTTAAGCTGTCATAAACTTGCTGAATGTGTAGCCATAATATAGTTTGTTGTTTGTTGTTGTTGTTGGAGAGGCTGTAATCCAAACAACTGAATCTTTCTCTGAAATTTCAGAAGGCATCGATAGAAAAGAATTTGATTGGAAGCTGAAAATTAGCAATAGTGTCAACATTTGATAAAGCTTCTTCAACAGCTTTATGTTGGAGGAATTGTAGGATGGTAGGATTAGGGTTATTTTTTGGGATTGTCCAGTACAACGATGGGATTCTTAACCCAGTTGACCCAGTGTCATTTATACTTTTGAGAGTTCCTAAAGATGTAAATAATGAAGGCCAAAGATATATCTTACGTACACTTTTAATGGTTGGAAGGAAAACAACAACCATAAACTGGATGAAAGTTCACTCCACCAAACCAAAGTCAAAGGTTGAAACAAGTCGTCACAACGATGGCCGAAGAGCAAAACCTCCGATCTGAAAAACGCACTTTTGTTGCAGAATGCAAATAGCATTCTGCAACAAAAGTGCGTTTTTTTGCAGTTAAGGATACCCAACACATAACACAATGTTTTTCGAGTATATTACTATATTATGTGGTGTTGTTTACGGTATCTTTGTATGGTTATTTGTATGGTTTGTATGGTTACACTGCACTGTTACTTTTATTCTCTTGTTTTATCTGTCTTATTCCCTTTTTAGCTTCTTTTTATTTCCAAATTTAACACTTTTTACTTAGGGTTAGGGTTAGAGTTAGTTAGTTTTTATATGTCTTATTACTTGTGTTGCTTTTATATTCTGTTTTAATGCCTTTTATGTTCTATGTAAAGCACTTTGAATCGCCTTGTTGTTGAAATGTGCTATACAAATAAACTTGCCTTATTACGGTATTGTTAACACATAATATAGTAATATAATCCAAAAATCACAGTGTATTATATATTGGATATCCATAACAAATAGCATTCTGCAAGAAAACAACAAGTTTTTTTTTCTCAAAAAAGTGCATTTTTCAGATAGAAGGTTTTGCTCGTCGGCCATCGATATATATACAATATACAACTGCAAATGAAGACTTTTCTACAAAGATAGACTCCTGTTGTATTGTACTAATGATTATGAACAAAAAAGACATGGACTCTGGATTATTTTGTCCGCAAGTACTTGTTGCCAAGAGTTATTTAAAACATCTTGAGTAAAAATCCATCCAGACATCAGTCCTAACACTCGTGAGGCTTGTTTCGTGCTTTCTGTGCGGCAACAGATGTGCCCTGATGTTAACCACGCTCCCGTAAACTGCAGCACTTTACCGGCACTGTGGGAAAAATTCAGCACTCCGTATGAGGAAAAAGACGACCCATCATGCAACCTCACAGTCATTTCGGCTCTCCGTGCTCCATCACGGTCTTTTCTGCATGAAGTAGCAACAAAGAGGTTTCCAAAATTGAGCATCGTGGACTCTTAGGGGTCCTTGAGGCTCTTTTATAGTCTCCAGAAAAAGTCCATTTGAGCTCATTATTTGTTTTTTTTTTTCAGTTCAAATGGATGAAAAAATATCAATAATTCAAAAACTTGCAACACAACCACCATAAAGTTTAACCATTTATTGAGATATAAAGTGCATTGTTGACCTTAGGAACAGCAGGTCCCGTTTTCTGAGCATGTTAAGGACTTCTCAGAGACAAAAAGTGCCAAGAAAATGGTATTTTGAACATCTACAGTCCCATTACCACTGGGAAAACTCCATCTGCTGATAAAGATCATGCAATTAGATCAAAATCTCCAGAACAGCTATTAAATAGACCTAGTGGGGAGACTGTTTTCTCAACAAACAATCTATTTTGGGGAGGATTTGGGTGCATAATCAACAGCTCATTTGTGCTTTTTATCTCCACTTCTTATTACCTGAAGACCTGCTGTAGATAGTTTAATATGAACTACTTTGGTCTCCTTTCAGCTAAAAAATACAACTCTTGGATGTGTGGGGACACAAAACAGGGGATAGAAAAACTGCTAACAGCTCTAAGTAATGAGCCTCGCTGTTATTTCATTCACTAGTAGACATACTGAGGGTGCTTATGAATGACTGCCTCTTCTGATCTCTCCCTATATGGAAAAAGACCTCAAAGATCTTCTCATGTGGGCCTCCATAGAATGACAAATATGCAGGTCTGAAAGCATCTTCCTGCGGTTTCATGAAATTAAAAAAAAAACCTTGATGCACCAGGTCACCATTTAACTCTGAAGCCTCATTCCTGCCCCCCTTCCCCACCCCTCCTCCTCCTCCTCCTCCAGTCAGGACTTTGTTTGCTTGTCTCCCCGGCTCTAAAACCACAGACACCCCACCGAGCAGCAGCGTCGCAGGAGGGGGAAGAAAACCCTCAATAAAACCCCCGACAGCCCCACCGGAGACAGAGCTGTCAAAACGCCCGGCGGGTGTCACCGAGCATACGGGGGGGGGGGACAGCTGACTCAGCCGATGGTGTCAGCGAGGGCGACAAAGCGGGAAAAAACGGGGACATGTAAATGTTCTTTTCCCCATATTACGTAAACACGGCGATAAGAGCGGCGCGGCTTCACACCACCGGTCTAATTGCAATGAAATTATTTGATGTTCATCTGCGAATCAGAGCGATCAAACTGCAGCGTCCTCATCAAAAATTCATCCCACGTTCTGGCTCTGAGACAAAAAGCCTTTTGCTCCTGCTTAACAAAGTAAACTAGTTATCATATTTAAGCATACAGTCATTGTTTCACACACTGTACTCAAGTGAAAGGGACGAACAACTAGATGTTTACACAACAAGCTTCCTAAACTTCTCCGTTTGCTGTTAAAGTTCCTCTCACAGGAATTTTAAAAATGTCCCTTTTTTTTGTTTCCCGTCGCAGTCACCAATCACACTAATCTCACTCTCGCTCTTTACAGCCTTGAAATAACGACCGAGACAAAAGAGCCGCGTCGTCCGGACAAAGAGGCGACTGTTAAAATAAACGTTTAACGTCCTCGTTCGGTCACACATCGCTCGTTCCCTCACACTCGGACGGAACAATAAACGGAGCGGATGGGGTCAAACACAGTGTCAGCTCTTGTTCTCGCAAGAAAATCAACTCCGGATTATGGATCAGATTTTAACTAACTGTCATCTGGAGTCGTATGTGCCTCCCTTTAGGGCAGAACTACTATCACAGCACTTAAAAAAGTCTCGAGGCTTCACATTATGTTAATTTCTGACCACTGAGTTTCTCTCACGGGCAAAACAAAGAGACCAAAGCTTTTAGTCTTTACCTCAGACTGGCCTGTAATAAAACAAGTTGAGGCATGTTTCCTCTCTAACTAGAGGGCAAAGATCATTTAAACAGACCTGAGAGTGCACGGTTAAGTTTCAGCTGGACGGTCTTTACGGTGTCTTTTCATGAACGTCAGTAAAGGCCAATGACAAAGGCAAATATTAGAGGAGTTTCCTTGTGTCATTTAGTTTGAAAAGAGCAAGTCTAAGTTGTGAGAAGTCATTAAAGGGCATTAAAGTGTTTCAGAGAGAGCTGATTAAAGAACAGCAGCAACTTAGTTCAAAGCTGTGAAAAAAAAAAAAAAGGTTGCTGGTTTGAAATCCAGCTCAGGTGTGCGACGGTCAGTTCCCAGTATGGACTGGTTTAGTGATTTGCAGGTCAGAAGACAACTAGATGTCATGTTAAAACTGTGCAACTAGATTTCATGTAACAACTAGTAGTATAGTATAGTTTAAATAGTTTTGCAGTGACTATATTTTATTCCTACTTCAACTACTCATCAAAATATAGTAATTAAAACACTTTTACACTTTTCTAACAAAGACTTTTCAAATAAATTTGGTTTAAAATGCCCGTTATAACTTCTTAAAGCCCTTTAAACGTCTTGTTTCGTCTGATTGACAAGTAAAAAATCCAAATGTTTTCAGTTTAGACACAGAAAAGCTTCAAATCCTTACATCTGAAAAGCTGCGCGCACCGCAGATCAGCTGTTTGGGTCAGAAACTGCCGCTGTGGCGTAATACGGTGCACGGCATGCGTAGGAACAGAGCAGGAAGTTCTACGGTTGGGAAAATGTAGTGCCAAAGGAAAGGGCTGTCTGACAGCAACAGTGAAAATATTCTAAATATAGCATGTGCTCAAACTGATATTGATTTTTTTAGGTGGCTAAAATACGTTTTGTGTGCCGACCCAAATCTACTGCAGGTACAACACTGAGTATGGATAACTACCTCATACAACCTCCACTTCAAAAAGTCCAAACTATCCCTTAAAGCCTCGAAAAATCATTGAGGTTTCCCTCATTTGCAGCGATGTCGAGATAGAGTTAGAAGCCAAATACGTAGGGCTGAATAGATCAGAAGAGGACGATACAGCTGCACGCTGAGGCGAAGTGGTTTGAGATCACAGTCTTGACTTGTGCAGGGGTAGCGAGAGTGTTGATCTCGAGGATGAAAATTCAATGTGTTTGGTGCACAAAAGGCAGATTTTCCAAGTTCAGAATAAACCTGCGGGACTTGAAGCATAAGACAGTTAGTAGAGCGAGTTCGGTTGCCGCCACAAATCTCATCTACAGCTTCAGAAAAACATCCAGGAAGTGAAAGAGATCAATCGCCTCCTCTGCAACAACCCAACAGTCTTTATATATTCTTCCTATCTTATCAGTCAGGCAGAGAGCCGAGACATATGCACAGGGTGGAGGGATCTGTAGCGTGATCCCAGCATCCTGTGAGGTCAAGAAGCGGGAGTGGAGACCTGCTTTGTTTTTCTGCCGAGAGAGGCGGCGGCGGCGTCCAGGTGAGGAGAGGAAATGAAGTCATCGATAGGCTCGGCCCGGCTTCCAACATGTTACCCCGAGGCAAACATCCATCTCTACCTGTCATCATCCCCTTTATCTTTCAGCTCGCCGATTCCACCGGGCTCATCTTAGTAAAAGGTTAACAGCGCAGGGTAATGAGCGCAGACTCAAAAAATAATCACACTGCACTGATGAAACTCCATCTGACAGACTGAGGCTTAATTATGCCGTTTAGATTTCAATCTAAGGGAATTTTACACCAACGCTTCTCCCCTGTCATGGTTTTAGAGATTTATGCCAATCATACACAAAAAAAGTGTGAGAGGAGAATTAATGTAGACGTCTGATTATCTATTCATGTCAAGAAGAGGAGGTGAAATCTTCCATTTTTGTACTGAACTATTCACTTTCTGTAATAAAGCAATGAAACTGTCATATGGACTTCATTGATAGATAATAAGAGTAATAATTTGCACTATTAGTCTATAAAAGGACTAAAAATAGTGAACAATTCTCGTTATAATTTCTTATTTTGTCCAACCAACAGTCCAGAACCGATAGCTAATCAATTTACCGTAATGAATGACGAAGAGCAGCTAAAACAAGGGAACTTTTTGGTGTATTTGCTTAAAAAGAGTTCCTGATTAATGGCAGTAGAGCACTGACGGCATATTTACACCAGGATCAATCAAAAGGGTGCGTTAGATATATGTTGGTGGGAGTTTATTGCCAAAATTAGCTTGCTTAGCTTTTGTCCTTCAGGTTTTTTAAAAAAATTTGATAGTAAATTTATTGTTTTCTGTTGTGAATAAAGTGAATATCTTGTTGGTCGGACAAAACAAGCAATATGAAGACATAAAAATATATAATCCGCTCTTTAATTGATAATGAAAGAAAAGAGTAAATGCAGACTTCAACCTAAAATAAGACATGCCCATTTGAAGCATTAACTTCAAAGTGCTTCCACATGAAATGTTTGTGTTACTCTGACTTCTCTCTGAACCTCTTTAACTCATCACTTTGCCTGCAGTCTGTCGGGTTTCGCCTCACCTGCTTCATCAATAATCCAGACAGACACAAAGGAAAATGTGGTTGACCAGAGATTGACTTTGGTGGTAGGAAAAAAAAACAAGACTAGGTGAAAAACCCCGAGTATATGGCCGGACTGTGTCTGGTTGTGCAAAATTGTAGCCAATTTGTTACAGGGATAGTCAGCGGTGGTGTCTATAATGTGAATGTCTGAATATTAAATGTTCATCTGGAGGCTGCGGTGGAAATTATAAATGAAAGTGTTGACAAGAGGCTCATCTCCAGCCAGTTACAGCAAGCACAACTGCACTAAAACTGATATAACAGCTACACGAGTCTCATGTTTTAACTGCAAGACTCATATTTTAATGCTGTTGTTCATCGTTTGTGATGTGAAAACGTCAAAAGAAATAAAAAGCACAGGGGGTAATTTCTAAATCACATGAGGTCCTCAGGTAATACTAGTCCCGTACGATTAGGGCTATGAGAGGAAGCGCTGTAAACGCACCCTGATGACGTAATAGAAAACTGTTAACGCTGATTTATTTTGAAAGAGCAACAGTCAATGGTGTAACTTTATCACTCAGTCAGTCATGGACAACCGCATATGTAGGATTGGCCCTCATGTTGCGGTCCAGCCAAAAACCTACGGCAGAGAGAAAGAAGTGAAGGAGGAGGAAGGAGGCTTCCAAGACCGCTTCCATCAGAGCACCACCATCCCTCTATAACTTCCTGTCAGTGCTCTTAACAGACCAGACGTTTGACTGGACCGCGGGGAGTTTGTTAAGTCTAGTGGGCACTCAGTCAGAGCACTCCTGTATCAGCGCTGGTTCTCAACTCGTGGTTCAAGGCCTCCCACAGGGCCATGACGAGATGATTTTTGACCTTTACTTCTCCAACTTCTCCAACTTTTTAAGTGTAGTACGTCACAGCTGCTTAAAGTATATGGCTGGTGCTTTTCTAAAACACAAGAACACAGCTGTGTGTTTTGTTTTGTTTTTTTTTTATAAGCATTTATAAAACGCTAATGGAGGAAGTGAATGAGTGGAGTGAAGCAGCAACTCCTCCAGTTAAAGGATAAGTCTGACGATTATCAATAATGTTCTTTGTTGACAATAAGAACTAGAAATACCACCAACCAGTCAAGTTGCAGTTTACATCCAGACTCATATAATATCTGTTGTAAAGACTTTGAAGGGATTTAATAAAAGGTATTAAATGTATTTTCCTTGTATGTGTTCATATGTTTGGCCAATAAAGCTGATTCTGATTGAACACAAAGTTGTAGCCATGACAGTAGACGATGCTTCAGATACAGATGTTGCTGCTGCAGAGAACCTACTAGGGATGTGCCCGAATACAAATACCTTATTTGGCAAAGTACAAATAGTGGCTTTTTTTTTACGAATATTTGTTTCATACAAATATTTTAAAAATTATTTGTTTCCGGGAAGAAAAAAAAACATGTATACCAGCGCGCAGGTCGATTACATCGCTATCTCTCTCCTCTGCTCCACTGTGATGTCTATCAGCAGGTCTCAACGAGGGGAGTCACAGGAGTCACATCCACCTGCTACATGACGCACATTTCCTTATTTGGACATCAGTCCTGGAGTTGGGGGTGTTCCCCAGAGATAAAGCTGAACTACTGACACAAATGCAAATGAAGTGCTCCCAAGGGAACACTTCATAAACACTAATTGTAACACTTTCAATTTTCTAAAATTAAAAGCATAATAAAAACAAAAACTTTCTACTTTTATTTGAATACAAATACAAATAATTTTGCTGCCTCAACAAATACAGATACAAATACAAATACTGGGCTCTCTGCACATCCCTAGAACCTACAAAATACTAAAACGTGGACGTTTCACACACACGGAAGATCTAAACAATCACCACAGTTTCAAGGTGGGAACCAAGATTAGTGTCACCAACTCAGTATCCGACCAAATATGAAATATGGTCACAATCTCTCCTTCTGTTCCTGAGTTACGGTGTTGAATAACGGCCAGAAAACATTATGACGTCACAGCGAAGTTGACCTTTTGGATATAAAATGTCATCAACTTCTAAAATGTCATCACTTCATCATTTTATCCTGTTAGACATTTGTGTGAAACTTTGTTATAATTAATTGACCTTTGACCACCAAATTCTAATCAGTTCATCCTCGAGTCCAAGAGGACGTTTGTGGCAGACGTAATGAAATTCCCTCCAGGTCTTCCTGAGATATCGTGTTCACGAGAATGGCACGGACGTGAGGTCACAGTGACTTTGACCTTTGACCACGAAAATCTAATCAGTTCATCCCTGAGTCCAAGAGGACGTTTGTGCAAAATTTGAAGAAAGACACCCCGAAAACATAATTTAACTGTCTCATCACTGCCTTATTAAATGGCTTCAGCAGCGGTTGTTGAAACAAACAGAATCTCCACTCATTCACTTCCTCTATTAGCATTTCATAGGTGCTAATGAACCACACAGCATACAGCCATGTGTTATTATATTTTTAATATACACCAGGAAAAAAAAAAAAAACATCAAATACATCAAACCTCAATTTCAAGGCTTTCTTCTTACAAGTGAACTTTCCTTTAGAAAAAAAAATCCAGGAAATGTAAAAATAATGACATCAATTTTTTTTTTTAAATGCAGAATGTGAAGCCAGCAGACCAGATAACACACTACAAAGACTTGTTAGTACACTTTGAGAACTTCAAAGTCCTTCTGGTATGAATGTTGAAGGTTACCGTCAGGCTTTATTCACATGTTGGAGTGACATTAATTTAGCTGTGAGTTTTACTTTTTCCCTCTTATTTTGCAGATGAGCTAAAAAAGGCTGATTAGAATATTCTTCCACATGACAAACGAGGAAAACTGGATTTATATTTTCCATCCACCGTTATAAACTTTGTGCATTCTGGGGATAAAAAGAAATTAGGGATTCAACTTTTCAAAAAAAAAAGACATCAGATACATGAGGGGCTGATTTTATAGCTTTTATAATGAAATTAGTTTCATTTTATAACTCAAGAGAATCAGTAAATATCTCTCAAAATATGAAAACTCCCCGGTGTGCACTCATTCTTCACAGTTATTTGAATTCCTTCAGTCTTTTTCTTACAGACAAAAGAATTAATTTTTAAGCAGTACTCCCTGAAGACATACTCTTTCCCTCTTTTGCATTCAGGACAGAAAATAGGAGGGAAACCCACAGATGAAGTTGGAAAAAAAATGAGCCCTGTGGCTAACAGGTTTGAGATCTGCAGCGTGTGTGAACACGGCCGCCTGAGCCGAGGGGGGGGACAAAGACTTGGCTCAGTTTAAAGCTTCTCTGTCTAAACACTTGTAGCTCCAAGAGCCTGCAGGCACAGACAGAAGGAAAAAGTAGAGCAAGAAAGACAAACCACAGCTCAGGGCCGCATGCTGGTATTTGCAGATAAGAGGCAAACTGGCTTGAATGGCGAGCCGGGAATCAAACACTGAATGAAGTGAGAGACAAAAGGCTGACGACCTCCCGGACCTTCGGCAATGAAACTGTCAAAGCCGCCGCCAGATGGAAGGGAGGGTTGGGGGGGTATGGGGGGGGGGGGGGTTCAGAGGTGGGGCTGTTGATGAGAAAAGGAAGCAGCTAGCATGTTTGTTTGCCCATTAGCCCACTGGTTGGGTGTTTGCCAAAGGTTGCACCATTTCACTCCAGTCCTCCACATCTCTGCATGTCTGCAGAGAGCTGGTGGGGGGAAAAAAAGGCTTAGTTCCACTCGAAGGAGCATGGCGAGCTCTCATTTAGCTTCACTAGCTCTGCTGAGGCATGGGACAGTGTCAAACAGAGGGTCTCAACCCGAAGGGCCCTTTGAGGGGTCGTTACACAAACGAAACAGAATGATGGAAGAAATATGTTTCCATTACTTTCAAATGAAGCCTGCGTATACCTGGTTAACCATCCTCTCCTCTACTTCCGTCTGTTTCCCTCTTTATCGATCCTCTTAAAGCCTTGGTCAGATCAACATTAGCGCTGCAATAAAAACGCAGTCCTCTCATTCATTTCAATGGGACCACTCAGTTGGCTCAGGGTGGGTCCCAACAAAGAGATCTGGCAAAAAATCCGCAGAGCCGTCCAGCAAAAAGGTTGAATCTGCTGCAAGAAAATGCAAGAACATCCAGAAAAACATAACGTTGGCTAATCAAATCCATGTAAACACACATCCCTGGTGGATAACGTCATGGTGTGAAGGTGCTAATTCAGTTCATGAAGCCGTTTACGTCCCAACTTTACAGACTGGTAACTGATCTTGAATCTTATAGTATTATAAAATGCTGCACAGTGTTTTAGTGTCTGATAAACCTTCCAACTGGACTCCTCGGTTCTTCTTACAAACACCTGTAGCAACACGTCTGCACCAACAAAGCCTCTTGCATTTTTTTTTTTTTGAACACAGTGCTGTTTTCAGTCTTTGCACAGACTCACTTAAAACTTAACCTTCAACACATCCATTCATCTGCCTCCTTCATTAAGTTTCATAGACCTCTTCCATCTCTTCTCCCTTCTCAAGGTGACAAAAAGCTGTTTCTGCTATATAAGCCGATCTGTGAAGGTATACTGTACATCTTCATTTCCAAAATAAGATTTCCCCCGTCCGTACTACAAACCCGCGATGAGTCAAATGCTGTAGCGTTAGCTTCACTGTTAGCGTGATGATTAATCCTCATTAGGTGGAAGGTTGCCTGTCTTCACTCTTTTATGCAATCGATCAGGGTAATGTGTCTTCAATGTCTGTATGGATCATCTGGTTTCCCTTCAGTGGAAGCAAATAACATGTATGTATGTGCTTCCTGTATTGTATTGTTTTATTTTGATTGTATTCATGGATCCTGTTTTAGTTATATTACAGTTATATTTACAGTACCAGTCAAAAGTTTGGACGCTGTATATTTGCCCTGATCCTTTTTTTAATACACTCACATGCATGGATTTGTGATAGAAATGGTTTGCTGTAATTTAACAGGCTTGTCATTAAAATGCTCAGATTCACTTTTGCTACCTGCAACATGGGGAGTCTGTAATTGTCAAGTCAATATTGTATTTTTCTGGGTTTTTTGTTGGTTGTCGTTACTGTTAATGTTTCATATTTTACTGAATTGGGAAAAAATGAAGAAATAAAGTGTTCATAAAATTAAAAAAAGAAAAAAAAACTGTGATCAGTGTTTTCAAATGTATCCAAACTTTTAGGAAAGCACCATCTTTTATGCTTACTGTCGATGAAAGGCCAAAACAAGGAGATGTGGGGTCAATTTTCAAAAATGTTCTGAAGTGCCGTTTTGCCGTCTTTTCATGGTAATCGCTGAGTTTTAAGATTTTAGGAATTCTGACCTGTAGCACCTCACTAAATAAGTCTCAAAGTGTCTTGAAACTTTAATGCTTCTATGCAACATAAACCACCCAAAGTGATGGATATGAAAATAAAACAGCATTGTTTTTATACGTTTTTCCCCCCCGGAGGAAAAATAAATGGGCAACTGCTGCTCTGACTCAGAAGTACGGAGGGATTCAAGAAGCAAGATGCAGTTTAGCTTTAAAAGCATCTTGAAAAGAGCAGCCAGTGTAGGCACTTCACAGCCTCAGGCCTCTTAATAATTCAGATGTGGTGGAGCCACGAATGGCAAGTCCTCGAATAATCTATTTTTGTGTGTGCTGGGCCACAGTCCTTCTGAAAAGCCCTATTCTCCTGACATCGGTGTGGTCTGTGCTCACTTCATTATGTCGGGAACTTCACACATCGCAGGAGCAGGAAAACCTCTCAAAGGGATAAATGTGGGGAAGAACAGGATGTGCCGAGTTTGGAGTTAATTTAGAAGAGATCGGGATTCAGAGTCTAACAAATAAAAACAACACTCAATAAGCTAGGGCAGGAAACAAAGCTTTTATCCTTGACCTGACTTGAACGGTGGCAGCGGTTGGAGATAAGACACATCGCATCCCCAGACTGAACGACATCGTGTGCTTGAAGTTGCTTTTTTTTGATGTGATGTTGATGCTGAGCACTGAACTCCCACAACCTCCGACTGAGTCAAACGTTTGGCACACAAACCGAGCCCCAATGGCCACAGGATTTTTGAATTTCTGACAGATAAGGTACAGGAATCTAGATCATCATCGGATGAGTCGCTTGATATGAAAAACCAAATGGGTGCAAAATGCTGTAAAAATGAACCAATGTTGTAGTTTTGTGTCACTGTTAAAGCAATAACCTGTGAGATTTTTACCAAATAACTAATAATATCCCAACACTGATTCAACCTATGGCCAATAACAGTTTTCCCATTTGTACTTCTAAACACTCTGTTGAGGGCTGGGTGAAATCAGACTCATTATATTAAAGCAAATAGAGTATTTTTCCAATGTTAATGTATATTATAGGGCAACCCAGTGGCCTAACGGTTAAGTTGCATAACAGCAACGTCCTCGGCTCGACCCTCGTCACCTATCATACCTCCCTCTCTCTCCCCATGTCTCCTGTCTCTCTATACTGTCAAGCAAAAAAGCCAGAAAAAAGATAATAAAACAAATTACAATATGACAAATGTTTGCCAAATCCCATATTAAGTGCTGTGTGATGCTATACAAGTAGACAGATGTGCAGAAGAAAGTTTGAAATTCCACACAGATGCAAGACGCTGCTAGACTTTTGTCAGGCATTGTAAAGTTAGTGCTGATAGTTTGTTGGAATTCAAACTGTCTTTTGCAAAATTACACATAAAATTGTAGTTGATATGCAATGAAGTGAACAGTTCATCTGTTAACCATGAAATCAGAGGGAAGAAATCACTTACTTACCACCTTAAAATACCATATTTTGTTAGTTTATAAGTAAAATTTGCTGTCAGGGGTTCTGATCTGTCCACTTAACTTTGCAGAAACCAGTTTTGCCACAATACTAACACACTACTAACTACCCTAACACTAGCACTTACTGAGAAGATATAAACACAGTAATGACCATTTGCCACCAAAAATGTCACCAAACAAACAGAAAAAGAGACGTGTGCAGATTTAGCATCAGCCTTAACAACTATTTAGGACATTTACCCCTAAACTTCCTCTCATACAGGAAAGCCTTAAAATACATAGTTTATGAGACCAAACTTGTGATTTTCAGAGTTTTTCTTCCACTTAACCAGGACAAAACCTGCAGTCCTGGTTAAGTGCAGTAAATAAGGGGAAATGCTATTTGATTGTAAATATACCCTTCAGTCTCATAATGAGCCTTCAAGAATTATTTTTTATAAAACAAGGAAAAGATTTACACGAGTTAATCCCACATACACTGTCCTGCTGTCAGAAATACTCGTTAGAGCACCAAATCATTAGAGCACCACAGTCCCCAATAGTCCCCTATAAAAAATCTGTCTTGAATTTTTAATGAAACTATATGTTTTTGAGCTGTTTTTACAGATTTACATCTAAAAACGTTTGGGTTTGGGGTTGAGAGACACAGACAGGAAGGTCAGAAAGATTTAACATATTGCTGGTTTTGAAGAAAATGCCATTTGATGATAAACTTCTTAAAACAAGTGTAGTTTTACTGAAAACAGGTGAAAATCCAGATTATTTTGCTTGTTGTAGGAAACTTTAGGATTCAATATCAGGTTAAATGTCTTGTTTCTAGCCTGATCAGGTCAATTATATCCCCCACTTTGAAGTTAAAGTTTACCATTTGCAACTAAAAAAGCTCAGAACTTCTTCATCTAAGCCACTGAGTGAAAAGTGCTGCACCGTTCATCCAGTTTAGTTTGCAGTCTGCGTTCCCTCCCTCCCTCCCTGTGCTGATGTCAGGTGACCCTACCTGTCCTTATCAGGCTGAAAGCGGGAAAAATGCTGACACAGACTTTCTGTCTCATAGGACTGAGTGAAGTCAGGTCCCTTCTGTCAAGTTTTTCCTCAGACATCATCCCTCCTGCCTTTATTTTGCCCCAGACTGTCATCCATCAAATGATGTTTTTCCCCCCAAACTCCGCTCTCTGTTTTGCCTCGTTTCCTCTTCAATACTTTCCTCCAGTTTCAGTATTTTTCTTCCTCTTGGCTCCCTCCCGCAGCACCAAAACGTGCCCGCAGTGCATGTCTCATCCCTCAGGGGGTTCTGATTTGGCCTTTTCCTCTGATCACATGGGTGGTTTTGAGCCCCACAGGGGAGGAGGGGAGGGGGGGGGGGGACCACAGCGTGAACACCAGTCAGCGGCGACCCGGTCACCACAGAGGAATTATCACTTTGGCTTGAGCGTTAATCCACTAAGGGGGCCTTGGAAAAGGCAGTTTCCGCTAATATACATATTCTGTCCAACAGCAGTCAGATCCTATTAGCGCTTTTAATGTCATACTTCACTGCTGAACCCCAATGGGCACAATGTCGACGGATATGAATACCCGTGCTGAGGATATTACCCCCTCGGCACAGAGGAAGTCAGAGATAGTCGCTTTTAAACGAGTTCACGGTATTTGCCTTCACTGTGCTCCTCTTTTAATTTGAGTTTGAGCTGACGTTTTTTCTTTCTTTCTTTTTTCCAGTCAGTGTCATCAAACTCAAGTTGTGAAGCATGTCGGGCAGCGGCAGCAGCAATCAGACGTACTGTTGAGATTGTTTTTTTTCTGACGGCGGTGGCTTGAAATGTTCTGCAAAAAGTGTTTTTCTTCATGAGAGAGATCACCTTGGTGGGCTGAAGTCACACTGAGGCTGCATGTCAGCAACTGCAAATTACATGTGGACTAAAGAGTGATACTGAGATGAAAAGTCAACAAAAGGTCAACAATACCTTTAATATGACATAATATATACGACTGTCTAATATTTATGTAATCTTTTTAAAAGTTAGTCATTCATCTGCTTTGTTGCATACTGGACCACGATTGGCTCCAAACTAGCGGTGATGTCACAAATCATCCTCGTAGGTAGACGTGTTAAACTCAGATTTAAGGTGAGCTCAGAGAAACTTTCCTCCTTCAGCAGATTAATGTGAAAACAAACATCATTCTGCACAGAGAAGATCAAACTTAACTAACTTAAGTGCGGCTGGTTAAAGCTCAACGAGGGCCTCAGCTTAACTCGTGTACGTTTAGCTTGAGGAGGAAAAACTTCCACAGTTTGTAATATCTTCTTACAGGAGTATTCAAAGCCAAGTTCTCTTAATCAGCAAACTGTACTACGGTAAGAAACCCGTGTGGTTCGGTCCTTACTAGAGCCTCAAACTCTTCGAAACCACAGGTTCACCCTCGTAAAAACAAAAGGGACCCGTATCTCTTAAAGTGACAGTAAACTACTTCACTGTTTTAATACGTTTACATCAACATCAATTAAACCAAATGATTATTAGCTGAATTTTAACAAATTACTATTGATTAACTTATTCAATGACTTATACGTAATTTCAATTTACATGAATTGTTTAACAAAATGTAACTGAACGTGCATAAATGTAACTTGGTTCCCACATGAAGTAACAAGAAGAAAAATGTATTTTTGGAGTGGAGGGGGGACTTTAAATTCTGACTAAATATGCATCAATTGTTTGTTCACAATCCAGTTAGTTTTGAAAAATAACATGCATAAGTATTTCTTATCACTAACAAACCCAGCTTATCTTTTAGATAAACACAAATCAATGGCCGAAGAGCAGAGCCTCCTATCTGAAAAATGCACTTTTTTGAGAAAACTTGTTTAAAATATACCCAATACATAACACACTGTTTTTGGACTATATTACTATATTATGTGGTGTTTTTTTACGGTATCTTTGTATGGTTATTACGGTATTGTTAACACATAATATAGTAATATAGTCCAAAAACACAGTGTATTATATATTGGGTATCCTTAACAAATAGCATTCTGCAAGAAAACAACAAGTTTTTTTTTTTAGTTTTCTCAAAAAAGTGCATTTTTCAGATGGGAGGTTTTGCTCTTCGGCCATCGAAATAGAGAAATCTCTCAAGTGAAATAACCAAAACTTGTGAGCTCATTTAAGAATCCATAATGCAGTGTAAAAAAAGTATCAATGTCCTGTATAAGGAGGTTTAATACCATGGAGACACAGAATACTGGTTTGTTACTGGCTGGAAGGTGTCTGAATACCTCCACACACAGCTCCAGGTAACTCCGGCTGTCAGTAACCATAGCAACAGTACTGAGGCTTCACATTATCTCTCACTAATGAAACAAAACTCAAGCAAACTTATAAATTGCAAAAATTCTGTGGTGACATCGTTTTAAGCAGGAAATAGAAAATAACATCTGACACGTAAAATAAAACCATCAGGTTCGGGGACCTCGGGAGTGCACAGAGGTCAGGAGATATTTATTTGTTTTATTGTCTTTCATGTGACAGTTTTATACGCTGCAGCAATTTCAGGACGTGGTAATGATAAAAGATTATGTGCTCAACATAAATCTAAAAAAAAAAAAAAAAAAAATCAAACGTAGTCATAAAAACTGCACTCAGAGATCTGCGGTTAAGACTTTTCTGTGAGATCACGGTGCTTCACTGAGACATAAGTAGTGGAGAATGTAGAGCAGCAGAATTCATTACCTTTTACAGTCTGCCATATTGTAAACATTACACATGTGCGCTGATGCATGCATAACTGGCGATACGGTTGGAAGCTCAGCAAGTCCGAAATTAAACACTGAAAGGTTGTATTGGGGAATCAATAAAAAGCATCTTTACAAAAAAAACTCCTTTACTTAATGTATTTAGAAACGATGACAAATTTCACAACTGCTTCATTGGTTCTTTAGGTCGGAGCTTTATATTGCTTAACATGAAATGAAACAGGATCGGGACTAAAAGGAGCAGGATTCGGATGAAAGAGGAAGAGATAAATTGGGATCAATCAGGACTACGAGGAAATTTAACCCTCTACCACACATGTAGCAGTTACATCTCATCATCGTTAATGACGTTTAGTATTTGGCAATAAATGATGTCATTTTGTTATGAACCCTGAAAAGCCCAGCGTGATTAAAAGGGTTTATACTAAACATATTAAAGGATGTGGCCCGGCAATTTTCTATCTTTTTCTTCAGAGCCAAACCAATAATGAACTGATCTACTTACAAGTATTGTGTGTGCATCCAAAGCCTGATATACTGACTACTGAAAACTGGTCCAGGTCTGAATGCTTGACCCCTACAGTGAGGGGATCCGGTGGCTCTGTTATGCTTTGGGGGGGGGGCATTTTGCTGGCATGGTTTGAGTCCCCTTAGAGGGAAGGGTCACTGCTAATCAATACAAAGTTATTCTGAGTGATCACCTTTACCCTATGATGAAATATTTCTATCCTGATGGGAGTGGTCTCTTCCAGGATGACCCCATCCATAGGGCACGAGGGGTCACTAGATGGTTTGATGAAAACGATGTGAATCATATGTTATGGCCTTCACAGTCACCAGATCTCAACTCGGTTGAACACCTTTGGGAGGTTTTGGTCCGACGTGTCAGACAGCGCTCTCCACCACCATCATCAAAACACCAAATGAAGGAATATCTTTTTGAAGAATGGTTCATCCCTCCAGTAGAGACTTTTACAATCAATGCCAAGGCTGAGAGGTTAAGGCCAAACCATGCCAGCAAAATGCCCCCCAAAGCATAACAAAGGCACCGGATCCCCTCACTGTAGGGGTCAAGCATTCAGGCCTGGACCAGTTTTTCCTTTAATTTGTCACCCGTCTGTAGTCCTTTGTGCCGTACACTTCCATTGTTGTCCAAAAACTATTAAAAACTAGTTAGTGAGCCACATTGCTGCACTGGGTGACATGTTCCTTCATTATAAAGAGTTTGGTCACGTTAGTTTGTTTAGCAACAGCTCCAAAGACTAATGACAGCGATCATGTTTTCAGTATCTGGAGAGTAGTTCAGCAGGAACGTGGTTCTGTTTACAGAGCTTTACTAGCTTGTTGTGCTACATATCACAGCCTCTTGACTTCATACTAAATTTATTTGCAGTGTAAAATGTAATACAAAGCCAAGCTCTGTAAACAGAACCGCATTCCCACCAAACTACTCTCCAGAGACTGAAAACGTGATCGCTGTTATTAGTTTTTGGTGCCGTTTCTGAACAAACTAACCTCACCAAACTCTTCGTAATGAAGTAATATGTCACCCAGTGCAGCAATGTGGTTCACTGATGTGTTTTTAATAGTTTTTGGACAACAACGGAGGTTTACAGCACAGAGGAATAAGATATATCAGGCTTTTGGATACACACACACACAATACTTGTAAGTAGATCAGTTCATTGTTGGTTTGGCTCTGTGCATGAGATTTGTTGACAAGAAGAAAAATGTAGAAAATTGCCAGACTTATCCTTTGAAGTAAAAACTCTGCTTCAGCTCTGCTCAGGTTAATTCTTTATTGAATCCCAGAACTCATTCTTTGAAATCCTTGGCATTACTGCCCGGACCTCCGTCCTGATGGTGCTATTCTCGAGGTGCCCTACATTTTGATTCCCTACAGGAACGGCGACTTGCAATGCCAGGAATTCAAGCCTTGAGGGGCAGGTGATATATTTGGACATGGTGCTGCATGTTGCCGAGCCCTGCTGTCCTTCACTGTTGTATTTCACCAGCGTGTCGGGCTTGGTGGCACACTGCTCCGGTACAATAAGCCTGTTGTTATTTCAATCTGTCAGGACGCATGTAGTACACGTTACCCGCAAGCCTCTTTAGCTTCATACTGTACAGTGTTCGGGTGATTATGACAAGTCACATGGGCTCCTGTGTGCAGGAGAAGGATGCAACAATATTTACTCATATAACTAAGTACAGTTTTAAACTACTGGTGCTTTCTGAGTGAATCTTCTTGCAGCTGTTTCTAATTATTTAGCAGATTAAGAGATTGCAGTAAACATGAGATAAGCACATTAAGTAAACTTATTTTAGCTTGACAATACATTACATTTCAGACATTGTCAAAAGACTTTTATGGTCCCGAAACACCGAGTCGAATGTGAGCCATCAGTGGACCGACACTGAAGCACAGTTCAGTATCAGTGACTGTCCACTGCCTGTATTGTTTGCTGAGTGTCTGATTATTGTTCAGATGATTGTGTGTGCTGAATCAGGGGTCGAAACAGTCTTTTTTACTTCTTCACTTTTCCAAACTTTATTTGAGATTCTGTTAAAGTGTTTTTCTTTTTCTTATGATTAGAGATGCATTGTGGAAAAATGGACGATTACCTGAAGCAGAGCTCCACACACGCACCCCTACTGTTTGGGCTTTGTTGTGATAAAAAACATCAATATTCATGATCCACTGAACTGGCTTATAATATTGCTAGCCCACATCCTTGCTTCAAACTGAACTAGAAAAGTTAGATAATAAATATCAAAAGATGTTGTGACATCATTTCAGAATCGGTTTGTTTGAATGATGCTGTTTCATTACTTCAAAAAGTTGGTAAAATGCTTAAACACTTAACCAGGGGAACTAATTTTGCACCTCAGCGTGTGTTTTTCCAGGTTTTATATGTGTAGAAAGTAGTATAAAACCTTCTGTGTCTCCAGAGGTTGGTTGGTTGGTGCTGAAGACTACAAGTTTGATAATGAAAAAAAAAATCTGAAGGTGTTGAGTTAGAAAAAATTAGCTCCTCATCTCGGCTAGCAAAGATGGCTAGCGGCTCCAGGCTACATTTGCTGCTACTAGCATAACACACCTGCAACTCCGAACCAAACTACTATTGCATTCTGGGAAATGTAGGTGCCAGGTTATGACAAGGAATGTATGGAATAAAAAAAGACTGTAAATGTTACAGGAGTGCAATGCTAAATTGGTGGAGCACAGTTTTAAAGGTTCACATTTTTTTAATCTGTCTTGAAACAATTGTTACATCCACAGATTTGAAATAGTCAGAATTAATTATTGGTTGATGACCGTCTTCCAAAGTTAGACTCTTTTTTTCCACAAGGAAATATTGAGGAAACACAAACAGACTATAAAAGTTACAGAGAATATCCATCTGATGTGACCAAATCACACAGCTTTGCTTCTACTTAATGCATTTTTACACAAAACAAGGATCTCGTCTCTTATATCGGAATCATGTTAGAAATGGATCTTCATGGCCAGTTTGAATAAGAGAACAAGATTACGTTCCATGTTCATTTGAGCCATATGAATATGGTATAAAAAACTGTGGACTTATCCTTTAAATAGCATCAATAACTGCAAAACTCACCCCAAGACCATGAACTTCCTGTTCTCTATAACACTTGATCTTTAAGTAAAGAATCTGAGAACGTCTTCGACCACCGGCAGCTATATTTAGGACGTGATGTAAGAGTCCACGCTGACATGAGCTGACAAGATCGGGATGTCTAAGACGACCTGAGGGTGACGTCATTTAAGACCTCTGTTATTACCCAGACGACACAGGCTCCTCTGAGCGCAACCTTTCTGTGGGTCTGATCGGATTCATCAGGTTACAGGACTGAAGCTGCGAGACAGCTGACTGGTGAATGATTTAGTGCTGCTGTGGAACATCAGTCAAACACCAAATCTCCGCTGGCTCGCTCGACAACTTGTCAGTAGAAACTCAACCGACGTGAAGGTCTAATCAATGAGAAGTCGACTCTTCTCTGTGGGAAAATGTAAAGATCCACTCTCCTGTGTCCGTCTTTTAATCCATCTCACATGATGTGCTACATGTAAAATCACCGGGGCATTGATTAACGAGTTTTTGAAGTTAACCCACATAATTTTACTTTTTGCAGAGAATAACCCACACTGATGGAAAAACAGTGTATTTGATTCAGTTTTTATTGAATATTTCTAATTAGCTGTGCCCACAGAGACAAATTTTAACACTTGCTATCGCTATTTTAGAATCAACACTGGATTAATTGAACAAACAATTAATGATTTGGTTAAACAATTTGACAGATGTCAGAAAATTTGTATTTTTTTTTCATTTTTTCAAAGCTGTCAGCTCCCAGTACTGTTTTTGGATATTGTTATCAATGCAGAACTGGTGGTTATGGATGTTGTTTTTTTGGTGGATGTGGGTGGAAGTAGAGGACCTCCTCTCACATGTACAGGTGTTGATTGGTGATCACATGACGTGTCCTTTATCAAAAGAGAGCTCACTGCTTTATGCAGAAATGTGTCAGCAGACTTTTCAGCATATTGTCTTCAGATGTCTTGTTTTGTTTAATTAAAGATACTCAGTTTACCGTCGTGTATGACACATAAAAGCTTCAAATCCTCCAATTTGAGAAGCTGCAGACAGCCAATTTTTTTTTTTTGAATTTCTGCTGTAAAAAAAATGACAAAAAACGATTATGCGATTATAAAAAATAGTTGCCAATTAAAGTTTCTGTCAATCAGCTACTTCAGCTCTAGTTTTTAAGGATTGCAGAGAAAATTCTTGGAAGAATAATTTGGTTATGTTCAGATCTAAAAGCCTGCTTTTAAGAAAAGAATGGAAAACACAGTTACGTGCATGTAGCCTGTGGTTTTATATGCCTGTCATCTCACATATATTTGTGCCTCTATATAAATAAATATCTGTCTTTTTTAATTTAGATGTGAAGGATGATGAGAGTTATTGTTGGTATAAATGAAGCTGAGAACCAAATCTAATCAAATAAAGAAATTCAAGTCTGGAAAAAGAAGAAAGACGAGCCTGACGCTGTGTGTGTGTGTGAAACTGTTTTTTGCTCTTATGATTATTTTAACCACAGACCTAAACCACACAGAGAGGAGGCCTGAGGGCTTCTATAGAGACCTGCACTTTAATCTGTACGGGGGTGTTTTCTTTTTTTTCCATTTGTTCCTATCTTGCCGACCACTCCAGGTGTTTGGGGGGGGAAGTTCTTCACTTTGAACTCCAGAAGGGCCTTTACCCGACTGTGTTCGAACATGCCGGGACATCCCACCTGTCTCCCTGCCGTCTCCTTTTTTTCCCACAAACCCCCTCCTCTTCCTTTCCCTTGTCCTCCACCCCCTCCTCCTCCTCCCTCCCCCTCCTCCTAAAACACTGACTCAACCATTTCTGTCTTTACATCCTCACATCAACAAATTATCCTCCCCGTCAAAGGCAGGGGAAACGTAAAGCGGCGAGGCAGGATGTGTTCTCATGCGTTTACAGGATTGGAGGTGGTTGTAGGTATGTCACAGCTTGCTGTTTCGAGCTTTACTGTAATTATACTGATAACACAGCAGGAAAGAAGCAGGAGTTCGTCCTTATTCTGCCTGGGAATCACAGCTCTACTGCTGAGTACCGTGTTTAAGGCTTTTTAAGAGAGATTACAAGTTGTTGCAAGACACAAGTGGTGTTTTTCTGAAGTGCACAGCAGCAAATTTCATTCCTTTTCACTTCAGTTCGACCCGTAAATGGAGACAGAGACATCTTAAGGCTCGAATCACCAAAAGTATCGTCTATGCTGATACTGTCTGAAAATCTTTTTCATCTTTCTTCCCAAAAAATCCTCATAAAAAAAAACTACAGTAGGTCTAAAATTCAGGTCGGCGAAAACGACCTATAGTTACGTTTACGCCATCTAGCGACTGTAGTAATGGCTTTTCAAAACTTTTACAAATCAAGTTTAGAAAATAGTGATGTTTTATGGTGTGACAACACTGTGATTAAGGTCTGGTTGGGTTTAGGCACAAAAACCACTTGGTTAGTGTTGGGAAAGCTCATGGTTTGGGTCAAAATGATCACTTGAAACCTGGTTTTCATTCCCTTTAAGTTACGCAACCTTCATTGTCATGGCAACAGTAAACACCACAACATTACATTTTTTTTAAAATGTCCCAACTTGCGGTTTGAACCAAGCGGCAACCTCCGGAGCTGTAAAATGAAGCCAATGCGGAAGTGCCAAAAACTGCAGTTCCTTGAATGACCACTTGAGGCTCCAAAAGCGAGTCAATCCCCATAGACCCCCATGTTAAAATGCCCAACTTTACAGCAGAAATAAACATGTTTACAACCTGGTACAAACAACGGTTTTGGTCTCTGTAGCTAATTTCCTCTTTCATGACAACTGTACGGGGGGTGAATTTTTTTATAACTCACCCGTTATTTATTTTATTAAGCTGTAAAGTTCTACATAATGAAGGACATGGCTGCTTTGAGTGACAGGTCCACCAGCCACTAGGTGGCTTGTTTCAGCCATTCGGCCCCGCCTCTTTACCCATTTTTGATTGGCTGGGAGTTAGGCAGAGTCACGTACTGCCAAGATGGCGACGGCCGGAGCGGCTCACTTTGAGCTTCAAAACCGCTCTTCAGAAACCAACGGGTGACATCACGGTAACTACGTCCATATTTTTATACAGTCTATGGTTTGAATTTGCGGTTGGAAAATGGGATGTGAACAGTGGTCTCCTGCAGCAGAGTCTAGACTATCTATCCAGCTATCCACCCAACCCTGTTCCTCCTAACAAGTCAAAATCATCATATCAAGTCAATTTATATTGACGTCATCTGAATTGCATCACTTCCCCGGGTCATAACTCCTACAGCCGCTGGATGGCGTAAACATAACTATAGGTTGTTTTTGCGGGCCTGAATTTTAAAGCTATACTGTCATTTTTCTTGTGAGAACAGGCTGTTTATCTTCCTCACAGTGGAAAAATGCTTTGAAGCAGCATTCAGACCATCGCTGGATGCAGAAACTACAACCTGGCTGAAGTTATTCTGTCAGGATTCACATCTCTTTTACCGCCACCACATCTCCTCTTTGACAGGGCCTTCAAATGAATTATTTATGAGCAAATACAGATCTGAACAACTAATTCAATGAATAAAAAGTGCAAAGAGAAGTTTGAACGTAACCCATTTTTATCACACAGCTGCGATCAGGAAGGAGCTTCCATCTTAACGGCATCAGATCACAAACTGGCAAACTACAGAGGGGATGTGGGCAACATTAAATACATTTAAATGATCTTAGATCTGTCCATGTTCTGCATATGCTCTCAATATAAAATATATCTAAAAGAAGATGTTGGCAAACAAGTTATCTCTGTCTCAAAAGTCCAACTCATTGAGTTTTAAATCTCCTAAATAAGAACGTCGGTGGGCTTCAGCTTCCTGAACAGAGGAACGAGGCGACTTCACATCCCATGAAAGCCTCGAGCAAAACACGACAACTTTAAAACATCAAAATAAGTCACGAGCCGGGATACGAGGAACCCGACAGCGGGGTTTAAAGAATGTAAAACAACAGAACACCTCAGAGCGAAACCCTGGATGTTCGCCAATAACCCAGCAGAGAACGACGTGAATAAAGCTCATCACAAACTTCTCTCTAACTTTGAAAAGAGCTCAACCTTCTCTCAGCAGAGGCAGCGGGAGTCGGCGGCGGCAGCTTTTTTTTTCCTTTTTAGCAGCCGGGCCCGCTGCCGAGCTGCATCATGCTCTCTCATTGCCATTATCATCCACAAAGTCAGTATCCGGCATGCATTATAAATGAGACACATCTACTCAGACAACAGAGGGATGTGCAGCAATCCCTACTGATGATACATACAGCTTTTACCACCTTTCTCTGCATATACACACTCTCAACAACTCCATCCGTCAGTCATGCTAACCTGGTAATGTCCCCCTGTGAATAATACATGAGCAAATACCCATCATCCTAAAACTGCGAGCAGACAGGAGGGAATTTAAACCGGTGATACTAGAGAGGTAAAATGGGACAGGACAGAAAAAAGGGGGGGAGCACCTACCGCATACAGAGATCCCTCGTAGATACAAGCTCCTAGGATGACAGAGAGAAACAGCATTAGCATTAGAGAGTCCAGTCATGATCACACGTCTGGTATTCATATGTCATGTGACAGTATTTTTTTTTTTTTTTTTTTTTGGTACGGATTATGTAAAAATCTGTATTTATCATTCTCGCAGACACTCGGGTCAAACAGCGGATCAGCCGTATAGAGGACGAGGAATCAATTTCCTTCAAACTGTAGGATGTGAGTTCCTGTAAGACCTCTGAGTGTGTGTGTGTGTGTGTGTGTGTGTGTGTGTATGTGTGTGTGTGTGGGTGTGTTTTGCCGTCAAACTCTAAAAGTGGTCGATACGTCTCCGCAGCACGGACACAATGGTCAGGTGAATAAACAACGTCTGAATCGCAGCGGGAGACAGGAGAATAATTCAGGGACACAAAGTCAAAATCTCCCTGACTTGAAGCTAATACATGAAATTATCATAGTTTTTAAAGTTCTCTTTGTTACAAGAAGTCAAATTTCAGTGATGGAAGAAGTATTCAGATCCTTTACTTAAGTAAAAGTATCAATACAACAATGTAAAAATGCTCCAAAAAGTCCTGCATGAAAAATCCTACGATTACAAAGTATTATGAGCTTGATGTAGTTAAAGTATTGCAGTAAAAGTACATAAGTATTATGAGCTTGATGTAGTTAAAGTATTGTAGTAAAAGTAGTGGTTTGGGCCCTCTGACTGATATATTATTATATATGACATCATTAGATTATTAATAATGAAGCATCAGTGTTAGAGCACCATGTTACTGTTGTAGCTGCTGGAGGTGGAGCTAGTTTACACTACTTTATATACAGTTAGCTAGTTTAGTCCAGTAGTTCCCAACCTAGGGGTCGGGGCCCCTCCAAAGGGTCAGCAGATAAATCTGAGGGGTCGTGAGATGATTAATGGGAGAGTCTCTCTCCTAATAATCAATAATGTCTCATGCTGTGTCTCAAATCACATACTTCTGTACTTACACTTAACATTTTGAGCGCATGAGTGCGCTCACACTGAGAAGTATGGAAAAATGCACTGTGAGAACCCGGATGGTGCACTCAAAACGGTCAAAAAGTTGAGTGTGGAACTATGGACACTTCTCGCCCTCAATGGTCGCCATCTTGGCTACGTAGCGGAAGGGGAGAGACCTTTTTTCAAACAGGAAATGGCGGCCGAGTACGTTTTAACTACGGTGAACATCACCACATTATACAAATGTAAGTTATACATGTGTTTTTTAGCACTAAGCACCACTATACTGTTGTCGGATATAAGCCATCAGTATGTTTTTTGGGTTAATTTAGCAGTCTGTAATGATTTGGTGTGCAAACGATAACGCGAATGCTAACGCTAGCTAATGCTAACGCTAGCTAATGCTAATTTGCGATCGTCATTTCCAATAAGTGCACAACAGGCATGTTTGATTTGAGACAACACGACCCTGTAGAAATTCATGCGCTACGCCAGTAAATACATAGTGTACACAGTGTACTACATGAAAGTGTACTAACAGAAGTATGTGATTTGAGACACAGCTTTGGATTATTGTCATTTTCTCAGACTCAGTTTGTCACGCTAAGCCCTACATTGACAAACGAAGACGTGACTACAACTCGATTTAGCTCAGTCAGACTGCTAATGTTATTAGCTTCAGCTGAACTTTGTCCCTCATCTCTTACAGAAGTCTCACACCGGTTCCTAAATGGACACAATATGAACGAGCGAACATCAGATTGTTTCAATGTTTCCCAGTGAAGATGTCTGAACCTGCTCCGTGCGTCAGCAAACAGGCTGAACGACGTGTCGCTTCTTTGAAAAATCAATCGCTGTATGTTAGGAAGAGGTGTCAGTCTGAGGGAATATTAATTTCCACGTACCAGCATGTATTATAATAAGACAGACTTGAAAAAAACTGAACTTATCCTTTAATTTCATAATAAGGACACACAAACCCTAATATACACACATCTTTTACCTGTGGTGTCTGAACACCTGATATAATCCCCTGATAATATATATTTAGTATCGTAAATATTTTGTTTTGTGAGAAATAAACTTTCAGCCACATTTAAACTAAACTAAAGATCTTGGGTATTATCATCATGTGGAGCCTGTAGATATTTAAAAAAAACAAAGAAACATGCAACCTCTAGACTGAAATAGCGAGGCACTGATGATTATCTCTGCTCAATTTGAGGGCTAAATGTTAAGAAAACAGACGGACACGCGCCTCAACCTGAGGTCTGAACCTCACTAAAACCCAGACTGGAGAAATGTGAGATGCCTCGGGAAGGCGGGGGGGGGGGGGGGGGGGGGGGGTGCAGCAAGAGGTAAACATTTACCATAATGGTCCACATGGGAAAACAAGAGTAGAGATACAGTTGTAATTCTCATACAAGATGCCAGAGACAGAGACTGTTTACTGCTTCATGCTGTTGTATCTTTATCTCTCTGAACAGGAGATCGTGTTTACTGCAGAATGTAATCAGGCAGTTGAAACAACTCTTGGCAGATGTACAAAGATGGTTTACAGTAGAGCTGAGCGATGTATAGATATGATACCGATATCATATGATATGAGACTAGATATCGTCTTTGCATGTTGTAATATCGCGATATGGCGTAAATTTAGTCTTTTCCTGGTTTTAAAGGCTGATTTACAGTAAAGTGATGTCATTTTCTACTTGCCTTTAGTCTTTTTATCCACATTTCTGATGATTATTGATCAAAAATCTCATTGTGTAAATATTTTGTGAAAGCAACAATATCAATATTGTGGTGATATCAAGGTATTTGATCAGAAATATTGTGATATTTCATTTTGTGCACATCGCTCAGCCCTAGTTTGCTGAACATTTAAGCTCTGCAGCAGGAGTAAACTGTTTCTCATGACCATTTTTAACAGGAGTCAGGATTTCAACGCCACACGGAGAAGAGAAACAGTCTTAAAGGGTCAAAAACGGCAACTTTTGGAATAAAATAACAACTTTACTGTGCGAGTGTGTGCATTTTGGTGTGAACTTTGACCAAAATGCTGCAAGATTTTAGATTTTCTTTAAAAAAATTGCAATGAATTGACACCTCAGTGAAAAAATACACTAATTTTCTCTTCATACTGTGTTTAAAAAGTACAAAATCTTCTTTTTTCACACATTCTTCCATATTTTGAATGTGTCATAGTTTGCCAGACGAAAGAACTGGTTGAGGATTGAAGAGGCATCTCAGCATAAGAAATGTTTAGTTTTTTAAAACCCACTTTCACAAGATAATGATTTAATTAACATCATCTCCAGATATCAAACACTTTTTTTCCCCATCACATTTTTTCTTGCGATCACACATTTAAACGTCTCATCATCTTGTTTTTCGGTTTCATCATTAAAAGAGAGACGTGACACTACAAAGGCTTCACACGTGTGAAGTCGCAACCGCAAGAAAAATCATCATCCGATATCTCCGGATAGCGAGCATCATCATCATCATCTCAAGATCGTCAGATTATCAGCTAACAGTGACAACTCTCACAAGCCTCCCGAAGAGAAATAAAAGATCAGGGGGGGGGGGGGATTTCATCTTTTGACAAACTTGTAACGACTTCAGAAGAATCACCATTAAAATGCTGCAGCCTGAACACCTCACTGTCAGGAAACTTTCCCCTCCGGATCATCTTCTCCTCCTCATCTCAGCATCCAGCACTTAACGTCAGTAATATTTCAACTTTTATAACTGTTTTGCTCTGCTTGCCAACACCCACGTGCTGTTGAAGGAGGCGAAGGAGCATCTTTCTTTATGAAAGTTTGTGCTGCCAAGCGGCTGAAGAGAGGATGCTAATGATTCTGATAAATATCTGGAGTCTGCTGCTGCTGCTGCTGCTGCATGTGAGCGAAGGGAAACTCGTGCCGAACTCTAATATTAATAAGTTTGATATGAGGAAATGGGGGGTTGAAACCTTGAAAGGGTCAATTCAGTAACAGCACAACCTGCTTTAGATTCTGCTCCTGACTGATGGGAATTGTGTAGCTGTGCACGGTCAGACCTTTCCAGATTTGATGCAGAGTTATGAATATTTAAACGGCACAGAGGCTACAGAGCAGGATCGGTTTCAAAGACGTGTTTAGATATTTAAGAAAGTAGTGCATATTCACAACGGGGGGGGGGGGGGGGGGGGTCGGTCAACTCACTTCACGTGTTGCTTTTTTCTATTCAGATTCCTTCACAGTCTGTAGAAAAGATTAAAATCACAGGAGAGTTTCTTCTGGTTGATTATAAATATCCTGACATTTCTTCTTCACTTCTTTTAAATTAAGACTTTCTCAAACTGACTTTTCTATCTCGCTAAGCATCGATTTGGTGATTTGCAGAGTGATGTAATAGATTTCTTGTTAGATTTGGGATAAATGAGGTCTTTTAATGCATCTAGAGGACACACAAGTGTTGTTTCAACAGCATTGCTACGGTGATACTTCAATGTGAAGCAGGTTCTAACCTCACAATCAGAATATAGTCACTGAAATGCTGTTTAAACAACTTTTTCAGCCCTGCTAATCACCTGATCAATGCCTCCTGGGATGTAAACATACTAGAAGGGATAAATCTAACTAATATGGTGTAAGTTCCCTGCTCCACTTGATGATGAGGTAGAGGCATTCAAAAAAAACCCCACCATCAAATGATTCTTTGTGTGATATCAAAGAGTTTCCTTCACATCCGCTCCTTCTCTTTCTGGAGCAAATCCTGAGGCTGGAATCACACAAACTTCTCTGTTAAATCTCTGCTCTCAACCCTGGGAAACAATAACCTGCTGAGGGGGAGTCCCAAAGCAAGGTCCTGGCCCCCTCCAGGGGTCCTTGAAGGAGGTCCGGGATGTCCTCAGCAAC
This sequence comes from Thunnus maccoyii, assembly GCF_910596095.1. NCBI lineage: Eukaryota > Metazoa > Chordata > Actinopteri > Scombriformes > Scombridae > Thunnus > Thunnus maccoyii. The sequence goes on along the minus strand of NC_056541.1, from coordinate 4,333,459 downwards.
GTGAGGAATCATTTATATTCACCAGTGCTTCATTCAGTTGATGAAGGAGTAAACAGCTATTTTACTGATCACAACTTTCTCTCACCAGTCTCTCCTTGTAAACAGATTTATGATTCACAGCTGAAAGTAGAAGCTACGGGCTAAATCTGATGAAACTGTCCCCTCGGGTCATTAAAGATTTACTCTGTTTTACAAATTTGGGGTGTGTAGCTGTAATGTCAGTGTGTGTGTGTGTGTGTGTGTGTGTGTGTGTGTGTGTGTGTGTGTGTGTGTGTGTGTGTGTGTGTGTGTGTGTGTGTGGTGGTCCCTGACAACCCCTGACCTGCATAACAACCCGAACAACTGGTTTGGTGAAAGAGAGACCCAAAAAAAAAAATACCAACCATGTATCCCAGTGGGGACGGTGAGGATCCCAACCAGAGCGCCAACAAATATCCACCATCCATCCATGTTCGCAGCCAAAAAAAAAAGGGGGAATTAAATCCAAAAAATCCAGTCAGGAAGAAGGGTAAAAAAAACGCGCGATGTGTGTTTTAATCTCTGTAGCTCTAATGAGAGCAGCTGTGCATTATTAGTGTCCCGACGTTGCCAGAAAACAAGCAGCGAAAAGGTGCAAGAATCTTTTAAATTGTTATGGAAAGAGCAGGAGCGGAGCAGGAGCGGAGGCACGGAGCGCACCGGGTCCGACTCCTGAGCGCTGCGCTCCGGGTAGGAATGCGGCGCAGTCCCGAAAAACCTGGAGAAGTAATCCACCCCCCCTTCTTCTTCTTCTTCTTCTTCTTCTTTCTCCGCTTGCTCACTCACTGCTCTGCCGGTCTAAAGACTAAACTCTGCCTCCCCCCCCCCCTTAAAAAAAAAAAAAAAATCACCAGATGCAAGGTGCTTTTTTTTTTTCCTCCTTCACCAGCAGCCGGTTTAAAAACCGAGAAGCATGACGGCGAGAGAAGGTGAAGCGGCGGGACATGCGCGGCGTTTGAAGTCACTTCTTGCGGTGCAGCGGTCTTCTTGTCCTCCCCAAGACCCCCCCCCCTCCTCCTCCTCCTCCTCCCTCACCCTCCTCCTCCTCCCCCCCACCTCTCTCTCTCTCTCTCTTCTTTTTCTTGTTCGTCCTCCCCTCCTCTCTCCAGGAGGACGTCCCACCTCTCCTCTGCTGCTCCCACCCTCCACCACCTCCACCTCCACCTCGCATATATAATCTTATATGATGGGAGATGTTTTTTTTTTTTTTTTTGGTGGGGGGGGGGGGGGGGGGGGGGGGGGGGGGCTGTAATCTCATTTACAGTTTGCAATCTCGAGTTTTGAAATATATAAAAAATAATAAATAACTGTTTTCCTCCGCACAAACTCTCTGGAGTTTCTACTCAGCTTATCATAAAAACACAATTTTATCACCTGTGATGTCATTATAATATCTCTGTTTATTGCTTTAGGGGCATTTGGTAAGTCTGTGGTATTAAATACTCACTTTAATAAGTTTTTATGGCGTGTTTATGGTGATTTTTATCCCCGGTTATATCATTCTCAGTCTCCTGTGAGGAGTGTATGGTGACTTTACTTCACCTAATGGCATTTTTATCCTCTATGATTAGCTTTATTATAATCTAATCTTATTCTTATGGATATATCTATACATATGTTTATTTGTAGAGCTCATTTCATACACAAAGGGAATTCAAAGTGCTTCATATAGTCCATTAAAGCAGCATAAAAAAGTTAAAATGTAAATTAAAAGAAGAGAAACTTTATAAATTAAAAAGGTATGAAGTTCAGTCAAAGACAGTCCAGAACCGACTGACAACATCTTCTACTAAATAGTGAGTTCAGGGCGATGATGTCATGCTATATGTCACTTTATATTAAATATGTGTTTAAAGCTGTAACGATGAATCGATTAGTTGATCAACAGAAAACTAATCTGCAACTATTATGATAATCCACTCATGGTTTCAGCAGTTCTTGAAGCAAAAATGCCAAATATCTGATGGATCGAGGTTCTTTAAATTGGACTTTTTGCTGCTTTTCTTGGTTTTACATTACAATGAATTCAATATTTTGGGGTTTTGGACTTTTTGTCGGTCATATCAAGACACTTGACGATGCCTCGTTGTGCTCTAGGATAGTGTGATTGTCATTCTTCATTGATTTCTGATGTTTTATAGACCAACAGGTGAATCAATAATTAAAATTCCTACATGTGTTGATCTATATCTTATAAGGCTGAAGTTTAAAACCTGGTGGTCGGGACTTCCTGAGGGGTCACAGGGTGATTAACAAGGTTGGAAAACAAGGAAAAACTATTTTTTTTTTTTTTTCCTCATAAAATACTGACAGTTTAACTTCTTCAGGCTTCTGAAGAATGTGTGATGAGATATTTACTCTTTGGTTGAACTTCTCACAGACATATACAACATGTGCAGAGGGGTCTTAAGTAGACGTTTCTTTGTATGAAGACGTCACAAACCATAAAAGATTGGGAACCATCGTTACGGCATCACTTTAATAATCCTACGAGGACTTCATTGAGCTTTTTTAGTGACCTTATGTCATTTTTCACAAAGAACTGCTATGAGCTTCTCAGAGAAACATGTTTTCATTCATAGTTGCTGCATGTCATGTAAAAGTTGGGAAACAGGTGATAAAGATGATCCAGATGATCTACTTCAGTCACATTTACAGCTGGAACACACTTTTTTATTGTGACTTAAACATATTTTTATCACCTATTGTGATATAATATTCATATTATGTTGTTACAGCAATGATATCCGACTCTATGGTACGTCAGATATGATATATTGTATTTATTAAAGTTATGACTTTAGTTTCATTAATAATTGCTATAAGCTTAGCGGAGGAATTCTTTCCCATTAATATCTGATGATGATTAAAAGTCAGCGCAACTTTAATATACTTTACAATAGTTTTATTCCCTTTATATCACTATCACATCCCTGGTGCAAGCTACTTTGACTCACTTAATGGCATTTTTATAATTTATGGTTACCACTATTAACATCAAGATGTTTTCATATTGAGTTTAAGTGTTCTCGTCTTACTCTCAGAGGTTGTGTATTTTATTTTTATCACCAATAGTGTCACTATAATAATCCTATAAGGACTGTGGACAGTTTTTTTAGTGACCTTCATTCATGAAGTATTATTATATGATTTCTGGTGGCCTTATTAGTAGCTGCAGGTTGTCTAAGTCAGCTGATGTCTGTATAATAACCTTCTAAGCGGTCGTAGTATTACAGAGTGTGTGTGCAGCTCTGTCTTTGTGAGTGTAATGTTTAATCAGAGGGAGTGCAGGACTGAGATTCCTCAGTGTCACATGGCAGTAACCTGATCTCCACTCGGCCCTTTTGTCCTTTGCCAGAAACAGGGATCAGAATCAGTTTTGCCTTTGAATGAGCTTTCTTTCTGCCTCTTTTAATGCTGCTGTCTGCACCCAGCAACTATTTATAAGCAGGACACAGTGGAAGATTTAAAAAAAAAAAAAAAAAAAAAGTAGAACTCTGACCTTCAGTGTGTGATCCATATGAGTTAGCGAGAATGAAGGTTTCCTCCATTAGGAGCTACATCGCTTTGACACTTCATGTGGAGTCTGTCGCTAATTTAACTCAGACAGATTTATTCTCACATTGAGGTCAGATTTAACAAGGAGGGTAAACTGATGTAATGTGGGTTCAACCTCTAATACAGCTATGGTTATAATGACTATAAATACTTTTTCATAAAAAGAACAAATAGCAAGTTATTCTTTTCCAAATATAACGTGACATTTATTGCTATTTCTTTCCTTTTTCAGTAAGGTCAAAGGTCAAGCAAATCATGTACCCCGGAAGGAAGGACAATGACCCTCTGACTGTGAAACAAACCTGCCTGAAGGCATTTTTACACGCAACACTAAACATAATTATACTAATTTATTGAAGTTAAATATATTATAAGCTCTTTAATATTTATTTATAAAGCCATTTTAAGAAAACAGCCAATATATCTCACTTCTCCTCTGCAGTTATAGGCAAATCCACTGCTTTACCACATCTCAGGAGCGCCTTGTTCAAGAAATCCCCAAATTCAAGTATTGTTTGTGCATCCAAAGTCTGATATATCTTATTCCTCTGTGCTGTAGACCTCCGTTGTTGTCCAAAAACTATTAAAAACACATCAATGAACCACATCGCTGCACTGGGTGACATGTTCCTTCATTATAAAGAGTTTGATCACGTTAGTTTGTTTAGAAACGGCTCCAAAGACTAATAACAGCGATCATGTTTTCATTCTCCAGAGAGTAGTTCTGTGTACGGCAGACACCACTGAGCATTTACTAGCTTATTGTGCTACATATCACAACCTCTTGACTTTTAAAGTGTCCATAATCTTTATAATGAAGGAACATGTCACCCGGTGCAACACTGTGGCTCGCTGACATGTTTTTAATCAGAAGAATGTAGAAAATCATCAGCCAAATCCTTCAAAGTCTTAATTGAGTCCCCCCACTGACTACACCTGTACCTGCTGTGGTCACATCTGAGTGAAGTGTAAGCTCACTGTTGCATTCAAGTGTATTTACTGCTGCTTTACTCTTATCCTCTATCAGTGTATCCATATCTCTTATTTGCATTTTAAATTTTAAGGGTTGTCTTAATCTTGCATTGTTCCATATAAACAGGGTGACCATGCAAAATATAGTGTTTCTGTTCTTGTTGGACCACCCTGTATAAATAAAGGTTGAATAAATGAATGAATAAATATCATATTAATGCTGCAAAACCCATCAAACCCTCCCAGGATCCCTGAAGGTTCCCAGAGGCCTATTAGAGTCAAAATAGCGACGCAACAAACAAGTTTTTAAAGCTCCTGCCTGTCAACAGGAAACCTATTGAAGTCAGTTTCATCACTTTTTTACTATTTCCCCAATTTTCATTACATTCTCTTCTCTCGCCTCCCTACTGCCAAATCCTATTACATTAGCTGCTGCAACAGCCTAATTTCCCCACAGGGACTGATAAAAGTTCCAACTTATCTCAATCTTACACTGAATATCAACCTGCGCAGCATCAGGGATGAATGTGTAATTGGCTGTACTAATTCAGCGCACACTGTTTGAGGAGACGTCTCCGCTCTCTCTCTGGAGTTTGAGGCGTCACGGTCTTGTTTTTACCTTCCAAAAATGACACTTTATGTTGTTAGCAGATGTTAAAATGTTGTTTGGAAAGGTTGTGAGTGCAGAAATGATGCTTTAAGGGCAGTCAGAAGGCCCTTATGGGGTGGAGAGACAGTTACAAGGATATTAAGCTGATTAAAATAAAACAGGTTTCAGTTAAAGATTCACTGGTTTAACCTCAAGCTTTTAATCCTGACCATGAATTTGGAAGATATAACTTAATGCAGGAAAAAAAAGAGCTGGAGGAGCTCAAATTCAAGGGCTAAAAATCCACTGAAAATGGACCTGAACTCAGCAGTTTTTTGGGGGAGTTAAGACATCACAGAGGCTTCAGTCTTACTTATAATGAAATCTTGGTGAACTTCCCCAGTTTAAACTTGCTGCTATATCAGCATATATCTCCATCACTGTTTCCTCTGAGGATGTAAATGTTGACCCACACAGCCGGAGGGGGGGCGGACTGATGACCTGATGAGAACTTCTAGAGGAAATTTAGTCATTTTCAGCAATTTTTGAGGCCTCATTTGTCTTCCTCAAGTCCAGAAATTATGTTGTTGTTTTTTCATTATTGGCAGAAACCTTTGTGCACACACACATATATATATATACTGAAGGTCATGCACAAGATTGTTTATAAATTAAGAAAGTGTATATTCCTAACATACAAATCAATAACTATGCTTTAAGGCTCTACGGGCCTTTATGAAATATTGAGTGAAACATGACAGAAAGAGAAAATGGAAACTTCCACTTTGTCACAATGTTCATATTTATGAGGATTTTAGCTGCAACAGGTGGCGGGAAGCCTTCACGGGTCAGCTGCATGGACTGTGTCAATACTGCCCCCTGATGTTCAAACATAGTAACTACAGCTGAGTAAAACAAGTTGGTGCATGCTATGTGGTCAAAAGTATGTGGACACTTGACCGACTATGAATCAGTGTTTATGTTTTCTTTTATCTGTTGGTATATTTAAATGTCTGCAGGGAAATCACTGATCTGTTTAACAGACAGTTAATTCAGGGTGACAGCTCCCATTCTCAGTTTCATGTCTTACCTCTCATTGGCAAAAACTAACAGATACTTTTTCATCCCCTCGGCCCTCTCTCCACTGAACTCTGTGAGGAAATAGGGTGACCTGGCTGCAGGGATTTGCTCCCATTCAGCCACAAGAGCATCAGTGAGGTCCCAACACTGATGCTGGGTGATGATGATGAGGAGGACTGGCTCACAGCAGTGTTGGACGGGTCTGTTACTTCCACACCAAACTTGGAAACTTTATGGAGCTGAGTTTGTGCACGAGAGAAGAAACGAAGACTGTTGACGATGAATATTTTCTTTAATCCCTCCAGACATGTTTTAAGATGCATAAAAACACAGTTTTGAATATTAATTTGTGCTTGATTTGTTTGTTTTTTATTACCAAAAGGTTCACTTACCTTATTAAAAATTCTTAAAGTCACATCTCCTTCTTCTCTCTCACTGAAAAACCCAGAATCTATAAATATGCAAAAAGGTTTTCCTGCTGGACACCAGATGTCTCCTCCTTCACTGTAAAGTTCATTCTCAGTGTTTGTGCAACTGGAGGCTTCAAGTCTCCACATCACACTTTGTGTAAGTTATGAATACTGGATCATGATTGGCGCCAAACTAGTTGTGATGTCACAGATCCTGCTCTTAATACACGTGTTAAACTGAGATTTAAGGTGAACTCAGAGAAACTTTCCTCCTTCAGCAGATGAATGTGAAAACAAACTCTGCACATACATCATTCTGCACAGAGAAGAAGAACAAACATCCAACTGAAGGAACGAGAAGAAAAAACACATTTTTCAGTGGAGGGTTTCTGACAGGTTCGTCCACATAGTTTTAAAAACATTAGAACTGTGCTGCAGGTCTCTCTGCTCTAAAAAAAACACACATATTCATCATGTTTGATCCAATTAAATCTAAAGTTCTGGTTGCAGGAGTTTTTTCCTGAATGCAAAATAAAACTACAGCACAAAATATCTCAATAACAACAACAGTTTGGTCTTTTCATACATAATAAAAACAGTATGACGTTGTGTTCTTTTAATTTGTGGCTCCGAAAAGTAACTAAAGAAGATAATTAAAGGGAGACGTCTTCACTCTGGGTGAAAACATGAATTCATCCAAGATAGAAGTTTAATATTTACAGCAGATATTATACCAAAATTATTTCTATTCTTTTAATATCTCCAAAACTGAATGTTGTGCTATGAAGACTGTACTTTATATTATTAGAATAGAAAGAAATGAAGTCTTAAATATGAAAACTCATTCATTCAGTCTTACAAGGTTTGCTATCTGCAGGTTTTAGCACGACAAACTCAACACTGAATACATCTTTTATAAGGATTTTGACAAATAATTGTCAAAGAAAGTGTCAAAATCAGGATATTTTTTGACCAAACAGGGTTTATAGAACTTAACATGAACAGAAAAAAAGGTCATGAGGTCAAACTGTAATGATTTCATTTACTAAACAAAGTGTGCTGCTAAACCTGCTCCTGATGTAGCAGCGCTATTTCTGGGAATCAACCTTTTTATAACTTTTATGGACCTTTTTATGGACCTACAGATGTTTTGTAAAACAACAGTAGCAACTGATTTATGGGCTGTGAGTGAGTCACCTTATATGTCGAATTCTCCTTTTATTCTCCTGGATTCTTCTGAACAACATTAACTCAGAAACCAAACTCAGAACAAATACTTTATTCAGTACAGTGAATATATACAATGTGAAACAGGTCATTCTTCCTCCTTCTCTGCTGGTTTTGGTAAAACGTCTTCGCTCTTGAACCAAAGAGCTTCACTGGTCTGACTGGCGATGATCGCTCGCTCGATGAAAGGACCTGAAGGAAGGAGAGTGGATGAGAGGAGAGGAAAAGAGTCATCATTAACATCCAGATAAAAAACATTTAGGTGACATCTTCACACTTCAATCATCCACAAACCGATGGCAGTAAATATTCGTTATGTGCACGCTTGTTTTTGATCTGGTGAGGAGGAAGGTGTGAGGTGAGAAGCTGGATGTGGATAAAAACATCTTACTTAACACTTTTCAAAACAGTTAAAGAAGAGTTTATTAGACTAGAAGAAATGGAATCAAAACAGAATGTATAGAACTTGGTTTTGGTAATAATTGTGAACTGAGCTACAATTTTTTGATGGCTATTGATCATTGCTGATTAAACTATTATCTTTTTTGATTAATGGTTCAGTCTGTAAAATGTCACAAATAATAACAAATAACAAGTTATCAGAGCCTTTAGTTTTCTTTAAAGTCTGATCAGCAGCCCAAAAAACCCCCCAAACTGCTCATTTCATAAAAACGACAAACACTCAAATCTTTACATTCATGCACATTTCCTTAATAACACCCTGAACAGCGGTTTTAATTAAGCGAGAATTATCTTCATTATAATTGTTTATTCGGCTGTTTCAGAGCTTTATATTGAAAATGTGTTTATGATATTTTGCTCCCCTCGTGTATGTTAATGGGGTGGACAAAATGTTAGGAACATTTTGTCATATTAATTAACTCCACTACACCACCGCCACCCATTACGACCTCAATAATAATAAACATAGAACAAGTAGAATTATCACCTTTCTGACAACAAAAACTGAAAATGTATACTTCATAAATGTAGAATTTATGGTATAACTGTTGTATTGGATTACATTAGATTGCACAGGTGTTCCTAATAAAGTGCTCATGAGTGTATACATATACACGTACATGTCGGTACTTGTATGCTCATGTTTGTTTATTATTTTGTTCCATCTATTTATTCATTTATTTTTCTATTCTTATGTAACTACGGACAAATAAAATAATCACATGTCTGTCCATTCCGCTCCAAGAGGAAAAATCCAATAAATAATAATCCAATTAAAATTTGGTCACAAAAGAAAGTTGGGATGATCGGCTGTAACGGGAGAGAGTGCACAGTGAACTCCGCAGTCACACATTTCTCCGCGTCGGTTAGGCTAACCCATTGTTGCTAACTTTGGAGCTAACCCCCTTCACTTTTCCAGCACTTGGGGGAAACAACAGACTTGACTTATTAGCATTTATTAACTGTTACACACTGGAGTCTGTACTGTACATTTACTGCCAGACTGACAACTTACTGCTAACCTTTTCCTCTGCTTTCCGTCACTTTCCTGTCGCTCACTCTTTCCCGCTCACCACGCAAACGTACTACGCAATGCCGTATTCCTTAACGGAGTTGCGCTACCAACAGTTTCCTTGGTAACGACACAGAGGTTGACTCACGTACCGGAACAGCGCTGCACAGACACACCCAAAACACTATTGATTTCCGAATCAATGGATATTTGGTGTTATTTTTGACATTAAAAAATATTTTTTTGGTCTGGCAGGAGTTGTTGTTGTTGTAATTATAGGAGAAACACTGAATCAGTAAACGTTGAGTACGTTCTGTAAACGTTGAGTACAGTTAGACCCAGCAGTCTCCATTAGGTTGGGCGAGTTCAAAGTTGTGGAAACACCGGGGGTGTTTTGAATACACCCCGTTTTCACAGGTAATTTGTTAGTCTGTCCCTCCCGCCGCAGGAAATAATGGATTAATCCAGGAAGGCTGTTAATGTCGCACTTTTCTCCTTATGAAAATAACACGGGGATTATTTGACCAATGAGAATTTGGTCGGACGAGAGCATATCGACCAACTAATCGACTAGTCGACCAGGACACTACACTACTACAAGAGAAAGAAAGAATTAAATCAACCTATTCAAACAAAAACACTGAATATTTCAAATCAAAAATGACAAATAAACAAAGACAGAAAGTTACTTGTAGTTTTTCTGTAACAGCATCCACTTTTAATATCTGATATTTGGTCATTATAATCCTGGTAAACCTGAGTAAATCCACCCAGGGACCAGTTCAATTGAAACATGACTATAAAAATATGTTATGAGAAGTTATTTAGGACATAAAACAACAAGTCTCCCTGGATAACACAGCAGAAAATAAAAAAAACAAAGAGTCTAAAAACTTTTACATATCAGACTGAGCATCTGTTTGCATGAGATTATGTTTAACAGCTCATTTGAAAATATGCAAGTACTCAAATTCCCTGTAGTCTTTTATTTCTCTCACGTATTTACTTTTAACTTAGTTATGAATTAGTTATTTCAGCATCTTTTTCCCCTGTTGTCCCCCCTTTATTTCTGCATTCAGGTCTTTATCAGCATATGGTCGGTGCTTTTGTCATGAATAATTCCCATAAACCCCTTTGGGGGTTTCAATCCCTCACCCACACGTTGCGTTTTCCGCTCAGTTTTAAGCGTTTATCTGTGCAGTTTCTTCCCACGCTGCAGCCATTAGCTTCTGTCCAAATGACTCTTTAAGATGCGTTAATGGAAATGAAGAAAAACCTTCTCAGCTCTTCACGCCGGTTAATTCGAGTTAACAGTAAGTATTCCAGATCTTCACATCATCTGATCCCTGACTTCTGGGCGCAGAGGTAATTAAATTCTGCTCAGAGTCCCTTGTGCGCCTCTTGTCGGGGAGGTGAACCGCTGCGTAATGTTTGCTGGCACAAACTCTCAGAGGGCTCTCTCTCCGCTGAATCACCCAGTTGGCTCGGCACGGCACGGCTCGGCTCAGCTCGACGTGCCGCCTTCATCACCGAATGCTGAAAATTACAGAGCCGGAACGAGGTGCCGAGTGAGACGTTTCACTCAGCTACTGTATCTGCAGAGCGTTAACCCGCAGGAATCATCCGCGCTGAAACGACACTCGACACAATGTATCTGTTGTGAGCGCAGTCACACACCTACTGCTGGCTGTGAAAAACTTCAATTATCTATCTGCAAAGAAAGTTTTGTTCTCGGTTTGTTTGTTTGGTAATTAGTATAATTAGCATGACATCAACCTGAACCATTTGTAAATCAAAGTGGGTGGAAAGTTAAGCACAGAAGCCAAGAAACAAGTGATTAGTTTTTTTGGTGTGGATCCAGTAGTTTCAATGGATATCTTAACATGAACAGATGGACATTTTCTCATAGCACTTAAAAAAAACATGAAAAATGTATTCTGTGATTGCTTATACCTGCATATTTACTTTCAGATTAAACATTCCTGCTGGAGTCATTTATGTTTGTTGTTGACGTATGTCTCCCTCTAAACATCAGAGACTCTTCCTCCACTTTCAAGTAAAACTGCTTATAATCTCTAACAAACAGTCTTCTCCTCCCTTCTAATACATTCACTTTACTCATGGACATTATTTCTTTTTGTTTTGTTGTTTCCTTTGTAAAGTGTCTCTGAGTATCTTGAATATATGAGTTTGATGTATTATTATTATTATGATGTCAAAGCACCAACAGGCCTGAGAATAAAAGGAGGTGTTTCTGGCCAGTAACTGATCCAGTAATAGTTTAGCTTTGATTGTACGTGACAGAAAATCATTTTATTTCATATTGGCTTTTGAGTTTCACTTCATCTATGTTAGTTTCTAAGCCGTCGTCATCGAACCATCAACACCAAGAGAAGCAAGATCAGGCTCATTCAACAGTGAGTAAAAACAAACAGCTATAATTATTCATTATTGATATTAATCAAATAACAGTTATGGATGTTGTAGCCTCGGTGGAGGAGTAAACTTCCTGTGTGTTTTCTGGTTTTAGATCTTTTATTTTGATTATATTTAGGTTCTGATGGTCGAATTAAAATGGAACCAGAGCATGTAGATAAAAGTCCAGCAGTGTAAGCAGAGACAAGAATCACTCATTCATTCATTCACTCATTCACTGTTGGCCACTGCTGTTTATGTCACATGGAAAAGCTTAACCAGCACTTTTTTCTGATGCATATAAGCTCAACTTTGTGCTTCTTTGGAAATGAAAAACAGAACCAGTATTAGAGCTCACAGTTGCCAGCGGATGAGATCATGCACCAGATTTTTACTTTGCTTCTGGAAGCAATTTGCCAAAAAAAATTGGCAAAATTAACATTTTTTCCAAACCTGGATGCACATCAAGTAACTGGACCTGAGTGACCTTTTTTCAAAGCTACAGTACAGTTGCTTTGCTCTGGTCTGAATCAGTGGATAATTTGGTGAACTTGTTAAGTTTTCCACTTAGTTTGGTTTCTTTTCACATAAAACAAAATTAAAGCGATCCAAAAAGCCACCTAAGACGTGTCTGGGACGAGAACCGGTAAAAAAGTCCAATCTGCCTGAATGTCAAGACGGCAAAATACACCTTGAAGTTGGCTCAGATCGAGATTACATTCCTGCTACAAACAAACCAATCCACATTTCGATCATGACCAGACCGAGACCACTTCCTCTGAAGGGTCTGTGTGTGGTTATTTTGGTCTGAGTATGATTGCTGGGTTTAAATCTGCCCACATGAATCACACCAAGGAGCAAAACCAGCACCCTGCACCCTCACAGTAATGAAATTAAAAGAGTGCATGTAATGAAAACATTTCTTGTGATTTTTTTACGCTGCGAGAAAACATGTGTCACTGATGAACGAGAAGAGAATAACCTATGAGGCCAACGTGATACTGGACGATGTTTCATGTAGTTCTGTTTGCACTGAAGCGTACGTAAATCCTGCACTGATCTTGTTTTCTGGAAACTGCTGCAGTTAGTTGAGAGGAGGAAGTCTAAAAGATGATCCCAGACTGATGATCCTGGTGTGAAAATGGCCAACAGTTCAGAGGTGTCGTAAGACTTGATGAGAGCTGAACATCTAATAAGAAAAACATTCTTCAGTGGTCTGCGGAGGAGACGAATGCTGTTTTGGTAATAAGGTCATTGAGAGAGAGAGAGAGAGAGAGAGAGAGAGGTTGATATGAGAAGCTTCAGGTCACAAAGGGCTGCTGGTTTTAAAGCGTCTTCAGTCAGTGTTTCTGAAAGCTCTGCAGATTACTCCAGAACGGCGGAGGCGTTAATGTTAACGACATTTTATTTAGCGAAGCTCAGAATCAATTATTTTTTTAGATCATTTAAGCGCCACAGTCTAACGAGGTTCCATTAGCTGATGATTACGCTCTGCATCTTATTGCCACAACTTACAGTGAAGTAAATGTATAGAGTAGATCAGAGATGAAGAAGCTGCTCGCTCTGCTTTAGTTCACATCAGCGCTGGAGGAGCAGCGACTGCCTGCAGGACTGAGGTTGTTTTCATTCAGTGTTTGAAGGACAAAAGGAAAAGAGACGAGAGACGAGAGCTAGAACAGCCTGTTTCAGACAGAGGCTGAACTGAAGGGCAAGATAATGATGATAATCATGCAAAGATATTCCAGTAGAGCCCCAGAATAGAAATACAGACCTGGAAATATGCAAATTATTACACTGTTGCTGATTTATTCTCTGTCAATTGACTAATCGGTTAATTGTTTCAGCTCAAAATAATTTAATTCATTCTTATCGGGCACATTTAGATAAGAGCATGTGTTGTTTTTTCAGTCAAACGTTTTGGTCCGCTCCACTGTGTGCAGAATGTTAAAACCCTCCACATCTGGACCGACGTGAAGCCCACTTCTGTCCACTGATCCAGTCTGAATCTGGTCGAGTCACCACAGGAAAGGAGACTGTTCTGCCTTCTCTCTCATTTTAGAGAAAAGAGCAATTAAAGACTGAAGAGATGCATCAGCTGACTGAAAAAAAATCACCTGTGCTGACAGCGCTGTTAACTGAACCAGTGAGGGAGATTAAAACCAGCAAGCAGACAAAAGCTGGCACAATTAAAAAGCTCAACAATAAGATATTCTATACTGAAGAACTGCTGAGACAGTTAAAGAAGGTATTTTAGAGTTTAAGAGGAGCTTAAAGTGTGATCAGATATTTTCTTCTTGTGATTTGTGGTGAACGTACCCGTGTTAGCCGGCCGATGGGAGCAAACATCCATCAGGATAGTCTGCAGGTTGGCGAAGATGTGTTCCTTTGAGAAGTCGAGCTGTAGTGAGAAAAAAAAAATAAAAACAGCATGAAATTAAATCTACTGTAACACTAAAAATGTATTTTATACGATAGAATTTAGTTTTTTAATCTGAAGTTTCTCCAGATTTTGCCGTTTGTTTAAATACACTGAAGTCATGATACGTTTCCTTCAAATCAAAGTCATGATGTTGCATTTTCAACGTGGGAACTTAAATACACAATAAACAATGTTTGACTGGTTTTAGTCCTGAAAACTGCATCTTATTTTTCCTTTTCAAATATGATTTATTGTTTTCTGCATTTCATCATCATACAGATATAGAGCTGCAACGATTAGTCAATTAATAGATTAGTTGCCAAATATTTTCATAATCGATTAATCGTTTTGAGATTCCAGCTTCTTCAATGTGAGTATTTTCTGCTTTTTTAAGACTTCTATGAGAGTACATTGAATATCTTTGGATTGTGACAAAAGACGACATTTGAAGACGTCGTCTTGGGCTTTGGGGATCGACATCTTTCACTGTTTTCTGACATTTTACAGATGATGTGACAGCTTCTTGTTGGAAATATAAACTCATACTCAGACATCGATGCTCTAATAATCACACTTCATCTACCGCTCTGGTACCGGTTTGTTATGACGTACCGTGGCGATCTGGGTCCTGACGTAGCAGTCGTTCTCCACCAGGTACTCGTGACCCGTTTTAAACAACTCGAGCATCTTGGGAATGTTGACACCGACTGAGCCTGAGTGTCGACAGAGAAATGAAAGCATAGATTATAAATCCGCAGCGGCTTCGACAGTCCGTCCGGCGACTCCGCTCTGACTCTTCGGCTCACCTCTCTTGCTCTTGGGAAACTTCTTCCTCAGTTTATTTTTCAGCGGTGTGAGTTTAGGCAGCATATCAGGCGCTGCTACGTAGAAGTCTGCTGAAATCTCGTCGTCTAGGATCTGGAATAAAATCAGACCGGATTAAATTAGGATGACTCTTACATACAGAAGGAAATATGGCTGCAACTAGCAACTATTTATCATCAATTAATCTGCTGATTAATGTCTCAATTAACTGTTTTATCTACTGATGGCGACATCTTCTCATGTCTTGTTTTGTCTGATCAACGGTCTAAAATCCAAACATGTTCACTTCAGTCATGTATGACATAGAAAAAGCTTAAAACTTTTACATTTGAGAAGCTGCAACCAGCAAATATAGTTAAAAAATGACTAAAACAAATGTTTTAAAATTGGTAATCACAAGGGAAACAGGCCTGAGCAATAAGGCTGAAAACAATATCATGACATTAACAAGAATATATTTTTCTAATATATTTTACATGGCCAGCAGACACAGAGCAACATGATCATCCCAGTGGAGTTTTGTCCAATATTCACTCTTCTTTTAGCTCCGTTTTGGTCTCCACCACCTCTGGAGAAACATATCTGGCTCCTTAGCTGCTAAATGTTCCTCTTACTTCACTAACTAGCGTTTATCTTTGTCTGTGTGCCGTTTGGTGCTCGACAGGTTGTGTACTTTGGGTTTTTAAAGCTGAAATAAGCCTCCTGCTGCTGCTGGAAATACGATAGATGAGAGTGTTGACAGTAGGGCTGCAACTAACAATTATTTTCTCGATTAATTGCTTAGACTATGAAAAAAATAGTGTTTATAATCTCTCAGTTTCAGTCTAACTGTCCAAAATGTTAAGATATTTAATTAACTGTCATATACGACAACAGGAAAAACAACAAATTGTCACATTTGAGAAGCTTGAGACATCAAATATTTGGCATTTTTGCTTAAAAAATGACTGAAACGACCAACTGATTATAAAATATTCACCAATTAATTTTCTGTCGGTTGACTAATCAACTCATCGTTGCAGCTCTAGATGAGAGTGAATTAATGGTTGTTGTAAAGTTGAAAGATGCTGTAAGGTGGAAGGGAACCATAGAGTCATTTAATCCATCGTTAATATAGAAATATTGATTAAAGCAGCTTTAATTTAATTTAATGAATTCCAATTTACAATTTGCTTGGAATCATTACATATTTTTTGTAGAAAATAACATAATATAAGTTTATAATGACTGTGATGATCCCTGTGAAAGACAATAAGTGAGAATATTGATCTGAACTGTTGTGATGTACCTGTTGAAGCGACTCACCGGCTGTATGAGCTCTGCTCCTCCAGCGAACGCAGCTCCGTTCTCCTGGGCGATTTTAGCTTGATTAGCATCCTGCGGCGAGAGAACAGAGACGCCGTTACACATTTAAATCTGATTCGGGCGTGTCAAAGTCTGTCAGGCCGTGCCGGCGTCATTCATTACGGCGGTCGTTAACGTGCGTGTCGAAGTTACAACCCACAACCTCTGCTGCTCGACAGGAGTATTAATCAAACGCTGCTTTTTAAGTCTCTGTGACACAAACGGCCCATTTATTACAGACAAACAGGGTGACAAATAGAAAAGGTGCTTCTGCTGCGCATCTGAATCATGTTCAGACAATATTAAAACAATCCATCAACAGCATGCGGTCGATTGGCTATGAAATTAAGAGTGAGTGAGGCTGAAGGAGGGGGGAGGAAGAAGAAGAAAAGTCTTTACCTCAGTAAAAACTAAAACTTTGTTCATCTGTGTCTTGAAGGGGTGAGGTAGGTGCACCGTGCTGACGAAGGGGTCGACTTTTCTCTGTGAGGAGAAGATAAGATTTAAATTATTACAGTTATCAGCTGCAAATAAAAGATTTGGGAGAAAACATAAGAAAAAAAGAAAAGGAACGTCCATCACAGCATAAACTTATGATAATCAAGCATTAAATTCATTCTGCTTTCTGCTTTCATTTTTCATTTCTCTTGAGTGTTTCTAATTCATTATGCACAGGAACATCAGGTCCGCACAGATCTGCAGAGACAGAGAGACGAGAGTAAAAACGGAGTCTGTCTCACGCGGACTGTGTCGGACGTCGCGGCAGCTCTTCTCGTCCTGTGATGTGGAAACAAACTCATGAGGTTTTTATTCCCTCTGTGTCACGCTGTTTTTAGCTGATTAACCTTAAAAAATAAAACTGCTCATGTTGCAAAGCTCCACGCTGTAAATAACACTCAAGACTTACGGAGGCGAAGTTGAACAGCCGGAGCGGAAAAATAACCCAAAAAGTAAAACACTGCCAAGTCTTTTAAAATTAGACTTTAAGAGACACTTTGGCAGGTGAACAGCTGGTAATCGGGACATTGTGTTCTATTCTGATGATGGTAAAAATGAGAAAAAAAGCAGCTGGGGATTTCTGGGATTGACTAAAAAGTTGGCCTCTTGCCTTAAAGCCTCCGTTTGAGTTAACAATATCTGACGTCACAAACTGAAGCATAAAAACCAAATTTTCCATCAGTTTGCTGATTGTCTGACTCTTCCTCTAGTTCCACCAGCAGGTCAAACGTTTCACTTCTCCTGCAAACTAATCCAACATCTACTAGATTGATTGGCACCCATTTTTCTACAGATATTAACGATACCAAGAGGATAAATCCAACCCACTTTGGTGATCCCCTGAGTTTTGCTCTAGCGCCATCATGAGGTTGACATTTGTGGTTTTGAGCGAAATGTCTCAACAGCTATTGGACCTTGTTACCTTTTTCTCCAGCTTCATGTCGAGCCTCAGATCGATGTAAACGGGCTGATTGTGGGGGGTGAAGTCCAACGCCTGGAAGCTCTTGAGCAGGTCGATGGCGTCCGCTGCGTCGTATACGGTTCTGGGGTAGTACCTCATTACGTACACGTCGTCCACGGGCCCCCACGCCGTCTTGCCGTAAGGCTTGTGTCTGTCTTTGTCATCGATGACCCTCTTCTCCTTCTTCACCTCCTTCTCTGCGTCCTCTTTCTTGTCCTTCCTTAGTACCCTGACAGGAGAGAAAAACAACAAACAAACTGATTCTGCTGGACAACTCTATGGGGGTAAATGTGAAAAACTGAGCGCAGGTGAAGCAGAATGATTATGAAAAACATTTTCCAAAGTCATACAAATGTCTTCTTTTAAGTTCATTTTTGTTTAAAAAGCTTGTAAACTCACTTGACAGCTGCTAAACTCCTGACGGGGATATTCCTCGGTGTATTCTGTGAGACGCCTGCGTAGGCGGGACCACCGGCAGTCAGCAGCTGCCTCTGACATCCTGCTAAAACTAGAAAAGAGAAAAGAAAAAAAAAAGAAGCTTATGTTTATGAAAGGAGAACAAAGACAAAGGGTACAAATGGTGACCTCCGTTTAACACAGACAGAAGCTCCTTCTCTCCTTCTGTGAGATTCAACATCAAACTGCATAACAGAGCTTGAGATGTTTAATTTTGCATGAAGCAAGTACACCAAGAAGTAAAGTTAGATTCCACCAGAGGATGCCATGCAAACTGATGAAAAGAAGTACAAAGACACTGTAAATCTTCACAAAACTAAATCAGATTGGTGTTTCAGATGTGCTCCGAATGATCCGGGAAATAAGGAAAAACATTTGACATTAGTTTATTACCTATAGAAAGAGATCAGTTTGCATCAGGGCTGTAATCTACCAGACTAAAGCACACTGCAGCCAGTGTTTTGGGTTATTTGCATGAAACTGGATTCATTTTTCTAATATTTGACTGCAAAGAAAAAATCTGTCTGTTTAAATAATGTTTTATCAAGGTGTGACCGAGTTCACTGATTTGCAAGTCAAAACATGCTTTGCAGATTTGAAACTTGTGCCCCCAGTGCTGCTTTAAAGTTTTACCATCAAAAGCACTTTTTCTCCAATCTCACAGTCTCACAGTTGGGAGAATCTAAATCTTGCTGTTAACAGCATGTTATAAATCTCTGGATGCCTCCGGGAGATGTGTGCTGGGAAAAGCTGACTCACTTTTTTTAAATGTGCTTGTACATCTGTAAAAAAAATAAAAAAAATAATACAGCTTCACTGACTGGCTGTGCAGGTTGAAAGACAATTTAAGCAAGTCATCTTTAAATAATAAAAGAGAGGACATTGTACAGCTGGAGCTGATCCTGAGCAAACAGAGAGAATTCATACTTGTGCAAAGTTTGGGTTTAACTGCTCTGAAGATGAACTCTTTGATTATTTTATTGATCATTTCTAGTAGTATAGAAGTTATGAATACAGTAAAGTAACGTTATGGATGTCTTCTCTACAGAAAGCAGGCATATTCTGCAGCCCCTCGCATCCTCCCTTTTCTTTTATTCTAACGTATTTTTTAAGCAGAAACTGTGTTCAGAAATCTGACAGTTAAACGCGCCCCATCTTATCAACAAAGGTGCATACTCAAAATAACATTATTTCGACTTTTTAATGGATTATTACCGTCAACTCTTTAATTCGGCATACATATAATCCACCGAGAAACACTTTAAATCAACAGAAAGTAATCTTTTATAACTTGTGCTCACTGCTCGTCACCGCCCACCACGCTGTGTTTGGTTCAAGGACGTTAAGTAACGACTAATGAATCAATCATAAAACTGGGCTTTTTATTAAGTTACGAGATATCTGGTTAATTGGAATGATGCCGAATTAAACTGAGAATCCCAATAATTCAAATGAAATATTAAGTCATGCTGTGTCATGTTTGGAATCCCTCAGTAACCGAGGGAAATATAAAATTTCACATTTTTGCGATTAGCTCTCGTCGTTCACCGGTGTTAGCTAAACGAACAGCAGACAAGCTAACAGGCTGTAACGGCCGTTAAGTCCCACAAGAAAGCCGCGAGAAAGTCTGACAGAGCTAATGTGCATCCCTCTTATTATTATTAAGTTATAATATTATTACTGACAGTAAGACAAAAGGTAAATTTCACAAAAACAACTGACCTTTCCACACGGTCCGCGTGCACGTTGCCATGTCTGGGAAATGACGCTGGTCCGTGTGGAAACAGCGACGCGTGCTAATCAGTTCCGCCTGGGACGGAAAACCAAATCTCCTTTCAAAAACTGACAATCTGCAGTTTTATTTCCTATTAGTAAATATACAAAACTTATAGAAAATTTCATAGTAATTATATAGGATTTTTAGAGTCCATTTTCATCATCGGCATACGTTTGATATACTAAACTCGCCTTATTGTAGTAAACCTTTGACATAGGGATTACGAGTCATTTCCAAAATGTAATGAGAAATTGAGAAAACTTAAATTTTATTGATCAAGAAATTATGTTTTAACTGCATACTGATTTTTTCGGTGCCTCCAATATATTCTAAAACAACAACTCAAACTGACACAGAGTTTAAAGAGGGATCTGTCATGTAGTTATGAGTGCTGCTTGTTGTTTAATGAAACTTTTATGGTATGTTTGTTTGTTTGTGAGTTGTTTGTGTGTTTTGCTGCTTTGTATGTACTTTGTTGTTGAGTTTCGTGTTGTAATGTATGCATATGTGTTGTTGAGTCTTGTACAGTTTCGTGTGTATTTTTCTGTTTTTTTTCTGTATGTATTTTAAAAGCCCGTCTGAGAGGAGAAGAAAATATTGATATTTTTTAAAGGTAAACTAAAAACCCATCTGTTCAATCTCATGTAGTGTTTTATAATTTTATGGTTTTATCATTATATACCTATTTGATTTATTATCACCATTGTTATTTATTTTATTCCATTTTATTTCATTAACACTTCACTGTTTTATTATAATCTATTTATTTTGTATAGTATTTCATAATTATACTTTCGATTGTTTCTTGCGTTATCTTCTATTATTTATCTTTTATTATCTTAACTACCCATCTTTTATTGTTGTCTTATTCAATTAACTCTTTTGCTTTTTAATTATGTCGGTGTGCATTGGTCTCTAAATCCATATTTAACATCCTGTACGTTCTTGTCAGTACTTTGAATTGCATTTGATTTGTTTTAAAGGTGCTATATAAATAAAGTTTAATTGACTTGATTGATTAATTGATTGATAGGGACGGTATATATAGCCTAGGCTATAAATGCTGTGGCATAAATCATGATTTATACTTGTCCCTGAACAGATAAACATTGACTAGATAAAATGAGATTTAAATGGAGTTCAGTCATTTGGAACTAAAACAGAAAATTAATAAAGTGGGGACTGTAAACTGGGGCTTTGTGGCAGTTTATTGAGCCTTTTTTATTATTATTCTGTATGTTATAAAGTCAGTATGAACATGTTTTTTTGTGGTGCGGGATGACTCGGGGGTGGATGCAGTGTGCGGGTACGAGCGGAAGCTGCGTTTGTTGTTCTTCCTTCTGTTTCCGAGACGTTCAGGGTCTGAACGGGTTCACCAGCCGCGTCTGCATGTCTCTACCAATTCACTCAACAAACCGTCTTCTACCGCCCACGAATGAAGGTAATGTCAATCCTGAGTTTGTTCTTCAGCTGCGGACACTTTGTCCAGACTGTCCCGGGTTAAATTTCCGCGTTAAATCCGCTTCCATTTATACCAACTCCCTTCTTCCCCGCAGCTCGACTCGGTGAGCCCGGGCAGCGTGCGCCCTGCAGCCGCTAGCCAAACAAATCCAGCGCCGTGCTTCGAGCGCGCTGGACGGTTCACCTGTTTGCGCTTTGTGTTGACTCTACTTTAATAGATTTAATACTGGAATATGTATTCTTAGACATATCCAGAGGGCGTGTTTACCTCCCTGTCAGGTGTGACAGCTGGGTGGCCGGTGGGTTGAACTTCTCCTGAACGGGGCCCGTCCGTCCGGTCCGTGTACGTTGTGCTGCGCGCTTGTCACTTTTGACATTTCAGCTATGTTTGGATGCTCGCCTCTCTCTCAGCTGTTGGTGCAGTTGCCATCGCTACATTTTTTCCACTTGCAATAAAAAAATAAAAAAAACTCCCGCCTTTCAAAAAAAATAATCACTCCCAGTTGCCAAGGCAACAGGGTTGACCATTGACAGCCCCTCCAACACCCCCCCCCCACCCACCCCCCCCTCTACAAACCTACATGTTGATATCTCACGTCGCAGTTGCAACTTGAGTTTTCGTGCCTGTGTGTCTGATATGAGCCGCTGCCAGCTGGCTGTATATCTGCCGCTTACTTGTGACCCAGCAGCGTGTAAACAGGTTATGTAAGTCTTCTCCAAACTTGTTCACCCCCCCCGCCCCCACCCCCCCCTCAAAACCAACCTCATGGTGGCTCAGCTGCATAACATCTTGCACCTTATTCCTATTGCTCCTATGCATGCACACTGCTCAGAAAGTCAATGGTTAATAACAATGTCATGCATATATAGTATAACTTTTATGATATGTGCCCCCCCTCCACACCTCCTCTCCCCCCCTCCTCCTCCTCCAACCAGAGCTGCAGACTGACAGCTGGCAGGCCGGGCAGTTAAAATAACTTTGCAAGCTGAGTGGTTTGTGGACAGACCTCCTCCAGCTGCCTGCTTTAAAGCCTGATAAGTGAAGGTTGCATGACTGCTTGTTCAGGTTCATGTAAATAGAAACGGAAATAATATTTTGCACTGAGTGAAACTGTTGTGACACAATAATCAGTCTGACCCGGGACAACATGAGTTGATAAGATGACCATGTGCTGCACCGTTTTCAAAAAAATACCTAATTGCGATTATTAGGACTGATATTGCGATTTGATTTTCGTTGAAAAACATATTAAAGTGATTATGGTGTGATGTTTGCAGGGATCTGTGCCAAACAAAGAGGTTTTCTGAAGTTTGTAGAATATGATGTGTAGGTTGTGACGTCTCTGCAGCGCAATAATATTAAATTTAAAAAGGTATTTTTAAGAAATATTGCACCTCCTCCGGCTATACCGCGATTCCGATAAACTTTCGATTAATTGTTCAGCGCTGCCGTGTGGCTTCAGTTCAACACATTTTTATCACCTTTACAACTGTAATGCAACTTTTAAGACTTCACAACAACATACTGACAGAAAACTTTGATAACTCGTTTCTTGTTTTTAGTCTTTTTATTAAGAAAAACATCCAAATTCTCTGATTCCAGCTTCTCAGATGTGAATATTTTCTGGTTTATTTTAGTTTTCTATGATTGTAAACTTACTATCTTTGAGTTGTGGACATTTGAAGGCATCACCTTGAGCTTTATAGACAAAACAAATTAATCAAGAAAATAAATAGACAGATTAATTGATAATGAGAATAATAAGCTCAAGGTGACGCCCTCAAATGTCCCGACAAACAGTCCACAAAATCTTCAGTTTATTGTCACAGAAAGACGAAATAAACCAGACGATCTTACTATTTGTTTCTTAAGAAGTGACTCAAAACGATTAATTATGAAAATAGTCGGCGTTTAATTTTCTGTTGATTGCAGCTATAAAACTTGTTGATAATTGTAAGCTTGTGTGCAGGAGATGCATCAAAGAAACATTCATTTATTTAAGGATATTTTCTTTCATTAGTTAGTTGTCACGGCTCTTACGTAAGACTTGTGATAGATCAGCAGCCGTCTGATTGGACGTCTCCATTCTGCTCTAATCATCCAGTTATTGAACATCGTGGCATCATTTTTTTGGATTAAATCATCTGCGGATCAAAAGCTGGTTTCTCTGCCTTCGTCACAGAAGTCGTCCACATAAATCACATAATGAACGCCATCACGCTGATAATCAAAGCATCTAGATTTATGACGTCTCAGCTCTTTACACAGATGCCAGTTTTTTTGGGGGGGGGTGTTTTTTGTCAGAAATCGGCCTCCAGGTGCTTCCTGTGGTGGTTTCGGTTCTTGGCTCTGAGAGACTTTGTGTGTGTGTCATTGTCAGGACGGGGAAATCACCTGCAGCCGGCCGCCGCCGTGTGTGTGTGTGTGTGTGTGTGTGTGTGTGTGTGCCGGTAAACGCCGCCTCAGGCCGCTGACTCCACCGGCCACTTGAAAAGAAAAGACAGGCATTTATTTGTTTATTCTGAGTTATGAAATAATCTACTTGGGTGGTAAAATATTTTGCAGCAGGATGGAGAATGTTCAGGGGAGGGAGAGGAGGGATTGGAGGAAGAATTTTCTTTCCCACAACCTGCTTTTTTCAGTTTTCTTTGAACTTTCTTTTATTTCTGTTTTTATATTTAATTTTCCTCATTTTTCATCTTACATCACTGGAATTCATTTCAGCTGTTTTATCATAAAATCTAATTTAGCTTCACTTGTTTCTGTGATCAGTCGGAGCAGGTTGTGTTTCTGTCTTTAAACACACGCAGAGTGAAAAATTAACAGCTGATCAACTTTTACGTGTTAACTTCATGCTTCACAGTGCTGATTGTATAACTGTCAGTAGCAGGAAGTGTTGACTTAATAAAGCACAGATTTCTGATCTAAATCAAACTGAACATATGATTTAAAACGTCCCTCAATAAAGACAAACTAATTCCAAAATGTGTCACTTTTACTACGTTATACATCATTAATACAGAAGTAGAAACATTAAAAAACAGTATCACTTACAGTATCATTTGTTTTATATCATTTTATTTTAAGGAAGAATATCTGCCCTTCAGTAGGGCTGAGTATCAGAACCTTTAAGTTAATCGATACCTGCATTCGACCCTTTTTCTACCCAGATCTTGGAAAAAAAAGACTATTTTACTGCAAGCGTTCTACGATATATTGCGACGTGTGATTGGCTCACTACGGCAGCAGCTACAAGCCAAACGGTCTGTGGTGATAACACTTAATTGTTCAGTTTTGTTCAGTTATTTAATAAATACTTCAATAATTTGAACACTTTGAAAGTTTATCCCTGTGAAAATCATTTGGATGAGGAGGAGTGGTGACATTTTACGCTTCCATTCACGTGATGGGTATCGAGTGAAGAACTCTACTGGTATCGGTATCACTTTAAGGGTACTGGTATCGATACTGGTATTGTAATCTTTTAAAGGACTCCCAGTTCTACCCATTAGTGCCAGCTGAATTTAACCTGAAACGTGTGTGTTCTTGTGTTTCAGATTAACAGGTATGCCAAAGGAAAAATATGATCCTCCAGATCCCCGCAGATGTTACACCATCATGTCAACCGAGGAGGCGGCCAATGGGAAGAAGTCTCACTGGGCTGAGCTCGAGATATCTGGTCAGTCTAACTAACTCTCTCTCTCTCTCTCTCTCTCTCTCTCTCTCTGTGTGTGGGTCTGCCTCCATATAAAAACATCCCAGCTGAGGCCTCGTAGCTCAGGTGTAAATCTGGATTCGATCATTAAAAGTGAAAACCAGCAGAGCTCCGAGTCCCTGGACTGAACTAAATTAAAGAAAAAAAGATGCATTTTTATATTGAAAATGGCAGAAATATGAACATAAAGACAAATCTGACATGACAGCCTTATTACTGAAAGTGAATCGTGAAGGATTTAATGAAGCAGAGATGAAGCAGAATATGAAAATAATCTTGTGTTTTTCCTCTCTGTGTGTGAGCTTGTTTTGTTTTTATTATCTCAATGAGCTCCTTGACATATTTTCATCTCACTCACACACACACTGTGTGTTCAGGGATAAATGTTTTTCACAGTTTGGACGTTACACTAGCTAAAGTTTCACTTTTTTTATAACTTCTGGTGTTGCAGAAACTCGAACTAGAAAGGTCACTTTTCCCGCAAATATGAAGAAAAGAAAGAGCAACATCTGGAAACCACATAATTAAAATATTCTTGACTGAAAAAGCCAGATGTGAATTGACAACTTCAGACAGTGTCACAATCCCAGGCATGAATGTTTATGACTGAACCAATGTGAAAAGAGAAAAAGAACAAGTATTAACGATCAGGTAACTTTCCACGACTAGAAGGAAAAGTTAATAATTAACATCCAAACAGGCGTCTGTCAGGTTCCTCTTTCATTTTTCTGATTTCAAACAAGCAGTTCGGACATGAGAGTTACAGGGTGGAAATGTTAAAGGGAAACTGATCTATCAGGCCAATAATGTCAATAATCTAATATTAGATATATCAACCAGTAAGTTAGACCAGTAAAATCCTTCTTTTCATGTTATTAATTGAGTAAATTCTACATTAACGAGCAGTTAAGGCTGACAGGATCTACAGGTGAATAAGTAGGTCACTCTGTGGTTAACCCTAAAATAATTTTAGCATTTCAACATCTCTTTTGTGTCACATGGTGCTCTGAGTGTGTGTGTGTGGTTTTTTTTTACCCTGAAAAGAATCATAAAAACTGGAATCGAGGCATGAAAATCATCTAAATTTAGTCAGAATTTAAATGGTGGATATTTGCTGCAGGATAAAAATATCAATACTAACAGAAATGTTCAATAAACATCTTCTTATGTCTAATTAATTTGATTTCAACATCTATTTAGTGTCACATGGTGCTATAAAGGCTCAGTGTGTGTGTTTTTGTTACCCTGAAAAGAATCATAAAAACTGAATCGTTGCATGAAAAGACTTTAAAAGGTGGAGATTTGCTGCAGGATAAAAATATCAATACTAACAGAAATGTTCAATAAACATCTTATTATGTCTAATTAATTTGATTTCAGCATCTATTTAGTGTCACATGGCGCTCTAAATGCTGACTGTGTGGTTTTCTACTGAAAAGAATCATAAAAACTGAGTCGTTGCATGAAAATCGTCTAAATTTAGTCAGATTTGCTGCTGGATAAAAATATCAATACTGTCATAAATTTTCATAAAACATCGTGTTATGTCTAATTAATTTGATTTCAACATCTATTTAGTGTCACATGGTGCTCTAAATGCTGACTGTGTGGTTTTTTACCCTGAAAAGAATCATAAAAACTGAATCGTTGCATGAAAATCGTCTAAATTTAGTCAGATTTGCTGCTGGATAAAAATATCAATACTGTCATAAATGTTCAATAAACGTCTTGTTATGTCTAATTAATTTGATTTCAACATCTCTTTTGTGTCACACGGTGGTCCAAATGCTGACTGTGTGGTTTTTTTACCCTGAAAAGAATCATAAAAACTGAATCGTGGCATGAAAATCGTCTAAATTTAGCCAGATTTGCTGCTGGATAAAAAATATCAATACTGACAGAAATGTTCAATAAATGTCTTGTTATGTCTTGAAGAGCGTGAGTCTGGTTGTCTCCTGGTTCGGTTGATCTCAAAGCTCAGATATGAAACCTGTATTTGCTTACAGTTGTGTGTTTTTCACACAGGGCGGGTCAGGAATCTGAGCAGCTCGTTATGGACGTTAACCCACCTGACAGCACTGCACATCAACGACAACAACCTGACCCGCATCCCGCCGGACATCGCCAAGCTGCCCAACCTGGTCTACCTGAACCTGTCGTCCAATAAGCTCCGCAGCCTGCCCGCCGAACTGGGCAACATGGTCTCTCTCAGGTAGGTCAACAGAATCCTGAGATACTTGAGAAACATGGCCGACATCACGGCGGCGATCAGACATCTGGAGGTGGTTCTGTTAATGACTTTGTCTGGACAAAACTTTAATTTCACACAAGGGTGTATTTTTTTTTTTTTATTTTGACTTGGAAAAATAATGAATTCATTGAGAGGAATTATGTTCCAAACCGCCTAAAGCTTAAAAGCAGAGTGATGAGAGGCACGATAAATCCAAACACACAGATCAAACACTCACAGAAGAAAGAAAGACGAAGATTATGAAATCCATGGATGAGAAACAGTTACATCCTCCTGGGTCCAGAAACAAAAAAATTGAAGATGACAAGTAAAGACACATTTTGACCAGATGAATAAACTGAAGTGACAACAAAGCACAATGTGGTAGAAGATGGTTTGACAAAATACACAAAGAAAATCCCCTTTTTAGATGTGAAGAAACCAAAGGACTGATGTATATTTTGTGTCGTTTCTCGCAGGGAATTGCTTTTAAACAACAATCTTTTACGAGTTCTGCCTTATGAACTTGGGAGGCTTTTCCAGTTACAAACCCTTGGGCTAAAAGGTGAGTCTTTTATTACGTTATTATTACAGCTTTCCCCCCAAAATGCTTGTGATTCTTTATATTTAGTTAGTATTTTTCATGTGGTTGTTTTGCAGGAAACCCTTTGTCCCAAGACATCCTCAATCTCTACCAGGAGCCGGACGGAACCAGAAAGCTTTTGAACTACATGCTCGACAATCTAGCAGGTAAACGTCCTGGCGGCTTCGCCTTACAACGCGCCCCGCCCCCGTTCGTCAGGACTCATGCATATTTTACCGGCGGTTCATTGTTAACCTGAGCACCGCAGGTAAATCGTCTCATTGTGTTTGTCACGGACTAATGAGCACTAATCCGGATTTGCCTCCCGCCCTATCCTGTTTCCAGTGCACCCGGAGCAGCTCCCCCAAAGACCTTGGATCACTCTGAAAGAGCGAGACCAAATGATTCCCACAGGTATGTTCACCAGGAGGGGCGAGTTACACCTGCAGCGTCTTGTTGGACTCATTCACAATTTAATAAACACTTTTTTAAGCAGTAGGATTAATGTTAATGTAAGAGTCTCCTATCAGCTTAAAGGACCAGTGTGCAGGATTTAGGATCTATTGGCAGAAATGGATTAGAAGATTCATCAGTATGTTTTAATTAGTGTATAATCACCTGAAAATAAGAATCATTGTGTTTTTGTTACCTGACCCCGGCTGTGCGCCGCGTTCCGGTCCGGTTTTGTTTCGTCCTCTGCGCAGCGCCCTATTCCACCGGGAGCGTGTCAGAAGCAGAGCGTCTTCACTGCGGGCAAGCCTTCCGTCGTTTAAAGTCAGTTGCACTCCTACTACAGTAACTACAGCAGCCTAGCCAAAGCTGATCAAGTCCCTTAAGGCTACCGTAATTACTGCAGTAGCAGGGCAACTAAATTGCCCAATTTTGTTAACTTGCTCAGCTTTCGTTGATTTGGTCATTTTCCTTGATAATTGTGCTTCTGCTATGGTAAAGTAGGCTACGTAGATAAATGGTTTCTTTATTCATCTGTTTTAATTGTGTTTATTGTTGATTTAGGAACAGGAGTCTGCACAGGGTGTTTTATTTTGAAAATTGACCGGATGCTCAATGCTGTTTCTGTGTCTGACTTCCTGCCCAGCTCGATCTGCTCTGTGCTGCTTGACGCGGCGTCCGTAAAAAATAGACGAGGCGCCTATCTTTAGCGCAGCGGAGCGGAGAGCCGCTTCTGAAACACGCTGCGTCGCGCCCTGTGGACTCAGATACATTGACTAGAGCGGCCGCAATCAGCTCCAGCAGCCACGTCGGAGCCGGAACGCGGCACACATGTGCCCCGGTGGAATTTAGGGGTTAGAATGAGCCATTTATATCTACATAAGGAGCGGTCTTCTTCCACGGAGCCCGCCATGTTGCACCGCCATTTTTCTACAGTAGCCCAGAACGGACAAACCAAACACCGGCTCTAGAGAGGGTGTTTTGCATTTTTTGCGAGTTTTGCAGCCATCGTAGGTTCTCCTGCACACTTAAAGGAAGGAAAAGAAAGGAAGGGGGTGGGGGGAGGGGAGGGTTATTCAGTCGGTTGCAATCTGCAACCTCACCACTAGATGTCACTAAATCCTCCACACTGCTCCTTTAAATCACATACATACGATATATTATCCTCACTAACTGACAAACTATTCATTTTCCTTTTTTTGTCCAATTTAAATTGTGATAGTTGTTGGAGTTTCTGATGGAACATTTAAATATAAAAACACAAGTTCTCATGAGATGAAAGGGTAAGAAAGGAAAACATTTTTTTATTTTTATATTTTTCCTTCTGAAATACGGGATACTTTTTAACTCCTCAGGCCCCTAAAAACACTTCAATGAAAGAATGTTGGAAGGAAAAATAATTATTTGGTTGAACTGCTGACAACTAATAGACTCCAACTTGTCGGGTTGTTTAATTTTCAGGGTCGTAAGCATAACAGGTTTTGGGAACCGCTTCCTTAAAGTCCCCGTTTACTCAACAACATGTTTTTCTTTTTATGTATTTTTAAGGATTTTTAGGTAATTGAACTTTTTGTGGAAAAAAAGACACAAACTGCAGAATATTTTTATATGTCTTATATGGCTTCCCTCAGTAGTGCTCAATCTTTTTATTCTCATTCTTTTGATTTCCTTGGATGTAAATCACAAACCCGACTGGCTCGGTGAACACGAGCGTGCTGTGTTTAGCTCACTGACATCACCTTACTGGATTTTTTGGTTTGGAAGTATTTTACTGTCACTTGCCAAGATGTAAAGCTGCCCGGAGCATCGCAGCTGTGATGTCGGGCGTCAGTTTGGTCTGAAAACAAAAACGTGGAAAGAAAAAAAAAAAAAAAACTGTCAAAACATAAAAGGCTGCAGGCTTATTGGAGCAGTGATCCGAGGGAGGGGGGCGGTGGGGGTGTGAAGTTTCATTTAGTTGTTGTAGGCAGTTGCCAAGTACGATGAAACTCAGGCCACAAACTCATTCTTTATTTATGAAACACATTCACAAGTTGACCAAAAAAAAACTGTTTAGAGGTCCAAAAAGATAACAAAGAGCCTCGGCGTAAGTTTCAGTCGCAGGTTTGAACAGACTGGAGCCTAAAAAACAAGAAGAAGAAGCTGCTGACATGATAAAGGAAAAAGGCACAGCGCTCTGACTCAAGGTCAATAAAATCTGTGGATTATTATTTTATCAATAAATAATGTTTAGTCTATGAATGACAGTCTGAAAATAGTGAAAAATACTCACTATAATTGCCTCCAGCTCAGGAACTTGTATTCAGACCAAAAATCCAAATATATTCAGTTTACTGTTGTATATGACAAAGAAAAGCAGCAAATCTTCCCATTTTAGAAGCTGGAACTAGACTGGTTTGAGCATTTTTGCTTGAAAACTGACTAAGAAGATCAATATATTGAAATAAATTCTGTTGTTGCAGCTTTAAAACTAAGTCTTCTGTCCTTTTGAGATGAAATCAGTTCATGAAGTTTGAAGGTTTGTGGATCAAGATTCATGTCCAGTTTCATCTAAAGTACAAAAAGTGCATTAAATGTTTCAGTCAAATATCTTTCTAAAAGCAGCAGCATTTGCATAATAATAAATGTTTGCTTTGCTCTCTTTGGCTGCTTTACTCAGTAAATTAACACTTTTAGATTTGCTTTTCTAAAGCAAACACTAGAAGAATAAAATAAAACCAACACAGATCTGGAGGATAATTTTACCGACACTCTCCTCCATCTATCTATCTGTCGATGGGTCGGGGCTGTTTGGTCATCGTCTTTTCTCCTTTTTTCCTTCCTCTCTTGCAGCCACGTTCACAGTCATGTGCTACAACGTGCTGTGTGACAAATACGCCACGCGACAGCTGTATGGCTACTGCCCATCCTGGGCTCTCAACTGGGAATACCGGAAGAAAGGCATCATGGAGGAGATCACCAGCTGTGACGCTGACATCATCAGCCTGCAGGTAGAAGGCATTTCACTTTCCCTCGTTACATTTTCCACTTTAACAAAGCAGACAGTAATCAGAGCATGAAAGAGGAAGATTTTTCTTTGTAGGCTGCTCTAATAAAGTTCTGTCTCAAAAGATTTCCAACACCATCAAATGCGTCTATTATAATTTCTTTATTACATTCCGGCTTTACCCGAAAAAAAAACAGCCAAAATCAGCATCTGGACAAAATAAGTTTCTGACACTTTACTGATGAAGAGACATTTCAATTCTTTATTATTATATTTTATTTGCAGGTCTTAACTGTAAGTAAACTTCTAAACCTCATATCTGTTGTTTGTCACGTCTTTGCTGCAAGTTTTTTTGAGATTATTTCCTCATTTCACATCAATCTTCTGACAGTCAGGACTTAATGGACTTTTTTTTTTTCTCGGGATTCTTGAAAAACTTTTATTTTGAAAATTTTTGAAGAAAAGTTCACAACCTTGTCTCTCGTCATGTTTTATTTTGAAGTAACACTTAGCTAGACAAAGTGCTATTAGGTAAACCTGCATCAATTAATCAATTAGTTGATTGTCTGAAAATTAAATTGGCAATTATGTAGATTTGTTTGATTTTTGCAGCTTCTTAAATGTTAGAATTTGAAGCTTTTAAGTGTCTTTTTATCACTATTTTCTGACATTTTATAGCCGAAATGATTAATCGATTTACCAATAATGAAAATAAGTGTTAATTGCAACCCTCCTGTTGGGCCACACAGGATCAATACTCGTTAGTAACTTCTTAGACTAGAAGAGAGACTGTCTGACTTCATCAGTATCTGATAGAAAAGGGAAACCTGCTTTTGACCGGCTATAATTTCACATGATTGTATCAGTTCGCTGCTCACTTTCTGTGACCTTTAACAAGATGGACGTCTCTTCCCGCCGTCCGCTCGTCATGTAACGACCAATCAGAGCGTGTCCGTCGTAGCAGAGCGCTGTTCGGTCTCTTCAGCGCTGTAATTATCAGACTGTTCTCTGCATCGGCTGCTATCAACTGCTCACATGGATCTGGCGACTGTTCCTCCCGGCCGACACAACCGAGTTATTGTCTACAGAAGAAGATGAAGAGTTAGACAATACCGACTAACTGTCCTCAGTTTAGCTTCCCTCCCTCAGGACAGGAAACTAAGTTTATTTTAGCTTGAAAGCATAAAAATTCTAGCGGAGAAATAGCTGAATTGTTTTTAGTTATTTATTAGTTTGTCTAAAAGTACACTCACAATTCATTGAGTGTTTTTAGCTGATGTTTCTTGCCGTGTGTGTGTGTGTTTGTGTGTGCAGGAGGTCGAGACGGAGCAGTACTACACCATGTTTCTGGAAACACTAAAGGAACGCGGCTACGACGGCTACTTCTGTCCAAAGTCTCGTGCCAAACTGGTGTCAGAACAGGAGAGGAAACACGTGGACGGTTGCGCTGTGTTCTTTAAGACCGAGAAGTGAGTTTATACTTTACAGAACGTACTGTACGGAATATTTATACATATTTGTTGTTTGGATTTATGAGTTGAGTGTTTGTGGTGAAGGCAGGTGTTTATGTTTGGATTTCTTGTGTTTCCGCAGGTTTACGTTGGTCCAGAAACACACTGTGGAGTTCAACCAGGTGGCCATGGCCAACTCTGAGGGGTCAGAGGTCATGCTGAACAGAGTGATGACCAAAGACAACATCGGAGTGGCCGTTCTGCTCGAGGTCAACAAGGACATGTTCTCCGGCGGTAAGAACGGTTTGATTCAGTGAAATATCTTCAGAATATCACACATCGAATACCTGTGGAGACTCAACCGTGTATTCCAGCATCCCAGAAAGCATCCAGGGTCGTTAATAACAATGTGGGACGGCAACATTTAGCTATTAATCTGTTGGTTATTGTTTTCAGTTAATTATTTAGTTTGTAAAATGTCAGAAATATCAAGTTCCCAGAGTCTAAGGTGACGTCTTCATTGATTTTACAAACATATAGAACAGAATAAAAGTAGCAAATCTTCACATTTTAGAAGCTCGGACCAAAGAATACTTGCCATTTTGTTCTTGGAAAAATGAATTAAATATGAACATTTAGCGAATAATCTGTCGGTTATTGTTTTCAGTTAATCATTTAGCTTATAAAATGTCAGAAATATCAAGTTCCCAGGGCCGAAGGTGCTGTCTTCATTGATTTTGTTCAATAGCTCCATAGACATTCAAATTCAAAACATATAAAACAGAGAAAACCAGCAATTTTTCACATTTTAACCAAAGAATATTTGCCATTTGTTCTTGGAAAAATGAATTAAATTGATTATTAAAAAATAGTTGTAAAGTAGTTGTTTCAGCTCTGCTACCCACTAAATAACTTCACGGTTTTATTGATCTAGATCTGAATCGATCTCCAAACATCTGTTTCTCCAGTTGAACAAATTCTAAAACCACACATGGTCGTATTATTAATGTATAATAACATACTTGGACCGATGTTTACACAGTAGGAAAACTGTGCAGCCAAAAATAGAGAAAAAGTTTGTCTACAGTAAAGACTTTTTGCCACAAGGTGTCACTAGTTGACTTGATGTGTTTTTCTTGCTGTAATCATTCCTCCTGTTCATACTGACCGTTAGAAGATCCCTTCATAATGCACTTACAATGTAAGTGATGGAGGACAAAATCCACAGTCCTCAATCTGTACAAAAAATGTATTTAAAAGTTTATCTGAAGCTAATATGAAGCTTCAGCGTCCAAATGAGTCAAATCAAGTAGATATCTTTCAACTTTACAGTGTTTTTAGTGCCAAAGTTCCTCTTTTTGTTACTATACTTCCACCTGCAGCTCAACAGGGAAACACTGTCCGAGGAAACACAAAGAGGGAATTTGATGCTATAAAGACTGTAAATGTGTCAGATATCCACTTGATATGACTAACTCAGACTGCTGAAGCTGAATATAAGCTTCACATCAACTTTTAAATGACTGTGTGGACACACTGTGGATTTTGGCCTCCATCACTTCCATTGAAAGCACATTTGAAGGATCTTTTTATATCCAGTATGAACAGGAGGAATGATTACAGCGAGGAAAACCTCTTTCACTGCTCATATGGACACCTGACTGTTGCATGTCATACCCACTACTCACTATCCAATAAAATGCCAAAAGAATAATCTAAAAAAAAAGAAGAAATGTGAACCTATCCTTTAAATAATATATCACAAAAGAGTGGTTTGTCATTTATAAATAAAGCTGCAGAATATTTCTTTCGGTAAGTTTCAGGACATCCCTTTTTGCAGGATGATGTACAAAAATAGTTTAATTTCCCACCAAGATCAGTTTGATACCGTAAATCCGTTCTGTTGTGGTTTGATCACATGATCACTGTTTATAAGTTAATTCATTCAGTTTTGCAGCACGAGACATGCAGTAACTTTAACCACGTAAATCCCATTCTTCCCTTTTAATTATTAAATTTCACTGTCTCAGCACTTCTGGGTTTCTAAAGTTGCATCAGAGCTACGGAACCAAAACAAGACCATGTTTAGGTTTTATTTGGGATGTTTGGGGGATTTTACAAACTGTTTTTCAGGTTTTGACATTTTTATTATTTTCTTAACTCGCCTACAAACAGTTTGTTTCTTTTCTTAAATATTTGACGTCTTTTATAAATGTGCAGTTATATATATTGCTACTGATTTTTATTCAGTTCTGCTCCATTTTTTCTCTTTTTCATTGGCTGCATATTTGTTGCATTCAAAATGAAATCCAGTTTCTTCTTCTTCTTCTTGTGTTTTCAGGCATGAAGCCGCCGCTGGAGAGGCAGCTGGTCCTGGTGGCCAACGCCCACATGCACTGGGACCCCGAGTACTCGGACGTCAAGTTGATCCAAACCATGATGTTCCTGTCGGAGCTGAAGAGCATCGCCGAGAGGGCCTCGGGCTCCATGGCGACCGGCTCGCCGACCTCCGACCCATCCTCCATCCCCATCGTCCTGTGTGCTGACCTCAACTCGCTGCCCGACTCCGGTGAGACCGTCTCACTTTACATCTCACTGTCTAATATCTTCATGCTGGTTGTGGTTGTAAATAAGACAAGAAACACTTTTTCTTCACAGAATCCGCAGTACAAGTTCAACAATAACTTAAATAGTGAGTTTTCATTTTATAGTCTTAAAGCCCCTGGAAAGGCAAATCCATGATTTGCCATTAATCATGTAATTTGGGATCTAATGTGCATATAGTAAACACCTAAAAAGTATGAGAATATAGCCTTTGACATAGTCTATGTAATTCTTTAGAAAGTTTCTCTCCCTTCTCTTGTTACTG
The DNA here is from genome assembly GCF_910596095.1 of Thunnus maccoyii. Lineage (NCBI taxonomy): Eukaryota > Metazoa > Chordata > Actinopteri > Scombriformes > Scombridae > Thunnus > Thunnus maccoyii. The sequence goes on along the minus strand of NC_056541.1, from coordinate 4,297,690 downwards.
GGTTGCAGTTAGGCAGGGCTAAACTAGGGAATTTATTACGTAATAAATACCTGCCCAATCATATTTAAGAGAAAGACGATTGACGTGGCTATCCGGCCAAGCTGACTTCACAACACTTACTCTCATCTCCCCTCATGAGAAAACAATGCACTGCACTTTTCTTTGCTTTTAGCTAGAATGAGAATTCAAATTAGCCTGATTTGGTTTGAAAGTTACTGTGTTAAGCTAACTAGCAGACTTGGCTACACCATCCAAATCTGTATTAATCACGGAGTGGATAAGTAGCTCAAAAGTGTAGCATAGCAATGCTAATGCTAATCGTTTCATGTAAGTGAATGGAAGATGCTAAAACGTTTAGCACTATACTCCGTGGGGTATAGTTAAATAAAACATAGTTTCAGGTGGTCTAACCTAGTTTGTTTGTTAGTGGATTACTCAAGCTTTCAACCAAGTAGGGTCCATTTGATAGATTTGGTAGTTAATAGCAAAACGTTTAAGCTAATGCTAACCGTTTCATGTATGTGAATGGAAGATGCTAAAACGATTAGCATCATACTCCTGGAGGTATAGTTAAATAAAAACACAGTTTCAGGTGGTCTAACCTAGTTTGTTAGTTAGTGGATTATTCAAGCTTTCAACCATGTAGGGTCCATTTGATAGATTTGGTATTTTATTCCATATCAGTAAAACGTTTTAGTGAATGAATAGAAAATAAAGTGGTACTGGAGCTGCAAGTGAGCTGTCAATCAAACATTATCTGGAAACGCCCACACAGTCCTGAGAAATTTTCTAATAGTTATGAATGTTTATTTTCATTCAGATTTTTGTGGATGCTTAACGAGACACTCAACTTTGATATCATATATGCATTTTTATGATTTCAAGCCACGTTTCCAGAGGCCATAAGTCTAACAACTTATTTGTCACATTAAGTGTAATGAAGGAGTTGCGATGACGTCATGCCAGCGTAGCACCGAGCTGCCACAGTGTGAGGGCCAGAGCTGCAACCAGTACTCGATTAACTAGAAAATGAATCGTCATCTATTTTGATAATACATTAATTGTTTTCAGTCCTCTGTGACAGTAAACTGAAGATCTTTGGGTTGTGGACAAGACATTTGAGGAAGTCTTGAGCTTTGAGAAACAGTGTTTTTCACCATTTTCTAGTATTTTGTAGACCAAATGACTCATCAATTAACTGAGAAAGTAATCTACAGATTAATTGATAATAAAAATAATTGTTAGTTTCAATTGTGGTTGTGGGTTGACTCACTTGAACACATAATGAAATGACACAGATATGTGGTTTCTGTTTATACAGACGCCATTAAATCAATTTTAATGAGTTTGTGTTGTCAAATACAGTTTAATGTATTTATTAAAAGCTAATGAAGAATAACATGAAGTGCAGGGTGAAGCTGCATGAAGTCACTATGGCTTAAATAATGTGATGTAATGTTTTATGTTGGTATTTTGACTTAAATGTTTCTTAAATTTGTATCAATTTGTTTTCTCGCTCATCGTTGGTTGCAATTTTCCTTTTTACCAACAGATGGCGGCACTGTTTGACACCTCGACCTCCATTTGTTTATGAATGTTTATTAATGTGATCCACGTTACTTCTTGTGTCATCCAGGTGTGGTAGAATACCTGAGCAACGGAGGAGTGGCCGAGAACCACAAGGACTTCAAGGAGCTGCGCTACAATGAATGTCTGACCAACTTCAGCTGCAACGGCAAGAACGGCAACTCAGACGGAAGCATCACACACAGTTTCCAGCTGAAGAGCGCCTACGACAGCAATCTGATGCCTTACACCAACTACACATATGACTTCAAGGTAGAAACAGCCTCCACGCGTTGCACCGTACAGCTGCGACGATTCATCGATCAGATTCCAACTGTTAAATTAATCGCCAGCTGTTTTGATAATCGATTAATCGTCCAAATTCCCTGATTCCAGCCTCTTCCAGCTTCCAGCTGCAAGTTTTTAATGACCAAATTTATGTCAAAGTTACATTACAGTAGCGTGGTAATGCACTGCATCACCGTCAGTGATGTAACTTTTCTGCAACAATTCCTTCAATTAACCGTTTAGTCAACTGACACAAAATTAATTAGCAACTATTCTGATAATTGATTATTTTGAGGCTTTTTTTTTTTAAGAAAAATGTCCGAATTCTCAGATTCCAGCTTCTCAAATGTGAATATTTTCTGGTTTCTTTAGTCTGTGACAGTAAACTGAACATCTTTGGGTTGTGGACTGTTGGTCGGGACAAAAGTGAGAAACAGTGATCGACAAATGCTGAATCGAGACAATAAACGACAGATTAATTGATAATAAAAATAAGCATTAGTTGCAGCTCCTGTTAAGTGCGCAAAAATAAAATTGGAAATCAATGGAACAATTCAAATTTGTTTTTGCAGAATGATTAGCGATAATGAAAATAATGTGATTATCAGTAATTTGTGTAGAACATGTGAAACCACTGGTGCGATTCTTCAGCCTGATTTACAGGCAGGAAGTTAAATTTGGAGGCTCAGTGTAACGTTAGACTGTGTCAGATGTCCTGATTATTAGATAAGTGGGGTTTGTTTTTTTTTTGCTAATATCTGATATGCTGATATTTCCAACTCATTGTGGCTGATTGCTGATACCGATATATGCACATATTTTTTTCCAGCTGGCATGCAAGCAGAGATGCATAGATTGCACTAAATATGATCAAGAAAGACAGTTTATGAAGGAAGCATTAAAACTTTGATGAACCTGCCAAGTGGGCTGCAGCAGTAGAGTTTTTAATGTTCAGGATTAAATCTCTGGTCCGCACTCCGGAGCAGAAGGTGGCGATGATGCGCCTAATACGCTTGGTTGCCGACCTCCGTTGTAAACCAACCCCCCCCCCCCCCTCTCCCCCCAAACAGAGTGGTACATCCTGTCAGCCAACGTGTTTCCTATCTGTGCAGCCGAACATCGCAGCTCTAACAGTCCGTGGAGGGAAGCACAGTCAGGCGGCGGCGGAGGAGGAGACGGCAACAAAATCGGCCTCTCATAATCGGCAGAGATGTTCGTTTCAAGGCCGATGCAGATATTTGATTTTAGAGCTTTTATCGGCCGATACTGATAGCGTGCGTCCCTAATAAATACACTGCAACTTATTTGCTTTGGTGCCAAGAATCAGTTAAGTTGCCATAAACTTCAATAAAGACAGAGTGGGTGTTCAGGATCTTAATCTCTGCATTTGACAGTTAGAGGCTGTTCGAGGACTCGCAGTGTAAGGGTGGGTGGTAGAAACTCGTGTTGAGATGGCGTGATAGTTTTATTTTCCATTTGATTAATTAATACACTAGTATGTGAAATATTTGCTGTCATTATGAGAGTGTCTTGCTTTGCGTTATCCAACTGGAAATGGAAAAAAAAAAAACTTGCAGCGTCTCCAACGCAGCAGCACAACTTTCTTTTTTACACTTTTTAGATGCGTTGGTGGCAAAAGCGTGGTCGATTGTGTTTAGATTTGCACTTCTCACACAGTTATTGTGGTTTCTGCTCTGGTTTGTAATGAGTCATGCAGCCAAGTTGCCACATAAGCCGTTGCTCCGTCTTTACCCAAACCTGTAACATGCAGACGCACTTACAGAAACATTGACCACATTTCTACTGTTGTTTCTTGGCTCCTTTGTGGAACTTCAGGAACCCACAAAGAGTTTCTGTTTCGTAAAGAAGTTCGGTTTTTCTCTGTATGTCGGTATTTCACAATGTTTTAGTACATGTGTACTTCTTGGTACAAACAAATTAATTCCTTGGAGAACTGAATGAAATGAATCAAGCTAATTGGTGTCATCCAACCTGATTTGAGCTGCAAATCTTGGTCAGAGAGGGTTTTTTTTTTGCTCGTTTTGGTCTGGAAAGACCAGCTTTTTACTGGTGACGTTACCAGCGATCGTAGACCAACATTGGATCGCTGGCAAGTGAACAAGACTCTTACGACTGACGAGTGTGTCCCTTTATGCAAACATCAACATGTATCTCTTTTTATATCTGCTGAAAAACACACCGCAGGCTGAGCTGTCATTGATATTTGCCTCCAGTTTTCTGCTTTCACATGATCTGTTTCTGAGTACACGTTAAGTTGCAGAACATTGCTTCATCTTAAGTTTACAACTCCCAAGTTCAAATTGTTTTGTGATTTGATTCGGCTGATGTTTTCCACACCAAAAAAAACTGATAGATACAGATAAACATTTTAATTGAACAAGGTTCTTCTTCAGGTCTCCCTACTTACTAGAGATATAACAATAGTGATATCGGATATCGGTCAGATACTGACTCAAATAGCTGGATCAGGTATTGGTGACAATGGGCTGATCTGGTATCAGATACCATTATTTTAATATATAACAATTCAGTAAATTATATCTATGTATTTATTTGTTACGTTAGGAAAACCGTGTTTAAGTCAAGCCTCACACATAAAACAATGATCCCAGTCTCTTCCACACAGTTAGTTATACAGCCTGTTAATTAAACATTACTATCGGATCAGTACTCGGTATCAGCCGATACCCAAAGGTCAGGTATCGGTATTAGTATCGGCAGTGTTTCCCCTATAATTTTTCTCAGGCCTGGTGTTACGCAACAAAAAACCCCCAAAGAGACGAGGCGTGTTGGATGGTATATTTGCGTGGTCGGCTTCGGTCAGCAATTTGTATTTGTGTTCAAGGTTTTTTTTTGCTCGGTATATTTAAGACTTAAAACAAAAGTGATGTCAAGGAGAGGATGACATAATAAGCTGCATTTAGCCTATTGCATAAAAGTAAGCTGCCCCACTCCCCTTCTTCCACTTCTGTATTTTTGCTCGGCTCCAGAGTTTTGGAGTAAAACGATGATGTGTTTGTTTGTCCGTCACCCGCGTTACAGCTTCTTCTCTTCTCATGTTAGCTAACCTGCATTCATCCCATACGCTCACTCTCTCGCTCTGCGGTGAGTGAGTGAGTGGCACTCGCATCACATCAAGAGTTTCCCAGGCAACAACACAAAGGCTGACTCAGGTTTCAGAACAGCGCTGCACAAAAGCTCCCAAACACAAACGATTATTAGTGGGGAAACACTGGGTATCGGGACTTGTTCTGGTTTGTCAGCCTTAAACATTTTGCAGAGTCTTCATTATTTATCCTGTGGTGGTTTTTTAGGTAAAACAACAAGTTTCTGTGCCTTCTGAAGTCTCTTGTTTTGGAATTAATGTTCATCAGTCATATCAAATGATACAAAGAGTTTCCCTACAGGCATCAAATCATCAGTTCAGCGTTTTATTTGAAGGATTTAAATAATGATGTAAAGACAGTTCCCCTAACGAGGCATCAATACCGAAATTATACTTTGGTACTTAACATTAACACGTGTTCCTATAAATTTGTTTGAAAAGGGACATATCAGTTCAGATTCAGTAAAGTATTACACTCAAAAAGTATTTAAGTTTGACACGCGGCCTTGAACGTTACATTGTGATGACATGATGTCTTCCTGTCTGCAGGGCGTGATCGACTACATCTTCTTCTCCAAAACCCACATGAGTGTCCTGGGCCTGCTGGGACCGCTGGACAGCCAGTGGCTCATCGACAACAACATCACCGGCTGCCCCCACCCCCACATCCCCTCGGACCACTTCTCCCTGCTGGCCCAGCTGGAGCTGCACCCCCCTCTGCCCCACCCGCTCAACCCCCTCAACGGGCTGCACCTGCCGGTCCACAGGTAGTGCAGCCCGATAGAGCCCCGCCCACCCTTTTTACCGCCCTCCTCTTCGCCTTTTTAAACACTCTCCTCCCTCCTCCCCCTCCCCCCTCCTCCTCCTCCTCCTCCTCCTCCTTCTCCAGCTTTATACAGGACCCTGTACAGTTTACCGATCATGTTAAAACTCAGACACCATCCGACCCCCCCCCAGCCCCCCCCCCCCCCCCCACCCACCACCACCACCCTCCACCCTCAGACACACCTTCCCAAAAGGAGTGAAGTATTCGCCTGTTGTTGCTCCTTTTTGTGTTTTTTGCACACTGTAAATGTTTTATTTTATTTTTTTTTTTTTCTCCCCTTTAAAAGGCTTGATACCAAATGTTGGGCTTGGGATGACGTTGCCATGGTAACCCCCAATGTCACATGTTTCTTTTTTGTTGGGTTTTTTTTTTTTTTTTTTTTTGCCTTAGATATATATGATCATGACAGCTTGTAGATTCTGCTCCTACAACAACAAAACCTAAACTAAAACCTTTTTTTTTTTTTTTTTTTTTTTTTTTTTTAAAGATAAATTTACAACAACAGATTCCAGCTGATTGGCTGCATCTCATTTTGGTTTGTTTTTCTCATTTCACGTAGTTGTGAAATCATATTTTTTAAAAGAGTGAACACATATAACATATTATTAATGCTGCAGTCACAGTATGACTCCCAAATTAACTGACAGGTTTTTTTTTATTATTATTAAGGAGGAGTAACACTACAAACAACTGGATCATATGTTATGAATGTTGCTAATGCGAAAGGTTTGTTTACATCAGTACATTTTTGTAAACACAGGTCTATATTTTCAAATTCCGATCAGCCAAGAAACACCAAAATACACTTAAAATTTTATAATTTGGAAGTCAAACTGAATGACGTGAGAAATTACCTGCCATTTTTAAGCTTAAAAAAAAAAGTTAATTGGTCCTTTACATGTAAGGTAACGTCATGAAAACACTAAATTTGGTATATTTCATATGGAAACTAGAATATGAAATCATCTCATGTCACAGCTGTGAGTCTTATGAATGTTTGGTCACACAACAGCACTGATAATATTGATGATGTATTGTTTTTAGGGGCTTTCAGATTGACACTTGCCTTGTGGAAAATAATGGATCGTATCTCATGTACGTGTCTGTCGATTTACTTTTATTTTCTGGATCATATTTCCTGATCGTTTGGGATTATGTTGCCCGATCTACTGTTTGTTTTTTTTTTTAAAAAAAAAAACAACCTGAAAAGTATTTCATCCGTTATCTTGAGTAGCAAATTTCAACCTGAAAGCCGCCTCACCGTGCTGCGTGGATGTTACTGGGCTACTGCATTCACGTCTTATCTGTTTTCCTCTATAATACGGGTCTTGCACCTTGCAGTAACTTTCTCTTTTATCATTGCTGAATATTTTTACTTGCAGTACGTATCAGTGTTCCTCTCGGCCGTCTCACGCTCACTGTAGTTTAAAAAGATGCAACTCGTGAGTTTTCTGCAGCATCGTTGAAGTAATCAAACAGGAAATTAAGACCAAATTAGCGCTCAAATTTCAAATTTTTTTATAAGCATCGGAACTAAATTAGCCCCTTACTTATTGACCTGCTTTGAAAAAAAATATTTTAATACATATTAATATATTTGTAACACAATCCTGACATCGACCGACAATTTAGACGCTTTAGATTTTTATCTTTTGAAGTCGTGCTTTTTTGAACACCTACAGTCTTAAAACAGTATCGTCCTGTTTCCCAACTTTTCACCCAACTGGCCAAAGAAATCTTCCCAGAATGAGTAACTTATGCTCTGTCGATAAAGAAGACAATATTTATTTATTGGTGGCAGAAAATGTTTAAAGAGAAAAAAAAAAAAAAAAAAAAAAACTTCCTGAGAAGAATCTGCTCATGATTTGTGACCAGGAGTCGAATGTATTTACCGAAGGCTCACTATAAAATTGGTTGTTGCAGCCTCTTAATGCTAGATTCCTGTGGACTAAACTTTGTATATTTGTGTCAGATGATTAGAACTAATAGCCCTTTATGTAAGTTGTAACTCAGGGCTATGCTATGCATTCAGCAGTACCTCTCAGATGAAATACTCTCACATCGTACAAGCAAAACCAAACAGGAAGCTATTATTCTGAAAATCCTTTATAAGCACAGGTAATGTATGTACTGACAGACAGTATGTTGTTATTGTTGTTGTTGCAAAAGTCCCACGTCTGAGTGCGTTTTTGATAAAAAACTACTACTGCTGCACTTCACTTTTGCTCCATTCTCAAAAAAAAAAAAAAAAAACTTGGGTAAAACAACTCTGTCCAAGTTTTGAGCCGTCAGAAGGTGCAAAAAAACAAACAAAAAACGTTCAGATAAAGTTTAAAATGTAGTTATTTGGTTTTGCTGTACGAATCGTGGAGAAAAGACTCAAGTATCAATGTGGGATGGACGAGATAAATGAATGCAGTTGTAGGGCTGGGTTTGAAATTTTTCAGTACTACTGCCGGTATGACAGAAGTTTTTTGGTTCAGATACTAAAACGATACCTTCTTTTCAATAATATAAAAGTTTTTCTTCAAAACTTTTCCCCCCATTTAACAAAAATTCTCAAATGTGAAATGTCTGAAGACAAACAGCCATACAAGTCTAAAAAATATCAGTTAAAATCAGTAAATATCCGACAAATAAAACACAGATTTGACCGGACATTCGATACCAGCTTTCAGCAATGGCAGTCTTTGATATTTGGTGCTATGACGACACATTCTGGTCGGTGCCAAAAAAAACAGTATTGAGGTTCGACACCCAGCCCTAACTATGCAGGGGGGTGGGGGGACGGGGACTCTCCAATAGCTGCCTACAGCTGTACACACACACACACACTCACAGTGCTTAACATATCTGACACGCTTCACACTGTAGTGTCTAGGAAGCCCTGATTCTTTGAGATTGAATTAGTGTATCATAAAAACTTTTACATTTTCTCTGTTCAGTATTTGAACAAACAAACAAAAAAAAAAGCCATAATTTTTGGGATGAAAGGTGTCAGCACAACACGGCACCCTGTAACCTCAGCTTTAAACCGCAGTCGGATCAGTTTTAACCGGCCTGGACGGGCAGTATCGGCTTTGCTTCATTTGCACATGATTTGACGCTTTGACGGATACAACCTCCCTCCGGTTTTTGGTGGAGTTGATCTTTGTGAGCAGTTTGAGGCCTATACTTCACTCCTAAACTCACCTCACAGGGTTTTTTTTTTTCTTCTGATTTTGTACAACAGTGTACATAAAAAAAAAATTAAATTGTCTTTGATGACGGGGCGTCTTTTCACATCTGTGAGGGGAATGTACCACCTCCGATAAAAAAAAGGGGGTGTATTTTTTCTCACAAATCAAAGATATACTTGGTGTTGTACTTTTTTTTTTTTTTTTTTTTTTTTCTTTGCCCGGTGCACTAAGAGCTCATATGTGAATACCACCTCCACCTGTCTCTGTCACTCCTGTAGAGACAAAAAAACATCTCTGTCCAACTTTGTTTTTGAACGACGGGCATTTTGTGTCTCTCTCACTAACATACAGTCTTTCAATTGGTACTTTGTACGAATCAGTATTACCAAGTTTTTGAGAAAAAAAAAAAAAGATAAATGTTCTAGGTTTGAAAGCAGTTTGTCTTGATGGCTTTTATTTCTCCATTCATTTTTAAGTGTCACCTCAAAGCTTTTAACGCTCTGAGATGACGCTTAATCTAAACTGTTTTGGTTTCTTCTTCTGTCTGCTTAATGTTTCCCAAAAAAAAAAAAAAAAGGTTTTTCCACATTCACACACGTCATCCAACATCTACAGCCACTTATTTTACTTTTTTCCAACAACAATATCCAACCATCATTACCTGTAAGCATTTTGACCTGTTAATTTTGTCTCTTTTAGAGCACACCTCACTTACTTTTTCTACAAACAACGTGCCTAGTTTGTACAATTTCTCTGACAGCAGCACTGCCCATGAGACCAAGACGCTCAGAGATTAACCCAGCGCCATCATCCAGCCATCCATCATCTATCTATCTATCCCTTTCATCCATCCTTCCCATTCGTCCCTCCAATCCTTTCTGAAACCTTTCGGGATGAGATCATGAAGAATTGAAACAGGAAAATTATTGCTCACTTCCATTTAAAAAAAAAAAAAAAAAAGAAGAATCGAAGTGCTTTTTTGTACCCATAACATTAAGGACAAATCCTCCTCATTTTCTATCAGTAATTTCTACCAGATGTCCAAAATGCACACTCTTACTTGTTAGTGGTTTCCCCCCCCCCCCCCCCCCCCCGGCGAGAGCTCGCTGTATCTTCCACAGGATTATCACAGCCATCATCGCATGCAATTTCTGAATGTAAAAAAAAAAAAAAAAAAAAAATCCTGTTGTTCAATATCTGGCCCTGTTTGTTTCTTTTTTTAATTTTTGTTATTTTCTTAACACTGTTAAGTTGTGCATTCAGGTGTAGTCTAGATTTTACAGCAAGCTGGTTGTTTTAAAAAGTCTTTTGGTGGCCGATGAGACACCAACGATTCTGGAGAAAATGAGGATTCTCTGATAAAAAAAACATTTAGCGTTTGCACGAAGGGTTTGTCGTCTCTAATCTGCTCCAATAAGTTGAATTTGACGGCCATCAACCAGGCCAAGGTTGCTGCATCTGAACTAAGAAAGTTTGCAGGGTAAATGTTTTATTCCCAGTGTATTAACCTGTTAAAATACACAACAAACACCAAATATCTCTGATTAAAAATGAGATTATGCACATGTGAATCTGAGTCGAATATGTTGTGTGTCTAGAATATTTTCAGTAAGTTCTGGCGGTATTTACAATATCGACCACAGGTTAATACACTGCTTAAATTTCTGGGGAAAAGGACTTTGATGAAATAAAGTGACACCAAAAGAAGAGGATAAAGGCAGCAACGTCAGCATCAAAACCAACAATGTCAATGACCAAAATTTCAAAGAGCTCAACCAATCAGTAGAAGTTGGAAAAATAATGTTTTAGTTTCTTGTCTTTTCTTTACAATTGAAATCTGGTGGGAAAAAAAGGCATCTGTCAGCTCAAAAGAGCGACAAGAACAAGGAATAAAAGGCTGTTATTTCTAGAAATTTCCTCAAAGATTTGCTAGAAAAACAGTTAAAAGTTGCTGCCTTTCGTCACTGTGCAGCAAGTTTGTTTTATTCATGTGTGCTAATGGTGGTGAAGTGAAACTGGGCGAGGATCCTCAGCCACCAGCAGTCACCAACCAAGGTGCTACATTATTTCTCAAAGAGGATTTGAAAGACTTAACACCTGTAATATGTCAGAACCATTTTTGTGTTGGTTTCAGATTCCAGACCGGCAGCTCTTCACCACCTTTGTTTCCAATCCAACCTTTAGCCTCCAGCGCAGACAGCAGCAAGCAGCCAGTGAGTGTTTGGTTGGAATGAAAACCAGCAGCTGTGTGTGGTGTGGAGCTGCCAGAGCAGAGTTTGTACTATGGAAGCCAAAGTGTGCTTCATGTTTTGACAGTTAAATGTCAAAAAAAAAAAAAAAAAAAAGGTGCGAAACTGCGGTGACATTAAGTTACTGTTGGCCTGCGAGGATGAGTGAAAGTTTGTCAGTCGTAGATGGCGGTGCTGACGAAACAAATGCAGATACAGATACAGATATAGCCTTTATAGAGATCCTTTAGGCTTGTGTTGTGCCTGCAGGGTTACTACTGCACGGTAGTCAATATAAGTCTGCTCTCTGAAGTCATGGGGGCCGGATGAAACATAATTTCACACCTCCACACTCTCCCAAAAAAATAAGAAAAACTGCATAAAGTACTAAATAAAAAGGTTTAAAATTGGTCAAATAGGCAAAATTACCCTATTTTTATAACTATACAAAAACAGGATGAGATAACTCCACTTAAAATATAAATGAACAATTTCACCACCGACCAATGAGGAACCCCCTATGTTTGCATTCACTTTCAATTTTAAGGATTACATCTCCCTCTATGAATTGACTTATGCTATCTTCTTTATAATAAATATAAAGACACGAAAATAAGTAACTTTATTTGTATAGCACTTTTCTTGAAGTTATTAAGTGCTATACTGGGGGGGGAAATGACATAAAAGCAAATGCAAATAAAAAGAAGATCATAAAAACCAATGTTTTCATGCAAAACTGAAATCTTGGAGACAAAAGTGATGTGATAGTAGCTGTTCTGGGGGCCACAGTGGCTCCCGGGGGCCCAGCTCTGACACAAACTACAGTTAAGACACTGTTATATGTAGACGTTTCCCCCCACCGTATCGATGCAGTGATATTTACATGAATGAATGATGGACTTCTACAAAGGCTACAGCTGTATTTTCATATGTGAGCTGTTACACCTCAGTTAAAAACCAAACATGCTCAGCAGCACTTGTATCATGTGTCCTCACCCCCTGACTCTCCCCACCTCCTGTAGGCAATAAAAATGTCATTTTTTTGAAGAGTCTTTTTGTCTGCACATTTATTTCTTCATGAGAGAACAAAGCTTGATTACAACAGAAGCATGTCAGACGTTACAGCACCATTCAAAATGTATTTAATGCACATTATGTTGTCAGTCTTACTGGAAAGAATTCTGTATTTTGTTTTTATTGTGTTATTAGTAACTTTTTTTTTTTTTTTTACAGATAATTGAATTGCAACATAAACACTTTTATTCCAGAGTGGAATCAGCATATGAAGACTGAAAATAAAGCTTTTTTGCTTATTTAATGAATAGGTAGAAATAGGTAAAGGGTCTGTACCAAAGGATTAATACTAGAGAAGTCAATCAACTGAAGAAAACAACTTAAGATGGTAAACAGCAAGTAATTTGAATAAGAGAAGTATTGACAGCTGCCCAGTCTTCCTAAAAGGAAGTCAAATGTGATGTGAACTGATCTAACTGCTGGTCTGGTCGTGGCCAACAGTGGAAGTGCGTGGCATAGCAGTTGAGTTGTTGGGCATACTTTTCCTGTTAATAAAACAAAAAGACAAGAAGAAATTATTAAAAACTGGAGTGAATAATATTAATACAAGCAGTAGTAACAAATTCATTAGTTTAGTGCTGTATGGTGATCAGGGATGTGATGATAACCAAGATGAAAATTCTACTTTAGTGCTGTTTTTTTATTACCGTTATCCAAATAACCGGTAGTGAACACAAGAGGGAGCCTTCCTTTTGCCACAGCCCTTCCTTTGGACACAACAACATTTCGGTCAATACACGTTTTGTCATGCCAGGAAGTGGAGAAAATAATCTTCAATTAAAATTACACTGCCTGTTTTTACTATAGTTCCTCAAAATCAATTATAGTATCTCCAAAAACTGCTAGCTCACTGTTGATGTTTCACAGTTCAGTTTCAAAACATCCACAGTAAGCTGGAGGGTAATTAGAGGACATTTGGGGGCTGCTATAATAAAACTGGAGAATGTATCAGAGCAAGTTTTTTTTTTTTTTAAATTTAAGGTGCCATCAAAAAGCTGTTGAACGTTTTCCAAAGCATGGCGACCAAAGACAACAAACTTAATCTCACATCTCCATGATCACCACCATACATTGCACATTTGAGTTTTTGTTTATCCATTATTAATAGATTCAAATCCCCTGCTTTGTGAGTCCAGCAGTGCAAAACCCAAAGATATTCAATTCACAATGTTATACAGAGCAAAGCATCAGAATATTTGGTGTATAATCTTGATTAATGATTTGACACTAGCCTACTATTATTTTTTTTTGTTGTTGTTGTTTTGGCACAATCGTCTAATCAAGAAATCTGTTCAAGATATTGTAAGCTGAATCTTGCCAGATCAAGGTCTGAGGATGGAAAAAGTGAGTACAAGTGATTGACAGTGTGCAGGATTTTTTGATCCTTTCACTGAGGTTAGAAAAATTAATATTCTGTGACAAACAACGATACAATCACTGATAAAAAAATAAATAAATAAAAGAAAAAACATACTTTTTCAAACTGTCCAACAGGCTGTTCAGCCACTCCACATTTGGATCAATACAAAATTTGACGTTGTCCCTCCTGGTGACTCTGTGGAGAAAAAGATGGATTATATTTAACAGTGGAGCTATTCCAACATTATAATCATGGAAAAAAACTAGTGAGTGATAGTGAAGTTCAAATCTTCACAGATGGTTCTCAGCTGCGGTTCCCATCCGGAGCCACAGTATGTTTCAGTTCAACAGAAGTTCTACTGAAATACTGTATTGCAAATATTTATTATGACGCACATTGTTAATCATTTATTGACAATTTTCATGTTGTGCAATTTTGTACTTTTTCTCTGCTACTTTCATTTCTATGATGCAGTGCAGAGGTGAGTTTTTGTTTAAAAGGATATGTGTGTATTCAAATGGGACACTTCCATGTTTCATCATCACTCTAATGTTACACCACAACAGTTGTGAAAAGAATATGAGTTTATGTAATTTAAAGAGTGGACTTTGGGAAATAAACTTGCTTTCTTTCCAAGAGTAGAGCGTTAAGTGCAGAGCAATTAGCTTAGCTTAGCATAAACACTGGAAGCAGAGGGAAACAGCTAGCCTTACTCTCTCCAAAGTTGAAAAATACAAAAAAAAAAACCCGAGATACAACATGTTAATAAGTGAGCTTTAGAGATATTGGTGGGCATATTTTTGAATGTTGGACAGAGCCAGGTGAACTATTTCCCACTGCATCCAGTCTTAATGCTAAGCTAAGCTAACTACCTCCAGGCTTTAGCTCTATAATTACAGCACAGACATGAGAGTGGTATCATCTTCACATGTAACTCTCATCAAGAGAACGAATAAGCGTATTTCCCACTTATAATAACAAAATAATCATATGACTATTTCTATTTTCTGCTACTTCATTCTTTTACTCCACTACATTTCAGAGAGAAATATTGTATTGGTTATTTCACTACATGGCTACAGTTAGAGGTTACTTTGAACAATAGGATTTTACAAATAAAACATATGATTGTCTCATAATATACGATAAATTACTATAAACAAAATACCCAACAGTTTATAAAATAGTGGTAAATTAATAACAAAAATCCAATATAATAATATAATGATAATAAGGGTCATTCGGCTGCGTAATGAGTACTTTTCTTTTTGATACTTAAAGTACATTTGGATAATAAAACTTCTGTACTTCTGAAATAGGTTGTACTTTTAATTGTAATGGAGTATTCCTACATTGCATTATTGCTACTTTTACTTACGTTGACCACTACAATAGATGGGTTAACTGAAGTTAAGTCATAACAAGCAACTTTCACTTTGTACATTTTGCAGGTAAAACTTTGAAAGTAATGGAGTATTTTTTACATATAGTTACATTTACATAAGAAAACAATCTCAATACTTCTTCCACCACTGTGGCAAAATATATCTCACTCACATGAGGTTAAGGTGAGAACTACAGCGTCCTGACAGAGGCCATAACAAGACATTCCTGCAATCTTTGATGGATCATGAATACTCACATGATTTCAGTGTGACGACAGCGTCCTTGAATAGGAATGACCTCAACTTTCTTGATGAACTGAGTACGGATTCTGGTAGTGGTGGTCCGTATGCATTTACATCCCTGTGGCCCAGCTGTGAATGCAAGATGAAGTTTAATGTGTATCTCAATTTATGGTAGGCAACAACAGTCTGACTGTCATAAGCCACAAAATGACAACACATTTCAAATCATTTTAAAACCTGAAAATCAGAATGAAAAAGCTTACTAGCTTTTTCAGTAGCTTTCAACCAAAGTATGAAACCTCGTGAAAATATGTGGTCTTACCTCAGCAAACTCACGTCACTGAGAAAGACTGTACGCTTGAAAGCTCTAGAAAAAGCTTCTAAGTGAACCCTGAGTTAAGTTGTTTTGTTTTGTTTGTTTGTTTGTTTGTTTTTTTGTCAAACTACTGTTTCCAAACTCAAGAATCAACTTTGAACACAAGGTAACTGTACTTTCAACCATAATACTAAAAGTTTAACAAGGTTTTGTGCTTTTTAATATAGATGTAGAATCCTTATTTATAGAGTAGTGTAGTTAAATGTACCACGGAATGACAAAAAGTATAAAATCAGGTCAAATAAAATAAAAATAAAAATTAGACATTAAAGGTTAACACAAAAAACAGGAACAATACATTTGAACAAAGTAAATATTAATAATATGAGATCATTAATACAGAAAATAAAAAGATATGTCTTGAGCCTACTGCAAGATATTAAAATTAATGTATAAAGTATCTGATCAATTAGAGCAACTTAAAAGGCGTAACTTAAGTTGTCCTGCTTGAAGGTTAGTAAAAATATCACTATATGCAGATGACATCTTACTGTTTCATTAACTTTAGTTGCACAACTTACAAAAATATTAAACTGAAAGAATAAATCCTGTTGACTGGATAATGGAGTTAAGTAAAAGTAAGAGATGATGATAAAAAATTATATAATATAAAAGAAAAATCTCTCACCATGCAGAGAGGCAAAGCAACAGCAGAGAATCAGTGCAGCCAGGAGGAGCAGCGGTTTAGTTGTCATCTTGGTGGTTGTTTTGATCTTTCAGCACCAATGAGGATGTGAGAGTCTTTGAGAGTGAATGTAGTAGAGTCTGGGTTTATAAAGCAGCAAATAAGGAAGTCCTTTTTTTAGGATGTGGAGGAGGAGGGGGTTGTTTACTGCTGAGTGAGCAAAATGTGATTTTCCTCTAGGGGGCCATTTTCACTGATGCGTAATCACTGATCATGTTTTTCTTTTCTTTCATAATCCAAATAAAATAATTTCCCAAATTATTTTGTTTGTTCATCTACTGAGCATATTACCTGCATGTCATGTGGGCATGAAGGTAGTAATAGGAAAGCTTGTCATAGTTATCACTTGCAAAACATGTGCAAGCATGCCATCAGACAACTCATGACAGACATTACAATGAGTACTATTTTGATTTTACCAATGATGAGGTAAAAAAAAAAAAACTGGCATTAAATACAGTTTATTAAGCCTTGAATGATTGACACTAGCATCAGTGTTTGTTTGCTTTTCAGACAATATTCCCCACCATGTCATATGTCTAAACTTTCAGAAAGACAAATTCCTGTTATGAATTACCAATTGGTTGTTGACATTACATTACAGTTCACAACTCAAAAGTTTTATTGATGTTTGTTTATATTAATTTTAACTATTATAATTATTATTTTGTCATTGCCTTCCAAAACAACCCATAGGATCGTTGGCAGGACGACATTGTCTGTCAGTGTCTTACAAAACAACTGATTATCGTAAGTAAAAGATTCATCAGTGTTTGATGTGAAAGCTCTGTGGCTAACGTCTGGTTAGGTTCAGGCACAAAAATTAGATATGTAAGGAAAAGATTGTGGTCGGGTAACAAAAACACTGCTGATAGGAGACAGGATGTGAAGAGAATGATTTGGTGTCAAAGTTAACCATCTACGTAAACCTCCCCCATATGAGGTTTTTTGCAGCCTACATATGAAAGTCACATTATGATTGTATTTGCATCTCAAAAATTACAGTCATCATCTGGTCAGCCACAAGAGGTTATCTGTCTTGAAAATGTAAACAGGACGTGTTAAGTGTTTCAGCAAACAACCAATGCTGATGTTTTTCTAGTGAGAATAGTTGCAACATTCTCAGCTAACTTTCATTGGAACTGAGAAACTATTGGGTAAGGTGTTGGCACACTAGACAAAGGAACTCGACCCATGCGAATTACGGTGTATTATAGGAACTGGATACCGGACTCAAAGATGGCACCTGTTCACTCAAATGAAAATTGCTTGCCTGGCGCATAAGCTTAAAAAGTTTTCTAGCTTCCAGGTTTGCTACAGCGTTGTGTGGCCCACTGAATATGCACAGTAGTGTATCTTCCACTGGCCCCACCTGCGAGTTCCCGCTCGGCCCACAGACTTTACATTGGGATTAAATTTTAAAATCTCTTTTCCAGGCCGGAGGAAAGTTTTACAAATATAAAACCTTCATGAATTAAAAATTCATACTACAAAGATTAATAATTGACCTTATTTGCAGTTTAAAGTGTCTTGTCAACTGTTTTATAGACTATAGACTTTTATAGGGGGAAAATGCTTTTTGGGCCACAGGGGATTTTTTCACTGTAA
Organism: Thunnus maccoyii; assembly: GCF_910596095.1. Taxonomy (NCBI): domain Eukaryota; kingdom Metazoa; phylum Chordata; class Actinopteri; order Scombriformes; family Scombridae; genus Thunnus; species Thunnus maccoyii. Next base: position 4,279,745 of record NC_056541.1, on the reverse strand, counting down.
CACTGCAAGAGCAGCTCTCTTAATACATGATATGAACCCCAGACAAGTTTTTTAAATCTGTATATGAGCAGGGTCATTAAGAGCCTCATCAACTCCCTGCTGTGTGCTGTTCTGTGCCAGATTAAAGGACCAGTGTGTAAGATTTAGTGACATCATTGCAACCAACTGAATACCCTTCCTGTTACCCTCCTCTTTCAAGCGTGTAGTAGACAGGCCCTCTCTAGAGCCAGTGTTTGGTTTGTCTGTTCTTGGCTACTGTAGAAACATGGCAAGGGATGTTGACAAATATTTCATCATGTTTGAACGGGTGGCTTCAACACTGAAGTGGCCGAAAAGTGTGGATGCTGTTGTTGCAATGCATCCTGAGTGGTAAAGCCATGGATTAGAGCTGGATACAGCGTTGGAGGCAGGGCCCCATTCATTCCTATGAAAGTTCCTCAGTGGTGCATGAAGCCAAAAAAGTTCAACTTCCTCCGCGTTGCTTCTGCATCTGTGGGACCCATAGAGCAAGTGCACTAGTGACTTTCGCTGGCCAAGCTGGCTACTTCCAGTTTAGTCCTCCGGTTAACTTGAATTGGGATAAAACAATTCAATCATGCGGCTCTTCTAGGCTTTCAAAATGTGATCAGACCGAACGGATCAAATTATGACAGTGAAACGAGTCATTTCACTTGGGTTGTGACAGTCAAAAAAATGTATCTGCTGATTTACAGACATCTCTTTCACAATGTAAGTCTATAGGAAGAAGTCTTTTTGGGCCAGTGTGCATCATGTGATGTTGTACTTACACGGTTTGACCATTATGTCAAATTTGCTTCTCTCTTCCTGTATCCAGTTCTCTTTATACATCTATGGGTAAAGCACAGAAGGTTTACTCATCATTTCCGGTGGAAGACAGTCTTGATTTTGACAAAATAAAAGCTGCTGTGCTTACAGCATACAAGCTGGTGCCTGAAGTATACCGTCAAAAGTTTCAGAGGTTGAAAAAACAAAGACTTTGCTCATGAGAAAGAGACTCTTTTTGATCTCTGGTGCACATCTAATGAAGTTAAAATTACAACTAATTATAATTAATTATTTTTATATATTTAAGTTATTAATTGAAGTTATAATGCCTGATAGGACAAAACTAATTATCTATAGCCATGCTAGCAGCTCTGTGAGGCTCTACTAACGCTGGGCAGACATTGTGCATTTTTATTAATCTATACTGTTTATATTGTATATTGTGTTAACTTACACTACACATTTTAATCTTACCATCTGCATGGCCTGAACCTGTGACTTTTATGCTCACACTGTATGGATGAATTGACTGGCCGGTTGGTTTTGTTGATTCAAACAAGACAACTGCATCCCCAAAAATGTTGACAAAAAGAGAAAAAGGCGGCGTTACTTTGTGCAATCCTACTATGAATAAAAAGTGAATGCAAAAAAAGGAGCTGCAGATGTATCAACTGCAGCCATGTGGGAAATGTTTCTGACCTCTCAGAAATCCAACCAGTCATCCAGCAGCTAGGTAATTGATCATTGTTCAGGTGATTTACCTCTTAACATCCACCGGGTCGCTGGCGACCAGCTTAAGTCAGTTGTAAGCGGTAGCATCACACAGTAATGAGTAAAAGCAATCGGCACAATTTGGCCAATTGGAGATGATTGGAGAGGTTCAGGGACACCAGTGACACCACAAACTAAAAACTCCCAAGCTCCCATAAGGTTAGGCCTAGAGGTCTGGAATTTTATACAGGTTGACAAGATGTAGAAGGTATAAGGTGTTCTGCACAGTTGTGGCATAAAGCATGTCCTAATTATTGTTATTCAAATATGTCTCATTATAGATGAGGACCAAAAACACTTTTTTGAGACTTATTTGAACTGATGTAATTTTGTTTGTGTTTTAGCCACATGCTAAACAAACACATTTCCAGAAACTAGAAGATATCACTTGTCAATGAAGCCTAATACATGCATCATGGCCTTACAGTTCTTCTTTTATAAGCTTTTCCATTTGGGTGTGCCAAGTAGGTGAAAATTCTATAAAAAGGGTGGATGTTAAAGGGTTAATTAGACGTCATGACCTCAAACTGAATGTCAAATAACAACCAATGTGGCAGAAATTTGTCCCAATTCTAAAATTGGTCTGGTATGACCTACTTGTGGTTAAAATCCGGCTAATCTGTACATTGTCTGCACAGCTTTAGGCACAGCAGTTCTTTCAGCTATTTGCCAATGCTAGAACAGCGATATGCTCACAATGACATTCTCACATTCACAAACATTCTGATGTTTAGCAGGTATAATGTTTACCATGTTCACCATCTTAATTTAGCGTGTTAGCATGCTAACATTTGCTAATTGTCACAAAACACAAAGTACAGCTGAGGCTCATGGAAATGTAGTTTTACAAGTATTTTGCCATAAATTTAAGTGTTGTGAAAAACTGAGATTTTGACCTGATTATGGTGCTTGAAGAAAAGTTAAGGAAGGGATCACCAAAGTTTTTGCATTTCACCTGAGTGGGACATAAATGTCTGTACAAAGTTTCCATAAACAGACCAGAAAGCAATGCAGCCAATAGATGGTGTTTTGTTGTGGTTAGGGGTTAGGGTTAGGGTTAGGGCTTGGGTTAGGGTTAGGGTTAGGGTTAGGTGTTAGGGGTTAGGGGTTAGGGTTAGGGTCTTTCATAGCATGTTTTGATTGCATCCAAAATTATTTTTATTTTTCCGTCTAAATCCAGTATTGCTTTCAGATGCAGTTACAGAAAAACTCACTCATATAGCACTTTACGCACAACACAGTTTATCCAAAGTGCTTCAAAGAACACAGAGAAGAAGACAAAAACAAAACAACAGAAAAGAAAAATAAATTAAATAAGAATAATAACAACAACAGCAACAACAACAACAACAATAATAATAATAATAATAATACAAGTAAATGCATATGGTCACACAGAGCCCATAGTGGCAACACAGACCTAAAGAGGCCTCAAGAGAAATATCTGAGCTGGATAAAGTTAGTCACAGTTAAAAGCTAATGAGTAGAAGTATGTTTTGATATGACTCTTGAAAACCTCAATAGTGGGGGAGAATTGGATGGTGGAAGGAAGAGAACTCCATAGTTTTGGAGCAGCAATAGAGAAAGCCCTGTCCCCATAACACTTTGCCCTGGATCTCAGGACAGACAGAGGTCTTTGGTCAGATAATCTCAGTTCTCCGACAGTGTTATATGGGACCAGGAGTTCTGTAATGTAAGAGGGGGGCAAAGACATTTAACACTTTTTAAACAAACATCAGGATTTTAAAGGGGGTGTTTGGAGGTAAGAGTGGGAGTGACATGTTCCCTCTTTTTTGACCTTGTCAAAACTCTTGCTGCTGCATTTTGAACTAGTTGGAGGTGTGATAAACAAGACTGAGTGATAACAAAATATGACGAATTGCAACAATCATGGCAGGAAGATATGAAGGCATGGATGACTTTTGCCAGGTAGAGAGGTACAGAGAATTTGGAGTACTGAGTTTGGAGATGATATTGAGATGCATGAAACTTATTTTTACAACCTGATTGATTTGCTTGTCAAACTTCAATTCTGAATTGAAAATGACTCCCGAGATTTTTTGCAATGTCATTTAACAGATGGAGTCAATGGGCCAAGATGAGGAGAAATAATGTTGGTCAAGTGCTGCGATTTTATTCTCATTAAGCTGAAGAGAGTTTGCATCCATCCAGGATGTTATTGAGGTCATTTAGTTTGTTGCAGTTATTAGGCTGTAGGGGAGGTAGATTTGTGTGTCATCCGCATAACAGTGAAAAGAAATGTTGTGTTTTTGAATAATGTGACCTAGCGGAAGCAAATAGATGGAGAACTGGATTGGACCAAGTATGGAGCCTTGGGGGACACCACGGGACATGGGGGCAGAGGAAGAAGATGAGTTGCTAATAGAGACACTGAAGGATCTGTTGGATAAATATGAAGAAAACCAGTTTAAGGCAGAACCAGAGACCCCCACCCACTGGTTTAACCTGTGAATGAGAATGGAATAATCTGCAAAGGCTGCAGTTATGTCTAAGAGCAAAAGGACAGAGCAGTTATCTTAGTCAGCAGCTAGAAGGAAGTCATTGGTTATTTTCAATAATGCAGATTCAGTACTGTGAGGAGCTCAAGTTGCTGTTTGCAAAGCGCTGAATCAAATGTTAAGAGTTATGAGTTAAAAAAGAAATCTAGACAAATTAAGTATGATTTTACCAAGTTGGGTTCAAAGAAGCTTGAATCAGGAACAGAAAATACTTGGCAAGACATTGGAGAGTACCAAGAATGAAGCTGCAGGCAGAGTTGTACTTCTGTATTAACGAGGTCCCTCACCAATAACCACATCCTTTTCTTATAATTAAATGGGGGGCTGTTATCCCCACCAAATTAGACTGAAGTTCCCCTTAACAAAAATAAGATGTATATTCCAAGATTATGTTTAGATAGTTCTGTCATGTACAGTAATACTGAACTCTGCTGGCATCAGGTTGGAGACCCCAGAATTATCATGACATGGTTTCGGAGGGTCTAAAGAGGAAAGTCTGTGGTTGAATTTTACATACATCTTTTTTCTTTTTTTTTGGCAAATTAATTATATTTCCATATTTATATATCAAGTTCATCATGCTTAAAAAAAGATTACTAGATAACTGTGAGACCTAAAAGTAGAGTTCTGACCTGACTTCACCTACATCCTAGATGCATGGAGAAGGAAAAAAGTCTAAAAAGGTAAAAACTCCAGCAACACTTAAAGAAATATAAAGACCAACTTTAAAAATTTAAACCTACCTGATATATTTTAAATACTTTTTAAGGGTACATTTCATCACACATGATGCATTTTGTGCATATAATACACCGATTTACATTTTACACTGTGTGTAATGTGGTTTTATGAGTCAATTCTCCAAATGTGTCTAAAGCCTGATCGGTGCTGAAATGAGTAACTTATTTTTGTTCCCTCTATCAAATTACCTTTGACTTCCATTTGTTCTTGACACGCTCACTGCAGCACGCGTGGATTTAATAATATTTTATTTTCTTCTTAGACTGAGATATATGGATATACTTTGTGTTTTGGCTGTTCAGCACAACAGTGTTATCTTGGATTTCCCTTGGTGAAAGTCTATCACTCCTAAGTAGAGAGAGCAAACTACATCAGTTGAGAGCACAATTCAGTAATTTAAGAGCACAAATGATTAATTTGAGGGAACAGAAGTAAGTAATTTGAAGGTAATTGAGGTGTAGCTGAGCACACAACGTATTACTTTGAGGGAATTATTTATCAAAAAATGTTGGATCTGTAGGATCACAATGTCATCTCCTTAAAGCTGCTGCCAGTCAGAGGTCAATTAAGTTCACAATTTTGTTGTACTAGTTTTACTACTTTTTAAAAACATTATCAATGTATTGTAGTTTGTATCACCACATTGTCTCGCACCACGAAAGCAATAAAATCAAATAAAAGCACTTTGGTAACAGGGTTTAAAGATAAACCAGATCAACAACAACAAAATAAGATAGGGCGATCTTGATTTTTGGTTTCATATTGTGAGTTTTAATTTCATATTTTGTGTCATCAGCTAACTTTTAACTGAAACACAATCCTCACATTATGATATAAAGTCCTATATCAACATTATAATAAGCAACCAATAATGATGAGGTAAAAAGTCACTGAAAGGAAAAAGGGTTCATGCACACAGAAATGTTATCACACATCAAACGAGCATATACCAGGAAATCTGATAAAGCCTAGATACGGTAACGGAACTGATGCAGCAAAATTAACGGTGCATGAAGGAGCAACACTAACACATCTAACTGTGTCTTATTGCAGTGTGAAAAACTTTTTCTTTTGATGTATGATACAGGCTCATAAAAGAGAGGTTAGAGGAACTGCATGTGGAAGAGGAGATTTCCAATAAGAACTGTGTGGTCCTGACTAGAAAAAGTCATGTCAACACTAAGATCGAGACTAAAGTTCCTTTGGCCTTTAAGCAAAATAGACAGACTTTGTTTTGTTTTCTCTGAATTTTCAAGATAAGGCGAAACTGTAAGGACCTCTGCTGAGACTGCTGCAGAAGCAAAAGTAATGCCTACAGCAGAAAAAAAGAAAGACTGCAGATGCTTCCTCATTACAGGCAGTGCATGAACCCATCCGCATTCTATTATTGACACATTTAGGCTTTCTTATCAGCCTCTCAAGTGAAACCTATCTGTCAACCACTGAATCTAAATTTCCTGACTTCCTACATCAGAAAAGAAAGGTCACCCCTCCTACAGACACTGATAAGTAAAGTAAATAACTGGAGATACTGAAGTCTGTTTAGTGTTTGGATTCAAAATTGTGTTTAATCATCAGTTTTTTTCCCCCTTTAGCGCAGTGATATAATTCATTAGCTGTTGAAATAATGCAGATATTCTCTAAAAAACAAGGAAGTGCCATCAACCTTCATGAAACCTGCACAGTGTTCCTCAAGGAACCAGTCGAGGGCCTTAGGAGTTTTAATGGTTCCTTGATAAACTTGATAACTTGTTAATTAACTTGTTTAAGAGTGTGCTTTTTAAAAAAAACTGTCTTCATGTCTATGAAGAAAATAACATTTGTATCCACATAATCAATGACCCATTCAAATTTTCAACAAGTTAAGCGCTCATCTCAGCTAGATTTTACAACATTTCTCAGACCTAAACAACAAAATAATTTGTAACCTATATGGGCATTTTTAACTGCCAGCAGGTCAGTGATAAACCTTATCAGTGACTCTGCAGCTCCCCTCGGTTTTACGGAGCTTTATAGCAAGTTTCAGCTCATTGTTTAGCTATCCCGCTGAAACTTTACTGTTTTGCCGCAGCAGGCAGCTGTTTTCAGAGAAAAAGCTCTAAAAAGCCACTGTACACTACCTGCTCAACATCAACAACACCAACCGCATAAGTTAATTGATGTCACATTGAACAAGACGCCTATGATAAAATCTAGGTCAAAATCTGTGTCAGACCACAGTGTCAGATTAAGGCCATCAGACAATGAAAGCGCCACAATGTAAAGAGAAAAAGGCATATGAAACCAGACATGGACCACACAGCTCATGTCTGCGGCTCTTATATTTTGAAAATGCAATCACAAACACTTTTATTTCACCATCATTTTGGTTTGTGTGTTACAGAATGAGTGTGTTTTCCCCCTAAATCCAAATCAGTCGTCGGTAAATGAGTCTCACAGTGAGGTTTCGGTGCACCATTTTGGATTGACGACCAAAGATTTCACCACAATCCTCTCATGATCATTAATTTTTGTCTCAGACAGTCCAAAATCACACAGTGTGAAGGGGCCTTTACATCCACGAGGTGGACAGAAACACAACTCCAAATGAATGATAATGTTACTCCGTAACTGCTGGATGTAGAAATAAGCAACTATTTGTTAAAAAGTTTAACATATCATATCATAAAAGGTTTGTGATATGTCAGTGTTGTGTTCACTACTTGTTGTAATAACTTATTGCAGATTTAAATCTGAGCTAAAGTTTTAAAAGTGAAAGTTTGCATCTAGATGACATGTATCTGTTGCTTCAACAACATTAAAATGTAAAAAGTTTAATGTAAAGCAGATCCTCACATTTTTCAACAAAATTTATTCCTGGGTCAACCTAGATGTCTTTTGACCTGCAAATAAGGTTTAGTTAGGACCGTCTGAAGACAGTCAGAGATTTTTATCGCAAAAAAGAATCTCTAAAGGAACCAACATACAAAAATCATTCATACAAAGTTTTAAAACACAAGGTTTTCGAAGTGCATACATATAACAATTCTCTCCTCATTTTCTTTGTCATCTAAAGCGTATTTGAGGAACTCCTGTCGCTGCAAGGCATTGGAGAGTACCCAGAATCAAGCTGCAAGCAGAGTTGTACTTCTGTATTAACGAGGTCCCTGACCAATGACCACATCCTTTTCTTGTTATTAAATGGGGGGCTGTTATCCTCACCAAATTAGACTGAGGTTCCTGTTAACAAAAAATAGATTCCAGGATTATGTTTAGATAGCTCTGTCACGTGCAGTAATACTGAACTCTGCTTGCATCAGGTTGGAGGCCCCAGAATTATCATGACACGGTTTCGGAGGGTCAAAAGAGGAAAGTCTGTGTCTTAAAAAAAGATTATAAAGATTACTTTGAGACCTAAAAGCAGAGTTTCCTAAAAGGAAAAAAATTCTAAGAAGTCAACTGCACTCATGTGATGTGATGGACAGTTTCTCCTTCACGTGCCCACACTTCCCTGGTTATTCCATCCCTTTCTCTTTCCACTTTTCATTTTAATGTGCTTTAAGTGTTTCTGTACATATTCTGTACAGTGTCAACAGCCTCGCTACATGAAAAATATTCCATCTTGGACAGTTAAGTCTTATAGTTGTTTCGTTTCCATCAACAAAAGGATGTATTCAGTTTGCGTCTTCATTCGAGGAAACTTTCCACTGCCGACTGTGCGCTCCATTAACTGCTCCTTAAAAGGTCACAGGTCTTATTTGACTGTAACTGTCAGTCAAAGTTGCCATCTGATGTTTGCAAGAAGTATTTTTGACGCACTAGAAGCAGGAAAAAATACAATCTTAAATGCTATATTTACCAGAGCTGTCAAGTTTCAGGAGATAAGAGTCACAACTGATACCTTGATCATTTTAAGGTGTCAACCACAAGCCTGCTCTGCAGCAACAGCAGGAGGAAAATATGAAATATGATATTTCCTTTTGTCTTCACCGAAACAAAAGCAAAACTTTTGAGTCCTTGTTTTGCTGACTGTTATGCCAGGAACCAACTGAACAGTGCCAGTAACATGGTTAGAAATTACAGATTTTGTACTGGAGTAGATGGAAGGAACCATTAACAATGGGGAGCAAAGCAGCTTGATGTAGTTCAAGTATTGCAGTAAAAGTACAAAAGTATTATGAGCTTGATGTAGTTAAAGTATTGCAGTAAAAGTACATAAGTATTATGAGCTTGATGTAGTTCAAGTATTGCAGTAAAAGTACAAAAGTATTATGAGCTTGATGTAGTTCAAGTATTGCAGTAAAAGTACATAAGTATTATGAGCTTGATGTAGTTAAAGTGTTGCAGTAAAAGTACATAAGTATTATGAGCTTGATGTAGTTCAAGTATTGCAGTAAAAGTACATAAGTATTATGAGCTTGATGTAGTTAAAGTATTGCAGTAAAAGTACATAAGTATTATGAGCTTGATGTAGTTCAAGTTTTGCAGTAAAAGTACATAAGTATTATGAGCTTGATGTAGTTCAAGTATTGCAGTAAAAGTACATAAGTATTATGAGCTTGATGTAAAGTATTGCAGTAAAAGTACAAAAGTATTATGAGCTTGATGTAGTTCAAGTATTGCAGTAAAAGTACAAAAGTATTATGAGCTTGATGTAGTTCAAGTATTGCAGTAAAAGTACAAAAGTATTATGAGCTTGATGTAGTTCAAGTATTGCAGTAAAAGTACAAAAGTATTATGAGCTTGATGTAGTTCAAGTATTTCAGTAAAAGTACATAAGTATTATGAGCTTGATGTAGTTCAAGTATTTCAGTAAAAGTACATAAGTATTATGAGCTTGATGTAGTTCAAGTATGCTCAAGTGCCTAACACTTAACAGAATATAAACACAGTTAGTGACTTGCTGGTGAACATAGTGGTGCATTTAGCAGCTCAGAGAGCCAGATATTTCCCTGAGGAGTTAGTGGAGATCAAGAAACGGAGCTAGAAGGAAAGCGCATATTAAACTTACATTTGCCACTTGAGGGCAAATAGTTTTGTACATCCAGCAGACACAAATCAAGCCCAGTTGAATTTATTTGTTTCTGTTTTGGCCAATTTAAGTCCAATATTCTCTCACCTTTTGGTTCTGTACTGGTCTCCACCAAATCTTGAGGATAAAATATCCAGCATGTCCACAAACTAACCACTCACTTTGGTAAAATGGTAAAAAAAAAAATGTGGGCAGTAAAAACCAAATCAGTGAGCTGAAAGACACTAAAGCACCTTTTAAAGCTCATTTTAGGGGCCCAGGGCGTCTCAGCTCAATCCAGCCATGTTGCTACACAGTAACTGTAACATTAAAGATATATACAGTAGTTTCTGAGATTAAAACACTAAGAATATTGTGTTTAATCAGTTATCTATAAATTAAACCCAACATTTATAGACAATAACCAGTTGGTTAAACTACAGCTGAACATTAGCAGCTAATTAAACCTCCACAAGTTTCACCAACAAGGCTTTGCATAAATAACATCCAACAAAAACAGCTCAGTATGGATGTTATTATCCACAAGTAAGCAAGTATCTCAAATACAGAAGAAAAAACTCACACTGACTTCTGTAAAACCAACCACCCTCCTAATTAATCAATTAAGGGATTAAAAGACAGCCATCATGGAAGACCTAGATGAATAACAAACATAATGATGAAGCTTGTAATTATATACTGTGATGGGAAGAATTTACAACGATGATGTGTAATCAGGTAGTGAAAACACCTGTATGGTTAATTTGATCTGATCTTAGAGGCAGCCAAAGGTTTCATCATTTTAATAAATACTTGAGTAGCTTTAATATTTTGTAAAGAAAACCCACTTTTTGGTGATTATATTTTTAATACATGGCCAGTGGTGGAAAGTAACTAAGTACATTCAGTCAAGTACTGTACTTTAATACAATTTTGAGGTACTTTACTTGAATATTTCCATTTTATACTTCCACTCCACTACATTTCAGAGGGAAATATTGTACTTTCTACTCCACTACATTTATTTAACAGCTTTAGTTTCTTTTCAGTTGAAGATTTGACACAATGGATAATATAACAAGCTTTTAAAATACAACACATTGTTAAAGATGAAACCAGTGGTTTCCAACCTTTTTGGCTTTTGACGTCTTACAAAAAGCAGTGTGTAGTCGGGGTCACATTTCACATGTCTATGAGTTGTTAACAGCTCCACCAAATAGTGATTTTTCCCTCTAAACTTCTCACATGCTTTCATTTCAATAAATGTTCAAATGATCCAATATTTCAGCAAAAATCAAAGATTAGAGAAAAAGTCCAAAAAAACTGAAAACAGATTTGTGTATCAGAACTTTGTTTTTTCTTCTTTCCTCACCCATTAATCATCTCACCACCCCTCAGATTTATCTACTGACCCTCTGGAGGGGCCCGACCCCTAGGTTGGGAACCACTGGACTAAACTAGCTAACTGTATATAAAGTAGTTGAAACTAGCTCCACCTCCAGCAGCTACAACAGTAACATGCTGCTCTAACACTGATGCTTCACTATTAATAATCTAATGATGTCATATATAATAATATATCAGTCAGAGGGACCAAACCACTACTTTTACTGCAATACTTTAACTACATCAAGCTCATAATACTTATGTACTTTTACTGCAATACTTTAACTACATCAAGCTCATAATACTCATGTACTTTTACTGCAATACTTGAACTACATCAAGCTCATAATACTCATGTACTTTTACTGCAATACTTGAACTACATCAAGCTCATAATACTCATGTACTTTTACTGCAATACTTTAACTACATCAAGCTCATAATACTTATGTACTTTTACTGTAGTAGGACTTTTCATGCAGGACTTTAACTTGTAACAGAGTATTTTTACGTTGCTGTATTGGTATTTTTACTTAAGTAAATGATCTTAATACTTCTTCCACCGCTGTGTTTGGCATAGAGACGTAGCGTGAGAATCTACTTTCTGCCACAGATGATGATTAAACCTGGGATGTGAAAGGGTTTGTCAGAACACAACAGCACCATCTTTAGATCATGTGGATTCAGTTTTGTTTCTAAATCTGGCTTTTGATGTCTTTTTAGGTTCCAACATCATCAAAAACCAAGCCATCAATTTAAACTACTACACTGTATGAATCCTGTTGATTCATGTATTGCAAAATATGTGGACATTGCAGATCTCTGTACTTTTTGTAAATCACCAGAAACACTCTATTCCTCATCTTTTTTTTTTTGTCATGCTGTGGCAAAGACGTTCTGACAGTTTCATAATGAGCCTTATACTTATATAAAACCATTTCTCAGGCACGAGGATGAGTCATTCTCTGTGAGCCATGTGAAGAACCAAGAAAAGGACCTTCTTGGGCATTCTTATCTTTTTACTTTATGTATTTATTTACTTGTGTATTTTCCCATAGACACTTCTTCTTTACATTAAATTTAATACATTTAATTTTAAACATTTTTAACTGTATGTTGTTGTTCCTGTGTGTCCTTGTTGATATTCAACTGTATGTTCTTTGATGGTTTTCTGTACCGCTCTTCATGTTGTAGTTATTGTACTTGTTGCATTCATTTCCAATCTACTAGTATTGTGTTAAGCTGCCGTACTGTATAACTTTAAAAGGACCACTGTGTAGGATTCACATTAGATTCAGGTGATTATACACTAATTAAAACATACTTAGGAATATTATATTTAATTTCTGCTGAGCCGGTTCCACTAAGTGCCACTAAATTCTACACACTGCACCTTTAAACATCCTCCTTGTTACCTGCAGGTTTTATACAGATGCAGTGTCTGTTATATGAAGTATTTATGTGTAGAGACGCCCTCTGCTGTTGGATCAAATGAACAGACGAAAATAGAAATAACACTTCATCAACAGAGAATCTAAAGGAAAGATTTAAATATTTAAAAATGTTTGGCTGTGAATTCATGGAGAAACAAGGGATCTTTTTTTTAGAGCTGCACCTCATAATTTTTATCCTTTAATTAAAGACGAGTCAAATCCTTCCAGCTTTAAGTCAAGTTAAACTAGTAGACAAGAGTTCCTGAATACAATTATGGTACCTTGATTTGATTTTGTTCACTTTTTTTTTATAAATTACTGCACTTTGAACTAGTGTTACACAACTGTTGTCTCTTATGATGTGATGTTATATGAGTCTGTTGCCTTTTCTTGGGATTCAACTGTCTGTTCAACTATGTTCTGTGTTTGTCTTGTGATATCTCACATTATGTCAGACAGTGAACTCTGGTGGTTGAAAGTCTGTGAAAACACCAGAGAGTCTATTGTCAATAAACCTTAGAAGACTCTTTAAACTGGTCCTGAATGAACACACAAACACACAAACAACACTGTGGATTAAAAAAAAACAACATGACAGATAAAAACTCTGATTAGCTTTTTATTATTTAGAAGTCATTTCTGCTGAAATGCCAGAAAAAAATAAATTGTAGTAACTACGTGTTGATTGGAAGAACAGTTCCAACTCGTTTTCTCTATAAATTTAGATTATACTAGCTTTGTTACAATAGAATAATCTGTTAGAATTACTAATAGAAAAAAAAAGCACAGGGAGGCAAGTTGTGTGCATAGCTTATGACTAACCTCCAGACAAAAAAAAAACAAAGAAAAAAAGGAACAAAAATATATAAATAAATGCTTTAAAAGAATACTAAGGGCTGCGGGGACGTAAACCCAAAATGCAGACTCTACGATCAGTGGTTCATCCCCAAAATGTGAGAATAACTAACCCGACGCCATGTGATTAATAAACATACAGCTGAAAAAATACAAACACGGTAGTGTAAAGAAAAGTGATTCAACTTAATACATTTTTTTCCTGGATTCAACCAAGAGTAGTGTGATGAAGAGGAGAAGCAAGAAAACTGCAGCTTCACTTTAAAACTAAACTCCACAAAAACAAATTTACCGACAAAAGAACTGAGTCTTAAAATCTGATTTTTCTTGTAAAAAAGGGGGAAAACTCTAATGCGAAAACACTTGGGCTGAAAAGATTAAAAAAAGAAAAGAAAAATTAATTGCTAATTATTTAGATAAATGATTAATCAGTTATTTATCAGGCACTTGTCAAACATTTGCTGGTTCCAGACTCTCAAACATGCAGATTTACTGCTTTTCTCAATTTTATTTAATTGTAAATCAAATATCTTTAAGTTTTGGGCTGTTGGCCAAACAAAACCAGCAATTTGAAGATGTCATCTCAGACTTAACATCCTTGTTCATTTAACTTAACTTGAGAGGTTTGTGAAATTATCTGAATTTGAAAAAAATTGTTTTACAAACAGAAATCTAAGATTTTAAGACTCTATAAAAGATAAAAATCTTTGCTGTTCTATCTTGAGGTGGACGTGTTTGCAGAGTTTAAACTCCAAAACAGAAAACTTTCTTATAAAAGTAACAAAAACAGCATCAACCAGCCAGCTGGTTGCCAACATTTCAGTTCTTCTTCTTCTGTTTTTTGGGTCCGTCAGAGCAACAGAAACTCAAAAAAAAACAACAAAATTCATCCTCTTTCTGACGCTGGTGTTTGTTCATCTTTGAGAATGCAGTAAACAAACCAGCCTGACCTCGATGTAAACATCCTTGTAAACACCCAAAAAAAGGGGGCCTGTGAGAAACCTGACGGTAGGCTGTTGCTCCACCAGGGGGCAACAAAGACTTTCAAATCCCTCCTCATGGAGTTAACTCTTTCCTCAAGAGTAAAACCAGAACAGTTTGTACCGCAGAACTAACGCCGTTCAGCTGACCACATGTTTTGTTTTTACTTCTAATGGCCGAGGAGAAAGAACTACATGTTTACAACGAATCCTTCATGGAGATGGAGCGCAGCAGTAGTTTTAAGCGTGCTCTATGAATACGGTGGGATTTCCAAAATGGCTACACCTGCAAGTGATAAAAGAAATCAGAATAAACAAAAAAGAAAGAACAATAATTTCTCTCCTCACCATCACTAGCACTCTGTTTATCACAGTTTTCATGGTGCTTTCAGGTCATTCAAGAGAAACTTTAACACGTCACAGGCACAAAAGTGGTTCGACTGTGGTTCCCTGATCAACAGGGAACAGAGACAAAGAAACTAAAGCGATTCAGAGTTTCTGCACTTTCACAGCTGCTCAGTGGTTTTTTCTAAACCCGTGATCACATTCAGTGTTGGCTGTGCTGCCCTTCAGTGGATGATAACACACTTCAGATTCAGAGATTTTTAGGTGCGGATTATGTGTCTGTAAACTGCACGTACAGTTATTCTATCCTGTTTCTGTTGTTGTGTCTCAGTTGTTGAGTTTTAAGAATTTAAATGTTTCCCTCCTGAATCAAAATCATGATGAAATTTTGTTCTGTTCGACATTACACAGGAACTAAATTCCTTCAGGTTTATCTCAGCACATAAAAGCCAGCTGGAGCCTTGCTTGTATTTTGGAATTTGCAGCAACCCAAAAAAAAAAAGCATCACAGATTAATTGTGATCAAAGACATGAGGCCGAATTTAAGTGTTACTATAACCTGCCAACAATGACTGTTGGTACAGGAGAGCATATCATACTGCAGAAGTTACGGGTATAATGTTATTATGACATGAGATGAAGAAATCAATCTTATTCTAAAGTGGCCTGTTTGTTTGAAGGATACATCTGCTGATTTTCTATATTTTTCTTCTTGTCAATAAATCTCATGCACAGAGCCAAACCAACAATGAACTGATCTACTAGCAAGTATTGTGTGTGTGTGTATATTTAAAGCCTGAAATATCTTATTCCTCTGTGCCGTAGAGCTCCGTTGTTGTCCAAAAACTATTAAAAACATGTCAGTGGGTCACATCGCTGCACTGGGTGACATGTTCCTTCATCGTGACGAGTTTGATCATTTTAGTTTGTTTAGAAACGGCTCCAAAGATAATAACAGCGATCACGTTTTCAGTCTCTGGAGAGTAGTTCTGTGTACGGCGGACGCTACTGAGCATGTGCAGGAACGCGGTTCTGCTTACAGCTTCACTAGCTTGTTTTGCTACATAACATAACCTCTTGACTTTGCACTTCATTGTAAATAACTTCAGTATAAAGTCGTTTCTAAACAAACTAAAGTGACCAAACTCTTCGTAATGAAGGAACATGTCACCCAGTGCAGCGGTGCGACTCACTGACGTGTTTTTAATAGTTTCCGGACAACAATGAAGGTCTACGGCAAAGAGGAATAAGATATATCAGGCTTTAAATATACACACAATACTTGTAAATACATGAGATTTGCTGACAATAAGAAAAATATAGAAAATCACCAGATTTATCCTTTAGCAGAAGTTCACATATAACTATAAACATCATCCATACGTCCCTGGTGCATCATTGAGTAGCCTCAGTCACTTCTTCTAACTGACTTTATAGCAGTTAGAGTCTAACTGGCTTTAATATAGTTTCATTACACGTCAACGTAAAGACTGTCCACACATTCTGTCTATTAATCAACCTAAAAAGATCACTTTAGCCCAAATTGTACCATAATCAGTTTCTGACTCTTCACTCGTTTCTTCTCAAAGACACTTTTTCTAAATCGTTCATTCAGTTGGTGAAGTGATGGTTCATGTGCACGTTAGCTGCTGAGAAATGTCGAGTAGCTTAATTAAGATTGATATATTAAGTGTCTGAGAAGAAGTAAAGACGAGTAAGTGTAGAATGAACTGTACTGACAATAAAACAGTCGGGCTAAAATGTGCTTTTTAAGACTGAAGCCTGAATATATAACCAGCTTCTTTATTTCAGTGAGTAAGACTGTATATTAAAGACAGTCACTGAAGTATAAAACCCCTAAAAATGGGCATCAATTAACACTCATCTTATCTAATATAAATTCATAAATGGCTCCTCGCACCAGTTTGTGCCGATATAACCATCAGTTTCTCTGAAAGAAGAGAATAACTGGGTTAGGTTTGGAAAAACCCAGAAGGTCTTATAGTTGTTTTGGCAAAGACTCCTCCAAACATCTGGATGACAAAATATTCTGTTCACTGCACAACAAAAAAGGTTTTATCCTGTTGTGTCTCTGTTTTCTATTCAGTTAACCAGCAGGCTGCCAGCTTTGTTTTGGTTCTGAAACAGAGGTACCACTTGGGAAACAGGTTAAAAAATCTTTTATCATTATTTTTTTTTCATCCAGATGGTTAGAAGAGTCTTTGAGGATTCTGGAAATAGTGTTTAAACATCTCCAGTTAATTATCCTTTAGAGGAACTGATGGTTTATTATCACCACAAGCATGTCGCATCAGTTACAAAGATCAACTAGGGACACATGGATGATTTTAGTATCTGTGTCTTCATCTCTAAACAGATAAAATTGGCTGTATAATCTCTGGACTTAGATCCAAAAAATGAGTTACTGCACCACAGCAGCAGGTAAACACACCACAAGTCTGAGAAGACGCCCTCAACGTAACAAACACAGCTGAACGGAGTGCAGACGAGGACCGTCACACATTTCACATAAAGTGCAAACTGACAAGGTTTTCCCTTTCATGGCTTCAGACCAGCCGAAGCTCCTGGAAAACCGGCGAGACAGAAGACGAGACGAGACGATCGGCGGGTCACAAGTCGCCTCTGCTGCCGTCCGATTCAATGGCTCTCTATCACCACAGGCTCGTACCCGCCTGCAGACACCCTGTAAAGATCCAAACAAACAGAGTCAGAATGTGTGTCGCTAACGCTCACTTTCATCATTACAATGTATGTTTATTTACACTATATTTACACTAGATTTGTGTATTTTTGTTTCAATGTATTTTGTATGTATGTAGATTGATGCTTATGAGTTTTGTAAGAAGGAGAAACTAATGTTTAAACCTGGTTATTGGTTTTGTTGAAGTCTGATCATTTCACAATGAGTAATGTCCTACAAGGCATTAACAACATTATGAGATGGTTTATCGTCACAGTTTCCTCAACTTTTTAACAGGGATGTGCAGAAAGCCCAGTATTTGTATTTGTATCTGTATTTTTTGAGGCAGCAAAATTATTTGTATTTGTATTCGAATAAAAGTGGAGAGAGGCTTAAAAAAAACAAAAAAAAAACATTATTTGTGCTTTGCTGAATATTCTATTTGTATTCGGGCACACCCCTAGTTTTTAAGTAACTTATTTGTCGGATCTGACACTAAATATGAGGTCGACAGATGTATAAAGACTTACACTTTGCAATTGTGGGCTTTCTGTGGCAGCCTGCCACAGTTTAATGGGAAACCCTGCATGTCTTAATTGGGGGGGACAAAAAAAAAAATTGAATTTGGATTTTATCTACCTGGGTGGGCTGCCGAAGTAGAGCCTATGTATGAGAAACTACAGCTCCCATGACTCTTAGCTGTGAGTGAGCTACTAAAAGCCTCATGGAAGTTGTAGTTCTTAGCTGCTACTAAAATAATCTGTTGTACTTTGGTTAAACTATCAAGGTCATAACTAAAAACTGGTATTTCTGCCTCCAGAGCAGAATTGTTTCCATCAGTAAAACTTAAATCTGGTGTCAGTTAAGTGAAAACGACATCAGGGGAGGAAAAGAGGAAGAGAGAGGAGGACACAGACGCAGACTGGAGGAACAACGGGAGGAGGAAGTGACAGATAAACAGAAAATAAAAAAAAGGAGAATCACCTGTTTCCGAGCCTGATGCCGCTGAGCGCGGTGGTTCCGTCTCTGTTGACGAACAGTCGCAGGTTGCTGTCTGAAAGCGAGAACACACAGAAAACCGACTTAACGAGCGCTGAGTGAAACCAGAGGGCATCAACACACCTGACAATAAAAAAGTGACAAAACACAGAGCTGGAAGACTGAAGGGAGAGCTCAGTCCAAACATGGTGTAGTGGTTACAGGCGCTGCTGCGTCTAATACTTTTATTCATCAATAAGCTTCTGTCAAACTAACTGTAAAATTAATAGATTCACTGTAAACAAATGAGACCGTGTTGGGAAAGCGAATGCCTCCGCTTCTCACCAGTGATATCATCAGCGCTGATGTTTCTCAAAATCAAGACCACGTTTCCCATAAACCACTCCTACGTCCATCTCCCAGTGCCAGAAATCTCAGAGCTGCAGCCAAACTAGCCTTAATGGGACACAAGAGACTTTTGTCTTCTTTTGTCTTGCAGGGTGTTTCCACTGCTGGAACTTTCCCAGTAGACCGAGAACCTTTTAAGGAACTCGGGAATAAACCTGTGTGTCAACGGGAAGAACCAGGGA
Source organism: Thunnus maccoyii (assembly GCF_910596095.1). Classification (NCBI taxonomy): domain Eukaryota; kingdom Metazoa; phylum Chordata; class Actinopteri; order Scombriformes; family Scombridae; genus Thunnus; species Thunnus maccoyii. Next base: position 4,260,670 of record NC_056541.1, on the reverse strand, counting down.
CTACGTGTAGTTCCTGTAGGATAGTCCCGGGGGCTCCGGGGGGGGGGGGGGTTTGCTGGACTTACTGTCGCTCATTGGTTGAACACAGACGACGCCGCGGCTGCTTTGACTTGCTTCATTCATAAAACAATGAAGTACTCTGGTATTGATATTTAGAGGATGGGAGGGCATTTCATGTTGTTTGTTGACTTTAAAGCAAAGTTTGGCTTTGTTGTCTGTCTCCTGAATCGTTTTAAAAAGGAGCGAGATGATGAAGAGGGAGAGAGAGAGAGAGGCAGAGAGAAGCTGAGAGGAGGAACGAGTGAGAGTGAGTGAAAGAGAGGAAACGGCAAATCAGTGTTTTCTGATTGTTTTATGATGGTTTGGTTCTAAAACAGAAATAAAAAACCCATCAAACGCTCAGCAGATTATTTACTGTGGAGGGAGGCAATCTGAGTTTTCATTCTCCTTTTCCTCCAGCAATAATTTTCCTTTTTTTTGGAGGGGGGGGTGTCAGCTGTTCTGTTCTTATAAATCACTACATATAATCTACTAGCTATTATTCTGCAGCAGTGTTCCTACTGTACCTTCAGTGTTGTTGATGTCTGCAAAATTTTGGCTCTGGACGATTTTCTCCACAATGTCGTCGGCATCTATCCGAGTATCGTTTACCCAGGAGGGGTGACTCTCCACGGAGTCCTGCTTCCTCCTGACATACAAGAAAAAAGAACAAAGTCAGAACAGGTCTAAACTAGTTTACATGTTGTGCTTTTATGTAAGGAGTGTAAAACCCTAGGACTCCCGTCACCAGAGCAGTGATAGAGGAGGTTTATGTCTGTACCTGGGAGGCCTGTTAGGGGGTAGAACAGGCCGCGGGGGCCGTGGTGGTCTTTCTGGGCGTCCGGCGTCCTTGTCTCCCTCTGTAGGCGTATCTGCGATGAAGCCAAGGCCCCCGGAGGTGCTGCTTCCTGTCGAGGTGTTCCTGCGATGCGTGAGGTCAGACAGGCTGGAGGAGCAGGAGTGCTCGGTGCTGTAGCCTGCGGGACGACACGGACACATGAAGAAGAACATCAAAAGATCAGAGGAGACATCAGAGGAGGCTCAGCTGTGAGCTCCGAGTTAAATTTAAGACTTTTTGATGAGATGATGAGCTTCTTGTAGCTACTGTAGCTGCAGGAGTGACAGAGTTTGCTGCAGGTCTGACTGTGCTTCCTGCAGTACAATCCACTGTTTGAACAACCCCACTTTTGATTTATATCATCTCCCGACAGCCTACAATCAGATATGAAAACATTATATAACTAACAATAGTGCCTACAGCAAGAAATTAGACTATAATATCTAAATAAACTGAATTCAATGCTTTTTAAGGCCTTTCAGGACTTGAATAAAGTACATTTACTCAATTAAAACACCTAACATAAGTGCCTACAAGCTGTTTATAACCTGGTTTCCCTCTAGTGCAGTCATTCCTTCATAATTCACGGAGGAGAAATAATGCAGCTCTCTCATTTCTTTGAACGGGGTCAGTGAGTCGATGCAGTGTTTCTGCTGTTTATGTCGCAAAAGAAAGATGAAACAGTTAAGTTCAGATAACTTTCCAGAGTTGTTAAATTCTGCCTGTGAGTTTTACAAACCGCTGTGCAGCATTTTTGATGTCTGATAAAAGCTTTAAAAAACATCATTCTGTTAGTCAAACCGAACCTTCCTGGATCGTATTTCATTTTCTCACAGCTTTTGATTTGTTCAGCAGGCAAAAAGTACTTGGAGTCACTGTTGTTTGAATGATGCACATCTCAAAACACAACTTTCGATTCCTTGGGAAACCATCAGTTTCCCTTAGAAGCTGCTGCCACCATCAACACAACCTGCAGGGTTCTGGCCTGCGAGCCGCCTTCACCACGATAAGATAGAGAGTCACTGGAGTTTTTTTCATTGACAGAATTTCCTGTCCTGGAAAGAAACTGAGAGACATGTCTGAATATTTAAAAAGGGGAAAAACACAGGTGAGGCTGGAGGGGGAACAAACCTGAGATTTTGCTGTGCTGGCTGGCGTAGCTGGAGTTACGAGAGTGACCAGACTGGAAGATTTCTCCAGGAATGGACTGGTTCGCTTCGGATTCTTCCAGGAGACCTGAAGGGAGAAATCAAAAGTAAAAACTCTTCTCAGAACATTTCCCCATTTCCCCCCCGTCATGTCTTCTGCAAGACCACACATCAAGAAGAGTCTTTGTTTACTTTCAGAGAAGAGAGGTAGCGTTCAGAGATCATTTCAAAATTATATGGGCTGTAATTTTACTTTATGGTCCTGTAAAGTCAAAGAGTTGGCAGCTTTTCATTCAAACAAATCAAACCAGCTGCTTTTGTAAACAGACTTTAGTTCATAATGAAACTTTGGACTTTCTTGGACATCGATGACTCATAGCTGAGAACTTGAACAAGATCAAACTTTTTCTTTTTCGTGGAAAAAAAAAAGGTGTTTTGCACTGATTTCCAAGTGGGAACGAAACAGGTTTTCTTTTTTTTTTCTTTTCATTTCGTTTCAAAATGAACACATTTAAACTTAAACATCGCCAACTAGTTTTCCATGCAAGGAAAATCTTCTCAAAAAAGAAAAACTTCTGGTGTTGGCTCTTGTTTTGAAAGACATCTGGCTGAGTCAGAGGGGGTGGGAGGGGGGTGGGGTGGGGGGGGGGGGGGGGTGGGGGAGCAGGTCAGGCCAAGTTTTAAAACACTGGATGAGTTCAGTCTCCAGATGACTTTTTCTGATGTTTTAGATACTTGGAGATAATTTTATTGATTTTTAAAAAAAAAAAATTTCACATCTGTTCTAAAAATAAGAAAAATGAGGTCAACAGTCTTCAAACTTGTCTTCAGACAGTCAAACAGTCTTCAAAATTATCAGAAATACCTTTTATAATTGTTTTGACATTTCAAGTGTTGCTTACTGGTCTTTGTATGGGACAAAAATATAGTTTGAACAGGAAAAACAAGACATTTGTTCTGGTCTCAGTCTTAATTCTATCACCAGTCGCTTTTCAGGTTTAGCTTTCAACAACTTTAGGCAACAAAAATCATAAGTAACTTCATATTTAAGAGCTAAAAATCGATGATTGACATTCAAATACTCAGTACAATTATTATTATTGATTAATCTGTGTGGTTGGTCTATAAAATGTCAAAACATGTTGAAAAAAGCTCAAGATGACGTCCTCAAATGTCTTGTTTTGTCCTGACCAACAGTCCTCAACTCAAAGATGTTCAGTTTACTGTCATAAAGGACTAAAGAAACCAGAAAATATTCACATTTGAGAAGCTGGAACCACAGAATTTCAGCATTTTTCCTTTTGATTTTATTTTTCCATTGACTATCGTTGCAGCTTTCATTTCCAATTCTAATTTCTTGCACCATGACCTTAAAAACATCAGGTTTTTTTTTACCAGCTTGAAACTGGATCCAGAATGTAACTGCCTATCAGGAGCCAGCTCTACCAAGAAGACTCCTTTCTGCTCGTGACTGAAGTACTAATCTATCCGTCCAGACGTGTTTCGTACCTGAGCTGATGATGGAGGGTCGAGGTTTGGCGGATCGGCCCAGAGAAACCCCTCCGGCCGGCCCCTGCTCGGCCGTTCCCTCCCCCTTACAGTCCAGCTGCAGGGTGTGCTCTCGTCCAGGGATGGAGATGGACTTTGCTGTGCTGGGAGGACTGCAGGGGAAAAAAATAGACACAACTTATCAGTCTGGAAAATTAAATTAGCTCAGAGCTGCAGCTTGCAGCTTAGTTTGGCAGGCTTAGGTAAGATTTACTTTATTGACTGCGGGGAAACTGAGTCATCGCAGAAACAAAGGGCAGAGGAAAGAGTCAAAGTGTTTATTGGGTGAAAAGGTTAAAAACGTTCACTGAATGTCTGCGGACTCTATGAAGAACTCCTCTAACAAACAGCAGCCAACTGGAGATAAACAACACCATTTATAAAACTGTGGAGCATTGATGAGATGCATCATGTTCCTGAAGTTTGAGCTCAAAAGTGTTGAGTGTATTTGTTCATTTGTTGTGAACTACTAGAGTGAATTAGTACAATTTTGAAAATACTGTAAAACAAAAATAAAATGCATTTTTCTATCAGGTTTTGTTAAAATCATTCCATCAGCACAAAAACTATCCAAGATAATTTGTCTTTTTTGTAATTAGTTTTACAGAATGAAAGAAAAACTGCCTGCTGACAGTTTTACAGATGTACAAAACATCTGTACTTCACCGACTTGTAAATGTACAGTTCAGTAAAGATTAAGAGAGATTAGGAGTGTTTAACTGACAGAGGCTGGGTACTTAAATTAAAGCCAATGGATCAGCTGATATTATTGGCCTTTCACAGATATATTGGTATGGGTGTATATGTCGTCCAATATGCGCTGATTTAAAAAAAAAAAAAAAAGTTATATAGGCAGCATTTTATGTATATTTGATCCTTTTTCTTAATTCAAGTCTAATATATATACATATTTTTTCATTTATAGTTATTTATAATCATTAAATTCCCAGGGAATTTGGCATTTCAGTGCACTGATGTCATTTTATACAATAAAGTTTATTGTTAAACTGTAAAATATTATGCCTCCATTACATGTTTGATTTGAGAGATAATTGCAAAAAATGTGTGTTTATGTATATATTCTGTATATATAAGATTATCGGCCGATATAGTGATATCAGTATCGACCCCAAAGATCCAGTATCAGTCGAGCCCCGAACTTAAATATCAAATGGGAAAGGAAACACAAAAAAAGATTCCAAAATGTCAAACAACATGCATCAAACACAAAATGAAATAAAGAAACAATCACTTTTAATCACTTTTAACAAGATGACGCTGAAATAAAAACATCTGTTAACTATGAAACTGTGGAAATCACTGTGATATAAAGAAATGTGAACTACTCACGTTTTAAAACACGGATCTCCAGACAAAAGGGTCATCCCGATGATCACCTTTAAAAATAAAACAAAACAAAACAATATTTGTACAGTTTTTCTTTGAGATATTTCTTTTACCTCCAAAGACAAACAGCAGCAACTACCTAAGAGTTTAAAAGTGACAAAAATATTTGTTTTACTGCCGAATTATCACCTTTCACACTCTGAGCTAACACCACAGAAACGACTAAATCTATGACATCTATTTTCCATAGTTGTGAAACCTTTTTCCTCTGTCGTGCAGCATCGTATTCCTTCCCTTTCCTGTTTCCTTTCCTGTTCACCTGATTACATTCCTGCACAGCGTTTAATCAACATACTGCATATCAGAACTGTTTCTGCTTTCATCAGGACCTGAAACATTATCACCACTCAGACCAGAACCTGTGAAAACCTAAAACAGTAGCTGAACATATTTCATCTGGACAGCATGTTGGCTACTTGAGAAATAATAAAATAAATAAATAAATAACTGTGAAAGCTCAAGAGTAAATTCCCGGTAAGCTTACTGACGCATGAATTACGTACAAGTCCATGAGAGGAATGAGATGACAGAACCACTCATGACTGTTTTGGCTCTCGTTTATTTCATATATAGAGCAGTTAGTGTTGATGATCTCTGGGAGGCGCTACAGAGAGCTTCAACTCCTCAGTGAGTAAACCAGGAGCTCCTTCAGCCACAAAGACCCAGAGTGACATTAAAAAGGAGTCTCTTTCTTTTCTGGTAACTTCACACTCAGCTCTGATGGGTGATTTATATTGATATACCAAGTGGTCTTTGTCTATATTGTACATGTTAATGAATTACATCCTAACAAACATAATAAGGCTGCCAATAAAAAGGTTTAAGTCCTCAAGACATAGTGAAGTCAGAAGAGGATGATCTCAGTTTCTCATAGAAATATAGTTTATTATGTCAAATGAAAAGTTTTGCAGGCATCAACTGGAAATATTAGATTAGATAATTAGAGTTTTCTATCTGCTTTCATTGTAAATAGAGCTAACAAACTCAAATTTTCATTATATGACAACAGTTAGTTGAACTAACTGAACTCAATATTTCTTCTTCTTCTTCTGCTTCGAAGGAAAAACCGAAACTGTTGTTACCTTGTTGTTTTAAATTAAGATGCATTAAAGATAAAAACCGAAGCATTTCAACGAGTCTCTAACTGGTTTCGCATGACAAAAAGAGGACAGAGTGAAGAGTAAAGGAAGCAATCAATAAAAAGGTCAAAGGTCAAAGGTCGAACTCTCAGAGTTAATAATCAAGCTTGCTTTAGGCGTTGGAAGCTATAAACTTTATGGCACATTAAAATTCTTGTTTAAACCAGGAGAGATAAAAATATATCTCTCATCTTCTTTATGATGTTAATATCACTCCGTCTTTGGCAAGAGACAAATACTACGGTGGCCCTGAGAGAAGAGCTGTGACGATTAATTGATTAGTCAATCGACATAAAAATGAATCATTTTGCTAATCAAATAATCGTTTCGAGTCATTTGTTAAGAAAAAAAATGTCCAAATTCTCTGATTCGAGCTCCTAAAATGTGAATATTTTCTGGTTTCTTCAGTCTTGAGTGACAGTGATCCATATTTTTTCACAGTTGAGACATTTTATAGACCAAACAGCTGATCTATTTATCAAGAAAACAGTCTTCAGATTAATCAATAAATGAAAATGATCGTTGGTTGAAGCTCTAACAGAGAGCTTAACGAACCGCAGCTTATAAACCCACATGCAAACAATATCTTCATCAATTTGACAACACATGTAGCATTTAGTAAAAAACAGTACAAAACAGAAAACACAACACAATACAGGAATACTGCAGTGGAAATTTGTTAAAAAAAATGGCACAATTTCAACTGCATTTCTGTATTTAATTGTGTTTTCTCACTTTGCAGCAGTTTTCTAAACACTTGTTTTATCTAATTTCTTGATTTGCTTTTGTTTTGCATGTGTTGAGCTTGCAGAATCACCTTATAACATACCCAATAAAGACATTTTTCAAAGAGCGGCTTGCTTTCTTCTTCTTTATTTCTCATTTTTTCCAGTTATTTACTATCACCGGACACACGTTTCCTTGCCTTCAGTATGGAGTTGTCCTGCCGTGTGTTCTTGGTGTCGTATCCCTCCAGCAGACAGCAGCGCACAGTGGAGCCAGAGCCCGCAAACTCCGCCATGTTCAGGTCTGTGAAGCCCAGCTGAGGGGTGAAGAAGAGAGAGGAGTAATTCTAGACTCACTAATGGAGGGTTTTCACTGGCTGCCCCCCCCCTTTTTTTGGCACATGTTTAGAAAGATTAGATTTCTGCAACACCCATCATTTATCAAGAGGAGCACTTTTACATCTTTAACGTCACAAGCGTTTGAAGTTTAGTGGATGACAGAGTGCAAAAAACACACTTCAGAAGGGAAACCTGTATTTTTAAAATGGCTTTGATGAAGGAAAACATATTTAAAAAAGGGGCAGTTCACCCAAATCAAAGACACACACACACACACAAAATATATATATATATATGATTGTTGGTATCTAATCAGGTGGTTTTGGGGTTTTCTGGATAATCCTCAGACCTCAATGTCAGTTTTCACTCAAAGTACTTTTAATGATTTCAGGTGAGACAATGTGCTCTACAGTTTGACAGGTCACAAGGTCACGATTTCTCATCGAGATGTAACGTAATGTCTAACGTGGCATCTTGGAATGAAATACTTTACATAATATAAGTGTAAAATAGCTTGAATGACACTTAAGAAAGAGCAGATACAGAAAATATCTGTGATGTTAACAAACAGTGGGGAAAAAGAGAGATTTCAGGAGAGTACTGACAAAAAACAGACTGAAATATACCTTAAAAAGGGGAAACTCCACCAGTGTTACACATTAAAATCTCTTTACGAGTCTCGGGGAGACTTTAGAGGGAAGCATTGTTCATGGTGTCTCTAAAACTTGTAAATGGGATTTGTATACAGCACCAGATTTTGCAGATAAGGAAGCTGTTATCTCTAAAAACAACCCTCGCAGCTTCTTTCAATGTGGAAACTGTCTTTGTCTGTACTACAGTTGCGATGTTATTTTAAATTAACTCTGCAGGTCTCGCAAGCGAAAGGTTCCCCATTCTTCCTCCTCCAGGTTTCCCTTTCTTTAAGAGGCTTCTGTTTTCATAGGTGTGTATTTAAGGAAGCTGACTTCTAAGGAGGGAAACGAGGTATATTTAGCTAAAAGGAAATCTAAATGGAGAATGGGCGAAAACAGAGGAAACGGTTCCTGTCATGCAACAACGGTCCACGGATCGACAAGACTCTTGTCTTCATTGGAAGGGGGGTGGGGGGTGGGGGTGGGGGGTTTGACCTTGTATTTTCACTCACGAGACGTGACTCATCTGTCAGGGATTCCCACCGTTACGGTAAGAGAGAGGTGTTGGCTGGCAGGATGTTTTGCAGATTCCGGGCAAATGTGAGGAAGAAGACAAGTTTCTGATTGATGTTCATGCTCTGCTCAGTTGTACGCTTGTTGGAAAATCCTAATATTTACACGATGTGGTATTAAGCTTCGCAGAAGGCCGACTTAGACTCATCTGTAACTGTTTCTATGTGTTTATGAACGTGAGAGGTGAGGCAGACGCCGGCTCTTACCTTCGTATATGCTTTTCCTCCTTTCAGTTCCTGCAGGGGAAAACAGGAAGAGAGTAATGAACCCTGTGATCCAACTGATCCAAATTTACATTACACCAGCCTCCAATTACAGGGCTCCACCAAGAGAACTGAAATTACAGGCCGAGACCACTCACATGCTTCAGTGTAGCTCACTGAGCGAGCAGCAGAACACGGCACTGAGGCGGCGTTCGCATGGGATACATGTATTTAGCATCAATCAAATTCATGATGACACCCTGCGGGCATTCCTGTGGGTGTCTCAAGACTCTTTGAATGAGTTTGGCGAGTTTTTGTGTACCTGTGCTCTGTAGCAGCATTACAAAGAAGCTTTTACCTTAAAAGAATACTCTAAAATATGATTTAAATGAGCGAATATCTGATCAAAGAATAATAAAAACTGACCAAACAGCTCTAACAACAACATGATTGAATGTTCTAACTCAACAAGAGTTTACTTTTCTTTACTTTTGGTGAAAATCCCCAAAATTTTCAAGACATTGGGACTCATGCAAGAACATTTTCGCATTCCTAAAACTCCTTCCTAAAATTTTGTCTGTGAGGTTTGTTCGTATGAGTGTTGCAAAGTCGGATTTAACTGTCCAGAACTTGTGGTAAATTGCTCGTTTCAGCCTGATAAATGTCACCTTCTCATGAGGAGATGAGCCTTGGTGAGATTTTATAAAAATGTCCATATAAGGCGAACTGTTCTGCTCCGTTTGTAGGCGAGTTTCATTCACAAAAATGTCACCAAACACCGGAGAGCTTCAGGTCTTGCTGTCAGAGATCAGCGGATAAGAAACAGTAAGAAAATATGAATCCAGCTGCCAACTATGTGTCATCAGAGCAGCTCTGCACCGTGACAGAAATAAATGAAGAGGGAACGCTTTGACGAGAAGTTAGACGCTAAAAACATCTTTCTAAAGCGAATCGCTCCGTGACTAATATGACATGTCATGTGACAGAATATCATAGTCTACAGTAGGTGATGTTACACTGTCAGCTGCAACACACACACACACACACACACACACACACACACACACACACACACACACACACACACACACAACACGATCCTGGACGGAGAGCTGCAGAAACACTCTGAGGCAGCTGTTTACTGCTACTGACATGTAGAAGCTGCTGCGCCGATATATGCCAATAAAAATCATAAAATCTAAATGTAAACTGGCAGCCATGATGATGATGTGGTGCAGAGAATGTCAATTTTGCCTTAAATTTTAGTTGATTGATTGGGACAGAGTTCACAGTAAACTCAGCAGCCACACATTTCTCTGTTCTGTGTCTTCAGGCTATGCTAACCCATTGTTGCTAACTTTGGAGCTAACCCCCTTTACTTTTCCAGCATTTGGGGAAACAACAGATGCGACTTTTTAGCATTTATTAACTGACACACTGTAGTCTGTACTGTACTGACAACTTACTGCTAACCTTTTCCTCTGCCCCGCTCGCATCCACCGTCACTTCTCTGCCGCTCTTTCCCCACTAGCTACGCAAACATACTCCTTAACGGAGCCACGCGACCAGTGGTTTCCCAGGCAACAACAGACGTTGACTCACGTACCGGAACAGCGCTGCACAGACTCCCAAACGCTATCGATTTCCGAATTAATTAATGTTCATTCGCGTATCAAATATTAAAAAATATTTTCTTAGCCTGGCGGGGGTTCTCGTTGTATCATTATGGAGAAACACAGATTCAGTAAACGGTCAGTAAACGTTGAGTACAGTTAGACCAGCAGTCTCCATTAGGTTGGGCGAGTTCAAAGTTGTGAAAACAACGGGGGTGTTTTGAATACACCCCCGTTGTTTTCACAGGTAATTTGTTAGTCTGTCCCTCCCGCCGCAAGAAATAGTGGATTAATCATGGAAAGCTATTGATGTAGCACTTTTCTCCTTATAAAAATAACACGGAGATTATTCGACCAATGAGAATTTAGTCGGACGAGAGCATATCGACCAATTAGTCGACCAGTCGACCAGCAGACTACAGCCCTAGATTTTAGTATCATAATTAAACTCCAAATGTATTCAGATTCAGACATTATAATCCAGTCAAACAAGTTTTTCTCTGACTCGTACGACAGGTCTGGACCACTTGTAAATTTAAAGAAAATTTTAAGTACAAGAAAATTATTGAAGCCACAAATTTTGCCCCTTAAGAACGAATCTGTTGGATGAGTGTTTCCTGCATGAAGCCCATTGTATAATCTAGTTTAGCTCCAGTTAGTCTTAAGCAGGTCACTTTGACATTCATACCTTCCTGACTGACACCCTGCAGACAGAAGGATCCAGGACTCCGGTGTGGGGGTTGGCACTCATTTTGGAAACAAACGTAAACCTCTTCCTCCAGCGAACACAGTTCTCTTGAACCTCCTCTCTGTAAGCAGAAAAAAAACAACAAAAAAAACCCAGTTTGTTATCCTCCATTCACGTACTTCCAATGAATTATTAATTTCCAGAATGCTTTGTGGGTTGCAGAATTCAGTTAATGATGAATATGATTCATCCTGCTGAGGGAATAATACTGGAAATGATGGTGCAGTTGAGACATATCACGTAGAATGACGGTTGATTTACAAGGAAAAAAAACATAAATGAAGAGTGTATTTATAAACAGATAAACAAGAACTTATTCCCAAACATTTCCTGACATTTAGGTCAAATCCAAACATTCTTAAGACTTGGCAACACATGATTTTCTACACGCCATGTTCTCCGACATCAGTTTTTCCCCCACTCTGTCTCACAGCCTCATGACCAGTCTGTCCACTGAGGATCAGATTCATCAGAACAACACTAAGAAAACATGTTGTGAGCAAGTTTTTCCAAAACTAACTGGATTACTGAGCTAATTCCCATGGCTTCTGACACTGATGACAGCTTTTATTTTAGATGATTTATTCAGTGCTTTGGTGGGTAGATATTCAGCATTTGTCACACAACTGGTGACAATTTGGTTTACAGGACCTCACAGCCGACATGTAAACTAGTTTGACACTTTTTCCTCTGACAGCAAATTTGTCGAGGAAACTTCTGTGAAAACACAGTTTGTCTTTGTTTAAAAAGCCTTTAAGTGTCCGTGCATCCTGGTGAAGTGGTGGGAAAAATAGCAAGAGGTGTAAAAACAAACCGGATCGCTGATCTGTTTGTTCCTGAAAACAAAAAGCTGACGTGACTGGCAGTTCAAGAAATTCCCAAGTAATGTCATTAGAAACATTGCAGTGTGCAGCAGCAGCAGCAGCAGGAGGAGGAGGAGGAGGAGGAATGTGTGTCTCTAGATTTGTGTGGTATGTTCTGAAAAAGAAGGCAACCTAATTTGCTTAATAAAGCACTGTGTGGCATGCATTGTGTTTCCAAGTCAAGATTCTTGTCAAAAATCTGTTTTTCTGCAGCCCTACATTTAATTTGTAAAATTAGGCACCAAAATGTTTGCTTGTCTTTGAGGGTAATGTGTATTTATAGTAACCATTTCCATTTTTATCCCAAACTTTCAAAGCCAACAATTAGACCTTTAGTTTAGAGTAATACACCCTTTATGACAGTCATTACAGAGCTGAGCTACAGATCTGTAGTCTTTAAATCTAGTCAACAAATTAAGTGAAGTAGAAGATTTTAAAATAGAACAAGACTAAGAGTCTACAGCCGCGCCAGCAGCTCTGTGAGTCTGTGCTTAAGGTGGCGTTCAGACCGACATTAGCTCTGCGCTGCTACACAACATCATCCAACAGGTTTAGCTCGCCATCTGCGCGACAAACGATACATCAGTTGCCTCTGCAATAAGTTTCCAAAGCTGTAAAATTCTGTCTGTGAGTATTATAAACCACTGTGTGCTGGTTTGACATCCGATGAGCCTTTAAACGCATTAATCTTTAGCTCCAACTCGACTTCCTGAATCATATTTCTTGCATTGTTTTAACGCAGAGCCTAAATACCAAATTCAGCATGCTAGCATGCTAACAATGACAATGCTAACATGTTGATATTTAGCAGATATGATGTTTATCATGTTCACCGTCTTAATTTAGAGTTTTAGTATGTTAACGTTTGCTTATTAGCACTAAACATGAAGTTCAACTGAGCCTGATGGGAATGTTTTTAGTTTTTGCAGGTATTTGGTCATTAAAAAAAATAAATGTGTGAACCAAACTTCATGTAAATCCATCTAATAACAGTTGAGACATCTCACTCCAAACCTCAAAACTCAACCTCATGGTGGCGCTAGAGGAAAAGTCAGGGGAAAGTAGGTTTCATCCTCTGGGGAACATGAACGTCTGTACAAAATTCCACAGAAATTTATCAAATTATTGCGATATGAACCAAAGTGGTAGAAAAAACTGTTAGTGTGCCTAAAAATGAGTTGTTCACTGTTTGCAGAAATAATCCGACTGTTAATTTGTAGTTAATTATGAACATCTCTGGTGCTAAAACAGGGAAACATCCAAGAAACCAAAGCCAGAAAGTTGTAAGTTTCCCTCTAAAATACAACATACTATGAGAAAAAGAAATCACTACAAAATCCTTACATGACTGTTAATGCCAAGTTATAAGACTCCACTTTTCTGTTTTTGAATGACCGTCATTTTGTTAACCAGACAGTTCAAGTTAAATACCATCCTGTTTAAGAGCACTATAATTTGTTTAAATATACTGTCAATCACACAGTAAATGCCAAGCAACAGAGTTTTTTCTTCTCCTAAATGACAAAACGGCTCATTTAGGAACTTTTATTGGATTCTGTCCAACAGCGAGCTGAGGAGAAACAGAATCAGCTGAACAATTTCACTTAAACTGCATGACGCCTCTTTAATTCTAACATATAAATCACAGACAGAGTGTTTCACAGTGAGGCGTGACTGACTGTTACTGAAGGTGGAAGGTTGTGATGAGCAGTTTGTTTCCATTGTAGCTACTTTGGAACAAGAAGTTAAGTACAAGTTCAGCTTTGCTACTCAACCAAACATCCAACAATGTAATCTCCCAACCTGACACCAGATGTAAATTGTATATTTTTTGGCAAACGTAGTATTTATTTGCAGATAAGGACCTCTAGAGATTATGAATATGTTTGTACATTTGATGTCAATCTGACCCTTAGATTTGATGTTTATTCTTCAGAACAAATGGATATTTTTAGAGCTGCAACTGACGATAATTTTAAATATTTTGTCCATAAAATGTCAGAGAATAGTGAAAATGCCAGTTATAATGAAGGTTATAATGACCGTCAAACATGACATTTAAATGTCATTTAAATGACAAAGAAAACATTAAATCATCACATCTGAGAGGCTAAAAACAGCACATTTTGTGGCATATTTGCTTAAAAAAATGACTAAAAACAATTATTTGATTATGAAAATAGTTGTAAATTAATTTTCTGTCGATCAACTTATTGATTAATTGAAAGCTTGACTAGAGGGAAAGTCATTGGACCAGCAAGATTCATCGTCTGGGGACTGAGAACTCGAACTGAAACAACTAAAAATAATTATTTGGCAACTATTTTAATAATCAATTAATCATTTCAAGTGGTTTCTTCTGGCAAAAATGCCAAACATGCATTCATTCACATTGTTATCAGTTTCTTGTTGCTTTTCTTTGTCATATTTAACGGTGACCTGAATATATTTGGGTTTTATGCTGTTAGTTGGACAAAGACAGTAATTTGAAGACATCACTGCGGTCTTCAGGACATCCTGAAGGATATTTTCTGACATAAACGCCAACTATTCCCAAAGTCTTTTTTTATTTTTAAGAGAAAACGCCTAAATTCTCTGGTTCCAGCTTGTTAAATGTGAATATTTTCTGGTTTCTTTGGTCCTCTATGACAGTAAACTGAATATTTTTGATTTATGGACTGTCCGTCAGGATAAAACATGAAATTTTAGGCTGCGTTTTGAGCTCCGGGGAAACATTTTTCACCATTTTCTGACATTTAAAAGATCAAATGGATTGATTGATTGTCGCGATCGACTCATCGATCAACTAATCAAGCCAGCTACTGTCATTAAACCGTAATTCAATTCATATTTAACTTTTATTTCTATTGCAGTTGCTCTGTTTGGTTTCAGAGTACATGAGGCAGTTTGTGGGTTAACGTCAGAACGACAGAAGGTGCAAATGACACACGAACAACAACAACAACAACACACACACATACACAATCTATAGTGCAAACTAGCAGCAGCTGGTCCTCACACTCCCCCTCCCCCCCCTTGTTCACCACTATCCACCATCCTCCACACTGTGCTGTGTGATTTCTACCACTTTACTTCTTCCCTTCAAACACTTGTTAGTATTCTGACAAAACATTTAAATACAAAATATCAATTAAAGCTGAGCTTCTTCCACGTTTGCTTTGGTTTTTAAAATAACTTGATGTGCATCCTTATTGTGTGTGTAACGGTTTTACTGCTATTACTGTATATTTATGATTTTGACAATATTTTATTGTATCGTTATTTATTGTCAGGTGTTATATTAAAGAGAAGGGCAGCCTGTTACAGAGGATGGTTCATAGTGTTGATGAGGTACGCGGTTATTTTCTAGTTTAGTCTCTTTTCTCTTTTATTAAATGTTAGTTTTTAATTAGTAAATTAATCTGCTGGGTGACTTCTCACATATGATACTTATAAAGTTTAAACCTTTGCTGGTTATAGCTTATAATTATTATTGCTGCTGGTCAGACAAAATTTTTAAGTTTTTAAAATGATTTTCAGCTCCAGAAACGTAAGAGTGACATTTATTATTTGTATGTTTATATTAAATTATTAATTAATTTAAAAAGTATAACTGATATTAATCCCTGTTTCCTAACCCTTCTCCCTCTACCTTTAATTTCCTAAAATAAAATCATAAATTAATTGACTTTGTTCTTTTATTCCCTCTTTTTAAGCAGTAACGTCTCCTGATAAGAATCCATCCAAATGATCTAAATGTCTCCAGTTTCTTACCCAGAAATCATGGATGTAAAACACTGGAGATTCATAACAAAACGATTAAAAACATCACAATTAAAATACTCCAAAAACAAGCTGTGAATCTTTTTTTACACTTAAACCAAAGTCCTAACCTTGAATAAAGTGAAGAGAGGTAAGAATGTCACGTTGGAGGATTTATCCTTCTGTCCTTTTATCAATGGAAACATGTGACGTTCTCACAAGTGTACAAAGACACGAGCTCACACACACACACACACACACACACACACACACTCAGCTCTTATCAGGACCCCCACACTATTGGTCCTCCAGTGTGCATAACGGCGAACGTTCCCAAACCACATTCCTCAGTCCAGATGGCTTTGTTCAGGCTCCATGGAAACCTCACACTCCTAAAAATCCACCGACGCTCCGCCAGCAGCTCAGAGGAGGAGGAGGAGGAGGAGGAGGAGGAGGAGGAGGAGACGCTCACACACCAACACTTTCTCTTTCAGCCTCAAGACGTTTTTATAAGCCCTCCGACGTTTGTTTTTAATCTCACCTGCAACACTTGTATCTCTTCTGTTGTCTCTTTTTTAATCACAGTGTTTTCACTGTTTCGTACAGGACGAAGCTGAGCTGTTAACATTTAACAAACATTCTTCAGCAGAGAGTCACTGGCTCTGTTCACACTGCAGCCGCTCGTCCAAAACTCTGACTTCACTGTGTATTTTGATGCAGATCAGCATCCACATGCAGATTTTACAAACCTTTTTTAAGAATCCCACATGCTATCAGTCACTTAAAAATGATGTTTCAGTCCTTAGAGGCTTGTCAAGTGAAATTAATACTTTAATTTCTACTCAATCGAGACCTTTTGATCCTACGTACCTATCAGTAAGACTTCACGGTGTACAAGATCTTAGTAGAAATTGTTCCCTTTTGCTAAAATCACAAATTTAAAAGACTGCAGCAACTTTAGTAGTGAGCTACACTTTCTAGTTTGCATAATTTGGATGTTCTAGACACCTTTTAAGGGTTTTACATGCTATGAAGACATTATATAGACCAAACATTACTCAATTAATCAAGAAAATAATACATAGTTGCAACCCTACTAAGAACTGATGGTTTAAAATTAGTGTCAACAACAAAAAGCTGTACGAGGTCAAACTGTTTCAGTTCTAACAATCGTATTCTAAGGCATGAAGCCGACATATGACTTGTACGTTAGCACTTAAATCATTATTTGTTACCCAAAGTCACAGAGACGTTGTTAAACTTTTATGAAATGCAACATAAACCCTCAAGGGGAAAAGCAAAAGGCACATATTTAAAGAGTGAGGCAACTGTTTACGCCGTTATCGCAACTAAAATCAATCACAGGATGAGATGTCAGGTTCTGGTTCAGGTCAGGAGACAACGGAGAGAATATTTACTCAACGGTGATTAATCAGAGCAGCGTGTTGCAATGAATGTAAGAAAAAAAAGAAAAGTTTCTAAAAGTTTGGGAAAAGTAGAGACAAATAGCTGAATCTGTCACAATCAGTTGAGGATGTTTGAGCAACACAAGCAGAGCTGCATGTAGTTTGAAGTTTAACACGAGCTGGATACACGTTTCACCCAGTAGAGACTTACCGTATTTCCTTTAATAGTGGCCTGAGCCTTTATTTACCTCAACTGCAGAGGGTACCAGGCCTTTATAGGAAGCAGGCTTATATTAGAGACGGGCCTTTATTTTTAATTCAGTCTGTTTGATAAGTACATTTGCTCATATTCTAGTTCGAAGCCTTGTTTTCTGATCTGCTTCCATTTGTTAAATTTGTGTTACTGCTTACCAGTAATTACGGTAATCTGAACCAGAGACTTCCACCAGCCGAGCCGGCTACCGATGGTTTATCCACCCTTGGGTGTGTTCTGATACAACCGTACTATTAAGTACGCCAGAAAAAGATTTTCTATGTCCCAACACATAGTGCACCAAAAATACCAGGATGTCCTGCTACATCCTGTCACATTGTGTAATACGTAGGCCAGCATGCTTTTCAGGCTATTCTGACCCACAATCCTCTGAGCAGCAGAAGATCAGTCACATCGACTGACAGATGACATTGACAGGGCAACGACAGATGAAGCAGTACGTCCCAGTTGTTATGTGCTTTATAAAGGCAGTTGAAG
This sequence comes from Thunnus maccoyii, assembly GCF_910596095.1. Taxonomy (NCBI): domain Eukaryota; kingdom Metazoa; phylum Chordata; class Actinopteri; order Scombriformes; family Scombridae; genus Thunnus; species Thunnus maccoyii. The sequence continues at coordinate 4,242,936 of NC_056541.1, read as the reverse complement.
TTCATACTGTCAACCATACCCCCGGACATTAACAGAGACCCGGATTTTAACTGACTACCTGCCGCTATTAGAGGAAATACGGTAATCTAGTTGAAGTTAGTTTAAAGTAAAATACTGATCAGCAGATGCTTGTTCAATCTGGGGTTGTTGTTTACTAGCAAAGCTCCAACATTCAACACAAATGACTCAGTCTGGCCTAAAAAGCCTGATCAGAGCAGAACTATGTGTTCAATATTTTGTTACCTGACAATTTTTATTTGTTAGCAGGATCTCGCAAAACCTTGACAAATTTCATGAGCCAAGGAACAAGTGACAGGTATTTGGTGCAGATTAGAGTTATCTTAACAGTGAGATTTTTGAGTTTTAGAAGTGTTTGCCTATTTTTTTCTCTGTGTATTTCAATAAAGATCTTTTCTATTTTACTAAAAAAAGGCACCAAATAATCTCACATGCTGTCTGATATTTGTAATCTCTTTAATAATGTTTTTATTCTTAGACTGTAGTCTGCTCAGTCAGGAGTTTGTCTTTTATTTACTGCACTTATCAGTAAAGCTTTATAGTGTGCAAGAATTTAATAGAAGTTGTTACCTTTTTCTAAAATGACACATTTTTCAGACTGAGCAGCAGCCTCAGTGGAAGTAATTTGGATGTTTTTGACACATTTTGAGGCTTTAACACTGTCTGAAGACCTCAGAAAGAAACTCTCCTCATCCAAAAATAGAAGACCAGATACGAGCGGCTCTACAGCACCGAGCTGTGAAAGCAGCCAAGCAGCAAACTTTAACCAGGCCACAGTGACAGTAGACAGACACTGGAGCTGCTCCCACCACAGCTGAACAGAGCTCACATAAACAGAACGACTGAAGGCCGACGCATGAAAACGCCTGCAAAGAGATACAAAGGCCGTCATTGTGCGTGTCCTTCTTCTTCCACGCATTCGTCCTGCGGGGCCCATCCTTTCATCTTGTTGTCCAGTTAAAGCAAATTAGTGTATTTAAAAAAAAAAAAAAAAAAAACAGAAAACCGCCGTGCCCCTCCACCAAACATAATTCCCGACAGCTGAACTGAAAGTAGAGCAAAAAACTTGATGTTTCCCACACACGTCATCCTGAAGACGGAGCAGCAGCAGCAGCAGCAGCAGCAACTAAAAGGGGAAAAAGCGCGACTTCGACGACAGCAACACAATCTGTATTTAATTCACTGTCACTACTGTTAAACGTTCACCGAAAAAGAACATCAGGACAGATGTTGTCCAGTGTTGACGGCACGCAATAATCATCTCTGTCCCAGAACCAAACCAAAAAAACACACACAGATCATAAAAACAGCAAGAAGAGAGGGAAAAAAGTCGTCACGCAGGCTGATTTTTCCCCCTTTAGCTTGATTAATAATCCATTTACATTTACTGCCTTTCACTGAAAGTAGAGCAAAAAAGTAGAAGTATTGCTACATGATCGACAATTACACGCAAATTAAAAGTAACGAGGCCAAGAGTCAAATTAGGCAAATTAGGCCGACAAGATATGGAACATAATACTCCTGCGACTACGTAACATCCAGTAGATAGATTAGGAAGTGGTAGGAAAGCAAATAAAAGCTGAAGGACTGAGGAAGAAAGTAAAAAACCTCAGAGAATCCAAGACTGGAGCCAACAGAGACAAAAAAAAAAAAATGGGAGACAAGGTTTTAATTGGGGAGAGAAATAGAGGATGTGAAGTACTTCTTAAGATTATTTTTGTGGAAACACAGACAGGAAACAACAACAAAAAAAACGGTTGCGTTGGTTTTTTACGGTATGCGACGTAACCACAAGGCCACCAGGACACCCCAAATATACAGTAATTATGGAAGAAACCCATTTTCAGCTTACAAAACAAAGAAACTTCATCACATATATATTTAAAACAATAAAAATTGGTTTCTTCTGTGCATTTAAATCATTGCTTCAGAAACTTTTATTTTTATTTACCTTATTTCTGTCTGCAAGTGTTTTAAGGAGCATCAATTTGAAGCTTTTTTGTTGTTTTTATGTTGTGATCTTTTATATTAGTCTTATTGGCAACTGTATTTATGATTTTACAATTGCATATTGTTTAAAAGATAAGGCTGGAGATTTTCTTTCTGTCAATAAATCTCATGTTTGGATCCAAACCAACAATGAACTGATCTACTAACAAGTATTGTGTGTGTGTATCCAAAGCCTGATTCATCTTATTCCCCTGTGCCGTAAACCTCCAAATGATTAAAAACATGTCAATGAGTCACACCGCTGCACTGGGTGACTTCATTATGAAGAGTTTTGGTCAGGTTTGTTTAGTCGTGGCCTCTTGAAAAAAAAAAGATGTTTTTAATCTCAGTAAGACTTTCCTACTTAAATAAAAAGGTTTAAAAACAGAAGATTGAGGATTGACTGTTTTTTTCCAAGCAGACAGGGAATCTAATGTGAAATAGTGATTAGTTTATGACAACCGTGCATAAAGCAGTTTTTCTTGAAATTTGGAGTGTTTACTTCTTTAGTTAAGAGCAGCTTCTTCAGCCAGATTTAGGTGATTAGATTTAGGTGGAACCAAATCACAGCCTGAGAGAACAAAAGCTCCTTTTCCACCACATGGAAACTCGACTCTACTCGTCTCTTCTTTTTGGTTTTCCTTCAGGCAAAAATAGTGGATAGCACCTGGCATCTGGTACTTTTTTTGGCATCACCTGCATCGAGGTTCCAAGCGAGCTGAGCTGATACTAAAGGGTGACAACAAAGCCTTTACTTTTAACGTTATGAAACGTCCTAAACTGGTCCGAAATCAATACTAGACTACTTCCTTGCTTTATGAATGAAGTGGTACACAAACACACAAAGAAGCGGCGCGTTGTGTGCTTGACCAATCCACAACAGCCATCAAACCTGCAGTCCTGCAAACCCCGCCCTACATTGAGGGGGTTGCTATCTGCGATGGAAAACCAAATCCAGAAAAGTAAAGCGAGTAGAGCCGGTATCATGTAGTGGAAACACGGCTGAAGCTTTGAGGTTTTCAGTGGTTTCTGGGGCTCCGGTTGACTCGTACTGACGTCTACTAATCAGCTGCTCCCGCTTGCTTGGAAAACCTTTCATTATAAAATAAAGTCTGTCATGCTGGGCTCAAGTTACAGGAACTAGAAGCAGGAAAATCTGCATTCTGGCGAGACGACAGGTTATTAAAACTCTGTCTAGTAATGGAGCTGTTGCAGCCTCCATGTGACTTCTGTTTAGACGTCATGGTTGGTTTGTTATTTGGGAAAACTGAGACTAAATGAAGGAAACACAACAAATGCAACAACGAGGTGAACTTCTCTGCTCCAGTTCAGGCTGAAGAAGACAAAGTGCTGTTGTGATTGTATCCTTAAAGTCAGCTGAAAGCCTGAAATGTAAACATGAAGTCCCTGATTTGAGTTGCCCCCCCCCCCCTGCAGGACCCCCAGCATGTGATGACTCAACATGTAAGCAGTGCAAGCCGTATAGGATCCTTATCTCCCATCCTGGCTGCGTGGCTCCTGGGGGCCCCGGCTGCAGCAGAAACACAAACAGCAGCCGTTGGGCCGGGTCGGGTCACATCGAGGGCTCAGATAAACAGCTCGGCAGCAGAGTGCTGAGGAAGCAGACGGATCCTGCGGCGGAATGGTGACGTCAGGACAGACCGGCGGGCGGCAGCAAGAGGCCGCTAAGAGTCAGAGGGGATGTTCCTGTACGCAGAACGTCAGGGGCTCGACCCCAACCGACCACGTGAAGAAGTCAAAGAGGGAAAAGACACTAAAATCCTTTTGCCTGTTCACGGAATAGAAACTTTATGAAATAAACTGAATAAATGTCATTTAAAAAGGGGAAGTCCACCAAGTCCAGTTGTTTTGTATAAAGTCGAGGCTTAAATCTAAAGGTGACCGTGCTTTTGCCGTCAGGGCCCCTCAGCTTTGGAACGACCTGCCTGAGGAGATAAGGCTCGCAGAATCAGTGACTTCTTTTAAAATCACATCTTAAAAACACATTTTTACAGACTTCCTTTTATTTAATGTTGTCTTTTGAGCATCTTTGTATTGTCTTTTAATCTTTTTATCATCTCTCTATTGTTTTTTTTTGTGTTGCGTCTTTGCTTTGCATTGTACTACTTTTGCTTTGTCTGTCAAAGCACTTTGTAAACTGTGTTTTTAAAGATGCTACATAAATAAATTATTATTATAATTATTATTATAATAAAGCAAAGCCTGAAATACAAATTGGAGGCATGTAGTTTGGAAGAGATTGGTTTTCACCAGGCAGGGAGGGTCAAACAGAGGAAAGACCACAGACTGTATAAAAATATGGACGTAGTTACCGTGATGTCACCCGTTGGTTTCTGAAGAGCGGTTTTGAAGCTCAAAGTGAGCCACTCCAGCCGTCGCCATCTTGGCAATGACTGAGTCTGCCTAACTCCCAGCCAATCAAAAATGGGCAAAGAGGCTGAAACAAGCCACCTAGCGGCTGGCGGACCTGTCACTCAAAGCAGCCATGTCCTTCATTATGCATAACTTTACAGCTTAATAAAATTTAAACGGGTGAGTTATAAAAACATTCACCCCCCGTACAGTTGTCATGAAAGAGGAAATTAAACTTAACCGTTTAATTTCCATTGTTTGTACCAGGCCGTAAACATGTTTATTTCTGCTGTAAAGTTGGGCATTTTAACATGGGGGTCTATGGGGATTGACTCGCTTTTGGAGCCACAAGTGGCCATTCAAGGAACTGCAGTTTTTGGCACTTCCGCGTTGGCTTCATTTTTCAGCCCCGGAGGTTGCCGCTTGGAAAAGTCGTTATCGAGTTGCATTATGGGAAATGTATGATCGAGTATTTTTGAGCTTGACCCAAACTAGGGACTTAAAAGTCAGGAAATCTTGGCCTCTGCTGCATCGATTCTGACCGTTCCTTTTCCTATCTGTCTCTTGCAAGTCTCCATCTTTAACAAACACTAAAATTACTGATCTGTTCTTTTGCTATTGGTAATGTTTGACTGTCTCTCCAAAAAGGGCACAGTTCTTTATTTATTCTTTATTTGGATCCCCAAAAGCTTCCACAAAGTTCATAGTTGGCCTATTGAACCTCAGGCTGCGCAATATGTGCATAGTTTTGTTTTTTTCATTTGTCACCATCAATGCAGCACAAGATAGAGGGAGATGCTGAGTTGGTGTCATATTTGTCGGACAGGATATGCGTTGATTTAGCCAAAGTTAGCATGTTAGCATGTAGCATTGCATGTTGTTTTAGTGATACTGTCATTGGTCCTCGTCAAGTAGGGCTACAACGAACGTTACTAACTCTCATTTTCATTAATGATTAGTCTCTCAATTATTATTTTCAATGAATCATTTAGTTGTTAATTTCACACAGAGCCCATGGTGACATATTTCAGTGTCAATTTACAATTAAAACTGAGAAAACCAGTAATTTCTCTTATTTATGAAGCTGAAACTAGTGCATGTTTGGAATTTCTGCTTCTGCTTGCTTACCGAGTCATTTCTATTTGTCAATTTAGGAATAAAATACCTAAATGAAACTTTGAAGGTGCTTAAAGCTTGTACTGACGCCTCAAGCAGTACGTCAACACCTCACTTGTCTTTATATCCTGTTCATTGAGCGTTATGAGTTTGGACAAAATCAGCTAAAATACATGAATGTCTTCCTTCCTCTGAAGTTTAAGTGCTGCGATCTAAGTTATTCTTTTATGGAGATATACTACGGTACCCCCCGGGTCAGTTATCAGCAGTTAACTCCACATCTGTGATGACTAAGAAGAGGGAAACAACGGGAGCTGTGCCATTTCAGCTGGAACTCGACCAAACATGAGGCATAGATCATGTGTATGGTTGTAAATCTTGTTTGAAATTAACTTTTTTTTTTTTTAAACACAATTAAATGATGTCACAATGTTGCATTTTATTCACTTAGAGGCAACTAAAACCTCACAAAAAAAAAAGGTCAATAAAAAGGTCAATAATAATCAATTCAACAGGAATTCCCTTCTATGGAGGAAGTTCATTTTGATTACCTGGTCAGATACCAGAGGAATAATGTCCAGACCCCCCCCCCTAAACACACACACACACACACACACCCCTCACTCACACCCCTACCAAAACGCTAGCGGCTGGAAAAGTGAGAGGAAAACAGGAAACAGCTGTTGAAAAGCTGCTCGTCCCGGTCAATCTCTCACTCTCCTCTCGCAAATTCTCCGGACTTCTTCCTTCCTTTTTACTCATCTCTTCCCTTCACCTACACAGCAAAGGTTGAATGTTCACGCTCACGTTTTAAAGAGTTTCGACCAGGTGGGAAAAAAAAAAAAATTAGCAGGAAACTTCATAAGTCGGTTGACAAAAACTTATAGAGATGGTTTCCTTTGTTACATGAAGCTCTTTTAAACCACAATAAAAAAAACCCCCAATTGGCCATCCATTGGGGTGACGGACCACAAGAACAGCAGTCACATAAAATTAACGACTACTAATTTTCATTATTGATTAACAAAACTTTTAATCTACAGATGTCAAAAAAGTGAAAAAATAGTTCCACATCCAACATGAGATCATTAAATTGCTTGTTTTGTCTGACAAACAGTCCAAAACATAAACATTCTCAGTTTATAATATATAATATTTATATAAAACTGCAGATAAGCAGCAAATTCTCACATTTGAGAAGCTGAAAACAGATATTTTTTGTCATTTTGCTCATTAAATGTACAGATTATTGACATTAATTATGCAATTTGCTCGTTTTGTATGACTAACAGTCCAAAATGTTGATTTTTAATGTACAGATCAGTCATTTTGCTTGATGAATATAGGGCTGCAACTAAAGATTATTGCCAATATTGATACGACTAACAGTCCTAAATGTTGAGATATCATATTTACTGTCATATATGACTGCTGGAACCATAAACATTTAGCATTTTTGCTTGAAAATATCAAAATAGTTGCCAATTAATTATTTCAATCAACTAATTGATCTACTAATCGTTGCAGCTCTATAAATGTCTGAAATGACTAATTGTGAAAATTGCTGTTCAATCTCCTGTTGACTAATCCATTAATATTAGCTGAAAAATGTTTCTGTATTTTCTTTTTAAGCAGTCAGTATGTAAAACACGTCTCTTTTGTCCAGGTGCCGAGTCAAAAATAAGTAAATATTTTATTACATTTAGAAAAAGTAGAATGTTTCAAACTCAAACTGGTCAACGGCTTTGACATCACCATCAAAACCTGAAGGTGCACCGTCTACACCGACAGCCTACAGCCAATGAAGTAACGACTATGGTTCCTCTGTGGCGTCACGCCAAGGAAACCGTGATTCTTCTACAGAGCTGAAACTGAAACTATCTGTAGTCAGGCTGGTTCAAAGTAGATCCCAGAAGGCGACGGTCAAACCAGGTCAGGTCCCGTGAGATTAAAACAACCACACACACACAGACTCACACAGACTCAAGAGAGCAGGCGACAACGACAGCTTGTTTGTGTTATCGGTCTCTAGGATGTGGAGACTATAAATCACACTTCATCAGAAACACACAACGGCGGCGTACGACACGTGAAAACACATCTCATTGTTTTCTACAAGGAGATGTGAGTGTCTGGGAAATTGTTCATCATCTTTCACATTACTGTTGATGAATCCAAGATTAATGACAACTCGGACGAGAAGCATTTAAATAATTTAGACTATTCAAAACAATTCACTCCAGTCAAGTGTCGGTGACGCCTGAAGACAGTCAGTCAGGAAGCCGAACGTCAACTGCGCCTTAACGTTCCCGGTATTCTTGAGGGTTCCGAGTACTACATCCTGAACCGTCCTGCTGGGAAACCTGTGAACACAGTCTGACAACGCGGCGCACTACTGGTCCTTTTCTCCTTCAGTTACATCAGGTACAAGCAGTAGTCATAAGGGAAATTCAACTGTTTCATAACCTGGTATGTGATCATTGTTGTTCTGGCTATTGTTCATGTCAGTTACAAGAAAATTTTACTCATTAATATCACTGCAGACACTCTGAGAAAAGGTGGAAGTGACCCAACTTGAAGTAGCTTCTGCTTCTAGATAACTTTAACCAAAGACTGAGTCATCGCACCAGATTAACCTAATTATATAAAACCCTAATTTAGAAGGGAAATCATAATTTTGTGTGTCAATATACTGTATATGCTCATCTTTTTAATATGGACCCCTGAAAGACTAAACTTAGGGCAAAAAAAAGAAGGAAAAAATACAAAAATACTGAGTTTTTAGCAGTTGGATGAATTTCTAGCGCACAGTTTCGCTCCTTGTTAGCTCCTGATTGGACGGTTCACATATCTGATAGTTTTAAAGCACATGGCTCCTCGTGCAGGAATCTGTTGACAAAACAATCTCACGACGAGGCGTTTTAGTAGCTGCTCTAAAGCTTTCAAGCAAGTCACATGATCTTCATGAGCAGATGGAGTTTGCCGAGTTGACACGAGACTGAAGATGTTCAAATTCTCATTTTTCAGAGCACCTTAAAGACTTCTTGTCCGTGTTGAAGAGCTGCAGCGATTAGTTGATCAACAGAAAATTAATCACCAACTATTTTTATAATCAATTTCATATTTTGGTCATTTTTTTCAAGCAAAAATGCCAAATATTCTCCGGTTCCAGCTGCTTAGATAGTTTTTTTGGAACATACATTATAAAACGTTTGAAAATCTTTATTGATTTTATTGGTCTTAAAAGACCAAACAATGAATTGATTAATCTAGAAAATAAAAAACAGATCAATTGATCATGAAAATAATCATTAATTGCAGCCTTAAAGAGGACTCTGAGGAAGATCATGTGAACTTTGCGGTGAGATCGTTCTGTCGACTACAGTTTCGATTATTTTCTCGATTAATCGATTGGTCGTTTGGTCTATAAAATGTCATAAAATGGTGAAAAACGTTGATCACTGATTCTCAAAGCGCAAGGTGATGTCCTCAAATGTCTTGTTTTGTCCCGACTGACAGACCACAACCCAAAGATATTCAGTTATCAAAATAATTGGCAATTAATTTAATAGTTGGCAACTAATCAATTAATCGGTTGAAATACTGTACATGGTGTAACAAGTATTTCTATTTGTTTGTACTGGTTATAAATGTGCCCTAAAATAAAAATCATCATCTGAGTAAATTAGATTTTAGTTGTGGAAAAAATATATATCAAACAAAACTGATTTTGGCAGCAAATTCCAGCTTTTGACTCCATTCTGCGATACCCACAGCAGTATTTATATGTATATGTGTGAGTGTGTTTCTTGGTGAAAATGTGAAAACGCCGTATGCGTGTTCCTGTCCAATGGAATCAGTATCTGAACAGGAAATAGTCACAATGTGTCCACATCAGAAACACTCGCACTGCAGCTTCTCGGAGCTCGATGTCGCTCATATTTCTCTGAACTCGGTCACACCCTCCTCTTTCTCTGGTGTCTTTAGCCTCTCTAACTGCTCCCACATTCCTGTTTTTTTCTTGACCTTTAGATACAAAAATCCTCTTTATCTTCTTCCCTTGGCTCTTATTTCCTCTCCTATTGCTTCTCTATCAGACATGACCACTGCAGGACGAGAGGAACATTTCATTACACCCAGTTGCTGTCGTTGCTCTGAACCTTAACAGCTTCGTTGCGATGTTTGGGATCCAGAAATGTCATGAAAAGTGTCCAAAAACTGTCCAAAATGCACATCGTCAACATCAAAACAAAAACAAAGACATAAGCCTAAGTCTGGACTCGTGCGGCGGCGAAAAGTCTTGTTTTCTCTGCCAAAAACACGATGGAGACCATATGGTTTCTAAAGCTGCAGAGGGTGAAAACACATGATCCATCAGCACATCTGACTGGGTGGATATACTGTAAATCTGGCTGGATATACTGCACACTTTCCAACGCTGATACCACTCCTGATACTGAAAATGCAATATCAGGTCTCAAATATTACTTTTTGAAAATATATATTGCAGCATTGGGAAAGATTTTGAAAGAAAGTGGTGGAGGAAAAAAAAGGGATTTGGCAGATTCCAGGTTTTTTGAAGCTAATACTTTTGATTTTGTGCTACATGAAGGCAGGACAGGCACTAATTTGAGTAATGTTTACACTTAATTAACAATAGATATGACTGGAGATTTAGTCTATTAATTATTCAAGTATTTTTTCTTCTTTAAATCAGATCAGCTTATGTAATTTCTTCCCAGTATTCCAGTGTTAAACTTCTTGCAGCTGCAATTCTGAGAAGTGAAAACTACATGTACTGAGGATTTTATGTAACTCTTCCTTTTGCCTTTGGCTATTCTTTGTGTTTACCGTGTCCAACTGTTATAAATGCACAGCACTGTTTCACGTTATATCACTAACACTGTAAACCCACGAGTTGAACCGAGGGGACAAATCACAAAAGGCCTTTCTGTCTGTCAGCTGCTCCATCAGTCAATAAATAGGTTACATCATCAAAAACAAGACAACTGCGTATTAATCAGGGATTTACTGTTTATATTTAGACTGAACAGCAGCGGGACAAATTTTGTATTGACAGCAGATATCTTTATTAAATTATCTAAATTTTCTTCTGTATTTTATTCTAATCAGGATGGAAAAACCTGAAACAACCTTTAGATCATCTCAGGACATTGATGCTCATGGCATGTTTGCTTTGAGTTTACAAAGGAAAAATGCTTAACATTTACCGTTTACTGCTTCTCAAAATGTGGGGATTTGACACTTTTTCTCAGCTTTAGATCTTTGTAAATTGTTTGGGACTTTTGGTCGGACAAAACAAGCAATTTGAAGACGTCACACATCCTTTTTTCAACCAAATGATACCATCATATCTTCCTTGAGAATGTCTGATTTTGCATAACAATATGGTGACACTCAAGGAGGTTACTATATTCATAATTTTGAGATAACGCCATGCAGTTTCTCTGCCATCATTGTTGTTTATCTGCTGCTGATGGGTTTTCAAATCCTGATGTACTGCCCCCAGTATACCACCTGGTATACGAGCAAGAAAGCAAATAAGCATATTTTCCATGTCAAACTATTTAAAGTCCAACTGAAATCACATTTAGTCATCCCTATTTGCTGTCAAAAATAAAGTCAACAGGTTTTTAAATATATTAGTTTTGTATATTAAAAGAAGAAAAAAGGTCTTTGGGGAAAGATTAGAAATGCTCCTTTTTGTCTCAGAGAGCTGGGGGGATGTGTGTCGGTGTCTGCGTTTGATTGACAGCAGCTGGCAGGCTACCAGTGTTACATCGTATGAACTGAGACAAAGTAAACAAACTGCTGTAGCTACAAGTCAGACACACGGCGTGTCGCTAACAGAGATTTTGAAGAGCGACGACCAAAGCAGCATCTAACGGGTCCGAAGTGACATTTGCAGGTATGTTTGCATGCTGCATAATGTGCTACAGCTGAGCAGTTAATTAGCTGTCAAACCTGCTAACTAGCATTAGCGGTGCATTTTCCCCAGTGAATGTTTGTTTGTTCAACAAGCGTGTGTTCATGTATGTAATGCGACACGTGGACTGGATGTGCGTGATGCACAATGGATACGGCACAGCGAGTTGATGGACTATTTGCCATATCTGCATTTGAAGATAAACACAACCTCAACTTTATGCAAATGAGTCCGTTCAGCGCAATGCACCTAGCTCACGAAACTCAGATCAAACCGTCAAACTAAGCAGTGCCGATCAAATATGAATCAAGATTATGTTATGTATTGGCTATTTCTCATCTAAAATGTTTTCAGAGACATAGTTTAGTGTACTGTTTAGCTGTAATTTGAGAAAGTTTTTGACCAGGCCGCCATTTTTTCCTGCATGAAAACAAACAAGTCAAAACCAAGCACCGCCCAACTCGCAGTTAGTCTATCCAATCAACTGCTGTGTTTCTGTGGTAAGCTATGTCATTTCTTCAGAGAGAAAAAAGCGGTCCATCATGATCATGGAGGAAACAGCGCCACCAACCAGCCAAAGTGTTTAGTGGTCCAGTGCGTCCTCGCCTCATGAGTTAGATAAGAAGAAGGCTTTAGCAGAAGAGCTAATGTGGGTTGTTGTTCAGACTCTGTGGCTCTTGTGTTGTGTAGCAGGATGCAATCAGGCTCAGTGTGACCATCTGCTCTGCCTTCAATCAAACACAACCTTATGGCTTTACACAAGATGTGATTTACTGTATCAAAATAAGGTCTCAGCTAATGTATGTAGATAGAGAACTGACAGCATCCTGACAAATCAATACCAAACCAAAAAATATAAACTTCTCCTTTTGGTTTCTGATTTATTTCTCAAAGGAGAAAACAAGACCAGTGATTTACAGAGTAGATACGTTTCTGTAGCAGCAGTCGGATGATAAAAGAAAGCTCTCTAAACTCTCAGCAGGCCTGTGAGGTCATGATCCACCACATGTATTAAATGCAGGAAACACTGGGATTCATTAGTGACACTGGAAGAGCCATAACTGATGAGAAATGACACGTTTTCCAGAGAGTTTTTCTTCAGCAGTTGAACTTGTGTCATATCAAAAGGTGGGACACAATGACTGGCCGATATCAGACAGGCCAAACAAAACTCGCCCTGACGCATCGGTCACATTCGCAGCATGTGATCCTCTGTGCTTCCAGACTCGGAGCCAACAGGGACTCACTCCGGGAGGGTTTTCATGCCAGGCAGTGCGGTCCGCTGGATAAGCTCGCTGTTAATTCCTCCACTGTTCGCGACCCACAACAAGGCGAGGCCCCGGCCAGGCCCGCACAAAGACCCGGTTTGTCAGATCTGTGACATAACCCTAATCTCTGTCCCCCCACGGAGGGAGCCTCCCTGCGCCCTCGCCTCCTCCTCTGAGAGAGCCTTGTTTTCAGTTACAGAGATGATAACTGAGATGGGAGGGAGGGAATCTGAGCTGTTATATAACGTCCAGAGAGGAGAGTGACCTCGGACATCTCTGTCCTCACTGCAGAGGACAGGAGCTGAGAAGGAGAGGGGGGTGGGGGGGGTTGCAGAGCGGGGGGGAGATCTAGCGTGTTATTTCTCAGCAGATTGGAGTCTTACTTTGACAAACAAACATTTTTATGAGGCTGTGATCCTCTGGAGGCAGGAACAATAATCTCACTGGATGAGCTAAACCTCGGAGGTTGGAGCCAAAGAACCACAATGTTTGGTAACATAACAATCTGGTAAAGTTGAAAGAAGAGACTCTGATCCACATATGACTAACAATAAACTATTATAGGGCAACATTTCACATTTATTACTGAGTGTTTCTTATTAAAAATACATTAAAGTGAACAATATGATGTTCTCACAACCATGGACACACTGAAATCTAAAACACATTCTGCGATAACATGTTGAAACTGTTTAATCACGCTTGTGTGTGATAAACATATGATTTCGCACGTCTGCAGTGACACGCTCACGTCCTTATCAGCGGTAGAACTGAGAACTGGAGCTGTGTGTGTGGTCTGTCGTCTGTGCCTTCCTGTTTTTTTGACCCTTTGGTGTTGCATGTGAGTTGTGATGAGAAAAGCAAAAAGAGTGACTTGAAAAGTATTCACTTCTCAGGTTTGTTTGCATTTATATCTCTTTAAGAGCCCTGTAGAAGTAAACTATCCAGTTTTTTGCAATAAGACAGCAAACATTACAGCTGGAAACAGCTGCTGTTGCACACAAGGATGATGAAAAGTGTTGAGACTGAACCGCACATAAAACCAAAACAATGAGCTAAAAGGGGTTGAAAACACTCTGTAGAGCTGCAGAGTTGGTGATTATTGTCATTTAATCCTTTAAATATAAATTATTAAGTGTGTTAAATATTACAATACTGGTTAGAGCATCTTTAAAGAAGAGAATATGTTGTTTTTTCTTCCTACCTCACCTCAAGGTTTGAAACATTTGGAGGTTTTTAGCTGCTATTTATACAAATAAATAACTGGAAGTCACCATTGCAGGCTCTGGGAACATGGGATGAGCATTTTCTAAGTTTTCTATGTAGAAGAAACAACAGCTATAAACTGTAGTTCTTTGGCTCCACCGGTGAGATTACATCAGCCTCTCAGAAGTTTTTGTGTAACTAAAACTCTCCATCTGCTCTTTTCTTGCTGATGAAAGGTAAGACAACGATAACAAGCGCTGATGAGAAACCCACTTGAGATTAACATGATCTGTCAGTGTGTGTTTACTTTCCTTCAGCTCGACCCTCGCACACAGACGAACTGCGCCAGGACGATGCTTACGTGAGAACAGGGAGGACAAGCGCATACGAAGAGGATGATCTGCTTTAACTCCCACGTACTTGTCTGTCAGCTCGGGGATTTGAAGTATAATAGGTCTGTATGGACTCGAGGTACCGACTGGGTTTGAAACGCCTCGATAAAAGGAAGAAAAAAGGAGTTTATTAAGGTGTTCTGACACCAAACATGGATTCACTTTCCTCTTGTTTATCACCAGACACTCTGAGATGACTCAAGCACTAGAAGTGGGGCATCCTTTACGTAACCGAGTCCAAATCGAAATCAGGCCCATCCTTTCATGTGAAAAATGGGTTAGTGGTGGTGCAGAGACTCTCTGCCAATAAAACACTTAGCCAGCTAACAATATAATGCCTTGTGTTGTTTTACAAGTTGAGGTTAGTTTAGTGGGTCAGAGTCTCTAAGAGAGAGTAGCAGACAAGAGAAAAGAGCAAGGCTGTCTTTGTGCTTCACTTCAGGTTTGAAAAGAAGGAGCTGAAATGACGTACGGAGGGTAAAAAGTGTCAAAATAAGCTTCGTGTGATGTTTGCCCACTTATTTAGGACACAGTGAGCATCCAGAGGTACTTTTAACACTCATAAACATGCTATGAGATTAGAGAAATCTGCTAAAATAAGCTCAACTTTCACTTTACATCAGGACGACACATTCATTTGTAACACAAGTGACATTTGGGAAACTGTTTTCATGCTGCAACCTGGTTTTTCACATCCGTCATGAGGTTTTGAAGGTCAGACTGTCTCTCAGACTCTCCATCTAAGCTCGTTAACAAGTGTAAAACAGTGGAACAGACATCTGATGTGTGTTTAAAGGTCATATAATCTCATCTGGAGAATCAAATACAAGGAGGGGGATAAGAGATGAAAGTTGTTGATGTTATCGATGTCTGAGGAGGAAAATCTGGACATGAATGAGGAGATGAAAAGTCCAGAAACCGGTCTAGTTCATCAGATTCTAGTGTTATTTAAACAGAAACCACGACATAAAAAAAACATTGAGTTTAAGGCAGTTTAAAGCTGTGAAAGTGTAAGCAGTGTGTGCTGGTTGGAGAGGTTTTGTTGTGTTTAGTCTGGTCGTCCAGCTGAGGTGCCAGTTTAGATACACAGACACTTAACACGGCAACACCCTGTGTTTAAATCTGACTCAGAGAAAAACCAAAAGTCTTTCATTATCCAGCTGGAGCTGATCTGGCTAAAAAGTTGGTGCAATGCAATCCTGAAATACTTAAAACTGCAATGTAGCAGCTCTAAAACCCTAATGATGCAATATTAATCCTACTGCAAATTCTGCAATGATGCATCAGCAAAGCATTTAGTCCTTGGAGGACTTTAGTGAAACTAATGAAGTAAAAAAAACATAAGAAATCCCATACAATCACTGCAATATTACTATATTTAGCATAAAAAAACATGTTATATAGAAGTTTGAGTATCATACAGAATATTACAGTCATAACATAGGAGATGGAAAACTTCATGAATCAAAAAAAGGTCAATAAAACTCACTATATAGCTCCATTAATGCTCTTTAAGGTCCTATAGGTGCTTTAAAGTGACTTAAGTTGAGGGACATAATTTCCAAACTGCATTAAATTGAAAGAAAAACGCTCTAAAATGCCTCTTAAATATATTTTGCATGCATGAAGTGATGTTTGTGGATGTTTAATTTCTTTTTTTTTTACCTGGTAGAAGAAGCGACAAAGTCTCCATCCAGCAGCCGCAGCTTGCAGAACAAAACTCCGTTGACAAAAGGCACAGCGGTCAGCTCCTCCAGGGTCAGATGCGTCTGAAACTTGAATTTCTTCTTTTTCACGAAGAAAGCCATTGTTTTACTGTCTCCACTCGCATAAAAACACGACCAAAACTAACAAAAGAGCGAAGTAAACACTTATTTTAAAAAAACCCTGGCTAAATGAAAAGTCCCTACGACTGTTGTTTTAATTCGTGTTTTCATGCGAACTCCGCTTCTTCAGACATGATTCAGCACAGAAATCTGGAAACAAATCAAGGAGTTCGGTTAAAAATATGCGTTGAAACGGAGAGAAAATGTTCACGTTTCTGGTTTAAAAATGACAAAGAACCAACCTGGAGACATCTCGGGTCCTGTGAGTTTCGTCCGCAGCGGTTCAACAACATAAAATGACAGAAAAAGACACTTCACGTCTTCTTGTCTCGGTACCGAGAGGAGGAACTTTACAGCGGCGGCATTACGTCAAGCTAGCGGAAAAAGTATAAGATGACTTCCGGGTTCTCTTTTTACAAAATAAAGGCGAATCCACATAAATTCACAGGAAGAGGAAAGAAAAGTGTAAATACATGTCAAATATAGGTCAAAATATACAGGAATAGGTACATATGATCTTTTTCTTAGAAATGACACTTTGAGCAAACAAAAAAATCCTAAAAAAGTAAAATTAATTAATTGATTAGAAATGTCCTTTGTAATGGATGTTATTAAGTCCTGTAAGGTACATTTAAAAGTGCAATATATGATATTCAGCCTCACTAGATGCAAACAACTATTTGCTATGTAAAGATGGAGTAATGGCAGTAATCTGTGTCCTCTCTTCAATAAAAAAGAATTTATTTAAGATTTTTTTTTTCTAATGTTCTCCTTGTTAATATAAAATTTCTAATGATGACACTTGTTCACAATCAGTCCTTCAGACTGGTTTGGATATAGAAGGCTAACCTTCAGCAAAATTAAATTAAACCAAAGGCTACCTGAACATTTTGAAAGTGTATTTGAACTAGTTATACTGATTTAAAGTGTCTGATTTTCCTTTTTAGACAATTTAAGATAAATTGTAAACTTTTTTTTTTTTTTTTTTAACATTACTTACTAGAACACCAACACAAATAGATTACAGGATGAAACGATAACTGGTCAGAGTTCAAAGTTAGAGTTATACAGTTTAAAAATATTTTAATTTAGAAAAGTTTTTTTTCTAAAATTTTCTGGATAAATTTATGGATTTTATTTTTAAAGGCAAATAGTCTAACTTCCGGGATTTTACTGGCTAACTCTTGTTATCTTGACTTTACTCTTTGGACTTCCATTCACTGCCAGTGATCTGCAGCCTCGGAGACGAGAAACAGCGCCGCCGTGTGGTGACTTTCCGAACATACTCACGTTGTCTTCATTGTCTGTAAAGTGTGAGGTTTGAGTAAACTCTCACCACCAAAAAAAGCATTTCAAATGTGTTCTATTGATTTGAAGTGAGATCAAAATTAATGTTGTTTTAGTGGAAATGGAGCAGCAGCTGACATTGAGTTTCTTTGCGCTGCAACAACAGCATGAAGAAGCGTTTTATTACAGCTTTAGTTGAACATAAAAATCAGTCAGGTTTGCCATTAGATGTTAATAAGGCCTCAAAACTCTCCACCCAACATAAATAACATCTTAGGCATTTATCACTTTATTTGATCGTACACGTGCACCTAAATTGTAATGACAATATTTCCGACGTCACCTGAAGGCGACAAATACACCTTGCGTTCATGTTGTTGCAAAGAGTAATCTTAAAATTTTTTTATTGCAACTTAAAACCACTAATAACATCAAAAACATATCAACAAAGCAAAATAAACCATATTACAATATTCATTTAAATGAATATGGAATTACAGTATGTCTGTAGGCTAATCAGCATAATAATACTGATATAATAATAATGTTTTTAGTTTGTAACATTCGTATACTTATATTTATATGACATTTGAAGGTTTGCTATGGTCAGAAAATGTACTTTCTATAATGAGAGGAAGAAAAATGCATAACAGCACTAATGCAAACAAGGGCTTGTGTTCAGCCAACAGAGAGCAGCAGAGTACTGGAGTAAAGGATCAATGAAGGCAGACACTGTATCTATAGATCTGATGTCTCAGTCTAAAGAAGATACAGACAATTACTTGTGGACGAAGACTTTGTGCTTACAACACAAATTATTATGTTTTGACAGCTTGTAAAATGAAAAGAATGAGTGTGTACATTCATCCATCTTTTTTTTAAAAGCAGATCAGAAATTTTTGATTTCTGTAGACCACACTTTGCCTGCAGAAACTTTGTTTATTGGGTTTCCAATCAAATAACAGATGAATAGCATATTGAGCTTCAATTCAGATATTGTCATTATAAAAGAGAGCATTTAGAAGACAAGAGAGAAAGAAACAAAATCAGACAACAACAAAAAAACAAAACAAAACTGGTCACCTATGAGAAATAAATAGTTGTGTAGTTACATGGAAAATATAAAAGTAAATATCTATATGTGTGTTCTCATACATTCATACATTTACACATGTGTAGTGGAGTAGTAAATCTCATTTTTTGCATCTTAAAGTATAAAATATCTGTAATCCAAGCATGATGGGTAGGTAGAGCAGATTTCTACCTGACAAGAATCAGGCGTCCAGTTACAAAAGCTTTTAAAGTTTTTCATATGATTTGATATTACAGGCGTGAAGTTGACGACCAAATAAGACAGTAACTGCAGATGATTTGACGAAGACACAGATAATTTGTGAAATTGTATTGAATACTTTCAACTAAGAGTTATGCAAAGAGGGGCATATCCAAAACATGGATATAGGAAGCTGAAGATTGACGACATCCATCACAGACAGGATCAATCTGCAGAATACTCTGGAAAAATTAAAGGACAGTTTCACAATTGAGAGTGCCAGGTGGTTCCCGGACCTGGTCTGACTAGTGGTGGCACGCCCATGGCCGGTGCCAGATCTGCTCACAGCTCTCATGCCCGATTCTGAGATGACACCTCATGGTCTGAAAATTGAGACGGTGAGACCGAGCAGCTTGGGTCTCCAGGCCGCGGTGGTCTCTACGATTTAGAACGCCCCTGCATCGTCCACCTCTAGGGTTTACATGGCACATTTGCAGGTGTTTGCGGACTGATGCAAGGCCACAGACCTCGATCCACATTCCTGCCCCCTGCAGGGTATTTTACATTTCCTGCAGGGCTTATCCGATAATCGTCATGCTGCTTCCACTTTGTGGGTGTTTGCAGCTGCGATTATGGCAGACCACAATGGTCCAAATCAATGTGGTCTGGCCAGAAGCCATCCACTGGGATAGCAAGAGGCCTGCAGGCTGAGGCCCCCCTTGACGCTTCGTTCCTCAATCAGACCTTCAAATAGTGCTGGACAGCTTAGTGGGTCGGCATTTTGGGCCTCTGGTTCGGATGGACCTAGAGGTAATATGTAACCCTCTTGGCATCAGCCAAGAGGGCGGGAAACCTGTGCACCTCGTCTGTGCAGCCCTCTTGTATGTGGATCAGTGACAATAGGGGGTTGGTGGAGCGACCTCCAAATCCGTCCTTCTGACCTAAGGTCATCACCTCCTCATTCAGGTTGAGGGTCGGTTGCCTGAGGGCTCCCCCCCGCCTCCTCATGCCAACAGGGATGAGGAATATCTTCACAACCTGTGCCCCATGCGTGTGATCTGCTATGTTGAGCACATGGCGGCTTTCCAACCCATTTTCCAACCATTTTTTGTCTGCCACATTGGTCAAGCTCAGGGGGAACCTCTGTCTGAGCAGCGAGTCGTTCACTGCATCTGTGATACGATCCGCAGAAGTTATGAGGCGGCGGGTTACCCTTCCTTAGCAGGTCTGAGAGTGCACTCCACCAGGGGCATCATGTCCCCTATGGCACTTTTCAGGGGTGTCTCAGTGAGGACATCCATTTGGCCACATCTTGGTCTTCCACTTCAACCTATCTCAGGGACTTGACTGCTGGTTCGGTATCTCATTCAGTGCTTGGTGCAGTGTCTCGGGGGACCTCATCTGAGCTTTTTGGTAAGTGCCCAGCATATTTCCGGCTTATTGCAGTCTGGTGCAAGGCCCTCAGGCAGGCAGTGTTGGACTGCTGTATGTTTTGGTTGTGTGTGTGTTCAGGCCCAGCTGGGAGTACATCTCATCCGTAACGGCCTTCACCTTATAGGTTTTAACCAATAACGAAGCCTGTCAGAGGGCGAAACACGTACCTGGATGTAACTCCAGTTCTATGAGTACATGCTTCAGACCCAGCTGGTCCCAGTTGTCGTTGCTGAGTTTCAAAGGGGGGCGAGCAGCGGGTGCGCTGGGTCTTTATGGCGGGAGGGTGCAGCGCGGTAGCTGCCTCCTGATTGGGCGGTGAGTGCAAAGCTCCAGGTGCCGAGGTGGAGCCTCACAGGGTAAACCAATAGCGAAGCTCGTTAAAAGGCTACGCCTGTACTACTTCTACTGTTCATCCCATGGATGTGTGAAGAGAACAGACCCCTGGTGATGAGATTCAGGGCTCAAACTCCTAATACAATGCAAAAAAAGCGGAAACGGAACAAAATACTACCTCATTCCACTGACGGAACTTAACAGCGTGACACCCAGCGGAAGTAAAGGCTAGTCGCGTATCTATCGAATTAGCTGGAAGATAACGACGTAGTCGTAGCGCAGTTAAATGTTTAACGTGTAATTAAACAAGAATGTCTTCAGTTCAGTGTTTGAGAGAGTTGATGAACCAGCGACTAACTGCTGCTGCTGAAGAAATATTCACAGTTTTTCAAAAAACTATCGTCGAGTTCGAGGAAGAGATCGACCGTCAGCGCAGACTGCTGGATATCGTTTGGAAACCAGAAATACGGTTACACAGAACAGGTCTGTAAAACCTTAATGATCTTTAAAAAACAGTTTAATTTGACTAATATGAGATCCTATTGTCTCAGATCCAGACTTGTATTTATTTGCTCAGATCTCCGTCTTTCTGTCACGACACTAGTAACACATTTGTGATGTGTTTTGTTCCTCCAGAGCTTCCACAGCAGCATGTATGCAAGGAGCAGAAGATTCTCCCTGAACAGCAAAGTTTTGTTGTTTGGAAACCTGAAATAAATGTACACAGAATAGGTTTGTAAAGGCTTAATATTCTAATACTATAAAACAAAGGAGTCAGCTTTATATACCATCACAGCAGTTAAAAGATGTACAATAACAGTCAAAAGTTTGGTCACACCCACTCATTCAAAGGTTTTCTTTATTATTGCTATTTTCTACATTGTAGAACCATATCGAAGACATCAAAACTGTGAAATAACACATAAGAAATGATATGGTAAACAAACAAATATCTTTCATACTTAAGGCCATATCTTAACCAGCTTCATGAAGTCGTCACCTGGATGGTTTTCAATCAACAGATGTGCCTCGTCAAAAGTTAACTGGTGGAAATTCTTGCCTTCAAAATGTGTTTGGGACCATCAAGATGTGTTCGTATACAGTAAATAGCCCTGTTTGACTACCGTAGGAATCCATATTATGGCAAGAACTGTTTAACTAAGTAAAGAGAAAGAAACCGCTACTGAAGGAGACAATAATAAGACTAGAGTTGTTTAGACCAAGAAACACAAGGAATGGATATTAGACCAGTGGAAATCTCTTTTTTTTTTTTTTTTACTCAAGGCACATTTAACTAGCATGGCTATCTGCAGCAACACGCCATCCCTCCTGGTTTGTGCTCAGTGGGGCCATCATTACAACACATCTCCTGGCTAATATAAGTGACTATTTGACCAAGAAGGAGAGTGATGGAGTACTGCATTAGATGACCTTGTCTCCACAATCGAGATGGTTTGGGATGAGTTGGACTGCAGAGTCGAAGGAAAAGCAGCCGACAAGTTCTCAGCATATGTGGGAAATCCTTAAAGACTGTTGAAAAAACATTCTGATGAAGCTGGTTGAGAGAATGCCAAGAGTGTGCAAAAGCTGTGATCAAAGTAAAAGGTGGCCACTTTGTGTTGTCTTCAGTATTGTTCGACAATGTAGAAAACAGTCACAAAATAAAGAAAAACCTTAAACGAGTAGGTGTGCCCAAACTTATGACTGGTACTGTACTTGTAATTATTTCCTTGGATGTCTGCATCTTTTCTTCACCCTCTCTCCTTTTTTCTCCCTCCAGAGCCCCCACAGCAGCATGTCTGTAAGGAGGAGGAGATTCCTGCTGACCAGCAGCTCTGTAACCAGGAGAGGAACTCCAGTCTGGACCGGGAGGACCCAGAGCCTCCACAGATTAAAGAGGAACAGGAGGAACTCTGCACCAGTCTGGAGAGAGAAGATCTGGTACTGCAGCAGGAGACTAAAACCTTTATGTTGACTCCTACTTATGGGGAAAGTGGCAACAGTGAAGATAAGACTCTGGACTTGAGTCCTGATGAAACTCAGAGTGCAGCAGAGAAAGAGCACGTTGTCAGCATCTCTGTGGTACCAGAAACAAACAGTGACGACCAGCTGCTCTCTTACAACTCTTATGTAGCTGAGAGCCGAGATCACAAAGGAGACAAACATGAAGACTCAGGAACAACTAGAAATGAAGAGACAAAACCACAGAAGAGACTTAACAAAAGCAAAAATATCACTAACAATCAAGATAACACTACCACGTTAAAGATTCACAGTAATACCGTTACAGGGAAAACGTCCTTAAAATGTGACACTTGCGGGAAATCTTTTAAGCACAAGTACAGTCTACATGCACATCTGAGAGTCCACACAGGTGAGAAACCTTACGTTTGCAATACATGTGAGAAAAGATTTAGTTCAACATCAGCATTGAAAGCTCATTTAACAATCCACACAAGTGAGAAGCCACATTTTTGCAGAACCTGTGGGAAAAGATTCTCGAATGAATCAGAGTTGAAAAGTCATAGTCGAATCCACAAAGATGAGAAGCAGTATTCTTGCAAAACATGCGGGAAACGTTTCAAGTTTAGTAACGGGCTGTCGATCCACATGAGAATCCACACGGGTGAGAAGCCGTACCTTTGCAACACCTGCGGGAAACACTTCCGTCACGTGCAAGCATTGAAAGAGCATCTTAGGATACACACAGGTGAGAGGCCGTATTCTTGCAAAACTTGTGGGAACAACTTCCGTCACTTGTCAGGATTGAAAAACCATGTGAGAATCCACACGGGTGAGAAGCTGTGTCCTTGCAAAATATGTGGGAAAAGTTTAAGGTCTAGTAGCGGGATGTTGTACCACATGAGGACCCACACTGTTGAGAGGCCGTACGTCTGCAACACCTGTGGGAAAAGATACCGTCAGATGGCGGATTTGAAAACGCACATGAGTATCCACACAGGTGAGAAGCCGTTTACTTGCACGTTGTGTGTGAGAGCTTTTAGACTTCCTGGTAATTTGACGGTCCACATGAGGAGAGTCCACAAGAGTGAAAAAACATACGTTCCTTTAGTAGATAGATGTCTGTCAGGTTCACACTAATGTTGGCAGAACTGGTTTCAGATACTCTGCACCTTTTTAAAAGGAATCAACTTCAAACTGCCTTCAAAACTTGAGTCTTTCATTCCTCTTGGAGATTTTAAAGCTTTATTATCTGATGTTTTTTTATGATTCTTGTAACCATTTTTATTAATTTTTTATTGATTGTATAGCTGTGTTGTTTCTGTCTGCTTGATTGTGTTCTTGTCTTATGAATGTTTCTTGATCTCGAATCGAAGAAAAAGAGATCTTAATGAGACTGCCTGATTAAAATAAAAAATATGTATATGAGACAACTCATCAATTGTTGGTCAACCTTGATGCTTATTGGCTTAAAAACACGTTTAATTGTATCTGGAACTAAAAAAACACATTTTCATTGTTGGAGCTGAACAGTGGGAGGAAGGTAGCATACCAGCAAGTTATTGTTCCTGTAAGGAAGCCAGGGAAAGATGCAAGTAACCCATCAAGTTATAGGCCAATTACCCAAACATTGCATATATGTAAACGTATGGAACACATGGTAAACGAAAGGTTAATGTATTATGTAGAGAATCAACAGCAAATAGCAGGGTGACAGATTGGATTTAGGAAAGGCAGGGGTACTTTGGATTCAGTATCGTGTCTAGAAGACGAGGTAAGGAAGGCACAAGTTAATAAAGAAAAAGTCTCCGCAAAGTCCCCAAAATGACAATGACATTACATCACATTCAGTTGATAACAAACATTGACTCTTTAGTTTAAAAACATTTGTAACATATATACAAAAGATTTATAAAATGATATCCTACTATTCAATTTTCTTTCACACGGCTCACATAGACGTCAGAGGAAACGAAAAAGTGGACAAACTGGCTAAACAAGCACGTAGGAAAGGAATCATAGACATCTGTATCAAACTATCCAAACCAGAGGGAAAGAAAGGGGATTGTATGGGAAAAAAAAATAACAACAGAGAATATCAACAGTGTTGAGATCAGGAGACAGGAAAGTAGGCAGTGTAAGATACAGGGGAGCATGTTATCCCCAACTGCAATAGATATACTTCAGAGAGGGAGGACATGATGGAGGAAATGTAAAGATTAGAGATGAGAGGAAGAGAATTAAAGAGCATACTGGAGCGGGGTGAAAGTAAACAGGGCAGAAGATAAATGTTTCATCAACTTCCTGAGGGAAACAGGACTGATGGAAAAACACTGTAGTAGCTGACGGACTCCGGAAGATGGCAGTAATGCAACTACATGGAGACTAGCTGCCGTTAAACACCACAGAAGAAGAAGAAGAACGCGGAAGTAAACAACACAGGAGCTTGTCGCTTGGTGTCTTGTGTTTGGGAAGAAGTTCCTCAGCAGGACAATGACACATCTTACGAATAATTAAGCAACAATGCCTTCAATTCAGTGTTTGAGACAGGAAATCAACGAACGACTAACTGCTGCTGCTGAAGAAATATTCGCAGTTTTTCAAAAAACTATCGTCGATTATGAGGAGGAGATCTACCGTCAGCGCAGACTGCTGGATATCCTTCTGAAACCAGAAATAAAGTTACACAGAACAGGTTTGTAAAGGCTTAATATTTTAAAACTAGAAACAGGGGAGTCAGCTTCATATGCCATGTACAGTAACAGTCAAAAGTTTGGACAGAACAACTCATTCAAAGGTTTTTCTCTATTTATATTATTCTCTACACTGTAGAACAATACTGAAGACAACTATAAAATAACACATATATATTAATGTACTTACGTTGCTCCGGTTGCATTTTTTCTTCACCCTTTCTCCCTTTTTGTCCCTCCAGAGCTCCCGCAGCAGCATGTCTGCAAGGAGGAGGAGATTCCTGCTGACCAGCAGCTCTGTAACCAGGAGAGGAACTCCAGTCTGGACCGAGAGGACCCAGAGCCTCCACAGATTAAAGAGGAACAGGAGGAACTCTGCACCAGTCTGGAGGGAGAGCAGCTGGTACTGCAGCAGGAGACTGAAACCTTTATGTTGACTCCTACTTGTGGGGAAAGTGGCAACAGTGAAGATCAGACTCTGGACTTGAGTCCTGATGAAGCTCAGAGTGCAGCAGAGAAAGAGCACGTTGTCAACATCTCTGTGGTACCAGAACCAAACAGTGACAACCAGCTGCTCTCTCACAACTCTCATGTAACTGAGAGCCGAGACAAACATGAAGACTCAGGATCAACTAGAAATGAAGAGACAAAACCACAGAAGGGACATGACAGAAGCAAAAGTCAAACTAACAATGTTTGCAACTCCACCAAAATTCACTTAAACACCTACACAGGTCAGAAGTCTTTAATATGTGACACTTGCGGGAAGTCTTTCAAAGAGAGGTACAAATTAAATCTACATTTGAGAGTACACACAGGTGAGAAGCCGCACCTCTGCAACACCTGCGGGAAAAGATTTAGTGACTTGTCAGCGTCAAAAAGACATATGTTGATACACACAGGTGAGAAACCGTATTCGTGCAAAACATGTGGGAAAGATTTCAGACTTCACAATGTCTTGAAAAGCCACATGAGAACCCACACAGGTGAAAAGCCGTACCTCTGCAACACCTGCGGGAAAAGCCTAAGTGATCTGTCGGGATTAAAAAAGCACATGAGAATACACACAGGTGAGAAGCCGTACCTTTGTAACACCTGTGGGAAAACCTTCGGTGACACGTCGGATATGAAAAGGCACATGAGAATACACACAGGCGAGAAGCCGTACCTCTGCAACACCTGCGGGAAAAACTTCCGTCACATGTCAGCGTTGAAAAAGCACATGAGAATCCACACGGGTGAGAAGCCGTATCCATGCAAAACATGCGGGAAAGATTTCAGGTCTAGTAGCGGGTTGTTGGTCCACATGAAGACCCACGCTGGTGAAAAGCCGTATCTCTGCAACACCTGTGGGAAAAGATACTCTCAACTGCCAGATTTGAGAACGCACATGAGAATTCATGCAGGCGAGAAGCCGTTTAATTGCACGAATGTGTGGGAGAACTTTTAGACTTTTTGGTGACTTGACAGCCCGCATGAGGAGAGTCCACAAGAGTGAGAAGACGTACAACACGTGAGGGAAAAGATGTACCACGGTCTGAAGTGGTGAAGCAGTGTTTCCCCTATAACTGCACAGGCTTGGTGGGCCACCGGGCCAAAGAAATCTTTTCTTTAATGCCAAAAATAACATTAAATATCCATTCATTTGGAAATCAATAATCATATGTGTCTGTTCTAATATGTGAGTCAACCTCTGTGTCGTTGCCAGGGAAACCCTTGACGCGATGTGAGTGCCTCGTCTCTTTAGGGTTTTTCTCGTACGACCGGGCCCGAAAAATATTGTAGGGGAAACAGTGTGAAGCATATTATATTGCATACAGGGAACTAAGACGAATACAGGTTTGCAGTAGTTACATCTTTGTGATTGAACTGATTATGGATTTACATAAACAAAGGTCACAATATCTCAGTGTAATGAAGTCGTACATTTCCAACCATGCCATCAATTATGAAACAGTCATAATATCCCAAATCTTGGAAGAATCCAAGAGTGCACAGTAGTGGCTGTCAAACTGATGGTGTGATTTATGTTTTAACTTTTTACTGTTTTTATACACAACCTCAGTTATATGAGTGGATTTTAAATTCTCTGGTGATGTTCAGTCAGTTATGTTTTCACCTTGTTGACTAGGGTCCTTTTTTTTGTTTGCAGAATTTATATTTTATTTTTTTATGTCCTTTGCGGTTGGTTGGATTTGATACAACTTTTGTTGTTTGGGGCTTCAGATGTGACACAAAGTTTTCAGAGTTTTGTTCATAATAAAAAATAAATAAATAAAAAGCTGGAACCCGTTTCTAACAATCTTTTTTGGGAGTACAAGTTTAGACTAAAGTTACAACACATACAGTAAATGATATATATATCAGTTCAGTGTTTGAGAGAGTTAATCAGCGAGCAACTAACTGCTGCTGCTGAAGAAATATTTGCAGTGTTTCAAAAAGGTTTATTCCAAAGGTAGAATTGCATCAACCAATAAAAAAAATCCTTATCACATATTTATGACTTCAGCATCTCATAATTATGAGAAAAGATCTGAAAACTACGAGGAAAGATCTCATAATTATGAGATAGTTTTCTTGTAATTACAAGATTGTGATCTTGTTATTATGAGAAAAGTTTAAGGTGGTTATCAATCATCATCATTATTAGTTCAGACGTCCTGATGGGTCCGTGTGCATGAAATACAGCAGCAGTAGGAGCAGGTTGAGTCGGTCACAAAGAGCAGAATCAGACACAGTAATCTCAACAGCACATTGTGAGCAGCGTCAGGAAGCAGAGACTGTAACATGTTGTCATATCATTCAGGAAGTACACAGAGGAAAGCCTAGAAAAGGTTGCACAACTACAGTAATTAGGATTATTATCAGAAATCAATATAAAAAATAGTGGAGGTACAAGAGGAGGGCAGACGACGGCTGTGTGGTTTTTTTGAAGACCAGAAGGTGTCAGTAAAACTCCAAAGAAGAAGAAGGAAGCATCAGTGGGTGACGCATATAACCGGAGGGATTATGTAGGCGTACTTGAGACAAACAATGACTCATAGAATGACAATATTATAAGCACTACATCAACATTTATACGTTGTTGAGAATAAATAAAAGCGAATTAAATCAGGTCATCATGCCTCTGTCTTCTCAAATAATGATTGATAACCACCTTTAACTTTCCTCATAATAACAGAAAAGATCTCATAATTATGAGATAGTAAGGCACAATTATGAGATCTTTTCTTGTAATTTTGAGGTATTTTCTCATAATTATGAGATAAAGCCTCAGATTGTTTATTCATTGGTGAATGCCATGTGCTTCCATAGCTCTATATCTCACTGCAGTGATTAAAATATGTACAGTAACAGTCAAAGGTTTGGACAAATTACTGATTCTTTATTTTTACTATTGTAGAACAATACTGACATCATCAAAGCTGTGGGAAACAGTTCTGTCAGATGTTTACGTTGAAAAGACACATAAGAATTCATACAGATGAGGTTTCATAACATGAGGGAGAGCATGTTGTCAGCATGTCAGCTAAAAGCTCCGTGGTACCAGAACCGAACCGTGACGAGCAGCTGCTCTCTCACAACTCTCATGTAGCCGAGAGCAAAGATCACAAATGAGACAGACACAGAGACTCAGGATCGACTAGAAATGAAGAGATAAAACCGCAAAATAGACACTGATAACAGTTAATGTATGTAACCGTACTATGTCAAAGATTCACCTGAATACTCACACAGGTCAAAAGTCCAAATTGAATGAACATACAGTACGAGAGCCGACACAGATGAGAGGCCATATAATTGCAAAATATATGGGTGAGATTTCTGTGTTAAAGGTGACTCGATAACACACAGATGAGAAGCCAAATAACTGCAACACCTGTGGGGAGAAATTCTACCTGAATAGAAAAGACATAAGATAAGATTTCATACAAGCATGTTTTGTTAAACTCAAAGGTTGTTTGTTTCTCCTTCAAACGACTTTACTACTCATATTTCTGTTTTTTCAGGACACCAGTGAGTATTTCAGAATCACTTTTAGAGCTGGTGTTTCAAGTTAAACAAGGAAATAAACTCCATGTGCAAATATATGCTTTAAAACAAAAAAGAAAAGGTTGGTACAGTGTTGATTATATTATTGTATACAGCAGACTCTCTGGTTTGTTAAATAAGAAATAAAAAGTCACATCTTGACAAATTTATCATGTCGACTCTGCACGTTGGATCTAATCTCCAGTTTTAAGAAGAAGAAGAATATATCTCTGATCTAATGCATAAAAGAGGTCTTTAAAAATACAAAAAACTGTTTTTAAAGAGCACTAATAAAATTATTTTACCACATTTTTCAACACTAACTTTGTTTCTAAGATTTAATTCACTCTTAGACTTTGATTTGACAATTAAGACACACCTTACAATGAATAACAGATATAGTTATATATGTTTTAATAAAATATACTTTATATAACTGATAACTGACATAATAATATGTTTTTGGACCAATATCACTTTCAAGATACCTGAATGTCAAGTTTAATTTCAATTAATACATTCTGATAGTAACACTGAATATGAGCATTCTGGCTTGAAAATGATCAGATTTAAACATTATAATAATAATTAATTTTAATTCAAAGCACCTTTCAGGTTACTCAAGCTCACCTTACAGAGAAAAGACAAAAAACATGGCAAAAGAACAGTAATAAAAGCAAACAAGTCACAAAAAAACATTAATAAACAGCAACTTAGAAGAAAATAAAAACAGCAGACATGAAAAAATAAAATTCTAACTGATAAAACAAAAACCAAACCAGAGAAACAGCCCCAAAGTAAATAAAAGGACAGGTTCACAATTAGCCTTCTGCCTTTAAACATCAGTCAGGTGTCTGTATGAACAGTGAAAGAGGTTTTCCTCGCTGTATCATTCCTCCTGTTCATACTGGCTGTTTAAAGATCCTTCAAATGTGCTTTCAATGTAAGTGATGGAGGCCAAAACCCACAGTGTGTCCACACAGTCATTTAAAAGTCTCTGTGAAGCTTATATGAGTCTTCAGCAGTCTGAGTTAGTCATATCAAGTGGATATCTGACACATTTACAGTCTTTATAGCATCAAATTCTCTCTTTGTGTTTCCCCTGACAGTGTTTCCCTGTTGAGCTGCAGGTGGAAGTATAGTAACAAAAAAAGGGACTTTGGCACTAAAAAGACTGTAACGTTGAAAGATATCTACTTGATTTGACAGCTGAAGCTTCATATTGGCTTCAGATAAACTATACTAATACATTTTTTGCACAGAAGTGCATTATGAAGGGATCTTCTAATGGCCAGTATGAACAGGAGGAATTATTACAGCAAGAAAAACATGTTTCAATGTTTATTTTAGCTCCTGACTGTTGTTATAAGACAGATAAGAAAAGGTGCAAACTCATGCTTTAACACAAAAACATGCGTATAGATTTCTTTCTCTTTATCTCCACATACTTTTTGGCCGTCATGTATTATCTGCCTACAGGTTCAATCCAGAACTTCAAAAACCTGCATGGAAACTTCTTTTATAGGTTCAAGTTAAACCAACTTGAAGGAAACAGACAAATAAGTAAATTAGTGAAGACTGCATCAGTACCAAGAAGACACAGAACTTTGCTCTGGCTGACAGTTAATCCACACGCAAAGGTCTGTGTGAGTGCGTGTGTGTGTGTGTTGTATGTAAACCCAGACAGGATCAGCTGATGGCCTCGGGGCTTCTTGCAGGTCTTGACGTTCCTTCAGTGCTTTTTTTGGATTTTGGCACTCATCCTTGTCCCAGTTTATTTCTACAGCCTTCATCCCTCAAGGTGGTTTTTACAGAGAACAAGATGTAGTTACTGCACTAGCAGATGCCAACATGACGCAATGCTGTCGGCTGCAGGGTCAGTGACAACAAAGTTCAAAACCACAGAGCATTTTGGCAGAGAATAAATACTAAATAAGTAAAACATATAAGTAGAAAATGTTAAACTAAGAACTTCAGTGACAGAAATCAAACAAGGGAACAAACTGAACAAGAGGTTTTATAAAACTCACTCACTTATATTGTCTGTTACTTTTTCTAACTGACATTTCTTTTTCTTCTGTTTTACTGCAGGAGAGTCTGTTTTGTTTTTGACATGCTGCAAGACAAATTTCTCATGCAGGACAGTGAAGATTGAACTGAAACTAGAGTAAAGCCCTCATGATTAATGTCTGTCGTTGTTGTGTTTTTTGTAATCTGTGTTTAATGCTGGGCTGAAAATCAAACTTTCTTCTAGATAATGATAAGGTTCAAGTTAAAGTTGCTAAATTGTTATTACTAGTGCATGAACTTTACACATTTTGCAGATATTCAAGATTAAAAAACTTATCTGAATGTATTTTTTTTGCACCCTGTTAGCCTTTGAAAGCAGCATTGCTCCATGTTTACTGTGTGTTTTATTCTGTGCTTGGCGATTAATTGCAAATTTGTTAGGAAAACTTGCACCACTAAAGTACAAAATCAGCTAAGGCATGGCCTTGTGGCCTATGAGCTAATGTTGCAGCCCTGTATTGCAGAGGCAGGATCAACGACGTCCCAACAACTAATCTTTGGCTCGGGATCCCTGACAAGGTCATCTGACTGTTACAGTATGTTTTAGGTATTCTTGTGCAAAATGAGCCTGCAGGACACTTGAAAGCAGCTGATTTTTAATGAGATGTCATGATGGTAAACAAATTTCAAGACAGATTTGATTTATTTTGACTTGTCCTGTTATAAATTCCATTGCTTGCTTTGTTTTTAAAGGTGTTGCACAAATAAAGACTTGCTCAGCTTCTGCTTCGACTACTTATTATGTTCATTATGCATGCTATTTATAGTTTTTATTATATTTACATTTTATCTGTCATGCCCATGTCCAATGTTGAATTGAATTAGTCTTTTATGTTTTGGTTTTCCTTTCATTTTCTTGGTTTAATGTCATGTGCACGTTATTTTATTGTATTTACATTTTATCTGTCATGCCCATGTCCAATGTTGAATTGAATTTGTCTTTCATGTTTTGGTTTTCCTTTCATTTTCTCAGTTTAATGTCATGTGCACGTTATTTTATGACAGAGTAAAATCAAATAAATCATTATTAATATTATTATTGTTGTTATTAAACCAAGTAGTGCTTGCTTTCATAATTAGTGTGCTTGATATTTGAACTAATATTATTATATTAGTATAACAATATAAATGTTCGTATTTTCTCTTTACGAGTTTGTTTTTGGATCTATTTTTGTGTCACTGAGGTTATCTACCAGCTGTTACTATTCACCAGGTTTGTTTTTAATCAGTATCTGTTTCTTGCTTTATAAGGTTGAAGGATTTTGTTGTGGATGTTTGAGCTCGCAGTAGCACATGTGCCGCCAACCCGCCCCTCCGTGTCCGCCTCTGCCACGGTTTGAATGAGATTGGTCAAAATTTCACGAGCCGGACGAAATAAAAGGACGGGATTGGTCGATTAGGCCTCCTTTCTTTGACAAAGAAGAAGGCGGGACCGAGCCGGGCCCATCAATGGGCGAGCTCTGCGATTGGCCGGTAGTAAAATGACGTCCACAACGTTCCCAACAGCCAATGACGTAGCGATACTCCGTAAAGGGGCGTGACTTCCAGAGATTCTTTTAGGAGCCGGCGTTTCTTTACCGGCATTTCAGTTCTCACCCGCGGCGGGCTAACATCTCGCTGTGCTATTTATTTATTTATTGTAGAACTTTTTAAATTTTACGGAGCCAAACATGCTCAGCCTGTGCCTTTACGTCCCCGTGTCTAACTCAGACCCCGTTGAGGTGGAGTATTTCGAGTCTAATGGTCTGCCGTCGGAGCTGAAGTCTCTCTTCAACAAATTGAGCGTGCTTCTGCCGTCGCAAGAGTTCACAACGTATCAAAGGTGGCGAAAGGTAAGAAGAAAACACTCAAAGTCAACTTTTTTAAATGTCAAAACACATCCTGGCTCAGCATGTACTATTACCTACTTCTTTAAATCCAGTTAACTTACTTTGACCGCCACTAAATCCTTTCTTTCCGGGCGCCGGAAAGATTAGCGCTGTAGTAAAAAAAAGCCTCTACGACTAGGCCGCACAGCTGCCCGGCTTCCAGAAAAGTCACCACGAGAATATTTCTGTCTTTTGAGAATACTTGGATGTAACCACTGAACACATGTTTAACTTTACACTGTTTTTGTTTATTAAAAAACTAATGCTACCGCTCATTTTTAAAAACCGGCGAACGAGCCAGCACCGCCTGAAGCCGGCGTCATTCATTTAGCAGAGAAAATCCACCCTAAAAAGGAATGTAGGCTGCAGTCTGGTGCATTTTTTTGGTTTGGAGGAGAAAGCCAGCATCTGATGTCATAACGAAAGTATGAAACTTTGTAATTTTGCGATATAAACAAAGTACTTTGCATGACAACATTAGATTAAATCATTTCGGCATTAAAATTAGATAAAAGCAAATGTAGTGCGGTGGAGTGCTACTGTGCTCCTTCATTGCTTCAATAAAACAATTCTCATCAATAAAACAATTCTCTTATCAGACATTACAAGACTAGAAAATAAATACATAACAGTAAAACGATATTTAAAAAGTGAAATAGACAGATATGACAACAGATTATGCACAGTAACACTGGAAATAAAACATAATAGTTTTTTTGTTTGTTTTTTAAAAAAATGTCAGATTTTCCTGCAGGGACTTCATGCCTTATTCCTTTTAAAGGACAAGTTCACAATTGTTCAACTCTGTCTTAAAACAACAATCAGGTGTCCATATGAACAATGAAAGAGGTTGTCCTCACTGTAATCATTCCTCCTGTTCATAGTGGCTATTAAAAGGTCTTCAAATGTGCTTTCAATGGAAGTGATGGAGGCCACACAGTCATTTAGTGCAAAAATACATTTAAAAGTAGATGTGAAGTTTACATGAGGCTTCAGCAGTCTGAGTTAGTCATATCAAGTGGATATCTGACACATTTATAGTCTTTTTTAGCATCAAATTCCCTCTTTGTGTTTCCTCAGACAGTGTTTCCCTGTTTAGCTGTGATCGAAGTACAGTAACAAAAAGAGGAACTTTGGCACTAAAAAGACTGTAATGTTGAAAGATATCTTCTTGATTTGACTCAAAACTTCAGATAAACTTTTAAATACATTTTTTTGTACACAGGGATGCTCCTGGACTTTGGCCCCCATCACGCTCCTTCTCAGTTGGAAATCAGATTTCAAGTAGTGCAAATGAAATGTCATCTTCTAATCGCTCATGTATTACTTGTAAACATTCCTGATGGTGTAAACTTGAAACCTGAACCTTGATTCTTGTATTTAAAGGTTTTGCTGTACTTGGAGCTCTTGCTCCATCAACAATCAATAGGACACGGGCCCATTTGTAACCTGTCAGATTGTGCAGTTCTTGCACTCAGCGGGGGTTCACTTGAACTGTCATTGTCCTGTTTGTGTTCAATAGAGCAGTTACAACAGCTTACAGCCTTCTCACTTGAATTTCAGACCTTTTTGGAGAAGGGCAGTACAGGCCACAAAATTAGCACCAGCAAAATGCTGGTAAAATCTGCAAGTTGCTGGTGGATATGCTTCACTCACCAGGCAAAACAACTATGGTAATCTATTGAAAGGCTGATAAAAATTTAAACATTCACTAGCCAGTTGGCCGTTGGACAAAAAAGGTAAAGTACAAGCACACAAACGCTGGAGGACTGAGTGCATGTAGAGAAATGTAAATACTTGAAATTGGTCACGTGGCATTCCCCCTTTTTAAACATGCTGTAAGTCACATTTATGTACTTGTGCAGGCAGGTTGGCATGAGCTACAGGAGGAGAGGCCGCAGGATTGTCTTGAGGTATAGATTACTGCGTGACAGTCATATGCCTGCGCTGTGGGCAGCGGGTCAGTCTCTGTCCTCGTCTTGTTTTACCTCCCCGGAGGCCCTGAGCTTAGACAGGATTAAAGCAGTTGGCAGGTCAGTTAGCAGTTGAGGTCAAAGATAGACCTGGCTGTCCTGAAAAAACCAATGTCATCACTGTCATTCAAGAATGCCAAGAGCAGAGAAACTTGGCAAATGGGTCACAGTGGCTTCCCGTGGGGCCATGAAACACAAGATGGCACACCTTTTTAACATTCAAGGCTGTAGCTAAATGTTCTTGGCGTTCGTTATTTGGCGGATTTAGATGCTAAATTTAAACATGGATGCTAATTTTAAACATAGAGTACATATCAGAACTTGTTGTACCGGTTTCATAATCTTGGCTGTAAAAAAAATGGTTTGCTGTATCAACACAGGTGACTCCTCTGCACCCTGTAAAGTGTCACCCACTGCTGAAACTAATGTTTTTACCTGAAACTAAGTAAAAACAGTCTGATGCAGCGGAGTGCTGCTGTTTTCCTTCATTGCTTCAATAAAACTATACTATTATCAGACATTACAAGACAATATTTTCTTATTGCCTGTATTTTTTTTTTATTATTTCTTGCAGAAAACCTTACATAGGGAAGAACATGACTCAGACGGACAGCTGGACTTTGAGGAGTTTGTTCACTATCTTCAAGATTACGAGAAAGACCTCAAACTTGTGGTGAAGAGCCTTGACAGGAAGCATGCAGGTGCGAAAGCAGATGCCTTGCAAATTTAAGGTTTCGGTTTCCTTGCACACGTCTCTGTGCTCCTTTCATTTCTCACTTTGTGTCATTTTTTTCGAGTCAGAATAACGTACAACTTGTCTTTATATCCTTTGTCTTAAAGGTCGCGTTGATCCTAAGGAGTTAATGCAGTCTCTTTGGGAACTCGGGGTGCATATTTCCCCGCAGCATGCGGAGAAAGCCCTTCAGAGGTAATTTTATTGATGTTTCATACTCTGGAATTTTTGATGTTTTGGTTTCAGGGGCTCAATATCTTACATTTTTTATCTTTCCTTTTTTTTAAAAGCATGGATAAGAATGGAATGATTACAATCAGCAGTAAAGAATGGAGCAACTATCCCATGGAGGAGAAGGCTGAGAGCATTCCTGAGATCATCCTCTACTGGAAACACTCCACGGTTAGTTTTGCCGTCTGCACTGAAACGTTTTTCCCCCAAAAGGAGGAAACTGTACAGACAGCTGAGCCGCAACAATGCTGACCTTTCACCGCCAACAGCCAACAAGGAAGTTCTGAATCATGAATCACGAATGTGCAAACTTCCAGAAAACTCCCTCCTTTTATTATTAGGAGTTGGTGTTGCGTAAATTTTCTGATGTCATATTTTCACCCAGTTTCAGATCCAATAATAGTATCACTTAAACTCAACCTAATCTAAGTATTTAAGGCATTATACCTCCCTCCTGTCTGAAACAAACAGGTCAGTTGGAAAGCAAACTACATAAAAGGCTCAAGTCGTGCGTCAGCAATTAAGCTCCATTAGGCCGTGAATGGAATTGTTCCCATTCGGGGAGGATTATGTCAGAAGGATTTGCTGTTATGTAAAAGGAGCAGCAGTCAATCAGAGCCGGTGGCGACTTGAGTGATGTAGCACAGCTCCCACGGGAGAACGGCCTGATCTTGATTGATGTTCGAGTGTTTTACTGCTATTCAGCTAATGAGAAGCAGCTTCAACTTGGCACTGAGTAAAGACTGAACCAGGGCCAAGAATACAGCTAGAGTTTAACTCTCCTGTCCTCCCCAAGAGGCCAAGCAAATTGCAGCTAAGTTACTGATGAAACTGGAGCTGCTGGGTCATACCAGTTTGCAAGCAAAAAAAAAAAAAAAAAAAAGATGTTGAATGCTCTGGGAGGTCATGGGTTCAATCCATGCAGCAGAGCCAGAATGCAAAGCTGGTGTCCCTGAGTGACACTGGAGCTCTGTACCTGCTACCAGATATGAGCAGGAGGTGATTGATGTCTTCTGATTAGGACAGGGCGGTAAATGGCAAATTTTATTGACTCACTAAAATTATATAACAATGATGCAGTAAAGATCTCACAGATTAAGACCTTTTTTCACATAGAGTAGTTTTCTTGAATCTTGCTGTTCTATGACCGTCCAAAACTGCTTTTTTTGGGGGGTAGTCTTTTTTAAATTTAGACATGGTGACCACAGTTGGCACCAATCCACCGCTGCAGCTTTACACCGATCCAGCTGTAAGCCGTGTCTGCTGACCCAGATCGTCTGGAAACTTTTCTCCTTACACACTCGCACTCTTTGACCTTTTGCCGAGGGGGGGATCTTCATTAAGATCTGATTTCAAAGAAGCACACTATGTCCACGACGATCTACTGAAATCAATTAACTTGACACGAACTGCAACACCTGTGGAAAAGAAACCCGGTGCACCGTGACAGTCGCACAGTTTGACCTTTTTTACTGTGGCGGTGGAGGCCCGTGATGTATACTCAGTCATGCGACCGCTGTCAAGCACGCGCTGCTAACGAGAAAAATGTTCTGAACAGGACACGTGCAGAGATGCAGTTTTAAGTGTCTTCTGTCAAGTTTTTTTAACTAGCAAAAACTATTCTACTAAAAATATCTACCAGATAGGACAGGAAGCCACCTCTGAAATTCTGTAAATCTAATAATTCATGTCTCTCTCTTCCTGGTAGATATTCGATGTGGGTGATAACCTGTTGGTGCCTGATGAGTTCACCCACGAGGAGAAAATGACTGGAATGTGGTGGAGGCACCTGGTCGCAGGTGGAGGAGCCGGAGCCGTTTCCAGGACCTGCACCGCTCCGCTTGACAGAGTCAAAGTCATGATGCAGGTAAGACAAGTCTGCAGGGAGTTTTTTTTTTAAATAGACGGGGAAAGTTTGGGAGCAGAACAGTGTGCAGAGGAAACTGTGGAAACTCTTATCTCGCTTGTTATTTGCTGCAGAGGAGAATAATCATCAGCTTTTGGGTGCTGTGACCCAGTTGTCAGCTGTTTGGCTCAGTGAGGCATCATGTTAAAGTCCAATCTAGAGATTAACTTGTTTTTTTTAAAATTTTTAATAGTATAAGACTCTCCTAGAGGGAATAATCTGAACCTCTTTTGTAACTCCAGGTGGCACAATCAGTTAAACAAGGAGAAACTTGAAAGAAATTGCTCAAGAGCCTAAGTTACCTAATCCCATAAACAAGTTAATGTTTAATAGAGAGCAGGGGGGGGGGGCGGAGTCCAGGGGCTGATTGTCTATCAGAGCCAGGCCACCTGACCGACCAATGGCGGCTCACAAACGTCCGTAACACCCTTGACTGCGTAATCCTGTGTCAGATCCACCGTCAACGACGGGCTGAAGGTCTTAACTGTAGGCAGAGTCAGAATCTGTGTCAACGGCCCCGATTTGCGTCAGCTGTCGCGTGTAAAGGTCGACTTTGAAACAACCGTGTGCCCTATTGATTTGTTAATGATGCATTTGGGTTATTTACCAAAAAAAACATTCGTGGCCCACATGGCGCCGATCCAAATTCATCCCAAAATTCCAAGATTGAGCTGCCGGACGCGGCCAGAATTTGCCAGCTTTGGGTTTGTCAAACGTTCCCATCACATTTATTGATTGGTTGTTGTTTTTTTTTGTTGGTCTTCAGGTTTATGGATCCCGAACCAACAACATGTGCATCATGAGCGGGTTGATGCAGATGATCAAAGAAGGCGGCACGAGGTCGTTGTGGCGAGGCAACGGAGTGAACATCATCAAAATCGCCCCCGAGTCGGCGCTGAAGTTCATGGCGTATGAGCAGGTACGTCACAAACACACATACACCGGTAAATGAAACACTTCCTGATGGCAGTTTAATAACATCTTTCATCTCGATTGATTTCTCCAGATCAAACGTTTGATCGGCAGCGATAAGGAGACTCTGAGCATCCTGGAGAGACTTGTCGCTGGATCTCTGGCTGGATTGACCGCCCAGAGTACAATCTACCCCATGGAGGTGATTATCAGTTCAGGAAACTTCCTCTCCAAGTTTCATAGAATTAATAAATTGACTTTTTGTTTATATGTATAATAAAGTTTAGAACACAGCCTACATTCCTGGTATCAATGCACTAATTTATCTTCTTTTTCTGTCTCCAGGTGCTGAAAACCCGTCTGGCTCTGAGGACGACGGGTCAGTACTCGGGTATCGCAGACTGTGCGAAGCAGATTTTCAGGAAAGAAGGACTCGGAGCGTTTTACAAAGGTTACGTCCCCAACATGTTGGGCATCATCCCCTACGCAGGCATCGACCTGGCGGTGTACGAGGTGAGACGTCGCCACTACACCGACTCTTATCCTATCAAACTCCCTCCAGTCTATTTTTAGTTTTCTCACATTCCTGTCAGTAGTATCGAGTTGTGTTTTTTAGTATCGCTGTGGTAGGAATGTTAATCTTCAGGCTGAAAATTCACCACATTTACACTTTCTTTCTTCTCTTTTTGTGAACTTTGCACACTGATAAAACATGAGTATGAAACCAAATATAAAATACAAGAGAAGTGTTTATTTAAAAAGCCAAAAGGTTTTATTACAACATCTTACCTCGACATGAATAAAACTTGAGATGGCGAGCAAACACATGACTGGATTATATAACAGAATCTAAATGACATAATACTGTGTGTGTGGGGGGGGGAAAAACGGTCAAATACACGAACATGATTAATCAATCCTGTCCTTCTTCTTCTTCTCGTCAGACCTTGAAGAACAGCTACCTGCAGCAGTACGGCATCAACAGCCACGACCCCGGCGTGCTCGTCCTGCTGGCCTGCGGCACCGTGTCCAGCGGCTGCGGTCAGCTCGCCAGTTACCCCCTCGCTCTCATCCGCACCCGCATGCAAGCACAAGGTGAGGCCTTAGTTCCCGAAATACCAGTTCGTAGTAATCTGACTACTTCAGGTGTAGAAAACGGACTTTGCGTGTCACAAATGCATTGAGAGGAGATTTACGTCTTAAATTTGACCATTTTTCCTATTAAGACATTCCAAATATTGAGTTTTTCCTGGAGAATTGTATTATTCTTACAGGGAAAATGCATCAAATTGTACAGCAGTGTATCACAGCCACCATGATTAAAAAATATTTGCTCAGTTTCTTCTCATAATGAGAAACTTAATGTGAAAAGTATCTTGTTAAAATGTGACACTGAGTAAATATTTCGTCACGGTTGCATCAATACGCTGTTGTAAAACTATATTAGACATTAATTGGAAATGTAGTCAGCTGCTCTTTAAGGCACCGCACCTACTTTATTTCTGTGAAAAGCCTCCACAGCTGTTGTCAGTCAGAGGGAGGAAAGTTCATGTCAGACATGAATCAGTGATGCTGTTGCTCAATAAAGCAGCAAACGCTGAACTGACACATTTAATACTAGACTTTTTAAAAAAGTGAAACTTCATCAAATCCAACTAGTGAAGTTCAGACAAAATACAAGTTTAAAAGTTTATTTGACCATCAAACCCAAAGTGATTTTAAGTCCAGAGAGTTTTAAACAAACTAGGAGGCTCATAATCTTTATCTCTTTATTGCAACATCCTCTATTGCGACATCCTCCTGAGTGTAATCTTTGTTATCTTTTGTAGCGGCGTCAGGAGGCAGCCAGCAGATGACGATGACGGGTCTCTTCAAGCAGATCTTGCAGACCGAGGGCCCCGCGGGGCTCTACAGAGGCCTGGCCCCCAACTTCCTAAAAGTCATCCCCGCTGTGAGCATTAGCTACGTAGTGTACGAGAACATGAAGACACAGCTGGGAGTGACCTCACGCTGAAACTCACCCCCCTTCTCATTGTCATATGACAAGTGACCCCTACATACCCAAACCCCCCCCCCCCCCTCCCCTCACCTCACCTCCTCCAGTCAAGGACTCATGCTAAGGGAATCCCAGGGACCTGTTGGGGTTCGTGGAGCGATCTCATTCTGTGAATGTCAGCTGACGAAAGACGAGAAAGGACACTGAACGTTGGAAAGATGGAGGATATGGACTCTGTGAGCTCAGGTTGTCGGGACAGTGACCGCTGCTATTTATGTTTTAAAGTATCAGGAGCTTGGAAACGAGAAACACGTGGAATGTAAGAGACTGTAAATCGAGGACCAAATGCTCTTCCTGCCACTTTGTATTATGGTGCCTGAGGAAGTGTTCAGTTATGTTTTTGTTTTTGTTTTTTTCATGTTGGTGTGACATTGCAAGCTTTGGTCAGTCAGCATCCGTTAAACATGCACCACCTCCTCCCCCCTCCCCCCCTTTTTATATAAATCTACTGAAGATGGAGCACGTTTTACATGGCAGATACAGCATTAATAAGCTCTTAAGAAGTTTTATTCTTTAACGGTTCTGCCTGTAAGGAAGAAAAAGAGATTGTGTTCCTGGAAAAAGAGAGAGAGGGTTTTGCACATGTGAGTTTGATCTCTCTCCACCCCTGTCCTGAATGAATGAATGAATGAACGAACGAACGACTGGCTGCAGATTATTTATTTCCATCTGTTCTGTATTTATTGATTTTTATTGTCTAGAGGAGGAGATAAATGCTGCATGTTTCCTGTCTGAGTAGCCAAATGTGTGATTGCTAACAGTTTTAAAAAATGCAGTTTGACTCTATTCAGGGTGTGAAAGTTAACACCAGGCAACAGCCTTATTGAGTGGCTGTCAAACACTAAATGTAGTTGTCTGGTAAAATGCTATAAAAGGGGTGTTGGAGTTTGTATCCGTTAGTCACTTTGGTTGATACTTAATCGACTGAAGGATGACGTTTTTCAGTGCAAACAGATGTCTGCATGTAGATGTAGGATGTTTTTTGCCCTTTTTAAAAAGAGAAAAAGTATAAATGTCTTAATGTTCACCTCAGGTTAGATCATGTTCACCTCAGGTTAGATAATTATTTAATTCACAGAAGAGCACTCGTGGGTTTTCTTTTCACATTTATACTCAGAGGGGGAAGTAAAAAAAGGGCTTTAAAAAGATGAGCAACATAATGCACTTTAATCAAAGCTGGAAGAGCCTCTGAATGTCATATCAATGCAGGTAATAATTCTTTTGTAAAGAATCAGTTTTTAGTATTGTTTTAATGGACCATTTTGATGCAAATAAATGCAAATTCTTGTTTATTCTGAGTGTCATGTCTCTCTTAATCTGCATAATCCTGTGTGTGGTTAATGAATTTAAAAGGTAATCGAGTTAAGATCAGTGTTAAAATGTCACAGACGACCAAAAACTAAAGCAGCTGATTTAATCAACAGCTGTAGTTTTAAGTCAAACTTGTCTGTCTTGGAAATACAAGTGTTTCAGTTTTTCTCCATAAACAGTTCAGGTGAATAATTAAAGTATTTGAAACTAAAGTATTTTAATGAAGCCATGTATGCTGCTGCTGCAGGCTGGATTATAGACAACAAGTTTTCTCACCATCATATTTTACAGCTTGTGATACTGAGAAATCGGTTTGCAATCGAGGCTCATTGTTGAGCTGAACTAGACGGTCGGATCAAACAAATTACAAAAATATCAGTGATAGTGAATCTTACAAATTGATTATATTATTTGTAGCAACTTTTTTTTTAAAAATCTCTTTTTAAAACATGCTTTTATCAGAGAATGTTTCCTGATTTTATTTAGTTTGAACTGTCTTATTTCCGTTTTTATTTCTTTTGTTTTATCTTACATTATGGAGCTAGATTTTATTTATTAGAACATAAAAACTATATTTTATGATTTGTCTGTATTTAATTTGCTGCTATTTATGAAACACTTTGTTTTGTGGGTTTTTAAAAGTCCTCTATAAATAAGGATTATTTTTTATTATTTACACTTAACACAATGGAGGCAGCTGTGCAGGTCACAGCATTAACTTTATTGCCAAAATTGCAAATTTAACAGCAACATCTCCGTCCAGAAACAGTGTTACTCTGGATTAAAGCCCAGGACAGTTTCATGAGGGCTTTTTGTCTGGTAATAAGAATTTCTAATGAAAACTATCAACAGTGTGTTCTGTGGATAAACTCTTTTCTACAAATTTAAGATAAAGCAAAACCAAGATTAGCTGCATTTTTCTTGATATCAGCAGTTGTAAATAAAACATTTTATTTTTTTTGTAATTTGGGTGAACCAATCCTTTAAGAGCAAAAGAGGAGTTAAGAGTTTTACAATTAAATTATTATAATTCTACTTTACCTCAACTTGTCTCATGATAATATTGTCCAATATAACTACACAAAGATATAGTCAGAGTATAAACTTGCTTGTTTCCACACTGGCAAGTTTACAACTAAATTGACGGTGGGGGTGGGGGGGTTCAGGGAGGGTTCAGCTGTTCCTAGAAGTGTCAGGAGGTTTCCACAAACTACTGTGACCTGGCAGAGAGAGATAAAAGTCAAATTAGTTGCTCTGTACTCTAAAAGACACAATTAAATTGGCTGACACTGTGTAAAGGGATATGTTGGTATGTTATTGACACAACAGACATTTTAGTAAAGATGTTGCGTTCAGTGAATATTTGTGTGTGTGTTTGTGTCCTTGAGGTTTTAAAACATTATTACATATATGGGGATTACGTAGGTTTAGATTAAATGTAAAGCAAACAAAGTCTGATTCTTGGGACGGGATTAAAGTGTAACAGTCAACATGTTATATAACAGTAATTGACGCAGGCAATGGTGGAAAATAACTAAGTACATTTACTCAAGTACTGTACTTCAGTACATATTTTAGGTACTTGTACTTTACTTTATTATTTACATTTTGTGTTACTTTGTACTTTTTACTCCACTGTACATGATTAAATATACTTAGTTAAGACTAAGTAAAGACTCTGAATACATTTCCATCACTGGACGTAGATTTGCCATTATTATTACTCGTTTGGCTTTTTCACACAAGGTTAACTTCGCGTATTTTGTCCTCGCAGATTTCCGTATCAAAACAAGGAAGCGGCGACCAGGTTGATAAATAGAATCAGTCAAAATTTGATAAAAATGCGTCTTTACTGCTGTAACTTGCTACATATTTGGCTTATAAATGACACTTTACTTTCCTAGCATAGTTAAAAGTTATAATTTTTTTTAAAGCCATAGCTGGATAGTTATGTTTTTTAAATACAGCTAACGAAGCTATCAGTTAGCTTGCTAGTTAGCAGCGGTGCTAATGAAAGATTTTGTTATAAAAATGGTTCAGAACATGTTCCGGACCGGGTTTCTGGTTCGGGCCACACACACCCTGCTAACCTGGGTCATAACTCTCATACTGTTCCTGCACAACACCGGTAAGTCTTTCAAACTGGGACGTTTTACCTGTTTAATGAGGAGAGAGGCTGGAAACCAGGAAAGTGGAAAGAACTTCATTGAGATTTATTTGTGCTTTTTCTTATTTTTATATGTTTTTAAAATATTACATATGTGGCAATATATGTATTTGATACTTTGTTCTTGTTAGAGCTGCAACAATTAGTCAATTGATTAGTTGCCAACT
Organism: Thunnus maccoyii; assembly: GCF_910596095.1. Lineage (NCBI taxonomy): Eukaryota > Metazoa > Chordata > Actinopteri > Scombriformes > Scombridae > Thunnus > Thunnus maccoyii. The sequence continues at coordinate 4,198,393 of NC_056541.1, read as the reverse complement.
ATTGAATTAATCGACTATTTTGATAATCAATTAATCATTTTGAGCCTACACTTTTTATATATTTATCTTATGTTTGGTTCACTAGTTTCTTTTTCTGTGTTTTTTAAATAATAATAATTAAGTTTATTTATAGTAGGGCTGCAACTAACAATTCTTTTCATCAACCTCAATAACTCTCTCTCTTCCACTCCACCCTTGATTTGGAGCAAATACAAAAAATGATACACCCAAATTTGAATTACTGTAGCTCCTATGACTCTTCAACCACAGTGACTGTCTGCATAACTCTGATGTTGCCGGAAAGGAAACCTCCCAAAGTTTCACGTGAAAGCGTCAGAAACACTCGAGGTGATTCAGAAACAGAGCAGAAGGTCTTTGAAATCCACCTGAATGCTTTTCAGTCCAAATAACTGTTTGTGATTTTGTCTGTGAAGGTGAAGGGCAGCATGTGGCTCTATGGTGTCTCACTCATGAAAAGGTGCAGGTGGATTTCCAAAAAGGACTTCATATTTTTGTAAACATGAAGTCTTCCTGAGAATAAACACTAGAAAGGGAGAGAGGTTAATTGAGAAAATTATTGACAGATTAATTGATAATGAAAATAATTGTTAGTTGCAGCCCTAATATGGATAAACTTCATCATCATCATTATTATTATTATTATTATTATTATTACCTGCAAGCAGCATCAAATTGTGCTTAGAAGTGAGATATTTCTCCCCTCAATATCACGTGTTTTGAAATGAAGAATACGTCCGTTATCTTCCTTAAAAAAAACACATGAACTTGTATGAAATAATATAATATTCTTTAGAGAAAAGAGCAGAAACAACATTTCATGCTGCAAACGCTGCATGATAATTGTCAGTTGTTTACGTCTTCTTCCACTAACTGAATTAATCATGAGACTAAAGGCCTTGGGATATATAATGATACATCGCTTTTACACACAACAAACAACAAAAACAAAGATACAGGAATGAAAACAAAAGGCAGAAACCAGTAAAACCAGTGCTACAAAGTGTTTTACAAGAATTGAATACAGAAACAGAAACTAGTGAACCAGACAAAACAAGAGCAGCGAATAAACAGCGTCTGTTACAGTTCAACACTGAACCATCATATCTGCATCTCTGTGACCCAAACATAGTTTACTGATATTACTGTCTGGAGGGACTGATAGTTTAGAGCTGCAACTATCAATTTTTTTCCATCATTATCTCATATTTTGATTATTTTTTTGATTAATCGATTAATTGTTTGGCCCATAAAATGTCAGAAAATGGTGAAACATGTCAGTCGCTGTTTCCAAAGCCCAAGATGACGTCTTGTTTAGTCTCAACCAACCGTTTACTGTCATAGAAGACTAAAGAAACCAGAAAATATTCACATTTCAGAAGCTGGAATCAGAAACTTTTAGATATTTTGTCTTCAAAAAATGACAAACAATTAATCAATTATCAAAATAGTTGGCGATTAATTTAATAGTTGACAACTTATCGATTAATTGACTAATCGTTGCAGCTCTACCCCTGTTATCCTCCAAAAAAATTACAAACTTCTATGAAATAATATATTATCCCTTAAAGAAAAAGAGCAGAAGCACAATTTCACTCCGCAAATGCCGTTTAATAATTGTTTAGGCCTTTTTCTACTAACTGAATAGATCATGAGATTAGAGGCCTCAGGGTATATATGTAATTATTATTATTAATAATAATGATTATTTGTGTAGCACATTTCAAAACCAATGTTACAAAGTGCTTTACACGCAACAAGCAATAAAAACAAAGACACAGGAATGAAAACAAAAGGCAGAAACCAGTAAAACCAGTTTTACAAGAAATGAATTCATAAATAGAAACTAGTGAACCAAAACAAGACAAGAGCAGCGAACAAACAGCGTCTGTTACAGTTTAACACTGAAGCATCATATCTGCATTTCTGTGACCCAAACATAGTTTACTGATATTACTGTCCGGAGGGACTGATAGTCAATATATTATCACTTCAGTATCAATGTACTGAGACAAAACATTATATTTAATATTGTTAATAAAGCCTAACTCTACTCTGTATGTATAAGCTTGTTTCTTATGAAGTTTTCCGTCTGATACGATGTGTGTTGTTGTCTGTTGTTGTGTGTTGTTGTCTGTTGTTGTGTGTTGTTGTGTGTTGTTGTGTGTGTGTGTGTGTAGATCTGCGGAAGTGTGAGGAGCGAGGAGAGCTGCTGCTGCCGGTTCTGTTCTTCCTGCTGGTCGTTCTGTCGGTGCTTTTATACTTTGCAGTTTCTTTAATGGATCCCGGCTTCGTCCTCAGCGACGCTGTCAAGGTGAGATTCGTTAAGAGGAAGAATTTAAAAGGAGCTTTTGACACCGATTCTGATATTGATGCTGCAGAGTCGAACGTTTTACTGTTGAAAAATGAACTTCTCACCACTCTACGACCTGCTGAACCTGATCGGACTGAACTTTGGATTTAAATTACATTTTGCAATCCACAAGTCACTGAATTGATTCATTATTAAACTCAATCTATGAGCTTCCAACCACAATATTCACTTCCACTGTATTTATCACGGTAGGAAACTGAAGCATAAATCAAACAAAACATGACAAAATCGACTTAAAATGCCTCGTATAAATGGCTGTTTTATTGTATGTTAAGTTAAAAATCTTTAAAATAACTACATATTTTTTCTTCACATTTATATTTCAGTTTGCAGATGTTAATTTTGCAGCTACATGTACTGTAGACTTGAAAAAGTAAATTAATAGTAGCTGCATTAGATTAGATTTAGATTTATAGATTTTAGGTTATTTTTATTTCAAACCTGTTAAAATAACAAAATAAATAATATAGGCAGCAAAACAAAACAAAAATAACAGCAAACTTTCAGTAAGCAGCACAAATAAAAACCTTTCAATGTTCAAAAAGGGCGTCGGATGAAGTAAAGAACTTTTCTAGTTTTTTTTTAGTACTTTATTGATCAAATCAAAGTCAGAAAAACATTGAAAACAACACAAGAGAATAAATATAACTTGTACAGAAACATTATTGTTTGTTTGTATATGATGCTCTTAGACTTAAAGTAAATGTAGCACATAATATAAACCTAAATGACATTTAAATATAATGAAAATGGTTTCTTGTAAAGCAGTTAGATACTGTAGAACAGTATAAAGATATGTTTGGTGTATATTTAACATAAAGAAGACGCATCATGTCACAGACTCATGTTAATATTCAAATCTAGTTTTATCTCAGTGCTGTTTTGTTTGTCTTGATCTGATTTTAAAGGCATTAATCAACTTAAAGCATCTTCATTTTTTGCATTTAGTCCATTTTCACTTCAAATCATATATAATTAAAAAGAAAAAATACAACCGAGTCGGCTCGCTGGTCTCTAAAAATACTTTCCATTAGCACATGAAGGCAGTTTGTGCTTTCAGCAACATGACTGAGCAACAATAATGAAACATTGACAAAAATACAAGCAGACAAGATGTTCGCTGCGACGGAACATCTTATCACCCTGTTGTTGCTTTATGTTGTTTAATGTTATTCTTATTCCCTTATTTAATATCAAGTTCTATTTTTACTTAGTTACTGATGTTTATCATGCGAAACATGTAGTTTCTCATTAAAATGTTCATCAATATGTTCTTATAAACCTGATTAAAAGCTCACACATAAATAAACATATCAATAAAAGAAGTTGTTTTTGTGCAGGAACTGAACTAGAAACCAACTGTATACTTTAGAAAAACGGTCATCAGTGATGTAAAGTGTCGAGACTTTGTACTAAATGAGCTAAAACATGGAAAAACATGTGTTTAGTCTTTTTAAGTGAAGGTCACAGTTGATGACGTGTGTGTGTATATGTGTGACCCACATCAGTGTGTGTGTTGCGCAGGGCGTTCAGGGTTCAAATGAGGAAATGGAGTCCATGATTCCTCAGTCTTCGACCCCTCGGCTGCGGCGTTGCGGATACTGTCTGCTGCAGGTAACCAGCTGCTGCTAACTTACACTCAGTGATTTATACTCTGTTTCCTCTCTAATGTTTCTAAAGCTCAAACACAGGTTTTCTCCCCCCCCCCCCCCCCCCCCCTTGATGTGCAACAATAATGCAACTTTGCCAAACATACAGTACAGTCAGACAGCATGTGATGGAACATTTTGTCACCACAACAGTGTGATTCAGATCAGAGCAATCAGTCCACCTGAAGAGGAGATCTAACTCTTTTTTTTTTAAGACAACAACAGAAATATGACATGTTGCATATAATTATAAACATTACTGAGTAATTTATGAGAATGTCATGGTCATTTGACAAAATAACTTTGACTCCATGTGAACCACATCTCATTGTTTTCAGTTCCCGCTTTACCCTCCTCCCACATTCTTCTTATTGAGTCATGAATCACTGTTTCCCTGCAAATGTCCTTATATTGCATCAGTTACAGTAAAAACACTTTTCAATCATTCCCTCCACTCTAAGACATGAGGTTAACATAAAACAGGAAGGATATTTACATTTTAATCCAATCAAAGAGGAGATTAAATGCATACAGTGAACACTGCAAACAATAAAAATGTTTCAGTGCTGTGTGTTATGAGCTATGTGTTATCGCCACCATGTGGTGCAAACAAGACATAGTTAGAGAGACTCTCCGGTCTACCTACTGCTACACAAACACACACAAACACACACAAAGACATTTTTACTTAAAAAAATGACTAAAACAATTATTTGATCATCAAAATATTTGCAGATTAATTTTCTGTTGATCAGCTCATCGTTGCAGCTCTAAACTTTAAAAGATGAAATGCATTTTTAGTGGCTTGAAACAGCAGAACGACTGACATCGATGTCTGATCAGTCCCGGTTTATCTTCATCGGCCTTTTCTCTCTTCCTGTTTCCGTTTCAAGCAGCAGCCAATGAGAGCGAAGCACTGTCAGACGTGTAAACACTGCGTGCGTCGCTTCGACCATCACTGTCCCTGGATCGAGAACTGCGTCGGGGAGAGGAACCACCGCTGGTTCATCGTCTACCTGCTGGTGCAGCTGCTGGCTCTGCTGTGGGCCCTTCACATCGCTCTGTACGTCTGCTGAACGTGATCTATGTGTGTGTGTTTATCTCTGCAACATTAGGGCCTAATTCGGTAACATTGTGAGTTTCTGAGAATAGCAGCAACGTTGATTAGACTTATCTTTGTTTACTTTAATGTGTTGCTCAAGTACTATTTCAAAGTTCAAGTGATTTAGCAACTTTTTAGCAGATGCCTTAAACTGCTGTGAAATGTGTTGTAGATTATAGGAGGCAGAAATCATCTCACTGTTCGGGTTTAAACCTCAATGAGCAGAGTCAAAGAACGACAGTTGAGTCAAATTAGACCAAATGTCGGACTTGAATGACAAAGAAAGAACTAATTAGAGTCTAAATGATCTAAAACAAATTAAAAAGCCCTCTCTGTAAAGTGTAGTTAAGTCAAGCAAAGTGCTGTAGTGTAAGAACAAGACATAGAAAGCAAACTGGGACGTAACACATAGTTAAAAATAAAAATATCCTTTGTGGTGGAACATTACAGTTTAATTTGTGGGAGGACTCATAATCACTGCTGCCAGACTGGGCTTCTTATTGTTTAATTAGGTGGATTAAAATGCTTTCGCAGGCGTGTTGGGATCATTTTTGGCTACTTTTTATATCATTCGGGCGGTTTGTAATGATGAAAATGAACATCATCACCAGTTGCTCGTTAACATTAGTTTACTTTTTACTTTACTACTTTCTATTTTATGATTGTTGGCGTCATGATGTGTGCTACCGGTTTTATGTTTGTGTGTTCTCATTGTCTTGTGTGCTTCCTCTTCCGTTTGTTAATTTATTGTTAATTTATCTACCTTGATGTTGATCTTCCAGGTCAGGCGTCTCACCCAGCGTGACGTGGGAGCTTTGGTTCAGAGTGAACGGCTTCCTGCTGGCGGCGCTTGGCGTGATCGGGGTTTTCTCCGTGGTGGTGGCGCTGCTGCTGGGCTGCCACCTCTACCTGGTCTCCATCAACTGCACCACCTGGGAGTTCATGTCGCGGCACAGGATCTCCTACCTGAAGCACTGCGGGGACGAGGAGAACCCTTTCGACCGCGGAGTCTTCTGCAACCTCTGGGACTTCTTCTGCATCTGCGGCACGGTGATGTGGGAGCAGGTCTACCACAGAAACACCCCGAATCCAGTCTGACCTCCAACCACATGACATACGAGATAACTTTTCATCCTTAATTCCAGAGGTTTTGAAATCTTTATAAACTGAATTGGACCATAAAATGATTTTCAGCACCTGCAAACGTTGTTGTCTAGAAGAGCAGATGCACATTAAGCTGGTTAAAGCTTATAAATCTTTAAACACAAGGGCTGCAACTAAACATGATTTTTCTTATCAATTAATTAATTAGTTAACTCTATAAAATGGCAGAAAATTATAGGTGGTGTCTTCAAATGTCTCGTTTTATCCGACTGACCTTATAAAACTCAAATATATTCAATTTACAATAATAATACAATGAAAAATAGCAAATCAGACATTTTTGCTACACATATGACTTCAATTATTATCAATTATCAAACTTGTTGGCAATAATTTTCTGTTTATGGACAAAACTAATAACAGTTTTTAGCACCTCGTTCATTATTGATGCAAATACTGTGCCTGAACTTTGGTACAGATAACAAGATTTCTTTTTTTTGATATCTTAATTTTTGCTAACTTTTGAGTACAAACACATTTTTCTACAATTAAATAAAACTTTTCTTTTAACAAATGAAGCCAATCACCTGTGTTGCCCTTTACAGTTACAGTTAAAAAGAACAGATTTATGATCCAAAACGTATCTGTTCAAAAGAATAAGCAAAAAGTTAGTAAAAATAGTTTAAAGGGAGCTATTTCTGGGTGCTATTACACTCACTTTACTCACTACAGATCCTTTTCTGATCGCAGTATGTCTTGAATAACGCAGGGTTCAGTTCAATCGAGGTAACAAGACCAAACACGAATAGTCTTGTGATGATCGTTCGTCCACAATCACGGAAATACATTAAAAATGTTAATGTTGTAAATGTTTTTTACTGTTGATGAGAGCTGATGGTTCATGTACTGTACCTTTTGGTTTGATGTAACTGCTTTACTGTTAAAAATGTATTTAACTTTGAGATAATTTGCACATTCAGAGTCAAACATTGAACAAACTTTTTTTTTTTTTTTTTTACTTTGTTCTGTTTGTATTTATTGACAACAAGAATACATTAAAACACTGATGATATGCATGTTGTTATTATCTGTACAGACTAACATTCCTGGTCAGGAAGCATCACATACATACGGACACATACAGTAACGGGACACATACAGTAACATGTAATATTCAGCAGCATGAACTTAAAGTGCTACAGCAGCTAAATCAACAACGGCTGGTTGTTGTGTTACAGTTTTCTTATGTAGCTGACATCCAGAGCAGGCGGGGGGGGGGGGCTCAGTGTCGTACTCAGGGACACTTCAGCAGGACACAGATATCTATGGATGGATGGACATTTGAGGAGATTCACTCTTGTGACCTTTCAAGTGCAGGATAGTGATTGTTTTTCTTTAAAGAGAAACTTAACACCCACATTTACAAATAAATTGTGTTAAAATTGAGAGTATGGCACCCACCAACCCCTAGCGGCAACCTACCGCTTTCTCTAACATGTACATACTTCCTCTCCTTTCTATCTGTAGTCTCAGAGTTTTCTTAATTGGCTCAAGTTCAAATCTAGTTTTAAGCCTCTTTAAGGAGAGTTTTCACAGCAGGACAAGCTCACCGTAATGAAATGCAGTTAATGTTATTAATTCCACCTGTCCCAGAAGCCCGTAGGTCCACCGCATGTCAACTGGTTATGATAATTTAATTAACTGTAGATTTATCGGGGGAATATTCACCACTAAAGTTGTGGTCGTGTCATTTAGCAGAACCACATATGTCAAAATCTAGTTTCAAGAGTTTTATTATTTTAGTTTATAATGTGGTCACATGATGCAAATTCCTAATAAAGTTGTGTTTGAAGTATTACGCCAGTCTACAGCAGGAGGAGTACTGGTTGCACTGGACTTACTGGGAACTTGATGGGGACAGGGTACATATACATTGCACAGAGGGCGGTAGGTGGGGGGGGGGGGGGCAGAGGGGCCCAACAGCAAATTCTGGGGGTTCATCTGGCCGTGAGTGCAAAGCGAGGTCACATATATTTCAGATTTATTTAGTTTTGAGGGAAAAATTATTTGATTTTTCTCAACAAAAAAAAAACAACTTCTGTTATGAAGACTAAAGACTGGGACCAGAATCAGTTTATAGCATCATGAAGGGACACTACTGTACACTACTGTTGACTTGAAATAGTGGATCTGGTGTTATGTTGCTCTTTAAAGTCCCCTATCTGATTTTGAAATAGTGACCAATAGTTCATCCATATCAACAAATAGTCTCCTCTTAAAATATGAGTTTCAAAGCATCAACAATGAACTGGAATTAAATTTAGGGATTTTTAGGTACCTATAAGTATGGTTAGACTGATAAATCAGCCAATATTAGCCGATATTATTGCATATATATAATTGTATATATATATATTGCAGATATATCGGTTTTGGTGTATAAGTAGTAAGAAACTGCAGTACAGAAATATACTGCACTACTGTACAACTGTACTAAGTTAAAGGTAATATAGAAACAGGTTTGTCCACCCAGAGCGCTAACAAGTTGATTTTTCAACTGTAAAAAAATGGTGACAGTAAAAAAATCAACTAATATCTATGGAATCTTTATCAAGGTTGTTTGTTTATGTTAAAAAAAAAAAATACTATTGGCCAATATATTATCAGCTTGTTTAAACTCCCAAGTTTCGAAATCCAGTATCTGTTTGTCTGTATCTTTAAACTGCTGCTCCTCTTCTTCCTCTTCTTATATTGCACTGACATCATTAGAGCTCAGTATCACAGAATATGATTTGCTAAATTCAAAATACAGATATTTTCCTACTATTATGGCTATATTAGATTCTCTATGGCTTCTTTTACACTGCTAGCGATTACAGGATTCCTAGTGCACAAGTTCACCACGGTGCCATGCACTTCTACTGTTGTAACAGAAAACTGTTGGTCAAGAGGAAACTCATGTCTGAATACGCACGTCTCTGCTACGAGGGAATGACTTGACGATTAACATGTAACATTTCCATGTTTGGATTTAATATCTTTTTTTTAAAAAGAACACTCATAAATCGGGTTAGCTTGTTTCATTTGTTAGGTCAAGGCAGTGGGCGAAGCCTGTCACAGTGATGCATAGAAACGGCAGCACATACTGTACCTCTCTGAAGGAGAAATGTAATAAATAAATATAATAAGCAAAGGCCACAAAGCAAGCTGAATCTGTCTCCAGCACACAGGATGCTCGAGGAGGCTACAACTGGTTAACAGCAACACTCCGCCATGTTGGAAGAATTTAAAAAAAAAAAAAAAAGCACTAAAATAAAACATTATCGTCACCTTCTTCCCTGACAAAATAAAACACGAAATGCTTATAAATGTGCTTTTAAGCACCAGTCCAGACACTGAATTTGTGTTTAGGTATTACCTACAACAGTTTTTCTTATTGATTAGTCGTCTGAATCCTTTTTAATTAGTTGTTAAGTCGATAAAATGTGAAAAATGTCCGTCGTAATTTCCCAGAGCCGAAGCTGTTGTCTTCGGATTGACAACAAAACATAACCAAAATATATTCAATTTACAACAATATTTACAAAGCAGAAGCAAGACAATATTTGGCATTTTCGCTAATTAATCACTTAAAAGATTAACCAATAATCAAAATTGTCCATTTTTTATTGGCTAACCAAATCGTTTCACACACCTGTAAACTCTCCGGTTTTTCCCGGGTTTCTCTGGTATTTTCATTCTTTCTCCTACCATACTCCCGTTTTTGTAAATCTCCCATATTTTCCTTTTTTAAATTTTTACAGTTATACAGAATCCCAACTGGCTTCATCAAGTCGTTTCAGTGAGATCCACAGACTTGGATATACGGTATATTCCAGTATATCCACACCTGTCCAGCAGGTGGCAGCGTACAGCAAGCAGCATCTGTGTTCCTGTCTTCTTTTAGTCATGACGGACATCGTGAAAAATGGGTAACGAAATTGGTGAGACGCCAGCAAAAAAGAAAACAAAAGATCTGTGTAAATATTTGAATACTTGGGAGACTATTTCCAATTCCTGACAAAAAGCAAGTTTGCATGCACTTGGAAAAATGATGTTACTAGCATGCTAGCTCTGTTAAGCGCGCCCAAGAAGCCACAAAGAACACATCAAAATCTGCTTGTTTTTCACCACAACTGTATCTGAAAGTGGGTCCTGGAAAATCTCCCGGATTTTCAAAGCCCAATGTTAGCAGATATGTTTCAGATTTAATTATCTAATTAGCTAGTTAACAAGCAAACCACATTAATCTGTTAGCTTTCTATTACTATTATTAGTCTTGATTAGCACTTGCGTTAGCATATTAACATCTGTGTCCTTGTTTGGTTAAATGAGGCTACAGGCTAGTTAGCTAACTAGCTAGCAGCAGGTTAGCTAGATTAGGTAGCACTAATATTTGGTTCAGGTTAACTTTTATGAGTTGTTATTTTGGGCTAAAGACAAATTAAAATCTAACTTATGAGACTGTTCACTTTGACTCAAGCTTCTGAATGAATCTTCAGATGCTAATTTTAATCCGAAGGTTCATTTTAGACAAAAGTTGTGTAGTAAAAAGTACAATATTTCCCTCTGAAAGTAGTAGATCAGAAGTATTAGGTGGCATAGAATGGAAATATTTCAGTTAAATACACCTCGAACCTGCAGTAAATGCACTTGTAATTTTCCATTGCTTAATGTATCCTTTTAAGTGTCTTTCACAAAGTAAAGTTCAGTCTGCTAAATGTTCCTCTTTGCTGTTGTAGTTTTCCTGTTTGATAAAATGTCATCATGATTTATGAGGCATTTCCTCTTGCCACCTTACATAATCGTGCCACGTTTGTGACTGGTGCACCAGCGATTGAGGAAGCCAAATGCTGCTAAACAACTGAATCATTAAACTGAGTACCAGTCAGCTTTATATGTTAGCTCTGATAGACGGGACGTAACGACAATCATTTTATACAGTTTTTTGAGGCAACATAAGGCAGGTTGCAGAGGGTTCAGAGGCCAGTCACAGTCGCTGCCTCAACATCTGGTGCAAAAACTGCAAAATTATTTGATGTGGCAAGAGGAAAAGTGGCAGACAACGATGGCGTCAAACAGGAAAACAGGACTGGCAACGACCAGTATTTCTTAACAACATGACAAACTATAACCTCAAGACTTAATTGACTCAATATCTCATATGATGTCTTAAAAATCCAGCTTCATGGGCTTCAACAAACTGGTTTTTACTACTTCCAATCAATCATTACGTAGCCAATTATTTAATAACTGCAGAGTACTGAAATTAAACTACAAATATCAATAAAGTTGTGGAAGAAAGAGGTGATAATGTTGTAAATTCTCCAAGCATTCTGTATCCAGCCTCCATCAACTCTGTCTCACCTGTTTGCACAAAACTGCACATAAAGTCTCATAAATAAAATCTCATAGCAGGAGCAGTTGAAGGTACAGTTGTATTACTGCTGCAGGTTGACACTGCGCTCAAACAGTCAGAAAATATCGACTCTCCACAGAGAATATAAAGGGCTACAATCACTTTTCTTTACTCTGTGAAAAAAAAAGAAAAAAAAAAAAGATGCTGCCTGGTTATTTGATCAACGATTTGCAAACAGTCAGCAAAATCAGCCATGGGATCGTATGCATTGTCCTGTTTGAAAATAAATGAGCTGCATTCGTCTGGTTGTAACTACTTCAAGACCAGGGCAGGAAATGTTCTTTAAGTGGCAGTCGAGTGGACGATAAACGTGACCATGTACTGTATATCTGCAGGTTTTTTTGATCAATATAAATAGCTCCGCAGTTCAGATATCTGGCTTACAAAACTCACTTTCTAACCTGTTTTTCTGTTCTGAAACAAACTACAACTCCAAAAAATCTTTTTACCAACAGCTGCAAAAAGTATTCACATAAAATTATATGAAACAGTAAATTAAAGGGAGAAAACCCTCAAATTTGTGTCTGTAATCAGCAAATATTTGGTATTTGTATTCGATAAAGTACTAAAATCATGAAAATTGTTAATTATTATTTTTTTAGAATATATAATAATAATTAATCAAGTAATTCAGCATTTAAGTTTCATGAAATCCTATCAATATACTTGCCATCTGTACTGTTTAACTCACAGTTAAACAGGACTTATTGATTATTAATGATGAATGATTTTATCCAAAACATTATAAATAAAGTAGCTTGTGGTATAAGTATACGTTTAAGTATACTAAGAAGTATTTTTCTTGCCAGAAGGGGGGGTATGAATATAAATAATGACGGTTAATTACCAATGTTTGGCTGGTGGTGATTCATTTCCCACCCTGGTCTTTTTTTTTATCTCGTCTGTCATCCGTGCAAGGCGCAGAAGTCGAAGTCGGCGAAGGCTTCCTGCTGCTCGGCGGAGAGGCTGAAAGGTTTGGAGGGAGGCGACAGGACCGGCTGGAGTCGAGTGAACTCGCTGTCGAAGTTGCTGACGTCCACGGACTCTTTGATCGACGGCAGGAACGGCGGTTTTACTTTCTTGGCCAGCAGGGCTTCCCAGTCGATGGTCTACGAGACAAAGTTCAACATAGTTATCACAGTAATAAAGTGTTGCTGCACTTTCATATGTTTTTATGAACTGCTGACCCCAAATTTGTGTAATTTTGAACAAAAATGTAATATACATAAATAAATATCAACAGTCTTCAATCACGAGGAGATCAACAATCAATACTCTGAAGGGATTGTGGTATTTTTTATTTTAGGATTAATAGTGAAACATGTTTGTAGAGAGAACATGATGTCAAAGAAAGTGAGAGAAAGTGTTTTACCTCAAAGAATTTCTCTCCTTTCAGCTCGTTAGCGTCTCTCTCTCCAGCTCCGAGTCTTTTCAGCGGGTTCTTCTTCAGCAGCTGTAGAGAGACGGTCGGTTTGTTTTTGTTGTTTTTTTTTTTAGATGATAATCTGGTGGATTTAACGACCGGCTAAAGGAACAAACCGTCAAATGTATTCTAGGGCTGCAACTAACAATTATTTCGATTATCATCTATTTTGACAATTATTTTCTGGATTAATTGATTAATCATTTTGTCTGTAAAATGAAGGAAAATTGTAAAAAAAAAAGCTCATTATAATTTTCCACAGTTGAAGATGACATTTCTTATTTTCTCACATGTAAGAAGCTGGAACCAGAAAATTATCGGCATTTTTACTGTATTATATATATGCTGTATTTTTCATCAATATTAATTATTAAAATAGTTGCCGATACATTTTCTGTCAATCGATTAATCGACTGATCGTTGCAGCTCTGAGCAGAATATATTTTATAAGGCTGGACTTCAACAGAAAAATGTATCAAGAGTTTAAACTCCAAGTTTGGAAGAACTTCTACCAGCCAAAAATAAAATAAAATACACATATCCAACATACAGTGTGCACTGAAAGAACAAATATTACACATAATCCTGATATTCAGGTTTTGATTTTTGATATTTAGTTTTAGCTTTTCAACCCTAAACATGATCTTATATTTTACTCAAGATATCAACATTTCCAAAGATACCAAATATCTGCATTTTCTGCTGAAGTAAAGGAGAAATGTAATGTAATATATAACATCATATAGTTTAAATTAAGTGGTCATACAGTGAGGAAATAATCTTTTTCTAAAACTTGGTAAATAGGAAATTAACGGATAAAATCAGCAGTAATTAGCAGATATTTAAAAAGAGGAAACACACCTGGATTCACCTCATCATCATACTTCATGTAAAGAGTTTTATCCCTGATATTGTGTGTATTCAGCATGTTTTGGTGACTTGAGAACAACAGATTAGAGATCATAATTACTTTCTGGATGATGGAGACAGCATCTGGAGGAAGAGACCCTGGATACTGCACATCATCGTTGACGATGCTGTCGAACACCTCCTCTTCATCCTCACCAGGGAACGGGGACTAACAGCGGGGCAGAAAGATGCTCAGTTAGTGTTTCCACAGGTGGAAATCAAGACCAGACAATATCTTAACGATGGTAGATATTTGATTTTAACATTTATAATTGACTTGCTTGATTTACAACTGTATTAGACAGAAAATTAAACTAAGATAATTTGATTATCTTAGAATATGAACAGAAAATTATGGAAAAAAAACAACAAAATAGACTCACTTAAACCTGCATTAACTGATTTTTCATCCACTTGGTATCAACGGAAAGTAGTGAACACAACACTGACACATCATCATCTTTTATATGTTGAACTTGTTAGCAAACAGTTGCTTATTTCCACATCCAGCAGGTACGGAGCAACATTATCATTCATGTGGAGTCGTGTTTCTGTCCACCTGGTGAATGTAAGTCCAATATTCACTCTCTTTAAGCTCTGTTTCTGTTCTCCACCAACTCCTGAGGGAAATATCTGGCTCTTTAGCTGCTAAATGCTCCACTATGTTCACCAGCTAGTCTACAACTAACTGTGTCTGTCACAATCAACGTGTAACACACACACACACACACGGTTATTATAAAAAAATATCAATTATAGCAGCTTTAAAGATGCTAGTGTACTTCCGGAGAGAGTGTGGGCCTTCAACTCTGTCTATGAAGAACTGAATATGTGATAATAACCTCTCCCACAAGCATCTCGAAGATGAGGACGCCCATCCCCCACCAGTCCACTGCTCGGGTGTAGTTGTCGTCTGTCAGGACCTCAGGAGCCAGAAACTCTGGAGTCCCGCAGAAAGTCGAGGTCCGATCTCCATGACCCATCCCTGCCGAAATGATAACAGCTCCATTAAAATGAATATTTTATTTTAAGGTAGCCGGGCTTACAAGACTCGACTGATATTACCTATAGAGGCAAGAAGAACAGAAGAAAAGGAAAGCAAACCAATATAAGGTAATGTATACACATGTCAAACAGCTTATATTGAATATAAGTTAAAAAATTAAACACACAATGCTCTCATACGTTGATGTTAAGCATCCAATAAAATCTACATGTGCTGTGAAAGAAGAATTATATCACAGTTCAACATAAATTAAAATGAAGAATAATTATTTTGAGTAATCAGCAGGTTTATCTTCCAGGAGTTTACTGAGTTGAAGCGGTGAATGAAACAGAAATAAAGTTGCATCAGTTGTATTTTGGCAAGAAAGAAGATGAACCTGAATGATGTACAACGTGCAAAGTTATATCACCTTCTTTACAAAGTCCAAAGTCCGTGATTTTCACAAATCCATCTGCATCCATCAGCAGGTTGTCCAGCTTCAGATCTCTGTGTGAAATAATAATAATGACACTGAGATGATAAGAAGAGGAAAAGCTGCTGCTCAGCTGAAATGTTACAGAACTTACCGGTAGATGATTTTATTAAGATGCAGGAACTCTAAACCCAGCAGGACACATGCTGAATAAAACCTGCAGACAACAACAGATTTAAGGTTATAATACTGGACAGAATCAAGTTCGTGGAGCCTTTAGATACCAGCAGATATGACGACAGGAAGTAGCTGTCAGGTATTTGGCTTTCAGATCAAAGCTCAAAGCGTCTTTAAAGAACAGGAGAACAGACTGACCTGGTCTGGGCCTCGGTGAAGACGTTGTTGTGGATGTGGATCATGAGGTCTCCGCCTGGTAAATACTCCATGACGAAGCAGACGTGGTCGCTGGTCTGGAAGCAGCCGTGGAGGTTCACCAGGAACGGATGTCTGGACGCGTTGATCATCTCAAAGATCCTCTTCTCACTCATAAGGCTGCAGAGTGAACGCCTCAGATTAACACAAGCTGCTTTTGATTTTATATATTTCATAGATTTGTCTGCTACATTTAGATTATTAGATGTTGCTTGAATGTGTTACGGTGATATTACTGTTTCTTTAAGTTTTGTCTCATGTTGAGAAACCTCTAGTCCCATTTCTGCTTCAGCGTGACCTTCGGTCTACAGGTGAATTTACTCTGACTGGTTTAAATTCTTTGCTCAAACAAAAATGGGCCCCTAAACCCAGAGCCAGATTAACCTGCTGGGGCCTTCAAGTGCCTATTATATAGAGTGCAAACAGAAGAATAAACATGGCATCTTCAAACTAACACGGCTCAAGGTTTGATATGTGTCAAGTTGATTGAGATAATTTGATTAAACACACATTTATTACGAAAACAGGCACAATAAAAGCACAAAAACAAGCTGTAACAAAACAAGATTAGATCATATTTTAAGATTTTCAATTAATATTGTGTTCATATTTCCAAACTAATTATTAATTAATCAAATTATAACAAACCGTTATACTGTTGGGCAGGTGCCCACTTCTTCCTGGTACATCCACACCTCTGTCTCCATTTATGTTCAGACTCATTTAAGTCGCAGCAAGTGTTTAATTTGTCCTTATTATGCTGTAGTAGAATCACTAATTGGTTAATAGAGAATCCAATAAAGTTTCTTCACTCTGTTAAATAGACTTTAATGAAGTAAAATGCATTAATGGGGCAGATACTTGATTAAAATGCTCTTAACAGCAAGTAAAAAAGCAATTATAAGAAATTTAAAAATACCAACGGCTGGCAGGTGTTAAAGAAATGACCATGATGGAAAAAACTGACACATATGTTGAGATTGAAAAAAGCACAACTGGAAGAAAAATGTGCTTTTTTTACCTGTGTGTGTGTGTGTGTGTGTGTGTGTGTGTGTGTGTGTGTGTGTGTGTGTGTGTGTGTGTGTGTGTGTTAGTCTGTTATTGATTTGTTTTAATTTTATTATTTTCACTTTGCTTCAAAAACACTCTGTGCACAGAATAAAACAGGCAGACATAACAGATCACAGAATAAATAACAGTTCTAGTTAATTTAAATAAGTTAAGTTTAAAGGGTCAGTTCAACCAAATTAACATGTTGATATATTTTAGCCATGGAGAGTCTGTATTACATGCCGTGGTTCAAACACTGAAATAGAGGTGAAGGGAATTTATGCAGCTCAACGTTGTGTAGTTTGCATAAACTCTGGTATACCTGCTGTCAGGTCTAGTTTTTTTTGTACATTGAGTGAACTGACCCTTTAAAACTTTCCAAATCCTTTCACTCACCTGTCCACTTCATCTCGAGTCACTATGTCTCTTTTTTTCAAGGCTTTGATGGCATACAGTTTTCCCGTCTTCCTAACCTCTGCTAGCAGGACCTGGACAAAAAAAAAACATTTGCAACCAACACTGAAAAAAGTTTTGATGGAGCTCAAATGAAAAACTATGAAACTGTTACCTTCCCAAAGTGTCCTCTGCCCAGAACCGAAATATACTTCAAATCTTCCATCTGCATCCTTATGACAAGACAAAAACAGAAAAATGAAGCTTTACCTCTCGACTCAACTCGACATTTACTGTATGATGGAGAGTGCACGTGTGTGTGTGTGTGTGTGTGTGTGTGTGTGTGTACTTCAGAGCAGATACAGGCTGATCTTCATTTTCTTCTGTATTGTTTATGGATGACTGCAAACAGAAACAAAGTTTGGAACATAAATACATAAATCACATCCCAACATTGATGACAATACTTTTACAAATGTTCTTCTCTATTTCTAGTGTAGTATATTAGTATTCTAGTATTTATCGGCCTTTATTAAATAAAATCACTATATAAACTCTATAAAGTCTATAAAATGTCCATTTTTATGTTTGAGGTAGATTATGTTCATCTTCACCGAAATGCAAACCTCATTTGGGAACATTTAGGAATTGTTTTGCTTGGTCTACGGCAGTAATTTTGGCCGGCAGGTGAGATTTGTCCATCTTCCAACCATCTTCAAACATTTGCTTTATCAAATAGTATCACATTTTTATTATATTTCTTATAATGTTGGCAATCAAAGCAAATGTTTGAAGGAGCTTCTGCGACTGTTTCACTTGTTTAAATTCACTTTGGATGAAAGTAAAGAGAAAATACATCATTTTAAAATGTATCTAAACTGTATGCTGGCAGATTTATGATCATATTATTCACCAGATCTTCTTGCAGCGCAGGCACGGATGATGGTTTGTGTGCTGTGGTGATGATGGTGGGAACGTCCTCTCCCTGGTCGAGGCTGGTGGGAGACGGCTGATCCTCAGTGATGCTGAGTCTGATTACTGGAGCTTCACTGCAGACGTGCAAAGAGAAAAACAAAATAAGGTTACTGTTCAGTTTAAACTTGATTCAATTAAATTATAACGCTGAAGATGACGTGTGACCTTGGCAGTGGAGTGGTGTTTTGAGGCTCCTTCTCGGTGGGATGCGGGGTGTCATTGGCCACCAGGTTGGGGGTCGTACAGAGAGACGAGCTGAACGTGGTGAAGGAGCTGTAGCGAGGGACGATGCTCATCATCACATGACCCCACGTGGCAAAATTCATGTTCATCTGGGCGGCTCTGAGGAAGTTCTTCCCTGACGAAGGAAGTAAACAAACAAATCAACCGACGAAGAGTAGACGGAGCGATGAACACAAACACGAGTTGTACTAATGAAACTCTGTCAGTACCTCTCTCTTTAGTGAAGATGCATCGCTGACGTCTCAGTTTCGGCTGCCGCTCGACGACAGTGGCGATGAACTGAAGCTTTAAAATCAAGACCAAGAAGAAAGTTGTTTTATAGTTTTTTACAGTTGTTTATAGTCAAGACTTCCAGTAAAAAACATGTGATATTGTGACAGTACAAGTAAAAACTACCTAGAAAAAAGAGAAAAACATATTTAGGGCATGAGGTTCACAAAATGACACTGAGATGGTTTGTTAGAGAAAAAAAATACATTTTTTAAATGTGATATTGAATAAAAAAAACATTAAGGAAAAGAAAAATATGAGTAAATGTTTCAGTGCTTAAAAATTAGAATATGACAACTAGGTGATATAAAATTAAAGCTGAGTATTATTCCTCTAAACTGTGGAGTGTAAAATGAAAACAGGTTCACTGCTTCATTAAATGTGTAACAGGTGGATTTTCCACATTATTTTCCAGGTAGTTTAAACATTTTCCTAATTTTTTAAAATCTAACCTTTATAAACTCAATTTTTGATGATGGAAATAATAATCTAATAATAAAAGTCTTAAGTCAAGGTTCTTTAAGAGGCTTTTTGCTCAACTCAGTCCACTCATGAAGACAGAAAAATCAGGTTTAAAGTTCTGGAAACTCATTTTGTCGTACTTTTTGAGAATTTCCACTGAAATAAAATTACCTTTTAGAATTAAAGCTTGATTGTATAGTAATCTCTGTTATGAAACCTCCAGCGGGGCGGTGTGTGTGTGTGTACCTTGGCATAGATGAGGCCCTGCGGCTCCAGACTCAAACCCTCGGAGCGGTTCGGGTTGTCCAACATCTCCTCCAGTCGCAGGAACGTGACGGCACACATCGCCCTCCGGTCCCGCCAGAAGACGCTGATCTCCAGCTCTCGAGACTGTCGGAAACCAGCGGATAGAAGAACCATTACAGGAAGTTACCCGCACATAGAAAGTGACTGAGCCGGTGAGTTTTTGATACCAGTTTGGTTTGATTTGCTTTGAGGATTCCAGCTGGTCTTCAGTATGACTTTTTTCATTTTGCCTGTAATATTCCAATAAACATCAACGCAGCTCACTTCTTAGATTTGACGCATATCTTGCATCTCTTCAGAAATAAACTCAATCTCACTGCTTTACTAGATCTCACAATTTGTTTTTGTTGTGTAGGTTCCCAAATTTAAAACAGATTTCTCCACTCAGAGACAATAAACTTCAGTAAACTCTGAAATTGGATCACCAGTTTTAACTGAGTGAAACCCTGCGCTCTCTAAGCACTGAACATACTTTTATTTGTTTGTAACCCTCTTGAACATTTATTGTACTTTGTTGAAATAAGTCTGAGATTCTGTGATGAATCTGCAGGTATGAGGGAGCCACCTGCTGGTCGAAGGCAGAACTACAACAATAATAAACCACCAAAGTATCCCTGCCACAAAATGTTGTACAACAGCTCCTCCTGCTAACAGATTCTTCCTGAAACAACTGTCTCTTCATCTATTTTTCAGCAGTCACTTCTACAGCGCTGACAGTAACCTCTTTGTTAGAGCAGAATAGGACTGCGACCATATTTGTGAATATCTTTATTGAGAAATCTGTTATTTTAAGGTGACGTCTTCAAATTTTGTCAGACTAGCAGTTGAAAACTTAATGTAAAATAGATAAAAGGAGGAAAATTCTCACATTTGAGAAGCTAGGTACAAAATGTTTTGGTTGTGGCATTTTTGCTTAATAAACGACCTAAACAATTACTCAATTATTACAATTGTTGTAAAAAAAAAAATGTTTTAAACCTACTGTTCTACCTGGTCACATGACTATGAACATATAATATGCTGTATGTATGAATTGATTAGGTTGTCATATTTTAATTTTCATGTCATTGAGGTCATTTTCAACTGCATTGGTGCAGAGATATAACATTTTATTACTCTGTAGTTGACAGACACAGTTGTAGGAAAATTTCAAGCAGGTTTTGCTTTTCAAACATTTATTCAAAACATTTTTTTCTGTAAATAAAAAAAGACTAAACTTCTTCATTAATTCTATTTTACTTTGCGAGGCAGCAGGATTCGAGAGATCACGCAAGAATCCATCTCGTCAGGCTTCAATCAGCGTCCTAATCTGATCTCGTGAATCCAGCTGCCTCGCCAGGTAAGACGGTGATAGACAGATGGTTCATCCAATCACCTGCGAGGTATTTTGTGAAAGTGCCTTCCCTTTTCCCAAACAGCGTCCCAGGACGACTTCTCAGATGGTTCTGTGTAACAAACCATCTGGTGTGTCAGGTTATATTCTATCTAAGAAACTTTAAGGTTCTCCCGTGACTGAGTTATACGCTGATATGTTTGGAGACAGTATTCAGTCAAACTACCTGCAATTTTCTATTGATCTGATACAGCGGGATATCTTTTACAAATGTAACTCTTCATATGTGTGTGTGTGTGTTTCCTGTCTGTCCTGCTCTGTGCCTTTGTACAGTCTATAAGGTCCTGTGGTTGCTGTATTATGTGTGTCAGCATATACAGTATTACTACAGCCTGTAAGCTGCTGATGCTGTTTGTATCTGCGCCAATGTCACTGAGGCGGCATGTACATTTATCATACAAGGAGAACATGTCGACTTTGATCTTGTTTCCTCTAGCCTGCCAGGAGCACCGCTGCGGGGGAGGGAACAATATTGCGATGGCGACTTATTTCTGTAATTCGACTAATTTCAGGTTCAGGGATGATTGGAGGGGCGAGGGACGTAAAAACATTCGGTTTTTGGAATATGTTTTTGTGCATGAAAACATCCTGGTGTCTGCAAGTATGTCCTGAGTGATATACAGTAGCATTTAGTCAATAAAACCCAAAATATTATGTGTAACAAGAGCTTACAAACACATCTTACAGTCTTCTACAGTGAACAGTTTGACACCTGAGCCTCCTTCACTTGCAGAAGAAGACTGTGATATGCATTTCAAAGGTCAGAAAAGCTCCAAAGTACTTTGCAACATAAATGTTTCCAAAGGTCAAGAATAAAGTTATATGCTCAAAAGCTATGATCATAAACAATGTAATAATGATCTGCGTGCTGATATAAAAGTTCAAGTGCGACAATGGTAACACTGATGAAGTTATATAGACCAGAATGGCCAGAAGCCAAATTTGGGTTTATCGTCGACTGCAGGGGAAAGTGACAGAAAGTGATCGAGATGTGAACGAGTCAAAGACTGATTACAGGAGCTGGATTCATTATGTTCCATGTAAACACTGTATACTGAATAAATTAAAACTAGGATGTGTTTCAACTAGGGCTCAAACTCCAACAACTGTTTTCATTATTGATTAATCTGCAGATTATTTTCTAGATTAATTGTTGGAGCTGTTTAGAGCTCCAACAATTAATCTGTTAGCTGTAAACTATTACATTAATCGCCAACTCTTTTGATAATTTTGAGTAATTCTTTAAAAAAAAAAAGTCTGAATTCTCTGGTTCCAGCTTCTCTAATGTGAATATTTTCTGGTTTCTTCAGTCCTCCAAAGTAAACTGAATATCTTTGGTTTGTGGACTGTTGGCCGGGACAAAACGAGACCTTTGAAGACATCATCTTGGGCTTTTGGAAACAGTGATCGAGATTTTTCACCATTTTTTTGGACAAAACAAGTAATGGACTAATCAAGAAAATAATCGACAGATTAATTTATAATGAAAATAATGTAAAACACTGAAAAAATGTGAAAATAATCCTTTCCTACAGCCCAAGGTAATGTCATCAAATATATTTTTTTGTCTCCCTGACAGACTAAAACCCAAAGAAAATCAGTTCACTACAATGTAGGACGCTGAAAAGAATCATATTCTCATAATTAAAAACCTGGAACCATCAAATGTTTTGGCATTTTTCTTGAAGAAACGACTTAAAACGATGAATCGATTATCAGAATAGTTGCAGATAAATTTTCCGTCGATTGACTCACTGGCTGACTGCACGTCTGCGGCTGAACTCACCCGCTCCAGCTGGATGCAGAACGTCTGATCCCAGCTCAGTCTGCTGACGGCCGCCCAGCGTGTCCGGCCAACCACTCGGCCGTCCAGCCTGAGAACGGCGTTGATCTCTGCTGTGGGACATAAAGTAACACGTGACCGAGACCGTCGTGAAACCGATGACATAAAGAGTCTCTGTGAGGCTGAACTTTCAGTCCCCCCCCCCCCGTCCACTCAAACATGTGTTTTTGCTTACTGTCCCTTTAATTGGACGTCGTTCTCTTCTCTGTGCAGAATGATGTCGCAGTTTGTTTTCGCATTCGTTTGTTCAAACTGGAAAGTTTCTCTGTGCTCTGATTTTGTGACATCACAACTAGTTTGGAGCCAATCACGGTCCAGTATGCAACTTACACAAGTGTGATGAATATTTTATGTCTACTATTTTAACCTTTGAAACTAAAAATATTTGCATATTCATAGATTATTTTTGTGGAAAAACAAGACACGAATCATATTTTTATATGTCTTAAAACATGTCTGGAGGGAATATTTAAGGTTCGAGCTAAATCCTCAAGTGAGCGTGTGTAGGCCTCGGTGTCAGTTGAATAATATTAAATAAGGTTGGTGATTATCAACTCATAAAATGAATTGAATCAATCATTTTCAAACTACATATGTGGATTAACACAAATATAAAAGTTGAAAATGTGTTATTTAGAGGTTAAACCGCTACAATATCACCAAGTATTCACACCCATAACCTTCCTTTTACCTCTACTAAGTAGTACTCAACCGTTTTAGCTTCTGACTCCCAAAAAACATCTTTTTAAGTTGTGATCAAAGGGAGTACGGTGACAGCAAATAGTCATTTTTTAAAGAGAAACAAACAAAGTACTCAGGACTCAGAGCGCCTTGGATTTTCTTTCCTGTTTTGAACAATCGTCCTGCTTCCGACGCAGAGACGCATATTGAGTTTATACTTGTTAATCGAGTATAATGTTTTCTGCTCAATCTAGAGGAAATAGCTAGGAAATGTCATGCCATTTAGTAAATGACTTTTTGAGATGACATAGCCTCCTTCCACCATCGAGGGCAGAAGATATAATGTAATAAAATGTAAGTATACTATTAGTAATATTAGATTAACCTTTATACATGTATTTCAGACTTTATAACAAGCGTATGTTACAATTGTAGTCAAACTAATCCAACGTTTGTCAAAATAACAGCGTGCAACTAAGCAAACTCTATGCACCGATGAAGAACTTAAGTTGCTATTGAAAGCCCTGGAAACAGCTCGTATATGGACATTGAGTTTAGATTATTTTATCAAACTTCTATTCACGTCTAAACATGCTTTTAATTCACTTAAACTCATGTTCACATACTGTCAAATGAACAAGCGTGTGTTTATACTTCATTAGTTATACTTCCTTTCTTTTTAGTGTTTTACTATTTTATTAAATGTCATTTTTAAAGTCTTACTGTTACTATAATATCATTCATATTCATTATTCATGCACGTTTTGCAGCTGCAAGAATCAGATTTTGCTTGAGTGATCAATAATATTTCATGTTACTGTATGTTCAGTAGAAAACACGACTGGGAAACAACTCAAAAAAAAAATCAAAATGGCTTAAAAATGCAAAATGGCCACTGACCACAGGGTCCGTCCATCCTGTGAGCAGCTGGTGAACCGTCCTCAGAGGGACTCGGAGGGTTTTCCTGCTCCAAGTCTGTCAGAGGTTTCAGTAAATCTTCACATCCAAGAAGCTTCACTTCAAGTTTCCCTGAAAAATAATGAAGAAAAGTTCATTTCCACTTAAATAATAGAATATTCCACTCTCAATTTACAATGAGGACGTCTACTAAATTAAATTATATCAAGTGTAAAAGCAGGATTCTGCAGCATTTTTTCTTACTACAGTGAATAGTTAAACCTTACAGCATGAAACTATGTGTCTTTCTAAATGGTAAACAGTAATGAATCTCCGTTAAGACAGTTGAACCGAGCGAACACAGCATTTTAAAATAAAACCTTTGATTTGTCAGCATGAATAAATCTTCCAGACTCAAAGTCTCTAATCATCGCTGTCTGGAGCTGCACACTGAGTATTCACATCCTCATTTTCTTCATTTCGCTGTAGTGCTAACAGCTGTGGAGCAGAAAATCACCCCGAGTGTTTTCACCGCTCTGAGACTCGCTCTCATTATTCGCTGCCAACAGAGCAACTCCGGGATTTGTCTCCTTGTTACATCATCAAAAGGCTTTTTTCACCTTTTTTTTTTTCTTTTTTTCCTCCACCTCATGCAGGGGAGAGAAACTGACTTACAACTGAACCATCCAAAACCAACAGATTACATGTGCTGATTATATAGTGCCAGAAGTCAGCGTATGATAAATCACGTTCAAACACTAGGGGATCTGTGATACTACAGAGAAAAGCCTGCGAAAAAAAATCAACTTGCAATGTGTTTTTAGAGGGAAAACATTGTTTTGGTAATTACTGAACAAGGTAAACTGCTGCTGTGCAGAATCCCTGACCTACAAATTAGGCTGAATATGAGAGACAATGTTATACTTAATTAGATTTGAACACATTTTAAGTATCAGCATGGCCTTCTTTCTCACACAGACAGACTTATTTAAATATTTTAAGTGTCTGAAAACTCACCCATGTGGAAAAATTCATTTCCAGACACATTTAAAAAACATTTTCAGCCTGATGTTTTTTTATGTCAGCACTGTTCAAAAGCAGCACAATCTCTACCAGTTAAAGAGGCCGGTCTAATGGAGAAGATGGACGGGGATGTGGACAGGGGGCATCCGGATCTGGGGTTTTGGGGAGACTTGGGTGGTCCCAATGATGAGTCGACCTCTCCGCCAGGCTGCTCTTGAGACTCCTGGCTCTTTTCCTTCAGGCATTTGTCCAGGGACAACCGCAGAAGATCCAGCTTCTGGGAGGACTCCTGCACCCGGGACTGAGCCTGGCGGGAGGATAAACAATGTGTTGTTATATTTGGTCTTTTTAAAACACACAGTTGTTTGGTATTTTGGGACAGGATTAGTATTGCTCCAGTTTCCCTGTCAGACATAAACATATTTTCGGCTTTTTATCAAATATCAGTATTTTAGCTAAACAGTTTCATACTTGTATGATACATAGATTAATCATGACCAAACCTTACAAAAACTTTATTTTCTTTGCATATTTTATGTTTTCAGTTACTTCCTTGGGACCTTAAAAGGGATTTTGCAGATTTTAGCTCATTTAATACAAAAACTTAACATTACTGCTGACTATTTCTGAAAGCATAATGTAGCCTTTCATATTTGTTTATATTTATTTTTGATCCACGCAAGCGACATGGCTCTCAGGCCTCCACTTTGGTCCAGATTCAAACAACTCATCAACTTTTGTTTACTGCCAGGAAAGTCTGTACAAACATTCATGGTCCCCAGATGATGAATCCTTTGGACTTCAGTGATTCTCTTGAGTTTTCCTCTAGCGCCACCAGCAGGTTGACATTTGTGATTCAAGGTGAAATACCTTAACAAGTATTAGATAGATTGCTACATAAGTTTTTACTTATACAGTGAAATAGCTCAACTTCTACTTAATGGACTGGCACCAGTTTTTCTGCCAAAATTCATGGTTCCCAGACAATTAATCAATACCTTTGGTGATCACTTGGCTTTTCCTGTAGTGTCACCATCAGTTGACCTTTTATGGAAATATGTATTACCATGAAATTCAGTTCTAATAGATTTTGGGACTTTGGTACTAATATTAAAAATTTAAATTTTGTGGGTTTTAACAGAGTTTGGCTGCACAGCATGATGTCATGTCATTTAACAGTTAAACTGCTAAACCAGGGAACAATAATGAATGCAGACTTGATGTTAAATGTGATAGATTACACAACTCAAGCAAGAGTCTACTAAATTATTTTTATACATTAAAATAAATGGAAACTATTGGTTCCCTGAAAAGACGGAAAAACATTTTAAAAACAGCTGAGCATAGACGGTCATTCTCGACCTTGGAAACAGCATTTAACAAAAAAAAATGAGGGCTGAACCATTGTGGTCATTTTAGGTTAAATATATTTTCCTTCCTCTGGTTTTGAAGAGCTGATAACACTAAGAGAAGTTCATCATTCTGGTTTCAGTTTAGAGTTTTTATGCCCCAAGATGACCTAAAGGCTGTTTCAGAGGCTTTTTCCACCCTGACAGTAATCCAGTTTAGGAAAAAAAATGAATTCTTGTTGAAGTTTCTGACATGAAAATGAGCAGTTTTTAAATATTGAATATGAGCTCAAATCCCTAAATATCTGTATCGACGTCTTTTCTTTAGCTGGTTGAAAAGGCCAGTGTTAGAAGTCAAATATCTGCAAATGTTTCCAAAGTTTTACACAATTTCCAAACTTGGTAACAATCATAAACCATAACATTACACGCCTGCATACACTACTGCCAGTCTGTATCTATTTTTAAGTCAAATCAACATGATGGCTCCTCTGATCTAGAGCTACTTGAAAACTGATTGAGATGACTACCTCAGCCAGTGCCTTCTGGTCAAGCGATGAGATTCCCACCAGCTGCTTCACCACATCTTTGGCCAGCACCAACGCATCCTTCTCTCTCTGCATGTAGTGCTGCAACTCCGCTAATCGGGCGTCCACAGGACTGACAGCGAGTGGAGAGATCCCTGAGAGAGAGAGAGAGAGAGAGAGAGGGAGGGTGAGAGAGGCTGTAAAAGCACTTCAACCCATTTCAGTATGAAGGCATTCATTTCAGAAGAGCTACAGATCCTCATAGAGCCTCACTGAAACTCTTTTCATTCCCGCAATCAATATTTATAGAGCTGAAGTGAGTCCTTTTTCTCTAAAATGTCACTGTGCTCCAGGCAAACGTCTTAATATTACATTTGTTACCTTTCTGGCATTTATGTGACACTTATCTAAAATATATAAAAGCCCTAAATAGCGAGATGAAAATTTCACATGTTGCAAAGTTAATATAACAAGACACCAATTAACATTTTCTGAGCATGTTTGCATGGTTTTTTGCAATGCTATCGTAGCTCTAGAGATGCAAGTGTCCATCGGTCAGTCCTCCACTTTGCTCCAGGCTGAAATAGCTCAGCAACTATTGGATGGATTGCCATGAAATTTTGTGCAGACGTTCATGGTCCCCAGAGAATCTTACTGACTTTGGTGTTCCTCCATCACCACGGTGAAGTTTATATTTGTGGTTTTAAGTGAAATGTCTCAACTATTAAATGGATTGCCATGAAATTTGGACATTTATGTTTCCTCCTAAGGATCAAACACTTTGATTTTCCCCTGACTTTTCATTTAGCGTCATCATCAGGTCTAAAATTTTATTTGTCCAGTATTTCTTTAAACAACCAAATACCTGCAAAACTGATAACATTCCCCAAAACCTCAGATGTACTTATCCTAATTAGCTACTTAGCAAATGTTAGCATGCTAACACAATCGGGATTGCAACGATCGATTAGTAGTTTGGTCTACAAAATGTCAGAAAAATGTCAATGGCTGTTTCCCAAAGTCCAAGATGTAACGTCTTTTTTTGTCCCGACCAACAGTCCCAACTCAAAGATATTCAGTTTTTTTATCATAGAAGACTAAAGAAATCAGAAAATATTCACATTTAAGAAGCTAGAATCATAGAATTTTAGTATTTTTTCTTTAAAAATTACTCAAAACGATTAACTGATTATCAAAATAGTTGCTGATTAATTTTTTTTAGTTGATTGACTAATCATTGCAGCTCTAAACTAAATGTTAGAACACTAACAGACTAAACTAAGATGGTAAACACGGTTTACAAACATTAGACCTGCTAAACATCAGCATACTTGCATTGTCATTGTGAGCATGTTAGCAAGCTGACATTAGCATTTAGCTCAAGGTCACTGCACCTAACTACAGCCTCACACAGCCGCTAGCATGGCTGCAGACCCTTAGTCTTGTTTATGTGGTAAATAGCATTAATTCTCTACCTAATTTCTCAACATTTGTAGTCAGGTTATGCATCTGCTTAAAGTGAGCGCAAAGTTTTAGCGGTGCTGCTCACTACAGGCAAAAACAGCAGTTATTTCACCTAGAGCTGCAAAGATTAGTAGATTAATTGAATTATTTATTAACAAATAATTATTTTAGGAACAGTTTATATTTGAGAAAGATTAAGGCAACCATTTTGATAATCGAATCATTGTTTTAGTCATCTATAGGCAAAAATGTCAAACATAAGTTTAAGAATTTAAAGCCTTTTTTTGTCACACATGATAGCAAACTAGCTATCTTTTGTTTTCAGACTTTTGGTCGGACAAAACAACACATAAAGATGAAATTATATTAACTTTTATCTTAATTATAATGCCCATTTCCACTATTTTCTGACAAAGCAGTCCTCTATTAAACCTCTTTTTGATTGTGTTACTTTTCCTGAGTAGAGGTGATAAATATGTGAACGAAGCAGTGAGTAGCAATGAGTGTAATGAGGCCTTAATGAATTAACATTTGCATTTTCATGTATAGCTGACACTTGGATACGGTGAATTAAACTGCCTGCAATGGTTGAGAAAGCTTAAGCTTCCTGCAGATCAAACAACATCATAAAGAATCAATCATGAGGAAAGGAGGTCGGGGGTCAGGGAACGGAAATATGAGCCGAGGAAATGAGGTACAAGAGTTACTGGACTCGTATTTCATATCGTTTTACTTTCAAGCCAGGACTCCTTTTGTCATTTTTTTTAGTTTCAGAGCTTTCACATGGCACATATTTCATTTTAGGGTTAAATGTCACATTTACTCTCTGTCTCTGTTAATGCTGCCAGAATGGTTTCACTTTCCGCATTATACAAATAACACCCACGAAGATGGCAGTTGGCAGGAAGCGTAGTTTCAACCAATGTGGCTTTTTGATACTAGCTCTGATATTTGTGAACTGAAGTTGCTAATAGGCGATATTTTCCTCTGTTACTCAGTATCTTTGAACTTGACTGTTTTTTTTTTTTGTTTTTTTTTTTCACAAATCAAAGACCATCTTTTTGGAGTTTTGTGACAGTTAAACTCTACACTGAAACCAAATTATTTTGCAGCTTGTTACAACAGGTCGACCCATACCACCACACCTAGTCAGTTAGAGGAAAGCTCGGGCATGTTTATACCCAATAATAACTGAATGATTCATTTTCAAACAACATATTAGGATTAACACCGGCAGGAAGTAAACAAGATTAAGACTGGTGTTGTTGGGCAAAGGTCCTCGAGATACATCAACTGTAAAAGCTTGAAAACTGTTATTTAGGGGTCTCACTGTTTCAATTTCACCAAGTATTCATATTCGTAAGTTATGGTCCTCCAAAACAGAAAGAGGACAGTGACCTCTGACAGCAGACAGTCATTTTCTAAGAGAAACAAGGGAGGTTTTTACTCCCCCAAAGCAAATAAAATAACATGTACAGAGACATACAGTATGTGCTGGAGGGCTGATTTGATTTCTGATTTCTTAGCCAGATGCTGAGGCTTCTTCCAGCTCGAACTCCCAACACATTTGTAATGATTTAATGAGCTTTGGAGGTTCAAAAGTCTTTTTTTCAAGCCAACAAGAGTTTTATTATTCCAATATGTTGTTGTCTATTATGTTTTCACTTCTTATTTCTGGTAGATTTCTGTTTTAATGAGCCAGTCAACTCACTCACATTTAGAAAATCTAACTGTAACTAAAAAGCCATAAATTGTATCACAGATGTGTCGATGTTGTTGCAGTTGCTACTGGTGACAGACAGAATTTGATGACTGTAATAAATGATTTCATGTCTCTTTCAAGCTAATTTACATACTAGGAGATGCTCAGAGGCTGTGCATATCCATAATTTTAGAAGGAGAGAATGTAAAAGAAATTCTGACAATTAATGTCCTTTTCAAAATGTGCTTTTTCACATCCAGTGACCCTCTTAGGGACTCTTGGCCCAATGATTCTGACCTCCATGAGTGGAGCTGTTTTGGTTACTGCCATCATCTCCGCCGCCGCCGCTGCTGCTGCTGCTACCAGCCTGGGTGACTTTGATAATCTGCAGTCGGATCAGCTCGATCTTGGAGCGGCTATCCTGCAGCATCTGCTGAGCTGTGGACAACATCTGATCCTGGATAACGACATCACATCAAGAGACAATAAGCCCCACTTCAACACCGCGCTTTCCACCCCCCCCATGGACAGGTCAGCTGGGATGGGAGCACATTCACAAACAACACACTGACTGAGCCATAGTTTATCATAACAAGTGGCAGAACATGAGGAAATCACCGGCAACAGAGCTGGGCTACGTGCAAACACAACTCATTTTCATACGGGACAAAAACAAGTGCCAAAGAGAAGATGGAATAAGTGAGAACAACATGTTCACATCAGCTGGAAACAGTATGACTTTGCACTTCACTAACCTCAGGGTGATGCTCGTACTCCTTGCTGAATAAGGACTAATTTGTCATCCTCTGTGGAGGTGGAGCGGGGACTTCTCAGGTTGCGCCTCTCCACCTTCACTATCCTTGAAACACAACAAGTCCCCTGATGTTATGGTGCGTTCACACACACACACACACACTCTGACTGAGAGCTCTTCTGATGCGGCTCCTACATCTTGAGGTCCTGGATCACACAGCCTGTCCTCCTGTTTGTTTTTGCCTCCCTGCAGCCTGCTCTGCAACATCCCCTTCCCGCTGCATCCTCATCATCCGCTCTGTAACCAAATCCCTCTCTCCCTCTCTCTCTCTCTCTCTCTCTCTTTTATGGGGGGGTTTTCTGCAGGGGGACGGCAGAGTTCCTCTCCGGTGCCAGCACTGCTGCTGCTGCTAGTCTGATAGTGTTGATCGCCTGCTCTGGGCTCGGCATTGGCCGCTGCATGACCACATGCTCCTGTGCTGTCACCAACCAAAAGACAAACACAGAGCTGCTGCTGCTGCTCTCTTCGGGACAAGGCAGAAACCAGCCTGCAGGGTCTAGGAGGTTTGTTTAACATGCTCTGACAAGGAGGGGTGTGAGAGACATAAATAATAACCATAATGATAGCAGTCAACATATATACAGGAGGTGGGGGAATGTAAGAGTAACTGCTGGTGTCCTGAACATGATCTTGGACATATGGGTTTACTGACAAACACAGTGTGATTTTTTTTCCAAGCTCTGCATGTACATGTATGTACCCTTGTCAGCATGACTACATGACAGCTTTTGTGGCTGCTGTTGTCCTCTTCTTGTCAGCTGTGTGTTGTCCTGTTTAAATGAGAGTGGAGACCGGTGAGCTCAAGTTGACGAGCGATTGATTGATTGAAAGCCATTAATATGAGTTACATGTCGACATGAAAAGACACACTTGAACAGACTGTAATTTCTCACCGTGCACTTGTCGTAATTAAGCTATTACACGTCCACTAGCTTTAACCCGTTAAGCGACCGTCTTAGCCTTGCTGGCACGACTGTGGATTTTGTCCCCCCCATCACTTACATTGTAAGTGCATTATGGAGGGATCCTGTAATGGTCAGTATGAAAAACAGGAATGACTATAGCAAGAAAAAAAAACTATTTCAATGTTCATTTTGAAGAGTTGTAAACCCGTCCTTTAACTACAAAGGTAGGCTACTTCGGTTTTCCTCACAAAATAGGCGAACGTGGCTTTGTTGATAAACACAATGAATGAGTACGCCAGCCAACTGGACATATACTCGACATAAACGTCTTGTATATTCGGCTTTTTTCTTACCTAAAATAAACAATTCGCTCGGGCCTAACGGGCTAATTAGCACTGACCACCACCAAATGAGACTCCTACTTCCAACTGACATTCAGCATCTTTTTTTATAAGTGCGCAAGTGCGGAGAGTCGGTCCAACTGAAGGTTTGGCCTGGCCTGAATAAACGCATTTTTTTGTGGGCGAAATTTTATTTGGAAAACAGTAATGTTTTGAATGTATTTCACAATTTGAGGTTTGGATCAATTTGGGTGTCGTTTTGAGAAAGGAGAGAGTAGTAAATCAGCAAATTGGAGCGGAGTAGTGAGACCTACTTTGAGAGGCGGAGCTCGTCTCTGCTCCACTCGGCGAGGCGCGTTCGTAATGAAAGGAGCGCGTGAGCGGCGGTTGCTGTGACTTCCTCGCTCATCGGCAGCTACATTGTGCGGAAAGCAGCACGTTGTTGGCTTCTGAACGCTGAACTTTACGCCGAATTAACGTTCTCCTGTTCAAGGAGAAACCAGATTCAGAGCCACCAGCTATTCTCTCAGACGTCTGTAAGTTACCCCAGCTTGCGAAAACATGTCGGCCTCGGCGGCAAAAGTGAGTAAAAAGGAGCTGAACTCGAACCATGACGGAGCGGACGAAACCTCCGGTAAGGGGAATGGCGGCCTCACCGTTCACCGCCATTTTTCACTTTCTTCTCTTAACATAATTTGCATTGCTACCACCGGGGTGCAATATTGTTAATAATTATTGTGTGTGTTGCTTTGATTTTGCTTAACGCTCCGGGACCTGCTTTGTGGCTCACCTCAGTGTTTTGCTGCGTGTATTCACATTTAGCTCGCAGCAGCTAGCTCGTTGGTTAGCATGCCGCTGCTGTTGTTCAATTCACACCGGTGCTGAGAGGCCATGTTAGCTCATTTAGCATCATCAGCGTGGCCAGTTGTGTCGATGGATACTGACTGAGTGGCCGTGCGCGATGCTGGAGGATCATTCTTCAGTGTGCTGGTGTAATATGACCTAAAATCTGGCAATTCATGCTTACTTTATTAATTATGAAGTTTAATACCCGGAAAAGTTGGCCGTTTCATTTAACGTTAGGCGTTAGCATTTAGCAAGCTAGTGTTGTTGTTGTAACGTTACCTAACGCTAGCTGACGACGTTATGTTTTGTTAGTCATCAAGATGCATTTAAATCCACCTGCCACTTGTTTTATGTATTTAGGCAGCTGAATACAGGCCTTTTATGAGCAGGAGTTTGACAGTTTGGGGTCTGTTCTGGCGTGTGTCCTCGCTTGGTGTCTCACGTTATCGCGGCTCCGTGTGTGTGTGTGCAGTCAGATGTCCCACATTTAAACCACGCGGCCTCGTCAGTCGCAGCCGGCAGGAAACGGTGAGTGTCTGAGCCGCTAGAGCTGCTGCCATTGGCCGTTCACAGTGCACTAACCTCCGGAGGACCGGAGGCTTAAGCTGCTGTAAACACCGAAAGTGCCGCAAAACCGCCCTTGCTGCTCCGGTGGATTTTCAGATCACAGTAAAAACTAGTTGCGGGTATTAAAAGCAACTTCGGATTAGCAAGAAAAAAACAAAACTTATTTATATTTTCTTAATTTTGTATGTGGACATGAGGTGGTACGCTATGTTTTCAGTTTAGATTAAAAAAAATACGTTTTTTTATTTTTAAAAAAAATCTGTCTTCGTCACAGAATTAATTTGTATTAAATCTTGTTTTTTGTTATTTTTTCTCTGCAGAGAAAGAGCAGCAAGAAGCTATTGAACACATTGACGAAGTTCAAAATGAAATTGACAGGTAAGAAAATTTGTGACATTGATTTAAGTCAGGGTTGTGAGAGACTGTTTTTTTGTTGTTGTTGTTTTTAAAGTATGCCTGAGATTTTATGTCCATCAGAAAACTACAGGTGATTAGCACATCTTTGACAGAAAGGGGAACTTGCTTGCATGAAAACCTTTTTTTTTTTCCTCCCTCAGGTTGAACGAGCAAGCCAGTGAGGAGATCCTCAAAGTAGAACAGAAATACAACAAACTCCGTCAGCCATTCTTTCAGAAGAGGTCAGAACTGATCGCCAAAATCCCCAACTTCTGGGTCACCACGTTTGTCAACCATCCACAAGGTAAGCAATTCAACTTTAGGTCTACGTTGCTGTAGTCTGGCCAATGGAAATAATGAAAGCTTTTTTTCTTTTTTTTTTTGTATGATTCCGACCGTATATGGAGTTAAAGTTTTATCTTCAAAATCTTTTCCACAGTATCTGCCCTACTGGGGGAGGAAGATGAAGAAGCACTTCATTACCTGAGCCGAGTGGAGGTGACAGAGTTTGAAGACATCAAGTCAGGCTACAGAATAGATTTTGTAAGTATTGTTTGCTGCACATATGACAAGGAGGAGGTGCAGGTTGTTTTTGTGTATGTGTTCTTACCTGGGTATATTCTGTGTTACAGTATTTCGATGAAAATCCGTACTTCGAAAACAAAGTACTTTCCAAAGAATTCCATCTGAACGAGAGCGGAGACCCATCTTCAAAGTCAACAGAAATCAAATGGAAATCAGGAAAGGTATGTGTGTGTTTTTTAAGTTTTTGTGTTGTCAGTAAAGTAAACTGGAACTTTTTTTTTTTTTAACAACCTGTAACCAGTTATGTAGCATTCTTAAAATCCACTTCACATATGTACCTTTTTTTTTTTTTTTGTTTAGTTTTTTCTTAATATATCGAGTTCCCGTCTTTTTTTCCAGAATTGCTTTGCAAGCCTTAGGTTCTTAACTGACATTATAGCAGCCTGACCTGACCTAACTCCAGAGGTTGCATACTGAGAAGTTTTAAATAACCTGACACTTAATTGTCCTCCGTTTGTTCGTAGGACCTGACCAAGCGCTCCAGCCAGACACAGAACAAAGCAGGAAGGAAGAGGCAACATGAAGAGCCAGAGAGCTTCTTCACTTGGTTCACTGATCACGCCGATGCCGGCGCTGATGAGCTTGGGGAGGTCATCAAGGACGACATCTGGCCAAACCCGCTGCAGTACTACCTGGTATGTTAACTGCCAGCAAACTGAATGGTTGCTACTTTGGTCGATGTGGCTCTGCTTGTGGCATGTTTATCTACCTTCTCACTTCCCTCAGTGGGCAGAAATTATTTTAAGGATCAACCAAAGCAGGACACTTAACTTTGTCTGTTTTTAAACTGAAAAGCAAACACTAAGTGATTCTCATCCATAGGTTCCTGACATGGATGATGAAGAGGGTGAAGGTGAGGATGACGAAGAAGACGAGGAGGGTCTGGAGGACATAGATGAGGAGGGTGATGAAGACGGAGAGGAGGATGAAGAGGATGATGGAGAAGATGGAGAGGTAAAGCAAAGTTAAGAAAAGAAGTAGTGTTGCAGCAGTTGTGTTTTCAACATCCACTGACTGTCTGTCTTTGATCTTTCAGGATGACGAGGGAGAAGACGACTAAGATAAAACATCACCTACCCAAACCCTCAACCTTCTATTCCCTATTTTGTTTTTCCACTCATGTTCGGGAGCAAAGGTTTTACTTTTTTTTTTAAACTTTTTTTTTTTTTTTTTTTTTTTTTTTTAAATCCGTGTGTGCTTCATTTTACATTCTGAAGCCTCTTCACCTGTTGGTGCCATGTTATGTTCTCCTTTGACTCATCTAAGGCCAATGGCACTTTGCCCTGAATTGTGAGTACCATCCCCCAAAGTCATCTCAAAAAATAATAATAAAAAAAGTATAAAAATAGAATCAGCACGGCATCCTGAGTAGAATTTGAAGACAATTCACACATATTTCCTCCTGTTAAAGGTTGTGTGGTAAATTGACTAAAGCCATGGTGTAGTGACCTAGCTCTAGCAGACCTCTATTTTTTTTTTTTTTTTTTTTTACCATAATTTTTTTTTTTTCCTTTTTTTTTCAGTTGGGCGTTTGATCCCTTGAAAAAACTGTTATTTTCCCCTATGTGGTTAACAAGTACCAGCTCATTCCTTTGACTTGTAATGTTTAGGGGGAGGGGGGTGGGGTAAGCTGGGGAGGGGCAGGAGTATGTTGGCTATTGGGGAGAGTGGTTATTTTGACACCATTTCTATGGGACTTTTTTTTTTTTTTTCATTGTATTGTTTTACAGATATCCATGAAAATTGAATGACATTTCTAATAAAGAACAAAATGGAAAAAAAAACAAGCTTGTAAATTTTGGCCCCCACTGCTTCATGGGTTTAAAAAAAAAAACAAACCTGTTATCTCACAGAATTTACATTTAATCACACTTTCCTTTTCCGCTGGGGGGGGAAGAAACTGTTTTAAATTTGAGGTGTACAACTTGCTTTGTTACAATAATAAAACTTACTGTGTATACATGTGTGGGAGTCTTCAAACCAAGTAGGTGCATAGAAATTTATTTAAAAAATAGATTTAGGTAGCAGCAAAGGCGCCTGGGTTAAATCGTACAGTCAACGCACATCAGCTCACAAAGGATTTTGGGGTTATGAGCAGGCTCGAGGCAAAATCTTCTCTTAACAGTTGATGGGTGATTAAAGCCAGGAAGGTGTGCTCCGACTCCTCAAATCTGGTTTTTGTGATCGTGTCTGGCCAATCGATGGGCTGGAAGGCCCAACCTGGAGTGAGAAAGAAACAAATCAATAGCTAAAACACATGTTAAGATGTTTTAATGGGCACCACACTATATATCACTTAAAGCAATGCGAAACAGGGTCTCTAAACTCAAGTGGAAAGTCTGTAGAATGGGATTACAAAGAAAGCTTGTTCGGCGAGTATAATTTTCCTCTATTTTGCTTGTAAATTATGTGATGCCAAATACTGGATGTCAATATGATACACACTAATAGTATTTCATAAAACTAAATTACATGAATGTGCATAATTTGAGATTAAAATCTTTATGTAGACTGATTTAACACTGAAGTTATTAGTAACAACATAGTAAGCAAGTAATAATTTATTATTACTTGATTTATTTATTACTTGCTCCAATGAACTTACTACACAATATCTTGGTAAAAAAAATAAATTATTACATATTAAAATTTCTATTTTGTCCGACTAACAGTCCTAAACTGCAAAATATTCATATTACTATTATTAAATGTGAAGAAAACCAGCAAATAGTTTCAAAAATGTAACTGATTGATGCTCTGTCAATCTGCTGATAATAGTTTCAGCTCTACATGAAAGTATTTCATAAGAATACTTTTCCACAGTTAATTTAATGTGGCAAACTTTTGAGCCCTTTGACTTCAAATTATTTTTGGCTCAATATTTAAAGTATTTCTCCATAATTGAGACAGTTAGTTTTAATTGGGATATACTACATCCGGATTATATCAAATTTAAATATAGATACGAGTATTTTATAAGAAAGAATGACTCTAAGAGTTTTTTATGCTTTGTCATGATTATGAATATTTGGGAAAAAATGGCATGTGGCCGAAAAGGCTTTCATAGATTTGTTTTGCGTTATGTCTTAATTGTAGAAGTGATGTGTCATAGCAGAGTACACACGACTTAACCTAAAAGTTCTTGAAACTTTTAAGTTTACGCAAACTTGTTTATAAGTTTGAAAGTTTCTGAAGATGTGTACTGTACTTCAGGATGTTTACGGGTTTATACCCACCTAAATGAGAATTACACCGAGGACAGGTGGCCACCGTCCATGAATAGCCCGGGAACCAGGAGAAGCGCTTATCTGCCGGCCAGTGCTGGGTAACGTCCGCTTTTCTGAACGTGATCACCTCAAACCGGTGTCCGTGGGGGTTTTCGAAAAGCTGGACATTAACCCTCCGGCCCCCGAG
Source organism: Thunnus maccoyii (assembly GCF_910596095.1). NCBI lineage: Eukaryota > Metazoa > Chordata > Actinopteri > Scombriformes > Scombridae > Thunnus > Thunnus maccoyii. The sequence goes on along the minus strand of NC_056541.1, from coordinate 4,160,060 downwards.
CAGCGTGTCGTTGCGGCTGGAGAGCGCCAACCGGCTGGGGACGAAGTGGATGTCCGTCCCGACAGCCAGCTCGTGTCCGCACGCCCTGCACAGCAGCAGCGTGTCGGCGCTGGTCCCGGTAGCACACGCCTCACCGGGCCGGTATGCAGCAGGGTAAAACAGCAGTACAAAGGAAATGTACTGGATTATTATGAACCTCTCCAGCTGCTTTACGAGCAGCAGCAGGCCCCGTTTGCATCTCATTGCACGCACATGGACCTGCAAACTAACTAGCTTTGTTTTTACCCGAGACAGCGCGTCGACTGAAACATCGATCAGTGCCGTTTGGTTATCGAAATACCAATCGAAAATACCCAAGATTCAACAGTTTCGCCTTTAACTCGTCGAAGTACAGACTTGTTGGATATGTATATACCGCTATTATGGTGATTAGTGAACTTAGGCAGCGACTAATAGCGAATATTCGGAAGTGCCGTGCAGAAAAACAGGAAATACAGTCATCTCAACCATTTCCTACTTTTTAACTGCGTACTGAACAGTTACATAACTAAACCATTAAAATGAATTTAAGCTTTACATTAGTCTCATTTCAACTACAAAATACATTTTAGTGGTGTCACCGTCATTTTGAGATTAATTTTTGTGTTTTTATTTTCTTTCTTTTTTTGGTATTTTTCTAATAAAAAAAAACAATAGTAAGACGGACAGAAAGTCTTTCGTTTGAAAATTAAATTCTCTCTCTTTTTTTTTTAAAGGAAATAGCTTTATAAGCTAAATGCGTTTTTAACAGTCGATTTAAACATTAACCGTTACTTTCTATGGTAACCACGGGCAACGCTTATCAAAAATTCCCTTCCACCAATCACAGAACGAGATCTTGCAAACGAGCCAATCAGCGGGCTCGTTTGTCGTTCCCCAAACAACCGTCCGTTCCACGCAGACACAAGTAGAGATTTATCTTGGGAACATGTAACTTAACACGCTAATAATGAGCTGTCGTTTGTTTATATTCATTGTTTCGGGCATTTATTGGCCCTAAAAGCGTTCTGAGGGCAGTTTTAACGTTGGGGGAAGAATGAAAACCCGGGATTCACCGCCGCCACCGCCGGTTCATGTCCATGTACCGGAGACCACACCTGTACACGTTCATATGAGAAGGAGTCCCAGCAAGACCCCGCAGGTAAACAACACAGTTACACCATGAGTTACACTGGTTCATTAAAGTGGAAATACTATGTTACGTTGTCATAGGTCACTTTTTGATTGACATTTTAAATATCCCACATGCATAGTACGTTTGTAATGTAAAATGTAAACAAATGTGTGAAATGCATCACCTGTCTTAAAGGACAGGTTCAGAATATTTCAGGTCTGTCTTAAAACAACTGTCAAGAGCCCAAATAAACATTGAAACATGTTTTTCTTGCTGTAATCATTCCTCCTGTTCATACTGACCATTAGAAGATCCCTTCATAATGCACTTTTGTGCAAAAAATGTATTTAAAAGTTTATCTGAAGCTAATATGAAGCTTCAGCTGTCCTAATAAGCCAAATCAAGTAGATATCTTTCAACGTCACAGTCTTTTTAGTGCCAAAGTCCCTCTTTTTGTTACTATACTTCCACCGCAGCTCAACAGGGAAACACTGTCCGAGGAAACACAAAGAGGGAATTTCATGCTAAAAAGACTGTAAATGTGTCAGATATCCACTTGATATGACTAACTCAGACTGATGAAGCCTCATATAAGCTTCACATCAACTTTTAAATGACTGTGTGGACACACTGTGGTTTTGGCCTCCATCACTTCCATTGAAAGTACATTGGAAGGATCTTTTAATATCCAGTATGAACAGGAGGAATGATTACAGCGAGGAAAACCTCTTTCACTGTTCATACGGACACCTGACTGCTGGTTTAAGACACACTTGTAAAATTGTGAACCTATCCTTCAAGTACTGATGTGTTAGCTTCTTCACAGCACATTGTAATTGTTCCCCTTTAACACGCTAAAACCAAGCAATAGTTTACAATTAAATAGACTAAATTATAAAGATTGGAAGATGATATTTTACTTGTGAATTCCTCTTTTTTTCCCTGCAGAACAGGACAAAAGATGCCCAGGCGAAGGGAGAAGGAGGGAGGTCAAAGAGTCGGGCGCCTTGGATTCCTCCAGGAATACTGTCCTCCAGAAGAGATGTGGGTTCATACATGTGTCAGGTCTCTTTATAGTGTTTATCTCTCACTGTCATGCTATACTTTCAATCAAAACCAACAAATATGCTACTGAACACACACATACACACAAAGCTTCTTTGACAAGATTTCACTGTTAGAGAAGTATTTTACACTTAGTGCTGAAAGTACTTAATAAAATACAAACCAAATTGAATGTAATAAAGAATAAGAATGCTAATTTTATTTTTAAGTGCAACACACCGAGCAGATAATTGACTCCTGTGAGAAACCCTGCAGTAAAATAGACAGACTGATGATGGGCAGGGAATCACCTAATTCAGTGAATGTTGTTGCAGCACTTTAGCAGAGTGATTGCATATTTTGCAAATAATTAAGCACCTAAAAAGTTACCAAAAAAATTTAAAGGATTTTAAAGCTCCAACTGAATGAAATGAAAAATATACACTGATACACAGCACATTTTATTGGTAGCACTTTGAATACTTCAGAATAGTGCTTCAACAATTAGCGATAGACAATCGTCGACTATTTTGATAATTTAATAATTGTTTTAATGATTGACAGCGTTTCCATACACAAGAGAATCCTGGAGATGGTGTTTACATTGAACATGAGAAACGTGGTCATTCAGCTCCCTGTTTCCTCATCTCAGTCACTCATTTCTCTACCAACAGAGAATGTTTAGACACCTGCATGAGGTGTTTCTACAGTATGTCACAGTTTCTATTGGAGTATTCCAGGTATCATATCCAGGTTTCTTAAAAGGTTTCTGAAACCAGGATATGGTGTTTGTACGTGCTCTACACCTAACCGGGATACTCCAAAAACCTGATCATAACCAGGATACCGGTGTGCGTTTAAACACACTCATTTTTTAAACAAAAATGCCAAATATTTGCTTGTTGCAGCGTCTCAAATGTAAAGATTGAAGCTTTTCTGTGTCATACATGATGGTAAATGAATTTTTGGGGGGAGTTTGGTCTGTTAATTAGATCAAACAAGACGTTTGAAGACGTCACCGTGGGCTCTAAGAAATAATTACGGACATTTTTTACAATTTTCTCACATTTTATAGACAAACGCTTCATTGATTTATAAGGAAAATAAATCAGCATATTAATGGATAATGAAAATAATCATAAGTTGCAACCCTTCTTCATAACTTGAATCTTTTCATGTAAGAAAATATTCCAGCACCTGGTTTAATTGCAGAGCTCAGCACAGATATCTACACTTTATTGAAAAATCCTTCAATCAAGTTCAGCCTTATTTGTGTGTGTTCATTGAACATGGGTTCTCTTTGTTTGTGTCTTTATAACCAGAGGAGCAGAGTTCAGCATCAGTCAGAAGGTGGGACTGGCCTCCAGCGTGACGCAGAGGAGCAGGAAGAAGAGCTGGATGCAGTATCTAAAAACCTCAGCGTCCTGCTCAGAGAGCAAGAAAGCAACCGTCGATCAAAGAAGTAAGAGACGCTTCGGCAGCTGGGAAACTACAAAGCTTTGTATTAATGTCTTAGAGTTCAAAACGACTTTAGATGATCTACTTTTCATTTCTGGAGACATTTCGTTATCTTTAGGTGGTTAACAGCCCAAATTTAGACAACAAGAAATCCCATCCAGACAGTTTTAACAGCTGCAACTATTGTAGCAGTGATATATGTCAGGTCCCCTCAAAATTAAAAAAGCAAGGGCTACTCTCCTGGGTCACTGTTTCTCATTGTCGTTAAACATCATACAGGGAGAAATCTGTCACAGATGAGGCACAAACATAGATTTATTTATCACCTGTTGCTGCAAATAGACCAGAAAGCAATACAGTGTGTTTGATAAATTGTTACTGGACATGTGCTTTATGTTCACTCTTTGAAAAACAGTTGTAAATGTGCTGTTTTATTTGAGCGCTGCAGTTTCTCTTTGAGAACAGCTGTATGACATAAAACCTTCTGATTGTGGTAAAACGCACTGTTGGGTTTAAATGCTTTGTCATTTATAAAGATGAAACACCAACTCTTTGTGTGGAAGAGATGCTTTTCTGCTCCAACCAACCGAAAAAGTGCAGGTTGCAAACACTCCATATGTGATGACAGCTGAAACACAGGTAGTGCTTCATATCATCCTTGTAGATGTCTGTAAAGACTGAAATGTCTCTTCTTCTCTTGCTTTCAGGGCGGATGCTGGAGCTGAAGGCAGAAAGGTGGATGTGCTCCTGAGAGCGCTCGTAGAAGCAGAGATCGATGGCGTAGCGGTAGCCAATCAGCTGACAGCCCTGAAGGAAACTATCGACAGCCTTGCTAAGGTAATCAGACACCGGTCCACCAGGTCATCATTTTGAGAACACAGCTGGTCAGAAAGATGATGAATAAATGCAGGATGGATGATCACGTTTCTTTATTTTCGATCACTTTTTTTAGGACAAGCGGCTATCTAAGCTACACACAGCTTCACTCAGACGGCAGCAGGAGTTGTTGATAGAGAAGATAGAGATGTTTGACCACACGAACCACAGCCTTCGAGAGCTCCTCAGAGAGTGGAGTGAACACGAGGTACGGGAAGTTTACGCGCCAAAGAAAAACTCAGTGTCAACATGCAATAATTCTCTTCTGACTGTTTGTTTAAAATGCTGTGTTGTCGACAGAGAGAATCGCTGGTGTGGTCAGAACAGAAAGATGCCTTGAAGATTAGATTGGCCGACAGTGAAGCAGAGAACACTGTGAGTAACTATCACCAGGTCACATACAGTGTTGTTTTGCTGCCAAATAACATCTGATGTTGTTTTTTTCTTCTCTTACAGCGACTTTTAGCCAAATTCACCAACAAAGAGAAAGAGGCTTTCAAGCTTGCTAAGCATTTGGATTTTGAAAAGGTTAAAACCTTACCTGTATTTAAACATAAAGCTTGGTAGAAAAAGTTTGATATTTCTCACACGGTCATTTACCGGTTCATGTACAGTAAAGGTGATCCCATTCATCCTCTGCTTCATTCTGTCGTTGCAGGAAAATGTAAAGACGACAGAGGAGCTTTCAAAAATTCTGGAGTCCACCCGCGACCATCTGGAGTCTCAGCTGAGCAGAGCAGAGACTGAAAAAAGACATCTGAATGCTCAGATTCAGGTTTGTGAACATAAAGAAAATACAGAAAAACGCACATACATCAGCACATCATACTGACCGTTTGAAATGAGCGCTACCGTCGGTGTCGCAACAAATTTCAGATGTGGGCTATAAACCCTAATCCTTAAAGGACTAGTTTACCCAAATTCCTGGCTCCTCATATCTCCAAAAACGGTGGAGCAAATTTTCAAATAGGCGTTATTTGGATAAACTGATCTAAATGGTTGCTTTCTCACCTGGAAAAATGTCAAAACTTAAAGAAATGACAGCAATCTGAGGACAAAAATATTTTTAGCGTGGCTAAAATCTCTGCCATCGCTACCAGTTGGTGTGAAATGCACCCAGTGACGTTTGGTAAGCCAATAGGCCAGAGCTCGGATCGACTGCGTTCAGGCTCGATTGCTTTTCTTTTGTGCTCCTCATGTTCAGGTCTGAATTTCATATCTTGAATTTTAGCGTCTGAATTTGACCAAGTGTGTTTGAGCAACCTGAGACTTGAATTTTTAGATCTGAATTGAGCTTATTGAAAAAGAGCAACTTAAATATAGTTTTTGATTATCAGACACTTTCTGAATTTGAGAACCCTAAAATAAATATATACTGGGAATTAAGTTTTTGAAATTGCACAACTTGAAAGTAAGTATTGTGACCATATCAATTCAGAAAGATTGTTTTCAAAGTCAAATATTTCAGTTCAATAAATTCAGAAGTGATTAAATTTCAAAATTTGGTGTTCAGTTGTTGACATAATTCAAATTATTATGGCAATGATTTACTTCCATATTTTACCAAAGAAATAAGACGGTGATATTTTTATTTTATAAGAACTGGGTCTCTGTTGTAACTGAAGAAACTGAAGAGAATCAGTCTACAAATTATAAATAACGTATCTTCATTACATCTTAAACGTGGTTTGTGAATGTTTGTGTGGAGCAGAGGATGCAGCAGAGCTACGACCAACAGTACAAGGAGCTCCAGGCTCTGCAGAAGGAGCTGCAGACTGTGAAGCAGCAGCAGAGGAAGGAGGAGGACCAGGAGCACGACCAGCAAGACCGGGAGGCCCTGGCCCTGCTGACCCAGCAGGCCGAGCGAGCCGAGGAATCGGCCAGGCAGCTCGCCGCCAAACTGCAGGAGAAGGTTTGTTTAGAGCAGAGGTACTCTCCTGTAACATGACAAGTGCTTGTTAGATCCATCAACAGCCAATATGTTACTCTACATTGTAATAATTTAACAGTGGCTGTTTATTATTGTCTTAATGTCCAACTACTACAGCAACATATCTGCTTCATAAATCACTTGTCCCGTGTTCTCCTTTGGAAAAAAATCTGAAACTAAAAGGGGGAAATTTATTTTTGAAATTCATGATGGTGCCCCCTAGTTTTATTAATTTGATGAAATACCGTTATGTTATTAATCTATGTTACTGGAGTCGATACAGCAAATCAAATCTTGCTTAAAGTCACACTGAGCCTGATTGCATCCTGCTACACAACACAAGAGCCACAGACTCTGAACAACAACCTGCTAAAGTCTCCTTCTTATCTAACTTTCAAACATGAACACACGTGTCGCCCTGCAGCCTAACAAACACTCACTGGGGAGAAGTGTGGGGAAAGATATCTAATTAGCATTAAACTAGCATCTAAACAAACGTCGCTTCGGACACGTTAGATGCTGGTTTGGTCGTTGCTCTTCAAAATCTCTGTTAGCGACATGCCGTCTGTCTGACTTGTAGCTACAGCAGTTTGTTTACTTTGTCTCTTCTCTGTACAGGTTAACACTGGTAGCCTGCCAGCTGCTGTCAATCAAACACAGACACCGACACAAAAAAAAACATTTCTGATATTTTCCTGAAGACCTTTTTTCTTCATTCTAATAATGCAAAACTATTAACAATACACTGAATACAAATATGCTGACATTATTTTTGAAGAGAGATGATTAAATGTGATTTCAGTTGGACTTTTGGTAAATGGTGGTAAAAAAAAAAAGTTTTTTACCATCTAATAAAAGGTTTCTTCGCATTATATGTTATAAACAAACATATTTTCCCTCTGAGTTCTCTGCTTCACACAGCATTAAAATATTACACACATCATGTCTTTCTATAAAGTCGTTGTTATTCAGGATCATCCACAGACACTGCGGTGTGCAGCAGTGACGGCTCCTCGTCTGATCATTGGCTTTTATGCAAATCAAGTTCAAAGGAAGTCCAGCCGGCCTTTTTGCTTCAGTGGCAGAATTCTAGTCAAACATTCAACCAGCAGCAAACACAGAGGTGAAGCTGCAGAGTGGCTGAGCTTGTTTACGACATACAGCAGGCTGCAGTACAGACTGGACAGACTTCCTCAAAATTTAAATTAATTTCTTAAAAGGCTAAAACATGAACAATAATAATAAGACGGTGTGTGTGTGTGTGTGTGTGTGCGTGTGTGTGTGTGTGTGTGTGTGTGTGTGTGTGTGTGTGTGTGTGTGTGTGTGTGTGTGTGTGCGTGTGTTTGTGTTTTATCTTTCAGGAAACCCAGCTGGCTCAAGCTCTGTCCACATCCAGCGACTGGTGCCTCCGCCACTCTAAAGAGGCGACAGCTAAAGGACAGCTAGAAGAAGAAGTATCTGCTCTCAAATTGTGAGTGCGCATTCAGTCCAGTTTGATGCTTTAACACATCGCTAGCGCATCACATCACTAACAGTACAGATAACAGTAGTAGAGTCATTATCGTATATGTCAATATTTTGTTATTGTGAAGGCGAGGCAAGTTTATTTGAATAGCACCTTTTCAACAACAAGGCAAATCAAAGTGTTTTGCATAAAACATAAAAGGCATAAATGCAAAAATGTGAAAGAAACCCAAGACATCATAAAAAAGACACATTTAAATAGAAGTTTAAAAAGTTAAATAGAAAATAAAAACAAGCTGAAATAGAATAGACGAGTATAGACGAGACGAGTAAAACAGAAGAATAAAAATTGCACTGCATGATATGAATAAAAAGCCTAAATTTAATTTAATAAAAAGCAAAGAGAAAAGTCTGCAAAGCGAAGCCTAAATTTCCACTGTAGTTTCATTGAATTTCTAAAATATCATTAAATGTTTACATTTACCAGACAAAGAAGGTCAGAGAAAGTGTGATACATTTATTTTGATTCTGTAATTCATACAACAAATAAACAATTAAATGAACTAAACCAGTTTTAAAGAAAAGACAAAAAATGAGGAGGTTAAAACGATCGCTGTGAGAGTAAAACACAACAAATTTTCAATGTCATTAAATTCATTGCAGTAAAACGGTTTAGAAAAACCGGAATAATGTGACTATAAAGTGATTTTTGGGGACTGTGATGACAACATAACACAGTCTTTACGTTCCTGCCGCCCTCACAGGCAGGTGGCCGAGCTGAGCTCCCAGCTTCGCTCGGCGGAGGACAAGAGTCGGACGGAGAGGGAGGAGCTCAGGGATCAGTTTCAACACGTCAGCGCTGAAAACGCCTCCACCAAGCTGGACAACCAAAGACTCACGGTACCTTCATACAAATCTACATCAACAAACAGTAGCTCCTTATTTATATATATGAGAAGAATCGGCTGTTTTTAGAAAGCGTATGTGGTTATTACACAAAATCTTGTTGAAATTATCTTCATTTCTGGTATTTCACTGCTTTTTCTTCTGCTGTTATTACTTATTATCACTATTAGAGCTCTTTTTTTGTTATTAATATAATTGCAGTATTATAATACTTTGCGTAATTATGAAATGTGGAGTCATGTCATAATTCTTGTGTTTTATGGTGACATTTATTATAAACATGCATCATATTTAGGTCCAGTTGACGTCGTCTGAGGAGAAGCTCAGAGGTTTGCAGTCTGAAGCCAGGCGGCTGAAATCAACCATCAAAAAGCATGAAAACCTGGTGGAGAAATACAAGAAGAAGGTACAGAGAGACTAGTTCCTGACTAACCTCAGTCTAACGTCAGGGTCCAGATTTTACCCTCAGACATCAGGTCACGGTTCACACATTGACCATCTTCACACCCGTCCATCCATCTCTCCTGTCAGCGGAGGAGGCAGAGTTAACCACTGCTGCAGCTTCACCACCTGAAAACTGAGATAACTGAAGTACAACTGAGGCTTAAAGCTCAATCAGATATGAAGTATTACAGCAAGACAAAAAAAACATTTAAAAACATTAGGAGCTTTGCAACAGCAGTTATAACATGTAAACAAGACAAATACAAAGAAGCACAACGACTGCAGCTGCAAATGATAAAGAGAAGAAAAGTTGCTTTCAAGCTTTTCAGAACTTCACTGCATAAAATATTTTTCTCTTCTTCTTCTTTTTTTTTTGTTCAGTGTAGTAAAACCAAGTCTTCTCCGTCTCTGAAAAGCGCACTACAGTCAACAGACGTGCAAGGCGACGGTCATGTGACCCACGAACTTCACTGTAAAGTTGCAGGTTGTAGTGCCGCTGCTAAATAGGAAGCAGGAAATGGTTCTTTAAAATAAAAAATGTTGCTCCAGAAATTTGTGATATATTTAAAAGTGAATTTTTTGACCCAAAAGCTCAGAATGAGCCCCGGGTCCACTTTTGGACTGCGACCCACCAGTTGGGAATCACTGTTATACCCCTAAAAAAAAAAATTATCTTAGCTAAAAATCTGCATGATTTATGTGCTTTTGTATGTAAAAAAAAAACAACAAAAAACCCCATACTGTGTCAGCCAATGAGTCGGACCTTTTATACATATATTATACTTTTCACTCTTTAAAGGTTTAATACACTCAAATCACAAAAGAAAAAGAGCTTTTATGGTATTTATCCATGCATGTCTATCTGCACACATTAAGAAATAATAATCTCTACATGGAAACACAGAGACACTTGAAGTTTGCTGTTTCCTGTCTTGTGCAGGTCCAGCAGGCTCGTCTGGAATCGGAGGAGTGCTGCCTGAAGCTGGAGGCGACGCAGAAGGAGGCGCGGGAGGTGACGGTGAGCCTGGAGAGGGAGAAGGACCAGGTGAAGAGGGAGCTGCTGGACCGACTCAGAGGACTCGAGACGCTGCCCGACAAACTGAGGAGGGCCGAGCAGCAGCTGCGAGACGTCCAGGAGGAGGCCGACGTCCACAAGAGGAGGAACGTAGAGCATAGCGCCACCCTCTCTGAAGTTAGACACAAGGTACTGACAGCTGTTATAAACCTCTCGTTCCTCCCGCCTGTATCCCAACACACGTATCTGCACGCACACCCACAGATGAGTCAGCGAGCAGGTTGTTCAGTGTTGCTATGGCAGAAGGGACAGAACTTCTGCCAAACTGAGCTCTTCTCCTTTTCAAAGTCCTCTGTTATTTTCAATTACGATTTTGGCTTCAAACGATTATGAAAACAAGATAATCGAGATAAAATGATTATTGTGCCGCGCTCCGTTTCGCAATGATGACCTCGTTTTGTCTTGTGTTATAAATCCAGCGCATCCCTTTCCTTTACACTCACTCACCCTCACTGGGAATCCACATATGAAGTGAGACGTGAGCATTTTAACTGTTTAATCTACACCAACTCCGACCTGCGTTCAGCTGAGAGGACAGCAGCCGGACAAACTGCCTCCACCAGACTGACTGACAGCAGAAATTGACTGAAAAAAATAGTTTTCATGTCGGCTCCGCGGGAAGAAATCGACAGTGTTTGTATTAATTGATTCATTGATTTTATTTCCCCGCCCACCGTAGCGAGTGAGGGGAACCTGTAGTGAAACAGGCAGCTCACAGACAGACTGGGAGCCTTGATTGAAAGGCTTATACATATATACAGCAGGATATTTGTGTGATATAAACAGCTATCTGTGCACATTACGCTTCTGTAAAACACGAGGGGTTTGAGACGCACGTCAGCATGTGTGATCCTGGTAAGTTTTTTGTTGTTGTTGTTGTTGTTGTCGGAGATGTCTAACGTGATAAAGAAACAGGGGGAACAGTACAGCAGGATGGTTTGGAATCAATCAATCAAAGCTGGGTTTACTGTCTAAAGTGGGTCCAAAACATGTGAAGTTGTTGACCTGTTCTACTGCTGTGGATGGAGGTTGTGTTCAGTCCTGTGTCAGGTGTGTTTAATGTGTTAATGACCGGTTCTTTTGTTTTGTCACTGCACCGTTGCGTGAAATGAGAAATGTGAGAGTTGATAGGATGTGCAGCTTTTAACATGCTGGACTCTGGGGTATTACTATTACTAGTCATATTTCTATTATTATTATTGTTGTTATTGTTATTTATGTTGTTATTATGGTTCTCTCTGTCTCTCTCCTTCCCTCTTTCTTTCTCTCTCAACCCAACCGGTGGAGGCAGATGGCCGCCCACCTAGAGTCCAGTTCTGCTTGAGGTTTCTTCCAGTTAAAGGGGAGTTTTTCCTTTCCGCTGTCGCCAAGTGCTGCTCATGGGGGGAATATTGAGTCTCTGTAAATTAAAGAGTCCAGTCCAGACCTGCTCTATGTGAAAAGTGCCCTGAGATTACTTTTGTTATGATTTGGTGCTATATGAATAAATAAATTGAACTGGACGTTGGGATTATACGGTCAGCGTTTTAGACTCCTGGATGGTCAGCGGAGGTGGATTTCTATCATGACTGACACTGTGTTATCTGTTGATTGTGTTCATCCACAGGTGGAGCAGCAGGGCTCTCAGCTGGAGATGTTTCAGCAGAGGAACACGCTGCTGCAGGAGGAGAACAACGTTCACAAAGAGAAAATGTACAACTTAGAGAGGTAGTGTACTTTTATCGGTTGCAAATCGATCGCTGGAGCATCAAAACACTTCTGTGATTTGAAATAATCACAGACGTGTTTACATTTTCTGTTGATTTGTCTGCTTGTGAAGGAAGTTGGAGGACTTCAAGGTAGAAAACAAAGAGATGTCTGACACTCTCATTGCAAAGGAAGCGACCATCCGCAGTGTTCAACAGCAGCTGGAGGAGAAGGTCTGCGAGTGCAACGTCCTGTCCAGGAAGCTGCAACATACTCTGGATGACGCACAGCGACAGGTCTGAAACTATGAAGTCACATCTTTACCTGATTCAAATCTTAAGAGTGACAGAGCAGCTGCTGAGATATAGTATAGGATATTGTCAGTCTGATGGTTTACACATGTTTGGATTCTGTTATACCTGCTACTGTCTGGGCCCTTTCCCCTTCCCTTTTCATTTCCTCCACTATTCATCCTGCTTGTATTTTGTCAATGCAGAAAAGGCCTGAAGTCATGTTATCATGACCCCTTAAATACCTTAAAATGCGTTGCTTTTAAAACTTTTAAAATTATTTTTGGAGCATTTTCTGGCTCCAGTAGACAGCTGACAGTAGAGAGATGATCAGAAATGAGGAGCAACAAGAAAACAGAGTTCAAACCTTTGTGTCACGTTTATACAAATCTGCAAAAGGCCACAATAATTACTCACATGCACGTTTACGTACAGGATGTACATTGAAACAGTTTTTGCTTTCTGTAATTATTCTGTGTCGATACACAAACGGGCACCTGACTCTTGTTTGAAGACCGATTTGAAAAACTGCTAACTTATCGTTTAATATCGGCCCCGCAGGTGGACGACAGCATGCAGAGAGTTTTGGCCAAAGAGAGAGCGTCTCAGTCGAAAGCGTTGGACCTGCAGAGTCAGCTGAGCCGAGCCAAATCAGAGATGAGTCAACTGCAGCGAAGCAAGCAGGAGGTACGTCACTGTGCATCTCTGCAAAATGCTTCCATTACTAGTCAGTGACTGTTTAGACAGATTCAAACTCTGAACAGGATTAAATTAGTGGAGAAATGAATATATAAACTTATCTGTTATCCACTGGTTCTCATGTTGGACACACGTGTGAATCTGTGGCCCACAAACAAACGTTGAAGAGCTGAAAAAAGGGAAATTAAAAATCTTACAGATGTTTTGTTTCTGTGTGTTTCTGTTCTTCAGATGGAGCGTCGTTTCCAGAGTCAGCTGCAGAACCTGAAGGACAGACTGGAGCAGTCGGACGCTACGAACCGCAGTCTGCAGAACTACGTTCATTTTCTCAAAACCTCATACGGAAACGTGTTTGGTGACTCTTTGCTCGCAAGCTGACCACTAAATCGTCCAGTTCGAACAGGCATCCGAGCCTTATAACCTCTATGAAATGAATAAAGTGAATTTTAAAATGAAAGTTTTTACGTTTTAGTTGATTGGAATGTATTTATATGATTTTGAATAAAAAAACCTTTCTGCACAGTTGTTGATTCTGATGAGATTTGACACTTTATGTCTCTGAATTTTACTTTCCTTTCAAATGTACAGAAAATAAAAAATAACTACATAATAAATATAAACATATTTAGCATTCAACGCAGCCAAACTGAATGGCCCACATGTAATTCCTATATGAATACCATAGGTTTAAAATACTATATTAAATAAATATGAATATTTTAGATAGAATATAGACTTACTCCCACCAAATCCCCTTAACCAGTTTGGTAATTCAAGATATTCTTTCTCATAAAAACCTTATAGGAGATAAACTAAGATATTTTTTAAATAACTCAGGTCTGTTCTTCAATTTAGTATATATATATATAGCATGTGAAATGACAATTAAAAAGCCAGCTGGTGGCTTTAATGCTGAATTTTGCAATGTCTCATATTGGAATTAGATTTGAAGTTTTTGGATGAGAAGTGTGTATTTGTACAAATTGAGCAAATAAATAATAAACAGGCAGATTTTTAAAAAAAGAGAGTTTAAGGGAGTGTTATATTATAATGTGGAGCAAATGTTAATGCCAGAAAGACTCTCAGAAGCTAAAGAAACCCAACTGTAATTAGATAGTTTTCATTTTTATCACAAAATAACATTTTGTGAGATTATTAAACCAAGAACAAAACAAGTTATAATAAGAGTCAAAAGCCTGATCCCATATGAAGCACTGTATGTAACCTTGCACGTGTCTGTAAAATGTGTTTAAAAAGGACTGATGGACCTCTGTCACCTCAAATAAAACATGTGTATAACTTTAATGTACGTGTGGTTTGTTGTATTATATTTTATTAACATTTTACTGCTTAATTATAATTTATTTTGTGTATTATTTAATCATCTATTTTGCTCCAATCTAAAATCTCGCCTTGGGTACCACCATAGTCAGGGCCGGTGTTACATTGTATTTCGTGACCCATCAGATTCTGTGACCTGCAGTGTTGGAAGAAGTACTAAGATGTATCAATAACACGATGTAAAAACACTTCATTACAAGTAAAAATCCTGCATTAAAAGTGTAGAAGTATTACCGGCTAAATTTACATAAAGTACTAAAGTAAAAGTACTAATATTGCAGGCTGTGGCACATCATGAATTTCTGCAAAAGGATTTTAAATGCAGGATTACTTTTACTTTAGTACTTTTACTTTAGTACTAGTAAGTAAGTAGGATTTTTAATGCAGGGTTTTTACTCAATGGTTTATTTGTACCTTGTGGTATTGATACTTTTACTTAGATAAAGGATCTGAGTACTTCTTCCAACACTGCAGGTCGCAGAATCTGGTGGGTCACCAAATACAGTGTAACACGTGTCGGGCCTTCAGTCGACCACTTTCAGCCATTTCGTCATCCACAAAGGAGGCAATTTCTTCCAAGTCCCTGTGGTTCTTTCTCCGGAATAGACACAATTGTTTCAGAGTCCTGATACTCACAATAATCTGGTGCTGATGTGCCAAAATATTATGTATTTTGTTATTTTTGAAACCTACACTATGCTCCACAGTCCTCATTTTAACGCAGGCGGCAGACTGCTGCGTTGATATTTCCCCTTAAATAGGCAATTACATTTTTCTGGACCTTATCCTCGAAATCAGACTTTTTTCCTCTCAATTTTGCCCTAATACTCCGTTATAATTATGAATGCTGTCCAAATGAAAAAAAACTGTATTGTGCATAACAATAAATAAGAGCCGGAACCATTGAGCGTCTCGGCAGTTTAAGCGGGCGGTTTCTCGTCGGATTGTAATTGCTGTAACCTCATCCGGCATGTTCAAAACTTAGCTGAATGTAACTTGTTTGTCGTTAGTTGGTTAGTTGTTGGTTTTGTTTACCGGTCCCTCGTCATGCCTGCTGAAAGTCGACGATGGGAAACTTTAGAGGCTTTAAAAAACTCCCCAAAAGGAAATATCACATTCAACCCTTACTGGTTGGAGCGGGGCGAGGTGAGTTAATGTTAGCTCAGATATTAGCTGAGTAATGGCTGATGCTCTCCTTAATACATCCTTACTAACGTTAACCAGGCTAAATATCTCTGTTTCTAGAGCTAGTTAGCTTAACTAATCATTGATTAAAGTGACCGTTTAACCATTTAGCTCTGCAGTGAGGACAGTTAACCTCCGTTGTTTGATAAATCTTCAATACTTCTCCGATTCGTCTTAAAGTAGTCAACGCTGTTTATTTATCATTTATTTAGTTATCTGTTTCTGACTCTTAACCTAAAATTATTGAGCAAGAAGTAGAAGTTGTTCTCCATCTTTTAATTACTCTAAAAACTGTAAGTGGACACAGAATTGTGACGCAGTTTATAAACATACCTCTAGACCGGTGGTTCCCAACCTGTGGGTTGGGACCCCTGCAAGGGGTCGTGAGATGATAAAAACATATTTTGGACACACAAAATTGTGATTCTTTTGTCAAAGCTTTCTTCGTATTACTGTGTTTTACGTCCTCAAACCTCTAAAAGTTATTCAAATAAAACAAAATAAGTCTTCTTTCTAGAGCTGCAAGGTTAGTCGATCTACAGAAGATTCATCACTATTTTCAAAATTGAATAATCGTTTTAGTTATTTTTTAAGCAAAAATGAAAAAATAAGCTTGTGTCAGCTTCTCAAATGTTTGTGAAACATGATAAACGGAATATTTTTGGGTTTTGGGCTGTTAGAAGATATAACTTTTGTAACATTTTTCAGTATTTTCTGACATTTCGTGGACAAAACGATTAACAGATGAATAAAGACAATAACTAATAGCTTAACTGGTAGACAATGCAACATGTGACGAGGGGTCGCAGGTAGACTTTGCTTTATTTTAAGGGGAAACAGGTCAAAAAGGTTGGGAACCACTGATCCAGACCAATGTATCTGAGATGGGCTAAAAATTGGCTGATTTATTGATTTGTCTCCAATTCACACACACAGATACACAGATCACCTGGTGGCTATAAGGGTGTAGGTTTAACTCCATACTGTAGCAACGGGGTCAACTCTAGATGTTTCACTTCCTCAGTAAAAGTTGCTCTCAGCAGCTTTGTGAATATGTCTTCAGAGTAAACTCAAGTAGCAAGAAAAGATAACATATTTTCTGACTTCTTTATGATATATAAGGCTGTTTGCATCTTTACTAAAAGCTAAAAAGAGCCTTTACTGCCTTATCTTTGATTGTTGTTCAGATCCAGCATGATTGTTGGAGGCTATTATTATAATTGCACATTGTAAACAGTATATTGTAACAGTAATTATACTATATTCTTTCCTGAAAAACATGTACATCAGAGCCTTCTCTCAAGCTGCATGTGACCCCATCGAGACTCCACTAATTAGTAGGTTAGAGGAGCCTTTATGTTGCCTGAGAGACGAAACACTGGGCAGAAAAGCCCCAAACTTCCTGCTGCTTTTAAAGCTGAACCTTAATGAGCTTTTTCATCACCTCAAACGTCTTAACGTCAGAATTTGAACAACTAAACAAAGGGCACTGTTTAGTCAATATTAGTGAGTCATTTTATGTTGAAAAGTAAGTTCCTGTCTAGTTAAGTAGACAGGAAAGTTGTACATTTTATCTTACTGATAACGTCACTGATTGCAGATTTTCACAGTGTAGTGTGTGTGTGTATATTTTAGGCTGTATCTGACATTTGCAGGCTGGTTGACACATCCGTGACCGTGATACAATAAGATCACAGTTTTGGAGCTTACTGTGTGGTCACTCGTTCTTAAAAAATATACCAAAATAAACCAGATTTCTTCTTCTAGACTCACACTCTGTGTCCTTTTGTTGCCTGTTTTTGTTAACCCTGTTTAATTCAGCCCTTTGACACGTACTGTTTCTGTGTTTAAACACGTTCATGACTTGAGTTTTAATGTGTTTGTTCTTGCAGGATATTTTGGCAGGTTGTAAAGAGGCCATCAGCTTGTCCTCTCACTCTGGAGTCATATTGCAGCGCCTTGGCTCCTTGCCCCCGCAGAGGTCCTGCTTACTGGGCTCCAGCTCCGGAGACTCCAGTCCCGGTCTCTCTGAGCAGATCCCAGCCTCCATTTCCTCCACAGGATCCATCCCCGACATCACCGCCAAGCACACCACACTTTCTGTAACCACGTCTTTAAAGAGTGAGCATGAGCAGGTACGTCTGTCCTCCTCCACATCTGAATAAAGGCTGATTTCCCTGCGTAGGAAGGTTAAAGGAAAAATTCACCCAAAAACACAATAAAACTTGAGCTTGAGGTTCGTTGTTGATCTTGGAAACAGCAGCTTGAAAAGAAGAATAACCAAAAGTGCCACTTTTTTTATGATTTTGAAGCTTTCAGCCACATTTCATTAAGCGACTTTTTGTTATTTTAGTTACTCACTTAATATTAAAGCAGGAACAAATGAATTATGAGATAGAATATGATATGCAGACACATTAGTAAACGGAAGTACAAAAATTTCAATTTAAAAACCTTTGAAAAATTTTTTTTTTTTTTTTGAAATTCAATTAAAAATTCATTTATTAATCCATCATTTAAAGACAGAATAAGTCAATTTTGTTATTGTTAGTCATAAATTGGCAAATGTCTTTTTATTTTGAGTTTTTTTACTGCATTATTTAAATTAAATTTTGATTAATTTACTAATTTTACTACTTCGGTTTTTAAATGGTCATCAGGGAAAGTACAAAATGACTGCCTTTAGGCTGCTTCGTATATATATATATGTTGGCAAGTAATCACATGATCAGTACAGACAAGTAGTAGTCACATGATTAATGCAGACAGGTGAAGTCACATGACTTGGAAACCTTAGAATGAGCCCTTTATATCTACAGAGGGTGCAGGTTCTCTTCCACAGAGCCTGCCATGTTTCACCGCCATGTTTCTACAGTAGCCCAGAACGGACAAACCAAACACTGGCTCTAGTGAGGGCCTTTCTCGGACACTGTAGGTTCTCCTACACGCTTGGAAGAGGAGGGGAGGGGTATTCAGTTGGTTGCAATCTGCAGCCTCACCACTAGATGCCACTAAATCCTTCACACTGGTCCTGTAAAGCTCAAAGAGACGTCTTCAAATGTCTTATTTTGTCTGATCAACAGTGTCAAATATGAAGATATTCAGTTTATCGTCATGTGTGACACAGAGGAGTTTCAACCACTGAATGATTGGCATTTTTTGCTTTAAAAATGAAAAACAATCATTCAATTATCAAAATAGCTCTCCCTACTGTATATGCTGGTAATTTAATTGGATGTAATAACAGAAGGTAAATAATAAAATGTGGTTGTAAAGAAAAAAATGTTGAATTGAAATTAATTAAAGTCAGTTACTGAAAAATTTATATCACAAAAACTGGCAGCTTTTCACACAATTGTTCCTTTTTATGTTTAGTGTGTAAATAATCTTTATTTGAAATATATTATAGAGATTTAAAAAGTTGTAAATGAAGCTGGATTTGATGCTTTCTTCCCTACTTTATATTCTTCCATTTCTCCTTTTTGAATTCATCTACCCTCCTGACTCTCTGCCTCCATCTTTTCCTCAGGTTAACGCGCTGCAGGCTGGTAGTCACGAGGCGAAGGATGAAGACACGGAGGCGGACGTCGGTGAAGTCTCCAGTCCCGCGTCGTTACCCGCCATCTCCCTGCTGTCGCCCAAAGCCATGGAGACGGCCGGCCGCATCATCAAATTTGAAGAGGAACAACGAGAAAAGGCCAAGGTCAGACGGAGCGATAAGATCACCTTAACAGCTGTGTGACAAGAAGATGTTTCCTGAACAATATTTAATGGTTATTGATTATTGTAATTAAGTGTATTTTAAACAAAGACGTGAGCATTTATGTGCACAGATATAAAACAGTGTTGTTTCATTTTTGGACGTTACATCTCATCTTGGAGGGAAGAAATGCATGAATTAGATCATTCAAGAAACAATCAGTCGACTTAATGGATTAGTGAAGCAAAAGAAATGTGATCAGTTTTGATAATCGATTAATAGATTAAAGTAAAAAATACCAAACATTCTCTTCGTCCAGCCTCTCAAATGACCTGTTGGTCGGATAAAACAAGACGTTTGAAGATGTCTGACATCTGACATCCAAATAAAACCATTAAAGGAGGAGGCTGGTGATTTGCAGAACCAAACCAACAATGAATTGATCCACTAACAAGTATTGTGTGTGTGTGTGTGAAAAATTTATAATGTAGTATAAAGTCCAGAGGTTTTGTTATGTAGCTAGTGAAGCTGTAAACAGAATCACGTTCCTGCACATGCTCAGTAGCGTCTGCCTTACACAGAACTACTCTCCTGAGAATGAAAACCTGATCGCTGTTATTAGTCTTTGGAGCCGTTTCTAAACAAACTAAAGTGACCAAACTCTTCGTAATGAAGGAACATGTCACCCAGTGCAGCGATGTGACTCACTGACGTGTTTTTAATAGTTTTTGGACAACAACAAAGCTCTACGGCACAGAGGAATAAGATATATCAGGCTTTGGATGCACACACAATACTTGTTAGTAGGGCTGCAACTAACAATTATTTTCATAATTGATCTGTCGATTATTTTCTCAATTAATCGATAAGTTGTTATGTTTTGAAAATGGTGAAAAATGTTGATCACCGTTTCCTGGAGCAACTGACCGACAGTCCACAACCCAAAGATATTCAGTTTACTGTCACAGAGGACTAAAGAAACAAAAAGTATTTACATTTGAGAAGCTGGAACCAGGAAATCTTCTTTTTTTTTCTTTAAAAAATGATTCAAAACAATTATCAAAATATTAGGCGATTAATTTTATGTTGATTGACTTATCGACTAATCGTTGCAGCTCTACTTGATCAATACATTGTTGTTTTGGTTTTGCACATGAGGTTTGTTGACAATAAGAAGAATATGGAAAATTGCCGGCCTTGTCCTTTAATGGTTTTGTTAATACTACTACTTTTTATATATAAAAGCATTATTTTGAATGGACTTTTTAAATTTTTGAGTAATTTTAATTGATATTTTTGTTCATTATTTTAGTTTTTACTTAATTATCACTGGAGATCGTTAGTATATCCTTTTATTCTTGTGTCTTTCTTTGACTTATTTATGATTTTAAAGAATGTAAATATCAACCTTCTTACAACCTTTTTTATATATATGTTGAAGCATAAACAAAGTTGGACATTTAGACTTTTTAAACAAACAGATTCCTTCTCAGTGAAACTTTAAGACAATTTCTTGCCTGTTTTATATGATATATGGATGCAACCTGTTTAATGTATATGTGAATATTGAGATGTGACCCTGACATGCAGACAGGAAGCTTTGCGATCTCACCCTGATGTCTTTAAATCTGTCGGCAACAGGTGGCACTCAAACTGCGGCAGGAGGTGCAGGAGAAGCTGATGGCGGCGGTGGCGAGCTCCGGGTCAGAGCAGCTGAAGCGCTTCGAGGAGTTCATGGAGTTGAAGCAGAGGCAGGAGTACCAGAGCATGAGGGACATGATGGACAGAGAGTAAGACTCACCAGGCAAAGATTAACATTTCTGTAAAAAAATGTTATGTGCTGTCTGGTTTGCCACTAAACGGTTTTTTAACTTTCTGCACTGTAGAACTAAAGAGAGCATCGGGCGTCAAGAGAAGCTGAAGGAAGAGCAACGACACAGGATGAAGGTATGATCATAAGTTCAAATGTAGAAAGGATACTGGAGCGAGTAACACCCAAAGATTGTTGTCTGGAAACATCGTGAGGTCCGGTGTCGAGATGGTGTCCTCTGTGCCGTCAGATCCTGAACCTGCGGCTGAGGGAGGCGGAGCAGCAGCGCATGCGTGAGGCGGAGCTGGAGCGACAGCGTCAGGCAGAAGGCAGGGAGAGGCTGCGTAACCTCAACACCATTCAAGAGGAGATCCTGCAACTCAACCAGCTGCTGGAGCCGTCCACTCAGACCAAGACTAACCTCCCACCGGCCAGCCTCAGCTCCTTCAGCACCCGCGGGAACCAGCTCTGCTCCCAGGTGTCCGAAGTGGTCCGAAAGACAGCAGAGGTCGGTTTAATTTCAGGTTTAGGATCGGGGGGGCTTCTTCCCGGAGAGCGAGAGGAAATACGATTGTACAACGTCTTTTTTTTACAGGGAGAGTTTCCCAGCGTGGAGGACATGACCGTGGCGGAGCGAGCCCTCCACGAGATGAGGGCTCTGATCCGGTTGATGCAGGAGGAGGTGGCCAAGGTTCAGGAGAGGAAGAAGAAGGAGCAGGAGGATGAAGAGGAGCGCAGGAAGCAGGTGGAGCAGCAGGCGCAGCAAGAAGCGCAGAAGAAGGCGGCGCAGTCGGCCAAAGAGAAGGCACAGAGGAAAGGTGAGAGAGAGAGAGAGAGAATGGCTCTACATGGAAAAGACCATCCTCACTGGATGGAAGGAAATCTTTGGGCAGCTGTAAAGTTACAAAAATTGATTTGATGATTTATTTTGATATAGTTAAAGCGACTGTAATATATTTTTTGAGCTAACAGTGTGTAATGTGTTGGTCGTGGCTCGTAGTGATGAACCTACAGAGAATTATCAGAGACTCTGCAGCTCCTCTCGGCTGAACGGAGCTTTATAGTGAGTTTCAGCTCATTGTTTATCTGTCCGGCTGCAACTTTACTGTTTTGGTTCACTCTCAGCGCTCTCATAGCGTCGTTTTCAGAGAAAAAGCCGTAAAAAGCCACTGTTCACTACTGGCTCAGCACCAATGGCAAACAGACACAGTTATCTGTAGACTAGCTGGTGAACAAAGTGGAGCATTTAGCAGCTAAAGAGCCAGATATTTCCCTCAGGAGTTGGTAGAGAGCAAAAACAGAGTTAAAAGAGAGTGAATATTGGACTTACATTCACCAGGTGGACAGAAACACGACTCCAAATGAATGATAATGTTGCTCCGTAACTGCTGGATGTGGAAATAAGCAACTGTTTGCTAACAAGTTCAACATATCAATTTAAAGTTGATGATACGTCAATGTTCACAAATTGTTCCTGCTGCCCCCAAGTGGACAGAAAAATTAATGCAGGTTTAAAGTCAGTCAAAGTCGAGACTTATTTGATTTTTATTGAATTCTTTAGTTAAGGTAGTTTCATTGAGATCATGGTCTCTTTTTCAAGTGAGACGTGTGTTCAAGAATGAACAGTTTACGTACGGACAGATCCACAGAAAATTCACATTCACACAAATTTGTCTAATTTTAATTTCAAAGATGGTGCAGCTTAATATTTTTTGATGCGTCATGCTGGCAGACAGAATCCAATATTTGACAGTAATTATCTTCCCACAGGGCTGCAGAACAGCGCTGAAGACAGCACATTGAAATGGTACAAGGAGCTGCAGGCGTCAGCTGCTCAGTGCGCTCAGTCCTTCGAACAACTCAACTCCCCGAAAGACAACCAGGTGGGTTTGTGCTTCTCTGCATGAATGCTTATAATCTAACCATGAAATTCCCACCAGCCTCCGAGTAAAAGGCACTTTGGTAGAGATTTGCTGCATGAAATAGCAGTAAAATAAAAACATAAAAGTCTAAAATTGGCACAATTTTCATTTGAATCAGGAACTATATGGTCTAAGAATAAGCCATCATGTTAAGCACTGCTGTGGCAATAAATAAAGGACAGTGATGATAATAATTTATTCATAACTGGGACTCTGTGCTTAATTTCTCTTCTCTGCACTCAGACAAAGAAACTGAAGCTGGAGCTTCAGAAGGCGGCCACCATCCCCGTCAGTCAAATCTCCAGCAACTCCGGATCTCAGCTCAGAGAAATCTTTGATAAGATCGACAAGCTGCTGTCGGGACGGGCGGTGGTGTCGGGGGGGAAGTCTGTCTCCACCTCCCAGCATCCGCAGGGCCTGGACTTCGTCAGCTACAAACTGGCTGAGAAGTTTGTGGTGAGTCTGTCTGGCGCCGTTTGATACATCGTCACACAAATCCTTTAAACCGTAGAAATGATGCAGTTTATATACCTAACTCATATGTATCGTTGCTACTACTACATATCCAATCTGTGTTTGTGTAAGCGAGTTAGTAGACTTGTCGGTGGGTGGTGATTCACCACAAAACCTGGCCCTTACATTACCCACAATCCAACTCAACCACTGCTAATTCGGTGTGAAATTCAGGTGTGTTATGCTAGTAGCGGCTGATGTAGCATGGAGCTGCTAGCCTCCAGCAGAGATGAGGAGCTACAGAGGTCTGGTAACCTCACTTCTATCTAACTCTAAACCCTCAGATGTTTTTTACTTTTCAAACTTGTAGTCTTCAGCCCCAGCTGACGCTGTATGGAGCTATTTCCCCATCTTTATTCAAGAGCGTGGTATATCAATTTGAGAGCATAATTTATTGAATATAATAAAAGGCATTTTTACAGATGTAATCACACAAACATTTACTACAGAGCTTATTTCACTATGAATCTGTTACCTTGTTGAGGGGATGCATTTAATAAATACCAAATACTTGTTTAAAATTAGGGCTGTCATGGGAATTTATCCTGACTTACAGATAAATTTACTACATGGGTAATTACACTAGAAATGACACTGGCACTATCTCTCAGAAATCTGTCTGGAATAAGATCCAAGCCAGTTGCTTTGTTTGTGTGTGATGTGGATTGACACGTCCTTACCCTTTCCACTGAAATAGGACTCATCTCAAATACATCAGGAACAACGTTTTTGGCTTCCATTATAATTGCATTTTATTACACGTATTACATGTGCATGTGGCAAATAAACCTTTACATTGACCTGAATTTGATGTCCTTGCACATGGGAAATGGGTTTGTAAAAGTCTGAAGTATAAAATCCAGTGTGTAAACATCTGTCTGTGTGTGTGCGAATGATTGTGCACACATCCCGGCTACTGTGCCTTGACAACCTCATTTTCCCTTGTAGAAACAAGGAGAGGAGGAAGTAGCATCTCACCACGAAGCAGCGTTCCCCATCGCTGTGGTGGCGTCTGGTGTCTGGGAGCTGCACCCCCGGGTGGGAGACCTCATCCTCGCCCACCTGCACAAGAAATGCCCGTATGCAGTCCCAAACTACCCTCCGATGAAGGACGGCACGCCTGTGGAGGAGTATCAGAGGTCAGTGTTGTTACATACGGCTCTCACGGCTCGTTATGTTTGATAAATCCTGAATGAATGAAAAAAGAAGAAAATAATTTTACATAGAAAATATACGTATTTAGTGGGGTTTTCCCTCTCTTCTACAGAATTCTTGGTTACCGTGTCGACGACTCCGGGGTCGAAGGTCAGGACAGTTTCCTGAAGAGGATGTCTGGGATGATCCGCCTCTACGCCGCCGTGATCCAGCTGAGGTGGCCCTACGGCTCCAAACAGGGGGTAAGAACTGTCTCACTTCCTGTTCAGGTCCCTCTTAGTGCATTAATTCATTTCAGAATGAAAAGAGACAAATGTAGAACCAAAATGAACACAAAGAGTTAACAAGATTAGTAGGGCTGTAGTCTGCTGGTCGACTGGTCGATTAGTTGGTCGATATGCTCTCGTCTGACTAATTTCTCATTGGTCGAATAATCTCTGTGTTACTTTCATAAGGAGAAAAGTGCGACATCAATAGCTTTCCAACAGTAAGCCATTATTTCCTGCGGCGGGAGGGACAGACTAACAAATTACCTGTGAAAACGGGGGTGTTAGTGAGGGTGTGAAGGAGGTTAGCTCCAAAGTTAGCAACAATGGGTTAGCCTAACCTGACAACACAAAACAGAGAAATACAAAACGGAGAAATGTGTAGCTGCTGAGTTTACTGTGCTCTCTGTCCCGTCATCAGTCCCAAAAATCAAATATGTTTTAATAAAATCTTCATGAGAAGGACTTGTGGACATTTGTAAGATTAGAGTCTTTACATATCACACACTGTATGACTTTTATCTGCCGACTGAACCAGACTGGAACAGAACCGCTCAAGCTCTGATCGGTCACCGCAACCGAATCATATTCATAATCATCTCAACAGTCGTCATGTGTGTCCCCGCCTTTAGTGAGGCGGCATATTGAAATGTTCTAGTACGAGTTATTCACTGTTGACTTATGTCACACATTTTTCGTGTTTCAGTCTTTTCCTCACGGCCTGAACCACGGCTGGCGTTGGTTGGCTCAGATGCTTAATATGGAGCCTCTGGCCGACATCACAGCGACACTGCTGTTCGACTTCCTGGAGGTGAGTGTTACTTTTTAAACATGTGGGAGGGATTGTTTTGTTTTACTGCTGATCTTTCAAAAGAGTGTAGGTTAGTTTATTTATCTGTTCTGTTATCGTAGGCACTTAACATATGATGCATGCAGGTTAATTTTGATTGTAGCTGGTATTTAGTTGGTACAGTGATATTCATCATCATGTTGCTGTGTTGTTTTCATGAAACTTTGGAACAGGCTGGGGATAAAGGGAAATTAAGTTTATTCCATTACTGTGGTCAATGAAAGCAGCTGTGGGAGTAAATGTGACTTAAACTCCAGTGAAGTTTGTGTTTGCTCTTGTGTTTCCTTCAGGTTTGTGGAAATGCTCTGATGAAGCAGTATCAGGGGCAGTTCTGGAAACTCATCCTGCTTCTGAAAGAGGAATACTTCCCCAGGTACACACTCACTTAACATCTAAAACATGTTGCAGCAGTAAAGCTTACCAGCAGCTGTCGCCATGAGCTGACCTCCTTCTGTTTGATGTATTGAATATGTCTCTTTGGCGTCTCCAGGATTGAAGCGGTGACCAGCAGCGGGCAGATGGGCTCAGTCATCAGACTCAAGCAGTTTCTAGAGGTACATTATATCTGCTAATGTTAGCATTTGCTTATACAATTACAATTTAACGTAGGAGACGCTTTTATCCAAAGCAATGTACATCTGAGAGCTGATACAACACAAGCAGGGATCTAGTCAGGAAAGAACAACATGAGTAAGTACCATAAAGCCAAGTCTGAGTCTGACAGGATGTAGGTGCCAACAGGTAGTGCATAGAGGCAACGCATTGAGTACATAGAAAAGGACTAACCAGTCAGTGTCCTTGCTTGGTAGACTCACAGGTCACAATTAGGTCTTCACACAATAAATCACAGTCAGTTTAAGTGGAAGAAAGGTGTGACACCGTCTCTCCTAAAATGATCCTCAACAATTTTTCTAGATAGCAGATATCTAAAGCTGCAGTGATTAGTTGCAACTATTAAATTAATCTCCAACTATTTTGACAATCAATTAATCATTTCGAGTCATTTCTTAAGAAAAAATGTTCCAGCCTCTCAAAAATGTTCTGTTTCTTTAGTCTTCTATGACAGTAAACTGAATATCTTTGGGTTGTGGACTGTTGGTTTGGACAAAATAAGGCATTTAGGTGTCATCTTTGGGAAACAGCGATTGACATTTTTTCACCATTCTGACATTTTATAGACTAAGCAATTAATTGAGAAAATAATCAACAGATGAATCATGAAAATAATCACTACTCTAATTATCAAAAATATGACTGTGATGATGAAATAAAATAAGACTCTCTGATTTTGGTTTGTTTCTTGTTTAAAAACTTTTGTCTTCGCACTTGTAGACATCGCTGCAGAGCCGACAGATCAGTCCGCCCAAAGGCCAGCTGAGCTCCAACTTCTGGAGGTCGTGAGGGACGAGGAGGTTGAGAAGACATCTTGGATGTTGCTGCATGACGCTGTTTAGTCTTGAACAAGGCAAAGGAGTGAGTGATCTGATGCTGGGAAACCTCTCCTGCTGCCATTCAGGGGGGGAAAAAGTTGAAGCTGCGAGGAAAGACGGAAGTCGGCTACCTGCTCTGGTTTATTTACTGGATGTCCCGAACAGCTGATCAGCAGGGATTTAATGGATGAAGACACAGTAGAGGCCAAGTTTAACTACATTTTTAGACTATAAGATGGTGCCAAGAAAAGAATCATTTATCAAGTTTTGGAGATTATAATGATTAATGATATAATGTTATATTTTTGTCCTAATTCTTCAAAACAGTGAAGGTAGCACTTTCAGACAAACACACTGCAATCCTCTCGACTTTCTTTCGGGCCGTCCTTTACAGTCTTGAAATTATTTTCTGAGTGTCCTGGTCCAGATGTCTGTCTGTACTGCACTGATAATTTGATTTATTGCTTTTTAAAGCTTTAGTATATACAATTCATGACTGTGCAACAGAAAACACCCAGCAGAGCCATGTTTGTTTTTTCTTAAATGCAATGATTATGCGTTGTGTTGAGATAAAATCTCTCCTTTACATTTTTGTGAAGTGCCTGAGTCTAAATCCTCCAAATGAATAAGTTTTCCATCATATTGTTCAGCTGTTTCTATCAGTTTTACTGTTAGTTTGTTGATATTCCAGCTGTTTATTTTACCAACGAAATTCAGTTACGAAAAGGTCTCTACTGTTTTTATTCAGTGGCTTCTCAAATCAAAATTGTGTCGAACGATTTGAACGTTTAGCTATTTATATATATTTTTTTATTATTCCACCATGTGGAAATAGAATTTGTGGTTTTGATGAACTCTTTGTTTAATCATTGTGAATGAAGTTGCCTCAAGATTAGAAATATGTATAACAGATTTAATTCAGTATTTCCAAAAAAAACAAATGATTTGAACAGAGAAACAGAAATCTGAACACGACTCAAGGCTTTGAAGTAAAATCCGGTGTGCTTCGCTTTTTGTGAAGAGCAGAGCTGAGGTTTGTTCTTTTCAAAATGTGAATATTTACATGATGTAGACACATGTGTTAAGTACTGAATGATTGTAATCTTCAGGAATCTGTAAAAATGTCTGTCTAAACCAAAAGTCTAAAATAAACCTCATCACCAGTTTATTTGATTGTTTTACTTGTCATTTTTGTTTTCACCCTCCATAAAAAGGTAAATTTAGTTAATCAATGTGTTGGTCAACAGAAAATATCTCCAACAATTTTGACAACTGATTAATCATTGAGTCATTAAAGAAAATATACTAAAATTCTTAGCTTCTTAAATGTGAATATTTTCTGGTTTCTTTAGTCCTCTATGACAGTAAACCCACGAACATGTGTCTGTGAAGCAAAGTTTTCATATACGGTGTTAAGATAGTGCTTAATTATAAGGCATTAAAGATGTAAATGAAGCCTATGAGAGATTTTTGTCAACTGCTCTCTATGAAAAAAGTCTTCTAGTAAAGAAATAGTTAGCCAATATTTTAGAGCCAATTTCTAAGGGAATACAAAAGGCATGCAAGAAGAAAAATCAATATATACATTTTTTTTTAAAGAAAAGAACAAAAGAAGCAGAACACACTTATAAGAAATAAAATCAAGCTGACAAGAGTAATGAGAAGCAGCAAAAGTGATTATTACATCAAATTACTGGAGGACAACAAAGAATTAAAAATACATGAAAGTATTTAATATTAAAAATGGAATGGGAAAAACAAAATACTCAAATCATTTTAGCACAAAGAATAATACAACTATTAATGATATGGACTTAATTGCAGATTAATTTGATGATTTATTTTTTTTTTTGGTCCTGGTTTGGTTTAGGAGATTACAAAGACTAGTAGTAGAGATGATGTGGAAAGTAAAACTATAAATGGAAATACATCTATGTGTATAACAGTAAGAAATCTACAGACTGGAACAGAATGGATATGGCTATGGTTAAAAATATTGACTGTGTGGGGAAACCTACACATATTTGCAATCAGTCTCTACAAGTTGGTATATTTCCTAGCAAAATGAAAATAGCTAAAGTCATACCTATATATAAGGCTGGAGACAGACATGTACTCTCAAATTACAGACCTGTTTCCTTACTTCCACAGTTCTCTAAAATACTAGAAAAAATATTCTATAAAAGATTGGATGAATTTATCACAAAATACAATGTACTGTATTAACAGCAATATGGCTTTAGAGCTAATAGGACAACTTTGTTTGCACTCATGAAATAACTGCAATAGCAAATAAAGAATATACAGTGGGGGCATTCCTGGATCTTAAAAAGGCATTTTATACAGTTGACCATGACTTATCATTGAAGGAATTACAAAGATATGAAATAAGAGGGGTAGCACTCTCTTAGTTAAGCAGCTACCTGGAGAATAGTTACCAGTATGTTCAAATAAATAACTTCAAATCACAACTACTGAAGGTTACTTGTGGGGTTCCCCAGGGCTCAGTGTTGGGACCACTGTTGTTTATTTTGTGCATAAATAATATATGTGAGGTTTCCAAAATTGTAAAAACTGTATTATTTGCAGATGACACAAATGTATTTTGTTGCAGTAATAATCTAGAACAACTTGGATACAGTGGAAAAAGAACTGAAAATGCTAAAGAGTTGGTTTGATTCTAATAAACTAATGAATTTAAATATCCAACTCAAACAAGAAACTCATGATAAGTGGAGTAGAAATTGAAAGAGTGTCGACATTAAATTTCTTGGAGTAATAATAAATAATAAATTATGCTGTAAGCTACATATAAATTATACCAAAGCTAAAATTAAAGTCAACTTCAATATCACATATAGTCAAAGATCTTCTGAATCAAACTTCTTTATACTCCATATAAACAAGAAACAGGAGGTCTGTGAACCGGATAATAAATCTACAAGCATTAGTCCTCCCTGGAACTCTCTTGGAACAAAACCTATGAGTAAATCATTTCCCGGGAAAATGGGAGGAAGAGTAAGAGGCAGAACCCAGGGCCCTGAGATATGTGATACGACTGGTTGGCCTGCACTATCATCCAGGCAGAGTGCCTCTTCAACCCCTGTTCTTAGCAGGAAACAGCCGTGGTCAGCTGCGAAAGGGAGAACTAACAACAAACCTCCCTAACAACCGAGTGTGCAGCTGGAGAACAGATTTGCTCCACTGCTGCAAGACCCTGTATCTCCGTCTGATAACCTGGATAACCTCTTGTCTTCACACAGCAGGGTAAGAACTGAGAGTAAACCAGAAAGTAAGAGGCTACAGGGAAAGCTAACGACTGGGCCTCAAGCTCTGATTTTGGGTGACTGAGCTATAAAAGATTTAAGAAGCATGTGCAGTAAAAACACCAAAATACTCTGCTTTCCCAAGGACAAGGTCTCTGACATGACTGAGAGAATCCTGCATATTGTGGCTGCACAACCAAATGTGAAAAACATCATACTGCACATAGTGACCAATGATGTTGTGAAACAAGACTTTAGTGATCTGTTGAACAAAGTCAGCTCTCTGAATGCTGAGGTGTTTATCAGTGGCCCTCTACCACCAGTCAGAAGAGGAGTTGAGAGGTTCAGCAGATTGTTGGCACTGAACTACAAACCACAACTGCAGTGAACTACAGGCCACCTAAATACTGTGCAACCTTTTTTGATGACTTTGCTGAACTGCTGTCTATTATCTATATTGACGTTGATTTTAACATCCATGTTAACAACCCCCAGGACAGGGGTTAAAGAACCGTGTTAAGTTCTTGATAACTATGGACTGAGCTAGCATGCGACAGAGCCCACACACAACAAGGGGCTCACTCTGGACTTAATCATCTCTGAGGGTCTGAACATTTCGAAGGTTAGGGTGACTGATGTTGCTCTCTCTGATCATTCCTGTGTTTTCTTTGAGAATGCTATCTGCGCGCACACAAATGTTCAAACTGGAATCTTCTACACATCTCTTCTCTCAGGTGTCTTCCCATAGGCCCTGAAAACTCATCAAGCCACTCTTAAAAAAGAACAATCTAAACACTTGACTAATGAGCAACTATAGGCCCATATCAAACCTCTCATTTTTAAGTAAAATCATTGAAAAAGCTGTTTTTCAACAGCTGAACAACTTTGTGGCACTAAACAACCATTTTGATGTCTTCCAGTCAGGATTTCGACCACACCACAGCACTGAGACTGCTCTTGTTAAGGTCTTCAATGACATACACCTAAACACTAACAGTGGCAAAATTAATATCCAGTATTAGTATTACTGGATCTCAGTGCCACATTTGACATGGTTGACCACAACATATTACTAGACAGACTAGAAAACTGGGTGGGACTTTCTGGCACAGTACTGAACTGGTTTGAATCCTACTTAAAGGACAGGGACTACTTTGTGTCTATAGGCAATTACACATCTGAGTGGAGACAAAAATGACATGTGGAGTTCCTCAAAGCTCCATTCTGGGGCCTCTTCTGTTCAACATCTACATGCTCCCACTAGTTCAGATTATGGAAAACAACAAAATATGTTACCAGTTATGCAGATGACACACAAATTTACATAACCATATCACCAGGGGACTATGGTCTTATACAAGCACTGAGTAAGTGCATTGAACAAATCAACGACTGGATGTTCCAGAGATTTCTTCAATTAAACAAGGACAAAACTGAAGTAATTGTTTTTGGAGCCAAAGAAGAACGATTAAAAGTCAGCAGTCGGCTTCAATTGATAATGTTAAAAACTACAAACCAAGCCAGAAATCTTGGTGCAGTCATGGACTCAGACCTGAATTTCAACAGCCACATTAAGACAATTAATTACAAAGTCAGCCCACTATCAACTAAAGAATATATCAAGAATTAAAGGACTTATGTCTCTGCAGGATTTGGAAAAACTTTTCCATGCATTTATCTTCAGTAGACTTGACTACTGTAACGCTGTCTTCACAGGTCTCCCTAAAAAATCCATCAGACAGCTGCAGCTGATACAGAACGCTGCTGCTCGAGTCCTCACTAAGACCAAGAAAGTGGATCATATAGCTAACTCCAGTTCTCAGACCTTTACACTGGCTTCCTGTCTGTCAAAGAACTGATTTTAAAGTACTGCTGTTGGTTTATAAAGTACTGAATGGTCTAGGGCCAAAATACATTTCTGATCTGCTGCTATATTATGAACCATCCAGACCTCTCAGGTCGTCTGGGACAGGTCTGCTTTCAGTCCCCAGAGTAAAAACTAAACATGGAGAAACAGTGTTCAGTTTTTATGCTTCACATATCTGGAACAAACTCCCAGAAAACTGCAGATCTGCTGCAACTCTCAGTTCTTTTAAATCACAGCTGAAGACTTTTCTGTTTGCTGCTGCCTTTTATTAAACCAAATTTGAGGGTTAATATTTTACACTGCACTGTAACTTTTATTCTTCTGTTTTATCTGTTCTTTTTTAGCTTCTTTTATTTACAAATTTAAGACTTTTTAATTGTTTTTAAATGTCTTTTAACTTGTGTTGCTTTTATATTCTGTCTTGATGCCTTTTATGCTCTATGTAAAGCACTTTGAATTGCCTTGTTGAAATGTGCTATAAAAATAAACTTGACTTGCCTTGCATTATAAAGACATGTGTTCCCTTAAATTCTCTTTTAAACCAAATTTTATTCACATCCCAAATATTTCATCTCCTGTTTTAGCCTATTTTAATGGTCACCTTGTCTCAGTCTGTCCCCAAACATACTGTTACTCCTCAAAATCTAATTACCATTAAACTCAACTGTTCCTCAATCATCTGTAAAACCACCAAAAATGAATCCTGAATCCACCATAAACTCCTTTAAACTCATTTCAAAGTTTTACTAGACACACCTTTAACCACCATACATATTAGCTGGGCCATTTTTTTTGCACAGAGTAGTATAGAGTTGCAAGGTGGGAGGAGCTATTTCGGGCATAAGAATGCTGTTCATTTTTCCACATTGACAATGTTACGGGACTCACACTGAGCACTTCTATGACTTGGATCAACATGAACTAATGGCATACATACTGACTCTTAAGTTACAGTTGGCAGCTGAGAAGCTCAGGATAGAACAACACTGTTATTAAAGGCATGGAGAGGGGACAGGGAGACAGTGCTAACCTGCCTCTGAAACATTTTCAACACGATGCTGAGTGAATGCGTTGGTGCCTTTTTAGATGACTGTCTCTAGCAAAAGTTTTCCCACATTGGTCACACCAGTATGGCTTCTCTCCAGTGTGAATGCGTTGGTGGATTTTTAGATGACTGTCTTGAGTGAAAGTCTTCCCACACTGCTCACAGCTGTATGGCTTCTCTCCAGTGTGAATGCGTTGGTGGATTTTTAGATGACTGTCTTGAGTGAAAGTTTTCCCACATTGCTCACACCAGTATGGCCTCTCTCCAGTGTGAATGCGTTGGTGTGTTTTTAGATGACTGTCTCGAATGAAAGTTTTCCCACATTGCTCACACCAGTACGGTTTCTCTCCAGTGTGAATGCGTTGGTGGTCATTTAGATGACTGTCTCGAGTGAAAGTTTTCCCACATTGGTCACACCAGTACAGCTTCACTCCAGTGTGAATATGTTGGTGGGTTTTTAGATCACAGTTTCTAATGAAAGTTTTCCCACATTGGTCACAGCTGTACTGCTTCTCTCCAGTGTGAATGCGTTGGTGGTCTTTTAGAGTACTGCCATAAATGAAAGTTTTCCCACATTGCTCACAGCTGTACGGCTTCTCTCCAGTGTGAATGCGTTGGTGGTCTTTCAGATCACCATTTCTAGTGAAAGTTTTCCCACATTGGTCACAGCTGTACGGCTTCTCTCCAGTGTGAATGCGTTGGTGACTTTTTAGATGACCGACTTGAGTGAAAGTTTTCCCACATTGGTCACAGCTGTACGGCTTCTCTCCAGTATGAATGCGTTGGTGGACTTTTAGAGCATTTTCTAGAGTAAAAGTTTTCTCACATTGCTCACAGCTGTGAAGTTTCTCTCCTGTGTGAACTCTCTGATGAATCTTTAAATATTTTGATGTTGTAAAAGCTTTTTCACAGTGCTGACAGTGGTGACGTTTGAGTCCCATTCTTCCTGTTTGTTTCTATGACAACAGACAAACATACAGTGAAAGAGAGAGAGAATAAGTGAGATGACATGATGGAGTGAGTGATCTGAAACCATAAATAGAGTTGCATTATGCGAAATTTAGGATCCAGAGTTTTTTAAGCTTGACCCCAACCACAGACTAAGTCAGGATATCTAGACATCTCCAGACCTTTGTGTGAACACTATTCATTTTTCCCCATTTGGTAAAATAAAAGAAGAGTACTGACTGATAGACTGACTGATAAACTAGCTATTTACAAAGAGGTCAGTAAAAAATTATCTGTGTTTTTATATACTTGTAAATTTAATACTTTTAGGTTTTGGACTGTTGGTCGGACAAAAACAAAATATCTGAAGATGATATCTCTATATCTCTCTATATAAAGCAAGGAATCTATTTCTGTCTGTCTGTATGTATGCAAGTTTGTCCTTCACATATCTTGAGAAGCGGTTCTCAAGAAATATATAAAAATACCTCATAAATAACGTTGATTTGCTTCATCTTCTGCTCGTGGAGTCAACAAACAGAAATACGGACAGTGCCATTCTGCCATTACAACCCATATTGTGGTCAGAGGTGGGATTACATCTGTAGTGATATGAACTAACATAAAGATTGAATTGAAAAAGTTTAGAGAGTTAAACTCTATTCCCATTCCTCACGTGCAGGAACTTTGTATTTATTTTCAAGACGTAGTGCAGGATGTCTGAGGCACATTTTGAACAGGCTCTACAGTTCATCCAATCAACTTCAGCTCAACTCAAAATTGTAGTCTCCAGATATTCTGCATGTGAGGTGTTTAAGGAGCATCTGTAAATTGTAGCGTCTACCAATAGTCTGCATGAGAGGCATTTATGGGACAGGCACTGTTCTCTCTAGGTACTGAGAAATTGACCCACTCCAAACAGGCACAATTTGATTGGACACTGCACTAGTTAAGGTTGTAATTAAAGATGTGCCGGTATCAAATTTTTGCAGAAGAAACAACATCAAGAACAGTTTCAACTGTTGAGAGAGGAGAAAAAGTTTGTAATTATTGTTGCTGCCATTTATTGATTTTATGCCTACTTGCTGGCTGAATGCTGGCATGACCTTATGGTGGAAAAAGGAGACATGATTTGCATTCACCATCAACAGGTTTAAATTCGGGTAACAGAACAACGACTAATAGAAAGAAACTAAAGGAGGTTGCCTCCACAAGTGTGACAACAATGTATTGTCAGAAATCTCCCTTATAGTTGTCATCTTGTTTAGGATGATAGACTATTCAGCAGGGTGAAGCAACGTAATCAAGATATATGGTCTAGGAGTATTCAGCGCCATTCTTGTTTCAAGTATCCTTGTATTATATTCTTTTTACCTAGTCATTCAGTATACAGCTTCTTACTTTGTCATTTAATTGTCACTGCAAGTCATTTAGATGACACATTCAACACCTCTTTTACATTTACACACACTCACCCCTCCTTTTAATCCTTGCTTACATTTACCCACATACACTTACCCCTCCCTCACATCCTCACACCAAATCACAAAACACATATGAATACACTTTTACACATATGTGAAGTCCTACTTATTTTAGTTATCACATCTTTTATGTGACCTTTTAATTTTTTCTTTAATTTCTGAATTTAATCATGTCATACTAATATCATTTGACATTTAACCATTTACTCTTGATCCTTTTATTGTTGAGATTATAATTCTTAAAAAAAATACCCATCATTACCATCAGGAGTTGTGTAACTAGGTGTTATTACCACATTGCATATCAGACATTGGTTGTGTTGGTTTTGAGGTCAATGTGTCCACCATCTTTGTTAAAGAGTTGTTGTAAAAAATACTGAGTGTATATTCATGTCAGGTGACATGACCTTGGTGAACTTAGAAACTGTTTTTTCTGGCTAGGTTAGACGCATGCCGCACCACGTACAGTGTGTCGTGGTTTTTGATAAAAGGCGTACATAAGCAGTCCTTCCTTTTGACTGCGGGCTCTCTCGGAGCCACACACCACATGGAGCTTCCTGTTACTGGAGAGCTTCAGAGTAAGGGTAATTATAGATTTCAAT
The DNA here is from genome assembly GCF_910596095.1 of Thunnus maccoyii. Classification (NCBI taxonomy): domain Eukaryota; kingdom Metazoa; phylum Chordata; class Actinopteri; order Scombriformes; family Scombridae; genus Thunnus; species Thunnus maccoyii. The sequence continues at coordinate 4,123,651 of NC_056541.1, read as the reverse complement.
TCTTGGTGCATTTTTGCAATTTTTTTCAAACTGGTGAAAGCTGGCTGTGAGCAAAAAAAATCAGTGCCTGGTGGTAACTTTAGAACACCAGAGATTGAGAGTTTGTAAACGGTCAATGTCAGCCAGTTACCAAATTTAGAATTCAATGATAGATGGACATAAATAGGTTGTGAAGGACTGAATTAAAAAGTCCAAAATTTTTAACCAAGCCCATTCTGATTAAATAGGCCTGGAAAAGAAAGGCATGTGAGAACCGAACCAAACCAGTTCCTCTTTTTTCTTTTTCCATTTTTATTTTTTATATATTGACTTTTCTATCATTTTTGAACTGATTGAATAAAAACCACATAAAATCTTACATTTTACATACATTTTTTTCTCTAAGAGAGAACACAAAGCCACCGAGGCAGGAGACTCTCCAAGAAGTACACCCCGTGGCCCCTGAGAGGTAAGCTCCAGCGCACCCATACTACGGCAACACCACTGACTATTAGCCTCTTTCTTAGTGGAAATAAATGTGATGTTGTTCTTAACAAGAATTGCTACTCCCCCGGCTCTCACATTAAATGTTATAATGATATATTATATTATGGGTTATCCGGTAATGCTGTGTTTTGTGTTTGATTGAACTATGTGGACTAATACATGAAAGTGAAATCTTGCCAGTAACATGATTTTACTTTACTTCAACTACATTTTGTTGCCAATACTTATGAACTTTTACAAAGTAGGATTTTTTAATGCAGGACTTTTATTTGTAATGGAGTATTTTTACATTGATATATTGGTAGCATTGATCATATTTAAGTATTTTATACAGTCAATGATTGGTAATAATTAAAAAAAATAATTTCAGTTTACTTTATACATTTTACAGCTTTGTTCGCAACAAGATGAAACCAGGAAACACCGTAACGTTTTTGTAGTTTTTACGGCCGAAAAAACGAAAATAACAACAGAATGAATGGATGAGGCGGACTCTCGAGACCCGTCCTCGCGTCTTTAGTTTCGTTATGAAGCCGGTTTTATCATGAAGTTATGAACACTGACCTGTTTATCGGTGGTGGCAAAGAGCGAGCCTGATTCTTCCCATTTAACGGGGATGTCGGTGCGGTGCTCCGGGTTCTGGTTCTCATCCATTCTACTCTTGTTGTGGTCTAGGTCTATAAAATCCAGCAGGTCTCCTCTCTGACTGACAGACTTCGCTGCTGTTCCACCTTAAATATTACCTCAGCGTTCTCACGTATCACGGTCACTTTAAACACGTTTGAGATGAACTTGTCTGTCATTGTCGATCTAACCACATCCATACCATGGTCAACGCTTAGTTTTGGTTTTGTTTATCGGTCTGTCGTCATGTCTGCTGAAAGTCGACGATGGGAAACTTTACAGAGCTTAAAAAACTCACCTAAAGGCAGGGGCGTCACTAGAGATGTATGGTTAGGGGGCTAAGCCTTTACCAGGGGTTGCCGGGAGGATTTTTTTTGTAAATGGCCCCAAAATGTCTGTTTGTCATGATTTTTTAGAGTAGCAACAGGTATAAAATCAACACAATAGATCTGCAGGTTGTTCAAAGACTGGCAAATGACTGGAGATCACTTTAATTACAGCTCAGTGTCTCTTAATTTCTGAACACAAATTTATATTTCAAAAATTCATGATTTTTTTCCTAATGAAATTGATTGATTGATTTCTGGAGTGCAAGATCTTTGTAGTAAATTTAATATGCTGGATATTAACATACATTATTTTTAAAAAGCAGATCATTTTGTAAATGCACACAGAACATAATGACAGTTATACTGAGCTCTTACATGCCACTTGTGTCTAAACAAAATCAAACTGCTAATAAAAGCAGGAGAGCTGCTCTGTGTTCACAGTGTCTCTCAATAATCACAGTAATGACAGTAATAGAGATGATTGGTGGTATTGATATCGTCTGCATGTTTCCCATGATCCAGGTCTGGAGCATCAGTGTTTACTAAAACAATAGACACGATATACAGTTTGCCAGCAACAATAATGTAGCAATCATTAATATCAGAGATAGTATTAGTGGAAATAAATGTGATGTTGTTCTTAACAAGAATTGCTACTCCCCCAGCTCTCACATTAAATGTTATAATGATATATTATATTATGGGTTATCTGGTAATGCTTTGTTTTGTGTTTGATTGAACTATGTTGACTAATACATGAAAGTGAAATCTTGCCAGTAACATGATTTTACTTTAATAATTCAACTACATTTTGCTGTTGATACTTATGAACTTTTACAAAGTAGGATTTTTTAATGCAGGACTTTTATTTGTAATGGAGTATTTTTACATTTATATATTGGTAGCATTGATAATATTTAAGTATTTTTATACAGTCAATTTTTATACTTTTACTTCCAGTTTACTGCGCATGCGCCGCGCGGGAGAATTGAAACTTCCTCAACCAAAAAGTAAACATTTTCTAGCTTTTGTTCGCAACAAGGTGAAACCAAGAAACACTGGAACCTTTTTGTAGTTTTTACGGCCAAAAAAACCAATAACAACAGGATGGACGGATGACACGCGGACCCTCGAGACCCGTCCTCGCGTCTTTAGTTTCGTTATGAAGCCGGTTTTATCATGAAGTTATGAACACTGACCTGTTTATCGGTGGTGGCAAAGGGCGAGCCTGATTCTTCCCATTTAACGGGGATGTCGGTGCGGTGCTCTGGGTTCTGGTTCTCATCCATTCCACTCTTGTTGTGGTGGTCTAGGTCTATAAAATCCAGCAGGTCTCCTCTGTGACTGACAGACTTCGCTGCTGTTCCACCTTAAATATTACCTCAGCGTTCTCACGTATCGCGGTCACTTTAAACACGTTTGAGATTAACTTGTCTGTCATTGTCGATCTGACCACATCCATTTTGGTTTTGTTTATCGTCTGTCGTCACGCCTGCTGAAAGTCGACGATGGGAAACTTTACAGAGCTTTAAAAAACTCACCTAAAGGCAGGGGCGTCACTAGAGATTTATGGTAGGGGCTGAGCCTTTACCAGGGGTTGCTGGGAGGAGGATTTTTTTTTTTTGATGGCCCAAAAATGTCTGTTTGTCATGATGTTTTAGAATAGCAATAGGTGTAAAATCAACACAATAGATCTGTCTCTTCATAGTTTGTAACAGGCATGGATCTAATATGACTTAAATGCTTTCCATCCACTTACAACAGGAACAGATCAAGCAAAACTATTGAAGTCAAGGAATGCTATCTCCTCTCTCTTAGTTATGTTGCAGGTATGTAATTCATACACAGACTGATGTTTGAACTAAAACTAAAAATGTCATAAAATCATTTAGTTTATGCCTAGTATGAGTAATAGGCCTATGTCATACAATTCAGTATTAATTTTAACTGAAAAGTTTAAACAACTCCCACTCGCTTCCTTCTTGATCACTAACCTCCATTAGACCTGCTCCTTCAGCCCTGTCAGTCTCCTCCATCTTCCTCCTCTCCCTCTCCTCGCCTGTTTTCAGTAACATGTTATTTTATTAAACTCAGATTGACAAGAACTCAAGGCTTAATGAGTGATCAACCACTTTAATTTTGTATTTGACTGAACTGGCAAAATCTTCTCACCTGACCGGCCTTCGGCAGAGCTGCAGCCTTTTTGAAGAAATGTTGTATATCCATCTACATGTTGAGGAATTGAGGGATATAAAATTGTGTTATGATCAACACAATGTGACCTTTTCACTGACATTAACTGATTATAAACAATAATCTATGCCTACTGATATGGTTGTTTCGAAATATTTAAGAGGCATATAAAAGCAAAATATGTAAAGAGATGTCAATAACATTATTTATATCTCTTCACACTCATTCACACTTTGGCTGGCTGGCTCCTCAGCTAGTTAGTACAGTGGAGACCACTTACATCAATAATTTTCCTCCTGTATTCCGTATAAGGAATATTTCATTGATAACATCTGTCCTGATGATCTGCCAGATCTTATGCTTATTAGTGCTCAAAAGCTGTCAGATGCAATAACAGTGTTATTTTTTTATCCACTGCAGAGCCAGTGGATAGAGGATAATAATATTGCCAATAGCTGATACCCTTTTCCTAATATATGACTGACTCACTGGGATATATACTGCCGCACCTGCACATCCTGTATCAGGATCTTTTTTAGCCTTCTGTAAATATAAACAGAGTCTGAAAAATGCTGATCAAAATAGTTCTAGACTATGCGCCATACTGGAAGTTGCTCTAATTTGTCCTTCAATTCCTGCTGTATGTTTAGTTCTATACTTGGCAAATCTGGGCAGAATGGAAGAAAATGAAACTGTGGGGCTGTACTGTAATTGACATAATCCTATATTTTCTGCCTTTGCATCACCAACCCAACCAGAACTTATGAAATTTGTGTCATTATGTTCCATGCAGTCTGTTAAAACACTCTTGGCAGGATATTTATCAGCCAGTATGCCAGCATTAACTTTACTCTTCTGATTCTTAAAGGCATTTCCCCCATTTCCGCCAGCATGGCTGATACTGGTGATGTTTTGAATGATACTGATGATAACAATTTATCAAAAGCTTTGGAGAAACTTACTCCAGTTAGATTTGTTGTCCCAGTTCCTCAAAACAGTGACGGTAGCACTTTCAGACAAATACTGCAATCCTCTCAACTTTCTTTTGAGCCGTCTTCTACAGTCTTGAAATTATTTTCTAGGTGTCCTGGTTCAGATGTGTGACTGTAATGCACTGATAGTTTGATTTATTGCTTCTTAAAGCTTTAGAATATTGTGTTGATGATAAAATCTCTTCTTTACATTTTTTGTGAAGTGCCTGCGTGTAAATCCTCCAAATGAATAAATTCTTCATGGTGATAAATTATTGGGTGATGAAAAGAGAAATTAGTTGCAGTCCCTTTTTTCAACCTAACTAGCTTAAACAAGTAAAAAATAGACAAAAGATCAGTGCAGTGAGGATTTGAGTTTATGGTTTTGATTAGTCTGATAACTTTCAGATAATTTTCCACATCTGAGGTGTAAATATGATTGATGGAAAAACTACAAACTATTTTCAGGTTCGCCGGTTTCTTCTAGGCCACATTTTAAAACTAGAAGAGCAGCCACTACCTTTGACTAGCTGCAGTTGTCTTGCTTTCCCAGATGTAATCCTGCACGTGTCATTTAAAAAAACTTTGTCTTAGGCAGAAAAACTTTTACATTTTAGTATCTATAATACTTAAGGACTGTGTTACTACCTGTTTTTTTTATATTATAAAGTGTAACTTGGCATCCGGTGGTCAGATAAACACACAACCCAGGTTTATATCTTTATTTAACCAGTTTACAACTATGCATATTAAGATGGTTTTAATACAATTAAATCAGAAACTGATCTGCAGTTTGCATATTAAGTATAGTCAAACTGGCAGCTCACCATTTCTTCTTGCGATTTTAAAAATACATATTTACCAATGTTATTGATAGGAAAATAGTAAGTGGACTACTTATAAATGACACAAGTGACCATCTGCTGGTCTTTGCATTCATTCAGAGCTGTACTGGGACCAACAAACACATTAAAGCATACAACCTAATTAGATACAAAACACAAAATGCAATCAACTCTTTTAAAGATGACCTAATGAAATAAGACTGGAATAAAGTCTGTGTGGAAGATGTAAATGAAGCCTATGAGACATTTTTGTCCATAACAACAGTTCTCTACGAAAAAAAAGTAGGGAAACAAATTTGCTGAAAAACATTGCTAACTAAGGGCTAACATTGCAAACAATACGCATGCAAGAAGAAAAATCAAATAAAAAATTATTTTAAAGAAAAGAACAACAGAAGCAGAACACACTTGTAAGACATAAAAACAAACTGACAAGAGTAATGAGAAGCAGCAAAAGAGAATATTATAGCAAATTACTGAGGGACAACGTAAACCAATATTAAAAATACACAGAGAGTATTAAATTACATTAAAATAGAACTGGAAAAACAGGATACCCAAATCATTTTAGCACAAAGAATAATACAACTATTAATAATATGCATTTAAATGAAGACAAATGTAATGATTTTTTTGTTGGTGTTTGTCCTTGTTTGACTGAGGAGATTACAAAGACTAGTAGTGGAGATGATGTGGAAAGTAAATGTAAATGTAAATAAATCTATGTTTATAAGAGTAAGAAATCTACTGACTGGAATGGAATGGATATGGTGAAAATATTGAGTGTTTGAAACCTCTTACACACATATGTGATCAGTCTTTACAAGCTGGCTAAATGAAAATAGCTAAAGTCATACCAATATATAAGGCTGGAGATAGACATATACTCTCAAATTACAGACCTCTTTCCTTACTTCCACAGTTCTCTAAAGCTCTAGAAAAATATTATATAAAAAAATGGATGAATTGATCACAAAACATAATGTACCAGTACGTTCAAAGAAATAACTTCAAATCACAACTACTGAAGGTTACTTGTGGGGTTCCACAGGGCTCAATGTTGGGACCATTGTTGTTTATTTTGTACATAAAGAATAAATTTGAGGTTTCCAAAATACTAAAAACTCTATTATTTGCAGATGACACAAATGTATTTTGTTGCAGTAATAATTCGGAACAACTCTTGGATACTGTGGAAAAAGAATTGAAAATGCTAAAGAGTTGGTTTAATTCTAATAAACTAACACTGAATTTAACTTAAATGAAATTTATAATCTTTGGGAACTGTTTAACTAACTCAAACAAGAAACTCGTGATAAATGGAATAGATATTGAAAGAGTGTCTGATATCAAATTTCTTGGAGTAATAATAGATAATAAATTATGCTGGAAAGCTAAAATAAAAGTCAAGATCTTCTAAATCAAACTTCGTTATACACCTTGTACTATTCCCTCATATTTGGAAACCGCTTATGGTGATCACGGTTACAGTGATCAACCGTTTATATGGATCAAAAAGCTCATGACAAAATCATTCCTATACAAATGCTGTTTAAATAATTTGCTTATAGTAATCAAGTAGTACGCTTACAGTGTTCATGTGGGGTCTTTTTCATGACAACATATGGAATTTGTTTTTAAAACTATGGTAATTCCATTTTTTTTAACTTTACTCCCATGATACACATGATATGTGCTTAGCGGCTGCGGCACCATTATTGCCTTGGGGTAACCCGTCCGCTTCCAGCTGGTTGCCTGAGGCTGGTGCTGTGTGCACACTGAAATCATGACAGGAAAAAAGAAAGTCATTTTCTCTCAATGAGAAACGTAATCTCATCAAACAAACTGCCAAAACGAGCCAATGAGATGCAGCAGCAAAAGAACAGGTGTTTAAACAGCTGTACTATATTTTGAAACAGTCAATAAAATTCAGTAAATACCTAAGCTTTCAGTTTCATAACTTTATATTCATGTAATAAATATACAAATATCAATTAGATGGTAATCGGCATGAGAAATAAAGAAAAAGAAAAAAAACAAAAATGGTTACAATAATCATCATCAGTTTATAGTGATCAATTTGACCCCGACAGACATAAGCTGTTTCCACTGTATTTTTGCTATTAATTTTATGGTTTATTCTTGTTTTTTATTCTCAATTTTTTATTTTTATTTTTTTTAACATGTTATATAATAAATACAGAGATAACCTGATCTCATGGCAACTGTAATGCATTTACACCCAAACTACAAAGAACCTGAACTTAGAAGAACTTGAACCTATTCTTTGGACAACGTTTTACGTGTTAAATTATTAACATCAGCTGAGTAATCTGAGTGCCAACAAGACTAGGATTTCAACCATTTTGATCACAAGAGATGCCTCTTTGACCCCCAAATGAGTATGGACAGTTGACCAAAAATTAAGTTTATCTTTTCAACTTTTTTCTAACAGTGAAAAAAAAAAGGAGAAGACACTGAGAAGCTGAAAACTTCCAGATTACATGTAGAGAGAAAAAAGGCAAAAATGATTTATTTTTGTATATATAATTATGAATCATAAACATTATAAGAAAGGTTACATTATAAGACATGTGTTACCTCAAATTCCCTCTTTAACCTAACTTTATTAACATCCCATATTTTAGTGTCACCTTGTCTCGGTCTGTCCCCAAACATACTGTTACTCCTCAAAATCTAATTACCATTAAACTAAACTGTTCCTCAATCGTCTGTAAAACCACCAAAAACGAATCCTAAATCCACCTTAAACTCCTTTAAACTAATTTCGTGGTTTCTCTAAGTTTTACTATACACACCTTTAACCACTATACATATTTGCTGGGCCACATTTTTTTGCACAGAGCGGTATAGAGTTGTGAGGTGTGAGGAGTTATTTCAGGCGTAGAAATGCTGTTCATTTTCCCCACTGACAATGTTATGTGACTCACACTTCTATGACTTGGATCAACATGAAACTCAAGGAATCTCAACTCAAATCTTTCAGGGTATAGGTAAACTACGACCAATCACTGAGCTTAAAATTTGGTCACATGGGCCGCTAATGGCATACATGCTGATTCTAAAGTTGCAGTTGGCAGCCTTCAGTTTGTAGAGAAGCTCAGGATAGAACAACACTGTTATTAAAGGCATGGAGAGGAGACAGGGGGACAGTGCTAACCTGCCTCCGAAACATGTTCAACACGATGCTGAGTGAATGCGTTGGTGGGTTTTTAGATGACTGCCCTTAGTGAACGTTTTCCCACATTGCTCACACCACTACGGCTTCTCTCCAGTGTGAATGCGTTGGTGGGTTTTTAGATGACTGTCCTCAGTGAACGTTTTCCCACATTGGTCACACCAGTACGGCTTCTCTCCAGTGTGAATACGATGGTGGCTTTGTAGAGTACTGTCTCGAGTGAAAGTTTTCCCACATTGCTCACACCAGTACGGCTTCTCTCCAGTGTGAATGCGTTGGTGGACTTTTAATGTACTGTTGTTGGTGAACGTTTTCCCACATTGGTCACACCAGTACGGCTTCTCTCCAGTGTGAATGCGTTGGTGGGCTTTTAATGAACTGTTTTTGGTGAACGTTTTCCCACATTGGTCACACCAGTATGGCTTCTCTCCAGTGTGAATGCGTTGGTGGCTTTTTAGAATACTGTCTTGAGTGAAAGTTTTCCCACATTGGTCACACCAGTACGGCTTCTCTCCAGTGTGAATGCGTTGGTGCCTTTTTAGATTACTGTCTCGAGTGAAAGTTTTCCCACATTGCTCACACCGGTACGGCTTCTCTCCAGTGTGAATGCGTTGGTGGGCTTTTAATGTTCTGTTGTTGGTGAACGTTTTCCCATATTGGTCACACCAGTACGGCTTCTCTCCAGTGTGAATGCGTTGGTGGCTTTTTAGAGCACTGTCTCGGGTGAAAGTTTTCCCACATTGCTCACACCAGTACGGCTTCTCTCCAGTGTGAATGCGTTGGTGGGCTTTTAATGTACTGTTGTTGGTGAACATTTTCCCACATTGGTCACACCGGTACGGCTTCTCTCCAGTGTGAATGCGTTGGTGGGCTTTTAATGTACTGTTGTTGGTGAACGTTTTCCCACATTGGTCACACCAGTATGGCTTCTCTCCAGTGTGAATGCGTTGGTGGCTTTTTAGACTACTGTCTTGAGTGAAAGTTTTCCCACATTGGTCACACCAGTACGGCTTCTCTCCAGTGTGAATGCGTTGGTGCCTTTTTAGATGACTGTCCTCGGTGAACGTTTTCCCACATTGCTCACACCAGTACGGCTTCTCTCCAGTGTGAATGCGTTGGTGGATTTTTAGATGACTGTCTTGAGTGAAGGTTTTCCCACATTGCTCACACCAGTACGGCTTCTCTCCAGTGTGAATGCGTTGGTGGGCTTTTAATGCACTGTTGTTGGTGAACGTTTTCCCACATTGGTCACACCAGTACGGCTTCTCTCCAGTGTGAATATGATGGTGGTTTTTTAGAGCACTGTCTTGGGTGAAAGTTTTCCCACATTGGTCACACCAGTATGGCCTCTCTCCAGTGTGAATGCGTTGGTGGGCTTTTAATGTACTGTCGTTGGTGAACGTTTTCCCACATTGGTCACACCAGTACGGCTTCTCTCCAGTGTGAATGTGTTGGTGCCTTTTTAGAGCACTGTCTCCAGTGAAAGTTTTCCCACATTGCTCACACCAGTACGGCTTCTCTCCAGTGTGAATGCGTTGGTGGGCTTTTAATGTACTGTTTTGGGTGAACGTTTTCCCACATTGGTCACACCAGTACGGCTTCTCTCCAGTGTGAATGCGTTGGTGGCTTTTTAGATTACTGTCTTGAGTGAAAGTTTTCCCACATTGGTCACACCAGTACGGCTTCTCTCCAGTGTGAACTCTCTGGTGATTCTTTAAATATCCGGATGTTGTGAAAGCTTTTTCACAGTACTGACAGCAGTGAAGTTTGAGTCCCATTCTTCCTGTTTGTTTCTATGACAACAGACATACAGAGAAAGAGAGAGACTGTAAGTGAGATGACATGATGAAGTGAGTGATCCAAAATCATAAACAGCTGCATTATGTGAAATTTAGGATCCTGAGTTTTTTAAGCTTGACCCCAACCACAGACTAAGTCAGGATATCTAGACTTCTCCTGAACTTTGTGCGAACACTTTATATAGTTTTTTATTTAATTTTTCCCTGTTCGGTAAAATAAAATAAGAGCACTAACAGTCAAAAAATGACAAAAAAAAAAGAAATACAAGAGAGATTGCAGAGGGATTGATAGATAGATGTAGGAAAGCTGGCATCAGAATTTCAGCACATTTTTGTCATTTTTTCTGGAGTGAAGTAGAGACTATGACTAACTTTAAGTGCTGTAAATGGAAAGGAAGTAAAACACATGGTGTCAGGGACATTCACATCAAGGTCTTGTTCCCTTTTGCTTTGTTCAGTGTTGGGGGATTGTTGTGTTGAATGGTGTCATATAGTCTTGAAACATAACCTGAGATTGAGGAGTGATATACTGCAGAAAGAATAACATCAAAAACAGTTTCAACTCTGTGAACAAAAGCAGGTTGTTCAAAGTTTAAGACTGGAAAATGACTGGAAATGACTTTAAATGCAGCTCGTGTCTCCTAGATTCTTAACACAAATTCATATTTAAAAAATTCATGATTTTTTCCTAATGAAATTGATTGATATCTGGAGCTCAAGAACTTTGTAGTAAGTTTAATCTGCTAAAAAGCAGATTCATTTGTAAATGCACACAGAACATAATAACAGTTATTATGTAGTAGTCATGAGTAGTTGCTGTTTCCTCAAAAATGATGCTGGAGTGAACGAGGACGACCCATAGGATGAATTAAATTCCTCCATCCTTGCATCTTTCTCTCCCTAACTGAGAAATGAATGAGGGAAGCCAGGAGACACTTTCACGGAAACATGATTTCACTCCCACCACCACTTTTTGCTGAGGTACTCATGATGAAATCGAAACCGAGTTCCCCATACATGAAAACCTATTGGTCAAGATAGCTTGATTAACGGTCATCCAGCCAATCACAGCCATTTGACCAACCCACCAGGCCAGGGAAGAGTAAACAGTTGTAGTACGGTGAAGTAAACTAGAGTCCACAAGCATTTCTCAGTCCTTTCTCAGTCTATGGACTAGTAAAACCTAAATGGTCTTCAGTTGAAGAAAAAGAAAAGTATCTATTTTAGAAGGAATCCAAAGGCGTCCTTAAATTGTTTTTATTGGGAAATTAAATCCAAAAGTTGTCCTGGAGATTGTGTAGCAGCAGCCATCAGTTCCTGTCCAACTGCCACTGGGAACAAGCTGTCCCTCTTCATCCAAAGTCCACCTCAAAGCTAACAGGAGAATATTACATATGCAGGTGATTTGAGGTGCATACAAACTCACTGTAACTTATATTAAATGCAAAACATACATTACTCCCTAAAATAAGGAGTAAAACTATGACATCTAAAGCAACATATTCCTTTGCCATTCAGCTTAAACCAGCATAAACCATGTGACTTTACATTCTGGACGCAGAGGTAACTTGTACAAACTTCTTGCCAAAGTCCACCTAGCATGGTGGCTAATTAGCGATTAGCTTAACTCACGATTAGGGATTAGCATGCTAATAAACATTAATTTGGTCGTTAAAACTTCACCAGTCAGGAGAACTAAGCACTCTTTAAATGAATTGGTTGCCTGTAGCTTCAGATTAGGCTAAAATTAGCTAGTTAGTGTGATATATAGTGATATTATTTTAGTTCATGTTGTGGAAACTGTTACCCCTATTCCATACTCCCTACCAAAATAAAGAGCATCCATAAAGTCACCAGCAGAGGTCCCCATCACTCACCATGAGGGTTATAACATTGACATGGTTCTAAACAACAACAACAACAACAACAACAATAATAATGACATTGAGATTATTTTCATTGACAGGTGTACAGACTGGTGAAGCAGGCAGGTGAACTGATATGAAAACAGCTGGTTCAGGGCGTCTTCATCCGTTTGGCTAATTATGGGAGTGGAAATGAGGCTCATGTATGTTATAAAAATTAGGATTATACTGTGATTAGATGTCTTAAAATCATACTATGTGCGTGTTCTTGTTTTTACATGTCATGCTGAATGTTCTTGTTTTGCTCTGCAAAGTTGCAGAAGTGGCAAACTCAGCAGCTAAGGCTAACAAGGGGAGGCTAGTACTATATACATTAGAGGAAGTCAGCAAAGAATAAAAGGTCAGAGACAGGTCAGAAGGGTGTCATCTAAAGTTAAGGATCTTCAGCTGGCCACCAATTAGAGAACTGAGAAAATGTCATGACGTTATCTGTGGAATGTGTCTGTAAGCAACAGGAGAAAGCTGAAACGCCCATTAGTAAGGTATATAAACCAACTGTGAATGTTCCATGATGAGCCTTTTTCTCTGTAACCCTACGTGTGTGTTGCACTGTGAAACGCTCCTTCTTGTACAAGAAAATAAATTCAACTTTAAACGTGATGCAGAAGATTTAAACATTATACTCAAGAAGTGCATTCAGGTCTGACTCTGTCCCATAATGAAGGATAAGTGGAAATCACTTTGGCCAAATCAAAGTTGAAATTAATATTATAGATTGAATATTATCTCTGATAAATACCAATAGACTAATCAATTTTATTTTATATTTTTTGTTCAAAGTATTTTTTCATTAGTTTTTGTTTTTTTATTTTTATTTATTTTTGTTTGGAATACAGTTTGCTATATTGTAACACAATCCCATCCCACAAGTAACCCTAACCTATTGCACCATTACAAATTTGCAATATGACTTATCAAAACAATGGTAAGTATGATAAAAAACTAATCAATTTTCTAATCAGTGTTCTAATAGCTGCAATACCAGTAGTGTTAAATGGACTTGACAGCAAATCAGGTAGTCAGTGAAAGGGCGGCACTTTTTATTGCCGATTTAAATGCACAATATGTAATTTCAGCCACTAGGGGTCTCTCAATCCAAACAATAACAAAAGTGTGATGACGGTGCGAAGTAGCAAGGGATCATGGGAGTTGTTGTCTTCGTTGTGAAATAACCAGCTTCACCGGGATAGGATTACTCCAGTGTTAATCATTCGGGATGTTTTTACCGGGAGCCGAATTATCCGCAGAGGTCTCCTCCTTTACAAAAACAAACGTACACGCAGATTAAAATCATTAAAATACTAATTAAAGCTGTTTTACCTAAAAAAATCAGTGTTTCTCCAACGATGTACGGCGACCACTGGACGTCCGGTACGGGCTGTTAGCCAAGCTGCTGCTAACACTTGTTCAGTTTATTTCTCTTATAACGTAAGATCCAGACGTTTGGTCGGTTTCTCCCGGGGGCCGAATTATCCGCAGGGGTCTCCTCCTCTCCAAAATCAAACGCACATGCGGATTAAAATCGTTAAAATACTAATTAAAGTTTCACCTAAAAAAAAAATCAATATTTCTCCAACGATGTTTGGTGACCACCAGACTTCCTGGAGGTGCTGTTAGCCAAGCTGCTGCTAACGTTTGCCCAGTTTATTTCTCTGATAACTTAAGATCCAGACGTCCAATGACTAAAATCCCTCTTCTGGCTAAAAGATATAGTTAAAAGCGACCTAAATTTATCATGAAAATGTGGCTTAAAACTGAATAAAAGTCAATTTATAACAGTTTCTGTGGAACAACCACAACGCCGATGTATTATCTTGTATGTGTGTAAGTTACTCTTTGTCAGATTTTTCTGAGCTTGAAAATTGTTGGAAACATTTGGGATAATGTAAGTACACAACTCAACAAAATATATAACATAGGTCTAGTTGTTTTTAGACATTTTAATGTGTAATAATTAATTATACCTTTAAACCGAAATTCGGAACATAACCTGCTCCGGACCAGGTTAAGTTTGCAGTATAAGTTACCATGGTGATCGAGCCAGGTTAAAAGAGAGCCATCTTCGTGACACTGAACACCCTGGCTTTATACTCAACACACCTCGCTAACCCACTAATCTCGCCTCGTAGTACAAACATCAGTTCCTCAGTGATTGAGATTTATAAAACAGAACCATTCGACGCACAGCTTTATATATCTGACGAAAAGAATGCGTATGCATATTTCTGGCATTGTGCGTACACACAGTTTTAGTCATGAATCTACACAGAGATTTATGCATGTGGCCCCGAGCTGGAGAAAATGGTCAGCTACATACTTAGGAGGGGACACACGAGGAAAACTCCGTGAACACAAAGCCTAGAAGTGTTTTCGTTTTTTTTCCCGACTTTCTCTCCAACAACAGGATGATATACGGACCCTCGAGTCATGAAAACTAACCTATGTATCGCTGGCAACAGAGGGCGAGCCTGATTCCTCCTTTTTAACGGTGTTGTCGGTACGTTGCTCCGGGTTCTGATTCTCCTCCATTCTCCTCCGCTCTTGTAGTGGTTCTGGTTGGTAAAATCCAGCAGGTCTCCTCCCTGAAAGACAGACTGCGTGTTTGTTCCATAAATGTGTAAAGGGAACTGGATACAGCGTCGGAGGAGGGGCCCCGTTCATTGCCCCCCCCCCCCCCCCCCCCCCCACAACATATTTTTTGACATTCAAGGTCAGATATAAAGAGGGACATCGATTATACAGATAATTAACACCCCAAAACAGACAAAGAAGTCATTAATACATACAAAAGAACAGACGAGCCAGGGGAGAAATTTTCTAAATAAAGATACAAAGTACATAAATCAACAGTTTTAGCAGCTTTCTTATTTTAGATTTAAACAAGATTTTAATGTATTGTTTATTTTCATTTTCAAATATTATCATTAAGGGTTTAGAATTGCGAAATTTGGATTTATGAATATGAAATTTCGCTAAGATAATGTCCAAATCGATTATTCATAATTCATTAATTGTATAACAATTGTTATTGAAGAAACCAAACAATATATTTTTCCAGTAGAGAGAAAAGTCAGAGTCAATATTATCAGCCATACATTGGCTCACATCTTTCCAGAATTTGTTAGTGTAAGGACATTGCCAGAATATGTGTTGCATTGTTTCAGGGTGCATTTCACAAAATGAAGAATTAATACAGATGTCTTTTTTAAACTTCAGAAGACAATGACTTGCTTGATAATATCTTTGTATGATTTTAAAAGAGACATGTATATGGAAGATTACAGACATTTTTCCAATTCAGGTTATTGATAAATCTAGACCAGTGGGATACAATACCTCCGGCCACGCCTCTAGGTGATCTGAAACTTCAACCGTCAAGAGACAAACATCCTGCTTTGCACAATTTATGGATAAACATCACCTGTCTCTTACAGTGCACAGCTTAAGACCTTGAGGCTGTACGTGGCATTGTTTTTCACAGTTGAATGGGCGCACCCCAATCTCACGTTTCCTGTTTTGTTAGCTGAAAGCAGAAGTTGAGGTTAAACTGACCTACTACTAAATTCTGGTGAATTTGTAAGTCTCTCACCTTACAGTCCACAATGGTCAAATACAGTATAATCAGCTTTCTCTCACACAGTATAAAAAATGAATCTAATATCTAAAACACCTCTATTAAAAGTAAGCTTATAAAATCTCTTTGCTAAAAAGCAAATCTAGGACTTTATTTGTTACAATTATGTTTTAGCAAAAGCATCAGTCCTAACAAGAAAATATCTTTCACATGGCAGAAAGCAAGAAGACAAAGACAAAAGCAAGAAGAAACTGGCAGCCAGCCTGGACAATCAGCCAGCAACCAGCAAAAAGCAGCAGGGTCTCAGATAAGACAGAAGGAAATTACAACAAAGTAGTAATCTAATGTGTAAAGTTGTCAATCAATAGATCAGTAGTGTTGGTGTGTGGATGTGTAATGTTGTAGGGTGTAAACCAAAGAGAAATGCAAAAAAAACCCAAACAAAATTAACATGTGGTGCCAGGGGGAGAGCCAGCGATGAAGTCAGAAAGCAAGGAATGGAATGGCTTGTGCTGTCTGCCTTCAAAACATAATGACTTTACCCTACATAATTAACATCATTAAAATATTAATAATGAAAAAGAAAGTAATGACCTGTCTGCTTAATGGAGAGGAAAAGTCATGATGGAAGGATGAAAGATGAACTAATTCTGTCATGTGAATGCCATTTAAATTTTATATTTTTCCACAACAGAGCATTCCCATTTATAGTCATAGAAGCAGGAAATGTCCATTTGTAGTCCAAAAAGTGGGGAAAAGTGTTTTTGTAGTCCGAACAGTTGAACAGTTGTTTTGTAGTGGAGAAAAGTGACAGTTTGGTGGCTTAAAGTGGGGAAAAAGTGTTGTTAATTACAAATAAAAAAAAATATAAAATACATCATGTTTTACTGGCAGATCTGTACCAGGATTTTTATTTCATACACCATTATAAAATGCTAGACACGTTCAGATGAATTTCATTGGTATCAACTTATTTTTAAATTGCAAAGTCCACTGAGGTTACGGGTGATGGCTCTTTTCATCTTCCCATAGGCCTAACTACTCTCATTCCCTCCTGAATGTACAAAATCTACACACCCAAAGTCACCTACATCCTTGGGGCTTAGTGCATCTTAAATGGGGCAAAGTAAAGTGTAAATCTGTATCAGAGGGAGATTTATCTATGGGATACTTTAGCCTGTATGCATTACCCAGGTCCTGACCCAATACACGGGTGCAGGGATAGGTTAACTATTACCTCAAAGAAAAAATAGTCACTTCTAGATAAAAGGAGTATTTAATGAAAAAATGACACAAAAAAACACTCACCTAATAAGATGGAGAAACAGTCAATGAAAAAAAGTACAACTTCTTGATGAGGCAGAAATATTCCCTTTTTATTTGAGTATTACAATATAAGTGGTATTCAAAGTCCAAAAAAAAAGGGGTTTCAGTACAAAAGACAAGTGTCCTTCCCCGAGCAGAGAGAGCTATTCTTCTTCTTTATCTTTATACATACCAATGCAACATGAGCTGATTTACGCTACTATGTAACACACACACACAAAGCGATGCTGTGACCTTGACTCAAAGCAGGCTGTAACTGGTTGAAACACATTCACTTTTTTGTGGGGAAAATCACTCAGAGCATAAAACAGGGTTAATAAAGTTCAACAAATTCACTCAGAGGATATAACAGAGGTATTATAGTTTACTAAAACTACACTAAAAGCTAAAATGAAGTGTGAAAAAAACTTATTTAACTGAAATAAGAATAATACGACTGAAAACAATGCAAAACCAATATGTCAGGCATAAAGTACATTTAGTCAGGACTTTTAATAAAGTCCTGGCCTAGAGTTCATTCTTGTTGGGGGTCTGAGAGATCAAAGATGAGGGGACACTATAGCACAGAGCATCCAGCATGGAGTGATCTCCTTAACAAAATCATTTTAATGATCCTTGTTGCTTAAAACAATTCTTTGTTTTGCTCTGATCAGACCATCTTTATGATTCTCTTTGTCTCTTAGGAAGTTGGTAGTAATAGTGTTTTATGTTTCAGGCTCCTTCTGATTGGAATAAATGACTTGTAAATATTTGCTCTCTGTCATCATTTGGCTCAGTTAAAAATGTTTTGTTCTATTATCTTAAAAGCAGGAAGAAAAAAAAGTGTCGCACACTCTGGCTCCATATGTATTTCTCTTTTATTTGGATGATATTTCAGCCCTCAGGCCTTCTTCAAGATCAACAATCGTCACGATTGTTGTGTGTTACTTTCCCACTATATATTGTTCTATTATCTTAAAACAAATTGCATGTTTTCAGGAAAGCTATCACTGACTGTGCCATTGATTTGACTCACAGCTTCTGGGATAACAGTCATCTCATCTGTCTATAAGGTCTCTCACACCAACTACACAATAGATAACTCTGCATCATTCATTCCATGCATTCACTACCAGCTTTTGTAGCAGCTTCCCCTTTCCCTCTTGTGTCTGTGTTTATCTGTTGTAGTGTTTAGTCATAAATATGTGTAACTAAAAATGAACTTGATGTTTTCTTGTGCTTGCATGTCAGTCACTTAACCTTAAAAGAGCTATATCCCTATAATTAAGATAAATAACAATCATAATTTTAATTGACCTCTTGTGTGGCCAACAACAACGACCAATATCTTATTATTATACATCACCTGACTCATTATGATTTTACTTCCTGGAGCGTCCTGTGTGTCCAACAGTAGAGCAACTTCCTGAATATTTAACAAACACAATTTAACAGAATTTTACAGGGAATGTCTCAGCAGTAAATATGTTTTTTGGAGCCAATACACACTGACAAACCTTATATTCTCACCTCTCACCTACAGGGTTTTTTGCCTGAGGGGAAACCTGCTGTTCATCAGTAAAAAAAAAACAAAAAAACAAAAACAGGTGAGAGACAGGGAGATGGAATGAGTTTCTCCTACTTTAATCCAAACATGAGCTAGAAGAGGTGTTGCTATCAGAGAGATGTGAGGTTTTGAAGCTTCCAGAGGATGACGGACGACTGGCTGTCAGTATGTAACACACACACACAGTCATTTGGCTCATTTTAAATTGTTGTCTTCTCTTATCTTAGTAATACCATAGTAAATGTATTTTATACTACACAACTATTTCTGTATGTGTGAACAACCAAGTGCAACATCAGTAATGGGTTTTGGAGAAACTGTTGAAAACTGTGCGTATTTAAACAATATCACATCTCAATCGTCTTTCGAGGCTCACTTTTGGTTTTCTGATGTGGTCGGACAACATGTTGTACTAACTCGTTCTAAGTAAATAGTAAAGTTTACTAAACCGAACTTGAACCAGAAAGAAAACATTTACTGAACTGACAAAAGAGGTGTCTCACTGGAAACCTCACAAGGCCCCAAACCAAAATTCAATTCCATAAAGCTTCATTTATACTCCCGAGCGGACGCGCATACAGACAGCTGTGGACACCACAGACGGGTAGTTGATGTGTTTATACTACCTTCTGGGGTCCGCTCGGAGGATGCGTTCCACACATGCGCAGTAGATCGCCCTCTACAGGAACACAACGTTGTGACCGCACGGACACAACAAATTGCAGGTACGCGGATGTCCGCACAGAGCCCACGCGCACACCCTCTGATGACGAAACTTACGTCACGTGGACCCCACCGAACCCTCGCGGACTCGGCAACTATAATATCAGCTTGAGTCTAACAACTAAAAACAAAATTATACATCCATGCACAGAGCAGTATAGAGTGGTGAGGTAGGAGGAGCTATTGCGTGCGTAAAAATGCTGTTCATTTTCCCCCATTGACAATGTTATGTGACTCACACTTTTAGTACTTCTACGACTTGGATCAACATGAAATTCAAGGTGAAAAATGAAAAAAACTTTGAGGGTAGAAGTAAACTACGACCAATCACTGATGTAGGAGCCAAAATATGTTATTTCTCTCTAATTATTTCCACCCAGTTTTAACAGCGAAACCTGGAAGATTGCCCTCAGTCTCTAGGAGTGAAGTGTTTAGAGACTGACCTTTGAGTCTAGCCCTCAGTTTGTAGAGAAGCTCAGGACAGAACAACACTGTTATTCAGGCATGGAGAGGAGACGGGGGGACAGCACTAACCTCCCTCTAAGACATGTTCAACACAATGCTGAGTGAATGCATTGGTGGCTTTTTAAGGTACTACCATGAGTGAAAGTTTTCCCACACTGCTCACACCAGTACGGCTTCTCTCCAGTGTGAATGCGTTGGTGCCTTTTTAGATTACTGTCTTGAGTGAAAGTTTTCCCACATTGGTCACACCAGTGCGGCTTCTCTCCAGTGTGAATACGTTGGTGGATTTTTAGAGAATTGTCTGTAGTGAAAGCTTTCCCACATTGGTCACACCAGTACGGCTTCTCTCCAGTATGAATGCGTTGGTGGATTTTTAGAGTATTGTCTGCAGTGAAGGCTTTCCCACAGTGCTCACAGCTGTATGGTTTCTCTCCAGTGTGAATGCGTTGGTGGATTTTTAGAATACTGCCTGTAGCGAAGGCTTTCCCACATTGGTCACACCAGTACGGCTTCTCTCCAGTGTGAATGCGTCGGTGGCTTTTTAGAGTACTGCCTCTAGTGAAAGTTTTCCCACATTGGTCACAGCGGTATGGCTTCTCTCCAGTGTGAATGCGTCGGTGGCTTTTTAGATCACCATCTCTAGCAAAAGCTTTCCCACATTGCTTACACCGGTACGGCTTCTCTCCAGTATGAATGCGTTGGTGGATTTTTAGAGTACTGTCTCTAGTAAAAGTTTTCCCACATTGTTCACAGGTGTGAAGTTCCTCTCCGGTGTGAACTCTCTGGTGTATCTTTAAATATGTTGATGTCGTGAAGGCTTTTTCACAGTGCTGACAGCAGTGACGTTTGAATCCCATCCTTCCTGTTTGTTTCTATGACAACAGACAAACATACAGAAAAACAGAGAGAATAAGTGAGATGACATGGTGGAGCGAGTAATCTAAAGCCATAAATAGAGTTGCATTATGGGAAATGTAGGATCCCGAGTTTTTTAAGCTTGACCTCAACCGCAGTTTACCTCAAGATATCAGGCCACTCTTGACCTTTGTGTGAGTACTATTAATTTTTTCTTGATTAAATAAAATAAAATAGAAATAAAAAGAGCTTTGACAGTCAAACAAAAAAAGACAACTGCATACGGACTGTTGGATGTACAAACTGAAGCTCTGCTGTATTGCTGCTTTTACTTTTAGTGTACTGCACATGCGCTGCGCAGGAGAATGAAAAATTTCTCAAACAAAAAGTAAACATTTGTCTGCAACAAGGGGAAACCTTTGTTTACACACTGTAACCCCATATTGTATGAGTATAGGCGTGGCCCTCTAAGAGTGTCACTATTGGGTTTATCCCCGTGCGCATGTGCAGTCGTCAAGATTTTATTTTGCACCACTATGCGTTGCACAGTTCCCTGCTCAGGTCCGCATTCATACCAGCATGAACAGAGATATGCTCCCAATTAAGCCAGCTTTTTCTTCAGCTGATGTTGGTGGAGAAGTGGGGCCTGGGGCTACGCCTGTTCTCAGAGTCTGGGGTTATGGTACGTAGCCAACATTCTATTTCGTACAGGCTTCATTGCCATGGTTTCCCCGATAGCAGCTGTCATAGTCGGGAACCAGCACCTGGGTAGCAGCGATGAGATGCAAAAATGTCACTTTTGCCAAGATATCTTAGTTTATGTTTGTCTGCTCCCAGTGTTTCATAAGAGTAAGTAAGAGATTTTTGTTGTTTAAGTAACATTATGAAATGTGCTGGTTTTCTGTCTTCTAAAGCAGCTAGTGTCAACATTATATCCATGCTTTATTTTTGCGGAGAGGGAAATTAAATAGTGTGAGGAATCAGAATACTGTGTTCTGATTCTGTTTTGAGCTAAGAAAAGAACTCTTGCACATTGTCCCACTTGCTGCTGAAATATTCATTCCAACGTTTCGGTCTGTCCAACCTTCATCAGGTGTACGGGCAGCACCAAGGGTTGTGATGCGCCCCTTACACCTGATGAAGGTTGGACAGAGCTGGATAGGGCGCCACCACTCAGCCTGCAGCAAGTTTTCCCGGTGGCCATTCGTGGTATTGCAGCGAAAAATTCCACCAACAACAACGGGGACCCCCACGGCTCTTTTGGGCCGTAGGGGTCCCTGTAGACCACCATTGTAAAAGAGACGTCTGTAAAACTGTTGACATCACACCTTGAACTGCAAACAATGTCAATTATGACTCTTTCTATTATGAACTTTTGATCCATGGAGGTTTTGCAATTTAAAAGCAAGCAAGCAATTCCTATTCCTAGAACTGAATGGGTGCCATTATTTATCTGGTATCCAGCTCTGATAATACATCCATGGTGACATCATGGTGGCTACGTCCATATTTTTTACAGTATATGGTTCACAGTGAAATCTGATATTGGCCACATCAAAGAATAATGTGAACAGCTGAACAAAAAAAATCAGATCTGAGTGATAAATTCAAATTGAGCACTAAAGCTTGCAGTGTGAATGTAGCCTAAGTGAAACAAAATCCCTCATAAAAAAACACTCCCTCCAGATTTACTATTCTTTCATTATTCATTTATCCTGCAATAAACCGAAGATAACAAGACTGTTTCCAGTTAACATATTTAAACAGAAATGGAGATCAGTGTTGTTAATAGAGGACAACTTAGCCAAATAACAGTCCCTGGCATCCTTGCTGAGTTTGTCTCGCTATGATAGTCAGTTTACCTCTACTTCTCTACTTCTCCAATTTGACGATTTAATGGTTTGTATAACTGGAAATCTTGTGTTGTGTACATGGATGTATAAAGAGAACTGGATACAGCGTTGGAGGCAGGGCCCCGTTCATTCCAATACGTATAAAATTACCTAGATCTTCCGGGATCATTGGGCCCACAGAGCAAGCGCACTAGTGACTTTTACCGGCCAAGCCGGCTACTTCTGGTTTAGCCCTCCGGCTAACTTGAATGGGGATAAAACAATTCAATCGTGCGGCTCTTTTAGGCTTTCGAAATGTGATCAGACCGAACGGGTCAAATTCTGATAGTGAGACGAGTCATTTCGCAGGGGTTGTTATGATGCTCAAAAAAATGTATCCGCTGATTTACAGACGTCTCTTTCACAATGTAAGTCTACAATGTAAGGGAAAAAGTCTTTTTGGGCCCAATAGTGTCATGTGACGTTGTAATTAAACGGTTTGGCCGCTATGTCAAATTTGCTTCACAGCTGCCTGGCGCTGTTCCTGGGGGCTTGCATTAAGCCAAAAAAGTTTGACTTTTTCCACATAGCTTCCGCATCTGTGGGGCCCATAGAGCAAGCGCACTAGTGACTTTCGCCAATTGAGCCAGCTACTTCAAGTTTAGCCTTCCAGCTAACTTTAATGGGGATAAAACAATTCAATCATGCGCCTCTTCTGGACTCTCAAAATGTGATTGGACTGAACGGATCAAATTATGACAGTGAGACAAGAAATCTTACTGGGCCCAATAGCGCCACGTGACATTGTAATTACACGGTTTGACCACTATGTCAAATTGACTTCAAAGCCTGGCGCTTTTCCTGCATCCAGTTCTCTTTATACATCCATGGTTTGTGTACTGTACCCATAGACTGTATAAAATATGGACATAGTCACCGTGATGTCACCCATTGGTTAGCGAACTGCCGTTTTGAAGCCTCAAGTGTAGCGATTTGACCGTCGCCATCTTGGATTTGGCTGTCGCCATGTTTGATTTTTGGAGCCAGAAGTGACCATATTTGGACGAGAAGGTGGAGCTGACCATAGCTCTAGCTGTTAGTTTGGTTAGCACGGTGCATTTACAATCTATGGTTAACAGTGATAATGCTAATGCTAATTTTCGCTGGCGAAAAACAGGCCTAAAACCATTAAAACAAAATGTAATCACCGGAAAACCCATTAGTGGGTCTTTTATTACAACCAACACTGAACAAGAGTTTTTTGGGCGACCAAAATGTTACAATAAACTTTAGTGAACTGAAAACACACTGTAGAATAGCAGCAGCTACGCCTATACGCCATGGTTACGTTACAAAAGCGATGCTGTCGCTTCTCAAGTAAGGACTTGTCTGTTGTTTACTAGCAGGACTTCTCAATCACAATGTAGCCACGTCTTAAAGCATGTGCTGCTTTATTGTCTATTTTACTCTAAATGGGGCCATAATTTACAAAATGCTGTATTGAAGAAGACTTGAAACTAGCGATTGAGATCATAAGCTCATCAGGAAACAGTTTACTGAAGTAATAAATTAAGAGAGAAGTAAGGTGATTTTCTCATAGACTTCCATACAATCGGACTTCTTTTTGCAGCCAGTGGAGTCGCCCCCTGATGGCCATTAGATAGAATGCAGGTTTTTGGCACTTCCGCATTGCCTTCATTTTTCAGCCCCAGAGGTTGCTGCTTGACTGTACCTATGGTACCCATCGATCTACCTACCTACTTTCAAAATGGCGTCTCAGTTACGTCACAGATAATATACACATAACTGACTGATCGATAGCAACAGCTCTTTAGAGGGCGTAGCCTAACTAACGTTATACGAAATAGAACCAGGGAACACTGAAAGCTTTTTGTTGTTTTTACGCCCCAAAAACTCCGTGAACACAAAGCCTGGAAGTGTTTTAGTCTCCTTTTTTCAGACTTTCTCACCAACAACAGGATCAACGGATGAAACACGGACCCTCGAGACCCCTCCTCGTGTCTTTAGTCTCGTCATGAAGCCGGTTTTATCATGAAGTCATGAACACTGACCTGTTTATCGGTGGTAGCAGGGGGTGAGCCTGATTCTTCCCTTTTAACGGAGTTGTCGGTGCGGTGCTTCAGGCTCTGGTTCTCTTCCATCCCGCTCTTGTGATGGCCCTGGTCTGCGAAACCCCGCAGGTCTCCTCTCTGACTGTCGGGCTTGTTTCTGTTCCAGGTTCTCCGTGTTCTCGTGAGATCACAGCGTTTAGCCGTCTTCTTCTTCTTGAGTGTTTATTGGCGGTTGGCAAACCAGTTTAGAGGAGCATTACCGCCACCAACTGGACTGAAATGTGGAACAAGCAGAAAAAAACTCCCTAAATTCTTTGAGCTACATCAGTTTCTTTTAAAAACTTCATAATGTAACAGTATATCTTGCCTGCTGCTTTCTCCAAGAGACCTGACAGTGAAAAGTCATGTTTTTTTGCCCCCTTTAGTGACTGAAGAAGGTGATTTCTCTTGATATCGTATTTTCTACAATAAAGCAGTACATGTTGGACTGTTTCTGGTTGATTGCATTTCCCAGTTAGGTGCTTGCCTATCTTATGTAATGTATGCTTGAGACCTGTGTGACTTATTCTCAGACGAGTGGTGACATTTTCTTCCCTTCGTTTCCAGCCCCCCATTCTCCCAGCACCAACATGTCTTTGTATATTATATAGATGTCTTCCAGCATATGTCCTAATGAATGTCTTAACTTAGCTAACCATTAGCTTTGCTTAATGGAACTGGTAGGTCTACATGCTTAATGTAGTGTTTGTTTGGCCAGAATACCCACCATCCAAAATTCATATATTTTTTTATTACTCCACCATGTGGAACCAGGATTTGTGGTTTTGATGAACTTCTCATTTAATCTTTGTGAATGAAGCTTAGAGATATATGTATAACAAGTTTTATTCAGTATTTCCAAAACACAAACGATCTGATCCTCAAACAGAAACAGAAATCTGAAGATGTGTTGAGGCTTTGAAGTAAAATCCAGTGTGCTTTGCTTTTTGTGAAGAGCAGAGCTGAGGTGTGTTCTTTCAAAATGTGAATGTATACATGATGTAGACACATGTTAAGTACTGAATGACTATAGTCTATAAAAAATGTTTTTAGACAAAAGTCTAAAATAAATCTCATCTCCAGTTTACTGAACTATGTTTTGCTTGTGTTTTTATTTTATTTTTACCCTCCATAAAAAGGTAAATTTCGGGCTGCAGCGTTTAGGTGATTAATCAATGTGTCGATCAACAGAGAATTAATATCTCCAACTACTTTGATAATTGATTAATTGTTTTGAGTCATTTTTTAAGAGACTGTACTCTTATACTACTATACTATACTACTACTGTACTGATTCTAGCTTCTTAAACGTGAATATTTTCTGTTTTCTTTATTCCTCTGTGACAGTAAAGTGAATATCTTTGGGTTGTGAACTATTGGTCAAGAGAAAACAAGACACTTAAGGAAGTCACCTTTGGCTTTGGGAAACAATGATCAACATTTTTCACAATTTTCGGACACTCTTTAGACCAAGCGACTGATTAATTGAGAAAATAGGTTGCAGCTTTAGTTAAATTGTCTAAGTAAAATCATTCAGTTTGTGAGTTGGACACAGCGAAACGATTACAATCGATAAACATTATTTGATTCAGCTTCTACAATGTCAGAATTACAAAGTCTTTGCAGTCATTCAGAGCTGTATTGGGACCAACAAGGACGTTAAAGCATACAACCTAATTAGATACTTATGAGTCATTATTGTCCATAGCAACAGCTCTCTATGAAAAAAAGTAAAGAAAGTAGGGAAACAAAAATTTGGTGAAAAACTCTAGCTAACAAAAGGAATACAAAACACATGCAAGAAAAAACTCAAATATATCATTTAAAAAAAAAAGAACAAAAGAAGCAGAACACACATAAAAGACATAAAAACAAACTGGCAATAGTAATGAGAAGCAGCAAAAAGGATTATTACAGCAAATTACTGGAGGACAACAAAAACAACTAGAAAATGCAATTTCTGTAGATCTGGAGAACAGTGTTCTAAACCACTGAGCCAACAAACAGTCACAAAAATGAGAGGAAAAAAATCTCCATTTTGATGAAGAAAATGTATTTGTCTCAAACTAGAGCTTAAAGCCCAGAGATTTGTACATCATAAGTGAAAGCAAGACTAGTTTAACATTAGAATGAATGATATGTGTAAAAAGTGTTTGAAGGATCAGAGAATCTGTAAGTTTAAGAAACTGGACAGAGGAGACACACATCCTGCAGACTGTATTGCAATCAATGAGAGCAAGACAGGGACTCTCTATCAATTAAGGTTCAGATCTCAAAAACTTTAAGTCCTATGTGAAATGTATTTACATTTTGAGCGAGAGGAGGTTTGTGGCAACATACTGAGGCAAGGTATGTGCTTGAGGAGTTAAAATTGTGGGAGGGAGAGCTGTTCAGAAAAAAAATTCTGGTCTAAAAATATTTGTGCTCTCCACTGTGTCTGATCACATGACACACTGGTGAGACCTGAAAAAGTCTGCAAAACCCCTGACTTTGGGCTTAAATTGCTGAAAAACTACAAAAGATATCACTAAACAATCTGATAAGAAAAAACGTACAGAAGATGGAATAATAAGAATAAAGAGTGAGAAGAACAATGTGTGATTGCTTTCAGCAATGTGTAATCAGTAACTTGTAATCTCTACAAGCTGGTATGTTTCCTGGCAAAATTAAAATAGCTTAAGTCATACCAATATATAAGGCTAAGAGTATAGACCTGTTTCCTTACTTCCACAGTTTTCTAAAATACTAGAAAAAAATATTCTATAAAAGACTGGATGAATTTATCACAAAACATAATGTACTGTATTAACAGCAATATGGGGTTAGAGCTAATAGGACAACTTTGTTTGCACTCATAAAGTGGATGAAATAACAACTGTAAAAGAAAATAAAGAACATACAGTAGGGGTATTCCTGGATCTTAAAAAAAATATTTGATACTGTTATTACTGAAGAAATTACAAAGATATGGAATTAAAGGGATAGCACACTCCTGGTT
This sequence comes from Thunnus maccoyii, assembly GCF_910596095.1. NCBI lineage: Eukaryota > Metazoa > Chordata > Actinopteri > Scombriformes > Scombridae > Thunnus > Thunnus maccoyii. The sequence continues at coordinate 4,095,850 of NC_056541.1, read as the reverse complement.
AAGCAGCTACCTGGAGAATAGTTACTAGTGCATCCAAATAAACAATTTCAAATCACAACTACTGAAGGTTACTTGTGGGGTTCCCCAGGGCTCAGTGTTGGGACCATTGTTGTTTATTTTGTACATAAAGAATACATTTGAGGTTTCCAAAATACTAAAAACTGTATTATTTGCAGATGACACAAATGAATTGAAAATGTTAAGGAGCTGGTTTGAATCTAATAAACTAACAATGAATTTAAGTTAAATGAAATTTTTAAACTTTGGGAACCGTTTAACTAACTGAAACAAGAAACTCATGATGAACGCAGTAGAAATTGAAAGAGTGTGAACTTAAATTTCTTGGAGTAATAATAGAGAATAAATTGTGCTGGGAGCCACATATAAATTATACCAAAGTTAAATAAGTCAATTGCAATATTATATCTTCTAAATCAAACTTTGTTATACTTATACTGCTCCTTCATAGTCCCATATATAACTTACTGTGTGGAAGTGTGGGGAAATACATATGAAACAAACACTAATCCAATCTTCATTCTTCAAAAAACAAACATAAGAATTGTGAACAAAACCACCTATGGAGAACCAACAAACCCACTCTTTATCTGATTAAAAAGCACTAAAATTTAATGATCTGGTCGACTTCAAAACAGTTCAAATCATGTAAAAAGCAAAAAAAAAAATCAATTACTACCAAATAGTATCCAAAAGTTGTTTCAAATGAGAGAAAGTCAACAGGATTTGAGAGAAATTTGTACATTCAAGAAACAATCAGGACTAATGCAAAATATCATTGTATCACAGTCAAACGAGTTAATTTATGGAACAACTTTATGTTTATCTTTGATGATCATTAATTATTGCTGATAGCCAAACCTGTAACCAAGGCCCAACACTGATTTGTGTTTTGTTTGTTTATACTGTTTGTTCTTGTTTTGAATGTTTTTTTTTTGTTTGATTTGTGTATGAGTTGAGTTGTGTATGCTGAACACTGGGGCAGAAAGTTGGAACATTTATATCTGACATTAAGATTATTGATAAAATATATAAAAAAAGGGGCAGGACTAAGTATTTACTTCTTCCTACTCCTTTTCGGACATGAAATATTTATTTATGTTGTTTATTGAGAGTTTGATGTATATGTTTGCTGTTGATGTTATTGGTTATTCCTGCTTTGTTTTCTTACTCATATTTTTATTTTTTAACATGTTTGATATAAAAATCTACACATTAACATATTTTATTTTACCCTGAGAGAGACTAAACACCAGCTGTTAAGCTTCCTTCCAGACTGATCCTGCATCAACTACATGTAACATATGCCTCTTGCATGTTACATTAAATGCATTAGTTGTGCTTTAAATGGTCACTATGTCTAACAGCAAAATATTTTAATATAGAATATAATTTTGTCAGTAATTTTACCTTTATTTAATATTTGTAAGATGTACATATTTGTGTTATTTTCATTATTTTATGCTGTTATCTTATATTTAATATTTAATACTTGACTACATAGTATCCAAGGTAACGATGCAGCTCTAAAGCCCATCACCGGGGGAACAAGTCAGACCAGGCTTGTATCCCCCAGGTGAGTGTGTGACTATTAAATGGAAACCTGTAAATAATAATGTATAGCTGACCTGAGATAGACTTTATTAGACTTTATTACTAATTATAACTATATTGACATTCAGAGTGATTATCTATGTGAACTGATTCATCTGTATCAATAGTGTGTTTGTGTAATCTGAAATATAGTGAGTTTTTGATCCTGGTCAAGGTTAGACCGTTGGCCCTGTAATTTGATATTTAATGGTTATTAAGCTTTGTCACAGAAATAATTTATTAGTATTGTAAGTTTCCTTTAATTATGATTTTATTTATGTTAAATTGTTTTACTGAGACCGGGCTTGTATCCCCCAGGTCCCGAAGTGCTTGTAAGCAATAAACAGACATCATTGAATCGACATCGGAGCTGTCTGGGTGTCTTCGTTGGAGTCAACTGATGTTACTAACTGTCAGCCGTTAGTCCACCACCATCATCACAACACAATGCAGAGACTGTAGGCTGTCACTATCATCAGCGATATAAAGGAAACTTAACAGCGGCATTATAAACTGTGAGGCTAATATAGTCCCCCGTTACACTTGCACAGAGCAGTATAGAGTGGTGAGGTAGGAGGAGCTATTTTTCCCCATTGACAATGTTATGTGACTCACACTTTTAGCACTTCTACGACTTGGATCAACATGAAATTCAAGGTGAAAAATGAAAAAAAACTTTGAGGGTAGAAGTAAACTACGACCAATCGCTGAGCTTAAAATTTGGTCATGTAGGCCACTAATGGCATTCATGCTGATTCTAAAGTTACAGTTGGCAGCCCTCAGTTAGTCTCGCGATACCAGACAATCAGAGATCTCCACCTACCGATTTCTAAATGCACGGTAGTTACTTGAAAAGCAGCGAGAGCGGCAGTTAACAAACCTATGCCCCTTACATTTTGTCAAGGACACACCTTACTGGAAATGATGCTCTCCCTTCATTCTCCTCCGTAGTGAACTGCATATCACTGCCTGAATAAGAAGGGCCGCCCTAAAGACTTTGGATTGGTTCTGCAATGCAGGTTTTTTTTTATTTAACTCTCTAATTAGTTCCACCCAATTTTAACAACGAAACCTGGAAGATTGCCCTCAGTCTCTAGGAGTGAAGTGTTTAGAGACTGACCTTTGAGTCTAGCCCTCAGTTTGTAGAGAAGCTCAGGACAGAACAACACTGTTATTCAGGCATGGAGAGGAGACGGGGGGACAGCACTAACCTCCCTCTAAAACATGTTCAACACAATACTGAGTGAATGCATTGGTGGCTTTTTAAGGTACCACCATGAGTGAAAGTTTTCCCACATTGGTCACAGCTGTACGGCTTCTCTCCAGTGTGAATGCGTTGGTGCCTTTTCAGATGACTGTCTTGAGTGAAAGTTTTCCCACATTGGTCACACCAGTACGGCTTCTCTCCAGTGTGAATGCGTTGGTGGACTTTTAGAGAATTGTCTGCAGTGAAAGTTTTCCCACATTGGTCACACCAGTACGGCTTCTCTCCAGTGTGAATACGTTGGTGGATTTTTAGAGAATTGTCTGCAGTGAAAGCTTTCCCACATTGGTCACAGCTGTACGGCTTCTCTCCAGTGTGAATGCGTTGGTGGATTTTTAGAATACTGCCTGTAGCGAAGGCTTTCCCACATTGGTCACAGCTGTACGGCTTCTCTCCAGTGTGAATGCGTTGGTGGATTTTTAGAATACTGCCTGTAAAGAAGGCTTGCCCACATTGGTCACACCAGTACGGCTTCTCTCCAGTGTGAATGCGTTGGTGGATTTTTAGAAGACTGCCTGTAAAGAAGGCTTTCCCACATTGCTCACAGCTGTACGGCTTCTCTCCAGTGTGAATGCGTTGGTGGATTTTTAGATCACCGTCTCTTGCGAAAGCTTTTCCACATTGCTCACACCGGTATGGCTTCTCTCCAGTGTGAATACGTCGGTGGCTTTTTAGATCACCGTCTCTTGCGAAAGCTTTTCCACATTGCTCACACCGGTACGGCTTCTCTCCAGTGTGAATGCGTTGGTGGATTCTTAGAGTGCTGTTTCTAGTAAAAGTTTTCCCACATTGTTCACAGGTGTGAAGTTCCTCTCCGGTGTGAACTCTCTGGTGAATCTTTAAATATCTTGATGTCGTGAAGGCTTTTTCACAGTGCTGACAGCAGTGACGTTTGAGTCCCATCCTTCCTGTTTGTTTCTATGACAACAGACAAACATACAGAAAAACAGAGAGAATAAGTGAGATGACATGTTGGAGCGAGTAATCTAAAGCTATAAATAGAGTTGCATTATGGGAAATGTAGGATCCTGAGTTTTTTAAGCTTGACCTCAACCACAGTTTACCTCAGGATATCAGGCCACTCTTGACCTTTGTGTGAGTACTATTAATTTTTCCTGACTCGGATTTGGCTCATTCGACCGCAGTGTCAGGTTGTATGGATCAGTGTTGTTAATAGAGGACAACTTAGCCAAATAATGGTCCCTGGCATCCTTGCTGAGTTTGTCTCACTATGATAGTCAGTTTACCTCTACTTCTCCAGTTTGACGATTTAATGGTTTGTATAACTGGAAATCTTGTGTTGTGTACATGGATGTATAAAGAGAACTGGAAACAGTGTCGGAGGCAGGGCCCTGTTCATTCCTATACGTATAAAATTACCTAGATCTTCCGGGATCATTGGGCCCACAGAGCAAGCACACTGGTGACTTTTGCTGGGCAAGCCGGCTACTTCTGGTTTAGCCCTCCGGCTAACTTGAATGGGGATAAAACAATTCAATCGTGCGGCTCTTTTAGGCTTTCGAAATGTGATCAGACCGAGCGGGTCAAATTCTGATAGTGAGACGAGTCATTTCGTGGGGGTTGTTGTGATGCTCAAAAAAATTTATCCGCTGATTTACAGACGTCTCTTTCACAATATAAGTCTATGGGAAAAAGTCTTTTTGGGCCAAATAGTGTCATGTGACGTTGTAATTAAACGGTTTGGCCACTATGTCAAATTTGCTTCACAGCCGCTTGGCGCTGTTCCTGGGGGCTTGCATTAAGCCAAAAAAGTTTGACTTCTTCCACATAGCTTCCGCATCTGTGGGGCCCATAGAGCAAGCACACTAGTGACTTTTGCCAATCGAGCCAGCTACTTCAAGTTTAGCCTTCCAGCTAACTTTAATGGGGATAAAACAATTCAATCATGCGCCTCTTCCAGACTCTCAAAATGTGATTGGATTGAAGGAATCAAATTATGACAGTAAGACGAGAAATCTGTCTGGGCCCAATAGTGTCACGTGACGTTGTAATTACACGGTTTGACCACTATGTCAAATTGGCTTCAAAGCCTGGTGCTCTTCCTGCATCCAGTTCTCTTTATACATCCATGGTTTTCTGTCTGGGCCCAATAGTGTCACGTGACGTTGTAATTACATGGTTTGTACCCATAAACTGTATAATATATGGGCGTAGTCACTGTGACGTCACCCATTGGTTTGCGAACTGCCCTTTTGAGTCCTCAAGTGTAGCGATTTGACCGTTGCCATCTTGGATTTGGCCGTCGCCATGTTTGATTTTTGGAGCCAGAAGTGACCATATTTGGACGAGAAGGTGGAGCTGACCATAGCTCTAGCTGCTAGTTTGGTTAGCACGGTGCATTTACAATCTATGGTTAACAGTGATAATGCTAATGCTAATTTTTGCTAGTGAAAAACAGGCCTAAAACCGTTAAAACAAAATGTAATCACCGAAAAAACTGATTGTCCGACTTATTGGTGGGTCTTTTATTACAACAAACACTGAACGAGAGTTTTTTGGGCGACCAAAATGTTACAATAAACTTTAGTGAACTGAAAACACACTGTAGAATAGCAGCAGCTACGCCTATACGTCATGGTTACGTTATGTAAGCAATGCTGTCGCCATGGTAAGGACTTGTCGATCACAATGTAGCCACGTCTTAAAGCATGCGCTACTTTATTGTCTATTTTACTCTAACTGGGGCCATAATTTACAAAATAAACATCATGCTGTATTGAACAAGACTTGAAACTAGCGATTGAGATCATAAGCTCATCAGGAAACAGTTTACTGAAGTAATAAATTAAGAGAGAAGTAAGGTGATTTTCTCATAGACTTCCATATAATTGGACTTCTTTTTGCAGCCAGTGGAGTCGCCCCCTGATGGCCATTAGATAGAATGCAGGTTTTTGGCACTTCCACATTGGCTTCATTTTTCAGCCCCAGAGGTTGCCGCTTGACTGTACCTATGGTACAAAGTAGGTAGGTAGAATCTATCTACTTATCTACTTTCAAAATGGCACCTCAGTTACGTCACAGATAATACACACATAACTGACTAACCGATAGCAACAGCTCTTTAGAGGGCTGAAGGATATTTTCTTGTTATGATTGATGCTTTTGCTAAAACATAATTGCAACAAATGAAGTCCTTGATTTGCTTTTTAGCAAAGAGATTTTATAAGCTTAGATTTAATAGAGGTGTTTTAGATATTACATTCATTTTTTATACTGTCTGAAAGAAAGCTTCTTCCACTGTATTCGAACATTGTGGACTGTGAAGTGGAAAAGTACTGGACGTGAGAAACTTACAATTCACATGTTCCCAGAATTAAGTAATAGATCAGCTTAACCTCAACTTCTGCTTTCAGCTAACAAAACAGGAAGCGTGAGAGTGGGGTGCGCCCATTCAACTGTGAAAAAGAGACAGGTGATGTTGATCCATAAATTGTGCAAAGCAGGATGTTTGTCTCTTGACGGTTGAAGTTTCAGATCACCTAGAGGCGTGACCGACGGAGTTACGCTATTCTTGTACCTTTCACATAGATGTCCTTTGAAGAACGAAGAGAGGGAGGATGACTAAAAAATCCACAATAACGCAGGGTTTTTGTGCTCACACAGTGTGCGAGTGAAAATCATTAATAGTCCGTTGATATTAATGATCGTCTGAAATTTTAGCGGCGGCGGTGCGACGCTGCTGAATGAATGTATGGGAAACACTGATGTATTATAAAATACTGGGTCAGGGAGAGATGGTGAGTCAGACTCCGTGAACTGACAGACACTCTGTTGCTTGTCAGGGAGACTATAGTGAGACCCAGAGCTCTGTAATATTGCATATTCTACTGGTAAAGAATAAAGCTGATTTTGAGCCTAACAATATCTTCTCCTATCGCTTCATTAAAAGAACACGCGAGGACCAGAACAGACAGAATAGCATCAGTCCTCAACAGGGCGAAGTCTAACGTTACACAAAATAGAACCAGGAAACACTAAAACTTTTTGTTGTTTTTACGCCCCAAAAACTCCGTGAACACAAAGCCTGGGAGTGTTTTAGTCTCCTTTTTTCAGACTTTCTCACCAACAACAGGATCAACGGATGAAACACGGACCCTCGAGACCCCTCCTCGTGTCTTTAGTCTCGTCATGAAGCCGGTTTTCTCATGAAGTCATGAACACTGACCTGTTTATCGGTGGTAGCAGGGGGTGAGCTTGATTCTTCCCTTTTAACGGAGTTGTCGGTGCGGTGCTTCGGGCTCTGGTTCTCTTCCATCCCGCTCTTGTGATGGCCCTGGTCTGTGAAACCCCGTAGGTCTCCTCTCTGATTGTCGGGCTTGTTTCTGTTCCACGTTCTCCGTGTTCTCGTGATATCACAGCGTTTAGCCGTCTTCTTCTTCTTGAGTGTTTATTGGCGGTTGGCAAACCAGTTTAGACGAGCATTACCGCCACCACCTGAATTGAAGTGTGGAACAAGCAGAAAAAACTCCCTAAATTCTTTGAGCTACATCAGTTTCTTTTAAAAACTTAATAATGTAACAGTATATCTTGCCTGCTGCTTTCCCCAAGAGACCTGACAGTGAAAAGTCATGTTTTTTTTGCCTCCCTTAGTGACTGAAGAAGGTGATATTGTATTTTCTACAATAAAGTAGTACATGTTGGACTGTTTCTGGTTGATTGCATTTCCCAGTTAGGTGCTTGCCTATCTTATATTATGTATACTTGAGACCTGTGTGACTTATTCTCAGACGAGTGATGACATTTTCTTCCCTTCATTTCCAGCCCCCCATCCTCCCAGCACTAACATGTCTTTGTATATTATATAGATGTCTTCCAGCTTCATTATCATCCCAATACTCCCACCATACTGATTGTGCATATGTCCTAATGAATGTCTTAACTTCAGCTTTGCTTAATGGAACTGGTAGGTATACATGCTTAATGTAGTGTTTGTTTGGCCAGAATATCCACCATCCAAAATTCATATATTTTTTTTATTACTCCACCATGTGGAACCAGGATTTGTGGTTTTGATGAACTTCTCATTTAATCTTTGTGAATGAAGATTAGAGATATATGTATAACAAGTTTTATTCAGTATTTCAAAAACACAAACGATCTGATCCTCAAACAGAAACAGAAATCTGAAGATGTGTCGAGGCTTTGAAGTAAAATCCAGTGTGCTTTGCTTTTTGTGAAGAGCAGAGCTGAGGTGTGTTCTTTCAAAATGTGAATGTATACATGATGTAGACACATGTTAAGTACTGAATGACTATAGTCTATAAAAATGTCAAAAGTCTAAAATAAATCTCATCTCCAGTTTACTGAACTATGTTTTGCTTGTGTTTTTATTTTATTTTTTACCTTCCATAAAAAGGTAAATTTCGAGCTGCAGCGTTTAGACAATTAATCAATGTGTCGATCAACAGAAAATTAATATCTCCAACTACTTTGATAATTGATTAATTGTTTTGAGTCATTTTTAAGAGTCTATACTCTTATACTACTATACTATACTACTACTATACTGATTCTAGCTTCTTAAACGTGAATATTTTCTGTTTTCTTTATTCCTCTGTGACAGTAAAGTGAATATCTTAAGGGACACTTAAGGAAGTCACCTTTGGCTTTGGGAAACATTTTTCACAATTTTCGGACACTCTTTAGACCAAGCGACTGATTAATTGAGAAAATAGGTTGCAGCTTTAGTTAAATTGTCTAAGTAAAATCATTCAGTTTGTGAGTTGGACACAGCGAAACGATTACAATCAATAAACATTGTTTGATTCAGCTTCTACAATGTCAGAATTTGTTGCTTTTACTTTTTATATCATTTTAAATTGAATTGATCGGACAAAAGGAAATTAAAGACAGAAACCATCCAGTACTCCCAAACTGAAAAATTACCAGCCCCAGGATTTATGTGTCAAGTTTGAAATAATTTGATGAAACATGACTTTATTTTGGCTTAGGCAGCATGTAAGCACAATATAAACTCCACTAATTAAGAATTTATATTTGTACTTAGTCATATAAGTTCCCAAACAAATGTTCAAGCATTACATGACCAAAAACCAACTAACACGCAGTGAACTGGGGCTTTTAGGGCCCAGCAACAGTTTACCAGTTGGTAGTCCACTCTTTGCATTTTCTGTTACTTTCTGACTGATTTTAGACTCAACAATCAACTAGTTGGAAAATAATGGATAAATTATTGGGTGATGAAAAGAGAAATTAGTTGCAGTCTCTGTTTCAACTTAATTAGCTTAAACAAGCAAAAATAGACAAAAGATCAGTGCAGTGAGGATTTGAGTTTATGGTTTTGATTCATCTGATAACTTTCAGATAATTTTCCACATCTGAGGTGTAAATATGATTGATGGAGAAACTATAGGCCACATTTAGAAGAGCAGCCACTACCTCTGACATGTGGCAGTTTTCCTGCTTTCCCACATGTAATCCTGTACGTGACATTAAAAAAACCACAATTTTGTTTTAAGCAGAAAAACTTTTATATTTTAGTATTTGCAATTCTTTAGTACTGTGTTACTACCCGTTATGAATCTTTTTATAGTGTAAATGTAACTTGTCATCTGGTGCTCAAATAAAACACACAACCCAGGTTTGTGTGTTTATTTAACCTGTTAGCAACTACACACATTAAGATGGTTTTAATACTATTAAATCAGAAGCTGATCTGCAGTTCGCAAATTAAGTACATTCAAATTGGCAGCTCACCATTTCTTTTTGTGTTTTTTAATGTGTGTATATATATATATACACATACATACATACATACATACATACATACATACATACATATACATATATATGTGTGTATATATATATGTATATATATACATATATATATACATATATATATACACACAAGTCCTATGTGAAATGTATTTACATTGTGAGAGAGAGGAGGTTTGTGGCAACATACTGAGGCAAGATATGTGCTTGAGAAGTTACAACTGTGGGAGTCACAGTAGTTTAGAAAAACATTTCTGGTCTAAAAATATCTGTGCAGCAATGGGTGGAATTGAACATAAACCCTCATGTTTGTAAGACAGACATGCTATGCACTGAGCTAACATGTCACACAGCAATGCAAGGCCAGATTCTGCTGTTTAGTCTGTCAATTGCATGAAATTGACAAAAAAAAGCAGTTCAGCTCAGCAAGCAGATTGACATCACCTGGACTCCTTCATCTCTACTGAGTTCTGTCCTAAGCGGGGCTCAAACTCACAACCTTGGGATCTATAAGGAATTCAGAAGCAACATGAGCTTAAACCACTGGACTACTCACACATGCTCTGTAGTTTAGGAAAAGATGTATTTAACAAGCATATCAATCCACATTTTAGGTAATAATGTTAAAGTAAGCTAGAGTGGAATTGAATTATGGTACATGATAGAGATGTAAAGCAACTTTGTACATGAGAGCAATATTATGAGGAGCACTGCAGTGAGCGGATATCAAACACACAACCTTGTCATCTAAGGTGAAGCTGATCATGGGAACAGTGTTCTAAACCACTGAGCCAACAGACATTCACAAAAACAAGAGGAAAAAATCTCCATTTTGATGATGAAAATGTATTTGTCTCATTCTAGAGCTTGAAGCCCAGAGATTTGTACATCATTAGTGAAAGCAAGACTAGTTAATTTGAGAATGAATGATATGTGTAAAAAGTGTTTGAAGGATCAGAGAATCTGTAAGTTTAAGAAACTGGACAGAGGAGACACACATCCTGCAGACTGTATTGCAGTCAATGAGAGCAAGACAGGGACTCTCTATCAATTAAGGTTCAGATCTCAAAAACTTTAAGTCCTATGTGAAATGTATTTACATTTTGAGAGAGAGCAGGTTTGTGGCAACATACTGAGGCAAGGTATGTGCTTGAGGAGTTAAAATTGTGGGAGGGAGAGCTGTTCAGAAAAACAATTCTGGTCTAAAAATATTTGTGCTCTCCACTGTGTCTGATCACATGACACACTGGTGAGACCTGAAAAAGTCTGCAAAACCCCTGACTTTGGGCTTAAATTGCTGAAAAACTACAAAAGATATCACTAAACAATCTGATAAGAAAAAACGTACAGAAGACGGAATAATAAGGATAAAGAGTGAGAAGAACAATGTGTGATTGCTTTCAGCAATGTTTCAGCAACCAATGTTATTGGTTATTCCTGTTTTGTTTTATTACTCATATTTTTATTTTTTAACATGTTTGATATAAAAATCTACACATTAACATATTTTATTTTACCCTGAGAGAGACAAAACACCAGCCACTGAGCTTCCTCACTGCCAGACTGATCCTGCATCAACTACACAGAAACAACTATCTAAAATAAATACAGAGATAATCTGATCTCATGGCAGCTGTAATGCATTTAACATCCAAACCAAAAAGGACTTAAACTTAAACGAACTTGAACCTTTTCTTTGGACAAGATTTTAGGTATTAAATCATTAACATCAGCAGAGTAATCTGAGTGCCAACAAGACTAGGAACTCAATCATTTTGATCACAAGTGATGCCTATTTGACCCCCAAATGAGTATGGACAGTATGGACCAGAAATTAAGTCTATCTTTTCAACTTTTTTCATATAATTTTTCTTATAATATAATCATTATAATAATTATTACATTATAAGACATGTTTTTCCTTAAATTCTCTCTTAAACCTAACTGTATTAACATCCTACGTATTTTAGTGTCACCTTGTCTCAGTCTGTGCCCAAACACACTGTTACTCCTCAAAATCTAATTACCAATAAATTCAATTTAAAGTTTAATCTCAACTGTTCCTCAATCACCTGTAAAACTACCAGAAATGAATCCTAAATCCACCTTAAACTCCTTTAAACTAATTTCAAGGATTCTTAAGTTTTACTACACACAACTTTAACCACCATACATGTTCGCTGGGCCCATCTAGCCCCCTAACCCTAACCCTGACCCTAACCCTGACAATGTTACATGACTCACACTTTGAGCACTTCTACGACTTGGATCAACATGAAACTCAAGGTGAAAAATGTAAAATCTTTCAGAGTAGAAGTAAAATATGACCAATCACTGAGCTTAAAATTTGGTCACGTGAGCCGCTAATGGCATACATGCTGATTCTAAAGTTACAGTTGTCAGCCCTCAGTTTGTAGAGAAGCTCAGGATAGAACAACACTGTTATTAAAGGCATGGAGAGGAGACGAGGGGGACAGCACTAACCTGCCTCTGAAACATGTTCAGCACAATGAGAGACTACTGTACAAAAGCCCACCAGTTCTACCTCTTAACAAGGTGACATCACTCACATGGACTCTCTCCCCCTCTCACCTTCCTGACACACAGCCTCGCCTGACTTAGTAGTAGTAGTAGTAGTTAACGAGTGGAGCAGCATGTCCCTGCCAAGAGGCAATAATATGGACTGTCTATAACCTCTGATGTGTGAGTGAAGGACACACATGCAAGCTTCGGCACTTATTTTGTGAATATTGCTGTCTGAATCAACCTTCTTATTCACATATTTGACCTCATTCTATTACACTATTTCATTTAGCATACTTGCCAATGGTTTTGCTAGCTTAATTGATGGATGGTTAATTACTTTGTAGATGGAGTTACCTTATTATCAGTATTGTTCATGCTAATGTAGGTTATTTAGGAGGATTAGTTAGACTGTTAACTGTATATTTCTGTTCGCCAGGGGATTATATACATACACATATATTACTGTGTGCTAATGATGGTAATTCTGTATTGCTTTATTGGTGTATAGTTGACACGTATATATTATTCTCCCTGTTATGGCCATCTGTTAATATTTAGGCCTGTGTGCTAAATAGAGTTACCTAGCACAATACGCAGTGTAGCTATCGTAAACAGAAATAACTCACATTTGTTATATTTGGATTTATGTTACATTTAAGACCATTTATTTTCTTATGTTTATTTCAGACCACACATACACTGCTGCAGTACCTGTATGTTCAACTTTGTGGAAATAAACAAACCCTCCTACCACAAGAGATTCTCTGATCGGAATCTTTTCCACAGTGTACCAACCAAGACCAGTTTACTGAGGTTGCACTTCCTCACAACTGCGTTGGTGGGTTTTTAAGGAACTGCCGTGAGTGAAAGTTTTCCCACATTGCTCACACCAGTACGGCTTCTCTCCAGTGTGAATGCGTTGGTGGGTTTTTAGATTACCGTCTCTGGTGAAAGCTTTCCCACATTGGTCACACTTGTACGGCTTCTCTCCAGTGTGTATGCGTTGGTGGATTTTTAGATGATTGTCTTGAGTGAAAGTTTTTCCACATTGGTCACACCAGTATGGCTTTTGTCCAGTGTGAATGCGTTGGTGGATTTTTAGAGCACTGTCTCTAGTGAAAGTTTTCCCACATTGGTCACACCAGTACGGCTTCTCTCCAGTGTGAATGCGTTGGTGGCTTTTTAGATTACTGTCTGTAGTAAACATTTTCCCACATTGGTTACACCAGTACGGCTTCTCTCCAGTGTGAATGCGCAGGTGTTTGTTAAGATTACTGTTATCAGTGAAAGTTTTCCCACATTGGTCACAGCTGTACGGCTTCTCTCCAGTGTGAATGCGTTGGTGGATTTTTAGAGAACTGTCTGTAGTAAAAGTTTTCCCACATTGCTCACAACTGTGAAGTTTCTCTCCTGTGTGAACTCTCTGGTGAATCTTTAAATATCTTGATGTTGTGAAAGCTTTTTCACAGTGCTGACAGCAGTGATGTTTGAGTCCCATTCTTCCTGTTTGTTTCTATGACAACAGACAAACATAGAGAGAAAGACAGAGAGAGTAAGAGAGATGACATGGTGGAGCAAGTGATCTAAAATTACAAATAGAGCTGCATTATGGGAAATGTAGGATACAGAGTTCTTTAAGCTTGATCCCAACTACAGACTAAGTCAGGATATCTGGATCTCTGACGTTTGTGCGAACATGTTATTAGTTTTTCTACGTTCAGTGAAACAAAATAAGAGCATTGACAAAACAAACAAACAAACAAACAAAAACCCCAAGACAATCAGACAACCGCAGAGAGATTGATATGGACTGTTGGTTGGCCAAAACACATCTGAAGATAATTATGATGATATTATGGTTTGGTGCATGCAGTCGCACGAAGAATACACAGAAAATAGTTCAATAATCCTCCACTTACTCAGACATGCGGTTGTGGACATCTTTATTTTTAACCGCCTTGGAACAATCATAAAATAATGTTTTCTTCCTCTCATTCACCAGCTTTCTCGCTACCACTGCTCGCTCTCCTCATCCACTTTCTAGCTCGCTCAACCACTGCTTCTCTCTCTCTCTCTCTCTCAGCTGTTCTGTATTTTGAAACAGTCAATACAATTCAGTAAATAGCGAAGCTGCCCGTTTCATTACTTTATATGCATGTAATAAATATACAAATGTCAATTAGATGGTAATCTGCATAAGAAATTAAGAAAAAGCCAAACAGCTATTATTTCCTACTTTTTTCTTCAGCTGTAAGAAAATTGCACCAAACCATGACCCCAAAACTGAGGTACATACGAAACTGTGAATTTTGTGTACCGTTAGACCCCTATATCATAGGTTAAAATATCACAGTAAACGGTATTATCAGGATAATCAACAACATTTCCTGAAACCCTTCTATTAGTGCTAAAATATAGTTAAATGATTTTCCACCATGATCACCTTATTCACTGAGCAGTATTCTGTATGTTGCAGCTTTGTTGGACTCTGCAGAAGAAATAACATCAAGTTTAAACTCTGTATAGAAAAGCAGGTTGTTCAAAGTTTAAGACTGGAAAATGACTGGAAATCACTTTAAATGCAGCTCAATGTCTCTTAGATTTTTAACACGAATTCATGTTTCAAAAATTCATGATTTTTTCCTAATAAAACTGATTGATTTCAGGAGTGCAAGAACTCTGTAGTAATCTGCTGGGTGCTAAAGGTTGTCCTGAATATCTTTTTAGGAGCTTCGACGCTTCGGCAGCAAGTATTCCAACCCAAGAGGAAAACTTTGGCATTGAACATTTCTGCAAACTACAGAAACGTTGAATATATACGTTTCAACACGTAAATTACGTATCATATCAACATTTCTACAAACGTAACATATTAACATTTCTACCCGTTGAATAATGATGTTTTATGGTGTGACAACGCTGTGGTTAAGGTCTGGTTAGGTTTAGGCACAAAGACCACTTGGTTAGGGTTAGAGAAAGGTCGTGGTTTGGGTTAAAATAAAAATTAAAAATTAAATAAAAACGGCCGATGTCTCACTAACAAAAGCCGGTTTTCTTTCAACTTATTACCATATACTGTATACATGATACTTACAACCAACAAACTTACTAACCATCCACCCGCCCCTCCTCCTCCTATATAGAAACGATCAACTCATATAGATGACATGTGAACTACGTCACTTTAGAAATGTTGAGATGATACGTATTTTGGAAATGTTGATATAATACGTTTTGTTGACATGTTCATGTGATACGTATTGTTGAAATGTTAATATGCTACGTTTTGTTGAAATGTGTATGCTACGTATATCACGTGTTGAAACGTAGATATTCAACGTTTCTGTGGTTTGCAGAAACGTACAATGCCAACGTTTTATTCTGGCGACCAGGCTGAGTATTCAAATCTATTCTGAACTTTGTTGGATGGGGTGGGGAGCGGTGAGCTCAAGCCGCGCTGCTCCGGCGAGTTGTGTGTCTACTCTAAAATGTTAACATGGGCAAATAAAGCGTCAGACTATACACTATACCCAAGTGGTCACTTTCGTGGGATTGCACCTTACCGATGCAGCAGCAATGACGACGATGGTTTACAGGTGATGTATTAATAATATGGACACTATAAGAGCCACACAACCGTGCGTAATGGTCGCGCGTAATGACAGCTGTTCTCCTGTTGGAGAACCTCGCCGGTGCAACACAATCGGTGCAACGGCACTTCTTCTGGAGGCTGGTGAAGCAGGCGGTGAACTGTTATGAAATGGGCTGGTTGAGAGCGTCTTCATCCACTTGGGTAATCTTAGGAGTGGAGATGAGGCTCGTGTACGTGCGTCCAGTTCCTCAATGATTGAGATTTATAAAGCAGAACCATGCGTAGGCACAGCTTTATAAATCTGACGAAACGAATGAGTATACATATTTCAGGCTTTGTGCGTACACACAGTTTCAGTCATTAATTAATGCATGATGTGGCCCCAGTCTGGAGAAAGTGGTCAGCTACACACTGAGGAGGGGACACACGAGGAAAAACTCCGTGAAGACAAAGCCTGGAAGTGTTTAGGTTTCCTTTTTCAGACTTTATCTCCAACAGCAGGATGAACGGATGAAACACGGACCCTCGAGACTCGTCATCGTGTCTTCAGTCTCGTTATAAAGCTGGCTTTATCATGAAGTCTTGAACACTGACCTGTTTATCGGTGGTAGCAGAGGATGAGCCTGATTCTTCCCTTTTAACGAGGTTGACGGTGCGGTGCTCCAGGTTCTGGTTCCCCTCCATTCTGCTCCTCTAGTGGTCCCAGCAGGTCTCCTCTCTGACTGACAGATCGCGCTTCTATTCCAGCATAAATATCACCACTGTGTTGTCGCGATATCTCTGGTTTGAGATGGACTGAGTTTAGTTATCGTTTTGTAAAACATAATGGCTCCTTGATTACCTTCAGATGAATTGTACTGGATTGCGGCTTCGGGACAAATACATAATAAAGAATAGTGGGGTTAAAGAAGTTCCTTAAAATCTGATTTCTCAGAGTACACCCTGTAAAAATATACAGCATGTTGTACAAAGGATGTAATGTGTGTTTTTTGTAATTCCTGCCCGAAACACTTGATTTTTTGGAAACTTCCTGTGGGTTAAAACACGTTAACTGTGAATTCAAAAGGATTTAAAGGACTTATCTTCTAATATAATGACACTAGAAATAATGACATGTTTAACATCAGTCCTTTTATTTTACTCGGACAATATTTTACTTATAAAAGCAAATGTTCAGCAAGCAAATCGCTATTGTGTCAAAAATGAGCTAAAACAAGAGAAACCTGTTGAGAAAAAGTCAAAGGAACAATTCAGACCATAATATTTAATTTGTCGTGCTTGTCTTTTCCATTAATGAATGTTTATACACACCTGAATTAGAATAAATGTACAGAAGTAAAAGTACTCACTATACAAAAACCTTTTTATATTTATCATATTATGTTTGAATATTAATGCTTATTCATTGTAGCATTTAGAATTAATTTTAGAGATTTATACTGTTGCTGTGGTGGAGAATTGATTGATCACTCAATAAACACACAAAAAGAGCATTGTCAGGTTTTGAAATAATGTCATAAAATAATAAAATCAAATGTACAATTTATCATATATTCTGAGAGAGAAAGAGAATGACCTTTTCTCTCTCTGATGATTTGGAACTCAGACAGTTCTTAAATACACTTGTGCAGAATCAAAAAATATCTATTTTTTAAAAAGGTTAGTAAGCAAACCCTCAAATAGAAACAAAGGTCAAGAGTTTAACTAGCCTAGGAGTAGAGTTTCTTCACGACCATGTACGCCAGAATGACAGCACACATGTGTGGACCAAAGCGGCATCGGATGACAAAGTGACATTATTATCATATTGAATTGAAGAACAAACAATTTGTCCTCTGAAGAGACATAGAAATCATACATACATATACATAACTATGTTTGTCTTACCACTGACTCAGACAAAAGTACAACAACATAAACTAACTGTTAAGTAGAGGCTACATTACTTACATACAGTGAACTGTCTCTTTTTACACAGCAAGGAGCTTAAGTTTAAAATAGAGCATTCAGATATGTGGACCAGGTGTAGAATGGCAGACTAATACTGACCACTTTGTTTGACAACATTTATAAAATATACAAGAAATACATGAAATGATAGCCACTGTTTAAATTTCTCTCACATTGCAAAGTCTAAATTAATGTTGTATTAACTGATCATATGTTTTACATTTAAAGTACTCACTCTGCAGAATAAGCTTGACCCCTACCACAGACTAAGTCAGGATATCTAGACCTCTCCTGACCTTTGTGTAAACCCGTTATTAGTTTCCCCCCCCATTCAGTATGTAAAGGAGAACAGGGGCTCCATTACCTTAAATTTTTCATTGGGATTCATGTGGGGATGATTAACAAAGAACAGTAGGTTAAACTGATAGTCTCACACATAGAGATCTTGATTCTTTATTTAATTAGTCAAACATTTGGTAACTTTCTTGGCTGTGGAAGCTCCAGAGGGTGCTTGAGGACGCACACAGGGACTGACCATCCTGCCTGTCTCATCTTTACAATAAGTGTTCATGAATAAACTACCTTACGAAGGAGGTCCCCACACCAGGTCTTGAACCGGAGTCTCCCAGATCATAGACGACTGCGCTGATTACTGAGCTAAAACTTTACTCATCACCTCAAGGCAGACAGACCTCTACCTATTTATACACCCATAACACAGAGACAGCACAGCATGTAACATGTAGAAGAACTTCAAAGGTGATTCTTGCTTTGCACTTTTCATTTATTGCCTATTTTTTACAACCTAACTTTGTGGAAAGGAGAAGAGGAACAACAGGTTATGGGGAGTCTCTTGGGACTTACCCCTGATAGACGTAACAGCGGAGCAGAGATAACGATGTAACTGACTTGCAATATTTTATACGACTTTTATACGAATATTTGTATGAAACAAATATTCATATAAAACCCACTATTTGTGCTTTGCTGAATAACGTATTTGTATTCGGGCAAACCCTTAATACTTAAGTACTGTGTTATTACCCATTATGATTCTTTTTATAGTGTAAATGTAACTTGTCATCTGGTGCTCAAATAAAACACACAACCCAGGTTTCTGTCTTTATTTAACCTTTTTACAACTATGCACATTAAGATGGTTTTCATACAATTAAATCAGAAACTGATCTGCAGTTTGCATATTTAGTACATTCAAACTGGCAGCTCACCAGTTCCTCTTGTGTTTTATTTTATTTTACCCAGAGAGAGAGAGAGAGAGAGAGAGAGAGAGAGAGAGAGAGAGAGAGAGAGAGAGAGAGAAAGAACACCAGCCGCTCAGCTTCCTCACTGCCAGACTGACCCTGCGTCAACTACACAGAAACAATTATCTGGAATAAATACAGAGGTAACCTGATCTCATGGCAGCTGTAACACGTTCACACCCAAACTACAAAACTTCTTAATAACCAGTTTTTCCCCAGACAAAGGTGATGTAAAGGTACACCGCAACGTCTCAAATTCCAATCAACACATTCTCTATTAAGGAAAACTCAGAACTTTTTCTTTGGACAAAGTTTTACATGTTAAATCATTAACATCAGCTGAGTAATCTGAGTGCCAACAAGGCTAGGATCTCAACCATTTTGATCACAAGTGATGCCTATTTCACCCCCGACTGAGTATAAACAGTCTCCTTTTTTTTTCACCATTAGAAGACACAAGTACCTAAAAGCTTCCAGATTATATGTCGGGGGGGAAAAAAGGCAAAAATCTCAAGAAATAAAAAGAGATGTCCAGTAGAGAGATGTGTGTTTTGCTCCATAAATAAGCTTTTGAGCTTTAAAAAAGCCCCCGAATGTTACTAAAATAGACCATATTACCATATAATGTGTCACAATGTTTTTAACAACAGTATATATGAAATATGAGCTGCTTGTCATAGTGAGAACTGCAAAAATATTTCTTTTAAGCATCCTTCTGACCTGTTTGTGATACCAGTCAAGGCCTACAAAGCTGAGTTGAAAACTTGTTGTCTCTCTAACAATTAAAGGGGCAGTAA
This sequence comes from Thunnus maccoyii, assembly GCF_910596095.1. Taxonomy (NCBI): domain Eukaryota; kingdom Metazoa; phylum Chordata; class Actinopteri; order Scombriformes; family Scombridae; genus Thunnus; species Thunnus maccoyii. Next base: position 4,076,092 of record NC_056541.1, on the reverse strand, counting down.
CAGTATTATATAATACTCTCTATAAACACAATTTTTTACTGTGTTTTTGTGACTTCACTGTGTTGATTTATTTATCTGGGGGGGAAAATATACAATAAGATCTATTGATGTTGTTCAGTTCCCACAGTTCACCAGTAGAGGTCAGTAATCGTCACAGAACAGCAGATTTAATGAATGATTCCCCCACAGAGCAGTTTGGTGATTAAATAGTAAAATTAAATATCTGGCGACAGTAATTACAGTCCAACAAACCGTTCATACAAATCAACAGGATCAAATTCATGTGTGTCTGAGCAGGAAATCAAATCGAGGCAGCGGTGACAGTTGGACATTTCCACAAACGAAAAGCAGGCTTTCTTGCTTCCTGATGCCGATCACTTTCTTTCTGGAGGTTTACCGTTTTCAGTCTTTTTTTTTTTTTGTCCCCCTCCCGCCCCGAGAGCTGGAAGCGCTCAGTGTTCTGTGGTCTCCTTCATCTGTCCTGCTCAGCTCGGCCTCAGTTTCGTCCCTCGTGGTTGAGCGTCGCTCTCTCCATGCGTTGGTACCACTGTTTGACCTTGGTGTTCTCCATCATGTCGTCGAACGCCTGCAGGCCCTCCATCACTCTGAGGACGCCGAACACCGCCTGGAAAATGGAGGGAAGAGATATTAAAGCAAAAACTATCATCAACATTATGTTAATGGTCCTGTAAGACTGTCATGTTCATTACACACCCAAAAAAAGAAACTATATATATAAATACAGTACTGTGCAAAAGTTTTAGGCACCCTAGATGTTTAGATTCTTATCCTTATGCAATATCATCAGGGAGGTGTCTGATCGGTCCTAAATTTATTCATGAAGAACTATTTTCTGCAAAAAGAAGAATGATGAGTCCTGCAACAGATGGTTTGGCCCCCACAGAGCCCTGATCTCATGGAGTCGACGACCTAAATAATAAATCCACAGAAGAAGAACGTTCCTTCTCCCGGATGGTTACAACAACCTGCCTGCAAGTTACCATGAAAAACTGCGTTAAAGGTCCTGTTTACACCTGGTATTAACATGCGTCTCGGGTGATCCGATTACAAGTGGACAGCTGTAAATACAGGTGTAAATGCAAGACGCATTGAGGACGGATTGAGATCCGATCACTCAGACCACATTCAGAGGTGGTCTGGGCCGCATGTGGCCACATTCTTTCAGTAGTGTAAACGCAATGCGTCCTGGACCACATTGAAGGACCGCCTACTCAGCTGACGTCCTCTATTTTCCAGCAGACTAGACACAGGATCCTCCGTCCAAAGCCGTTCAACTTGTCTGATAACAGGATAAACATGTGAATTAAAAACGTAATCCACCTCCCGTTTTTTCCTATTTTTCTCGTTCCTCTAAATGGTTTCCTTCTTCAAATCGACAATTAGAATAGAAATGAAACCATTAACTTTTTGCTGGATAGTTTCCTCTGTCCTGTCAAGTTGATAACAACAGTTTTTAGTTTTGCTGCGCTGCTCAACATAATGAGCTCAGGATTTATGAGGAGGACGGCTGCTTAACTCCAAACAGTATGAATCTGGACACTCAGGACGCATGTGGAGACGCATGTTAATACCAGGTGGAAACAGGGCTTTAGTGAACCGAGGAGAACTGCTGCTGTTTTAAAGGCAAAGCTGCTCACAGCGAACATTGATTTACTTTAGATTTCTGCTGTTTACTCAACCTTGTAAGAAGTTAATCGATAAATTTAAACAATTTATAGCAATATATTTGTAAGCATTCTCACTTTACCTTTAGTGTCTAAAACTTTTGCACAGTACTGTGTGTATATATAGATATATAGTCAAGTTATTTCAGTCTGGACCAGGGCACCGCTGGTGGTTAAAACCTGCAGATGTTTGGTGTGTTTCCTCACCAGGTCTGCCAGGTTGGGATCATTCCCACCCATGAACTTCCTCTTCTTTCCGATGGCTGCCACCCAGTCATTCACGGCCTTGTAGAGATCCTGCCGTACATCGTCCTGCAGGTTGTGTCTGTCGGGTCAAAAAGGAGGAAATAACTGATGCAGTTCTTTAACTAAACTCAGGTTGAAGCCCATTTCAAGATATTCATTCGTTGTGTCACTCACCGACTTTTCAGCCTTTTGGAGATGATGAACATGGCTGCAGCGCCGACATATTTGGCAAAGAACCCTTCGAAAGAACCGAACTTGCCTTCGCGTACGATGTAATCGAAGGAGGCCAGGGCCTCGTCGGTAGTTCGGTACACGTTGGGAGATATGAGGTGCACGAGCCAGTCATCAGCCCACTGACGCCACTTCCTTTCCTCTCTGAAAACAGGACAGAAAAACAAAAACACTGAGCACAGTTTCAGCATCACAGTAGAAATAACACATTTAGAACAGTCCGGCTGCCGCATACTGTAGGCTGACCACATGTGGAACGAACAGTACATTTGTGCAGAATAATGTGGGACAGATGATGCAAGTTGTTTTTTAAGTCAAGTCCCTGTTTTGTTAGTTCATGCTTGTAGATGACGCAATAAAAAGTCCTGACAGAAATACAGCAACACTCCAGCAAAGGCAGGAGAGATGACAGTTAGCTTGTAAACATGGATGTAAAAATGCAAGTTTCAAACTTTTAAAGGAAAATCTACTTTGCAAAAAATGTTAAGAAGCCCCTAACAACGTGCACCTGCTCTTAAGTACTGCTTTGAGAAACGCTACGGAAATTTAGGAGACTGTAGAAACACTCTTGGGGAAACAGAAGATCGAATGTTATCCAGAAACAAGTCCCTGATTTCTGAGATGCTCCTCAGTAGATTTAAAAACCACTTTTGAACACTTGTTTTTGTCAAACATGAGGTCTAAGGCTGTCAATTATTTTCTCAATTAATCTATTAGTTGTTTGGTCCATAAAATGTCAGAAAATGATGAAAACTCTCAATCAATGTTTCCAAAAGCCTGAGCTGATGTCCTTGAATGTCTTGTTTTACCCTGATCAAAAGTCCACAAGCCAAAGATATTTAGTTTACCGTCATCAAGGAATAAAGAAACAGGAACATATTCACATTCCAGAAGCTGGAATTACAGAATTTGGACATTTCTTTCTTTAAACTCTAAATTATGAATCGATTATCAAAATAGTTGGGAGATTAATTCAATAGTCGGCAACTAAAAATCGACTAATCATTGCAGCTCTAATGAGGTCACACATGTCCTGTTGTGTTGAGTCCTTATACAAACACACTCTAACAACTCTGGACTAAAAAGCCAAAGCGTTTCCATCACTGTAGGGTTCTGGAGAAATACAATCTACTGAGCTTTGAGAGTATTAGATTATTTTCAAATTTGTGCCTGGTTTATAAAACTTTAAATGGTTTGGCCTCCTCCTCCGCTACGTGACTTTGTTAACACACACTCAGTAAATTCTATTAGATCCTCCAGAATATCCTCTATAGCAGATTGTATCAAACCATTTTGCTGCACTGCATTTTGGCGATCAGCTTTTATCTGTAACAGACACAAATGATGCCTGATGATGTGAGGAGCTGCGGCTCCATCAGCACTTTCTAAGCCGACTTAAAAAGTTTCTGCACTCGTTGATTTGGATTTTCTATCTCCTGGTCTTCATGACTTGACTTTTATTTGACAGTCATACATTTGTGATGTGCTTTTGTGTGTAGTTTTGTATTGTGTGTTAGCATGAAGCTATAATCCGGTACAGTGCATCAAATGGTGACATGTATGTTTGAGCTGTACGCTGTCCCTTTTAAATAAAATAAAATAAAATAAAATAAAATAAAATAAAATAAAATAATAAAATAAATAATAATAAAATAAAAAGTAAAATAAAAAATTAAATTAAATTAAAATAAAAGAAAGTAAAATAAAATAAAAAATAAAATAAGATTAAATTAAATAAAAATAAAAAAATAAAAATAAAATAAAATAAAATAAAATAAAGTAAAATAAAATAAAATAAAAAATAAAATAAGATTAAATTAAATTAAAATAAATAAAAAATAAAATAAAATAAAATAAAATAAAATAAAATAAAATAAAATAAAATAAAGTAAAGTAAAGTAAAAAAAAAAAATTAAATTAAATTAAATTAAATTAAATTAAATTAAATTAAAATGACATTCCAGGGTTCGGACTGCATGTTTCACATTTATAATCAGGGAGCCAAGATGCTTTTTGTAAACTAGGATGGACTTTAGAGGACTGAAAAGAATCATTTCATTTAGCTGGTGAATGAAAAGCTTCATAAGGCCAATGGATGACGGCTGAGCCACAGAAATATGAAAATAAAATAAAAATATGAAAATGCATATGAGTATGAGAGATGAACGTATTTCTATGTTCATCTCTCACAGCTCAGCCTCAGTTCTTGACAGCAGTGTGTAGTAAAATGTGTCTAAACTCACTTCTGCATTCCCTTCTCGGGGTAAAGCAGCTCGGTCTCGTCCTCGCTCAGCATCAGCCAGTACTTGTTGTTGTACTCCGTCACCTCCTTCCCTCTGTCGTTCACCGACTTCATCTCCGGGTAGCAGCGAAGGATCTCAGACATGCTTTTCTTCCTGGATGACAGAGTGTCACACTTCATCAGACTTTATTTTGTTCAGGAATTTGTTTCGGTGCAGGTGTCAGAACGGCAAAATGAAGAAATAAGAGAACAACTACACATAATAATAAGATACATGAAGAACAGAAATAACAAAAAACATAATAAGTAAATAAAAAGTAAATACTTTTAGATTTATGGGGGAAGTAAAGTTTTGTGTGATTGCTCATATGTACATAGTGTCCTTATTATGCAGATAATTAAAGTTTTATTTACAGACTATTGGAAACTGTCCACAGTGAGGTTTGTAGATTATCCTGCGTAACTTTCTGCAAGCACCAAAAAATAATTTTAACCTCCATCGTACCAGGTAGAGTGAGAAAATGTTAGACTATGGAGCCTCACAAGGGTCACGGCATGTTTTTGCATTCCCTTGCAGTAGTTTTGCGTTCCGTGTTTCCTCAGTGAAAGTCGTCTGGGATCCAACTCTCTTTATTTAAAATACATCCATCTGTATCCGTGCAGTTGTCCTGACTACAGTAACCGGTGACGAATGAAACCGACAGCATCCTGCGGATTATCATACCGCTTTCTTCTGGAGAGAACTCACGATCTAAGAATTTGTTTAGGTTTACTTTCACCAATTACATCACAATGACTATGGAGCAGTGGTACTATATCAGCATATCTAATGCCCAGTTCAAAGTAAAATACAATAAGCTGATCCATACTGGGGCTTCAGCTGGGAGCAGCTGAGCGGAAATAGACGTTATGGCTCAGAGAAGGAATTGAAGATGAAAAATATTGCAGGGTAACGCAAAATATCGTGAGATAATGCAAAACAAATAAATAAAAAAATCTCGCCTTGACCCTTGGGGGGCTCCTTAAGAGACAGATATCTCCAAACCTGGAGAAAAAAGTGCTTTAAAGTGCTTTACAGATGACTGACAAGCTGATAAGAGTAAAAACAAAGACTAATGCACATGTGAAACCCCCCACAAAAAACAGTAAAATACATAATAAATAAAAGATTATCCTTATTTTAAATAAAATCGATAGAAGACAGTGACAGTTAAATAGGTAAGAAACATTTTAAAACATTAATGCAATAAAATAAATGATTAAATAAAGTAAATAATGGTGATAAAATATTCTAATAAAAAGCCAAGCTAAAGCTGAAGGTTTTAAATTTAAAAGGTAAACACTTTAAGCTTTTATATGATGTTAAAACATGTTGCTGTAGCAGCAGAAACAAGCAGTATGATCTCCCCTCACAATGACTATCACTTAACACTAAGTTATACAGTGTCGGGATATTTGACGTGTATCAACTCAGGCTGTTTAATTACAATAATTATGGAGATAAATCAAATCTTCACATGACATCAAATAACATGTTGAGGAAGCTGCGACTCACTTGTCGATTAAGTGGGTCTTGAGGGAGCTGATGATGACAGATGAGTCATTCAGTTGCTGCAGACGGGAAACAAAAGAGAGAAAAGACACAAACACATCATGCAGGGTTCATTAAAAACAAAACACAACACACACATTTGAAAATAAAAAAAACACTTGGAGGAGCAGACTGGGATGAGAGAAGATCATTTGTGACGTTTGTCCAGACTGTTTGTACTGGTGTGCAGAGGCAGACTGGGTGAATATAGTGGTGTTATCTGTATAGTTTAGGCATCTTGTGCAGTTTATACCGGGTATAGTGAACTCTCCAAGGTTGTCACAATACCAGAATTTTACAAAAATACACTAATAACTATGACTGGATTTCTTATCTTTGCTGACATACATCCTTTATTTCATCCTGAATTCTGAGCATATTATCAACACTTTTAATGTCTTCAATTGTCTTACTGGTTGTGTTTATGTTTCAGAGTTTGTGTGCTGCTTTGCTGCAAAGAGAGTTTCCTCTTGTGGGACGATAAAGATCTGAACTGAATTGAACTGATAACCAGTTTTTCAGGCCGTCCACCTAAAATAATCACAGATTCAAATCAGCAGTTGAGAAACCCAGCTGTCGGTTCTCTGCACTTTAGTTTAGCTGTGTCATCGTACACAGAAGCTGTTAACGTCCACCGTTACATTGCAGAAAAAGGGGCAGAAGGTCCGTCATGACTCCTCTCACTACTCTAAACATGTTTATAACTTCCTCCCCTGTTTAAACAGACTGAAGGTATCACTTACCCAGAGGCCCTTCATTCCTGATTCATTAATGTTCTGTTTTTATTTTGTCTATAAAGACACTGTATGGGAATCTATGCAATGACATACATCGTAGCTGGTTTGTGGTTCTGACAGCATCTCTATGGGAAACGCTTGTTTGTTCCTATTAACTATATTGAAATGGGAGACAAACTAACTAACTAAATAAATAAATAAATAAATAAATAAATAAAGATATTTGGTCTAAACTGGTGACTCAGAGTCAACTTGGTGAATTCTGATTCAGGTTTACGAGTTTAATTTCCAAATTACAACAGGACTTAATTTATTTATCAGACTGAAAAGTGTTAAAGCATCTTTGTGATATGGTCTCTGATCTTTTCTACGGTGGTTTAGAAAAAGTTTTTACTCAAATGTGAACCAGATTCGACATGTTAACACTGGTTTTGAGGTAGAAAGTTGTGTTTCTTTTGATAATTTGCTTCCTGTGTGACTTCAAATAAGTATTTTGGTGTCTCAAGAGCCAGAAAGGCAAACAAGGGTTTAAAGCCCCTTTCACACACATGCAGTCTGTCCCTGAAATGTTCAGGAACATTTCCTGCATGGAGTCTTGTGTGTGAACGGCAGCAGGGATCGATATTCAGGGAAATCTGTGCCGCCAATTTCTCACCTCAAGACGTCGTAACATTTCAGGGAACATGTTGTGAATGAAAGCAGTAATGTTGCAGGGACAACAACATAAAAGGTTACGCTTGTCTGACGAAAGACGCTTTCATGTGGAGCGAGTGAACCAATCACAAGACTCCGCTGATGACGTATTTAAATGCGCAGCTTGTTTACGGACACTTCTTGTCTCGCAAACTTGTTGAATATTAAATACATTACAAGAACATTGTGACCGGACAAAGACAGTCCGCCATGTTCCTGAAAATAAGAGACATCTTCCATGTACATCCGGCTTGTACCATCTTTTTCTTCTTCTGTTGAGTTTTATGGCGGTTGGCATCCATAAGTGTCACATGACATGTCATTCCAGCATCGCCATGGCATGCGTGAAAAGACGCAAGACGGAAATGTTCCTGAATGTAGCTGCTGGTGTGAATAGTGAAAATCACTCGCAGTGCATTAAAGGTTATCCCAGTAATTTACTGGGAACTATGTGTGAAAGAGGCTTTAAAGCGTTTAAGCTAAAATAAAAACTATCATCTTCTTAAACTCTGTATTTGAGGTGAGAGAGATACTAGCTGTGGGATCTAGTATCTATATAATAATCCTGTCTCCTGCAGATAATATCAGACTCTTACCACGTCACCATCCACCATCAGGATCGGCACTTTTCTGTAGGTCGACCACTTGATCTCCTTTCTCATCACTGGGTTCACCTCTACGATCTCATAGGGCAGCCCGTGGTAGTCCAGGAAGGCTCGCACTTTGCTGCAGAACGGGCAGGTCTTGTACTGGTACAGAATCAGCTTCAGACCGTCACCTGGAACCTGGAACACGACAACGGAGGAAAGAGGGTCCATGTCAGTCAGAAAAATAACGAGCAACTGTTTTGATAATCGATCGATCACGTAAGTCAGTTTTAAAGTAGAAAAAGCCAAACATTTCATGACAATTGTGAGGATTTTCTGCTATTCTTGATCTTATGTGATAGTAAATTAACTATGTTTATATTTTGGACAGTTGGTTGAACAAAACAGGCAATTTGATGACATAACCTTTGGACTTTTTTCACTGTTTTCGGTTTATCTGAAGCTGATATGAAGCTTCAGCGTCCAAATAAGTCAAATCAAGTAGATATCTTTCAACGTTACAGTCTTTTTAGTGCCAAAGTCCCTCTTTTTGTTACTATACTTCCACCTGCAGCTCAACAGGGAAACACTGTCCGAGGAAACACAAAGAGGGAATTTGATGCTTAAAAAGACTGTAAATGTGTCAGATATCCACTTGATATGACTAACTCAGACTGATGAAGCCTCATATAAGCTTCACATCAACTATTCTTTAAGTAAATATATTTAGTGGTATTGCAGCAGTGGTCCAGATCATGGAGCAGCTGCAGAACAGACACAGGTCTAGCAGCGCTGGAATGAGTTTTGAAGAGGAGGTTTGGGTAACGTAACAAGCTAATGAACTTTTTCACATCAGCGTCCTTTCAATCTCTACCTAGCCTACAGTTTTTATACAACTAAAACATGGTAAGAAATGCATTCTCTCTTCCCATCAGGGTACTTCCAGATCAAAAACGGTAGCAGCTGGAGACTGTTTGTGGTCACAACCTCAAGCAGTCTCCAGCCTGAACGCTCAAGATAGTTCCCCTCCCATCCAAGCCCACAGAAAACCCATGTCCACTAGACTGGAAGTCATTGAGACACATACATACAGCTGATTAAACTGCTGCAATAACACTGAACTGGCGATGAAAGTACCCAGTTATGAACACGTGAACACGTTACTCATTAATGAAAGACTACTTTACTATAGTACAGGTGCACACCAAGAGCACCTTCTGTTCATTTTCACTAGTACAATGACATGTCTGTGTCTCAGAACAAGTTTTCTGAAAACCTGGCGCGTTAAATTATTTGTGAAAAGATACTGGACACTGTGTGGGACACATCCAGTCATGAAAAATAAAAGGGTCTAGTTTCTTTTAGACAGATTTAGCCGTTTGGCCATTTCGTTTCTCCCGGTTCCTTTCTGTCACAACAGCACCAGGGACATGTGATTTTTTTATTATCATACCACTTAGATTTCATTTGAATGACACAATGGTTGATTCTGACTGGATTTAAAGGTCCAACATGTCATGCCTTTGACACGGTCGCCATGACCGTAATACCTGGTTTAGAAGCACCAAGTCATTACCGTAATACCTGAAAGTGGGGGGACAATAAGTCTCGCCGGAGCCACTGTGTGTGTGTCTGTCTGTCTCCTGACCGCGTAACGACGCAGCTGACCGGACTCACCTCGCTGTGCTCCTCGGCCAGATGCTGCTGGACTGACCACCTGACAGTCTGGTATAAACTTAGACCCCCTCCGAGCAGAAAGGCGCAGCCCAGCGCCCTGCCTCCTCCTGCCCGCAGAGAGGACAGCAGCCTGGAGCCGAGCCCCGGTCCGCTGCCGGTACCGTACGCCCTCCTGGACACGCGTGCGCTGGCATTCCCCACCAGGTAGGAGCCGGTACCGGACCGGCGGACCACCGGAGACTCCAAAATACTCCAACCGACCTTACTGAGAGATCTGGCACAGGCTGCCGCCATGTTGCCTTTACATAAAGTCCCACAATGCACCGCGAGCCGAGGGAGGAGATTAAAGGGCAGGTTCACAATTTTTCAAGTCTGCTTTAAATCAACAGTCAGGTGTCCGTATGAACAGTGAAAGAGGTTTTCCTCGCTGTAATCATTCCTCCTGTTCATACTGGATATTAAAAGATCCTTCAAATGTGCTTTCATTGTAAGTGATGGAGGCCAAAATCCACAGTGTGTCCTAGTGCAAAAATCAGTCACATCAAGTGGATTTTAGCATCAAAGTCCCTCTTTGTGTTTCCTAGGACAGTGTTTCTTCCCTTAGAGAAGTTGTCATTGGAAAACAAAAATTGTGGACAAACTCTCTATGATCTTTGGTCACCTTTTATCTCGTATTTGGAAATGCAACACAAAAGAGTGTATGTTTTGTTATAAAAAATATTGTTTAATGGACTTTTGGTAAAGACATAATTTTGACTCATTGCAGAAGTGCTGTTTTTGTTTTTTTCTGTTTTCTGTTTGTTTGTTTGTTGCCTGAGCAATTATGAAACATGTGGATTGCACACAGTGTGATGAAATGGAAAATAACAGTAAAAAAATGGACCAATGTCCTGATGCTATTTTTAAAGAGGCCAAAAGCCCTTTCTTAGAAAACTGAACTTTTTTAATGGTGATAATAAAATTATTTCTCTATTTTACAAATCTTTTATTGGGAGTATCCTTTCTTATTGCACTGTATGACCCGGACCCGGACCTGACCAGACTGACTGAGAGGGCAGACAAACAGTCAGAGTTATAGATACCCTAAGATCAGGACCAACCGAGCAAAAAACTAATTTATTCCCATGGCAATAACTCAGTTAAATAAGATGTGGTAGCCATTGGGAGTCTGAGGAAATACATGCATACATCGAGGATGAGCAGTATACTCACTGTCTATTTATATTTATCACAATTGTTGGTGTACAGTGAATGATATGCACTTTAAATGCCTGCCAGGACTTTGATGGTATTTATGATGGCTGCTATAGATGAACTTGGACTATTGTTGTTTTTGTTTATCTGATGTACTTTTAACATGTCTACATGTTCTGTGCTGCACCACAAATTGCCTCTTGGAGGATATTAAAGTTTTCTAAGTCTAAAATAAACTGGATCAAAACAACCTCTTGTCTTGAGTGGCTTTCTAGGTAACATTAACTCAGTATTGTGTTGCTGCTATATTGATCTAAACTGTGTATAATTTTAACCCGGTGATTTTTAGTGTAGAGTAAAAAAGTACAATATTTTGCTCTTCAAAATTGTACTTGAGTAAACGTATTTAGTTTCCACCTCTGTGGAAATGTAAGACAACACAAGAGACTCTCCTCAAAATAGTAAGGTAGACTTACTGGAAATCTTTGGGAGTTTTCAGCCACATCTTGTGGTTTTCTTCAGCAGACCACGGACTAATACTTTTTTGTCAAAGTATTTCCAAGCTCATTATTATCATTACAGTCTTCGTATTACGGAGTCCTGAAAGGGGATACTTTTTAATCTCGTGTGAAGTTATTATATTGTACAAACAAGATCATTTATTATAAATTCATATGTGTGAAACATTTAACCTTTTATTAATGACTTATAATCATTTATAACTGCAAGACCTGTTGACTTATCAGTGATTATGACTATTAAGCAATTATTTACTATTTACAACACCCAAGAATTTATTATTTATTACTAAATCTTCTTTTGGGTGAAGCTACATATAGAGGGCAAAAAATCAAAATAGCACATTGAATGTTTAAGTAGGATAAAGTAAAACATTTGTAATAGTACTGGTCTAGTATTACTACAACAACTATTATAAAGAGTTTTTATCAGTTTTTTGAACAGGCTGCATTCACACTGGATCGTGTGTATGTCACTAAAAAAACAACCAAGTACACCATGAGGATGTTTAGAGCGAAGCCAGACTGACCGATCCAAAACTTTAATGATTATGAATCAATAATAAAGAGTTAAATGTTTCATACTTCCTGATGAGTCATCAGGTCTGCAGTTATAATAGGATTATAAGTCTTTAATGTGTTTCACATGTCAGAGTCATTCATGAAAATAATTAAAGTCTGCAGTTATAAATGTTAATAGATTGGTAATTAATACATTTTCTTTCTTCCTTTATGTGCAAGAGGAGCAAGAATTTCATTGTATGACATTCTGAGGTGAAAATAAAACTTGATTAGCTGAGTTCCCTCCGTTATATGGCGGATATTTACATCTGAAGGTTAGTGCACTGTATGTTAGAGACACATGAATTTCTAGCAAATTATCTTGTGCACACATTCAGATACAACTTTATTCGTCCCTGTAAGGGCAATCAGATGCAACCCAAAACACTGTCGATAGGACAGAAAGAAAAATAGCTTGCAATATCAGTGTAAATAATAAATGCTGGCAAAAGTTTAAACTAATTAAAACAGAGAAAATTAATAAAAAAGAAAAAAAAACAAGGCAGTAAAACAATAAAACAAAAGATTATACAGCAGCAAACTACAGAGGTCGCAAGTTAATGCGTAACAGTGTAATATAAATTACCATTAAATTTAATTTAAAAATTGAATCAGTACTAAAAAATGATTTAATCTACTTCATCTGTCTCTGGCCATGTGTATCAGTGGCAATTTTTTTGGTTTTTGTCAGACTTTTATTGATGAATATCTAATTTTCCACAGCAAATTACACTTTATTCTGTTTTTTTCTCATAATTTGTACCAGATTGCACCACCGTCTGAGTAAAAAGTCCTAAAAACTACCTGTTAAATACCTGAAAATTACCATGAACTTAGAATATGACTGTATAAAAATGTACTTAAGTACAGTACTTGAGTAAATGTACTTAGTTACTTTCGATCACTGACTGTTATCGTTTAGAAATAATGTTTAAAGTCCCCCTCCACTGGAAAAAATGTGCTTTTGTTCTTGTCCCTTCAGTTGGATGTTTAAGCCTACGAGCATGATGTGTGACATCAAAAATAATTTGGAAGCCAATTGTGGTCCAATATTCAATTTAGACAAGTGTGAAGTGGAAACCTGAAGCCTCCAGTGCACATAGACTGAGAATGAACTTTACAGTTAAGTAGGAGACATCTGTTGAACTTTTAAAATGAAATATATTTGCATATTTATAGATTCAAGATTTTTTTTAATAAAGGAGAAGGAGTAGACTTAATTTTAAGGATTTTAACAAGATAATTAATCTTTATTTTTTGTGGAAAAACAAAAACCATAAAAGACACAAATTATTATTCAAAGTAGAGTATCTTATAAACGTCTTAAAACGTGTGGAGGGGATCTTTAAAATCACCAGAACTGAATTGGGGTGCGTTCAAGGGCGTCTCTGTCCCTCTCTGCGTCGTGATACGTGTGGTGCGTTCAGGAGCGTCGTTGTTCTGAGATGCTTGTAGCAGCAGTGGAAGCAGCAGCGTCTTGTCTTGGTGAAAGCGGAGATTCCTCATCAGCCAGCAGCAGCAGCAGCAACAGCAGCAGCATCCATTGAAGCATCAGTGCTTCAGTGGTTAAATCTCCACATCTACCCCCGGACTGACCGCTCTTCTCTGGGATGTCGCCGTCGAGCATCGGTGCGGATTTGCTAAGGAGAACCGACGCAAGAGGAGACCTTTCCGGGGTGTTTTTTCGAGCGTGACTGGAAGGGAGCGGAGCTGCGATGGATGAAGGCAGGAGGAGACAAATAACGTTTTGATAATCGTTGGGTTTAGCTGGCTAAGCTAACGTTAGCAAGCTCTCAGCTCGCCCGTTGGTTGTTTTCCTCCCCCTCCCTGGTCGCTGACCGCTGTGGTGTTTTCCTCCATGAATAAACACTCCTTAATGCCTTTTTTTATTGATGCCGAGACATGCTGGAGCCTCCGAGGACATTTCTCTCAAGGATAAAGCATTGAGCTGTCTACTAGCCTCCCAACGTTAACGCTAGTTAGCTCAAAGCATCAGTAACATTTTTTTTTCTCCTTCTCCGTTATTTTTTTTTTTCTCACCCAAGATGCTGGCAGAGGAGAAGTGTGTCTAACGGTGAACCTGAACTCGCATGGATACACTCTCCATGAAGGTCATGATACTGAGAGAATGATCATGCTGGAAAAACAGGTAAGAAAATTAACTGAGAAGCGTCATTTAAATGGACACCTGTGCTCATTTGCATATTATAATTAGGCGTTAATCACACTGTTGTGTTGTGGCGGCTTGATTGAAATGACATGCTGCAGATGATCAATACCTTTCTAATCATAACCTCTTTCTCCCACCGTCTCTCCAGCTAATATTTTACAGATGCACTTGTATATTTTGCGTTGGTGAAAAGAAACTAAGCACATTGACTCAAGTGTTGCAATTAAGTACAATTTTGAGGTATTTGCACTCAGTATTTCCATTTGCTACTTTATACTTCCACTCCACTACATTTTAGTTACTTTTCAGATGAAGATTTGACACAATGGATAATGTAACAAGCCTTTAAAATACAACACATTGTTAAAGATGAAACCAGTGGTTTCCAACCTTTTTAGCTTTTGACGTCTTATAAAAAGCAGTGTGTAGTCGGGGTCACATTTCACATGTCTATGAGTTGTTAACAGCTCCACCAAATAGTGATTTTTCCCTCTAAACTTCTCACATGCTTTCATTTCAATAAATGTTCAAATGATCCAATATTTCAGCAAAAATCAAAGATTAGAGAAAAAGTCCAAAAACTGAAAACAGATTTGTGTATCAGAACTTTGTTTTTTCTTCTTTCCTCTCCCATTAATCATCTCACGACCCCTCAGATTTATCTGCTGACCCTTTGGAGGGGCCCCGACCCCTAGGTTGGGAACCACTGGACTAAACTAGCTAACTGTATATAAAGTAGTGTAAACTAGCTCCACCTCCAGCAGCTACAACAGTAACATGCTGCTCTAACACTGATGCTTCACTATTAATAATCTAATGATGTCATATATAATAATATATCAGTCAGAGGGACCAAACCACTACTTTTACTGCAATACTTTAACTACATCAAGCTCATAATACTTATGTACTTTTACTGCAATACTTTAACTACATCAAGCTCATAATACATTTCCAGACACTTCAGTTTGTTCTCTAACCAACAGTTTATCATTTATGATGATAGAAAACAGAGAGAAACCTAAATGAGAACATTTGGTGCTTTGTATTTATAAATGATGTAACAATTAATTGATTTAGTTTCTTTATTTTGACATTTTCTTGTGCTATTCTTATTCACTGTACAGAGATCAGTCCAGTCAGACAGTCTGAGGGATACTTATAAAGTGACCTGTTGATTCATTCATAGTCAACAGTAATATGAATATCATAACAACAATGACAGTTTTACTTACTTTTATTGAGTCCTGCATCGAAGCTATTGTTTTAATTATTGATTAATCCTTTGATTAAGGTTTCAAGGTTTATTCCAGCACTCGGTGCAAAGGTATAAAAAAAACAACACATGTTAAAAATAACATAGAATATGGGAATAAAATACTGTAAATACCAAATACTAATAATAATGATAAATACTATGAATAAAAAACATAAAATAAAAATAGAAAAAGTACTTAATTAATCAGGCTGAGTGTACACAGGATGTGTAGTAAAATGACAGTGTAGTTAAAGGTAATACAGTATTTATATTGGCTGATGGTTAAATATTATTTAGTCTATGAGATATTGTAAAATATCACAACCTCCTAAACCTCTTGTTCTTTGTCCGACCAGCAGTTCAAAATGATCACAATTAATTTTTAAAAGATTAAAAAAAAAAAAAGAAATCAATAAATCCTCACGTTTTGGAAGCTCGAACCAGACAATGTTTGGCATTTTTTTGTTTGATAAATGACTTAAACAATTGATTAATTATCCAGATAATTCCTGATTTATTAACCGGTCGATCCTCTTAGTGATTAATTGCCTATTTGTTTGTCTAATTGTTACAACATTAACACTGATGAACCATTTGAGGCCTTTAACAAGTAAAAAACACAAAACATTTACTGGTTGCTGCTTCTTAAATCTGAGGATTTAAGAAGCATTTGTTTTTTTTTGCTGTTGATAGCGCAGATTAATTAACTTGAATAGAGTAAATAGAATAAATTATTAAATAAACATTGAAATAAATGGTCATTAGATAATCTGACAACAGATATATTTGTTTTAGTTAATATTCTCCAGTACATTCACTAGAAATATAAGCAGTGTTTTAAATAAAGAGCTGTGGATTGTAGTATCAGTGTCAGTTTTGGCCGAAAATGGTATGAAATAGCGCTGAAATAATTAATTAATTGATTGAATGTAATTGAAAATCAATCATCAGTGTGTACAGTGTGAATATTTGCAGCTTTTCTATGTCGTATTATTGTAAACTGATTCTCTTTGTGGTTTTTAACAGTTTTTCAGACAAAATAAACACTTAAGACGCAACACTTTGGGTTCTGGGGACTTCTGGTGACTACACAAATGATCTGTTACTTGGAAAAATAACAGCAAAATACAGATATGGTGTCATTTTCTAAAGATGAACCTAGAAATGGAGTTAGTTGCTTCCTCTTGTGTTCAGACGGAAAACATCCTTTTGTCAGTGGAGCTCATGACCTCTTCTGTCCAAGAACTGTGGGTGGCGGAGGGTCAGGGGTGGGCGGGGGGGTGGGGGGGGTTACTTCCTCTTGTTTAGTCCAACAGCAGCAGCAGTGTCCATAAACAAAGGTCGACACATTAATAATACATCACAGCTCCACAGACATGAGTTGTTTCTGCTCAGGAGCAGAGGACAAACTGTCGGACAGCGTTTTGAGATTCAAGAGGAAAACACTTCGTCGATTAATCCGTTAATGACTCGACAAGAAATAGATCAATATCAGTGAATTGTTGAATATTGATGAATTGTTTGTGTGTGTGTGTGTGGAGGTTTCCTCTCTCGCAGTCTAAAAGACATGCGGGTCAGGTGAGCTGGAAAGCGTCTATAAGTGTTTATGTGCTAGTGGGTCACTATGTGTGTTAGCTCTGCGATAGACTGGCGACCTGCCCAGGGTGTAGTCCGCCCCATGCCCAGTGCATGCTGGGATAGTTTCCAACCCCCCGGTGATCCTACACAGGATAAGCTTATATAGAAAATGGATGGATAGATTAGTATGTTGTCATTTGTTCAGCAAAAATACCAAAAATTTTGCGGGATGTGCATCATAAATATGAAGAGACGTTTTTAACCAGACGTCTCTTATCTAACCAGATAAAAGTCTTATTTAGATTTTTCAAGAGAGATCAGGCCAAGGAGGCAGCATGAACATCGTTAAAACAATAAATACAAACAACATAAACAGACTACAACACACAACACAACACAACGTCCAGTTTATTCGCAACAAAAGACTGCAGACAAATAGAGCAAGAACGATGAATTTAAACGTAACCACACCACAGCTTGCAGTGTCCGCGTGGTCCCGAGGGTCCGTATTGGTCCGAATGATGTAAATTTCATCATGTGTCCACGTCCACAAGGGTCCACGCAGCCCAAAATTTGAGACCAAGTGGTTTGTACACACTGCACGAGCACCGACTTAGCATGCGCCGGAATCCCTACTGTGCATATATGCTGTATATTCTTATTAAGCTGTCGCACACGCCGTCTTGTGTAAGTATCGGTGAGACAATGAAATATGAATGAAAAACCAGCAAGTTATAGTGGCAAAGCAGCAGTTTATAATATTCACAGACTGGATTATATAATTCTGGAAATCACGGCTGCAACCTTGTTTTCTAGTGTGCACGTGTGAAATGCATCTGTGTTTACGGACCTCTGATTGTCCACATGCAAACCTGCAGCTGTCCACTGAATGTGGAAACCATGAATTGGCCTTTTAGAAAGAGGTTTTAAGGTATTACTTTGGGTTTTGGTAACATCTGATTGGCATGTGTCATAATTTTTTACCTGATGCGGCCTTTCATATTCATAATCACATTTCATAATCAGGTTTTTTTTCAAATGTTTGGGGTTTTGACTCTGAGAAATTGTGACATTTTTAACATTAAAAGACAAATCAAGAATAAAATCAGTGTATAATTCATCACACGTTGCATATTTCTATGAGTTGCAAGCTTTTCTTAATTATTTTTCTTTATTTAGTCATTTTTTTAAAGCAAAAATACCAAACATTTGATTGTTCCAGGTTCTTAAATGTGAGAATACATTAAACTACACTGTAAATTTCTCAAATACCTTTAGAGGTTGTGATGTGTAGCACAACAAGCTAGTTAAGCTGTAAACATAACCGCACGTGCTCAGTGGTGTCTGCCGTACACAGAACTGCTCTCTGGAGACTGAAAATGTGGTCGCTGTTATTAGTCTTTGGAGCCGCTTGTAAACAAACTAACGTGACTAAACTCTTCCTAATGAAGGATCATGTCAACAAGTGCAGCGATGTGGCTCACTGATGTGTTTTTGATAGTTTTTAGACAACAACGGAGGTCTACGGCAACAAGAAATAAGATATATCAAGCTGTGGATACACACACCATACTTGTTGGTTTGGCTCCAAACATTTTAAAAAAATATAGAAAATAAACAAACTCATCCTTTAAGCAGTGCAGTTGAGTTTTTTTTATATGACTGAGCCAACATTTCTGGAGGTTTACACCAACAAAACTCATCAAGTAAACATGATGATTCAGTGTCAAAGGTCACCGCTGAGTTTTGTCCGTGAGGCGAGCAGGATGAGAGCTGCTGCTTCAGGATGTGAGGCTTCCCCACTGCTTCTGTTTAAAGGGTCTATTTAACCCTCAACACACACACACACACACACACACACACACACACACACACACACACACACACACACCAAACACACCAAACACATTGCCTGGATCTGAGTGTAAACAACCTTCTCTTATTCTTCTTTTCTCTCCTACACGCAAATCCTGTTTCCTCTCGCTGGTATTATTGATGTTTATCCTCTTTTGGAACATTTATTTGCCTTTTTTTTCTTCTTCCCCTCCACTATTGTAGGAAATGTAGTGTGCAGATAAAGCTGTGAGCTTTTCTGTCGCTGCCACAGTGCTCCATTTTCTGCCCGCTGCTCCAGAAACCACTCGCTCTTGAAGCTTGACTTCACTCCAAGCATATCTGACTTCTTTGTCTGATGGAATGTGACAAGAATCAGAGATTTTTTTTTTCCCCTCAGTTTTTAGTCCCGAGGGGGGGGATTTTTTTTTTTTTTTTTTTTTTTTTTTTCAGAAGCATTAGTTTTGTGTGTGGAAGAAGGGCTTGTCCTTGAAATCTCTTGTGCGGAGAAGTGTATGAACAGTGTTTCAAAAGTGCAGGAGCGGTGTAACATTTCGACTTGTTGCTGAGTGTTTCCGAGAGTTTCACCGTCAGTCTGTGCAGCTCTGTTTTGTTTTTTTTTTTCCCTCCTCCTCCTCCTCCTCCTCCTCCTCCTCCTCCTCCTCGTCTGTTTGTCCTAATTTGTTTTTTTCAAATCTGCTCTTCAAGGCCAACTGTCCACGTTTGTAATTTCCAAGTGACCGGATCAGAGTTGTGTGTTTAGACACTGTAATCATTTGCAGGCGTGTTCATGCCGACTGAAGGCTGAACTTTTCCATCCAGAGACTCTTTTTTAGATGTCTTGCGTTTTTTTTTGGGGATGTTTTTCTTGTGCGCGGTACAAAACAGGCTCCAGAGGAGGAATGATATCTCTTCATCCGTCCGTCCACTGTGCTGACATAGAAGGTGTGATAAAAAACACTTGACATCTGAACGGGGGTGAATCACCTGCAGATAAATCACATTATCTACATTTACCTGCGTAGACTTGAAAAAAAAAAACATCTTCTACTCTTATTACATTTTGTGCAGAAACTGAGATTTAAAGGTGCAGTGTGTTGGATTTAGTTGCATCTAGCAGAACAGACTCGGCAGAAATGGGATATAATATTCATAAGTATGTTTTAATTGGTGTATAATCACCTTAAAAATAAGAATTGTTGTGTTTTCATTACCTTAGAATGAGAGGGTCCTCTTCCATGGAGCCCACCATGTTGGGGGTGGAGGGGTATTTAGTTGGTTGCAATCTGCACCCTCACCACTAGATGTCACTAAATCCTGCACACCTTTAAGCAGCCTGAATGAAAATCATAATATGAACTTTAGGGGTAAACAATATATCAGTCTTCTTATCAGTATCAGGCAATAATTTTATAAAAAATAAAATGTATTAAACACTGATATTTTGCACAAATATATAAGCATAATTTTGAAAGTCTTAAAGATAAATTTTACTTTCTAGAAACTGGAAGGAAGCACGTTTCCCCATTTTCATAATAATATAAACTTCCCTTTTTTTGGTTTTGTTTTGTGACATTCAGCATCTGACTGGAAATCCTTCAAGTTCCAGAAGCTGCACAACTCAGTGAATGCAACAATAAAAATTACTGAAATGTTACACAGAAGAAAAAGTTTTTTTTTTTTTTACATTTGATTTGAAGTATTTGTGCTCATCTCTTTCAGTAACAGCACATAGAAACAGTGTTGTGTTTAGTGATAAAACAGGAAAAGTATGAATAAAACAAAAATTACAATTAACATATTGATACTATTGTAACAAAAAAACAACATAATGATACATCAACTGCTATTCTTTTTTTTTTTACACACACAACACAAAAACCATGTTTGAAGAGGATGTGAATGATTGGAATGTAAAAACATTGTGAGGCCGTTGCTGAGACAACATGACGACCATAAATGGTATCGAAATGTGTGAGTGTGTGAGTTCATGAAAAGCTTGAGGACAACTTTAATCAATACAGTAATCAGCAGTAGGGATGTCGATGATTAATCGATGATTGATTAATTGCTGTTAATAATGGAATTGGTCAAAATGTATTATCCAGTAATGCAGCAGACAGAGGGATGTGTGGTGTTACTCTCAGGAAATGTTCTGTAGATTTGTTGTACCTGGTTGTGCCAATGAAATGGAGTTACAGGTGTGTTTGCTGACCTCCCGCAAGGGCTGCATGAATTATAAAACAAACGCACCTCCATGCCATCCAAGGAAGAAAAAAGTGCCTCGATCTGCTCGCTGTGGCGGTCGTGTTAATAAACACTGCGGCAGAATATACGTTGTGAATATTCCATGGAGTTGTTGTCTGGTTTAGATAGCTATCATGCTAACGTTAAACTAGCATCTTCACGAGAAGCAGCGAGCAGCTGCTCGGTTACCGCAGGCCAGGAGGTCAAACAGCAGAGAGCATCAGTGCAGCAGCTACCACGGCTTGAGGTTGAGGTACCTCAAAGTGCCGCCGACGACCGCTAGATGCTCCGACTGATTCTCTAGAAATACTACGTCAGTCATTGTTTTCAACGAGTCATTATGGTCTCAGTCTCTAAAATCAGTGTGCTGTGGTTTTGGAAATTATTGCTCCGTTAATAAGTAAGGATATACGATATTATCGGCACGCCATTGGTATCGGCCGATAAAAGCTCTAAAACAAAATTCTGACGATTATGAGAGGCTGATATGTCGCCTTCTCCTCTGCCGCCTGACTGTGTTTCCCTCGATGGACTGTGTCACCCTGACGGTCCCGGTGTTTCCTCTGCAGGCTTTACTTCACTCGGCTGCCCGTCAGGCCCGCTGCTTCTTCCCTCTTAAACCTGAATAACAAACCGGGGCTCAGTGCTCCACATAGAGAGCCAGGGCTAACGTTGGCCCCCGGCTCTCTATGTGGATCCAACCAGAGCACCGAGCCCCGGTTGGATAATGATAAATAATAATGAAAACCAACAGGTGACGACACACCAGTTGATTTTGATGGATTATTATAAGGGGTTGTAAGATGATGCGATTCCTTTTACTTTATTTATTGTGAATTACTGTATTTTATCTCTGTAACCCTCTAAAAGTTATTAAAATAAAACAAAATAAGTCTTCTTTCAATACAATACAACATGTGATGAGGCTTACCAGGTAGACTTTACTTTATTTTATGGGGCTTACAAGCCAAAACAAGGTTGTGAACCACTATACCACACTATTTACAGTATATAACATTAAACTTTTGACCTTTTTAAGACTTGGGTGGTTTCTCCACTGAAGCAGCTTTACAATAGAACAAAAGCATCCAGCTGTGGTGACAAAACAGGAGATAAAATCTGAGCTCGGCAAACATCGAGCTGCACGGTTCAACAGTGAATATGTTGCTGAATTATTTCAGTCTGTATGTATTGAAACCACAGTGAAAAAGATTTAACACCTGGACTTCTCCTAATAGTCGTCCGTGATGTCGATGGTTTTATTCTCCTGTTGCATGTCGGGCTGTAAAACTGTTAAACACCTCATCATCATCATCATCATCATCATCTTGAAGAGAGGCCTTTAACCCGTCAGATGAGAGCGAGAGCAGCGACGACAGGTTTACACGTAGCAGTCACGCCTTGCAGATGAACTGACCTCCTGTGTACCTGCACCGCCCGTCCTGTCTTTGTCCGAGTCCACAGGAAGCGGACCTGCGGGTTCCAGTCTCGCTTCCTGTCCTGGCTTGGTATCTGTGGAGAAAAAAAGAGGGGAGGAGGAGGAGGAGGAGGAGGAGGAAGAGGAGAGGAGAGGGAGGGGGGGGGGGGGGGATCCTATGTAGCCCTATGAAGAGCTGGCTTTGCCTCCCTGTTTCCATGACAACCGCTCTTCTACAGTATTCAGCTGTGGGACGGCCTCTGCATCTGAAAGCAGTTCCCAGTGGTAATTCAGGCCCTCTTTCCCTTCGGCTACACTCTCTTCTTCTTCTTCTCCTTCTTCTTCTTCTTCTTCTTCTACTGTGTCTGTGTATTTTTTTTTTTTTTTTAAAGCAGCAGCAGCACTTCATCTTCACATCGTTTGCATCTGAATCAAGGCTAAATTCTGTCTTTTCTTTCCCTCTTTCTTTAAATTACCCCGAGTCTTAACAGCTCGGACTCGGAGCCAACACACACTTAAAATATTTATACCGGCTGTTCTTTCAACGTGCAAATATTAGCCGAGTGAAAGAAAAGAAAAAAAATCTTTTAAAACGAGGAATGAATGATGCTGTTTGCTCAGTTTGTGGGATCATTGTGTTTTATTTTGCAATAGATTTCCCCAAAGGCTCAGTTAATAATTACACAGTGTGGATGTTCACTCTGACAGACTGACGATGATGATGAAACACAAAAAAGCAAAGCAGAAGTAAAAGCAGAAAGCAGGACTGGTGCGATACAGTAGGTGAGATAAAGAAAACCTCAGACATGTTTTTCACAGCTCTGAGTCTGTTAGTTGCTGCTGTCAGGCCCAAAACAAACTTACTTCCTTTCTATCACGGTTTCAGCCATTTGGGGTAAAAGCCGTGTGACCTACATACCGTGTGACGTGGTTAGACTTCACTTTCACTGGAAATGTTTTTCAGAGTTTTGCAGAAAGGCTGTTTGGGTCTTCAGGTTCAGGCTGCAAAGGTGATGAAGAAAAAAAAAAAAATCCAAATGTCAATATTGACTCCTGTTGGAGGAATAAGATGCTTCTGATGGCTGCTGTGGGGGGAATCCCTCACCTACACACAACACAACAAAGACTGAGAATGTAAATACCTGCTCTGTAAAGGTTTAGTTTCTCAGTTTAGTTTGTTAGTGTTGTTAATTTCCTCAAAGCAGGAGTTTAACGGAAGTGTTGAAGTGTGTTTGAAGGCTCATAGAAAATGAAATTTGAATTGTCTCAATGCTGAAATCAAACTAGATCAAGTGCAGGTTAATAGTGAGGGCCGTGATGTTGTTGGGTAAGTGTAGATAACATAAACATACTGAACAGGGTTCTAATCAGGAAATTGGTCAACGGAGATGAATTTCATGCAGATTTTGGGTTGGATCTGTGACCGGGTGCCAAATTGGTTTTAAAATACTTATCTGTTCATCTTTACACTCCTACTTTTTTCTACTCTGATTAATTACGAAGCTGCGACAAATATGGATGGATAGAAAATTAATCTGCAACTATTTTGATAATCGATCATTTTGGTCATATTTCAAGCAAAATTGCCAAAATATTCTTCGGTTCCAGCTTCTTAGTTTAGAAGATTTGCTGTTTATTTTTCATGTGCATGTGTGTTTTTACATTTATAGCAATCATTTGGAAAATCTATAGGACTGGACTCTTGGTCGAACAAAACAAGCAAACTGAAGGCTTTTTTTTTTAAGATGGAGATCCTGAAGCAGCTCGTCTGCCTCATTCACTAAATGTGTGGCCTTTGCTATGTGATGTAGCGCTGCCGCTTGTTTCTGTGAAGATTTATAAGCTTAATATTATATTTCATAATAATGTCCTCTGATGTTAGCAGAGGCTTTCTTTACTTCAGGTGAGGCACCTCCACTATAAAAGTGAGAATAACACTTCCGGGTACTTAGCCTTTGCGTCATGCCCCCGCCATTATTGGGTAAAAACTATCCCTCTGATTTGATTGATGATAAATGCAAATTCTGAGGTCTTTGCCAATTTAATAGCATAAAATAAGAAAACTGTATTGCTTTTTAGCTATTAGGAGCCCAAATCCTATTGCCAGTCAGGCCAACAATTATGTTATGTTGTTACAGATGAATGATCAGCGTCGTTATATAGAAACAATTAAAGAAATAGAGATTTATGAGTGTCATTGCTAACTGCTAAAGTAGCTAGCAGATCCTAATAGTGTGTAAACAACTGTGGGATTAGCGAGAAAGTGCTTGAGCAGCACTAGTGTAAATTTAAATTTAGCGGCTAATTAGCCGCTGTAATAAAGACTGTAGCTATATTAACTGAGTTGAGAGCAGAAACAACGATACCGCTACATGTAACAGGCAGGTGAAGCTGTTTTACTTGGTACCTATGTTTCAGCAAACAAGGGGAAAAGCTAGCTTGATGCAGCTAGTGCTAGCGAGCTAGCTGTTACAGGCTAACATTAAATTGGGGGAGATTTTCTTGTATTTTCAGTATGTTCTTTGTACTGCGCTTTCAATGCAGCATTAACATTCTGTTACTGTGTACTTTTAACATTATAACTCTTGACTTTAACATCATTAACTTAGCTGTGATGACGTGTTTGCCACAGACGTATCCCACAGTTTACCATTTTTAGAATCTCTGCGGATGACCTGAAGCCACAGATCTCTTCTTTTACTGTCCTTCGCTCTTTGGGGAAGTAAAGAAAATCAGGGGTTTTTTTAAAATTGCGACGCAGCAGCTTTTAGGCATGTTGCCACTAGTTTTTCCACCGGCACTTTTATAGCGCTTATTTTCACCCAGAAGGGGGTGTGTGGGTGTGGTTGACCTGAACAATTAAAAAAGGTGCCTGTTATATAATGTGTATGCCAGTTAAGCATAATATAACCATGCTATTTTCAACACTTTGTTGTTCTGGATTACTCATCTAAATTATTATCGTCATATTTCAGTCACTGTGGGTGCATGTGTGTTCATGTCTCAGCTGATTGTGGTTTGTAGTAACATAGTAACGTACGAGATGGCAGTAGCTACATTTGTGACAGTGAAAAAGTGACAGAATTTTCCACAACGCAGTAGAGAGTGAACGTGAGCAGCCCGACTCGCAGACGGAAATTTGATCTTCGTATTAAAATGTGAGCAAATATACTTATCAAACAGAGGAAATTATAAATAAAGGCCTCACTCTAATATAAACCTGCTTCCAATAAAGGCCTGGTACCCTCTGCAGTGGAAGTAAATAAATTCCACTATTAGAGTAAATACGGTATATAGAAATGTCTGCTTGTTATTGCAAAGAAGTCAAAGAGAGGTCAGATGAACGATGATCAGATAGAGTCACAGTCAATATTTTTTTCATATTCATTACTGACTCATCCTTCAAGATGAAGTTCTGAAAATTCAGACAGGAAGTGCCACGATTTCGTCGAAATTTACTTCATATTAGAGGAAGTTGGACAACATAATAAAATCTTGTTGCCACCACAAATTGTGTCATAGGAACCTGAAATTGCAACCTAAAAATTATTTATTGATTTCAAGCAAACTGTAGAAGATGCTGCTTTTTCTGTGTGAATAATTAAATGATATTTTTGTATTTTACAACTTTGGAACAGCTGATTTTAGAGGTTTGGCTGCTGTCTTTGGACTTGTTGTTGACAGACTTTTTCCTTCCTTGTAAAACATTAGTAAATCTCAGTTTGAATATGTTGAACTTGTTTTCATTAGTGAGCAGTCTTCTTCTTCTTCCAGGCCTTTTTTTTTTTTTTTGCTGGCATAGTCTTCATTTACTGGCACGTTAACTGCAACCAACAACATGGAATAGCATGAAAGTACCAACAGGATTATGTATCACTTTGACACAAGCGTGGATGTGTTTCCTCATGCGTCCTAGTAGGAGTACAAGACCCACACTAAACAGGAACCTGCTCACCAAACTTAAATTGGATGTGACTTGAATGTAACATTAGCATGAACAGTGGAAGCTAATACATCAGTAAACACGGAGAAAAGAGCTCCACCTAATAAAATGTCAACGATCAGAAGAAGAAGACATAACAGAGCTGCTTACATTGTTTGATTGACAGTAGTCTCAGTGCAGAAACACCATCAAACATTTAATAACGCTCAGTAAGAAAGGCAAGAGTCAGCATCATCGCAGCAGCTGGAGGATTTTCAGACTCCGTCGGCTTCTTTCATCATCTCAGTACATATTTACAAAAGAAAACAATTTTCAGATGAGGGCTGGTGACCTGCCAGAACGTCTGGTTTCACTTTTTTTTTTTTTTTTTTTTTTTTTTTACCAGCGACATTAATTAGGGGGGAGGCTGATTCATACATCAGTCACCCTGCTTCATCTTTAATTGGCTCACACAGACAGTCTGGCACTACAGGAGCAAAACAGAGCCGGTCTTTCTCTCTTGATTAAATCGCTGCAGCATAATGAAGCAGAAGAGAGTCAGACGGCAACTCAGAACCCCCCTCTCTCTGTGTACCTGCTGCATTTCATTGGGCAACAAGGTTGGTTTTTTTTGTTGTTGTTTTTTTTTTGCCCAGAAAGATGCATGCAGCGCCGTGGTCTGAGCACTTCTTCAGCCGCGAGAAAGCAAACACACTGCGGTTGTGGCACAACAGCTGAGTGTTGGGCAATACCTCCACAAGACGTAAAGATGTAAAGAGAGCAGCTGCTGACAGTTAGACGCTCCCTGGTGAGGAAGGGAGGGAGGGAGGGAGGGAGGGAGGGAGGAGGAGGAGGGAAAAGACGAGAAGAGGAAGAGGGAGGGAAACGAGGGGGAGCGCAGGGTTTGTTGGTGGCTGGGAAGAAGAGGAGGAAGGAGGTGGAAGGGTTCCTCTTTTTTTTTTTTTTTCTCTCTCTCTCTGAGACGGATTCCTCGCAGTCTTCAGTGAGAGGCAGAGCGAGCCAGCGAGGGAGCGAGCAGCCAGCTGTGGGAGTTCCTTCTTGATATATATATATATATATTTTATTTTGGTTTGCTTTATCTTTTATTTTATTTTTGTATGTGTGTTGCGAGCGGTCGAGCGGCTGCGCTGCGCTGTGCTGCGTTCAGTGTGCAGCATGGAAGCCAAGTCTCTGTTCAGCCTACACAGAGCCCTCGCTCAGCCCGTCAAGATGTGCATGTTCGACTTCCCCGTCACCATCCTGGACGACCTGGTGAGCTCGATGCAACACCGCCACACCGCAGAGAGCTGGCTCTGTGTGTGTGTATGTGTGTGTGTGTGTGTGTGTGTGTGAGAGAGAGACCATGAGTGCATTTGAATATCTGTGCTTGCGTGCATGTCTGTAAGAATACATTAAATTATAATTGAATGTGTGTTTGCAAGTGTGTGTGTGTGTGCCCTTATTCTGTCTGTGTGTGTGTGTGTGTGTGTGTGTTTGTGTTTCTGTGCGCTCATGAGTGTTAGCACACATACAGCATACTGTAGAGTACTTTAAAGTATTTATTGTGTGTGTGTGTGTGTGTGTGTCTGCATCAGTGGTATACCATCATGACACTCACACCAAACATATTTGCATGCGTTTTTATCTTAAGATGCGGGAAATATGTTGTGTCATAGTCACTTTTTTAGAATTTATATCAACAAAATAATCAGTTCTGAGTAATTGCAGAATTGCGGACACAAGTGTGTGAGTGTGTGTGTGTGTGTGTGTGCAGTGCCGCAGTGTGAGTGTGTGTTTGTGCCGTTGAACAACTGGATGTGTGTGTTTGTGCCGACGAACAGCTGGGTGTGTGTGTGCTTACTTTTGCATTTGTAAGAAAGTAAGTTTATTTAAAGACTCAGCACACTTTACAAGAAGGTACTACACATTATAGATAAATAGATTGTAATGCATGAAAAGTTCAACAGTTCAATATACAATTAAATGAACATCTTACACATCTTATCCAATCTGTTTTAATGTAAAATTTCAATTTGTGCTTAAAAAAACCTGAGTAGAAATGCTGTAAATTAGAAAAAAAAGTCAAAATATGGCAGAGAAAGTTTGGGTTTAAGGTGTGTTCTTCTTCTGTAATGGGTTAATGGCACCGACTGGAGAATTAGCGCCACCTGCTGTTTATTTCCTACTATTCATATAACAGGAATGGAAGGAAACAAGCATTAATTAGCATTTTCTTTTGATGGTTTTCTGAAAATTTGGTTAAAATTTGCGCTACATTTGGTTTGACCCTTGGCTAGTAATAATGTATGTGTGGTTTACTTGATTTATTTAACTTTTATTTAACCAGGAAGTGTCTCTGGCTTTAGTAGGGAGACCTGGCGTAAAAATTTGTGTCACAAACTTACATAAAAACACGTTAATTTACAATAATCACATCCAACACAACAAAACATGATCTGAGAAATATGAGCAACATAAAACTTGACTTTTCAGAACGTTTACATTCCTCATGAAACTTTTTTTAATGCTTGAATGACTGACATGAGGGCAGCGTTTCCAGTTTTTCCAGGTCTGACCATGAAGAGAAGTTGCTGACTTATTCCAGCCAATTAGGGCTTATAAACAAACGTCACATGACTCACTAGTAGATTAATAAGCAGTTTTGGTGACCTGCTAATAAAGCGCTAGCTATTATTTTAGCTGATGCTGTAGTTTACTTCCTCTGTGGTTCATCAGGTGACTTTTTCACCTGGTCTTGACTCTCTGCGGTGGTTATGTTGAGCCTGGATTTGCTGCTGGCTCGATTTCAAACTCTCTCTCTTGTCATGTTGGTGCGATTTGAGGCTGTTTGCTTCACCTGAATCACACCTCTGTTCCTGTGGGATCAGGTTTTGTTTTGTTTTTTTATTGGTATCTGCCAAGTTTTCCTGTGATTGTTCTTACCTGGCCACATGGATGCAGGTAGAGGAGAATAAAGAGGTCACGGTGCTAAGTGTGAACGCAGCCTTCATTCAGCTGTGTGTGTGTGTGTGTGTGTGTGTGTGTGTGTCGGGCTGCCACTGGCACCGACTCAACACGCCCGGGCAACCATCTCCCTGCAGACGAGGCCATGCTCTTTGATATTTTGACATGTTTGGTCGTGTCTGTATTAATCCCACAGGCGACTAATGAATGTGTTCCTGTGTCAGCTCGTTAATAAATCCTGATACTGGTAAACAATAAAGAGACGCCGGCAGATCTTCTCTCCACTGTTGTCGATCTGCGAGTTTTACAGAAATATAGTTAAATGTGAAGAGCCTGGTATTAAACCGTCTCTTTATCTGGTGACTGAAGTGTTTTTCACTGTACTTTATTTAAAATGGTTTTATTTATTAATATTTTTCTACACTTTAAATCCGTACTCCTCCTTTTTCTCGCATCCTTGTTGAGCAGTTTTGCTTTTATCAGCCATTTAAATGACACTGGTTTATATATTTTTGGCTAAAATGGAATTTTAGTTATAGATGTGCTGATGCCCTCAGGACTGTATGACAAATACAATCCATTGTCTTGCACATCTGTAGTGCTGTTGTTGTTTTTCAGTTCTTAAAGCAACGTTTAAATATGGAATAATGGAGTGTTTCCCACATACTGTATATATCTTTTTTGGCCAAAAGTATGTGGACTAAAGCTGCAACAATAAGTCAATGAATTGATTTGTCAATCAACAGAGAATCAAACAACTATTTTGATAATCGATTTAAAAAAAAGCAAAAATCTCCAGCTTCTTAAATGTGAATATTTTCTGGTTTCCTTTGTGCTCTTTGATAATAAACTGAATATCTTTGATTTATAGACATTTGAGGGCGTCATCTTGGGCTTTGGGAAACAATTATCGACATTTTTCACCATTTTAAAGACCAAACAACTAATCCATTGATCGAGAAAACAACCGACAGATTAAACGACAATGAAAACCATCGTTAGCTGCAGCTCTAATATCTACAACCTTGTGCACAGACTTGCTTGGACCCTTAATTCCAAGTCAGGGAAATCAAATATATTTTAGATAATAGTGTGTTTCCAACTTTGTGGCAGTAGTTTGATGAAGTCCCTTTACTGTTCTATATGACAAAGTCAGCTCCATAAAGAAATGTTTTTTCCAGTTCAGCATGGAAGAACTTGACTGGTCTACACAGAGCTCTGATCTCAACTGATTCAACACCTTTTGGGATGAACTAAAGGCAGACTGTTTGCCAGACCTTATCACTCAACATCAGTGTTGGACCTCACTGATACTCTTGTGGCTAAAATGGGAAGCAAATCCCTGCAGCCACGTTCCCACATGTGGTGGAAAACCTGAAACCGGAGGAGTGGAGGCTGTTAGCGGCAGAACGTCTATGCTTACAGAGACTACACAGATATATACACAGACTTTCAGCCATGTTGTGAATTTTACTGGATACCTGCATTGATTATTTTTTCCTTTCAAAAGTCTGTGTGGGCATTTAGTTTGATGTGTGATCTGATAGAAGTCTGCAGCCTCATAGTAGAGCTGTCCCAAATACCTCTGTTTGGGCTTCGAAGCTCAAACTTTTCACATAGAGCAGGTCTAGACTGGACTCTGTAATTTACAGAGACCCAACAATCCCCCCATTGGCAGCACTTGGCGACAGCAGCAAGGAAAAACTCTCCTTTGATGGGAAGAAACCTCAAGCGGAACCCAGCTCAAGGTGGGCGGCCATCTGCCTTGACCAGTTGGGTTGAGAGAGACTATAATATCATATGTACAAGTCATGCTAACATTAGCCTAATCAAAAAAAAGGTTGAATGCGTGGTGTCGGGTCTACAACCGAGAAACTACTTACATTTTTCAGGTGAAGTGCTAGTATCTTTTGGCATATCTGGCAAACTTTGAAGTTACTCCAGATGCTTGACAACTTTAAGGAGTCACATGTCCTATGACGCTGCGTTGGACGCGCAAAGTTTGCAGGTAGACGAGATGAGAGCAGGGGTACGAATGTTTGATTACCGATTTTGCTGTTCCGATACGAAGGCATCGAACAAAGCTTTGAAGCATTTGGGTCAGCCCTACCTTATAGATTGTAAACCAGCCCTCCTTCATCAGAAATTAGTAGGGCTGTAGTGTCCTGGTCGACTGGTTGATTAGTTGGTCGATATGCTCTCGTCCGACCAAATTCTCATTGGTCGAATAATCTCCGTATTATTTTCATAAGGAGAAAAGTGCGACATCAACAGCCTTCCAGGATTAATCCATTATTTCCTGAGGGGGGAGTGACAGACTAACATTGAAAACACCCCCGTCGTTTTCACAACTTTGAACTCGCCCAACCTAATGGAGACTGCTGGGTCTAACTGTACTCAACGTTTACTGAGTGTTAACTGAATCAGTGTTTCTCCTATAGTTATAACAACAAGAACTCCCGCCAGGCCAAAAAAATATTTTTTAATGTCAAAAATGACGCCAAATATCCATTGATTCAGAAATCAATTGTGTTTGGGTGTGTCTGTGCAGCGCTGTTCCGGTACGTGAGTCCACCTCTGTGTCGTTACCAAGGAAACAGTTGGTAGCGTAACTCCGTTAAGGAATACGGCATTGCGTAGTACGTTTGCGTAGCGAGCGGGAAAGAGTGAGCGGCAGGAAAGTGACGGTGGATACGAGCGGAGCAGAGGAAAGGGGTAGCAGTAAGTTGTCAGTCTGGCAGTAAATGTACAGTTCAAACTCCAGTGTGTAACAGTTAATAAATGCTAAAAAGTCAAGTCTGTTGTTTCCTCAAGTGCTGGAAAAGTGAAGGGGGTTAGCTCCAAAGTTAGCAATGGGTTAGCATAACCGACGCGGAGAAATGTGTGACTGCGGAGTTCACTGTGCACTCTCTCCCGTTACAGCTGACCCCCCCGCGACTAATCGATTGGTTGAAGATTATGTACGATTTCAGTGGACCAAGATTTTCTTTGATTGACTACAGCCCTAGAAATTAGCTTGTGAATGCAGCTGTTTTGTAGTCGACTACCTTCCACAAAGTAACTCTCCACCTGTGGGAAACGCTCAGCATGTATTTACTGCTGAGTCCTTCAGGAGATCCCGGTGATATGAAAAAGCTGAAATCACATCCTCCTCCTTTCCAGTCGGTGTTTGAACTCGATTCTCACCCCGAACGGCTTTTAAACAGCATCTGTAAAGCACGTCAGGCTAACTTGTTGCATGAAACATGCTCTAACAATAATATTTAATCAGATTTGACCCTCCGCTGCGCTGTCAGTGTGAGAGGTGGAGATCTGCTGTCAGCTGAATTTCAAACCAAGGTGCTCGCTCTCTCTCTCTCTTTCTCTCTCTTTCTCTCTCTCCCTGCAGTCAGTCTGCTGTTGCATTAGGGTCAGGCGGGGGGGTGATATGTTTGAAATATAGTGTAGGCATGTAGTCTTTAACCACCGGCCAGTAAAAACAGTTGTATAACGCTGTCTGTGGCTGTAGTGGGAGCTTTGTGAAGTCTGAGAAATGAACCGCTGATGATCTCATGGTGATGTCATCGGGGTTATCTCAGCGTACGCTCGGGACCAGAAACTTATAACAGAAAGAAAGTCTGTGTGACAAACTGCAGCAGGAGTTTGAAAGACGTGGGTTGTTTAGTCAGGAAGGCCTCTGCTTCTGGGTGCATTATGGGAAATATAGTATTCGTGACCTATAGTATATTTGGGACTAAAACAATCTGAATATCTTAGCTTCTGATGCTTTGATTTCGACCATTTTCTGTTTTTTTTTGTGTGTCTTGCAAATCCCACAACTTTAGATCTGTGTAAATCACTGGATTCACGGCTGGATCGACCTCCTACTGAGCCCTGAGGCTGAATTTCTCCATTGACCACCCCTATACATGGTTGTGCTCAACAGAAATGATTGACAGAAAATTAATCGCCAACAATTTTGCTAACTAAGTAATGATTTATGTCATTTTTTTATAGTAAAAACGCCAAAAAAAATTATCTTTTAGCAGCTTCTCTCATGTGAATATTCGCTAGTTTCCCCAGTTTTTCCATGATAACATCTTAATGTGTTTTTGACTGATGGTCAAACAAAACAAGTCATCTGAATATGTTAACTTGGGCTTCAGGGAATAATAATGATCAGCATTATTCACTGCTGTCTGACATTTTATACACTGAACAATGAATCACTTATTCAAGAAAGTAACTGTCACACTTATTAATAATGAAAATAATTAGTTAGTTGCAGCCTTACAGCACTTTTATAAACCACAACTTTATAACAAATGAGACTATGAAAGTCCCTCTTCAAGACCAGGACCACAAGGTAGCCCGAAATCATGTGGAGTAAAGCTGGACTTATGGCTTTTCTTGGCTGGACTACTCTTATAATAACAAACAAAAATCTAATATCTAATCTAGAGGCCCTGAACGAGTAAAGTTGTTGTTCATATCAATCAAAACCACATGTGACTGACGAGTTATTGGCTGTTTTGTTCTGCTCTGGCCTTTCATATTGTTGCATGGTTTTTATGATGTCACATTATTATCATGATTAAGGCAGCTGGGTAGCGTTAATTCAACATTAAGATGATGAAAAAATTAGGATGCAGCCATTTAAAACAAACATTTCATACAACATTTATGTTTATGTAGCAGGCTGGCGGAACAGTGATGTGCGGAAATGTGACAGGATAGTTGACAGGCAGGCAGTGATGGTAAAAAAGAAAGTTAAAAACAAACCGTTTCTCAACTGTCAGCTGATCGAGCTGTCAAACCGTCGCTCGGCTCTACAGGAAATGAATAGATGTCTGCAGACTTGTTGATACAGTTCACTGTGGATGTTCAGTAAGTGATGATCCTCTGAGGAACTCAAGTATTTTATCACAGTGTCAACACTGAGAAAACTAGTTGAATTTTACAAGTTTAACTGTAGAAACTAAATGCAGATCAACAGTTAAATCTTCCAATTATTTTCTCAGTTAATCGTTTTGTCTATAAAATGTTCACAACTTCTCACAGCTGATGGTGATGTCTTCAGTTTCCTAGTTCTGTCCGAATGTCACATGTGATAAATACATTAAATACATAATACATTTCTTTCTCAGCCTGGGCGACCGTCGTCAGAGAAGAGCTGCTCTCCCGACCGTCCCCGGCTGGCTGCCGTTGGCATGAGAAAGCATTTTTAAATGGCAGTAAGCTCGGAGCTCGGAGGAGCACCTGAATGGCTCCGCTGGCTGAAACAATGGCAGGGAATAAATCCAGAGGCTGCTAGCGGCTAGCAAGACAGGCGGGCCTCTCAACTCTCAGGAGCTGCTTCACTGGGTGTGAATGAGAGGCTTCTTGTCTCGCTGTGTGTTACTGGGAAACTCTCTCATAGGGGATTATTTCCCAGCAGCAGAAACAGGGCGTCTGTACTACTTAAACCAGCGTTAACTGATATTTTTGGCCGCTTGGAGGCAGCGGAAACAAGTAAACACAAACATCACTTTTTAAGTTGATATGATTATCATTCATTTGGAGTTTCTGTCCACCTGGTGAATGTAAT
Organism: Thunnus maccoyii; assembly: GCF_910596095.1. Taxonomy (NCBI): domain Eukaryota; kingdom Metazoa; phylum Chordata; class Actinopteri; order Scombriformes; family Scombridae; genus Thunnus; species Thunnus maccoyii. Next base: position 4,041,175 of record NC_056541.1, on the reverse strand, counting down.
GTTTTTGCTCTCTACTGTTTCATGAGGGAAATATCTGGCTCTTTAGCTGCTAAATGCTCCACTATGTTCATCAGCTAGTCTACAGCTAACTGTGTCTGTTTGCCGTTTGGTGCTGAGCAGGTAGTGTACAGTGGCTTTTTAGAGCTTTTTCTCTGACAACAGCTGAAAACGACGCAATGAGAGTGAACCAAAACAGTAAAGTTGCAGTCGGACAGATGAACAATGAGCTGAAACTCACTATGAAGCTCCGTAAAGCCGAGAGGAGCTGCAGAGTCACTGATAATTAATGATAACAGCGTTAGTATAAAAAAAATATAGATTATAGCAGCTTCAACTTATCTGTTTGCTACAAATTACCCAGAAAGCCCTTTACCTGCCTCATAAACTACTTTACTTATTTATTTCCTTCATTTCCCAGAATGCCTTTTGACTTTCTCTAGTTTTCTTCTGGCAGTGTTGCTTCATCCAGTCCTTAAAAACAGAGCAAGAAACATTTTATTTACGCCTGCATGCAGTGATTCTTTTGGCCACTTGGGGGCAACAAGCTGTAAACACAACATCGACCTATTATCATCTTATAAAGTCGATGTAATAAACACTTCCCACATCCAGCAGGCACCGACCAGATAACAACATGTACAGCTGCTTTTTAGAGCTTGTTTGAAGCTGAAAACCACTAAAGTTGTGGGCAGAACGGATATTTATTTGGTTGGAATTTGAAGATATTATGGTCACGAGTGTCATGCATTTCAGGATTGTATTTATCTGTTGTATGTGTTTATTTTAGAAGAATTTAAATGTAATAGAATATAATAGAAGGCCTTTATTGTGACTACACCTGTGCCCTGAGACAGTAACAACCCACACATCAAGGTATAAATATTGATAAATAATGAATAAAAAGTACAATAGATAGTATAAAATATAAAATGCAGAACTCAGGTGTTTTGAGCTTATAAATCGACTGCATATCTTCTTACTCATTATGGTATATTTATTACAGTTATTTTATCAATCTTAATGCATTTGATCCTGTAGGATTTGTGATCCATTATTATTCTCTTCATATTTAAACCAATTAATAATAAGTCTGTGTTATATATTTTATAGCCTTTATGTTATTTGTTGTATGTGGAGCTGTTGTCTTTGCCAAGACTCACAAATAAAGAGATATTTTAATCTCAATGGCTTTTAACCAGGTAACTATGAGCCAGCAGCTTTCACATACGGGTAATCATTCATCCAGGATATTAATCCAGGTGTGATATAAATATATTCAGGTCATACAGTTTTACAACTTCAGGTAAATGAGGGGTCATAAAATCCACATATCAGTGTCATTATTCTTCCAGTTGAATGCAACGAGGCTCTTAATGTGTCGAATAATGGTTCGTTATTGCCAAAGTTGAGCAAGTCGACCAAAGAGCAAGTGAAATGAACCGACCACTGATAATATTTATGAGCATTCAGCCGTTGAAATGTGGTAATTCCCTTCTTAAAGTTAATCAAGGAAGTTCCCTTAAAGTTTTTTTTATTTGCTTTCATTTTCTATTCCTTGACATTTGCAAAGAGTCTTAACTCTTGCGGTGTTGTTGTTGTCACTAAGAGGTTTCACTTCACCTTTAACAGACATACAGATGAACCTGCTGAGCTTCTGCAAACCCTCGTTTTTTCTTATTTCCCAGCAAAAAAGTTAATTTTTTCTAGTGTTGTTCCTCACGTTGTTGACACAGCTGGTAAAGTAAACATGTATGAGGAGAGCGTCTGCGGGCTTTTCGACCAATCTGTGACAAGGGGAGTGGGAGCTTCGGAGCCCCGTTGATGTGGTTGCAAGTTTTATGGATTTTGAGAGAAAGAGGTTTCTGGTCTGGTTCCGAGCCGAAGCAGCGATGTGGTGCTGGAGCCGGTGGAGCTGCGGACTGCTGGTCAGGACGGGTGTCTACTGGGACAGCGAGGATTATTTCAAGGCAGTCACGAGAACAGACAGACAGGTTGGATTTACTGAATATCTACTTGTATTTTCAGATATTAGACTGAACATAAAACAACCTGCTAATGACATGTTGACAAGAACTGAACTTTTGTCTTGTGACTCAGCCTTTTACTAATGTGATTTACATCTTGTATTGATTGTTAAACCGTGTTAGAAAACCCTAAAGAGACAAAATAATGACATCATTTATCAACTGATAAATTTGGACTTGTAAAGGTTAGTTTTAAATCAGTATAAAGCACTGTCTGTGTAAGAAACTGTGCAAACAGTCTAAATAGCATTGATTCAATATTAGTTACCAATAACTATATTCTGTAAATCTGTTGATCCTCAGTCAGTTTATCCATTTTTTAAAATCTTCATTACACTTTATATAGTTGTCAATACTTAAACTAATGCAGTCTGCAACAGTCCTGCTATAGGCTGTAGTTTGTGGTGCTGTTTAATAGTATTTCATTATAATGATTACCTCGTTTATATCAATGAGGGTAAACAAAACATCAAAAACTGAAGGTGTTTTTACGTTGTTGAAGATTGAATATATTTTAGTGTTTGAGACAATAGTTTTGTGCCTCAAAAATAATGAAAAACTGAACTGGTGTATCTACGGAGGAAAAGAAAGACTTTGACTGCTGTGAGACTTCATTAAAAGCCTCTTTGTGATTTTGGTCTGTTTGAGATGAAAGTTGTGAGACAAACTGAACGAAATCTTTTGTCGTCAATACGAAACGGTGTCCTAGATCTCGTCCACCGACACCGATTTTGTTGATGTTTTTGGAGACCGAAGACAGTCTGAGACCAAATTCTCACAACGTGACGCCCAACAAGCCAACCAATCAGAATATGACTTAAAAGAGAGAATACACAGAGTACACAGGTTTGATTCAGCATTTCATGAGCACGGATTATCTGATTATCACCAAGATTTTATTAGAGCCGACCTGCAGAGCGTGACATGCAATAAACTCACACAATCATTGTTGCTGCATAGTGCAAAGTTACCTTCAATTGACCCTCTAAAGACTTGACGGTAATAACATCTGTGTCTTTTGACGTGGTTAAATCTCAATTCTCAAACAATTAGCAACCGGCAGGACTTTAATTGTCTTGATACTGATTCTGATTTCTAAACTCGGAGCACAGATCCGATACCATAATTCTCTTTTTCCAAATTTTAAAATCAGTCATTGGGACCTGCCTACTGTGAGTGAATGAATGTAGTCGTTTTAGTACAAAATTGACTCTTTTTTTGTTCCCTGGACAGTGATTCTGAGCTGAAATTTCAGCATTAAAAAGACTATTTGGAAGCATCTTTGAGATATTTGACTGCTGAGGCCTCACAGTAGCTTCAGATAAAGTTTGCAATACAGTTTTGCACAAAACAAGCTCTGTAGACTCATAAAGGGATTTTTTAATGGCCAGTATGAACATGGTTTATATTGGCACCTGACTGTTTTATAAAGACAAGCTTGAAAAACTGTGAACTCTGCTTATTAGGTGACGAACTTTCTGCTTGGAGTTCAACTCCTGAATGTTACTGTATGTGTGTCTGAGGTGGAAACGGGAAGAATAGATGCTCCCTTGACTATAATCCGATCCGTCGTTACAGTGTATGATTCAGCGCTGCCTGCACAGCGACATGAAACAGCACAGAGGCCTGACCTCAACTGTCTGCTCCTGTTAAGAGCCGTCAAACTGAGACGACAGGAAGCTTTTTCTCTGCCCACGTCTCCGCTCTAGACGTCGGATTCTAAAAATTAGCAGCCGCGTGAAATATTTTACAAGTCTAATTGGTGTTAAACATAGAAGCTAACCCCCCCCCCCCCCCCCCCCCCCCCGAGGCGATATTTCTGGCTTTCTGTCTGTCAGAATCTCAGATCTGTGAATCTCCGCTGGTAGGAAAGGATCCAGTCAACCTGAGGTCTCATTTAATGGGGGAAAATGGACAGTGGAAGTCCTGGTGTTAAAGCCCTCAGAGGCTAATTTGTGTTGTGCGATTTTGGGACTATATAGAATAAAATTGACTTGGTAATTGACGTCGGGACTCATGTGTTTAAGCCACATTTCACCTCAAAGATTCTTGAAATGTGCTGTTTGTACCTTCGTCCTCCCACTCAGTCAGTCAGGTTCTCTCAACCCAACACCTGTCAGTCATCTTGACGAGCTGTCATCTGTCGTCTAGCCGAGGTAACCGGCGTCTATACAGCTCTACGGGTCTAGAAGCAGCAGAAGGGAAAGTGAAGGATGTTGACTTAACGGTTAGTTTTGCTATTTTTTTGTTTTCTTCCACATGTGGTGTTGCTGTGACATCCACCACTGGCCAAAACCACATGATTAGAGTTGCAACTTTTTTTTTTTCAATCAAGCAATCAATCATTAAAAGTATTAAAAGTGTCAAAGATATTGATAAAAGCTGAGAGCAGAGCCCAAAATGTCTTACAGTAAGAAAATCTGACGTTTCTACTTGATAAATGACTTCAAGCTGTATGAATTGATCATTTTTGGCCACCAGGGGGCAGAAGAACTCTCTAACAAGCTGAATAATAAAACAAAGTTTTACCTTAGTTCAACTTAGTTGTTATGGTGTAGAGCTGCAATGATTAGTCAATTAATTGATTAGTCGATCGACAGAAAAGTCATTGTTAAGGAAAAATGCCCAAAAATGTGCTTTTTTTTAAAAAGATTTTGAGCTTTTTTGTGATTGTAAACTGAACATAAAATTGGATTTTCAACTGTTAATTGAACAAAAAAAGACATTCAAAGACGTCACCTCGAGCTCTAATAAATTATAACGGGTATTTTTACTATTTTCTTACATTTTATAGGCAAAACGATTGATCGAGAAGATAATCATCAGATAATTAAAATAATTTAGTCCTATAATGCCGTCGTTTTACACATCTAGCAAACACAGAGCAACATTATCATCCAATCAGAGTTGTTTTTGTGTCCACCTGATGAATATTCACTCTTCTTTCAGCTCTGGTTTTAGTCTCAACCGGCTCTACGTCTGACTCTTTAGCCGCTAAATGTTCCACTTTCTTTCTCCACCAGCTGGTCTCTAACTTTGTGTTTCTGCCGTTTGGTGCCGAGCAGGTAAAACACAACAGCTGCTGCTGGAAACATTGACAGTAAATGTATCGTAAAACCAAACCCAGGAGGCTAAAAGAGGCTAAAAAAGCTCAGCAGAGTTGCTTTTAGTTTAGTTTTAGTTCTTTATGGGTTTGTCACTACATCACAGGTAGTCTTTTAATCCATGGTTTGTACAATAGAAACAATTAAATATGATTCCTGCTCATCTAAAGATTTACATTTAAAAAAATTGTCCAACAAAAATAAAACTAAAGTTGCACAAACAGAGAGAACAGATGGTCACAATCAGACTGAAAGGACACATTCTGCTTATTACTTATTTTTATGTCACTGAAAGTTGCATTTTGCAGATTTTAAATAACTTCTGCAACAACGTCTTCTTCATCTAAGCTTTAAAATCAGTTTATTTCCCTGTTTTTTTTTTTCTTTCTTTCTGTTATGTAACGCTGTACTGGTAGTCCACGTGTGGTGCTCTCATTGGCTTTTATTCGTTACAGATTTATTGTTTGAGGAGCTCTTGGGGGAACACTGTGCACCTGGCAGCTGCCCAGCACACAAACCACAGGCCTTCACTGCTGGGCCGCTCAACCTCCACTGGGGGTGCAGCGCTTTCTTATAAATGGCATCCTGACAGGAGTTTTTCAACGTTTTTTTTTCCCCAAGATTATTTTACTCATAGAGACCGGTTGGGTGTGGTCAGATGGCAGCTTCTTTAATTATACTGCTCTGTATCTAATTTTGTATGCATCAGAGTAAAAGTGTACAATATATATATGAGAGAGTTGCTGTTAGCATCACCCTCCTCAGGGAACAGTAAAAACATGTCGCAGCAGCAGCGGCAGCAGCACAACAACATCCTCTGGTATTGATTTCCAGCAGATGGAAGATGTGCTTCAGTTAAATCATGGTAAACTAAAAAGTTGGCCATGTCTCCCGGCTCTTTTTTTTTGAGATTTTTTTGGGATTCAGCCCGTATGTTTGTTTGTGTTTTTATTCTTCCTCTGGAGGACAGATATCAGGACGGATGTTTTTTCTGCTAGTGTTCGGTGTCTTTTGCCGTTTTTATCCAACAAATATTCAGATGTTTTCAAACTTTTCTTCTCACGAGGAGGGAACACCTTCAGAAACAGCAACATGATGACGTGTCATCGTCCATCATCCTGAACCTCGGTTCCATTAGACTTCTTTAATGTCCTGTGAAGGTAGAAAAGCTGGTTCTTAATTTTTTTTACTGTAGCTTGTATATAAAGATGGACGTAGTGAGGTGTGATGTTTACATTGGAGCTGGTTTGAAGCCCAGAGTTGGTGTCATCTTTTCCGACCTTCCAGATAAGGAGCGCGGCGCTCTCAGGCAGAGCAAGGAGAGAAGTTGTATTAAAAGCCTTTATCGCTAAAACACCGACTGATATCTTCATCAGGGTGGAAACAGTGAAAACAGATTGCTTACAGCTGGTTCTCTAGATAGATAATACAGGAAATAAGCAATATTGCATCACATAATAAAGCAAGAAACAGACAGAGAACAAATCAATACTTCCACAGCATCACATCAAAGCTACTTTAAGTCTTCAAATCTTATTAATGAAGCGATAATTTCCCAAAAAAAACATCAGCACACTCATAAAAGGGCCTGAATTTAGAGATTGAGACCATAACGACTCGCAAAAATATCAGCTTAAACGCAAGAATATCAGCACCAGTATCGACCTCTGTCTCTCACACACACACACACACACACACACACACACACTCAGCAGCTGCAGATTTGTTATGAAGTGATGAGAAAGGCCAGTGTGGTCGTCTGGTGTGTTTGTGGTCAGATTCAGTCTCAGCTGGTGCAGCAGATGTTTTTGTTAAATCTCTTTCACACCTGTTCTTCCTGTTGTTGCTGCTGCGTCGTTATGAGAAGCCAAGTTTGGATTACGTTCCTCCAAAAACCCATGTCACAACATTTTTGGGAATATATATCATTAATTGAGGTCTGCTGTTGATTATCTGTAAAATACAGACAGCCAGTAGAATTTGCTGAACATTTAAGACTATTTGGATTAATTTAAGTCCATTTTAAAAGCCCAACAGTCTCTTATTCAGATGCCTTCATGATACCTTTACTATGGTGAAGACATTTTCTCCTGACATCGGCCAGTAGGAGGCAGTGTTACATGTCAAATCAACAGAGATATGTGATGATCCTTCATCATGCATCTGTCCAGCCTCTCTGAAGCGCTGGCTTTCAATGCAGCTGCAAAGGTAATTCAGTTCAACAACACAAAGCAGGGACTGATGATGAGTATTTCAGGGCCCTTAAGGAGCAAGTTAAATGCTTTCTGGCAGTTAAAAGAAAGAAAATTTTAATTTTTCCAAATATTTTCTTTTTTCTGTGTTGAAGATGTCTGCATTTAAAAATGTAAAAAAAACAAAAAAACATTTGCAATTGCTCGATCTCGATACAAAGGCCTGTTTAAATAAGGTCAATAGCAGAACTGCAGATATTTGTGTTTGTTGTTTGCAGATGGTTTTACTGGATGTGTTGTCATTTTCGCTGGTTTGTCAATGACTTGGACTTGTCCCTTTTGGAGCAAAACTGTGCTGTTTTTCTGTTTTTCTCAGTTATATATATATATATATATATATATATATATATATATATATATGGCCATGTATATATATAAATGTATGTGTATATATATATATATATATTCTAAATTGAATGTCTTTGGATTTTAAACTGCAAATCAAAGAAAAGACATTTGAAGACGTCACTTTGGACTCACGGAGCTTGTGATTAACATTTTATAGACCAAACGATTATTCAATTAATAAATAGTCATCATTAGAGTAATATATAATAAATTAAATATAATAATCATTTGCAGTCCTACTCAAGTTCTTTAGTCCAGTTAAAGTAGTAATACCTCACTATAACGTCTAAATACTGTGTTATAGTAAACTCATTCAGACTTTTACTTAAGAATGTGAAAATACAGGAGCATAGCCATTAAAATATATATTATATAATAATCATGTAATAAAGGTACTCACTATGTAGAATGACCCCTCTCAAAGTGGAAGTTATTATTATACATTTTATTTAATTGTAGCATGTTTAAATACATTTTACATGTAAGTAGACTCATTTTAACTACTTTACATACTGCTGGATATTTTATACTTTATATTTTATAAGATTATCGTGTGTTTTTGTGTGTAAAATCTGAATCTGCAAATAATGTAAGTAATAACTAAAGGAACGTATTCAAATGTCTGTACAATATTTGAACTTATATTTCCCTCTAAAATGTTTATATAGTCGTAACATAGAACAGTAAAGTTGTATATAAAATGGAAAAACATACTATTACATATCGTACATACTCAGTACAGTAGCTGTGGACATGTGTGTGTGTTTTCATTCACGTGTGTCCTGCTGCCATAGTGAGAGCACAAAACACACCGCCATCATTTCCCAAAGCCATGACGTCACAGTGGAGGAGTTTTAGCGATGCCTTCAGGGACACCTCGTAGAGTCGTAGTACATGTTGTAAATATTAACTTGCCACACAGTCCAGCCTTTGTAAGAAAACCAAAAAAAAAGAGGCCTCTTTGATAGATAATAGTTGTTTTGCTGGTTGCAAACAGTAAATATCATATAATGTTTATTTATATATAACAATTAAAGGACCTTGAAGGCAGATTGAGGCTGAAACATTTTATTGTAATAATATTTAAAATAGACAAATATTGCAGTTATGTAAAAAAAAGTGCATTGACGTTTTATATTGTACTTACTATGCATTAATATTAAACGGCACTTAGCAGAATTAATGGAGGATCTTGTGTATCAGGCATGAATTTTAATTTTAGATAAAGATAAAAATCCAACAATGATGTTCAAAAAAAAAAAATAGAAAGAAAAATATTAAAATTACACAGATACAGACTGCTGAATAATAAACTGATTTTCATGCTCTTCCTGCACTTTGAAGCAACCCGTCACTTTGTTGGGTTATTCTTGTAAATTAATATATAAATGAATAATTAAGTATGCTATAACCTATAGTTAATAATCTACAGAGGGTTATTCTAAATGTTTGTTCAAAAAGACTTTTGAAGTTTTTTTGTTTGTTTTTTTGCTACTTTTAACACACAAATGTCTTTAACTTTAGTCATCTACGACGGCACATTTAAAACATTACCTGATTTACTTGAAATGTAATTGCAAAATGAGACGATCTTACTTAAAAAGAACACTCTGATGTTTAATACCGTTACGTTTGACTAAATGATATAACCTAAGAATGAAAATCATTCCTCTACAGTAATAACATGTAATTAAAAAAAAACAGCACCTGCTTGGCCTGTTAGGATGAAAATCAAGCACATTATTGTTCTGAAAGCGATATAAGTTATATATAAACAGGGTTGTAGCCGTCTCTAGAGCTGCAACGATTAGTTAATTATTATATTTATTATAGATTTTTTATTGTATTATATTGATAGTTTCAGTCATTGTTTCTGCTTGGTTCTCTTGTTCCAGCCTCTTAAATGTGAATATTTTCTGGTTTCTTTAGTCTTCTATGACAGTAAATAGAGTATCTTTGGGTTGTGGACTGTTGGTCGGGACTGAAGGGAAGTCAAGCGAGACATTTGAGGTCGCATTTTGGGCTTTGTGGAAACACTGACCGACATTTTTCACCATTTCCTGACAGCTTGTAAACCAGATGACTAATCGATTAATGGAGGATTGTTAGTTGCAGCTTTATATCTTGAGTAATTCTTCCTGCTCTGTTATCTGCCACAATCACGTTGTTCCTTAGAATGAATTTAACAGAATTTTTATAATAACATTAAAGGACGGGTTCACAATTTTTCAAATGTGTCTCAAAATAATAATCAGGAGCCCAAATCAACATGGAAACAGGTTTTTCTTGCTGTAATCATTCCTCCTGTTCATACTGACCATTACAAGATCCCTCATAATACTTGTATTTAATGTATTTCAAAGTTTATCTGAAGCTAATATGAAGCTTCAGCGTCTAAATGAGTCAAATCAAGTAGATATCTTTCAATGTCACAGTCTTTTTAGTGTCAAAGTCCCTCTTTTTGTTACTATACTTCCACCACAGCTCAACAGGGAAACACTGTCTGAGGAAACACAAAGAGGAAATTTGATGCTAAAAAGACTGTAAATGTGTCAGATATCCACTTGATATGACTAACTCAGACTGCTGAAGCCTCATAAGCTTCACATCTACTTTTAAATGACTGTGTGGACACACTGTGGATTTTTGCCTCCATCACTTACACTGAAAGCACATTTAAAGGATCTCTTAATATCCAGTATGAACAGGAGGAATGATTACAGTGAGGAAAACCTGTTTCATTGTTGGTCACCTGACTGTTGTTTTAAGACAAGCTTGAAAAATTGTGAACCCCTCCCCTGTTATATCTCGATATTTCCGACAGCCCTGAAGGCAGCACAGTCTCGGGGCGGGGTTTAGAAAAGCCCCGTTGTGAGTCATGAGTCCCTAAACGCAACAGACATCAGCGGTGATCAACACAGCCGCTGCAGCGCGAACAGCAGCGGCGACTCTTTGCTTCAAAGAAACGAATAGAAAACAGAATAGAAAAAATGTCGCTACCGTCGCTGTGACTGAATTCTGGGCTCCGCGGGCATCCATGGTCTATTTCCCGGGGATGCAATCCGAGGCGCACAGCGTCAAGCCGGGACAGCTGGTGGAGATGTTTGACTCGTCCTGGAAGGTGCGGAACATTTGGGACGGGGTGAGGCTGGAGGTGGTCGAGGACCGCAGCCCGGTTGTCCTGCACAGCTTCACACACCTGGACCCCGACCTGCCCCTGCTAGAGGTGAGGAGGAGGAGGAGGAGGAGGAGGCGGACAGGCGGAGACGCCACAGGGGCTTGGGGCGGGAGGAGGGTGAGGGAGAAGCGGGGATGAGAGGCGGCAGAGGTCCGTTAAGTGATGCGGGGTTGTTGTGTTGTGAGGAGGAGATGTAGGGAGCTGGTTTTTGGGAAGTCCTAATTGATTTACAGGCACAAACGTGACTTTTTTGGACAATCATACACCTTACTAGCATAACAACATCCACCTGACTTGCACTAATGTAGCCTACAGTGTATTACAGCATATTAACACCATTGAACAGTGTATACTTAGCAAAAAGTAAATTATAGTTACAGTTATATCTGTAGTCTTTATTCTAATTTTAGTTTCATTTATTCTATTTCAACATATAAACAGCTGTACAGTAAAGGACTCTATCAGTAGAAGGTGGCGCTTTATTCTTGTTTTATGTCCCAGATGATGTCATCTAACGTGAAGACATCTTACTAATCTATTTAAACCCCGTAAAGCTTTACTACAATCACATAGACGCCCATTAAAACAGCTTATTCAACCTAATAGGAGAAGGTTTCTGTGTTATATAGAGTTTCATGACGGTGGTAGAAAGTAGTAACATATAGTCATAGAAATTTTAAATTGAGACATAATAATGTGAGTGTTGTGACACTCCCCAGAGGAGGTTGGCTTGAGCTACTGTGACAGGATGACTTGCTTTTTTTTTTTTCTCTCTCTCTGGTTTCCCCCCCCCATCTGTGGTTTCACTCCTCCCTCTGCAAGCACTCACTACTGACATAAACTGAAACCCTCATGTGCGGGAGTTACTGAGTCAGTTCTGAAATATTGATAATTTCAATATTAAAAATAGTTTTTAACACACGTTGGTATTTTCTTTTGTGATCTGGGATCCTGAGTCGTTCTTTAAGAAGGTGAAGCAGCTAAATATGTGTGGACTGCTTGTGCATTATATATCTGTGAAGTGCAGAAAGTACACTTAATCTGACGTGAATCCATCAAGTCATGTATGTAATAACAACTGATGATCATTAGTGATAAATCTGTCCAAAACTCAAAGATTCTGTCGATTTTAACAAATTTAATCCGATAATTGTTTTATCTTTACTAGAGTCGTCCTCTATGTATAATGGGTGGATGTGAAAGTGAAGAAAATCCATTCCAGCAGACGTAAATCCATCATGTTCTGTACATTTCCAGCATTAATAACAAGAAATAGTATCAATAACATGTATTTTAGTCTGGCAGTCCGGCTCCTCTCATGTGATGCTCTGGAACAAATCTGAGCAAGTTTGACACAGACTGACCCCCCCCCCCCCCCCCCCCTCCCTACAGCAGAGTTACACAACAACTGGTGAACATTACACATATTATAAAGAAACATTCAGAATTCACAAACATCCTGTCAGAGCACCAAATGATATGATAAAATACTTGCAAAACTAATGACTTTCCCATCGGCCTCAGCTGTACCTGGTGCTAATTAGAAATTTAGAAAATGCTCGCTAACGTGCATGAGATTAGCATGTAGCTCAAAGCACTGCTGGATGTACACATGGTTGTTTTTAAACCCATAGTTTGTTTACCCAGGTGTGAATCGAGAGATTAGTCAGTAAACTTGGGTGGTTTTCCCCCCCTGTTTCGGTTTCTTTTCACACAGAGAAAAATACCAAGTAAACCAAAATGCTTCACTTAAAAAAAACAGGTGTGAACTTTCACTCTGCTTATTGGTCAGATGTCGCTTCTTCATGTAAACACTGTGAAGAAGCTTCTATCTGCTTAAATTTCAAAAAATGCAATGTACTTGGTTGTTAGTCCGTCCTCCAGCTAGCTGCTAGCAACCGTTAGCAGAGAAAGCCTCGTAGTCGGTCAGATGGAGCCGCTCCAGAATTCATTCGTGACTGATACCTCTTCCTCTAAAAGGGTCTCTGTGTGGTTGTTTTGGTCCACACTTGAGTATGATGTGTTCAGATCTGCCCAAACGAGTCGCACCAAGGAGGAAAACCAACCGGAACGCTAGCTGTTTACTACAGTGCACTATATTTACCCAACACCATTTCACTTGAGTGAAAATGCAACAAAAACAGTAGCATACATGAAAAATCCCACAATGCAATCAGCCGCATTTTTATAGATGCAGAAAACAATTGTTGTGCAGACAGTGACGATGCACAATGACTAGAGAGTGTCTGAAATCTCAATTAGCTGTCTGTGAAAAATGTCTTTTTTATGGTTTGAGTGGAACATTCTCCAGCACCACACTCCTTACATCCAGAACACTCGATCAGATAAGGAGGGAGAGGATGAGTAATCATATTTATCGGTCTTATGTAAGGCCTCCGGGATGGGACGAGGGAAGAGGACGGCGTCTTAATTTGTACCACATGGAGACTTTCTGCCCAGTTTGGATGGGATAACATGTTCCTGGTTTGTTTGTTGACATCGTTTAACACAATCAGACCCAGACAGACATCACAAGCCTGTTTTTATAAAACCTGTACCTTTTTATTGTCGTCCTGAGCTCAGAGACGTATCACCGGGCTCTCGTCGTCTCCAGCTAACCTGCTCTGCCTCGTCTCTGCGCTCTAATCTAATCCTCTCCTCTAACACAATTACCTAATGCTTAATCCCTCTCCTGCAGAGGCCGAGGGGGTTTCCTCTACAATCGCCGCCTTTCTTCTCCTTCCCGCTGCAGGGTCTGAGGTTATTTGATGCTGTGGTTCTGTTACAGTATGGAGGGTAACGGGGTGACGTGGTCCTGAGGGTGGGTGGGGGGGGGGGGGTGATGGGGGGCACAGTCATTTGTTGATCCCTCGGGGCTCCACGTAAACCAGCACCAGCATCTACTCCGTATATATAGATCATATAGCTGAGAGGATCAGGTGGCTTTGAAAGGAGGGTTTTGCCGATAGATCGGGTTTCTGCTTCTGACAGAAAAATAACGCCGTGTTGCTCCAGTTTATGCTGAGTCTCCTTTCATATTTGTTTCTTTTATCGTTTTACGTGTCAGAAGAGCTGAATGAATGAGTCCCTGATGCTGCTGAAACCCGACTTTGGCAGAGTTAAACTTGGTTTCACACCAGCTGTTTGAGTCTGAAGGTTACATTTCTGTGGATTGGTCGCTGCTCATGTTCACTAACATGTTTCTTGTCTGCTGATTTTTTGGTTTTATGGCCAGAATGAACTTTCCAAGGCTGCCAGTCGCTGCTGACACCTTCCACAGTTATTAGAGCTCAGTATCTTTGAGGTTTTTTGATATTAGTGCTGATGCGGCACCTACGGTATGTTTGGCTGCAACTAATGAATCGTTTTATGATTGATTGATCTGCTGGCTCATCATTTGGCCTATTAAATGTCAGAAAATGGTGAAAAATGCCTGTTGAAATATCATAAGCCCAACTTCAGATGGTTTGTTTTATCCAACCAACAGTTCGAAACCCAAAAATGATCATCACACAGGCCAAAAAAAACCAACAAATCCTTAGGATACAGAACCTGAAACCATAAAACGTTTGGCATTTTTGCTTGAAAAATAACTTTCAGCTCTAATACCGATATATATACTGTACACAAGCAGCTGAACATGAACTTATAAAGAACTCTACTTACTTCTAAAATTGCCTACATATTGATTTATATCAAAAACTGATAGTTGAAGCCAATAAATCTAGATACCTAGCATCAGTATTTAGTATGCAGACGCCTTTTCTCTTGATGTAAGTTTGATTCAAATGATAAACCATCTGATCAAACAATACAAATCTGAGCTTTTGACGATGGTAATGATAGTAATGATAGTAATGATGGTGACGGTCAACAGAAAATACCAGAGCTCTACCAACTCCCTTTGTCCAAAACTAATGCCGCCACCTAAGTGAATAGGTTAAATAATAGGAAACCACACCCATATGTCAAGCAACGTAAGTGATGCAATATATGATGCCCACGTCAATATATAAACAGAAATAACAACGTATTTTGGTTCCTACACAATACAAATCTGAGCTTTTGGTTATTTGACAGTTTTTGTTGCTTGAGGACATATTTAGTACCATAAAGCGTCGAGGTCGGATGCTCAGCCCCACCCATGAGCGTCCGCTTGCAGCCGATCAACTGCGTCGTCAGTCTCAGTGCAGTTTGTGCTTCTGCGGTTTCCTCAGCTTTGATTTCTAAATGTTGAGGTCGATATGGTTTGAATATCTCAAATTTTCTATATTTAAATTTAGTTTGAGTGTGATTGGAAAGAGCGAACAGGTTATAAGACATGTTCAGCTGTTTGAACATTGTGTGTTTAAACCTTCTTTTCATCGGTTTTGTTTGAATATGTAACCATGTTGTAATCGTATTAACGGGAGCCAAGAAAACAGCTCCAACACTGATGTAAAGAGCTGCATTCAAAGCTAAAAATAGTCCCAATTAAGAGCTGTTGAGAGCTTTTCAAAACACTAGTCCGGTAGCAAAAACCAGCAGGATTAGGAGCCAAATCCACATAAAAACACCGCTAAACAAAGAAAAAGGCTGCTGCTCATTGTCTCAAGAGGCTTCATACAGTAAGTAGTTGAAACTGTCAGACAAAAAGCAGATTATTCAGTTAGCGTACATCAGAGAACGAAGCCCTGCAGCTCCTGAACGGTTCAGACTAGTCCAGCACGGAGGAACACAGAGCTGCTATTGTCTCTCTGGCTCACCTTCACCTTCAATCTGATTCTGTTTCTATTTTAGGAAGTAATCCATAGTCAGTACGGTTATGAAGCGACAGTGAAATCAGAGACACACACAGCGACCGAAACAAAGTCTGAGTCGTTTTTCCATAAATGAATCGATGGTGCGTTTTTTTTTTTTTTCTTCTTTCTATTGTTGTCCGGTTGTCCTGAGTGCTGACAGTGACTCAGCTGAGCTTACAAACAGTCCCACATGAATGACATAATAATACAGTACAACTCTAGTTAACCCACATGGAATACATAATCTCATATACAATCGAAAACAAACAGCGTATCCCATTACACAAAAAAAAAGTACACAGTATGATCTATTTTTATCCAAATGACTCAGATCTACCGTTTTCATTCTTTTTAATAGAAAACATCAGATCCGAGACACATGTGAGGAGAAATCAGATCTTTGCTGCATTGTGAGAACAGAGCTGTGATGTTGTTCTTATTTAAGATAATCATTGATTGAAGTTGAGGCGGTGAGACCGTCCCGTCCAGTCCAGTCAGCGGCACAGAGGAGCTTTTGTTTCCGTGGTTTCGTTCTGAAGGGAGAGAGACGAGAGTCTCGCTGCTCGCTGGGTTCAGGATCTCAGCGGCAGACGGAACGACAGAAACAGACTGGAATGTGAAGGTCCGACGCCTGGAAAAATACTTAATTCACAGAGTTCCTCTTAAATCGTCTGATTCTGAACTCTCTGTCTGTCTGGACTGCGGCTCACATAAGGCAACTTTAAAAAATATATTAACTAAAGTGTATTTATAGAGTGCGTTTAATCAAAGATGCAGCTCCAAGTATCCAAAATGTCAAGTTTTGCCTCCATG
Source organism: Thunnus maccoyii (assembly GCF_910596095.1). Lineage (NCBI taxonomy): Eukaryota > Metazoa > Chordata > Actinopteri > Scombriformes > Scombridae > Thunnus > Thunnus maccoyii. The sequence continues at coordinate 4,024,675 of NC_056541.1, read as the reverse complement.
TGACACGAACCTGATAGTCTTTAATCAGCCTGAACAGCAACGAGCTGCATGGAGTCGTCATTTTTAAATTTCCCATCTGGATTTAATTAAAACTTGGAACAAAATCGGATTGTGAAGCGTTCAGTCTGGACGAACCTCAAATCAGATTCTGTCAGAGTCACAACATCTTAACATCTGAGAGTTTATAAAGAGAACAAGAAGACTGGATTATAATATCAAGCCAAGCAGCTGTTTTCATACAGATCTGGAGAGATTGGGGATTGTGTTTTGGAGAATAAAACCTACTAGAGCTGCAACGATTAATTGATTCATCAATTAGTCGCCAACTATTAAATTAATCGCCAACTATCTCCGATTCCAGCTTCTTAAATGTGAATATTTTGTTTTTTTTTTTAGTTTTCTATAATAATAAACTGAATAACTTTGGGTTATAGACTGTTAGTTGGGACTAAACAAGACATTTGAGGACATCATCTAAGGCTATTTTAACATTTCTCACTATTTCCTGACATTTTACAGACCAAACAACTAACGATTAATCAAGAAAATAATCTGACAGATTAACCGATAATGAAAATAATTGTTAGTTGCAGCCCTGCTACACACATAGCTGCTGTAGTTACGCTGTAGTCGACACGCACGGCGGCTACAGAGAGAGCACGTAGTGATCTGTGGTCGGACACTATGGGCTGCTTGTGGTGAGTTTCTAATGCTGAGCACGGTTGTCGTCACCATCACCTTTGGTTTTTTTTTTGTTGTTTTTTTTGGTAACATGCATCTAGAAAAGCTATCTCCACTGCAAACCTTCACTCTCTATCACAGTGAAAGGAAACTCTCAATCCTATAATAATAATTAATATAACAATAATGACAGAAGGCGAAGTAGAGGTTACCTGGATGTGACCCCAGTTCTACATGCATGCACATAGCCCACTATATACATATATATACACTGTATATCTCTATATGACAAAGTGACTGAAACATGGCTACTGTGGGTAATTAAAGCAGGACACGGCCTCATCATGCAGGATACATGCATCTAGTGTTGTTATTTGCTGTTGTGTGTAGATTTGTATTTTGTATAATGTGTCCTGTGTGTTTTTTTGCTTTGTACTGCTTGTTATTGTGCTGTTATAAGTTTTAATTATAAGGGACTGCAGATGAAAATTAGCTTAAAGCACAACATTTATGTTTCATACTGTACATGGTCCCATTAAATACAATACAACAACAACAATGGTGCTATCAACAGGTGAAATCAATAAATTAAAATGTTGAGACTTCTAGACGTCTTTTTAGCCAAACTTTTCATGAGTGTATTGTAGCTTTTGCTTTTTATCTGTTTGTAAAGAGCCTTTGGATTTAGTGAAAGGTGCAAAAAATTATTATGAATAAAACATATGTTGCAGACATCTATAGTGGGAACTCCGCATGTCTAGCATAAATTCTGCTTCAGTTTAAAATTTGAAGGCTCATTTTGTAACTCAAATGGTAAAAAAAAAAACCCAAAAATATGACATCCTTGCTAGTTACATGTCATCACACCACATCTAAAAGCAAAAAGTGTTGTTCTGAACCGCCACATTGAAAGGTGAAGTGAGAAGCTTATCATCATAGCGTCCTACCACCTCCCCGACCTCTCCCTCTAACAACTTCCTGTTTTCTGTGTCTCTTTGTGCAACTCTCAGACTTGTCTCTCCTCGCTGTTGCACTCGGTTGTTTGCGTGAAAGGTGACGGAGGTGATCGTGTGAAGAACGATCAGAGAGAGTTTGATGGAGAAGTTCAGATCTCGCCTACTTTCACACTTCCTCACACCTGGTCGATGAGGATAGACAATCTGACAAGCACAAATCTTCACTCTGTTTGGTATATTTGATTTATAATTAAACTTCAAAGTAAAAACAACAAGATATCTCAGAACCAGAAGCTATTTGGGAGCAACAGTTTTGAGAGTCAGTGTCCTACAGTTAAACCTTTGATCACACAAACAGGAGATAAAGCAGGTACATCACAAAGTTCAAGAACTCAGCCTGTGTTTGCCTTTTTAGAAAAAAATGATGAAAACAAGGTCCTGTCTGAACTCTGAATGCTGTCTTTATTGAGTCAGATAGTGGAGGGAAAGGCGGGACGGAGCGGGTAGAGAAGGTTCTGGAGGGATTTGATTTGATACAGTAGGATTATCTGGTTCCTGTAGCGGAGGGATTGGAGGGCTTTACTGAACTGTCTCTCTGCACAGCTGAGAGTTTTTAGCTTTTGTGTTTGATGAAGTGGTTTTATTGCCCTTCTGCAGGACACAATGAACAGTGTACTGTTTCTTTGAGGGTTTATTTTCATTAGCAAACTGTTTTTCCCGCCGTTGTTTGACATGGTTGAATATTATCTCTAGTTTCAGTAAATATTTCAGTTGGCTCGCTGTTGTAATTACGTACTCCGACGTTAACTTGACTTTTAGTTTAGTCTGTTGTGAAGATGTGACGAGTCACTGTGATCTATTGTGACACAAATACACACAAATACTTTCTGTCTTCTTCTGGTAACGTTTTTGGAACATTTTGACAAAATAATCTTAACTTACAGTCTACTTTAAGCTTTTTCAACCACATTTCAAGTTAATTATCAGCAAACGGAGTATAATAATAGTAGTAGTAATACTTAACTTTAATCACTGATGAAGAACATGAGATGTGGTTAAAACCTCTAGTAAGTGGACCTTGATTTAGGATTATTTTGTCAATGGTTAGGGTTAGGGTTAGGGTTAAGATCAAATTTCTTGTGTAATTTTATAATTTTGCTTTGCTAAATTACAGAAAGACATGACGTCACATCATGCAAAACATGTCCAAGAGTCGCAACTAATGAATATTGATTAATCTACTCGTTATTTCTTTGATTAATCATTTAGTTTACAACTTACTACCTCGTGTTTTTGCACTATACCTTGAAATTTACATTGATTTTACACATACAGTAAAAAACCCTTGTGTGTTTATATGTGAATATAATATAGTTTTTCCCTTTTGTTTTTATTTCTTCTTCTTTTAGTACTATTTTTATATACTTTGTTCTATTTAATTGCATATTTATACATCATACAATACACTTATGTGTGCGTACTATGGAGGCGGCTACAGCTGTATTTCATTGTGCATCCTGTGTTGTATAACGACAATAAAACTGAACCTTTTAACCTTGAAAATGAAAAAAAAAAAAAAAAGATGATAAATTGCTATCTCAATTACCAAAAGCCCTAAAGTGATTTCTTATTCTGAGCTGGACAGTTGATTCTTGACCTTGGAGTTGAGAAAACACTCATCTCAAGGTCCACGTAGAGCTTTTGACCGTTTCAGGCAAGATTGAGTTTCCTCAGTTGGGTTAAAGGTTCAATTTATTCATCCATTAAATTGTATGAGAAGTTATTGTCTTCGCTCCCAGCAGCCTGTACTAAACTGGGAAACAGGCTGTTTAAGTATGCTGCTCCGTTGTCCTGGAGCTGGTCTCACCGGATGCATTTAAAGTGATTCTAAATGATGCGGAGGCTCATCTGGAGACTCATATCGCCCCTGTTTGATCCCTGAAGTTGATGACTTACAACAATTACTAATGAATATTTTTAATATTTTATGATTCTGTAATTTATTCTTTATTTTCATTGTAAATTCTTATAAGTCTTGGTCAGGACGCTCTTGTAAAAGAGATTTTTAATCTCAATGAGAGTTTTCCTGCTTAAATAAAGGTTAAATAAATAAATAAAACATACTTTTATCCTAATCAACCAGCACTGATGACCAAAATGCAGGAAATAAATGCCCCCAAAATAGATAAAAACAGAATAAAACTATATACCATAATAAATTGTCAAAAACATCCAAACAACAATACAAAAGACTACGATTACAATCAATTAAATTCCTAGTTTACATCCACTGTATGAAGTTTCTCTGTGGGTTGCCATGGAAACATATAATGTTTAAAACATCTCCACAGAGACTGTTGAAAGCTCCAGAACAAGCAACTAAGTGGCCCTTGAGTTGAGATTGTTTTGTCAGAATCTTATTTTATCGGAGAAACAACCAAAAAAACCCAACAAGTGTTTGATTTACTTTATTTATGATAAAAAGTGGAAGTTAATACTCATATTTGAGAAGCTGCAACCACCATTCTTGCTAAATAATTAATCAAAATGTATTTTCTGAGAGGCTGTTAATAAAACCAGTTATGTGTGTGAACAAGGTCATCTGAATCCCAACAGCAGTGTTCAATAGTTCAGGCAAGAAAAGGTGAAAATAAAAGAAAACTGGGACGTACGTGGTCACCGCCAGCAGCTCCGACAGACCCCGAGTGAAAGATAAGAGCTTTAACGATACTCCTTACATGCGTGTTAGTGATTGATAATGGCGGACAAAGCCAGTTCAGCTGCTGGCTTGTATTACTAATAGCTGTCACAAGAGCTCTGTCACCCAGTTTCAGGCAGGAGGGTTCTTTGTCAAGGGTAAAAATCAAGGTTTAGTTTTTCTTCTTATGTGTTAATGATAGAAAAAGTGGAAAAAAAAGAGGAAATATAATAAATTGTGTGGCTGAGAAAAGAAGTCACTTTGAATTTACATCGATTTCTTTGACACTGGAAAGACACCCGCAAGATATGGAATAAATCAGAAGTTACAGCTACATAAAAAAAAAAACAACAACAAAAAACCAATCATCTGATGGCAGGAAATGTAGTTTGAGGTCATCTTCCAAAATCTAATCAGCTGTTCTTTGGCCTGCAGCCGATCTGTCAGCTTCATTTCACAGAAAAAATCTCTTCATGTTAATGTCAACTTTTTGCTGGAAGACACACAAACAAATGCAAAAAAAAAAAATTGACTCTTGGTGATGGATGAAGAAATGATCCAGAACATTTTAAAGATGAGCCCAGAAGCAGGTACTAAAAACAAACATCTACAGTAGCAGGATTTCACTACTTTACTCTCGTTCTTTACTCGAAATGTCAACTTCTCAAATAGATCCGTACATGTTCGGAGCCAAAATCAAGATCTGAAATATGAGACGGGACAACGCGAACAACACATGGAAAAACTTTAGCAAAGACCTTAGCAACCGAGGCTGCAGAGCAAGATGGCCGTTTATGGGCATGTGCGAACAAAGTGTTTGAGAGCAGGTTGAAGCCCTGACTTTTGACTCACAGGGAGCATTTTTACATACGTTCACACAAAAATCACAAAAAGCAAAATGTGTGCCCTTTAAAGAGAAAAAGGAAAAGAGAAAGTTTGTTGATTAGAGTCAAAACTAGACATTTGTATCATTACTGGTGATAGCAAAACACCTTATCACTGCATTCTTTTACAAAACTATAAACACTGCCTCCTTTTCATTTAGTAATTAACTTACAGTATCTTATCAGCTTTCTGAAGCATCAAAACTACTCAGTGCAGTTTTCTTGAGATACTTCCTGTACAGAGAAATCAGCTGTTAGTTTACAAACACTAGTTTTTTACTGTAGTTTTCTACTTTACAAATGAAATAACCTTCAGAATATTAGGACTTGGTATCCTTATTTGTCTCAGTCATTTCAAAAATGATCACCAGCTAATTGTAGGGCTGCAACCAACTATTATTTATTGTCTTGCTTAATTGATTAATCCTTTTTTCTATAAAATGTCAGAAAAATTAGTGAATGAGTGAAAAATTACCATTATAATTTCTTAAATGTCTTATGACGCGGAAAAGCTTCAAATTCTCACATTTGAGAAGCTGCAACCAGCAAATTTTTATCCGATCATCAAGATTGTTGACGATTGATTTTCTGTTGATCAGTTAATCAACTAATCGTTGCAGCTCTAGCAAAAAGTGACTGTTTTCCTTGACATCTTCGTCCTTTGTCGTTGTTTTTTTGTCTTTCAGTCATTGTCATTTATTGGTCTTTTTCGGGGCAGCTGTGGCTCAGGAGGTAGAGCAGGTCGTCACTAGCTCTGTGGTTCGATTCCCGGCTCCTCCAAGTGTCCTTTAGCAAGATACTGAATCCCAAATTGCTCCTGAAGGCCGTCGGTTTGTGAATGTAGCTGCGTCTCAAATCACATACTTCTGTTAGGACACTTTCATGTAGTACACTGTGTACACTATGTACTTACTGGCGTAGTGCGTGAATTTCTACAGGGTAGTGTTGTCTCAAATCAAATTTAGGGAGAGAAGTGTCCATAGTTCCACACTCAGCTTTTTGACCTATTTGAGTGCATCATCCGGGTTCTCACAGTGCATTTTTCCATACTTCTCAGTGTGAACGCACTTATGCACTCAAAATGTTAAGTGTAAACACAGAAGTGAAGCGATTTGAGACACAGCGTGTGTGTGTTAACGGGTGAATGTGACTCGAAGTGTTAAAGCGTTTTGAGTGGTCTGAATACCAGAAAGGCGCTTTGTAAACGCCGTCCATTTACCATTTTATCCATGCATGGTTTATGACCAAAGACCTGCAAAATGAATGACGTTCCCATCAGTCTCAGCTGCACTTTGTGTTTAATGCTAAGTAGCAACTGTTAGAATACCAGCATGCTAAACTAAGATATTTAACATGGTGAATAGTACAGTATACTTGCTTTAAACCAGCATGTTAGCATTTAGCTCAAAGTCTCAGAGCCTCACACAGATGCTAATGTGTGTTTTATCACTTAAATGTATATTCCTACAAACGAGAGCTTGCTGTCAGTGAGTTTCCCCTTGTAGAAGTAAAAGTTTCAGTAAATCAGTGTGAAAAGGAGGCGTTTGACATTCTGGCTTTAATGGTTTGTAATTGATATCTCCCACAGCGAGGTGCAGCGGGACACAAAGTGACGTTTTCTGCTCGCCGAGGCCTCCCTGCCTCGATATTTAGACCACCGGAGAGTTTTCTGAACTTCTGAACACTGAGTTACACCCTCCTCTCTCCTCCTCTGTCTTTTGCCCTATATCCAAATGATCTCACCGGCTTTCAGCGCTCATTGTTAACGAGGGGAAGTCACTGGCTTGTGCTACGGGGGTTGTAATGGACGCATGCTATTGTTGGCTTTTGTTGTAGCTGTTGACTGTTTTGGGAGCAGGTTTTCTCTTTCCACTGGGAGTTTCCCCTGCTGATCCACATTTAGAAGTCGCCTTTGAGGGGCTTTCTAAGGTTCATTTAGGAAGCTTCGTTGTTGAAGCAGGTGTGCTTTCTGCTGACAAGCGTCCAAACACACTCCCCGAACGCTGTAGCCTTGAGGGGATTTGGCTGGAAATCAAGGTTTACCTTTGTCTATGTGTGTGTGTGTGTGTGTGTTTGTTTGCCATGTGTCTGTGTTTATAAAGACTTATCAGATATAGAGATGGGAGGCTTGTTATGTGAGATAACAAGATGTGTTTCTGAACCGATGAAGGTCAGTCACTGTTGTCAACACTGTGACAGTGAGGCTGGAGGTTTGTGAGGTGTTGACATCTCTGTCTCGCTCCTTTAATTCCCCTGAAGGATAAAACCAGTTTATTACAACTCTAGCGTCTTATTTTTGTAGATTTTGCCATCAGTCCTATCTGTAATAATAACGTTCCGGTCATCAAGTTCAGCTCTTGACATGTGGAGACACTGTGACATCACTAAAACTGTCTGTTTTAAACATTCATCACAGTTTATAGACTCGCTCTCTGCTTCACCTTTGACCTGCTGACTGTACTCAGTTTTCTTGTGCAATTAGAGATGATGAAAGAGATTTTAGATTTGTTCACTTTCAGTCTAACGTCCAGCGGTTTGGATCATCTGAACAACAACATGTATGATTGTCTGACTGCTCAAGTTTCTTGAACCTTTGAGTGATGTCATCATATTTCAGATATTAACTACTGATTGAAACTAAGGCTGCAACAAACGATTATTTACATTATCCATTAACCCGATCGGGTCACTTTTTTTACATTTTACAGACATCACAACAATGTCTGTTTTGTTCGGCCGACAGTCTAAAACCTACAGATGTTCAGTTTACAATGATGACAAAGAAAAGCAGTGTATTTCTCATTTTAGGGCCTAAAACTAGAGAAGTTTTGACATTTTTTTGCTACTTTTGCTTAAAAAAATAATGAATCAATTATCAAAACAGTTGATTATTTTTCTAATCTACTAATCTATTACAGTTCTAATTGAATATATGACCAAAACCATGATAATAAGACACAAGTTGTAATAAATGTGAATTATCTTTTAACAACTAAACTCTAAAAAAATTCAAAAATAGCAATGATATGTAAAGAACAGTCAGAATAATCAAAAACACTTTTACATCGTTAGTGTTACATTTTAAAGTCAAGTACAAATTATCATTATCAATCCAATTACACCTTAAAGTGCTTTAGTGTTAGATGTAAAACCACACAGACCAGCTGTTCATTAATGTGAACAAATATTGAACATTGTAAATCCGACAGTAAAACAAACTCTTCTCCGTTGAACCTCATGCGACTTGTTTTTTCCCTTTTTTTCCCCTGTCTCTCTCTCTCTGGGAAGTTATTTCCTTTTCTCTGCCTCATCACTCTTCGCTGACACTTTTATGCGCTTCACATTCCTCCAGCCCACATATACATTCATGGTCATTCATGGTCGGGATTGTGTAGGTGAACGAGGATCTGATAAGTGTTGGACGGAGTGAGGAGGAGGAGGCTCGGATTCTGGATGCCAGACATTTCTGTGGATCCTGCTGCAGTTTTCCAATTTTCTTAATTCTTCTTAATAGGAGCCAAGAAACACTTAAAAGCTGAATATTAATTTCATGAGATAAATTAAAAGGACATAACACCACTGTAAGACTTAACTCAGATTAAAATAGAATAGAAACAGACATTTAGAATTAGTTTTATCCAATGGAGGCGTCATAAAACAGATGTTTAGACAATTACGATGCACTTTTCTGATGTTTAAACCACCGCCCATCTGACATGTCTGGATAAAACATTTATATTTTTACTCTAAATACTTTCTGACCCAGTTTCCACTCTGTTGTTACATGTTGTAATTAGATTTAGACCAAATTTCTGTCTTGAGAGCAGCCAGGCCAGTATGACGCAGTTTGTTTAGTTACATAGACTCTTTATATCAGGAGTTAAACAATTTTCCATAAATAAAAAGTCATCTAGTGTCTTTTGTTTTTTTTAAATGTTTTTTAGTGTCTGGATGTTCTAGGTCAACTGGTTCTTCATGCAGGAAACGTAAAAAAGACGATAAAGTCATAAATAAAGACGTCTGAACTCAAATCAAGAGCCACTTACAAGCTTTTTCTCAGCTTTCTACCAGTGGTTTCAACCCTTTAAATGAGTAAAAGTACCAATTATTAAGTACAATAGTACTTAAGAACACGTAAAAGTATAATCTGCAAAATGCACTTAAAGAATCAAATGTAAAAGTGCTCATCATCCCAAACTAACATATTAAGATTTATATTAATGAGTTGTTATTATTATTTAAAGCTGCAACTAATGATTATTGTCATCCTTGATTAGTCTGCTCATTATTTCCTCAATTAATCGATTGTTTGCTCCTTAAAATGTGAGAAAATAGTGAAAAATTTCCATCACAATGTCCAAAAGCCCAGAGTGATGTCATCAAATGTCTCGTTGTATCCGACTAACGATCCAAAAACCCCAAAATATTCAGTTTATAATGATGAAACTCACAATGGAGAAGCTGGAAATAGTGAATGTTTCCAAATAATGGCGTAACCGATCAATGAAATCATTAAAATATTTGCTGATAAATTTTCTGTCGATTGGCTAATCATTTAGTTGTTACAGCTTTATTATTATTATTATTATTATTATTGATGCAGTAATGTGTGAGCAGTATTTTAATTTAGTAGCAGGTTGGGATGAAGCTATTTTAAACTATTTTAATATTATATTAATCTGCAAAGTATCTTTATCTATAACTTTATTAATGTTGCTTCTTTCAACACCATAAAACATAAAAGGCTTTGAGAGAAGAAACTACATGTAAAAACATGTAAAATGATATAAATAAGAGTAAAATGAAGATAAAAAACAAGATAAAACAGGTTAAAACAGGAAGATAAAAATAAAAAGCTTAAGTGCAAATACCTAAAAATTGTACTTAAGTTCAGTCACAGTCTTCACCGGCGAATAAAACTGACTCAGGTGTCGACAACTGAGATTGTTTTTTATCAATAAACTGCTGAAACATCTCCTGTACTCCCAAAGATTTCACCATCTCCGATAGTCACTTCCTGTCTGTGGCGCCGATCTGGTTGACTAAGCGTCTGAGTCAGGCTGAAGGAACGAGTGATACAAACCTAAAATTAAAAAAGATTAAAGAAAGATGCTTCCTGCTGATGTTTGGGAGGGATTTCCATCATATTTCCACAGACGTTCTTATCGACTTTACTTGGACTGAGATCCAGTTTTTTCGAGACGGTGTGACTGATTGAATTGTAAAAGCTTCTTTTCCGCATTTTTCAAGCTATTTGAGCAAAGTGGTCACAGAGGTTTTCATCTTATTCACTTGAGGAATTTATGCAAAAACAAGTGTTGCTCCAAACAAGACTGTGAGAAGAGAAGAAGAGTCTCTCATCACGAGATTCAGCTTTTAAGACGAAGAGGCCAACAAACACACTTTACTTGATGTCTTTACATGTTTCTACTTGTTCCAACTTTCTGATTTTGGAGATTTCAATGTTTTAACTTTCATTCTTTCATGCAAAAGTGAACAAATCTTAGTTGGTGTTAGTTTCAGCCCTCTGGACACTGAAAACTATCGATCGTTCAGTGTTTCGCAGCAGTGTTCAAGCAGTAGGAAGAGTCCGGTTATCATGGCAACGCTCGTCCTCGCCGGAACACGGATGAATGGGAGCGTTTATGTCGGGAATCGACTCGGCGGATGGAGCGAGGCGCTGCCCTTGAGCGCTGCCTCTTTTTTTTTTTTTTTTGTCAGGGTTTGAAGTGATAGCAGCAGCGGCAGCGGCGGTTTTGGCCTCTGTGGTTTTGGCTGATAAGCACCTCTCCTGCTGTCAAGGCCTCTCAGCTGCAGCTGTGGCTCGGCCATTATACCAGTACGGGATTTACAACAGTCCAGGGGTTTGTCTCCTCTTCTTCTTCTTCTGCACATTTATCTGTCACATACACCCTCCCTCCCGGGGTCACTGAGGTTCAGGTTCTGTTTAATCTTACAGTCTTACTTTTATAGTTTTTATCTAATCAGCAAACACATGACTAGTTTATTGAGTTTTTGTAACCTGGTTAGAGTCAGTTAGTTTACCTTTAGTCAGCATGTTGGACTTCCTTCTGTCTTCTTCTGTGGTGTGTAAGAAGACGTATTGTTTGAGCATCAATCCACCAGACTTCATTTTGTTTTTCTCTCTCTTTTTTTTTTTTTTTTGGCATCCATTTCCTGCTCATACTCCCATGTGTCAAGGGGTTTTTTTTTGTTGATGTTGAGATTAGAAGTTAGTCACACTAACAAAGGTTTAAATTCTTCAGAGCTGCAACAATTAGTCGGTTAATGGGCGGCTATTTTGATATTCGGATATTCATTTCAGTCAAATTTTAAGCCAAAAAAGCTGGTTTCAGCTTCTAAAATGTGATGATTGAATGTGTTTCTTTGTCAAACATGATGATGATTTTATAGACAAAACAATTAATCAGTTAATCAAAACAAATAACCTGCAGATTCATAATGAAAGTAACGGTTAGTTGCAGCCCTAAAACGTTCACATTTAACGTCTTTAACGTCCAAAAACACCGAGCAGTTGTAATGTTCAAAGATACTGTGTCACTCATTGCTCCGCTTTTCCAAATTCACAGCCATCCTTATTTGAGCCTGTTTCCACGGCGACAGAGACACAACAGAGGGAACTCAGCCTTGACTTAGATGTAACCGAAACAGATCCTGACCAAAAAAGCAGGCAGTGAAGCAGTGGAGGGATGGTGGGGGGGGGGCGGGGGAGGGGGGGAGCAAACACACTGAGCCTTGGAAATGGACTGTGATGACTAATGCTCCCTGGATACACAACAGGGGCCGTGACAGATGACTGTGGCATGCCAGATTACATGCCATTCCTCCATCCAGGCCTCCACTTAGCGCTTCACGCCGCCGTAGCCCTCGCTATTGAGGTTCAAAAAATGTTCAACAGACCACTCGAGGTTTATTTTTCAGCAGCGGATTGGAAGCACATGTGATAAACCGTGTTATCGTGGACGTGAACCATCTCTCTGTTTTTGGAAATATTGGAAGTTTATTGGAGGTTTTTCTTCAACAACAAAGGGAATTGATTTATTTTATTGATATACTGTATAAGACTGCAGTCATAGAAAACTAAATAAACCGGAAACTATTCACATTTGAGAAGCTTGGGACGTTTTTTTTCTCAAAACAGTTTAGAAATGTATCGTTTCAAGAATTTAAGTCAAGTCAGTTTTATTTATGAGGCTCAAAACTACACATTTCTCTCAAAGGAAATTTAAAAAAATTAACAGTTTCAAGTTCGTCAGCATCTTTTTATGACTTCATATTAATACTGACACCAAGAAACATGGTGTGATACAGACCGAGGCTGTTAAAATCAATATAAGAGTATTGATACAAATGATAGATCAATGTGACACATTGTATGGAAGTTCAATAGTGACCACTTGTTGTGTTTGACTAACAGACAAAACACACAGTTGATATGAAAGAAAGAAGAACTACAGACTGTCAAAGGCAAACAAAAAAACTATATGTGTTAATAAATACATGAGGAAATAACTATAAATACCTAAACAACAATCTAGGTACTTTCTACTGGTGATTGAGTAATTACTTAATTGACTAATCGTCACCTTTAAATGCTCCTTTACTCTGTTTATACACATCAGTAGTGCTCGTACAGATGTTGTCGAAGCTGCACTTTTTTTATTAGAGGCGGCTTCTGTCTTTGATCAGGAAAGATCCGGTTTTGCTCTTAAAGCTGTAAGAAGTTACTCTGACAGTTTATCCTGCGAACCACTTTTAGTTTTGTAACACGTCGATTAGTATCTGTTGTGTAACGGCGAGTATCTGCATCGTGACTACAGTGTGACTCTTGCTGACGGCTGAGATAATGAATGAAAACATCACCGTCATCATCACTGGCGGTCTTTTTTTTGTTGCGGTCTGTTGCATCTTTGTTTTTGATGTTTAGCAGAAAACAACAACAAAATGTTGACATGCAAACGGCCTACAGAGCCCTCATTCATGCAACAAGCGGCTTGTGTTAATTCCCTGTTGGCTATATACAAGCTGCAGCTTGTATTGTAGTGCCAGTTATCCAGTAAGCTCTGTTTAGTAACAAGCTATTGTTTGTTTGTGAACGGCCACGCACATGATTCACAAAGTATGACTCAGAGAGTTGAAGAGAAGAGCGCCAGGTCACACAGATGGTCATAATTAAAGGGTTTCAACGTAAAATTAGATGTTGGACATTTTTAAGTCCCGCACGGTAACGATGGCATCTTTTCTGCGTCTGTAACTCCCTCTAATCTGCTCAAAGCAGATATTAAAAGAGCGTGTTCCTACATGAGAAATCCACTACTGTGGGAAAAAAAAAGAGCTTGTTACAGAAATGTAAGAGTAAGACAGCAACCGGAGTTAAATTTCCCCGCCTCCTTTGTCTCGTAGAGCTCGACGCAGGAGATCGGCGAGGAGGCCGAGGAGGACGCCATCTTCACCATCACGCTGAGGAAGGTGCAGCTCCATCAGTCGGCCAGTAAGGGGCAGCGATGGCTGGGCGTGGAGACGGACTCGGCCCTGAGCCTCTACGAGACCTGCAAGGTGCGGACCATCAAGGCCGGCACGCTGGAGAGGCTGGTGGAGTACATGGTGTCGGCGTTCAGGGGAAAAGACTCCACCTACGTCACCATCTTCCTCTGCACATACCGCTCCTTCGCCACCACCAAGCAGGTGCTGGATCTCCTGCTCAACAGGTACGGTGATCTGTGACCTGCGGCCGCGAGATAACTGGGTCATAAGATGATGAGAGGGAGAGAATGATGTGTATTTTTTCAGGGTTTTGTTTAATTTTTTAGCCACGTTAGCAGAATGACTTAAGGAGTGACAGTGTTGGTCTTTCATTCAGGCTTCCTGTCAGTCGGTACTGGATATTTTTACCTCTTTAAAACGATCTAAGACGGAAAAATCAGTCTTTAGGTTGACCTGCTCACAGCTCCAGACTGCAGTCATTCATAACGAGCTAGACGGGAGCTTTACACCCTGAATACTGTGGCTGTTGGGTCTTTAAATGATTTTCATTGTTTTTTTATTCCTGTCAGAAGCTACAAAGTTTTAAACCAACTGTTTTTTTAGCTGCTTTGGCTTTCAAATAATTCATTGCATAGATGAGATTGAGGTAACATTGCCATGTAGCTGCCCCACAGTTTAGTAGCAAGTATAGAAAGTTAACAGAAAACCGTAACATCATCCTGAATGATGACTTCATGGTTCCTCAGGCATCGTTTCTTCAATCGTTTACTCCTTATTCCTTAACACGTAACACCTAACAGGATTTTTGAATAGCTGGAAATGTAGTTTCTATTTTGGTCTTAATTGGCAGAAATGCGTCAAACAAACTTTTGTTGATTACTTGTAATGACGTTTGTAACGACTGAGTCAACTATTAACAGTGAACATCCTGGTGACTCTCACATCTCTGTTATAATTATAATTTTATTGCACATTTTTGGTCATATTTTATGAATGCATTTTTTTACAATATAATCACAATTTAAAGCTGCCTGTTGAAGACATCATATATAATGAATGTAAGAACAGATTAATTTCATACCTGAACAGGCAACATGCATTTTTAAAAATGTTTTTTCAACTATTAAACTTCCTTTTTTGTTTTCTGTTTCTTTTTTTTCCTTTACAGTTATTGTATTATATTATTATATTGTATTTTTTTATTTCCATATATATGCTTTGGTTTCATATAAACATATTTCTATATTTTGTTTATACCTGTTTTGTACTGTGGAAAATGTCAAACTAATTTTTTTTCGTGACATTTCTAAAAATCTTGTCAGGTCTCAAATGTTAACTGCAGCATTTACAAAAGTTTTTTCTGCATGCAACAAAGAATAAACATGAGGTTTGTCATTCCCACAAGAAATATCTGTTATTTAGAGAAAGTTGAACCTTTTAAAAGCACACTAGGTGTGTTTTTACACGCTGTGCACATGGAGGTTCTCTTTATTTCAGGTTCAGTGCATGAAATGTTCAGAATTTTTTTTCTGTATATCAAAATTTGAATGTTGTATTTGCTGTTGTAGGTATGCCAAGCTCCAAAACGTGCCTGCAGCTACAGCACACAGAGTCTCCCAGGACGACTGCACAGAGCTGAGAAAGTAAGCCTGCGGTGTCGAGCTGCCAACATTAATCACTGAGCTTCATCCCACTCCTTCCCGGGTTTAAGGGATATCAGCAGAGTTTTTCAGCCGGTTATTTTTCTTTGCTGGACACCTGTCAGATGGGAGGAGGGTCATGAACTGATAAAACTGTAATATATCACAGACAAAGAAAACACTGGAGCTGTTATTGCCCTTTTTAGCTTCAGTTTCACTAAAACAGCTCTTAAGCATTGCTAGCGTTCACCTTCAGATTAGTGTGCTTCTTTAAAATGTTTCTGTTCTTTTCAGCAGCTTGTTAAAACACAGAGAGCAGCTGCCATGCTAGCAATGTTAGCATTTTGAGCAGCTGCCATGCTAGCAATGTTAGCATACACTTCATTTAAATTAAGGGTTATAAGTAGCTGTTGTGTTGGAAATCCCCCTTGAAACCAAGACACAACTAGTTTCAATCTCAACATCACAGTTTTAGCATTTTCAGTTAAGTTTTTAAAATACCTTCTTCCTTAATGCAAATAAGCACAGTGAGCTTTAGCTTAATGCTAGAATAAGATATTTTTGGATTCAGGAGAAATGGCTGTAAAACATTGTTACAATGCAAAAGCAACAATTTGATATTTTGTTGTACCTTCATTTAAAATCACTTGTTTCATTTTGTTTTTCACTTTTAATATTCATCTTTAGCACAACGACACCGAGAGCTAAAACTAGATGCTAACAGTAGCTCAGAAGTAGCTTGTTAGCATGGCTGAAGTTTTGTTTTAACTGGACACAGAGCCTCATATTCTCCATTATTTGCTGTTTAATTCACTCCAAACAGGCAACGTACAGACTGTACAGACATTCCCTGTATGTTAGTGTGTGTGGAGTCTATCTGTGCTGGTCTCAAAACATACCAGTAACTCCAGTTTGTTTTCCTCCACAAGTGTTTTCATTCACTTAAAATGTGATTGTCAGCTTATGCAGACACATCATTTCTCATCCACTTGTGTCTTTGCGTCGCATTCACACCACCTCTAAAATTCATTTTGTGCTCAGTTTGAACACACCTTAACAAACAGACAGTAGCAGCGTCGTATGTTATTTATCTGTAAGGCTCCACTTCTGCTCGCTGGTCACATATAAATACAGAACTTACAATGTCAGGTAAGGTCAGGTCTTTTGAAAAAGGGATCCTGATCTCAATGAGACTACCAGTTTAAATAAATAATTGAAAAAATGAATAAAAATGATGCATTTTAAATTGTTTTTAACAAGTAAAGCAGCTCTAAATCAGAACATTTCTTTAGTATTTACATTCTCTGCAACACCAACATGTTCATGTTGAGTTTTATATTATCATTTCTTTAATTTCCGTCTTTTAAACGTTGTTTCTCCGTCGTGTCGCAGCACTGTTTCGTCCATCCTGGGCGCGTGGTTGGACCAGTACTCCGAAGACTTCTGGACTCCACCGAACTACGACTGTCTGCACCAGCTCATGTCCTACCTTCGCCTGCACTTCCCCGGCTCGGACCTGGAGCGCCGCGCCCGTAACCTGCTGGCCCACTTCCACCGCCGACAGCAGTGTGAGCCTGATCCTGATGGTATGAAGGACAGGACAGGAGAGGGACAACAGGGCAGGGACTGCCAGATGTGTTTTCATGTTGAGAGTTTGATTAAAATCTTTTTATTCGGCGAGTTTGAACAGTTTGTCCTCACACGTGGACGACTGCACTTTAGCTGTAGACACAACGTCAGCTCACATGTTGTAAAGAACAGTTTGGTCGTGCGAGTGATAAGAAGTAGTTGACAGTCACCATCAGCACACGGTTATTTTGAGCACTTGAGTGAAATGTTGAAATCTGGCGGGGGGGGAGGAAGTGAAAAGGTCGGAAACAAGATGAGATATTAAAACGGAAGAAGTGCAGGAACCGTGTTATAGGTTGAGCTCAGGTTGATGCTGTGTTGTAAAAAAGATGTTTTTGTGTGTGTTTTTTTTTAAAAATATCTCCAGGGGAACACATCGGCTGCCCTTTTGCCACGCAGGAAGAGAGCGGCTTTGAGGACGAGCTTCCTGCTTTTAGTTTCCTGTCGTTTGACCCCATCATGGTGGCGGAGCAGTTCACGCTCATGGACGCGGTGAGGATGTTTCCCTCAACTTACCTCGACACCACACCGTGTCTCTTTTGAGCCAGACAGACAGTCAGTCTGGCGTTCAGGTTATATAATAATAGGAGGGGCGGGTTTTAAAACTGATGATAATAATATTGGAACAATAAACTGATGATATCAGGTTTGAAAGCAACAGTTTTCTTAACATTAAATCTCACAGACGTCTAAAAGTTTACAAGTATCCAATGAAAAGTTTGCAAATCACAAAAACCTTTTCTTTCTTTCTTTCTTATTATCAGAGTTACTTCTTTTCATGATGCAGTTTCAGCTGGGACCAGAGTTAGAGTCAGAGTCCCAAACAGCCTTTTAAACCACATTTTTAATGCACAAAGTGACCAAATGAATGATTTTTAAATCCACCATCAATGAAGGCTTTTAAAGAGGTGCTCCATTGTTTTAATATCACATATCTATCTATCTACATATCAGCAAACTGACTTTTATGTGTAAAAATTGGCGTAGTTACCTTTTAAAACTGTCCCTTCTTAAAAACCACGTAGTCTAACTCACTTAAAACTATATTTAAACACTGTATTCATACTTTTTTTAATTAATTATCCGCATTTCTCTTCATCACAGATCATCACACTCTCTCTAAACACATTTTATAGATCATTTATACAACTTTCTGGCATTTATCTGTTTTTTTTTATGAATCATTAATGTCTCTAAATCTGTTAATTTCTGTTTTACTTGCATACACATCATCACCAGTATGACCCGTTCCAGTTTAGACAGAGAACCTGCATGACTATGTACACATCCCATCATTTCTCAGCCCAATTTGCACATTTTTTTGTAATCTAGAGCTTCAACGATAAGACTATTTACTATTTTGATAATCAATTAATTGTTTTCAGTCATTTTTTTAAGAAAAAATTCAAAAATTCTCTGTCTCCAGCTTCTTAAATGTGAATATTTCTGGTTTCTTCAGTCCTCTGTGATAGTAAACTGACAGTAAACTCTTGCCGTTAGCAGATGAAATGTTATTGGCTCTAATCCCGAAGCAGAAATAACCACCTGCTGATGTCACCTTCCAGAGAGCCACAGCAGACATCACACGTCTTTATTTAATTATTTCATCACGGCAGCTGCTTTCACAGGCTGAGTAATTCTCCTAATGACCAGTAAACTGACCTTTTATGTGTGTGTGTGTGTGACATCGGTGGAGTCTCTCTTTAAAAACTGTTCCAGATTGAAACAACATGATCACATGGTCTAAATCACTCAAAACACGCCTTGAAATACATTATCCACATCTCATCCACACTCGCTCCAAACACTACTGGACATTTATGATGCTGCTTTATAGAGCATTTATATGATTATCTGTTAATGTCAGTTTTACTGGCATACACTGGATATATTTGTGTATATTTGAACATCTTATTGTTGCCATTATTGTCCTATTTCAGTCCTATTTGACTTTTATACTGTATGTTTTTATCCATTACAGTGAAAATGTACTTGTACGTTTGCATGTCTCATATCATTACACCTCTAATGTGAATTCCCAGCTGAAAAAAAAACACTATTTTCTCTCCGTTTAACTTTTATTCTCATCTTATTTTACTTTATTTTGTTTTTATTTAACTACCGACGTTTAGCTGGTGTGATTTCCTCTGTACGCTGCCGCATCGACACGTGAGTTTCTCTCAGGATTAATAAAGTATTTATCTGTCTCTATTTCCGTCCAGGATCTGTTTAAGAAGGTGGTGCCCTACCACTGCCTGGGGGGGATTTGGTCTCAGCGAGACAAGAAGGGGAAAGAGCACCTGGCTCCCACTATCAGAGCCACTGTGGCCCAGTTCAACTCTGTCACCAACTGTGTCATCACCACCTGCCTGAGCAACCCGACGCTGAAGCCCAACCAGAGAGCCCGGCTGCTGGAGAGATGGATAGACGTGGCCCGGGTGAGCAACCGCAGATTGGTTTATTTGCACTTAGAAATGAATTGATGTCAGTTTGTCGTGTCTCTCTCTCTGACCGGATCGTTGTTCCTGTTGTGTTCAGGAGTGTCGGATTCTGAAGAACTTCTCCTCGCTGCGAGCCATCCTCTCCGCCCTGCAGTGCAACGCCATCCACCGCCTCAAGAGGACCTGGGAGGAAGTGTCACGGTAGGTTTTTTTTAAAACTCCGATGAAATCCACGTAGCGCTGACGATACAAAAGTCAGCCTGTAACTAACAGCGGCGGGTTTCCGTTTTCTTTCTTTCTTTCCTCACCAACCTCTGCGTCGGTCCGCAGGGAGAGTTTCCGCACCTTCCGCGAGCTGTCCGAGATCTTCTCAGACGACAACAACTACTCTCTCAGCCGAGAGCTGCTGGTGAAGGTGGGTCACACTGAAATGATTGACCCCCAAACAAGCAGACAACAAGTCCTCAAATACAAAAATATAAATCACATGTTGAAGCTTGTTAAAAATTCTAAATATGATTTTTCTGTTTGAAAATTAGGTCAAACCAGTTTTACTCACAAATCAAATCAAATCAAATTTATTTATAAAGCACATTTAAAAACAACAACAGTTGATCAAAGTGCTGCACAATCATGATAACAAAGGCCATGAAACAACACAAAAAAGACACTGAATCTTATATTATAATAATAACTAATATTATATAGATATTGTGATATCTTTATTGTACTATCGAGATACTGTAGTTCTTAGAGTGAGCGCTGCTTACACACAGATTGCAAACACCTCATTTCACGGAAAACTGTAAATTTCAGTCAGTGTCCTACAGGTTAGTTAAATGTGTCAAAGGTGGAAATGATCTCATCTCAAGTCTCATCTTGCATGTTAGAAATCTGCTTTGTCAGTTGATTCATTCAAGAAGCTCGAGCAACAGTTCGACCTGCAGTTAGCAGCTGGAAATATTTAGTCACAACTCATCTCTACGTAACAACTGGTTTGTGTGATGCAACCAGCGATGTGTAAATCTGCACGTTATGAACGAGGCTAACGGGCTCCAGAGCTTTAACAGCCTTACAGTAGACATAACAATATATCGAAGTGTACCTTAAATTATCAGATAATAAGATAGAGGAGTGCCAGAAAGAGAAGTATGTAGTTTCTCCCTGAAACATCTTCATGTCTGTTGAGGAGTGATATTTGACTCTAATGCGTCCTTATTTATCAAACAAACCAATTAATCAATCTACATGAGTTATATAACGGCTACGCGTGGCCGTGGAGCAGCAGGGCAGCAGGATGTACCCGTCCCACCTCTGGACTTCCTCACATCTGACTCAGTACAGCTGCAGAGAAACATCCTGCACGGCAGAAACACCTTGTTACCACGGTGACGGTTTGGATCACAGCATCCATATATCACCCGTGACGACCCGGGTGGGCTCCGTGCACAGCTGACAGATCGCTGTCATCGTTAACGTGATTTACGGAGTTAAACGCAGAAAGGTGTCGACACCCGCTGAGTGTTTTGCAGCACGTAGTGACGCACTCGGGACGAGATCAGCAGGAGATGACAGTGACTGTACAGGAAATGAGACGACAGATTTACGTGTTACATATACTGCTGTTGTCATAATAAGCTAAATATTAACACTGAAAAAGGATCAATTTGATCTATTTTATGTAGTTTTTTTGTATTTTTGAATCTATTTCATCTGTGTTATTACTACATTTTACTCATTTTTATTTCCAGTGTGCATTAGTCTCAAATTGTTCCACTGTTTACATTTGCGTCGTCATCTGTAAAGCACTTTTAACTCCACTAACCTGTAGGAAGATGTTATTCAGATGAAGTAAAAATAGTCTTGAACATGAGAACTCGACTCAAACCCACGTTAACTTGTTTATAAGTTGGTCACACGTGCAAAATGTGGAACTTACAAACATGCATTTATTGGGGACTACTTTCAGCGGTGGATGAATCTACATTTAGTGCTCTTGTGTGTATTTCTGGCAGCCGGACGGTGTGTGTGTGTGTGTGTGTGGAGGGGGGATTAAGTCAAAATAAACTGCAGTGTGTGTTCATGTTAATGAAGGAACATGTCAGCCAGTGTTTTTAAGAGCTTTTGGATAAAAACTGAAGCTCTACGGCACAGAGGAATAAGATATATCAGGCTTGTTAGTAGGATCAGATCATTGGTTTAAAGAATATCACCAGCTGTACAGTTTAAAGAAGCCTTATAAGGTATAAATCAGTAATAAAACAGTTCAGATGTGTACAGATCTGTAAATAAACACATCTCTGATCTCGTCTCTACGACCTTTTTATAAACCTGAGACGTTTACTGATGTAACGTTTCCTCCGAGGGAATCCCTGCTGACGTCAAAGGGAGGAAACCTTCTTTGGCAGGTGTAGATAACAGCTCTGACCCGATTCGTGTGTAAAAGAGCACCTCGGGGCGTCTCCTCTCTCTCTCTCTCTCTCTCTTCGCTCTATCAGCTCAGGCCAGGCCGCCGTCACTCAGCTCAGTCAGCTCGGGTTACACGAGGGGCTGCGGGAGGCCTCTCAGCGTTACATCACCGAGGAATGTGACTGGGAACGCTCAGAGGTGGATTTTTCTCTCACATTTTCTCAGACTCGCAGCGAGAACTGTGTCGAAGGAAAAGAGGGTCACGCTCTGTAATTACAGTCATCCCGAAAGACTTTTAGAGACTTTTTGTGTTGGTTTAGGGCCAAAAAAGTACTCAGGAAATGAAAAAATATGTAAACACAGCGACATGTTAAAAGAGCAGGTTCAGTGTGGGTCAGTTAATGATGCCAGAAGCTTTTGGAAGACTTGTAAGCTGAATTAAAAAAAAAAAAAAAGTTCCATGTTGCTTAATAACCCCAAAAAGACCTGAACACTGATCCTCTGACTCTGGAACATCGAGGCCAGCTGCACGCTCTGGCTGCACAAACAATAATAACATCAGATCCTTTCTGTTAGGAAAAACAGTGACTTCAGTTGTTTTTTTTTTTAACGCAAAATCTGCCATTTAATTCATGCATCCACTAATATAGTATCAGATTTAAAGGGCAACTCCACCAGTTTTACAGGACGATGTTTACAGCTTGTTTATCTCAGCTTTGGCTCGGAAAAGTTTCTCACAGAAAACCTGTTTTTGAAACATGAGAGCGTTTATGAGGCAGGAAGAATAAAAAGCTGCTGAGTTGCATTATGGGAAATGTAGGATATAGTGTTTTTGGATTTTGATGCATATAAAGGGACTGAAATTCATGATGTTTTGACGTTGCTGCTTCAACTCGCACCAGTCTTTTCTAGTGTCTCTCAGTTTTTGTGCTGTACTACATTGCTGGGTAACCACATCAGGAAGTTATAAGCTGTTAAAGTCAACGCTGCCATCTGCCTGTTGATTTTACTGTTTTCCTCATTGTGGTTTCAGAACTTTTTGTGACTTTTATTTCTAGGAGTCGGCCTGTTAATATTTACTGTCAAATTAGCAACAGAGTGAGCGCGATCTTTTGTTTATGAAAACGTTGGATATTAGGAAATTAGGCATTATTGATATATATTTTTTTGTATTGTTTTGGTACGTGATAAAGGTCATGTAGGTAAATATACCAGCAATAAGAAAGAGAAGAAGAGACACCCACCGACACACCTGTTACACATTCAAACGTGGTGACATATTTTTGCAGTTAAATGAGGTATTTAAAAAAAGTCTAAACTGTTTTGCAGCTGCACCAGTTTTAAAAACTGACACTCATGGAAAATTGTCAAATATCAGTTTCAGCCTTTAGAAAAACATGCTGTTACATGTTTTTATTGTTTTAATGAAGGACTGCAGGTGAATTATGAGGAATATTTACACCAGATTTGACAAATTGCAGTATATTTCTGTGTTTTTTGTGTGTATTTAACGAGGATGGACTGTCTGTTTTTATTCTATAGGAGGGCACTTCCAAGTTCGCCACTTTGGAAATCAACCCCAAACGAGCTCAGAGGAGACACCAACAGCAGAGAGACCTGGTCAGTCCAACAAACAAACAACACTTTCTGATGACTAACTTTCCTCACAGAGGGGTTATTTTCATCATCAGTGATCCAAACATTCACACACATTCAGCCCCCCGGCAGCTGCCTCGTAACACTGAGATCATTAAGCAGTTTCTCCTGCAGCATCAATATTAGACCAACAGCTCCATCTAGTGGCAGCGGAAGTCACTGCGGTCTGTCCAAATCTGAGGAGAAACAGACGATATGCTGCAAATTCAGCCTGTTATTTTAG
The DNA here is from genome assembly GCF_910596095.1 of Thunnus maccoyii. Taxonomy (NCBI): domain Eukaryota; kingdom Metazoa; phylum Chordata; class Actinopteri; order Scombriformes; family Scombridae; genus Thunnus; species Thunnus maccoyii. Next base: position 4,000,953 of record NC_056541.1, on the reverse strand, counting down.
AGATAAAACTCTTACAGTTAATGTTTGGGTAACTGGCTTTTGTCTGATACATTCTACGTAAAAATGTCTCTATGAATCTCAGTTTTCCAGCCTCCATGTTAACCTCTGATTGTTCCTCTGTGATCAGGGAGTGATGCAGGGCACGATTCCCTACCTGGGCACCTTCCTGACGGACCTGGTGATGATGGACACTGCCATGAAGGACTACACTGAGGTCAGACTGCTGTGAAGCATGATTTTATACTGTGATAAGTTTTTTTTTCTCATCTACTTTGACAGATTATTATGTTTTTACTGTCACTCATGTTTTTTTTGTGTCATATTTCAGGGTGGTCTGATCAACTTTGAGAAGAGAAGAAAGGTAAATTTATTTTCTTGTATATAACGATTAGTCAATTAACTGATTAGTTGCCAACTATTAAATTAATCACCAACTATTTTGATAAGCAATTAATCATTTTGAGTCCAAATTCTCTGATTCCAGCTTCTCAAATGTGAATATTTTCTGGTTTCTTTAGTCGTCTATGACAGTAAACTGAATATATTTGAGTTGTGGACAAAACAAGACATTTGATGAAACAGTTATCAACATTTTTCACCATTTTCTGACATTTTATGGACCAAAAAACTAATCAATTAATCAAGAAATAAAACCACCAATCACCAACCATGTGTAGGTGAAAGATAGAGGAAGCATATCTGAGCTCAAGCAGACAAAAACAAATCAGACGAATCAAAATCTGACAACTAATTTCTTTTCCTTCCTGTTTCTCTGTTTCTCGCTCTGCTCTCTACCTGCAGGAGTTCGAGGTGATCGCTCAGATCAAACTGCTCCAGTTGGCCTCCAACAACTACAGTTTCACTCAGGACAGCCACTTCAGAGAGTGGTTCGCAGGCGTGGAGAAGCTCAGCGAGGCCGAGAGGTCAGTCACTTTCACTTTTTCATTCAGTATCAACACCATCACTTCATCATCATCATCATCATAGAGCGATGACTCAGCGCGCGGGGTCGTGTTCAGTTTGTCGGCATATCGGTGCAGGATGGAAACGACAGCATGGCTCTGAATAACAAGACTGTGAGATGAGTTTAAATTAACGTCGTCTTCGTCCTGACATTCTCTTCCTGCAGCTACAATCTGTCCTGTGAGATCGAGCCTCTGTCGGAGTCGGCCAGCAACACACTCAGAGCCAAGAAAAACGGAGGAATCATGAAACGCTGGAGCGAGTAAGTGACCAAAACCGAGACAGAGATCTGCAACTGCTGATCTGAGACAGAAACAAACATTTCATAATGTTGCACAACTTATAAATGTATATTATAATCACTAATAATCATAACATACAGCAAAATTAATGCAGATTGAGCTCAACAACACACACATTTCTAATATTATATATACTTGTCTGTCCTTCTGTTGTGTTATTCTTTCTGATCTTCTGTTATTTTCTCATCCTCTCCAGCCGGCAGCTGACGGAGGCCGGCTCCAGCGGCGCTCCAGGCTCTCATTCCAAGTCCTTCGACCACTCCCACTACAGACCGTACCAAGGAGGCGGCGGGGACAGCGGCGACGCCCTCAGCGTCACCTCCGTCAGCTCCAGCGGTTCAGACCTGGAGGACGTGAACGCTAGCTTCCTGTCCGATTCCCCCGAGGGACACGAGAGGAAGGTGAGGAGGAAAGATGCAAGAAAGAAGTCACCACAAAAATCTACCAAGATTCTGGTATTTTATACGAAATACAAGAACATTTTACTGGTTATTATGTGACTGTTTATGATTGGATTGATTTAAAATCGGGTAACAATTCATATTTTCCACTTTCTCTGATTGCTTCGTTCACCTGTGTGACTTCCTGGTGTTTCTGTTTTTTTGTCCCTCTCAAGACGTCGACACCCTCAGTGAAACTTTCTGTCTCTGCTTTGGGGAGAGAAGCTCCACCAGCAGATACGACCTCAACGGTAACAGAATGTTTTTTTTTTTATTTAATTTGTATTTTAATTAAAAGAAAATGAAACAGACATAAAATAACTTGAAAACTGAAGAAAAGCAGTGTTGTTGCTGCTGCCCTCTCTGTAGTTAGAAGTAACTATGCTGAACAGTGATACACCTGTACATCACTGCAGCAAGGTGAGATGTTAAACCACTGGAGGTCAGCAAACACAAGGATTTCTGGGTTTTTTAACTCTTTAAAATCTAATCAAGGACGCTCATAGATAGTTAAAAACAAACTTTACCATGTTTAACCAAATATGATGAGAAGAGCTTAAGGTAAGATTATTTTATATGCTTCAGAATGCTCAATATGTCCAAATAAAACAACACTTGTTTTGATTAGTCTTTTAAGTCATTTATCAGGCAAATATACAAAACATTTCCTGGTTCCAGCTTCCCTAATGTGAGGATTTGCTGTTTTTCTCTGTTATATATCATTATAAATTAAATATCTTTGGACTTGTGCTTGCAGCAAAAAAAACAGATCAATGAATAATTAAATAATCTACTCTAACAATAACCCCAAACCTAACAATAACCCTAATCCTAATTATAACCCTATCCTAACAATAACCCTAACAATAACCCTAATCCTAATTATAACCCTATCCTAACAATAACCCTAACAATAACCTTAATCCTAATTATAACCCTATCCTAACAATAACCCTAATCCTAATTATAACCCTATCCTAACAATAACCCTAACAATAACCCCAAACCTAACAATAACCCTAATTCTAATTATAACCCTATCCTAACAATAACCCTAACAATAACCTTAATCCTAATTATAACCCTATCCTAACAATAACCCTAAACCTAACAATAACTCTAATCCTAATTATAACCCTATCCTAACAATAACCCTAATCCTAATTATAACCCTATCCTAACAATAACCCTAACAATAACCCCAAACCTAACAATAACCCTAACAATAACCCTAATCCTAATTATAACCCTACCCTAACAATAACCCTAACAATAACCCTAAACCTAACAATAACCCTAATCCTAATTATAACCCTACCCTAACAATAACCCTAACCCATAACCCTAATCCTATCTACTACTGTAAACTCACCTGCCGCTTTGCTCTGCTGTTGTTCAGTTCTGGGAGTGCACGTCGCTGTCGTCTCTGGACACCTCGGGGATGGGCTCCAGCTCCGGTTCGGCCTCCGGTTCCAGCAGCGCCTCCTCCTCCTCCGTCTCCTCCTCCACCCCGCTGTCGGCCTCCCGCTCACACAAACGCTCGGTGTCGGCGGTGTCGAACTACTCGACTCTGTCGCTGCCGCTGTACAACCAGCAGGTGGACGACTGCTGCATCATCAGGGTCAGCCTGGACGTGGAGAACGGCAACATGTACAAGAGCATCCTGGTGAGGAAACGGAGAGGGCCGATTCTCTCTAAAAATATATATTTAATTTACAAAAACAGTTCATAGTAGCACGTTTGAGTATTAAATATAAGACTCTTTATCTTTATCAGCAAGCTGCTTCTGCATTAAAGCTGACAAACAAACATTATTAGTAAATATCAGTAATATGTGATAAACATAAACAAGATTGTTCTTATTTTAATGAATGAATTTAATGAATTAATCAATACTTAACTTACTTACTTACTTAAAAACATGATCAAATTACTGTGTAGTTGTGACAGTTTATATAAATTTTACATTTTCTATCAAATATTCAGTTTAGTATCACTCTGGCAGATTTTGGGACAAAGCAAACTCCAGTCTTTGGTGTTCCTCAGAGATCTCATTATCTCTGAAACTCACAACTCAAAGAATAAAAACTCGAGTATTTGATTAGTTCTCTGAGGAGTCACTTGTACAGAAGACACAAGAATACTGTATAACTCACATGATATTTTAGTTTTCAGCCTCTTTAAGTGTCGTGAAAGTCAGAAACGGATCTGGTTTCAATGTCCTTTCAACATGTTGTGAGAATTCCTTTAATTTCACTCAATGTTCATAAACAGGTTTGATGTTTCTCTCACGATTCAGGTGACGAGTCAAGATAAGACTCCAGCCGTCATCAGGAAAGCCATGATCAAACACAACCTGGATCGAGAGAAGACCGAGGAATACGAGCTGATGCAGAAAATCTCCGAGGACAAAGGTAAAAAAAAACAAAAAAAACAAAACACTGTTTGTCTCGACACAGATGTGACGAGAGTTCTGCAGACAGTCAGAGAGAAGAAGAAATAAATTCTGTTTATTTATTTTCAAATGTAAATTATTAAGAAATTTCTGTCTTTCTCTGTGTGACTGGGCCATTTGTCCACACATGTCATCAGATCAGGTCTTAAAGACATTCAACTCTCTCAAATCTTATAAATACAAACTGTTTAAACAGTTTTTTTTTTATTGGTCATTAATAGTCATTGAAAAGAAGGTTAATAAAATTTTGTTGCACATGTTTTATGATGTTTTCTGCAGCTGCGGTCATGAAGAATCTCAATCTGATACCAGGAAACTGGTATGATGTGATCCTCTAGAGAGACGACTCCTCACTCGGTTACAGTTGTTGTAACTATGGAAACGGATCTGTTTTGACTCACTACATGTTGTTTTCTTTTCTCTCTCCTGTCTCGCAGAGCTTCGGATCCCAGACAACGCCAACGTCTTCTACGCCATGAACTCCACTGCCAACTACGACTTTGTGCTGAAGAAGCGCGGCCCGACCAGGCCGGTGCGGGCCAAGAACGTGGCCAGTTCGACGCTGCCTCGCATGAAACAGAAGGGACTGAAAATCGCTAAAGGGATTTTCTGAGGAGAAAACGCGCCACTTCCTGCCCCAACTCCCACCTACCCTCTCACCCCCCCCCCGTTGCCAGTCTCCGCTCCTCAGAAGAGACGTTTCTGTTTCAGGTCCGTCGGAGGCCAACTAACCTGAAGTATCTGAGTTTTGGTAGCGACTGGATGAACACTGAGATGCCAGAGGAGATAGCAAAGCAACCTTCCTGTGGGTTCACGGGAAGCAGAGGAGCACCTTAGCCGCGTCGCGTCATCAGGACCCTCCGGTGGACGTTAAAAGGCTGTCGCGGGAAACTTCCTGATAGTTTCCAGAAGAGGCTGCGGAAGAGTTCATGGAAACCAAAGGATATCGTTTTGTAGGGAAAAAGGAAAAAAAGCTGCGTCGGTTTGAAATATCACGCGGCTGGTTGGGAAAAAAGCAGATTCATTTCATTTCCATCATCTTTTGTTTACAACTGTTTACATCTTAACATCACCTGGTCAGCTTTCAAACATTTTAGTTTCACGCACTTTCAATTTAAAGCATTTTTTTTAATTCCCACGATCCCCCCCCCCCCCCCCGGTAGCCTTTAGGTTACTCTTCAGTCTTCATGCACGCCCCCTACTGGCATGGAGTGTACATAAACGGACAATACGAAGCCGCAGCGAGCGCGCGCACACACAGATGTGTGTCCCAGCTGGGTGTTCGAATGTGTTTCTATTTTTTCAGGGAACTTTTTGTTGTGAGTGTACCATCGCCTTTACCGTCTCACCCCTCCCCCCCCCACCCCCCCCCCGAGGTTTCCTGATGTCGGAAGTGTTTTGTGGGACCGCAGCACTGAACGTTTTGTTCTCCGCCGGACAGCCGGGACTCGTTTAAAAAAAAAAACACCGGCGACGCTGACGTGGACGGACCTTTTAAACTTCTGAACGCTGCCATGTTAAAAAAAAAAAAAAAAAAAAACCCACAAAAAAAAAAGGTCTGAAAAGTGGTCTGAAATGGAGACATTGTGTCAAAATCCAGTGGGCACAGCCATGAGTCACATGCCACTGTTTTCTTTTTTTTTTAATTTTTTTTTTTTATTATTATTATTATGAATCGTAACCACTACACCAGGAAGGATGTGGCGGTCTTTAACTCGCACTTGACCGAAGACAAAAACGTTCCTGAGAGGAGAACAAGTGAGCTGAAAACAAAAAAAAAAAGACTGAGTGTATATAAATATCCATTAACACCGACTGTGCAGTATATTCTTTTGAAATGGACCATGAGATTTTTGTTAATAGAATCGTCACGAGATATTGACTTTTTTTTTTTTGTTTTGTTTTATTTGTTTTGTACATTTTTTTTTTGCATCTCTCTGCTCTGACATGGTGCTGCTAATTATCTTTCTGAGGAGGTCGAACAAGCTGCACCACTCTCTCTCTCTCTTTACTTCCTGACCGCCGGCCGCCATGTTGGAAGACGACAGAAACATCTTTTTTTTTCCTAACGTACGGAAGCTCAAATCTGCCAAGAAAAGACAAAAAAAAAAATTTAATATTTGAATGAAAGTAAAATTAGTGGATAATTAATAAGAAACTTAATACATAAAAAACTAACATTTTGTCTTTTCCTGGAATAAATTGGTTTCCATAAATCAGCGCAAAACTTAAAAATATTTAATTTAATTAAATTTGACCGTATTCTTTCAAGAGTAAAAGTGTTCAGTGATACTCAAACTTTTTTTTTTTTTGGAAGAAGCCTCAAAAATGACAATTTTACCATCTACAGTAAGGCACCAAAAGCAGACTTTTGAAGTAAAGGTAAATACACTAATTGTATATATTCAAATTAATTATTATATATTAGGATAAATGTTTTCAAGGGGTTCCCAAAAAGTCTTTAAAACATACAGAAACATCCAAAATTTAAAACAAACTTGATGTAACAGCAAACCGATGTTTTGATTTAACCCCCGTGGTTCAGTTCTCATTCTTACAACATGGCGGCTCTTCCTTCATATCCATCAGTAACCGCTCTCCGAATGTGCCATGACAGGCCTGTGATGCGGACGCTCACCCGCCGCGTCCCGCTGATTTATCCAGCAGGACGTTTTTTTCTCGCGCGGTGTCGTCCGCCGGTGATGATGACGGCAGCAGAGTCTTTTCCTCTCCGGCTGTAACATGTACTTTGATGAATTCCAGATCTGGAAAACTAGTCAAAAAAAAAAAACTCGTCAGAATAAAGAGAAGCTCCTTTAAATGTTAAAACCTGGAGTCTGGAGAAAACGTGTGCAGGAGTCCAGATGAACGACAGTGACGCTGCACACGACTCTTCTCTCTTTTCTCTGTTTCTCTTTAAAGGGAAAATCCAACCTGAAAACATCTCATCACTGTTTTTATATAAAAAAAAGCTGTTTTTGGTGACGTACTTTCCACTGTTTTGGGTCCATTTTGGTGTATTTCTTTAGTTCCTGTGGATACGAATCCTAACAGCTAGAAAATCAACATCAACACTGATTTTAAAGGGCTTCAGTTTCTCTCTGCTTTCACACATAACATTTATTTATGTGAACAATTAATCTAGTCTTTTTATTTTAGTCTCTAAGATGTTAGAAAATAGTGAAAGTGCTTCCCAGAGCACAAGGTGGCTTCATATGGAAGTTTTTGCCCGACTAGAGAGAGTTGAGTTTATTTATTTACACTGGTTTAAATCAAACAAATACACACAAACAAGAAAAAAAATCTACATGCAGGAAGAGGAATAATAATAATATGTATACATACAAACTAATATGATTATTAAACCAGAATTAAAGTGTTTTTTTTTAATATTCTCTAAAGGATAATTAAGAATCCATATGTCAATCTAAATATTAGGACTACAACTAACGAATATTTTCATTATTGATTAGTCTGATGATTATTCTGGTCTATAAAATGTCATAAAACGGTGGAAAATGTTGAAAATGTTTCCCAAAACCCAAAATGCAACCTCTAATATATTACTCAACGTCCCTTTTGTCCCGACCGAACAAGCCACAACCCAAAGATATTCAGTTAGATTTTTTTTTTTTTTCTTAATTGATTCATAGCTGGGAGTCATTTTTTTATCAAAATAGTTGCAGATTAATTTTCACTTGATCGAGCAGTTTAAACAGTTAAATCGACTGATCCCTGCAGCAGTTTTGCCGTTAATCGATTACCAAAATTGCTTCAGATTAATCGACTTTCAACTCTAATGAAGTGCCGTTGCACAGCATTCTGGGAAACGTAGGAAATCACCAATTAAAGGAAAGTGTGTTCACCAAAACAAACAAACAAACGCTTGAATCTCTACGGTTGGATTTTTCCTGACGAGTCGTTCATATCACCGCAGAACAGAAACACTACATTTGCCTGGATTGCACTGCAACCATGTTTTGCCTTTTTTTTTGTTGTTGTTGTTGTTGTTATTGTTGTCGTTGTTGTTGTTGTTATTTTCACCTGCATGAAGTTCATAATTCTCTTTAACGATCAAATGAATGAAGCGCCGTGATTGGACCGAGGGGGAGGGGGGGGGCGGGGAAGGGGAAACAGCCTGCGAAAGCAATATACGGTGAGGAGCGGCGAGCGGGGGGGGGGGGGGGGGGGGGGGGGGGGGGATCAGCGGCTGTCGTGAATGTTGTTCGTAAACACTGTGACCTTCGACCCCTTTCACTCCCCCCCCCCCCCCACCCCCCCCCTCTCTCTCTGCCTGTCTTTTTTTGATCGGCGGCGTCACGTCGAGCACTGTGAACAAAAAAAAAACAAACAAAAAAAAAGGATAAAATGTCTTGTTTCCCCTTAATGGTGTCAGTAGTGAATCCCTGGTGACAGGCGTTGACCCTACATGTGCCAAAAATATGAAGGAAAGAGAGAAAAAGGTTTAACAGGCTTTCACAGTGTGAAAAAAATCAAGTTTGTATGTTTACTTGTTGTCGCATTTTTCTGAAAAACAAACACAAAAAAAAAAAGGGTGAGAACACTATTTAAAAAACAAAAAAAAACCAAACAAAAAAAAAATAAAACAGTTGTTACAGAAGCCAGTGTCGCCTCCCTGTGGAGAATTAGACTAGCATCCAAGAAACTTGAAACTAAGACGTTTGTGAGATGAAGTGCAGATGAAGCCGTCGTAGAAACCGCTCACGTGTGTCCGTATATCTGTCAGATCTTTCAGGAGCAAAAATTTTAAAACCCGGAGCATCTCCGCCTCCAAAATCAGGTTCTTATTCCAACCAAACTTTATTTTTAGAAGCCTGTTAGTGACAAAAATGTTGCAGCTACATTTCTGGTTGAATTACATGAAACTCGGGCTCACTTTACAGTGAGTTTTTATGCTAAGCCCCCTGTCGATTATGTGTAAAATCTGTCGAAATTAACTTTACTGTTCCTCCGTCTGGTGCTCAACATTTTAAAACAGCCTTTCAGATATTTTTGCCAAAGTTTCAGGGATAAAAACCAACACATCTGTAGTGAAAACCCAACAGAAGAGACTATTACAGACTGCGTTTACAGTATTTACAACCTGTGTTCTTATATAAACAACTCTTTGCAACAGGACCTTCGATGCAGCGCCGCGTCTGTACAAACAGTGTTTTGGTTTCTCCTACTTGATGTCACAAACTGACTTGTGTTCAACTCTTAATGGTTTAAAAAAAAATGTCTTGACTTTGGTGAGAAATGCTGCTGCAGCTAATCAATGATCAGTTGAATCTAGTCAATAACAGCTGGCTTATAACTGATGGACAGATTAATAAATTAGACCAATTTCTTAAAGGATAAATTTGGCATTATTCTATATTTTTCTTATCATCAACAAATCCCATGAAAGGACCGAATGGTTGCTGTTCATGCTTCACAACCGCAACATTCCTGGTGTGACTCCAGCCAGAGACCTTCGTTGTCATCTCTCTCTCCTCCTCTTCCTCTTTTTCCTATAACAGCTGGACACTGTAGTTTTTAATCGGGCTGCAACTAACCTTTAATTTCATTCTCAATTAATCTGACGATTATTTTCTCGATGAATCGTTTTGGTCTAAAAGAGAAAGTCAGAAAATAGTGAATTTTTTTCGATTCTATTTACTCACTGTGTCGTGTTTGACACAGAAAAGCTTCATATCCTCACATTTGAGAAGCTGCAACCAGCAAATCTTTAATTATTCAATTGTCAAAAATAGTTGCATTTGCAATTGTTGCAGCTTTAGTTTTTAGTTCTTGAGTAACGTCATTCAAACGGGAGGAAATAGTGCGTTTGTCTGGGACTGTTTTTCAGTGGTGGAAGGATCTACGTTAGGTGCTGTAGTGAGTATTTCTGGCAGCAGGACGGTGTGTATGTGTGTGTGGGGGATCGAGTGTTCATGTTAACGTGTCATTGACGTGTTTTTAATAGTTTTTGAACAATAACGGAGATTTACAGCACAGAGGAATAAGATATATTTAGACAATACTTGTTAGCAGATGAGTTCATTGTTGGTTTTGGTCTTTTGACAAGAAGAAAAGTAGAAAATAACTTTAAGACATTAACGCTACCGATGCATTTCATTTTTCCCGACATCACTTGAACGCAGCGTCAGTTTCTTCTTTTCTACAGTGTTTGGTTGGAATGAAAACTGTCAAACTTTTGGGCCTTAAATGAAAACGACAGTGAGCAGCAGCGATTCTGTGTTTTTTTTTTCCAGCTGTTCTCAGTAACATCTGTGGTTTCTGCAGCAGCTTCGTCTTCTACTTTAAACGTGCTCGTGCTCCTCCGGCAGGTTTGAGGTTCATCGTGCACATGAGTGAGTTTCCCGAACCCCCCCCCCCCCTGCGAGCGTCTCTGTGCTGATGAGGTCGATGTTTGGACTGGTCCGTGTTGAGCTCTTCGTCGTAGCCCGTTGTTGACATGACGTACCTTTTGTGATTTGACCTGATTCTGTGCGAGTTTGAACAAAAAGGCTGCGTTTACAAGAAGAAGAAGAAGAAGAAGAAAAAAAAAAACTAAAACTGGAAACCAGCTGGCGTGGTGTGTGTGTGTGTGTGTGTGTTTTTATTCTTTTGTTTTAAGTTTTGTTTCGTTCCCCTGAACTGTGCTCGGGTGCCATTTTCCATTTTAACAAAAAGGATTTCAGAACTTTTTCTAAATGCAGTCTGTTTTGTTTTACTTTTCCTACTTTTCCCAAGAACACAAAAAACTTATGTAGAATACAAAACTGTCCTTGATTATGTCTTTGTTTATTTATTGATTTGTATATAGAGATTTTGTTTTGCATTGTACATTCTCTCCTTTCTTGGTTATAGATTAATATATTCATGTATATACGAATAAACATTAAGTTTATAAAAGTAAAAAAAGGCTTTTTGTTTATTTTCTTCTTCTACTTGTGTTTGAATGAGGAATTGTTTTGGGGTTTTTTTGCATCTAAATGGGAATCTGCTCCGGCTGAATCTCTGCTGTACGTTACATAACTGGTGAAATAAATGGTTTATTAATCAGAATCAGGTTTATTGCCAAGTAGGAATTTTCTCTGGTGTTGTGGTGCATATTTAGATTAAAATATACAAAGTAAAAGAAAATAAGTACCACAAAAGTCAAGTAATGGTAAATAATATAAAATAGAAATTTACAATGTTAAATTTGTGAAATATATTCAATATATGATATGAAAATATATTGAAAAGAGAGTTAAAAATGAGGATTGATTGATTTGGATAAACATGAACGTGAATACCAGACTGGAAACAGATTCATCCAACAGCAAACAGCATAAAGATGATTTAACAATTACAAAAAGCAACAAACAATATAAATAAATTCAACTTTATTTGTCCCTGTGAGGGCGATTATACGCATCAGCTTGACATCTATATGTAGATCAACCTACATACACACAGCTGATAGGAAAAATACTGTAAAATACTAAAAAAGAAAACAAAAGACAGTAAAATAGTAAAACATTATCAGGCTGGAAACTACAGAGGTTGCAAGTTAAAGGACGAGTTCACAGTTTTTCAGGCGCGTCTTAAATCAACATTCAGGAGCCCAAATGAACATTAAAACCTGTTTTTCTTGCTGTAATCATTCCTCCTGTTCATACTGACCATTAGAAGATCCCTTCATAATGAACTTACAGTGGAAGTGATGGGGGACAAAATGGGAATCTGCTCCAGCTGAATCTCTGCTGTACGTTACATAACTGGTGAAATAAATGGTTTATTAATCAGAATCAGGTTTATTGTAAGTAGGAATTTTCTCTGGTGTTGTGGTGCATATTTAGATTAAAATATACAAAGTAAAAGAAAATAAGTACCACAAAAGTCAAGTAATGGTAAATAATATAAAATATATATTTTATATATATCCTCTTTTTGTTACTATGCTTCCACCGCAGCTCAACAGGGAAACACAAAGAGGGAATTTGATGATAAAAAAGATTGTAAATGTGAATATGTAAATTGAATATGGATCAAACAACAGCCCAATTAATTAATATCAAGAGAAATATGTGAAAAAAAACTTCATATATATCTGCTAGTCTAAGAAGAATTAAAAAAACTAACTTAAAAAAAGAGAAATGCTCAGTTCAGGGATTATTTACAAGCAGTGCAGAATTCACAAAGAGAAATAATCATTAAACATTTAAAAACTTAAACAATCTAACTTATTTTTCTTCTGTTGTTTTGTGTGAATAAAGAATTTCACCAGTAATAAGAAAACTTTCTTTTTTACATTTTTCATTGTAGCATATATCACAAACCGTGGTATTAAAAACCTGGCAGAAACACACAAAATACAAACATAAAATAAAACAATTTAAAATAAGAAAAATAGTCAAAAAATATATTTTTTTATATAATACAACATAAACACTACAATAAATAACATTTTAAAAAGATAAATTAACATAAACTGTCTTCAATTTAAATCCAAGATTAGTACATTCTGATTGTATTTGTACAATTTTACACATTTCAGCATTTTGCACACATTGCAAACCCTAATTCATACACTTCAGGGATTTACAATACAATTAAAACTCATTATATTTTCATAAATTTGTCTTTGTGTATATAATATTTTGCTATTATGAGAATCGTGTTAATCAGCAGATTTTCTGACTGTTCATGATGTGATTTAAGTTCAACACATTCTTTTATTTGAACCATTCTTCCATTGGTTTCCTAAATAGTTGGGAGCAACAGCAAATTGAAAAAAATATGCTCCATGATTTCAACATCTGTACAGCAAAATGAACAGACACAACTTTCAAAATTGAATCTTGATCTAATGAATTAAAATGTATTCAGTATATCATTAATTAATTTAAAATTAATTGCTTTAGCCTCTTCAATACATTTGGCAATGTTAACACTCATTTCATTTAGCCAAAAGTAAGAAAGGTTTTGGGATAACATGAGTGAGGTTGAAGAAAAGTTAAAGTTGACAGAAAAAAAAACAAATCTTATCAAATTTATATGTGAACAAGTTTCCATGTCTGTCTAACAGATCCAAAACTGATCTGATATTTCTGTCCACACATTCTTTTCAAGGATTTATTGGATGTCTACATACATATATCTACATATAGAAAACAGCCTTGTGGCCAGAAGTATGTGGACAGTTTGTCATCTCTCAGCGACAGGACGTGTGTCTCGTTTGCGCATGCGCGGCAGCTCAGAGCTTTGTTATTTCTCTTCAGTATGGCGCTTAGCAAAACGTTTGGACAGAAACCTGTCAAATTTCAGCTGGAGGAGGATGGAGACTTTTACATGATCGGGTCGGAGGTTAGTATTTCGCTTATTTAACAAACTACTTTATTCACAAAGTGCTCATAAAGCAGAAAGTTATGATTTTAATGTCACCTCTCACTGACCCGGCTCGCTAGCAGCTAGGCAGCTAACGATGCTAACAGCGCATTAAAGCTCATTCATTTATTTCTGGTTTAAATATTGATTCAACTGAGAATAACCGCGGTGATAAAACAAATTAATGTATTTATTGATGTAACAGAATGAAGTTAGATCTGTAAATATTCGTCCTTCTGCAGGATTCACTCGGGTTTATTCGATTGAGCGAGCTTTAGCTCTCCAGCTAACGTTGTTTAGCAAGTTGCTAAACAAAACAAAGCTGCTTTATTTGACGTTTTTCACTAAATTTAAACACTAAAAGTCATATTTGTTGATACAGATAGACATGTTTAAGCTATTCCCTAATATTTAGCGCCGTAGTTACTGTGCAATGTATGCTAACTTTATGTAATATCTGTTACAAGGTTATTTACTCGTAAGTAATGCTAAAAAATAATCCTAACGTTACTCTCTGAACAAAAGCTTCACAATAACCCCGAAATTAACCAGCTACTCAGCTAATGTGCTCTCATCGTTGTATCTATCTATCAATCAATCAATTTGCACCTTTCATACAGGTTAGTGCAGTTCAAAGTGTTTCACAGATAACTGACGAGCCGATAATAAGATAGAATAAATATAAACAGTCAAACAATTAGATTAATTCACACAAGAAATAAAAACTTATGAAAATGTAATCATAATAAAAATATAGATGAAAAGCTATAACAATAATAATAATAATAGAGCGAAATAAAATAGGGACATGAAATCGATGAGCATATATATATATATACACACATATTTATATATATATATTCACACACTCACTCACTCACTCACATATGTGTGTGTGTGTATGTGTGTATAAGTATATATATCAGTCAAAAATTTGGACACATTTCCTCATTGAAGTAAACGGGAACTAGTGCTGTATGTGTGTATAAAGATTTCAACACTTGCAGCAGCTCTCAGATCCTCATCAGATTGTTCCAGCAGCTCAGAGCATAATAAAAGCTGCGTCACCAACAGTTTGAGTCCTGCAGTTAAGATCAACTAAAAGACCGGTTCCAGAGAACCTGAGGGGTCACACTGGTTCATACACATGTGAGACATGTAGGCTGGTGCCACGAAGTGCTTGAAAAACAAGTACAAGAAATTAAGTACAACCAATGTAAGAACTGAATTTTTAATTTATAACTTTTTTTGGGTTGACTGATTCCATGTAATCAAACTGAGAAAAGCTTCTTCAACCGATGACATTAAACATCATTACTAAGTGTTCAATCAACAATAAACTATATTTAACTAAGCATGAAAAAAGAAAGATCATTTATTTATGTATTTTAAAATATGTCTTTTTAATGCGATACACATGTGACAATTTATCTTGACAGATTTTAGATCATATTGTGTTTTCAAGTACTTGTGATATACAGAACAAATGTAGAGCTGCAATGATTAGTCGATCAATTGATAATTTACCAACTATTAAATTAATTGCCAACTATTTTGATAATCGATAATTTGGACATTCTCTTCATAAAAAATGACTCCAAACGATTAATCAATTATCAAAATAGTTGGCGATTAATTTAATAGTTGACAACTAATCGATTAATTAATAGTTGCAGCTCTAATATAAATAATATAACATAAAGAGTATTGAAATTATCATCAAAGGACAAATCTACAAAACAATGTGTACGAATATAAATGCAACATATGAATCTTACAACCTTTTTTGCAGCCTGTGTAACCAGAATGACATCTGTCTTTTCATTTCTGTGTGTGTGTGTGTGTGTGTGTGTGTGTGTGTGTGTGTTCAGGTGGGAAACTACCTCCGTATGTTCAGAGGCTCCTTGTATAAGAGATACCCGTCATTATGGAGGAAACTGGCATCAGTAGAAGAGCGGAAGAAGATAGTGGAGTCATCACACGGTCAGTAGAGTTCAGTCCTAACAAACACGTCTACAAATAACACATTTAAAGACGTAGATTGTTTTATACAGAAAGAAAACAAACAGAGAAACTACAACTGAAAACATTATGCATAACATGATTTTTCACTCATATTTTTGATTATTTCTGTTCAAAGAATTATTTACTTATTATGTTATTATTCTGAATCTTTTTTAGCTGCTTTTTTTCTATTTGACTATTTGTGTTTTTCCTTATTCTGTTATTATCATTTTTACTACTGACTCATAGTTTGAATTTGGAAAATTCCCATCCAATCAAAGACTGATACGTCTGTATAATAAAAGCTCAGAAGAAGAAATATTGTGAACATGGCACATAAACCCACATGCTGATTATCTGAGCGTATCTTTTTGCTTTAGATTGACAACATGTTATTTTGTCACAAGGAAAAAGGATTATAATGAGAATAAAAACACATTCATGCTCTTGTTCTTGTTGTTCAGATCACGGTTACACTCAGCTGGCCACCAGCGTGACCCTGCTGAAGGCTTCGGAGGTCGAGGAGATCCTCGAAGGAAACGATGAGAAGTACAAAGCTGTTTCCATCAGCACAGAGCCGCCCGCCTACCTCAGGTACCCTCACCACGGTCACTGAACTATCAGGACAGGACGGTGTCTGTAAACGAACTGTAACGTTGATGACAACTATCACAGAGAGGTTCGACTGGCTAAATGTCGCTTTCACAGAAGCACAAGAGGAAAAAACTACAAATGAGTTTGTTTTAGTAACAACAAGTGTCAAAGCAGTGATGTTCAGCAGTGATGTCTGCAGGAAAACATGAGGAAAAAAAGAGATTAAAGCTCTAATTCAACACAAAATGATTTTTGTGTTTTTGTCTTTAAAATTATTTATTGGTTACTTATTTATTTCAGGTTTTTAGATCTCAGGATTTATTTCTGAGTGTTTCCTTGAAATGTATAAAAATTACAAAAAAATTCACCAGAAACTTCCTGGTTGATTTGTAAACCAGAGATCTTGTAACAGCTGTTTTATCTCCTGAAACATATCAACATATCAACATATCAACATATAAACATATAAACATTCAGCTCTGTGCGAGAGACTGAGTTTCTGTTTTTAATGTGATTCTGTATTGATGTTCGTGTGTCTGGATGTCTCGGTCCGTCTCCAGGGAACAGAAGGCGAAGAGGAACAGTCAGTGGGTTCCTACGCTGCCCAACAGCTCTCACCACCTGGACGCGGTGCCCTGCTCCACCACCATCAACCGCAGCCGACTGGGCCGCGACAAGAAGAGGACCTTCCCACTGTGGTGAGCCACCAGAGTCTGACATCACTGCTCAGTATTTAATAGACTCTATAGTGAGCTGTAGGTTTCTCATCTGTCAAAGGGAAGCACTGTGAGGTTTTTAGAAATAAATAGTGTTGCTTTTTTTGTTCCGTTAATTTTTAGGTCATAATACAGAGCATCTATTAACACCCTAACCCTTTAGACATGAAGTCATAAAGTATCAGAAAGTACATATAGGTTTAAAAAATAGGGAGGAACTGCTGGTACAATGAAATAAATTAAATGTGTTTGTTTCTCTTAATGTAGCTGATTGTTTAAATTTTATTATTAATTTAACCTTCATTTTACCAGGAAAAACCTCAGAGATTAACAACATAAAAGCAGAGTAATACAGACACATGACAAGCTCTCATTCATCAATATAAAATAATAAAATCATGTCATCATCAAGTAAAACTACAACCTTAAAACATATTACTGATAGACACTTAATGACTCAGATCAGATCTGGTATATAAAGAATTAACAAGCTGTCTGTTAGTGGTTTTTATGATCTTTTCTAATTGATCGAGTAAACATTCAAACAGTTTCACTGATCAACTACAGAAGATTTTCACAGTTTTCTGATGATTTGTAGACCAAGAGATTAATGAATCCTCTGATTATTTGCAGCTTTACTTATTTTAAGAGTCGACAAACTTGCCGTTAATTTACCAAGTGTACAGTGAGCGCCACAGTTTTACACGTGTCACTTCCTGTTTGTCTTGTCCAGCTTTGACGACCACGACCCAGCAGTGATCCACGAGAACGCCACTCAGTCTGAAGTCCTGGTTCCGATCCGCCTGGACATGGAGATCGAGGGACAGAAGCTCAGAGACGCTTTCACCTGGAATATGAACGGTAAACTCCCATCATCCCTCTCTCTCTCAGCTCAGAGAAGACATTTTATTAAAGAGAAACAGAAACGTGATATTTCTCATCTTTTTGAAACGTTCAGAGAAGCTGATGACGCCCGAGATGTTCGCTGAGATCCTGTGTGACGACCTGGACCTCAACCCGCTGGCCTTCGTCCCCGCCATCGCCTCCGCCATCCGACAGCAGATCGAGTCTTATCCGACAGACAGCATCCTGGAGGACCAGACGGACCAGAGGGTCATCATCAAGGTGACGCTCTAAACTGCCAATAAGTATCTTTAAAATATCATAAAAGTCATACTCTCTGTGCAGATAAGTTATTTTCTGCCTGTTGATGAAACGTTTCCTGCTTCCAGTTGAACATCCATGTGGGGAACATCTCTCTGGTGGACCAGTTTGAGTGGGACATGTCCGAGAGGGAAAACTCTCCGGAGAAGTTTGCCCTGAAGCTTTGCTCCGAGCTCGGCCTGGGCGGGGAGTTCGTCACCACCATCGCCTACAGCATCCGGGGTCAGCTGAGCTGGCACCAGAGGACGTACGCCTTCAGGTCGGTACCGTCTCACAGAGACGAACGTCAGACTCAGAGTGTGTCCTGGTTGTCTTTAAACAGTCTGTATTCAGGTTTGAAAGGACTCACAATGTTTAAACCTGATGAGACTGAGAGGAAAAACACAAGTTGATAGAATTAAGTCACCAAAATAAAGACAAACCTGCCGTATAGGTGCTTTACTCTCTAGTTACTCACCTAAACTGTGAGATAAGCTGTGGATTTACAGGTGCAAGAGATGATCAGCCTGCCGACTTGAACACCATTTATATATTATTTATTTGGCTGCGGTGCACAACTGGATGTGTAATGTGTAATCTGTCTGCTTATTTCCTGCATGTTGGTACCTCCAGCACATGTGACAGGATGTCGTAAATGATCTGATTTAAACAGACTCAGTTCTTCCTCCTGACAAAGATTTAACATCACAGAAAGACTCAGAGTTTATTAAATATAATCAACCCAGATGTTCCTGAATTTTCCCCCCAGTGGGATGAATAAAGTATCTGATCTAGATAAACTAAAGGCTGCGTTATTCTCCAGAAGAGTTCATACAGTTTGATGTCCGACCTCATTGGAAATGAAAACTAGGGCTGCAAATAACAGATTAATCATTTTGTGTATAAAATGTTAGAAAATGGTGAGAAATGCCCTTAAAGTTGATGGTGACACAGCCCTCGTTAACCCATAACCCTTCTTTCTCTGTTGCGGCTGCGTTTTGTCCGTTTTGTGTGTTTTTGTTTCATAATCGTGTCTGCTGAGAGAGTTTCAGCTTAATTTCCCCCCTCAAGTCTGCAAAAGGAATTTCCTGGTTTTGAAATTTTTTAGGGCGTTGCACAAACAAACTGTGTGGAAACGTCTGTCCTGTTACATCTCTTTCTTTTTTTTTTTTTTTTCATTTTGTTCGTGTCGTTGCCATGGTGACGTGACCTTTCACCTCTTGTCTATAGGGAGCTTGTCGGGCTGCTGATCCAGAACCTGAAACCTGCTGTTTTATTTTCAAACAGTAAACCAGCAGATTTCTGCTTCCTGCTTCAGGTTTTTTGGGTTTTTTTTTGGTACATTCGCTGCTCTGCTGCGTCTTTGGCTGAAATGTAGTCGAGACTCTGCAGCACTGCGGAGCTGCAGCCTGTTTCCCAGGACCTGAAGTCAAGTCAAGTATTTCAAAATCCAGACAGCAGCACTGACCTGTGTCACAACTGGACGTCTGCTGTGGAGGAAATATGTTTATTTTCCTGCTTATTTCATGATAATTAATGACGATTTGTAATCTGCTGTAATCTGCTCACAAAGTGAAATTGGACAGAGTTGAGCCGTTGACCTCTGACCTTCCTGCTGTTTATCGAGGGTGTGACCTCTCTCCGTCTTTGGCCGATATGTGCTCACAGTGACGCTCACGTGCACAGAGTTACAAAAACAATAGATCACATCTGTGGTTAGACCTTCTCACGCTTGTTTTCACACTTGTGTTTCCACTGAGCTGAGACGTTTCTAAAAAAATACCAGCAAAGTCAGGAATTTGTTTTTTCTTTCATGATCCGTTCCTATTGTTGTCCTGCTCACCCGGACCGCCACGTATCAATATTTACTTATTGTAACAGAATGTCAGCTGTTCTGCTTTTAAAGCTTCAAACACAATCGACATATTTCAAGATCCAGTTCTGTGTCTCATAAGTTTTTACGTCGATCAGAAAACATCCGATCTGAGTCACACGAAGGGAAAAAATCACAGCAGCGTCGACATGAACTGAACCCGGTTCAAGTGTTTCCTCTCTGTGTGTCTGTGGTGTTTTTCCAGTGAGAACCCGCTGCCCACGGTGGAGATAGCCATTAGAAACACAGGTGACGCCGACCAGTGGTGCCCCCTGCTGGAGACGCTGACAGACGCAGAGATGGAGAAGAAGATCAGAGACCAGGACAGAAACACGAGGTGAGTGATCGTTTATCCCAGAGGTGTCAAACTCGTTCTCATCGAGGGCCACATCAGCATAATCATCGCCCTCAAAGAACTAGATGTAACTTTTAAATGTAACTAAATGTAATGTAAAATAAATGTAACTACTCCTTAATGTTAAAGAACTCTGAATGTATTACTTATTCATACATTTGGACAATTTGTTGTTTTTCTTGAAGGCTATTTTTAGCAGACGTAGCTCCGTGTTTGGTAGATCGTTCTCTTTGACCACAGATGCCTCATAACACAAAAGACAGACATGTTTTCTCCTTCCCGTCTTTCTTGAAACTGTCTTCCGTCTGCATCAGTTTTTCTCTTTCTGGACATTTTGGGGTCATTATTTTATATTTCTCAATTCCACTTGTTGGGAAAAATCACATTGATGTGGAGACATTACAGTCTAGTGGCAGGATACCGTCACTTCCTGGGTAACATAATCAGCATGCATTGTGGGAAATGTAGTTTTCAGTCAATGCTCGCTTTGACTTTTTTTTTTTTTTTTTTTTACAATCAGACCTTTTTCTCTCGCGGGCCACATAAAATGACGTGGCGAGCCACATTTGGCCCGCGGGCCTTGAGTTTGACACATATGATTCATCCTGTCAGATCAGGTTTTATGAAAGTAAATTTAAAGACACCACATTCGGGGAATCTGTAGTTTTTCTGTTGATAAAATGATGAATCCAATAATTATTAATCAGCAGGGAAACTAATAATTAGCTGCAGCTTGTATCAGGTTATTAAAGTTTATAAAAACTCTGAAGTTTGTGTTCTTATGTTTTCATTTCAGTAGCGTTTACTCAGTCGTAGTTGTAAAAAGAAAAGTGATTAAACAGATTTTAAATCAAACATAATCTACAGTTCAGTGTTTTGTCTTAGTTAACTTTCATCTACGACAAAGAAAAGCATCAAATTCTCACAAACCAGCAAATATTTTGGCTTTTTTACTTTAAAAAAATGAATGAAAATGATGATTTGCTCATCAGATTAGTTGCAGATACATTATATTGTTGCAGCTCTAAGTCTAACTATTATTACCCTCCACTGCTGCTCTGTATGTGTGTTTTTTTTGTGACGTTTCTGTTTCCGTTTGCTTCACAGGCGAATGAGGCGACTTGCGAACACAGCACCTGCGTGGTAGACGAAGAAGCATCGCCCCCCCCGCCCGCCCCGCCCCGCAGGAACGGCGCTCGTCTTGTTTGTTTGAGGAACGACCACAGTTCACAAACATCAACGACAAAGATGCTCCTCCTCCTCCTCCTCCGTCGCGCCTCTGGACGTCTTCTTTGCTCAGCCGGGTCCTCAGTCAGCCGCTCAGCGTGTTCTTTTGTTTTTTTTTTAATTTTTATTATTAATATTCTGTTCTGTTTGCCCCCCCCCGGTAGAAAAATGTCCCTCCTTCGTGTTTCCCCCTTTTACGAGCCTCAGCGTGGAGAAGCTGCTCTCTCACTTTGACCACTGACTCTATTTACCTGACCAGAGGGAGAATTAAAAACACACAACCAGTCTCAGATAATATATTGTTTTGTTGTATTTGTTGTCTTTTTGTACATTTTAATAATTCTTACAAAATAATAAAAAAAAAGTGAATGAGCTTGATTTGTGGTTATATTGTGTGTTTTTTGCTACAGTTAGACTGATTGTGTTAAGTGATATGAACATTTCTGCCAGTTAGAATAATTGTGTTTTTCTCGACCAATCAGAATGAAGCAATATTTGATTCAGAATCTGATGATAAGTGATGGGTTGTTAAGTCGCCGTCAGTCAAACTGATCAAAATACAGTCCTGATAAAGCAGATTAGCGGACTATTTGACTGTTAAACTCTTCATAAATAAAACCTAACTCACTTTAAATTTTTCTCTTTTAGTTTTAGAGAAATTTAAAGATATGAAACAACGTTTTCAGGGGATTTACAATCTTAACCTTGAACCCTGGTTTGATCGAGTCAGCTACGAAAAGACAATCTAGAAAAAAAATGACATTAAATTAAAGTTTCTTTGCACAATTATTCATACATGTGTTTAGATTTAGAAAAGCCTGAATGATCGACTGCTTTTATTTTGAAATAGAGAGTTAAAAAGAGCTGCGACTTTAATTATAATTTACATAATTATTAATAACTTAAACTGTGAAAAGGCTGTTGATACTACCTCGATCTGTAATGACCAGTAAGTTTACTCAGCTGTAGTCAAATATCATAATCTTTATGGTTTTTTATTATATCTGGATTAAAATAAAATATTAAAACTGACTGATGCGGATTTAATTTGTTTACACTTAAAGCTAAATCACATACAGAACATGAGTGAATACTTTGACTTATCTTATAAAATCTGCATCTTGCAAAATCACAAAACATGTGGCTGCTGTCTGGTTAATATAATCTGTACATTTACACTCATTATAAGATGGTTTTATGGAAGAAGAAACAACACAAAAAATAAGGAGTTGGCTGTTTGTGTTTATGTTTTTCATAAAAGACCAATAAAGTGACACGTCTATCGATGAGAGGTTCCTCCAAGGTTGTCAAATCTGCAGCTGTTATCAATAAATGTCACAACACATTTGAATGTTATGATTATATTTGAATATCACTGAAGACCACGAATGTAAGAGGTTAAAAAGAGCTAAATTGTTTACTTTTTCTATAGAAAAGTTTTTCTAGGATGACTTAAAGTTGACTTTTCTTTAACCGACTGGATTAAAAAAACGAAGAAAAAGCAAATAAATTTATTAATATGTAGAAAAAAAAATCACAATTTAAATTGTAAAATTTGTCAGCAAAGCACAACTGGATATTTTGCTCAAGTTGTTAATCCCTAATTTTAGCTTTATGTGAATTAATTCTTCATTTAAAGGCTAAATTGCATCTCAGACTTTCCCCACATTCAGTTTTCTGTCCCATGATGGTTTAACTGTAAACACGTTTTTCCATCCTGTCAAGAAAAACCAACAAACTCTTGTTGAATCTGTTAAAATAACAGGATTGATTCTGTTGCTGCTGACCTTTAAACTCACGTCAGTCTAACCTCCAGTTGTGACTAATATTTATCAGCAGCTCTGTGTGTTTATGAGAGATGATGAAATATGTGTTTTGTTGCCAGGGTCCCACAGAGACGTGTTTGCGTGTTGTTGTGCTAAGCAATTTCCATTTTGTCCCCAGTGTTCGACCCACAAAGGCAGCGTGTGAAAGTGCAGAGTGAGCAGACGGGGCTGATGGGATTTCAGGCCGTCGGCAGTTCTGTGAAACAGCAGCGGTGACACAACAGCAGGGGGGAGGGAGTTATGAGTTAGTTTTTGCTCCTTTTAGCTCTCCCCAAGAAACTTACAAATACTATCATGGTTTTAAAAAAAAAAAAATTTAAAAAAAAGGTTAAATTTCAAAAAGCTTCATTTCAAATCACAGACGGAAAATTGCAATTACCCTCACATTCAGGACAATAAAGGCTCCAGAGTCAAAATAAACAGTTTTGTGATGGTAACAGTTCAGTCCTTGTGTGTATCTCGGCTGTCTGAGTGGACTCCATCCAATCCACGCTTCCTGTCCGTCTGTGTTTCCGCCGGCTGATTATTTTTGTTGATAATTGTTAGTTGTGCGACTCGTCGTCCTGCTGCAGATCTCCATCCTGCTCTTCTTGGAGGGGACGGTAGTCTGAGTCCTCCGGCTGGTCAAACATGGCTCGCCTGTAAAGAGAAAACATCAAAACGTCAACAAAAAAAAAAGTCTCTGCATCTTGTAACTTAAAGGATAAAGCTGGTGATTTTCTATGTTTTACGTATTGTCAACAAGTCTCGTGTGCAGAGAAAAACCATCAAACTGATCTACTAACAAGTATTGTGTGTGTATTTAAAGCCTGATATATCTCTTATTCCTCCGTTGTTGTCCAAAAACTATTGGATGACATGTTCCTTCATTAGTAAGAGTTTGGTGATGTTAGTTTGTTTAGAAACGGCTCCAAAGACTAATAACAGCGATCACGTTTTCAGTCTCTGGAGCCAATATGACAGCCTCTTGACTTTGTTCTACACTGTAAATAACTTTAGTATAAAGTCAAGAGGTTGTGATATGTAGCACAACAAGCTAGTAAAGCATCATGAACGGAGCCGTGTTCCTGCACATGCTCAGTGGGGTCTGCCTTACACAGAACTACTCTCTGGAGACTGAAAACCTGATCGCTGTTATTAGTCTTTGGAGCCGTTTCTAAACAAGCTAACGTGACCAAACTCTTCATGATGAAGGAACATGTGACCCAGTGCAGTGATGAGGCTCAATTATTTGTTTTTAATAGTTAATAGTAAAATAAATCTGTACAATAAAATATAAAAAGTGTGTAAACTTCACATTGAGATGTATAATATTCATTTAAATCAGGAAGTATCTGAAACATAATTCAGTGTCAATTAAGTAAACAAGTCAGATGCATTTGGTGCCAAATAATCTGGTCAGTACTTTAAAATGATTGAGGATCAATACTACTAGCATTAGACCAAACTGAACCTGCCCAGACTCCATCAGTGGTTTATTAAAAGGATTATTAAAAGTTTAAATCATACGAGTTGTGTGTGATGAATTTTTCTTACAGAAGTTCTGGAGTCATCAGCAGCTTTCTTCCTCCCGGCTGGTTTGGAAACACGTCTTCTAGGAAGTAGTACATGTGACCGACACTGATACCTGAGGAGAGACGACGCTCATCACACATCTGACAGCAAAATCACTTCAGTTGCTTCAGTCTTGTGTGTTTTAAATAACAGCATTTACAGCTTTATAATGTTTGCTTCATGCTTAAAGGATAAGTCTGGTGATTTTCTATATTTGTCTTATTGTCAACATGTTTGGAGCAAAACCAACAAGTGTTTTAATTTTGGTATTTTACTTTTATCCTGGTGTGCATCAGTCTCTCAGCTCATATCTACCATCCTGTGCATTTGTAGTTTCACTTGTAAAGCACTTTGAATTGCATTCGACTTGTATGAAAGTTGCTATATATGTTAAGTTTGATTGATTGATTGAATATCATAGATCAATAGAACATTTTTGGTGAAGTGCTTCGTACCTAGGAGGTCGACCACGATGGAATTTCCGAGCAGCAGCGAAAATCCCATCAGTACCCAGGGCAGAAACGGCGCCTGGAAGTTCAGGAGGCCGAAGAAGTTCATGTGTATGAGCGGATGTCTTCTACTCCACACGTACACCAGCATGATGATGAAGGCCTGACCCAGGAAGAAGACGTTGGCGAACAGACCGAACAGCTGAAGGAGTTCAGGTTAAATACAACTCATCATTTGGTTTTGTGATCGTTATTACAGTAAAAATTTCTCGAAGGAGCAGCTGAGAAAAACCTCACTGGTTGAGTCAAACCTCCAGGCAGCCACAGTTATGGAGTGAAAGTTGACTAAATGGCAACTTCACAGAATGAACTCTGGTCAAAATAAATTGGTAAATGAAATACCTCATGGATACGGAAGCCCATTTCTGCCAGGAAAATTTATGAAATGGATGAAAAGTTATGATTGATAAAACAAAAAAATACTCAAGATTATATGAGTCATGTGCGATATATAGTAAAATAGTAAGTAAATATTGTGACTTTTAAAATACTGAGACAAAGTCAAAGTTTTTACCTAGAATTATGAAACACTGAATCATGAACATTGACTTCCTTTCTCAAGATTTTATATATATTAAGAAAAATGTACAAGATAAGTCAAAATTGTTGCTTGCTTACTCGACATCATGAGATCTTAAGTAAAACCATCATCATCATAAGTTAGACTTGTATTATTACAACGTAGTATCCCATAATTTTAACTTAACAAGAGTATTTTTTATTTTTATCAGTTAGATGAAGAATTTTGACCTGAAGTTTTACTTACATCAGAATAAATCATAAATACAAAGTGAAAAATTGTGACAAATATGAGATAACATGACAAAATTTAAAAATATGTCTGTATGTTATGATATATTGGCTTACTATCAGAATTTTATTTTGCAGTTAAAGTAAAAAATTTGACTGATTTCTTAATTACGACTCACAATTATGTCATAAATCCAGGTAATTTTGACTATTCATGACTATTTTTTGTATAAACATTCCTGATATTTAATAATTATTTTTCTTTTCCTGACAGAAGTGGTCTTCCATACATGTATGTACAGCTAGAAAAAACGTTTCGTCTCCCGCTACTGAGACATTTCTGCTTCCAGAAATGTTAAATAACTGTAAAGTTTGTGATGCAGTTGCCTAAGATGTGAGTATTTGTTGCACAAAAGTCCTAAAACTACCACCATTAATGATTATATGAGACACTTTTAAAGAGATGGTGTTATTGTTTACCGAATGCCGAACCCTTGACAAAACTGTAAAAGACAACATTTCCATTCATGTCAGCGAATCACGTTACTAATCTGATAAAGTAAACAGAATAAACACTGTGCCATCCTGATATGACAGTAGAATTAGTCCTCATGTACGTGCTGTTAAAACTGTCCATGAAACATAACACGGCTCCAAACAGACTCATAAACCTGCACATTGACTGTTTCACAGCAGCCCAGAGGGACGTCTGTGTTAAACAGGCCTGGGACTGTATCATTAACCTGGAATGTGAACGAGAGCTTCTGGCTACAAACTGCTGAGCATCATCAAAAAGAGACGCGCTGTATGTACAGTAGCTGGCTTTACATGCTTTTAGCCAGAAGACTTCCTGATTCAGGCATCTAAACTGTAAAAAAAAAAAAAAAAAGTGATGTTTATCAAGCAGCTTGTTACTGAAAACAGAGAGCACTAAAACATCTAATTCTTGCACCTTTAAAGGGTCAGTTCAGCCAAATAACAACATATTTTAGGGGTAAACTCCTGCAGTATCTAACCATACAGATACTTAGATAGTTTGTTTTTATTTGTCCTGATTTTGTGTAATTGTGTGTGTATCAAAGTCTGATATATCTTATTCCTCTGTGCCGTACACCTCTGTTGTTGTCCAAAAAACTATTAAAAACATGCCAATGAGCCACACCGCTGCACTGGGTGACATGTCCCACCACTATGAAGAGTTTAGACATGTAAGTTTGATCAGAAACGGCTCCAAAGACTAATAACAGCGATCATGATTTGTTGACAATAAGAAAAATATAAACAATAACCAGCCTTATCCTTTAAATCTATCTTTTCCATGCTGTGACTGCAACAAACTAAATTCCATTCACCTCCATTATATTTGAGTGGAGGCAGGAATCTCAGAGATAGATATCAAAACCTGGACAAACAGTTAGCGTAACATCCCTGGTACCTACCAGTACTTGAGCAATGACAATAAAGTTGAATCTATGTGAAAAAAATCTTTTGTAATTTGGGTGGACTAGCCCTTTAAAGAATCTCTTTTATAAACGATTAAAAGGATACAGTCATCAGGACGCCTCCAAACAGGAACATGAAAACAAAATCTGCCGTCCGGCCCCGGAAGCAGCCTTCCTCCAGCATCCGGCAGTATCGATAACTTAAATAGTCAAGGATCCAGCTGCAGTTTACTCCCAGTGTAAAGGCATCAGAGTAAAACTAACTACAAAAGCTGCCGTTAGAAGTTAGAGTGATAATATCTTAGATGAACAATGCAGCTGAGATGTTTGATCCTGTTTTCTCCTGAAGAAACGCTGATAAAAGATACAGAAAGATGATGTTGAACACAAAACTGAATCCAAGGGAACCGAAGAAGAGGAAGCTGGTTATCAGGCGCCATATCTGAGAGACAAAGATAAAAGATTACTGTCAATTTATATACTTAAAGGAATAGTTCAACATTTTGGGATATGCTTATTCTCTTTCTGTCTGAGAGTGAGATGAGAAGATGGAGCTAAAGTCACGATGTGGTTAGCCTAGCTTAGCATAAAGACTGGAAGCAGGGGGGAAAAGCTAGCCTGGCTCTGTCCAAAGACAAAAAAGTTAAAAAATACACCTAGCAACACCTCTAAAGCTCATTAATTGCATCTTATTTGTTCAATCTGTACACAAACAGAAATGCATCAATAACAATTTGTGATTTTAGGAGGAGTTTTGTGCAGGAACTATTACTTGAAGAACAAAAGTTTATCTATTTATCCAGTACTTTTGTGCAGCATCTTCGCTATGGTACAACTCCCTTTGACACCACAAATTGTTCTTTTTACATTTACAGAATTAAGGAAAAAAAAACAACGTAGTAATTAATGCTCTTTACGGGTGTATTTTTTCACTTTTGACAGAGCCAGGCTAGCTGTTTCCCCCTGCTTTCAGTCTTTATGCTAAGCTAGGCTAACAACGTCCTGACTCCAGCTCCGTACTTCACACATAGACACAAGACTGATAATCATCTTCTTCTCTCACTCTAGGAAAGAAATCAGATAAGATCCCAACATGTAATAAATGTTACCTGGTATCTTCTGATAATGAGGTCTGGGTTAAAGTAGAGCTGGAAGGGAGTGATGACCTCAAGTTGCTGAAAATAAACCAACAACAACATATAGCTTGAATTAAATCAGAAAATGGGATATCTTTCCATATTGATGAGAAACACAATTGAAACCAACACTTCATTGCTTACACATCAGCTAACATCTTCAATTGCTTTTACTTCAACCAAAACTTAAAACTGCTTTTATGTCTTACTTTCAACCAGCTGCTTTCACCTGTGACAAGTTAACAGACATTTCAACAGCTGACGCTTGCACATCAACTGACACTGTTTCACGAGCACACACACTACAGTTATCTTCGCTTACACTACTCTTCAACTGACACTTCAACTGCTTTCATCTTGCAATCTTGTACTTAACATCTTGAATGTGTTCAGCACTTTAACTTCAACTGAAAGTTCAGCTCAACAATTAACCTTCAACTCCTTTCATCTCTTTAACTTAGCTTTCAACTCTTACTCTTCAACTGATTTCATTGCTTACACTTTAAATTTCTAGTTTTTTCATTGTTTACACTTGAACCGCTTTCACCTATTAGGCTACATATCAACTGACACTTCAACTGCTTTCATCTTTTTCCCTTTAACTGATAGTTTAATTACTTTTAGTGCATACACCTTAACTAAAACTAATTTTTTTAGTGAACATACTACAACTACTACTACTACTATCGCCACTGCTCCCACTTCCACTGAAATCTCAACTCCTTTCATCTCTTTAACTTAAATCTGACACTTCAAGTGCTTTCACCGAACTACTTTCCTCGCTTGAACTTCATCTGAAACTTTCAACTTTTACTCTTCAACTGACAGTCCTCTGATTTCGTTGCTTACACTTTAAATTTCTAGTTTTTTCTTTGTTTACACTTGAACTGCTTTCACCTATTAGGCTACATATCAACTGACATTTCAACTGCTTTCATCTTTTTCTCTTTAACTGACAGTTTAATTACTTTTAGCTCTTAACTAACGTTGTTTTTTTTAGTGCAAATACTACAACTACTACTACAACTATCTCCAATGCTCCCACTTCCACTGAAATTTCAACTGTTTTCATCTTTAGCCCTAAAATTTACGGTTCAGCTGCTTTCATATCTTTAAGAGTTCAACCTCACTCAACAATTACACTTTAACTGACAGCTCAAATGCCTTCAGCACTTTTACCTGAAATGAAAGTTCAGCTCGGTGATTTAACCTTCAGTTGACATGAGATGCTTAAACTTAAACTGACACTTCATCTCCTTAAGTGATTTAGCTGCAACTTTAACTCTTAAATATTTTACAAGCAAAGAATTAACATTTTAAAACTCTTTAACTCGTTTATGTTGTTTCAAAAGCTCCAAAGATTCAACATGTTAAGACACTGAAACTATTTTAAATGTAAGAACACGTACATTTTCCTCAAAAATGTAGACTTTTCAAGAAAAAAACATTATAGTGGAGCCAATTTTTACCTACAGTAAAGGTGGGAAAAGCAACACCAGACAAAAACCAAATGCTGCTCAGTGATTTGTCTGTTAATTTAAATTTAAAACGTTTCTTTAAGGAGTACATACATAAACACATAATAAAAATTCAGTTAATAACTAGTAACATTAGACTGATTGTGAATTTTAAGAGAAAAAAGTTTTAAATGAATGCTTTTCTGACTAATTCTTGATTATTAGTGTGTTTCCTGTCTGATCTCAGCCTGCAGGTCAGAGTTGACTCTTCTGTTGTCTTCTTCATTGTTACCGAGTTGTGTTGTTGTTGTTGTTGTTGTTATTGTTGTTGTGTTGTTGGTTCTTACCACGGCAGCGGTGGTGAGGACACAGGCGGTCGTGTACGCTCGGGTCACCACAGGGATCTGAAAATACTCCTGAGTGAAGCTGTGAGCCATCGCTGCTGCTGCTGCCCTACTGTCAACCATGATTTACCCACTGAATGAGCAGCAGAGGCCCCGCCCCTCTCACTGCCTCAGCCAATCAGAGTCACAGATCAATTAACACCATCCATCCCACACACATACTACAAACACTGTAAACCTTTAACACATTATAGCTGCTGTTAATGCAAACAAATTAGAATATAGATGCAGAAATGTGATTTATAAGTTATTTTTTTGTTTTCTGACACATTTACACCACATTTCATCCCATTTTATACCTTTTAAAAAATACATGTATTTTAACTCTCCCTTAGAAAACAGGTCTCAGTGGGATTTAGCTGGTCAAATAAAGCAAAAAAATCTAAAATGTTACATAAAATTAATTAAATCTCTTAAGGCTACAACATGAGATAGAAATAATAAATGCACAACAAAAAAAAGATAAAAATAATCATATAAAAATGTATAAAATACATAAAATTTATTATGTAATATTTGTAAAATCTTAGGAGACAAGTCTATAAAAAAATTTCTTAAATGAAAACATATTCTTTAGACATACCACAACAATTCTGTAAAAGTAGTGACAAATTATGACTTGTTTTGGAGCAAAATATTTTAATTTAAGAACATTATGAGACATATGAAATACATTTTTGATAAGTTTAATTAGTTAGTTGTTAGAAAACAATTGCTTTTCATTAATAATGTTTAGAAAATTTATCAGATTTTCCTTGCAAGTGAATCTTTAATATGTTTTTGAAGTTAAATTTAATTGACATGAGTTTTGGGTTTATTTTCTTGAAAATGTTATTTTATATTTTTAAAATTTAACTTAAAGTGTTGTACCTCAGCCAAATTTGTTTTTCTTTAGTGATAATCAAATGGTAATTAAAAATGCATTCACATACCTGAACTTGTCAAGTATGAATGTGTCTTGCTAGTTTTAAAGTTTATGTGGTGAATTGGCTTTAATCTCTCCAGACGCAGCAGAGTTTGGTTAGAGGTTATGGTTTTATTAGAGAGGAAACAATACACAGTTCATACATTTCAATGTACAGGGTTGAGGTTACATATGAGTAAAAAAAATATTAATCAAAACACATGTATGTACAACAAATGTTTACTAAGTTGTTTGTGTATAAATATAATGTTCACTGATTAACACTTGAAAAATGTTGCAGAAATGTTTCAAACAGCAACAACAGACACAAGAAACAACAAAGTGTGGATGACAACTGGAATGACTCGTCAGTGTCCTGCACTGGCAAACTAACAGACAGTCTGTACTGAGCCTTCACATCTCAAGTGCTGCAGCGAGGGACACAGCAGAGGAAATGTCAGATTACCTCGAGCAGCGGTTCTCAACGTGGGTGTCGTGACCCTAAAAAGAGGTCGCACCATGAGTTTTTCCAGAGACTGTGATGAGCCTTTCGATTCACTATCCAGCAGTGGTGGAAGAAGTATTCAGATCCTTTACTTAAACAAAAAGATACAACAATGTATAAATCATGTAATTAAACGCATACTTACGTAAAAGTACATTAGTATTATTATCAAAATAAACTATCATAAGTAAAAGTACTTGTCCTGTTGTGGATGTATATTATTAATACTGAAGCATCAGTGTTAGAGCAGCATGTTACTGCTGTAGCTGCTGGAGGTGGAGCTAGTTTCAACTACTAAGTCTATTGTTGGGTAGTTTAATTCAGTGGTTCCCAACGTAGGGGTCGGGAACCTCCAAAGGGTCACAAGATAAATCCAAGGGGTCATGAGATGATTAATTGTGAGATGCATTAATTTCATGCTAATCTTTTTTGAGAAATATTGGATATTTTTTCTTCTTTTGATCTCTGTCTAAATGTAGTAGAAAAAGTATAAAGTAGTAGAAAATTGATACTCAAGTACAGTACAGTTCTTGAGTAAATGTACTTCCCACCACTGCTATCAAGCCAGTAATCTTTGTGATAAATACTTGTGAAACACCAGCCTGTCAAGTAATTCAGCAATAGGGTCAAAGTTCATCACTCAGTTTTGTTTTTTGGGAGTGACTAACTGACCAGGTTGAGAACCGCTGATTCACACAGCAGCTGCTGCCACTGAATGTGTTACACTGACCGACACGAATAAAGCACCATGTTTTAGAGAAGCAATGACTTCATGAAGGATGAGAGACACAAAATATGAGGACAAATATCACAATCCTCCTGCAGGAGAGAAGGTGTTGAACTCTAGATGGCACCCTAGAGCTTTTCCTGCACACTGCTGTTTTCCTGAGTGATTATTACCAACAGCTAAGAGCTTCTTCACAACATCATGTTGGAAGAGTGACGTCAAAACTCGATGTACAGAAATGTTTTTCTTCCTTTCACTTTTTCTTCATTTCTTGAAAGGTTTTATGCTCCACGTTGTGTGAAAATAAAAGTGACATTACAGACTGATGAAACCCTTTAAACAGCAGTGAGGAAACACTTGGTTGCAGAGAAAAGCTGAAGTCGACAACAGTGACTGAATTTTTTGGAGTGTTTTTGCACCAAGCTCAAAGCTTTTTAATTCAAGCTCTGACACTTCTTCCTTCGTTAGCTGAGGTGAAACTAGATGCAGATCCTCCTAAGATTTGTTTTTACCCTGAGTTGAGTCTCTTAGGCTGTGTACAAATGTCTTTCTTCACTAGGACTGACAAACCCTATAACACCCAACAATGCTCTAACCACAGTTGGAAAAGTCCGATTTAGCCGACGTGAATCGCTTTCATGTCTAACATGCTCCTGTATGTGCAAATAATGGTGATTTTGACCAAAAAAAAGGCAGAAATGCTTTGGACTTTTGTTTCAGACATTCAAAGTTTGAACATGCTTCCTGTCTTGTTACAAGAGTTTAATCAGCTGCAAAACTGACCCAGAACTGTCTTCATCACTATTGCTGATGAAAGTCTGAGGAAACTTAAACATCAGATGTACGAATAATCTTTGATTGTTGCAGTTATCAGGTGCCAGTTCACAGCCTGGGGGGAAGTAACCTACGGGACTCTTTTGCCCTGAGCTCACGCTGTCAGGCTCGGACTGGCTGACTTCAACCATGGCCTTAAAACAAAACTCTTAACTTATGTTTTGTTGGTTTTGGAGAGTTTGTAACTCTGTGGAGGATGACAGCTGGATTTACAGCAGTTACAATAGATACTAGAGTCGATCAACAGAAAATGAATTGCCGATTGTCTATTAAAAATCAATTTTCAAGCAGAAATGCAGCTTTTCAAATTTGACAATGTGCTGTTTTTCTTTGTCTTACATTATAGTAACTTGAATATCGTTGGACTGTTGTTGGACTAAACAAGACATCTGATGACATCACTTCAGGCTCTTGGTGACATCTTTCACTATTTCCTGATGATTTGTAGACTAAACTTAATTAATCGACTGATTGACAATAATGAAAATAATCTATAGGTGCAGACCTAATGGATTTTACCATTGACTCAGTTTCACAGCAAAAAAACAAAAAACATCTAGAAATTTCTGAAACCACTCTCAGCAAATTCCAAACACTCATAATTGACCACATATGGCTATATATATATATATATATATATACCTTCTGCCTGTACAGTGGTTAACAGTTTAGCTTTATTACACACACGTAGCCTTCAAGCCTACATGTAGTAATGTTTGCTACTCAAAACATGTCAGATCAGAAGATAATTTCTTAAAGTTTATCCACAAATAACTGAAAAATTTTGACTGCATAGATTATTAGAGATTATTTGGAGACAGTTTGTTCAGGTCAAGAAAAACCTTTGATCACCCTTTGAAAGCTGAACAAAGCTCATATTTATCTTTTACCTCATACTGGTTATTCTTTTTCTAGAACGAACAGAAGACAAAAGTCCATCATGCTTGGCGAAGGTTACAGCTACATTACCAAAATCTTTCTCCTGGTAGTGAGAAAGGTTTCCAAAACTCTGTAAAATAAATGAGCTGCTTGAGAATAATTTGACTTTTCTGGTCAGTGTGAATCTAGATGAACCAAATACAAAAAGGTAAAAAGACGTTGCCAGTAAAATCACTCTGATCACCTTCAAAAAGTATAGTTTAACATCCTTTCTGGGTTTTCATGTTGCAGTGTTATAACAAAAGTTACCTCTCAAGCTCTCCGCTACAGCAGCTGTAAGTTTGATGTCACTCTTCAAACACTTGACGATCAGCGAGTCCATCCGTGATGAAATAAAAAACAAAAACAAACAGTTGAAATGAAAAGTGTCCACTACAGCGACAAAGATAGTCTGTTCTGGTTCTGAGAACCAACATCGGTCAGG
This sequence comes from Thunnus maccoyii, assembly GCF_910596095.1. Taxonomy (NCBI): domain Eukaryota; kingdom Metazoa; phylum Chordata; class Actinopteri; order Scombriformes; family Scombridae; genus Thunnus; species Thunnus maccoyii. Next base: position 3,966,110 of record NC_056541.1, on the reverse strand, counting down.
GAAGTCTCCATTTCAGGCTCAAAGAAAGGAGGTGAGAACGGTGCAGTTCACATCAGTATTACACGTCATTAATACAGGGCCCAGATCTCAGAGTACGGTGACAAAATGTGCAAAATAAATAGTAGAGTATAGCTGCACAGGAGGTGCCAAGTCTGAGGAAACATAACTTGGTTTTCCTGAGAAGAAGGTGTTATGGATCTGAGTATCAATAAATGGAGTAAAGCATAAAACAGATTTAGAGGAGACCGTCTCGTCTCCTTGAATCCACAGTTTGAACATACAAACATCTCTGTTCCAAAAAACTCCTCTTCATTGTCAAAAAGACATCCGTCACCCCAAATCTCCAGAGTTACACGAAGACTCACACGTTTCTACAGCCGAAAAAATCCATGCCGACGTAGCGAGGGTAGCCCTCTAGAGAGTTCATGCCAACAGGATCAAATTTCCAGTACTGTCGTCCTCGGATAAAGTGAGCATAGCCTGAAAAATATAAATAATAATCATTATTAATATTTATATTTAATACTATATTGATTTGTAGAGTGCTATGGAACTCTAAAGAGCTTTGTACTTTAATATAATCTGAATTGAACTGAATTGAATTGAATGAATGCAAAGTTTACTTAACTATTATACTGATAAAAATGATTAACAGAAGTTTCACAGCAAAAAAAGTATGAAAATCTCTTTAGAAACTTCTGAAACTACACCTGCAAAATAATCCACATTTTTTTTTAATGCACAAAAATTTGATCATTTTTATGCCATTTTGCAAAAAAAAAAACATGGCAATATTTAAAAATGCATGTAAAAACTGCAAATGTTTAAAGAACCTTCTGATATTCATATTGTGGTACGCAGGATTTCAGACACACTTTTACCACATACACTATTTGGCTGCTTGGGGGCAGCGGAACAAACTAAAAACATCTGAGAGCAGCTGACAGTAATGATATCGTAAACTTAAAACCTACCTCTTTAGTCTGCCTTTTGATTAGAATGTTTTATGGATGTCATTCCTAGTATTTAAATGGGCTGTGTTTATAGAGCGTCTTTCTAGTCTTCTGATCATTCAAAGCGTTTTACCCGACATGCCAACATTCACCCATTCAAACAAGGTGCCAACCTGCTCATCAGGAGGAGTTTCTAATGCTCATTCACACACACACACACAAACACACCGATGTCACAGCCTTCGGGAGCAATTTGGGGATCAGTATCTAGTCCAAGGACACTTCGACATGCGGACTGGAGGAGTCGGGAACCGAACCGCTGATCCTCCGATTAGTGGACGACCCGCTCTACCTCCTGAGCCACAGCTGCTCATTTAATCATACATTTGATTGTATTCAGGTTTTAAAATATTTTATTCCCTCTTATCCATTTCACTTGTCATTGTCACTACTTTGTAGAGCTGTAAACAAGCTCTGCAAACTAAAAGGTTAGCTTTAGGTAGTAAAGTATACATGTTTCATGTTTGGTAACTTTAATAATGGTCAGATGGAGAAGTTTATGTGTAGCTAGAGTAGTAAAGTATAGTAGTTGCTGCCTGGTGGGGTGGGTGGGGGGTCATTGACTTTTGCCTGTAAAAGTTGTTCTAAATTAGATTGTTTTAATGCCGACAGTGGTCTTTGGTAAAAAGACATTTTTCTCAGGAGTTGGTGGAGACCAAAACAGAGCTAAAAGGAGAGTGACATTCATCAGGTGGCTAAAAACACGTCTCCAAATGAATGCTAATGTCTGCTGGATGTGAAATCAACTTTTTTTAGTTTAACCCTTTTTTGTGGATATACTGTGGGGATTCAGTTTACATTAATTATTGTGATTGCAAGATTGGAAATTGCTTGAGTAACTGACCAACATTTACTAAATAATCGGAACAACTTGAGTTCAAACATGGTGAAGCAGTTTCAAAATATCAGCCTTCAAACTCCCATAATAACTTGAACAAAATATTTTGAGCCACAAAGTAGGTAGTCTTAACATTTGTTCACTTGTTTATGTTTTTGTTTATGGACCTTACCGTATATATCCCTGAAAGCAGCGTCCACATCATAGGGGATGCCGCTCCAGTCCTGCATGCTGCGCGGGTACTCGGACTCAACTCGGTTCTCGCGGGGATTGAACCTCCAGTAGCTGCCTGATTTAAAGAAGTAGGTGTTGTAGTTGGAGTCGCCCCAGCGCAGCGCCGCTTGGATGCGGGACACCGGCAGACCCAGGTTCCTGATGGTCTCCGGCCCTCTGATCTGCATCTCAGCATCAAACACCCAGTAGTACTCACCTGCCGAGAAAGATGGATGTCATTCAAATCTTGTTGGTAATTTTTGTTTTATTAATTACGTTTTTCTTTGCCTCAGTAAGAACCAATGTTTATGGGACTTATATTCCTGAATAAGAAACAGAGTTAGATGAAAAGGTTTTATTGTGAAGCTTAAATTTATGCTGCCTTCAAGTGGGTTGTTATAAGTTATTTAAATCAGTCTTCTCATGCTACTAAACATGACGTTGACCATCAAAAATCTCTTGCAAACCTGTGTAGTCTTTGTGACAGGTGAAAAGAAGGGACACCCGCACTGTCTTCACTTCAATAAAGATACTTTAGTATAGACAATGTTTCGGTCAATGACCTTCCTCAGGTATATGTATATGTATGTATATATATTATACCTGAAGAAGGTCGTTGACTGAAATGTTGTATTGTATTTTATTGTTCTATGGAACTCTAAAGAGCTTTGTCCTTAATATAATCTGAAATGAACTGAATTGAATTGAATGAATGCAAAGTTTACTTAACTTTTATATTGATAAAAATGATTAAAGGATTCCAACAGAAGTTTCACGGCAAAAAAGTATGAAAATCTCTTTAGAAACTTCTGAAACTACACCTGCAAAATAATCCACTTCTTCGTTGTCCATCTGTATGTTCAGCATGTTCCAAACAACCATCCATTTTGTTAATGCTAATGACTTAAACTACTTAAATCCTAAGTATGCCTAACTTTCATGTTAAAACTAGAACATCAGAAAGCAGCATTAATTCATTTCAGTAACATTTTGAGACAAATTAAAATGTCAGTTAATGTCTGTATGTTTCAAGAAGTTATGGAGGTTGGAGTTGATATTGTGACACATTAAACTGTCTTTAGCTGTGTCTTCTTTCCAAAAACACACCAAAACTGAGCTTGACAACCGCTCAGTTAACCTGTACAAACCTTTAGCTAAATAATTAGCCAGCAAGCTAGCCAACAGAACCACCTATGTTTACAGCGACATGCTAATGCTAGCAAGTCACATTAGCGAGTGTGCTGAACAAACATGTTAACAGGAGGCAGTAACAGTTTGTTCAGCAGGCTAGATACTGTAGTTAGCTAGCTAAAAAACTGATATTGTTCAGAGATAACATTTCTAATTTTGCTTGCAGCTCCCTTTTGATGTTTTAAAACCTTAAATGTGAACTGTTTTGACTTTGAAAACTTTATGAAAGCTGGGATGTTTTGGGATCGCTCTTAGGCACTAAAATAAATTTAAATTCAAGGAGAATATCTCTTAAAATAGAAACTTATCAAGATGTACTGTATCATGATGAAATATTTAACAGTACAGAAACTATGTCTGTTTGTCTGTTCAGTTCTGTTGGTGAGAAAAGCAATTTTTTGACATTTTATAGACTAAAAAGGTTTATCTAGAAAATAATAAAGATAATGAGAATAACCATTTGTTGCATCCCTAAAAAAACAGCAGACAGACTTAAAACATTTTCCATGATTATGAATGTTTTTGGCAATCTTAAAAAGGGCAAATCCAGTCATATGTATCTGCAATGTGGTTTGAAAATAAGAGTATAATTGCACATACTACCTGGCCCAAATATAATAGAAATATTCACAAGAAAGTCTTAACTGCAGCTATGTCTAAGCTCTGTGTTAATTAACATTTTTACACATATTTAAACTTGCCTAAAAGGGCGGGATCATTTACGTCTGTGGATCTATACAATTACGCTGAAGTCTCTCCCCAGTGATCCTGTGCTCACATGAAACCAGAAACCACAAACGTCTTTGCTGCCCACCTTGAAAGAACCAAATATTCCCTGACTTGTCTTCAAAGGCGGCGTCGATGTTGTCTGGAATCCCCCTCCAGTGACGAGATGCCAGCGCTGGGTAACCGCTCTGCAGTTGCCCGTCCCTGATCCGCCAAACGTAGCCCGACTTAAAGAAGAACAGCTCCCCCCGGATCATAGACACGGCATCAAAGTCCGTCTGGCAGGCATCAGGCTGGAATTAAGACAGATCGCTTGTTCATCTCCTCATGCCAAAAACACGCAAATGTAGTTTCTAACAAGTGGTGATTTTATTGCAGTTGGGTGATATGTTAAGGAGACTTTTTATTGTCTGAAAGGATCCTAACATAAAGCAGAGAGGGGTTTCTGTGCTTCTTACGGTCCACCTGAGGACTGCTTTTATTGCCACAAAACCATGATGAGGAATTTCATGGATTTTCTGCACAACTGAAAGAACCTCTCAGTTACAAGTCTTACAAGAGAAAATATCTCTGAAGTGGAAAGTTTGCTGAGTGCTCGTATGTGAGATTACTTAGTAAAACAACTTCTCATCTTTGGTTCAAATATGTTCAAAGCTGGCCACCACACTGCTCCAGACTGTAATATCTCAACAACTTTGATGAGGATGAATTGTTTGAAATTCTATACAGACATTCATGGTCAGCAGATGATGAATTTAGAGCTGCAACAAATCATCGATTAATTGAGTTGATCAAAAGATTATGAATCAGCAACTATTTTGACATTAAGTTAATTGTTTCAGTCATTTTTCAAGCAAAAATACCCAACATTTCCAGTTTCTCAGCTGCTTTTCCTTATCACTTAATAGTAAATTTAATATCTTCAGGCTGATCAGATAAAACATGCCATTCGAAGACTTTGGATCCAGTGAAACTGGGATGGGCGTTTTTTTTTTATTACTTGTGATATTTCAAATATTAATCATGAGAATAATTGGCAGAATAATCATTAGATGCGGCCCTAGATGAACCCTGCTTCAGTGATCTTCTGACTATTCATCATTATGTTGACATTTGTGGTTGTGAGTGAAAAAAACTCAACAACTATGGGATTGAATGCCATGAAAACATTCATGGCCCTTCACACTCCATCCAGCGCCACCATCAGGTCAAAATTTTAATATGTCTAATACTTTTAATTTTATGACCCCATCAACTTCAACTTTGTCTTTAGTGCTAATTAGTAAATGTTAGCATGAACATGGTAAACATTATACCAGCTAAACATCAACACGTTAGCATTTAGCTTAAAGCCTCACAGAGCTGCTAGCATATCTTGCTACATTCTTGATCTTGTTTAATGTCTTTAAAACAATCCACAGAATAAACTAAGCTTTATTTTATTTTATCAGGATGTATGATTATTGCATTCATTGTCATTTATTGTAGAGACAAGAAGGCAGAATACAAAAGGTTTATCACAGTCGTCCATATTCATTAAATCAGGCTTTGGGTCTGCCAGTCCCAATAAAGAAAGATGTGTCTTATTATTATGTTTAAGACTATATTTATTAAAGGCTTTTTATTCTGAACCATCAAGTGCCTGGATTTGGATTCTTCATGCAATCTTACCCATGGATCGAGGCATATTTTCTAATCTTTGGGATTACCAACCAGTTATTTGGAGCATATGTGTTGTTTTTCATTAAATAGATATTGGAAAAAATTGTAGAAATCTTATCATTCAATACAGTCAGCCTGTAATTGATTGTTATTGTAAATCTTGCATCAGTTCCACTCACATTAGTGACAATCTCATTGGTCTCTGTGAAGGATGGAGGTGGAGGTGGGGGTGGTGGTGAGGGCTGGACTTGCGGATGAGTCCCGTACAGGTACTGGATGCCTCGCTTGTCATCCTCGCTCAGCTTCAGCGGGTAGGAGAAGGAGTAGTATGCGGACATGATGGCTCCCCGCTCTCGGGAATGCTGCAGGCCCAGGACGTGCCCGAACTCATGGGCAGCAACCTGGAGAAGGTCTGTGCCTGCAGGAGAGGGGGGGTGGGGGGGGAGACAAGCCTCAGAGGATGCACAAGAAAACCACACCTGGCTCAAATGCTATCTTAAAATAGTTCTTGGCATTTGTTTTGACCTGCTTGCAGCGGCAGACAGGTGGTGTTTTTGCTACCTGAGACGATACAGTGCCAGGAACATCAACACTACCTAAAGAGTAATAAAAAAGTCCCTAACCACTTCCTCTCCCTGCTCAGCTATATTTGGGGAGTAACTAGTTACATGTAAAGACGTTATGTAATTAAATTACAAAACAAATGTGATTGTAATCTGTTAGTTACTGAGAAAAAATATGTAATTAAATTAGTTACTAATCAAAATGTTGGGTTTACATCTGAATATATTCTTTTCTGTAAAAAGTTTATAATGTAACATTCATTCTGTTGCTTTGCATCTTTTTGACATGCAGGAATGTTTTCTTTTGGCATATTTCTGGACAACGAGGGTCAGCAAAGCCATTGAGAGAAGACGGCTTACAAGGAGCTGTCTCTACATCTAAACAGGCTCCATTCATTTGACAGTATGTTCTCAAATGTTTTTGATTGGTTTTCCTGTTGCCAATCAAATCAATAATCATTGCTGAGGCTGCCACGCCTGCGACCAGCTGACCACATCAAGGCGAGCGGCCACGTCGTCGGACAAGAACACCTTTCAGTGCTGAACAGTGAGGTTTACACTGCCTGGTTTGAATTTATGGTTTTAGCACTTTTCAGCTTTACTACCCTGTTTAAAACATTTGTTAGAAAAGTAATCAAAAAGTAATCAAATGTAATGAGTTACAGTATTTTGATGAATCAATTTATAAATAACATTTTTAACAGGGTAACTAATCATCTGTAACCATCATATTTCAAAAGTAACCTTCCTAAAACTGCAGCTATACTGTTTACCTGTCCATGTCCACTCAACTAGTGAGCTGTGTGTATGTCAACTGCAACTATATGTCATTATCTGTTATTTGTTTCATCTAGCTCTTATTTTATTTTATTTTAAATCTATTTTATTGGTTTTATTATCACATTTTCATCATTTTCATTGCTCGTCTGGTATACATAATATCTGTTTTCTTTGTGAAAATACCCCTTAACATACAGTAACCCACCCTTATTATGTATTGACCCTTGTGAACCCTATTTTATTGAATTTATTTTGCTTTATGATCTACTAAAAGGAGTAAGTATAAAGTAAAATTAAAAAATTTGTTAGAAAAGAGAAAAAACTGTTATTTTTGTTTTTCTAGACCCTCTCAGCCACTCACTCACCCATGTGGTTTCCGAGGGTCCAGGACTCATCGTAGTCAAAGTGGATGTCGCCCTGTCGGTGTGTTTTGGGGAAGAAAGCGTGAGCGAGAATCCCACCCGGGCCGTCAAAGGGAAGGTTGTCTCCATGCCAGGACCTACAGGCCCGTAAAACAAACGCTCTGATGAACATAAACTCTAAAAGGCTTAAAGCGTGATCAATCTTTAAAATCAAACTTTACAGACAACAAAACAATCTCAACAACAATCTGTTAACTGCAGCTTTACAGAGGATTCAACAATGACAGGTAAAAGCCTGAATGATAAATGGTTAGAATACGAATATAACAAGACATCAGTAAACATGTTGAGTTCCCTTTTGAGCCAAAAACAACAAACGATTATTGCAAGTATCAAGTAGTCTGACAATTATTTTCATGATTCATCGTATAATCTAAAAAATGTCAGAATTTAGTGACAATTTATCAGAAATCAGGAGTCCAAAACCCAAAATGTTCAGTTTATTATTATAAAAAACTAAGAAAACTAGCAAATATTCACAATTTAGAAGCTGTAAATCCGAGAATTTTTACTATTTTTGCTTTAAAGAGTCATTTAAAGTTAACCAATTATCAAAACTGTTGTGGACTCATCTGTCAACCGACTAATCATTTAATTGACTAATCATTTAATCGCTGGAAATAATCACATAGACTATTTTTAAATGTGTTACCTATTCTATGGAGCCCTGAAACTGACAAAAGGCAGTAAAAGTCACACATAAATAAATAAATAAATGAATAATACAGTTAGTTAAATAAATAAAAAGCAGTGTAAAGAAAAATATACTTTTCCTTTAACTTTCAATTAGCTGGTAAAAAAAGAATATTTATCAACTTCTTCTTGAACCATAATCAATTGATTGAAGAAAATTGAAACTTAAAACTTGACTTGATCATTTGCTCTTGGCATATTTTTACAGTAATTGTTTATTTATTCCCACACAAAATATCTCTCAGGTTTCTCACCATCTTTCCATTTTTCCTCATTTTAATAAGTGTTATTAGTGTATTTATGTTCACAAAACTGTAACGACATGACAAAATTCAACCGTTCCTGAGATGTATGTGTGCAGCAGAGCAAACAATGATGAATACGAGTCAAAGCCGAACCATGGTTTAAAATGAGGAAAAACAAGAAATTGCTGCAGGAATAAACAAACCAGGCTACATAAAAGAAAATGAAGCCGTTTCAAAGTTGACACAGATCCCCCATAAAACCCTGGAGATGGTAATCTGCATGTCCGTTTTTTGGCTCCACTATCTCTTTTTTTTCTGCCTTTGTGGCTCTGAAAAGCCGAGATCTTTGTCAGAAAGGCTTCATTTTGTAAGTAAATGAGACAGATTAAATGGAATTTAAATGTTTGACTTTGTTGCCTCTGTTGACTGAAGTTTGTGATTATTTCTGAAGACTACAGATTAGAAAATCCACGAAACTCAATCAGCTCACCAACTGGTTACGGTATGAAGCCTAAAAACAGATACTGAGAGCTTCAGGTAGTAAAAACATGTGCACACTACGCTTGAATTGGTACAAAACAAAAGTTAAAGGACCAGTGTGTAGAATTTAGTGGCATCTAGTGGTGAGGTTGCAGATTGCAACCAACTGAAACCCCTCCGTTCCTTCCCCATAACAAATCAATTCTTTCTTTTTTATTTATGTTTAATTAAGATGTTTTTTTCCACGTCTCAGTCTGCCCACCTGGTGAAATCGATGCGGATGTCGGCCCTCCCGCTGTGGACCTCGGTGAAGGTGAGCGGGGTGACGTCACTCCAGATTTTCAGCGCTTCCTGAAAGACACGCCGAACGTTTTCCTCGCTTATCTGCCAGGGAAACCGGATGATCCTGCAGGAGACATACAGTATATGCAGGTGTCAAACACACAAACAGACACACACACACACACATACACACACACACACACACACACAGGATGTACAGTACAGGAGAAGAGAGGGACCACCGGCCTTGCATGCCTCCCTCTATAATCTGATATCTGCCGTCGTCTCATCAGCAGGGAGGTGTGCTGTTACTGACGCACTCAGGCTCGCTAACAAAACACCGCATCATGGTCTCCTCCCTTTCCTTTTAGATAAAACCACCCAGTGTGATAACTGAGAAGAAGAAGAAGAGAAACCTCCTCATCTAACCACCAACACGTACACTTTTGTACTGTGAGGCTGCTGGATGAAACATGGAATTGTTTATCATAAAGCTGCTGCTTTTCAGTTTAGAATAAATCAACAACAACCAGCATGACTGGACAACATCATCACTGGTTCTTTTTAGGGCTGCAATTATTTTCATTATCGAAATATAATTTCTTAGAGCCACAAAGTGTTGCTTTGAAGATTAACTGTCATGTGTGACACAAAAAAGCTGAAAATCATCACATTTGAAAAGCCTAAACCAGCATGTTTGGTATTTTTACTTGAAAAAAAATGGCTAAAATGATTATTTGATTATCAAAATAGCTGCTGATTGATTTTTTTGTCAGCTAATCTTTGCAGCTCTGGTTCTTTTGATGGACTCTGATTTTGTCTGCTGCATTATTTTTATGGCACAAAACAGGAAGAAGGTCGTCAGTCCAGAGCATGTCGGCTTACCTGCAAGAATTTATACTTCATTCAAGGAGGGGGAGGAGGGACAGGAAGCAGCGAGGTTTATGGGAAATGTGGTATTAATTTAGGAAAACATTAGCACTTAAAAAACTACCGCTGACAACTGTCTCTTTTGTTTGCACCAATTATAAATTATATGGCGGCAGAGGCACCTTGAAAAGTTGGAATGCTGCTTTAAACCCAGATGTGCAGTTTGTAGAAGTTCGATATCAGTAAAACAGAACTTGCTGGGAAATAAAAATATGCACTAAAGTCAGATTCAGAAAAGTTATTTAAATTTGATCTTTGGTTCTTCAGACACTGTGCAAAAAGACAAATGCAAATGCAAATATTTATGTAGATTACCTTAAATTCTTGCACAAATACCCTGTAAATGAGCAATTAAAGAATTTTCTAAATCATTTCCACGAGCTGAAATAGGTCATTAATCTAGTGTTTTATTGAAAGGATAAGGCTGGAGATATTTTGTGTTTTTCTTATTGTCAACAAAATCCATGAAAAGATTAAAATCAACAATGTGTTTAAGGCTCCTTTCGTTTAAACACGATAAAATCTTTGGTCATAAATCCTAAACGGTGTCCTGTGAGACTCGTCCACCAACGACCAAAGACAGCTCGAAGCAAAACTCTGACAGAAATATGAGACCAAATTCCAGAATATGACATGAAATAAATAAACTGACCGATGTGACGTTTCATAAGTGCAGTTTTTTAAATAAAATTTAGGGGAAAAACTCGTCCATAACACAAAAAAAGCAAAAGAGAAGTTTGTGTGACTTTCCTGCATTTTCAAAACATCAGAGCTGCAGACGGATGACGAATTGATGACGTGTCTCATCTCACAATCTGACAGATATCGCACACTTTATTATAGTCGTCTTGCAATAAACCTACATCATCGATACTTCCTGACGTTCCTACTCTGTAGCTCTAAGCCTCAAGTCCTACTGGTTCCTACTGAAGATCTTTAAAAAACAGCTTACGAATATATAGTTTCATTTTTAAAATAGCTGAGTAATTTCCTAAGACAGCTGTAGCCACTGTAGTTTTTAACAAATAAACAAGAGGAAATGGTGCAAATTTGCTGGAGACTATTTTTGCTAAATGGGAATCCACATTTGGTGCTCTAGTGAGTATTTCCTGCAGCGGGACAGTGTGTGTGTGTGTGTGTGTGTGTGCGGTTGAGTCACAGAGTTCATGGTGATGAAGGAACAGGGCAGCTGTTTGGATCATCGTTGTGTTTATTCAACGTTAATTGTTTAACGGAGGTCTACGGCACAGAGGAATAAGATACACACATAATACTTGTTGGTATTATGGGATTTGTTGATAATATAATTCATTTTATAATTGTGTGAGTCAGATATGAACTATGACTGGAAAACAAACTTTGATAAAACACTTCTTTCAGTCCACCTCCCGCCTGCGACTGTACCATAACAAGCTTGATCCTTTAATGTTTTGCAGCCACCTGAGAACTCCTTTTCAATTTAGTTAACAACCGTTAAAGCAGTTAAAACAACACCGCTCTCAGCTGACCGAGCATGACTTCGAGCGTCGTGCCAGAACTTGCTCCGCACGCTCGAAACACTCGCTGGTTTCTAAATAAAAAGTAAACACAGGGACTCATTAGCGTGGCTCCACTCTTTCGCCGTTCATGTTTCAAGTCATTTGGAAAGACATAGAAAAGGGGGGCGACGGTGGCCTCGTTAGGTCATGCAGAAGTGTAGTTTGACATAGCGGGTTGTTGCCATCATCACTCTGGCAGGTGTCACTTTATTGGTCCGATCCAGCAGAATCTTATTAGTCTGTGGTCAGTGCTGCTAATAAAAGTTTTCTGCCCCCCCCCCCCACCCTTACTCTCTCTCTCTGTCTGTCTTAATATAGTGTTCTGTTAAAGAGTGACTACAATGAAAGAGACCCCAGGAGACACAGACAGAGAGGCAGCAGCCAGTAGATGACTGCCAGACACTCGACGGTGCCAAGGCCTTAGATGAAAGAAAACCAGCACCCCCCCTTTTTTTCAGAATGGTAATTTCAAGACTTAATTTTGTAAGTGCTGTATTGGCCTTCTTATGTTACCTTTCTCTCCCTTGAGCTCATTTATCAATGTGTCCAAAATTTTGTCCGCCTTGAACTTGTGATAAAAACAATCTACCGTATCATCTTTTTTTTTTTTTTATCAGCATATGAAGTTTACTCAATTTGTCACGTAATTGTAGATGTTCAAACTTCCATTATTCTCAAAAGTTTTAGGGGATTTCTCATCCACGTTGGCTTCAAAGTTGAGCTTCATAAGTTACAAACACGAGCAGACGATGGTCCTGAAAAGTCTTCAAAAGCAAAAATTGTTGGTGTATGTGTTTGCAGGCTGTCAGGAGATGTTCTACATCTTTAAACAACCTGCGTCCAGACTAAAACCTTTTCAGAGTTTTTCCAAAATGACCTCCAGAGTGTGTAAATGTGAGATTTGGCGTTGTATTGTGTACTGAGAAAAAACAGATCTTTGTAGAAACGCTGTCATATCTGTGACAAAACAGATGGTGGCAGTAGTAGAAGAAGAAGAAGAAGAAGAAGAAGAAGAAGAAGAAGAAGAAGAGGGAGTGTTGTTCTTTTTGTTTTCTACTTTGATAGTTTGTTTAGAATTAAACGCAGCCTTTCTCTGCTGAAACTGTTGTAATCTGCTCGCAATAATGTCAGGAAGCTGCTGTTGAAACAGAAACATAACACGGTTTTATTCTGGTTTTCTATGGCTGACTTACTCATCTGTCCTCCGCACGTGCTCAGTAGGAGAATTACCCGTTTTGGCGTTTTAATGTAGATGGAAGTTACAGTTGTTTTTGCATGAAAACAGCGTTTTAGAATTTAGCAGCTTAATGTAGACGTTGTCTCAGTCAGCATCATCAGACCTGCAGCAAACACTGTCACTACTGCAGCTACAGGAAGCTCATCCACTCATAGTCGGCAAGTGTAAGTTTTAGCAAAACAATTATAGGGCAAAATGAGTTATACAGGCATCTACTTCACATTCACTCAGTTTTTATGACTTAAATCATTTTGTAATTCGTTAATCCGTCCACCGATTTGTTGCTGCTTACCCGGGTCCAGATTGCAATAATTTAATTAATTATATCATCAGGAATTTTTGTGATATACTGCTGAGAAGTACTGACAAAATGTGATATAATAATAATTTGGCTTGTATGATCGTGGGCATATGATCATACAAGCCAAATTACAAGAAGGTGTCTTATTGCAGCACATTTATTTGGACTAAGATGTTGAACAATCACCTATAGATGTAATGTTTTTATTTGTTCACATACATTTGACCACATAGTTTATCATTGACCAGCGAGGTTCAACTGTAAGATCAATACTGGAAAGTCCAGTCATGTTTTGACATCTACATTATCATAATACATAATCTCATCTGCCACAAGGTTACAAAGATTAGAAACCAAAATACTCTTTGACCAATAAGAGTTGAGTGTGGTTTTATGTAAATCTGCAGATCCATACCTGTATGTGAGGTCATTCTTCTCCAGTCGGCCTCCGTACAGGACGAAGCGTCTCTGGCGCTGGCGCCCCCGGTAATGCACTTCCTTCTCGTCGGGGTAGTCCGGCACGCCGCAGCGAGGTCGGTCCCGTGTGTAAGGTATGTTGGTTAGCACACCCAACTCCTTCATCAATTCATGAACAATATCAACCTTCTCCGTCGTCTTCAAGTCTGGGAACTTTTCAGAGTCCTGGAACAACATCAGTATTCATATGTGTGAGTGCATTCTGCTTTTTTTTGTTTAAACAGTAATGAATTACAAAAATGGAAAACAGGTTATGTTTGGTAATTTGATCTGATTTTGTGTGACATGAAAATAAAAAATGCCTCAATTACAGACAGTGAGAGAATGAGGGAGAGAATTTGCAACTGAGGTCAAACCGGTGAAGATGCAGTTCGCCACATGTGAGATTTTATGATATGTTGAGCAAAGATTAAGCCAGAGACATGTAAGAAATACAGTTTTTTGTTGTTTTTTTACATGTTGGCACAAACTATTTATAATATTTATGGTACTGGTTGTCATTTTTGTAGTTTAAACATCATTAGTGTTTTTATCAATGCAAAGCAACACTTAACACAAAACATAGCTGAGCCTGATGGGAATATCGTTAGTTTTGCATGTATTCTTCATTAAATAAGTATTGGACAAATTAAAATTTTGAAGGAGGGAAAGTTAAGGGATCATCAATGTCAGTAGACCACAAATGTCTGCACCAAATTTCATGGCTATATTTTAGAGAGTAGTTATTTCAGTCCAAATTACAATAACTTTATTTGTAGAGCACTTTATTTTTAGCACTTTTTCTTAAAACAGTTACAAAGTGTAACAAATGACATCACCATCCTTAGAGCCACACCACCAGCATTGCGGATAACAAGAATAAGAGTCTACAGCCATGCTAGCAGCTTTGTGAGACTGCTTTGCTTTGAGCTAAACGCTAACATCACCATGCTAACATGTTGATGTTTATAATGTTTACAATGTCCACCATCTCAGTATAGCGTGTAAGCATGCTAACATTTGCTAATGAGCACAAAACACAGCTAAGGCTGATGGGAATGTGCATTAATATTGCAACTGTTTGGTCAAACAACAAAGTATTTGACAAATCAAAAATTTGACCTGATTTTGGCGCTACATCAGAAGTTCAGTGATCACCAGAGTCATTACATGTCATCCTGAGGGGGACATGAATGTGTGTTCTACATTTCATGACAATCTATAGTTTTTTGGTGGCACTAAAAACTAAAAATGTCAACCTCATGGTGGCGCTAGAGGAAAAGTCAGAGGATCACCAAAGTCATTAAGATTCATCTTCTGGGAGCCATGAAAGTCTGTATAAAAATTTTTGGGAATCCATCTTGTTAATTTTGAGATATTTCACTGGATGTGTGAAAATGTTGACCCACTGGTGGCGTTAGAGGAAAAGTCAGAGGATCACCAAAGTCTGTAGGATTCATCCTCTGGGGAACATGAATGTCTTTACAACATTTCTTGGCAATCCATGAATTAGTTTGTAGGATATTTCTGTCAGGATCAAAATTGTGCACCAACCTCCTGCTTGTACGGCTAATAAGAAGAAGAAAAAAAGGAAAAATAAGAAAAATAAGTGGATGAGAATGGTTTCAAGTTTCAAGAAGAAGCAGGAAACCAAGAGAAAGACCAGAGGCAGACATGTATTTCAGTCGTGGTTGGATATGAAACAGCATCATGTTGAGTTCATTTTGAACTCTGAGGTTAATGACAGCACACACTCATAATCAGGTCACTGAGCCACGTAGTTTGCCCTAGTTTAAGAGACAGTCGGTCCCAGAGTGTCCCATTATCGTTAATACCCCCCCTGCCAGATCCAGAGGAAATAGCTCTGCTCATTTCCACAGAAGCAAATTACAGAGGAGCGCTGTGCCATCCGCACCTCCTCATCTGAATCAGGCCACAGCCTCTAAACCAAACCACATCTGCAGCACTTACAGGGAAACTTTTGGGTGTTCTCCTCAAATCACAAAATTACTTTGCATTTCCTTTTCCGCTGCTGCTCACAACAACCTGTGGGAAAAGACGCTATCAATACATTATGTAAAGATGAAACCGATTACCTCAATCGTCAGTGCCCTTGAGTTTTCCCACGACTTCTCTCTTACATAATGCTTGGAGGACTGTAAGACCACCATCACTCTGACGTTTGACCTCACTGACACTCACTGTTTTCCTTTTTCTGAAATATTGCGATGTCCATGAGTTGTTTTTCCACTGAGCACTGATTCAGGTAAAACAATGTCTACACTTTACAGGTTACAAATGGGCTACATCTGTCAAAAAGAGAAAGTTGCATTATTTTAACTGTATTTAAAAGATTATGTAACTAGACATTAAACCAACACTCTTTCTAATGTTTTAGCTGTAATCTCTGCTGTCTGCCCTGCCATGCTCAACACTTCACTCTGTCAAGCAGCTGACCTTTAACCTGTGACGGTTTTGGGTTTGTGGGAAACGTTGTGTTCGTTTAAAGCCAATGTAACAGAAATATTAAATTAAAAAGATTTTAAAAATGTATCATTTGAACGTTGAACGCTGCTGTCACTTTCACTGTCATCTGCATTTTAAACACACTGTTATTTGCAATAATGCACAGTGCATCTTATGACCTTTACCCATACTATTATTTGCAACATTTGCAACAGTGCATGGGGTTAGGGTTAGGACAAACGGAGAAAACCTTGGTAGCATGTGTATGCATGCAGGTAGCATGTGAACATGAAGGTTTTGGGATGTTAACAACATGTTTTGTACATTACGTTTCATCAGAAGTGCTTGTTGGATTGTCAACCAGCTGCAGAAACTCCTCCCCCACAACTTTCCGATGCTGGAATTGGGTTGAGTGCGTCTGACAATTGCTGCAAATCCAACAGTCCAAAATTCACGCCTTACTTATGCAGTGATTGGCCAGATCAGTGGATGTAACAAAGTAGGCAGGGTTCAAAGTTCTCTCAAGCTCAATATTTCTGTCACTTTTCCTTTTTACGATCGAGTGCAAAGTGTTGCCGTTTGGTACAACCATTTACCATTAACAGCCTATAAGCATAGTTACTGTCCCTCATTATTTATGTCTCAGTAACGCTCATAACCAACAGGAGGTCAACAAAGAGGTGAATTGCAGTGTGAGAGACATCTGCATGCTGATATTTTGCCAAGCGAATATCTCTTCTGGTCTCGTTATGAAGCCGGTTTGTTATTGTGCACTTCTGGAAATTCAAAACACAAGTAATTATTGTGTTTATTGTGTATCTTTCCATTCAAACAGTGGTCAACAACAGCCACCAAGATCAGCACAGCTCAGGTTACAATTCAACAAACTGGAACTTTCAGTGGACGGAGGAGGAGGCGTGTGCAAAAACAGTTTTTTACACGATAATGTGAATACGCCTTCATGAATCCTGTATCCTGTTGTGTGGCATCTTAAATATGCAGGATGAGTTAATTCTCTGAGTTCATGTTAACAACTGTGCAGTCATTTCTCATAACTCAGCGTGAACATGAAACAGAAAAAGTGACAACTAAGCTATTTTTTGTTTTTTGTCCTGTCTAAAGAAACACAAATAAAGATGGAAAACTGACCTTAATGTAGAGCTGCAACTAATGATTGTTTTCATTATTTCATTTTGTCCATAAAATGTGATGAAGAAAATTGTGATAATGATCATTATAACGTCTTTGAGTCAAAGTCCAAAACCCAAAGATATTATATACTGTCATTCAAGACAAAGAAAAACATTACATCATCACATTTGAGAGGCTGAAACCAACAAATTTTTGGCATATTTGCCTAAAAAAAATAACCGAAACGGTTATTCAGTTATCAAAATAGTTGCTGATTAATTTTCCGTCAATCAACTAATCGACTAATCGCTTCAGTTCTACCTTAATGCCCCATTAAAGCCCAAAGGAAAGCTTTTCAATGCTGATAAGAAAACAGCTCTGGGAGAAACATTTGATGTATTTTTGGCATAAAAGTGAACAGAAAGGCGTTCCATATCAGTAAAAATATCAGCTTCCAAGTCTCACGCATAAACTAAGTCATGACCCTGATTCACACTAAATCCCTAACATGTAAAAAAAAAAAAAAAAAAAGAAAGCCAAACAATTTAGCAGAAAAAAATCTGTCTGAGGAAAGTCACAGTCATGTTTTTGTTGAGTTTAAACGAGCCACACAGCCACGCTCAGCTCTGCAGGACTCGACCGCGTCGTCGTTGCAGGTTATGGGGAACAAAACCCAGCAGGATTCATGGAATGTGCTCCAGACTGCAGAAACACGGTGACTGATGGGTCTAGATCACAGAACAAACAGTACACACCTCCCTGAGCACCCCCCACCCCACCCCTCCACCTACTGTGTTTCACTTTGTTTAAAAGAGATTTTAGCTGCTTATTTCGTTGCACAAAGCACTTATTCACGTCAGGGGGGGGAAGTTTCTGCCCATGTCCTACAGTTTTACTTAAATGGCTGGTTGGCGTCGCTATGAATGAACTAAAAGAGTCGTGGCTCCCCGACTGAGATCCCAGGAGGTTTCAAAGGCATACCCTGAAAAACTGCTTGTTGGTCACCTTCATTATTCTCTTTTTTTAAAAGGTTTGTACTCTGAGAAATGTATAGGAGCAGTCTGTTTATCTGCTCTCCTGCAGCAGAGAGAACCTCAGATAAACAACAAAGCCCTTATCAAGGTGTAAAGCAGGTCTGAAAGGTATGGATCTGAAAGGTTGTTGACATGAAACTGGTGGAAAACCTAACCAGTTTGGAATTCAGAGTATATATATGGTGCTTTGTGTTCTTTTTTTAAAAAAACATTTATTTACTCTGGGGAAGCTGACGGGGGCCAAAGCTACCATGAGGACACTGAGTTCATGTCTTCAGTATTGTTTCCTGGAATTTGGGGAGAAGGAGTGTGAGTTCAACAACTAGAGATGAAATACACACTTAAAGGCCTATTTGGTAGAAGTCACTATCTTTAAAAAAGTTCAAATTAGCTTTGCCCGATTAGTAATCCAAACTTGGTCCTTGTCAGGAAAATGCAAACACAGGTCATTTTAGATATTTGAACAAGTGACTGATGCTGTTGTTTTGCTGGCGAGGACAACCTTACTCAGTCCCCTCTGTGGTCTTTGTTAAACCTGCAGTGCGGAACTTTTACATATAAATGAACGTCCGTTACATCCAAGCCAAACGATTTCACACAATGCTAATTAAGCCTATCACCTCCAATTAAATCTCTCTGTATTTCACAATATACAGAGTTTTTAAATCTCATGTCGTGCACAACATTCCCTTGCTGGCCGTTTTGTTGTTAATCGTGCGGCTCTTCTAGACTTTCCCAATCTTATCGGACCGAATGGATCAAATTCTTATAGTGAAACAAGTCATTTCGCCGGGGGTTGTGTAACGCTCAGAACAATTTATCCACCGTTTTACAGCCACAACAGTTGGTTACAGCCAGTACGTGCTGGACATCGGGCATACTGGGACATATCCTGGTGGGTTAGGGTTAGGGTCAGGATGTTAGGGTTAGGGTTATGGTTAGGGTTAGGGCGTTAGGGTTATGGTTATGGTTATGGTTAGGGCGTCAGGGTGTTAGGGTTATGGTTATGGTTAGGGCGTCAGGGCGTTAGGGTTATGGTTAGGGTTAGGGCGTCAGAGCGTTAGGGTTATGGTCATGGTTATGGTTAGGGCGTCAGGGCGTTAGGGTTATGGTTAGGGTTAGGGCGTTAGGGTTATGGTTATGGTTAGGGCATCAGGGCGTTAGGGTTATGGTTAGGGTTGGGGTTAGGGCGTCAGGGCATTAGGGTTATGGTTAGGGCGTCAGGACGTTAGGGTTATGGTTAGGGTGTCAGGGTGTTAGGGTTATGGTTAGGGTTAGGGCATCAGGGCGTTAGGTTTATGGTTAGGGTTAGGGTGTCAGGACATTAGGGTTATGGTTAGGGTGTCAGGGCGTTAGGGTTAGGGCGTCAGGGCGTTAGGGTTATGGTCAGGGTTAGGGCGTCAGGGTTATGGTTAGGGTTAGGGCGTCAGGGCATTAGGGTTATGGTTAGGGTTAGGGCGTCAGGACGTTAGGGTTATGGTTAGGGTGTCAGGGCGTTAGGGTTAGGGCGTCAGGGCGTTAGGGTTATGGTCAGGGTTAGGGCGTCAGGGCGTTAGGGTTATGGTTAGGGTTAGGGCATTAGGGTTATGGTTAGGGTTAGGGTGTCAGGGCGTTAGGGTTAGGGTTAGGGCGTCAGGGCGTTAGGGTTATGGTTAGGGTTAGGGCGTCAGGGTTAGGGTTAGGGTTAGAGAGCTGCTGCATGCCTGTGTGAGGCCAATTCAGACCAAATCAGGTGTTGCGGTGCGCCACTGCAGGGTTGAGCAGAGGTGTAGCGGCGTGTTCATTTGTGCTCTAAAACGTAACCGCTGTTAAACAATCAGAAAATAACGTTTTATTGATCTGATTCACCGGCTTTCTTGCTACCACCGCTCCCTCTCTCCACTGACTCTCTAGCTCACTCGACCACAGCTACTCTCTCTCTCTTTTTTAAAATGAGTCAGGAAGCCGATAGAAAAGTCTAAATTTACTTGAAATGTTATCAAATGAAGAGAAATGTCCTCCCCTCGTCCTAGTAACGTCTTTGTCCTCAGGTAATCACAGCCGAGCCTTTACTATCACTGCCAGAAGAGGGAGACAAAAGTCCTGCACTCTGGCTTTAAGAGCGGGGATTTGAACTGCCAATCACCTGGTCACAAGCCCCCAAACAAGTCAATTTAGCCTGAGTTGCCCGCTGCCTGATCCCAGTGAGTGAGCTTGAGGGGAGTGTTGGCTTTCAGGGTCGTAAATCTTCAGCTAATTCTAAGTGGTGGCTGCATGTGGGCCGCCTCTGTCATTTCAAAGAGGGAGATGAAAAAAGAAGTGTGGTTAAAAGACTAAATCCCCCCCTCCCGCCTGTGTGTCAAATGGATTGTTTGACCTGTCTGACCCCTGCAGCTGAGTAAAACCTTAAACCTGCTTGATTCCCAACAGGTTTCACATCAAAGTTCAAGGTTAAACCCAAACAAGAACATTAGCTGGATCTAGAATATCTTGTATATTTTCTTCTTTTATTGAGCTGTTTCTATCAATAAACAGAAACTTTTGCCCCCCAACCTTCATGTTTTTGATTCAGCTGAGCTCACATGATAATCTTTCTGCTCTTGCAAACAATAAAAACAGTGAAAGATTAAAATACTATATCGATGGCTGAAGAACAAAACCTCCTATCTGAAAAATGCACTTTTTTGAGAAAACTAAAAAAAAACTTGCAGAGTGCTATTTTTTAAGGATACCCAATATACAATACACTGTTTTTGGACTATATTACTATATTATATGTTAACAATACCCTAATAACCATACAAAGATACTGTAAACAACACCACATAATATAGTAATATAGTCCAAAAACAGTGTGTTATGTATTGGGTATCCTTAACAAATAGCATTCTGCAAGAAAACAAGCTTTTTTTTAAACAAATTTTCTCAAAAAAGTGCATTTTTCAGATAGGAGGTTTTTCTCTTCGGCCATCGATATATTTAAATAAATTGTAAAAGACAAGTTGCCTTCCTCTTATGTACGTGAGATTGACTCAAAATAAACTACATTGTGTGTGTGTTCATGGTAATGAAGGAACATGTCAGCCAGTGCAACAGTTTAGCTCACTGATGTGCTTACAATAGTTTTTGGACAATAGAGACACAATTCTTGTTAGTAGATCAATTTGTTGTTGGTTTGAGTCTTTTCAATAATATTTATTGACAATAAGAAGACTATAGAATATCACCAGACTTAACTTTTGAACTAAAAGCTTGATTAAAAAGAATGTTTGACATTTTGGAAATATGCTTATTCGCTTTCTTGCCAAAAGTTAAGTGAAAAGATTAATACCACTAAATATGAAGCTACAGCCAGCTAACCTAGGACAAAGACTGGAGACAAGGGGAAACAGCTAGCCTGGCTCTTCCCAGAAGTAACAAAATCTGCTGTTTTACGGAACTTTATGTGCCTGGCTATTTCCTGGTCTTGACCAGTAAGTTCCCGGAGTCTCTTTGGGCTGCTGGGCAAGTCCCGACCAAGGGAAAGTTGTTTTTACACTTTGGCTTGTGTATGGATTTAAGAAACAAGATATAATGTTTTAATTAGTGAGCTTTAGAGTCCTGCTAGCTGTTTCCCCGTAGTCGGTTGCTGGTGGTAGCTTTATATTTATCGGAAAGACATGGGTGGTATCTATCTTCTCATCTGACTCTCGGTATGAAAGCAACTGATGATTTGAGACAGAATATTCTCTGAAAATCTGTCACTCTGAAAAATGATCACAGCAGCAACTAGAAGATCGTACTCAGTAGAGTGCAGATGTCCGCCAGGTGTGTACTGGCGGACATCTGGCGGATAAAAAAAAAAGGGGATTCATTCATCTCATATCATGCTTAACTTTAGTGGATCATAACATATCAGGTATTAATCTGCAAATACTCCGGTTCGAGATGAAACCAAACTTTTTTATGGATGTCAGTTTTTGAGCCATGATAAGGGCCAAAATGTGAATAGTTAAACCATGTTTTTGCTGGAAACGCCTTATATGTCATAGCGTATATTGTAAAATGGAAAGGACTGCTGAAGTTTTATGATAGGTTATAAAGGAATGGCATTATAAAATAGGATTTTTAAAAATTGTGAATCAGCCCAACCATGTGAGGTTCTTGGCTTACACTCATATATGCCCACAAAAAATATTAGGCTGATGGGTCCAGTAGTACGTGAGATTAGCTGCGGAAAGATAGGACATGCCAACATGGATCAGATAAAACCTGCGTCTGCATTAAGTCTAGAAAGGAATCTGATGGGAAATTGGAGAGTTGGGATCCAGAAGTTGTTTCTCATCACTAGCTGGATCTCAGAGAAGGTACACTGGAAGAGTTAACCAGCTGAGTTATCAATGTTACAAGTTATAACACCTGCATTGTGCTTGCATGTTTTTCATCTGTCAACAGTTTGTTGATGACTGATATCCCAATCATTCAGATTTAATGGAACAAACACAACTAGATTCTGATTTATCTCGCAATGTAGACAGATACATGTCTGAGCTTCTCTGTGAGGGCGATGAAACAAACCCTTTTAAGAATTTACATTGACAGGTGCTAGCTTGATGGTAGCCTACTGGTTATGACGCACACCACACTGCAACATTTGCAGTTTTTTTTCTGTCTGCACCGGATCCGTGCAGGCTCGCGTCTCAGCAGCGTCTCACCGGTGTAACCGTGACCTGAAGTGTTCATTTACGCTTCAAGTCTATTATCCTCTGTTTTACACGTCATTACAGTCATGAGTATTGTGCTCTGAGTGCTTCCAACACATGGTTGACCTCCACTCAACAGTTTATGTAGACACACAGGCGGAGCAGTCGCTGCTGCTGCTGCTCTGCTGACGTGCTGCTCACGCTTTCCGTCTAGACACGGGGTGATTCTGGTCATGGATCTTTGTTGCATGTCATATACTTCTCTCTACCCGTTTCCTCTCTTTCTGTACTTTCACTATCAATAATAAACAATCTAACCTGAAAGTGCGTTGGGAGTTTGGGATCTCTGTTCTCATTTTAAAGAAAAATGTGTAGAAACCCATCTGACTAATTCTGAGAAGTCTGAGGCAAAATGCTTACTTGTCGTCCTGTAAATCACTCATTATTTGTTCTCCAGGAGTTTTAAATTGGGGAGATTTGCTCTTTTTTCTTAACTATAACAGCTTTATTCATTAAGGGTTAGTGTTTGCTTTGTCACTCAGTCAGTGACTCAGCTGCTCAAACAGGAGTTTTGTGGCCATGCTCATGTGTTTACGTGTAATTTCAGAGCAGACAATGGAAATCCTGTCAGGAGACTGTGTGACGACGTTTGAGAAAGAGAAAAAAAAAACACAACTCTCAGGATAATTAGTCTGTCACTTTCTGCTGAGAGTGCAAGAAGTGGGTGATGATGAGACACGTAACCTCAAGAAAGCCTGAAGGCCTCGTGGATGCTTTTTCATCTAGCGGACATGTGAGGGAGTTTGTAGTAGTGGTGGTGGTGGTGGAGGTGGAGGTGGAGGTGGGGGGGCGTCCATTACAAGTATGGACACATCTCGCTTCTGGTTACAGTGGTGGGAAGATCTGTGAGCAGCCGTTCAGGGGATCTGACTGCGGTATTCAGAGAGCACAGGGAAACATGTCTGAACATGGAGCGTCTGAAGAGCGTCTCCAGTCTGAGAACAAACCCACCTCCAACACCCCCAATGCATTTTTATCAGGTCACTGTCTTCAGTTTGACATGATAAAGAACCTGAAGGGAGCATTTTCACTACACGTTTAACAGCGACCAGATTTAAGTCCACCCTTAAAGGAGACTGAGACGCACTTGAGGATAGAACTCAAAAAACTAGCAGTCCCAATTCACAACTACTGAGATGATATATTTAGATTATTGAAATTATTTGCATTAAAGGACGGGTTCATAATTTTTCAAGTCTGTCCTAAAACAGCAGTCAGGAGCTCATATGAACATTGAAACAGTTTTTGCTTGTTGTAATCATTCCTCCTGTTCATAATGACCATTAGAAGATCTCCTTCAAATGCGCTTTCAATGGAAGCGAAGCAAAAATGTTATTTAAAAGTTGTAATATGAGGCTTCAGCTGTCTGAGTTAGTGAAATAAAGCGGATGTCTTCCACAGTTACAGTCTTTTTAGTCAATAATTCCCTCTGTGTGTCTCGATGGACACAGTTTTCCTCTTCGGCTGCGGTGGAAGTATAGTAAAAAAATGAGCTTATTTAGCACTAAAAAGTTTGAAAGATATCTACTTGATTTGACTTATTTGGACACCTGAAGCTTCATATTAGCTTTAGATAAACTTTTAAATACATTTTTGGACTTTGGATTTTGTCCCCCATCACTTACATTGTAAGTGCATTATGAAGGGATCTTCTAATGGTCAGTATGAACAGGAGGAATGATTACAGCAAGAAAAACATGTTTGTTTGGGCATCTGACTGTTGTTTTAAGACAGACTTAAAAAATTGTGAACCTATAAGTTTGTGATGTTTTCTCTTACAAATGATTTTTGGCTAAGTTTGGGTGGCCTACTGCATAGAGCGCACATCAACAACAGCCAAGTGTTTCAATATGGCCTTCTTGCAAGATACTTGTGCAATAATATTAGCTAAGGCTAACATACCGTAATTCTTCAACAGTGCAGCAGACATTTAAGCTGCAGCTACCACGGCTTGAGGCTGAAGCCAACGGCTGCTAGATGCTCCAACTGACTCCCACTCAAAAAGCCTCAACTTATCTCTTGAAATACTGTTATGACCCGGCTCACCATGTCAAAGTTTAACAGAAGATATTTGTTTAAACAAATGAAACCAAATTAAAGGAGGTAACTGAAAGCTTAAGGTATGAGGCGTGGGATTCAATGGGATCAGTGATGCATGGGTGGTGTGTGTAGGTGTTGAAAGGTGCATGAAAACAATAGAAATAACTAAGGCATCATAACTAAACCAAACCGGTGCCTGAAGGCAGAAACAGAACGCTGCAAGCAGCAGCAGCAGCAGCAGCAGCAAGCAGTCAGAGGAGGGAGACAGACTGCCGCAGCTGCAGCCCGGACTTAAACAACAGACTTTAACGTGTCGCCAGTTGCCTTAACGAACATCAGCAGAGACAGAGCAGACAGGTAAATCATAAGGCCAAACAAAGATGACACTTAGGGGTCATCACAATACTAAATCAATCTTGAGTCATTACGGTCTCAATCGCTAAATTCAGGCCCTCTAATTAATGTGCTGGTGTTCATTTTGGAAATTATTGCTCCGTTAGTAAGATTCAAAGACTTATAGTAGCTTTGATGTCTATCGTGTGGGTGTTGATTGACAGCTGCGTTGACAGTTGGCTCAGTTGACTCGCGCTGAGTCATGAGTGTGAAAAGTGACACCCTGCACTCTTTATTCGGATGGTCCTGGCTCCAAATGGAAAAGATGGTGCCAACCATAAGCTGCAGATGTGGGCTTCAAACCAGCTCCAATGCAAAACCAATCGAGTGATGTCACACCTCGCTACGTCCATCTTTATATACAGCCTATGAAATCTACACAGAGTTTTATGCATCTGGTCCAAGTTCAACAATCATTTAGTGTGAAATCCATCGTAAAAAGACACAGAGACCAATTTGTGCACAAAAATCTGCATCCATAGACTAGAATACACTGTACTCTCCCAACATGTGTTTTGAATAAGGGCTGTAGGAAATCAATAACTGCAGCAGAAGTAGAAGAGGAAGGATGAGGGGGGAAAGTGGGTTTATCAGAAAGGAAATTTGAAAAGTTGATCACAACATACCTAAAATTCACTGAACATCTCAGGCTGATCTGAAGGTGCATTTACATTTAAAGCAACATACATTTGTTTTTGATTGTTTTAAAGCAGATGCAGGTGACACCACCAATGCTTCTAACAAACATCCGTTTAGTGTTTGTAGCAGAAAAACAAGAAGCTCCTGGTAAAGTCAGAAGCGTTTTCATAAAGATGGTATCTAACTGTCCAAAAGAAACGGTTTAAACAAATCCGGATGATAGGAAGTAAGTCATAAGTGAGTGTTTAGTTAAGGAGACAGATAAGGTTTCAATTTGAAGGGTGTGCTCTCAATGAAAAACCCCGGGACAATGGATTGCTTACAGTGAGAGAGGATTTATTGTGCCAGATAGGAGGGGTTGATGTACAATTTTTCATCAACAAATACCTCGTTATCTTCCTTCTTACTCTCCTAATCCAATATATCATCTGAAAATCAGAAACACCCGGCAGTGGAAGGTGATATAAACCATCTGGACTTAAATCTTATCTTTCATGGCACAAAAACTCCTTCTGCTGAGACCTTGGATTTGCAGATCTTGTGTTCGTCTGGCTGCAGTATGACTTACTGATGATTTCATCGTTGATTGTGATTATTAATGACAGAGCATCTCCAGGGGAATAATGGTTACCAGACAAATCATGCTGCTTTTATCTTTTCTTTACGTTTTTTTTTTTTTTGTCATTTGATTTGGTGGAGATAGACTGAGACGAAAGAAAAATGACAGGCTTGAGTCAAAAGGTCCCAGGCCAGAGTTGAAGTCAGGACATCACAGTAACACAGCTTGAACCTTTCAGCTGAGTTCACACAGGATTTCTTTTTCTAGGAAAGGTGGGGTGATTTTAAAACCACAGTATTAACTGCAACACCAAATTTAGCTCCCATCTGGAGAAACACCTGGTGTTTGAAAGTCTGTCTCGTGCTACTACACCAACTAATTTGAAGTCCATACATTAAAAATAAGAACAAAAGCTGTTTAAAGAGCCAGACTCAGCTCTGGTTTGGTATAAATATGTAAATACAAAACCTAGTTTCAATACTGATGACCTCTAGCAGCTCTAAGGATCATTCTGTTGGTCCACCACTTTGGTCCAGACCGAAATATCTCACCAACTATTGGATTGATTGTAAGATTTGATACAAACGTTCACTTAACTTGGTCAATACTTTGGTTTATGGCCAAATACCTGCAAAACTCACATGTGCAGAATTGTGAATGAGACCGAAGGCCCCTCCTCCCACTAACCAACCAAAGCATCTGATTAACTTTATGAAGGAGGGGTGCATGTGCCTTTTAACTGCATCCCGCCCCCCCCCCCCCCCCCCAACACACCCCCGTTGTGTCTCATCACCCGCTCGCAGCTGTGACCTAGATCTGCCCGATGGGAACCCAGTCCGCCTCTGATGTCACCTTTGCTCTCACGGTTCCCCGACCAATCGGTTCACCCGAAGACATCGACATGACGGGCGCAAAACAGAGAGGAAAAGCAAGGGACTCAGGGTTCATTGATAGAGGCGATATCCAAACAGTTAACTGTTAGCCCCCCTCCTCACTCCAGAGAGAAAACAGGCACTTTGTGTGTCCCGCTGCCCTGAATGCCACAGACATTGAAGCCTGTCCAGGCCTGTGTAATCACTCACTCTTTTGTCAACACGGGGGGAACAAATTGACAAAACTACAGATTAGACTCAACAGTGAAATGACCAGCAGACATAACAGAGTTGTCATCACAGGTGTTACATAGTCCTGATAATGTGTAGCTCGTTTTTCAGGTGCGGAAAAATAGTTTTTAACTCTCAGATAATCACACTGTTGACAAAAACGTTGAAACACTACACTACAATGGTGTGACTTGTGAATAAAACAATTGCAAAGCATGCAAAAATACAGAGTGGATACTAATAAATCAACACAATGAAAGCACAAAATCTCAAAGCATGTTAGATATAAATTCCTCTTAAACTCTTAAATTGTTTTCTTTTAAAAGACTTTTTCTTGTTGATGTTGAGACCCATAAAACTAAGAAAGGTCTACTTGTGACCCCTCGTCACCAGTTGCATTTGTCTACCAGTTGAGACCAGTACATTTTTAAGTCCTGAAGAAGCAAAATTATCCAATAATTTATAAGAAAAACATAAATGTTAGAGGACGAAATGAGCATTTTTCATTTGCAAACCTTTTTTCGGAGTTCCGACCCTCGATCAGTTTGGGAACCACTGGATTATGTGATCATAGATCAATAAATTATTGCTGTAACTTGGCTGAAAGACATAGCAGACTACACCCTGGATCCTGACCAATCAAAGCTTGCCGCCTTTCACGACTTACAGGATGCACAGAGGTGAAGGAGGAGCCTGCTCCACCTGACAGCACCTACAACATCACCCCTCTTTCTCCATGTCTACAGTTGTAGGCAGACATGCTGGTTAAAAAAATCAAGTTCAAACAAATTCACACCATCATCACATAATTAGTTTGAATTAATTCAATTGAAACCCATGTAAAAAGACGTTTTGTTCATTCACTCAACTGCCTCAGTTGAGTGACAGGATAATGGTACTGCAAACACACAGCCTCCCCTTTATCCACTTAAGGTGTTGAATGAATAAAACTGCTTAAATCAAAAGTTCTCTTTTAACAGTGGAACAAATTATTATATGTAAAAGGGTTGCTTGTAGTGACTCACTGAATTATCATCAACACTGAAGTTCCTCTCAGCTCTACAAAGTGTTTTAGCGTCTTTAAGCTCATTGTTTTGGTTTCTCAGCCTGCAGCTTTACTGTTCTGGTTCACCACTCTCATCAGCCTCATTCCCAGCTGGAAAAGGCAGCTGTTTTCACTGAAAAAACTCAGGTAAACCCAGTCACACTTCCTGCTCAGCACCAAACAGCAAACAGACACGGACTAGCTTGTGAATATGGTGGAGCATTTAGCCACTAAAGAGCCAGATATTTCCTTCAGGAGTTAGTTGAGAACAAAACCAACAAAACCAGAAACATGACTCCGAATGAATGCTAATGATGCTACATATCTGCTGGACATGTAAACAGGCAACTGTTTGCTAACGTGTTCGTTCAACTCAACGTAGAAACTCTATAAGGTGATAATATGTTGTGTTACAGCTTGTTCAGTGCCCCCAAGTGGCCAAAAAATCAAATAAAACTACTTTAAAGTGGCTATGATTGATATTTTCGTAATACCACTGTATGAGCTGTCAGTGTGTAATATGTTGGTCGTGGCTCGTAGTGATGAACTTACAGAGAATTATCAGCGACTCTGCAGCTCCTCTCGGCTTTACGGAGCTTTATAGTGAGTTTCAGCTCATTGTTTATCTGTCCGGCTGCAACTTAACTGTTTTAGTTCACTCTCAGCACTCTCATAGCGTTGATCTGGTCGCAGCAGGCAGCTGTTTTCAGAGAAAAAGCTCTAAAAATCCGCTGTACACTACCTGCTCAGCACCAAACGGCAAACAGACACAGTTAGCTGTAGACTAGCTGGTGAACATAGTGGAGCATTTAGCAGCTAAAAAGCCAGATATTTCCCTCAGGAGTTGGTAGAGAGCAAAAACAGAGCTAAAAGAGACCACGTGGATCAGCCCAGTATCATGCCAAAGTGGGTAATACACCCGCCGGTCCAACGTGTCTATACTCAATGCCAACAACTCCATCTAGCGGCTGTAGTAATTATGACCCGGAGAAGGGACACAGTTCAGATGACATCTATATCAGGTGATGAATTTCCATATTTGGAGGAGGATGGCTAGATAGTTAGATGGCAAAAAGTGGACTTTGCTGCAGAAGACCGGTATTCGCTTCCCGCTTCCAAGCGAGAATGTCATGTCTTTTTTAAAAACCATAACTACAGTTATCGTGGTGTTTACTGTTACCATGACGACGAAGGTTGCCTAGCTTTAAGGATGTAGTAACTTTAACCACGTTTCAAGTGATCATTTTAATCCAAACCATGATCTTTCCCTAAACCTAACCAGACCTGAACCACAGTGATCTCACAGCATAAAACATCATTATTTTTTAACAGTGATTTGTAACAGTTTGGAAATCTCATACATCATGTTATCCTGCCGATTACTGCTGATAGAGGCGCCATATTAGTAAATGCTCCTAAGGCACAAACGTGCACTTTTCACACCTAAACAAAACGTGACACTGACACAGTGGCCAGACGGGTGTATTACACTCTTTGGCGTGATACCAGGTTGGGCGGGCAGAAACACGACTCCAAATGAATGTTAATGTTGCTCCATAACTGCTGGATGTGGAAATAAGCAACTGTTTGCTAACAGCAACAACATACAGTCAGTGTTGTGTACACTATTTGTTTCTGCTGAAAACAACAAGATAAGATTGATTGTTCTTTCCCGACAGATCTACCGACCTCCTGGTATTTATTTCCTTTAATGTAACTCACTCTGTGGTCGGCTTATGCTTCAGGAACATACCAATAAATATTTACCATGCTGTTAGCTCGACATTCTCCTGAAATGATCTCCAATCTCACCTTGAAATCAAAACACTATTCTCTCTAACTTCAAGACTATTCTCAGTAACAGCTACATTCTTCCCTGTAACCGCTTATCCGAGTTGCCTGTTTGTTTTGATAAATGACTTATTTTTCTTCTGGGTACCTGTAAACAGGACATTCCTTTGAATAAGCATGCACGCTAAGCTAGCCTACCAAATGTAAATAAAGGTTAAATGTTTGCTCTAGGAAGTAGCAGTGTGATACTGTGGAGGAGAGGATATAAAGGAGAGAAAAGTGGATTACAGTGGAACATATTAAGAGGGAAAAAATGTTGGAAATAATAGGTTGCACAAGTGGGCAGGTTTGCAAAACAGTAGTAGAGCGTGCTGAGGCAAATAAATGCATGAAAAACACATGAAAATAAACACTCTTTCATCAGAAAAGGCCACTGTAAAACCACCAAAACACAAATGTGACACTATCTGTCTTTTAGGAGCGTGCCACTGACGCCGTCATGACGGGTCCATATGGTGGACCCCTCTCTTTTATGGTGTTGTTGACAAAATGCCTTTAAGACCTGTTATTACTGCTTCCTGCCCTGCAGACAGGGGAACTCAGCAACCTTTTTTACCCTCTCTCCTCCCCAGAGATCAGACCTGGCTGCACTGAGGCAAAACCAAAACACTCTGCTGTCATCCTGCATGCATGTAGAGTAGAAGACGTCAGATTTGGCTGCAAAGTCATCACTGCTTCCACTGCTGCTGAGCAGACAAAAATAAATAGTGATGATAGTAATTTCTTCAAAGTAGGAGCAGCTCCCTGGCTAATTACAGTGACAGGTCAGCTCCTGTGCGTGTAAAATAGCCATTTTCCTTAATTACACTATAAGTGTCATTGGTCCTGATGATTCCAAGGAAAGGGATGCATGTGCGCGTGCACTTGCAGCTGCAGAAAAGTGTACATTTACTTGAACATAAAACGAATTCTTCATGCAATTAAGTTAATATTTATTTTGGAGCAAAGTGACCCATTCTGCTCCAAAATTCTGCACAAGAAAACAACTGCAAACTATTGTGCACGAGTGTGTGCATGAGTGTGTGCATGTGTGTGTGTGTTTAGGGGGTGGGGTGGTGGGGGGGGGTCACTTGCAGCAGAAAGAATGAAGCAAGTCAACACTGCAGATTCCTTTAAAAAATGCAAAATATTAAATCCTTTTTCCATGCGTGCAAGTGTCAAATTTAAACAATTTATGCGCCAAAACATAAGAAAGTTCCCAAACTTCTGCAGAAGAAACTTTTCTATTTTTTTTCGCTTCGACTTTTCCAACATGTGAAAAAGGGGAGAAAAGAAACAAGCGTCCTCCAACTCACCGGTGCCACTTTGTACCTGCTGGATTCCCGCACTGGAAGACAAAGCGTGCTCGGGAGGCATTGCAGCGCCAAGACGCAGCAGCACACGACCAGAGAAGTCCGCATCCTTGGTTTTGGCGCAGCTGTGTGCGGTGCGCAGTGCCGGGAGTCACACGGCTGCAGGATCCGGGGCGACTTCTCTTTAAATAGACTCTGATTTCTTTGTTCGCCTCTGTTTTTTTTTCCTTCACATACACTTTTTTTTTTTTTTTTTTTTTTTTTTACAGCCCCGGGCTGATAATACCACCCGCTACCATGTGACTTTTAACTCTTTCTCTGCCGTGTGCCCGTCAACTCAAAACAGATGATGATGATGCGCTGCGCAGTTCACCCACCTGTGGTTGTAGATTTTTTACAACGATCAAAGTAAATCAAGTCTCAGCAGGAAATATTTAATGAAATATGCTAATTAAACACCATAAATAAAGCGTGACATAGCATGAACAGGCACACTCTAGTACCTATGGAAATAGGATTATTATAAGAGTATTACAAGGACACAATAACCTAAATAGCTACTAACTGACCTACCACAAAACAAACAAGTCTATATAACTTATTTTTATTAGCAGGAAAAAACTATTAGTGTGTTTTATTTCTCACACCTCACACATAATATAAATCAGCCTATAATAAATGCAAAAGGTAAAAACTAGATGATACAGTAACTAAAATAAAGCAGTTTTATGAGACTGTGAGGAGTGTAACAAAGACAGCAAGAATAAAACTTTAAAGCACTTGAAAGAGGAGAGTTTGTAGATGTATTTTTGCAGCTGTAAGATAAAAAGCTTTACACTCAGACCCACTGGAGGTTTCTGACCAACCTCCGTCCCTTTGTGCAGGAAAAAGCTCTATGTGAGTCAGTTTGAGATCATTTCTGTAATTACAACCACTAATAGCAGTAAAGTATTTAGCAGAGCTTTCCTGTGTAATGGCTGTCAGGTTTCTGAAGACTATTTGGACATGAAACAAAGGCTCTAATAAAATCTGATTGCCTAACAAGGAATTGCAAACTCCACACCACATCAGGCCTGTTATTACAAAAGTACAGAGAAAGAAAAAAGGGAAAGCCATTATAAGAAAGTGACACTACTAATTTTTGGACAGGGGACTGTAATTAATGTTACTGAATGCAGATGTATTACATAGAGAGGGCAATTAAACTCAAAACTGGCTCTGGATTGGTCTGTTGCTAGTGAATTTTGGCCTTTTTCACCCTTTTATTTAAACTGATACAAGCAGACATTATGTAATAACATGGCAACAGTAACAATCACTAGCTTATTAACTAGCTTATCCCTGAAAGAAAACAAATAAGGGCTTGGTTACACCCCAAAAAATTGGCAGTGCATCATAAAACTGTTGTGATTATAGCTCTCCCAAGAGACTAGAGGTAGCGGTTGCTAGCTGCATTCCTTGTTGGTTAGCAAGTTAGCTAATGGGATATCTAGCAGCACTCAGCAACAATCTAAAATAGTTAAAAGTTAACCCTGTGAGCCTTAAAAATAAGCATAAAAACCAATGCAAAGGTAGCCAAAGTAGAGAATTGGACTTTCATGCTATCTCCTGTTGTATTTTGTGAGAAGTCTGGAGCGTTCTGGACTAAATTAAGTTTTTGTTTAGGAATAAATTGCATTGAAATAGTACAAATGAGATGTAAATTATCATGAAAGACTGTAAAAAGAAGTTGTCATTTGTGATTTGTATCGTTGTTTTAATCATCAAGTGTGTCAGTTCACTTTCACTCTGCTCTTCAGGATTTAACTTAACCAACAAAATACAGTAATTTCTGCTTCAGGCATCTGAGAAAGCTTTGTAGACTTACACTCTGATCTACTATGTTTTGATCACGCTCTATATATTTTTATAGGGTTTGAAAGGAGAGTGTTTTTCATCTCCAGCAGGTCTGTTAATTCGCTCTGAACTGTCACAAGTTCTTTATTGCCTAAAATTAGCAGACTCTAAACCGCTCTTGTAAGTCTAGGGTAACCTCTGCTGCACTGGCCATTGTCATCGCATGAATTACATAAACAAGCTATCTCGTGTTATCCACAGATGGTCCCAATAGGCATTTTTCCCCTCCTCTGTATTTTTTACAAGAAGTGGCAGCGTTCCATCACATAACAGCAGCTCTCAATTAGAAAAGAAATATGCTTCAAAATCTGGATCCAAGTCGCTGCCAAGTCCAATAAATATACAGGAATCTGCATAAGTGACAGTGGTGCAGAGAAATGCTGAAAGCTCGAGTTCCACATGATTCACAAGGAATTTGGGATGTAACTTATAAAATACAAAATGAACAACCCATTCAAAATAATGGTTGAACAGGTTCTGTATCAGGGGCGGCCACTGTTAAAAGTTCAAACTGACTCCAAGAAATCTACAACTGTATTTAACTTACGAAACTTCAGCTCTAGAAATGCTGATTCAGTAGAGTTTTTTGAAATAGTCCAACTGGGTTAATTGTCCTGAAATTTGGTCATTTGGTACAGACATTTTTTCTGAAGACTTTGATGTTCCCCGTGACTTTTCATCTAGCGTCATCCACAGGTTAGATTTTCCACTTCAAGCGGCAACTACCACAGTTTGATGCTGAAGCCAATGTTGAAGAACCAACGGCCGCTATGTGCCGACTCCTGTTCAAAAAGCATCAACTTCTGTCTAGAAATACTAAGTTAGTGTTTTTTTCAATGAGTCATTACAATCTCAGTCACGAAATTCAGACCCTAGTGGTCATTTTGGAAATTATTGCTCTGTTAATAAGATTTGAAGTCTGTAGTCAATCCTATTGTGCCTTTAAAAAATGTATATAGAGGATATTTCATTAATTTACCTATAAGAAAAAACAACAAAAAAAACAAACAAGCGAACAAACAAACAAAAAAGCACCTATATTGAGAATCACAGCTATGTAACAACAGACTAATATAATAGCACAGATAGATAGTACAGAGAAAGAGGACAAGGAAGAAGAGAATTCTGTAAATACTCAATTTTTATGAGGTGTGATTCACTCTGGAGGTTAATCCTCTCATCCATCAAGTGTTTATAAGATTCACACTACCTGGTTTTTTATAGGGTAAAACCCTTCATGTATATATGAACTGTTCCGTATCAATGTATATGTTTTTATTACATAAATGCAACACCTGCAAGTTAGTTCCAGGCCTACATGTATCCTTGTTTACCATCTCTTTGTGCGGAAGAAATCAAGCTGAGGATCTTTTCAGATGAAAAGATTTTGTTGTTTCCATCTGGTCCTGACGCAGCAGCTGTTGGTGTGTCATGAATGGAAGCTTTGGTCTGTTTATCACACACACACACACACACACACACACACACACACAGATTATCATGATAGAGCTCGGTGTTTTCCTTTTAGTAAAAATGCAAAAACCATAAAAGAAGCTGACAACAAAAGTGCACAGCGTAGCATTCCAGTGAGCTAATGCTGAGTTTGTGTTTACATGTGTGTGTGATGGGGGTTGTTCATTCCAAGGGTTTGACTTGGTTAACCCTCAACATCCAAACAGGGCTGCCAGTTTGGGTCTTCTAAATGTTCCAGGTTAAAAACAGGGCGATGGAGTCTTTGCTGTATCAGCTCATCTACCACATAAGACAGGTGATATAAATATATAAATAAGAGTTTACAATTAAAAAATAAAATATAGTAAACATCGTAAAGTGAAAAAAGCTGTTGAGTTTTTAAAATATTGTACAAGATACTGACAGAAAATGTGCAAATGTTCACAGTATAAATGATACATATAATATGCAAGAGCATTAAAACAAATAATTGTGTTGATGTAACCAGTCATTGTTTAGTTTGACGGTTTCACAGATGTGCAGGTGAAGACTTTTTTTGTTGTTGTTTTTTTTTTAACTTTTATTGGGTGGGATAAAGGTCAGTAGGGGTCCAGTCCAGTGCAGTCAGGAAGAAACAAAAGAAAAATAAAAGAAATAATTCACCTTAAAACACATTTTTACAGAATGACTTTTCTTAACAACTGATAGACTTCACTTCTTTTGTCATGAGCTGTTCATGTTTTATTTCTTTTATTGACCTCTTGCAGTTCTTAAAGGACCAGTGTGTAGGATTTAGTGGCATCTAGTGGTGAGTTTTCAGATTGCCCTTCCAAGCATGCAGGAGAACCTATGATGGTCCACGAAACTTACAAAAAACTCAAAAGGTCCTCTCTAGAGCCAGTGTTTGGTTTGTCCGTTCCGGGCTACTGTTCAAACATGGCGGTGCAATATGCTCTTGCAAATATTGCGGATATTTCTTGAATTTGCGTTGATCATTGTGATCACCAAATCACAATTCTGCAGCCAATCATATTGCATGAACAGGAAGGAAAGATGCATTTGCAGTGCACGCCAGCAGACAGACAATTAATTATTTAGGACTTGGAACGCAGAGTTCAGGACTTGGACTTAACCTGGGACTTGTTGGTCTTAACTCGAGACTTCATAGCAAAGACTTGTGACTTGCTGAACAATGACTTTGTCTGAAGCTTTTGAACACAATGACTGTGTGTGTGTGTGTTCTTGCAAAGCAGTATTCATGCTCAGTGAAGCTCAGTGAGGTGAGAAAAACCTTCCTGTTGGTTTCAGATGATTGACAGGAAGCAGAGTGCAACAGTGAAAACATTCAACTTGGCTTCATAAAGAAGAATTTTGGTTACTGTAAGGTGTTATCTCGCTTTTGGGGAAGTATTTCCTGTATTTTAAAAGAATTAATAGTAGCAAATTAATTTCTTTGAAGGAGGAAAATGAGCTGTGATACCTTCAACTACCATATGTCACATATTGAGGAATGAACTTTCACCCCTGATGCCTCAAAGACTCTAAAATATAAAATAATGCAGTCGTTATTCTATATTTGTGTCTTTTTTTAACAAACCCAAGACCAAAACAATAATGTCTTTATACATCTCTCAGTACCACCCAATCTGTGGCATCTGTCCTTGAAGACATAAATCTTTAAGATCTGATCATGTGATATGGTCAAAAGCTCCAGAACAGCTACAAAATGGACTTTGTGGTGGAAACTGCTGTTTCCAAGGTCAAGAATGAACTTTGAACGTCAACAACTAAGTCAACATGGATAAGAAGTCCTTGAAGTGATAAGAAAAACATGGGCAAAGTCAGCTAGTAAAGATCATGTAATATGACTGAAAGACCAAGAACATCTACTAAATAGACCTTGTGTGACATTGTTTTATCAACACAAATTGACTCCTGAAACATCTGGTCACTTTAGTTTTTGGTAAAATGTCACTCAAACGAGAGAAAATAGTGCATTTGTTGGGGACTATTTTCAGCGGTGGATGAATCCACATTTGGTGCTTTGGTAGTGAGTATTTCTGGCAGCAGGCTGGTGTTTGTGAGACTGAGTCAAAATAAATTATAGTGTGTGTGTGTTCAAGGCGATGAAGGAACATGTCGTCAAGTGCAACGGTGTGACTCATTAATGTATTTTTAATAGTTTTAGACAACAAAGGAGCTCTATGGCACAGGTGAATAAGATACACAGTTGGTGGGATCAATTTATTGTTGGTTTTGGTCTATTGATGGGTTAGAATATCCACCAGACTTATCCTTTAAGAAACTTTATTAAAGTATCCAGTGGCTGTTTGTCATTGCAGGGTGGTCTGGTTGGTTAAATAGATTGTCCAGTCATGAAAAAGGTCACAAGTTTGATCCCTGCCACAGCTAATGTGTCTATCAACCGCCATGTGTCCTGAGCCGAACACTGAGCACATTGTGTGCAAGCTTGGGAGTATAAATCTCAGTCGTGAACAGAAAAGTGTCTTTTTATGGCAACACGCAGCTATAAAACTCTTGACATGTGATATATAAGTTGGAGCCGAAACATCTAACATACAGATTCCTATCTGCTACCTGACTCACATACAGAGTCCCTCTCAGATCAACTGTCTCACATCGCAGCGATACTCTACCCGTCATCCTTAACGAAGGGTTTGAGTCAAATAATGTGCTTCCTGTCATTATGATACCTCCTGTTTAAAGTGAAGCACTGGCCCCGGACAAAGTTTAACCTAAATCCTGCTGCCTGAGAAATCCATTTTTCATTCTGCTGGTTATGGGTTCGTGTCAACCGCACTTCTCAAAACAAAGACCACATGTGTCCATTTAATGCAAACCAGACGCGTGGATGGAAACGACCGGCTTCCAGCTGCCTGCCTTCTCTGACTGGCCCGGCAGAGAGCTATGAAAAATGGCCCTGGAGGGGGCTGGAGGGACGCAATGGGGGTTATTAGTGGGTTTGAAGGCATTAAACCTCGTTCTCTCCTTTTGGAATGACCCTGGCTGACCCCTGGCAGGCCTCACCACAACAAAAGGGCCAAAAGGGGTGAAGGCGGATAGAAGGAAGATCAAAACAGAACCAGAAACGTGTGCTGCTGCTGCTGCTAATCTTGGTTTTCCTTTAAGGATATCAAGCCTCAGCATCCTCTGCGGTCAGATAATGAGTTTTCCTGTTTTGTGTTTACGTCAGCAAATGTCAATTTGCTCCAGTTTCTGGGACAAAGAGGAGTTTAATGTTGTGGTCGTTAGGAGTTCTGATCAACAGTAAAGATTGAGAGCGGTGCCTGTACAAGGATTTGAACTAACATTAAGTCTGCTGGTTGAATTATTTTGCATCTTAATGCAGTTTTACTTCAGGGACAAAGAGCTGCTGTAACTCTTAAGATCAAACACATGCAGCTGATCCAGGAACTAAAGGTTAAATTGATTTGTTGGGTTTTCTATTGACAGTGACCCTATTGTGCTTTATAAAATGTCATCCCTTGTGGTATTACTTAAACATGTAGATGACATGGAGGATATTTTAATGCAGCCTTGTCACAGTAGGAAAAGCAGAGGTCTAAATAACAGAATTACTGATGGTACAGATATACAGTGCAAAAGTTTTTGGCACTTTTGCAGGGAGGCGTCTGATTGGTCCCAAAGTTATTCTGCAGCATGACAATGAGCCCAAGAAAGATCTATCTCCAGCAACAAGAGGAACAAGGAAACCTGCAGCAGATGGTTTTGGTCCCCACAGAGCCCTGATCTGAGGAGTCAGTCTGGGATTAACATGAAGAGACAGAAGCAGCTGAGACGCCGAAATCCACAGAAGAAGAACTGTGGCAACTTCTCCATGACGCAGGAACAACCGACCTGTCGAGTACCTGAAACACTTTGTGCAGGTGAACCGAGGACAACTGCTGCTGTTTTAAAGGCAAAGCTGCTCACAGCAAATACTGATTTCATTTAGGTTTCTGCTGTTTGTATGAAGTTAATTGTGTGGGTGTGGGGGGTCTTGTCCAATTAGTTGTTTTTTTAAAATCATACTGTAGTCAGTTTAGTTTTTATGTGTGTGTCACGTACTGGATGTGTTAATTGTTGTTAATTGATTAATTGATTGTCATCCAGTTGCACTTGTCAGATTTGAATTGTTTTTAATGACACAGTGACTCAGAGCAGCCTGCAGGGGGCAGTACATCTGCTCTGCTGTGTTTTTTAAAGACTTTGCTTTAGTTTTGACAATAATGTGTCCTAAGTGGGAAATTAAACTACTACTTGCAAATACTCTGACTGATTCTGTATTTGCAAGAGCTCATCCTACTGAACTATATCTACCTACAAATACAGTACCTGTGTTTCTTCTGCGAAGAAGATCAACAGTAAAGATTGAGAGCAGTTCCTGAACTATGATTTGAACTAACATTAAATTAGTTCACTCATGATGAGCAGACTTTTTCTGTGACATGATGTCAAAGGAAATCCACTTTATAATCCCAGTGGTGCATCATCACTTGATGTTCTGTTTAACAATATTCACTTTAAATTAAAGGATGAGGCCGGAGATATTCTGTATTTTTCTTACTGTCATCAAATTCTGAGAACAGATCAAAAGTCTGTTCTTCAACACTTCCTGTCCCCAGTCTGTCTGTGACACTCAGTCTCAAACACATTGGTTCCTCCTGGAGATGTGAATCTCCTGCCAAACATTTCATGCCACAAATATTTCACTGTAAAAATGCAAACCAGTGACATCATTGATTGACAAAATCAGCTGCCACATATTATATTTCCTAAATATTGTTCTCTGTATCACTAGTGTTGTTTGCATATATGCTGTTTGTAAAAGGATGAAAAATGAACCTTGGCAAATAATACAGAATTTTGCTTCATTTTGTTTAAAAACTACTCAGAAAATAAAATCTTAAATACTTTTTGCCAGTTGGACTTAATATAAACTGTCACTCATTATTCCACCTCTATTCCTTTATTGCAGTGTAACATTTGAGCCGTGCAATAGACGGTAGCAGCAAGCTGTGCAACACAGAACAGCTCAAATGAAGGATAAATAAAACAGTTTCACCTATAATATGCTATGTTAAAGGTGAAGCGTTCACCCCTCACTAGAGGACAAAAGTTTCAGGTTTGTAGAAATTCTATGAGCTGTAACATTTTTATTCATTCTTGAGTGGAGAGGAAGAAAATGATGATAGTATGTAGCCATTTCACCTTTTATTTCTCATATTTGATGACACTAAAATGACACTTAAGAAAGCTTACAATGTGCTGTACTTCACTGAGTTTCGAGTAAAACATTTTGTTCTAAAGGACATGCTTGCAACGCCATCTGCTGGTGACAGAGTTACATAGCATGGAAAGATCATTTAGATATCAAGCTGCCTCCTTTGCTGGAGACAAAAAACTGGATCATCTGAGACAGAAAAAGAAGAGGAGAAAGAGGAAGTCACAGTGGTTCCTGTTTAAGTCTCTACAGGACAAAGGGACAAATACAAAGAAGTGACGGAAACATACAATGAAATGTTTAAACACTCCAAGAAGCAGCTGTTGTCCACAGAGAAGCAGATCCAAGCAACAAGCTCCACCAGTTCCTGAAAGAGGAAGATGAGTCCAGACTGGCAGCTCTGAGGGAGGAAGAAGGAGTAGAAGGGGAAGACTATCAGCAGAGAGATGAAGAGGATTCAGGAGCAGATCTACTCTTTGTGAGACAGGATCTCTGCTGCTGAAGAAGACCTGCAGAAAGACAACATGCCTTCATTCCTCAGCAGTTATAAACCCACTCAGACCAGAGCCAGAGCCCAGTGCTCACTGTCAGATCCACAGCTGGTCTCAGGAGCGCTGATAGATGCGGCCAAACAAAGTGTTGTTCTGGACCCAAACACTGCATATCTTCATCTCTATCTCTCTGATGATCTGACCAGTGTGACACATGGACACCCGAAGCAGCAGCTCCCTGACAATCCAGATAGAGGCGCTAATTATACCAGTCGTCTGGGCTCTGAGGGCTCCAGCTCAGGGAAACACAGCTGGGAGACCATCCTTACTGGAACATGGGTTCAGCTAAAGAGTCAGCTGACAGGAAGAGGCATTTATATGACATATGAAATGGATACAGCATGTCTGTGGAAAATACAATAGTGGTTTTGGTAAGACTGTCATAGTGATGAAGAGTCACTATGACGGGGGGGGGGGGGGGGGGGGGGGGGCTCACTGATATCAAAATGACAGACTGCAAAATTAAAACTACTAAAACTTTAGGGGTGCTAGTGAAGTGTGTGTGTGTGTGAGTGTGTGTGTGTGTGTGTGTGAGTGTGTGTACATCAAATGCTTCTATTAGCGTTACTGCAGCAAACACTAATTTAGCCCGATATTTATACTGAAATTATTATTATTATTAGAAATAAGGAACATTTACTTAACAAGTTCAACTCTTGCTGCTCAATATGTATCAACATGCCACAACCTGAGATACAGTGAATGACCTACACACACACACATAGGATATACTGTATATACATAGATACGTAGATATACTATATATAATTCATATATATCAATCTTAATGTTATGTTAATGTTATTTTGTTTCATTGACTCTTTTCAGTGAAGTAGAAGACATCTTGTGTGCGACTGTTAAACGTTTAAAAGTTAAAATATTTGTATATTCATAGATTTTTAATGATGGAGAAGGACTACAGTAGTTGTCATCAAGTATTTTTTAACTAGTTGACTCAAATTTTTGTGAGAAAAACACACAAGACACAAATTATTATTCCAAGCAGAGTATCTTTTAGTATTATGTCTTAAAACACGTCTGGAAGGGATCTTTGAACAAATAAATCTATAACCTATGAATTTATCTGTGTAAAAGTCACCTTTTACACAGATAAATTCACCTGTGAATGTGTTTGGAAATTAGCAGGCAGATATAATTTCTATCTACTGGCAGACTTTCTTACCTTTTGGAAAGTTTTTTCCCCCCGACTCATCAGGTGTGAAGGCTGCAGCCCTAATTACCTGTAGCCTAGTGTTCTGTCCATCATTTATTATACTTTGTTGGTAACAAAGCTCTTTGGTTTATTCAGTAAAAACAACTGTATCTTTGTCTTTTCAGTGGCTGCACCATTTGATAGTTTGTGAGATTAAACAGTTGATCAACAGAAAATCATAACTGATTCTTCATTTAGGTCCTTTTTTAAAGTAAAAAATGCCTAAAATTTGATGGTTTCAGATTTTCAAATTTGAAAAATGAGCTCATTTTCTTTCTCTTACATTACAAATAATTGAATATATTTGGACTGTTGTTCGTCATACTTGGCAAAAGTGTGACTTAAGTGAGAAACACACAGAACATTGTTTAGTAGTATAAAAACAGAAGCAGATTATTTTTT
This sequence comes from Thunnus maccoyii, assembly GCF_910596095.1. Lineage (NCBI taxonomy): Eukaryota > Metazoa > Chordata > Actinopteri > Scombriformes > Scombridae > Thunnus > Thunnus maccoyii. The sequence goes on along the minus strand of NC_056541.1, from coordinate 3,923,507 downwards.
AAAACATAGATGATGCACATATTAAACTATTTACATGCAAGACATTTAAATTAGCCAGTTGGAGAAAACCTGGAAGATGAGGATAAAATCCCTTTACATGTTAATTGAGGTACAATTTATTCTGGGTTTTTTTTTGCACATAAACTGAAATTAGATATATACATTTGTTTATGTGGATTTCTTTTAGCTCAAGTCCATCTCAAAATCAAATCAATGTTTTCCAAAGGTTTTGTGTATTTGTCACCAAAAGATGTTATATATTCTTGATGTTTGACATGTAATGGTAATATATATATTTTGGCATGACATGGAAATAAAAACTAAGTAAACCTAAAACAGTGCAGGCTGTGCGACCATGGCGACCATGGTCTGAAACATGATGACCATGGGCATCAATGGGCCAGAATGGACCATCAACACCTCCTCCCGGGTCAAAAAGGCCAACAGCAGCAGCTCTGCTGCCTGAAGAGACTCGTCCTCCTGACCTCTAGGAGGCGCTTCAAGTCTGTCTTAAAACAACAGTCAGGAGCCCAAATGAATATTAAAACATGTTTTTCTTGCTGTAATCATTCCTCCTGTTCATACTGACCATTAGAAGATCCCTTCATAATGCACTTACAATGTAAGTGATGGGGGACAAAATCCACAGTCCTCCCTCTGTGAAAAAATGTATTTAAAAAATTATCTGAAGCTAATATGAATCAAGTAGATATCTTTCAACGTTACAGTCTTTTTAGTGCCAAAGTCCCTCTGCTGAAGCCTCATATTTCAATTTTAAATACATTGTTGCACTAAATGACTGTGTGGCCATAATATGGATTTTGTCCCCTGTCACTTACATTGAAAGAACATTGAAAGGAATCTTTTAATGGCCAGTATGAACAAGAGGAATGATTACAGTGAGGAAAACCTGTTTCACTGTTCATATGGACACCTGACTGTTGTTTTAAGGCAGAATTGAAAAATTGTGAACCTGTCCTTTAATTGATATTTATTTTTGAAAAGTGTCGAACTTTACCAGCAGTCCCTGAAGGCAGCATCCCCTGGCAACAACGTAGTGTGGTTTCAGCTAAATTGATTTATGACCTTTCTTATTAAGAAAAGTAAGGATAAACCAAACGAAGTCAACAAAAATACTACAGGAAAGAGCAAAAATCCGTCATAATGGAGGATATAATCAGTTCTGAAGACAGAGAGAGGTCCTTATATTTAAAACAAATTCAATATTTGGACGAGCAGCTGGAGAGGTAAGACTGCTAACAGTTAGCGTTAGCTAACGTTACACAGATCTGCTGCTCTTTTAACGGGAAATATATCCGTTATTGTAGTTTCTTAAAACACAAAATCATGCAATTAAATGTACAACTATGTGTTAATTTAGTTTTGTCTTTCAAACTTAGACAAAAAAAGGTAAAATGCTGACGTTAAATGCAAAGGTAAAGCGCTAAATGCTAGTAGTTAGGTTTGTGCCGCTGTAAACGGTCCTATAAACCACATATCTTTACATGAACATGTTAAACATATGTAACCTTAATTACTGTTCACATTATATTTTCGCATTATTTCAGTCGAAATTCATAAAGAATAATAAAGACATTTTGTCCATGAAATGTCCTGAAATTATGAAATAATCCATCAGTGCATGTTTGGCTTTTCTTCTTGATGACTTGAAATGATAAATGGATTTTCAAACAGTTGACAGTTAATTTTCTGTTCATTGACACTGAATAATAAACAAAATATTGCAGCTCTACTTCCAGCCCTCAAACTCTTTATTTCAGTATTTAAGTCAATCAACGCTGTCTTTTATTTTTATATCTTTTTAAAGGAAAAACTGTTTTTCACTGTGTTAATGTCAGTTTCATGCCTTCTCCAGAGTTATAACTAAAAAACTTAATGCAGTTATCATTTTATACTAAATACTTTAATCACCCTTGAACCCGAGCGTCCCTCTTCCTCCTGCAGATGTCAGCTTAAATGTGGCGAGCTGGAAAAGGAGAACAAGAAGTTCGTCTCTCAGTACAAAACGCTGGAGACTGACAAGAACGACATCATCGAGTACCTGAAACACTCTAAGGCTGCAACAGAGAAGGAGGTGGAAAAGCTGTCGGAGCAGCTGGAGAGTCAGCAGAAGGTGGCTGAACAGGACAGAGAGGCGCTGAAGATGCAGCACAGCCAGCTGACGCAGGAGCTTCAGGACCAGATGAGTGAATTGAACTCACAGAGCGTGGTGCAGGGTGAGTTCTGTTCTCCTGCAGTTGGACGGGTAGAGCCACTAACTCTGCTAAGGGCCTTGCATATTTTAGAGATGGAAGGTTTGTTCTGTTTCCACATATGAAGCAGGATCCTCTCCTTGTTTCCTCTCCTCTCCTCTCCTCTCCTCTCCTCTCCTCTCTTTGTTCCCTCTCCTCTCCTCTCCTCTCCTCTCTTTTCCTCTCCTTGTTTCCTCTCCTCTCCTCTCCTCTTCTCTCCTCTCCTCTCCTATCCTTGTTTCCTCTCCTCTCCTCTCCTCTTCTCTCCTCTCCTCTCCTCTCCTCTTCTCTCCTCCCCTCTCCTTGTTTCCTCTCCTCTCCTCTCCTCTTCTCTCCTCTCCTCTCCTTGTTTCCTCTCCTCTCCTCTCCTCTCCTTGTTTCCTCTCCTCTCCTCTCCTCTCTTTTCCTCTCCTTGTTTCCTCTCCTCTCCTCTCCTCTTCTCTCCTCTCCTCTCCTATCCTTGTTTCCTCTCCTCTCCTCTCCTCTCCTCTTCTCTCCTCTCCTCTTCTCTCCTCTCCTCTCCTCTCCTTGTTTCCTCTCCTCTTCTCTCCTCTCCTCTCCTTGTTTCCTCTCCTCTCCTCTCCTCTCCTCTTCTCTCCTCTCCTCTCCTCTTCTCTTCTCTTCTCTCCTCTCCTCTTCTCTCCTCTCCTTGTTTCCTCTCCTCTTCTCTCCTCTCCTTTCCTCTCCTTGTTTCCTCTCCTCTCCTCTCCTCTCCTCTCCTCTCCTGTCCTCTCCTCTCCTCTCCTCTCCTCTTCTCTCCTCTCCTCTCCTCTCCTTGTTACCTCTCCTCTTCTCTTCTCTCCTCTCCTCTCCTTGTTACCTCTCCTCTTCTCTTCTCTCCTCTCCTCTCCTTTCCTCTCCTTGTTTCCTCTCCTATCCTCTCCTCTCCTTTCCTTGTTTCCTCTCCTCTCCTCTCCTCTCCTTGTTTCCTCTCCTTGTTTCCTCTCCTCTCCTATCCTCTCCTCTCCTCAGCTTTAAAGTTTGAGGCAGAGAAGGAGCAGCTGATGTCCGATATTGAGTCTCTGAAGGAGCAGCAGGTCAATCAGAAGGAGGAGCATGAAGCTGCCATCAACAGCCTGAAGGAGGATGCAGAGCTTGAAAGAGAAAAGTAAAGGACAGAGTTCAAACTGACAGTCATCATTATGTCTGCAAGACTATTTATAATACTCTTCTCCTTATTCATCACCTCCTGTCGTCCTCCAACAACAGCGTCATGTACGAGGTTCAGGACGACATGGAGATCTCCCTCCAGGAAAGGATTTCAGATGCTCTTCAGAAGGAGAGGGCTCAGCATGAAGAGAAGATGGAGAGGCTGCAGTTCCTGCTGAGGGAGAACATGGCCCTCTTGCAGGAGAAAGATAGGCTGCAGTGCGCAGACAGTGACCTTCGCTCGAAGATTGACAGATTGAAGGAAACTCTCAGTCGGGTTCAACTGGAGAGCCTCAATGACAAGACGGTAAGACGTGTTAAGCTTCTCGTGGCCACAGTGTCCGCTGTTGAGCAGACGTTACGTTTTAAAGATGATGTGAAAGTCTTTGATTCCTGCTGGATTTCTAATCGGATCCACCGGGCGTTGAACTTCCTGTCTATCAGCTGTTCCTCTGGCCTCTGAATCTCTGTTTGAGATTTTCTTTTATTGGTCTTGCTAAAAAAAAAAATATATATATAAAATATAAAATATATATTAACATTTCCAAAATTGATTTAAAACTCAAAAATGTGTTTTTCTTCTTGTTCCTTCAGTTTGATGTTGTTCTCTTCTCTGTGCAGAGTGATGTATGTGCAGAGTTCTGGGAGGAAAGTTTCTCTGAGTTCACCTTAAATCTCAGTTAACACGCGTACCTACGAGCAGGATTTGTGACATCACAACCAGTTGAGCCAATCCTGATTCAGTATGCAACTTCCACATCACACAAATGTGATGCGGAAACTCAAAGCCTCCAGTTGCACAAACACTGAGAATGAACTTTACAGTGAAGGAGGAGACATCTGGTGTCCAGCAGGAAAACTTTAGAAGGCAAAAATATGTAAATATTCAGAGATTCTGGATATTTACATGAGTGAGGAGGATCTGTAAATAATGATAGTAATAATAAATGTATTCATATAGAACTTTTCAAGGTAGGTGCACCGTGGGCTTTCTAGAGAGAAACAGCATAGAAGACAATCACACACACACACACACACACATACACACACACACACACACACAAACCACAGTATAAATAGTCAGACATAAAATCCATAAGGTAAAACAACTAAAACAACAACAGAGCCGTGTTACGTCTTGTTGTCAGCGAGATCAGAGAGTGACGGCAGATCAAATCCTAACTGTAACTAAATGTTGCTTTATTTTTTTGCAGTTTTACTTAAATTTTACTTATTGGTGGTAAATAATTCAAATATAAAGTCCTATTTAAAAATAATAATGTTCATGTTTCTGTAATGTCTTTCGGCTTCAGTCCTATAACTTGGCATAGGGACGCTGATGATCTCCTGTCTGTGGAGACACTTTAATGACATGTTTAAAGACTAAAGCTCATCTTTTCATCTTCTCATCTTTTAGTGGACTCCACAGTCAGGACAATGTAATATCACATTACATTTTAAGACCTATTATCTACACATTCAGCCAACTTAGTTTACCTGATGTTACTTTAGGATATGTGACAGAGCTGAAGGTTACATTTACACTGTATGTAGCTCATGAAACAAACTGTGGAAGATTCAGGACGCTGGAGGTAAACAGACATTTTAAGCCACTGATGGGTGAAAATGTACTGCCTTTTTATAAAGCAACATTCACTCAGGGGGCATCCGGATTTGAACCGGAGACCTCTTGATCTGCAGTCAAATGCTCTACCACTGAGCTATACCCCCACCTGCTGGTCACTCTGTCTCTGTTCAGGTTTCAGACGGGGCCTGGCCTCACTGTCGGTGAGAGAAACAGCATAAAACTGGATCGAGGTCCAGTTCAGTTAAGAGAAAGTTTTTGCTTTACATTCAGCTACCTTGAGCTTATCTGTACTACTTTACAGGATATATGGGATTACTGCAGGCTATGTGACGTTTTAGGCTTATCATCTGTTGTTTGTAACATGCAGCAGGTGAGCAAACTGAAGGTGAGAACATGTGATAAAAGCCACCCGACCTACATTCATGTGCAGCTTGTCAAAAGTTGTATTTTCTCCCACATCTCAGCTCGCATTGAGGAGGGAATGTACACTGTTTTCCATATTCAGTGTCTTCCAGCCTCTGTGAGGAGAGAAAGTGTTTTAGTGTTGGAATTGTTGCGGCAAAAAATGTTTCGACAGGATTCTTCTTCATCAGCAAACCTGCACCTGTTGCTGAAACCAAGGCAAATGGAGGCGAACGGAGGCGTTGTACAGGCAGAAACATGCGTCACTAGAAACTGAAAGTTGAATTGTTTATGTTTAAATCTGAGTAGCACACTTTGACATTGAATTTATTAGTTTGGAACTGAATTTCAGTCAACTTGAAACTGAATGTCATATGATGAAATTCAGTTGCTCTGAAACTGTATTTGATCCACATTGAATATTTAACTCTCTATGTATACGTTGAGGAAGAACAATTGAGGGCAGATTCACAGAACTCATGTACTGTAACGACTGTTTTCTCTCCACAATATCAGCATCTTATTTACCGTTTCTACTCATTATTATTCTTTCATCAGCCCTTTAGTCTTTGTTGTGGCAAAGAATGTATTTACTCTTCTGATGGCAGATTTAACACATCAGCAAATTCTAATCAGCTGATCTTTGGATAGAGGAAGCATCTGTCAACTTGCAAACAAACACGCAAAGTTCACAGTAGAGTTTTTTAAAAAAAAAAAGAAAAGTCACCAAAAATATTCATGGTCTCCCGTTCCTCAGGAGCTGGAGCAGCTGATGCAGAAGTGTCAGCGGCTGAGCGCCGAGCTACACCACTACAAGACCACCTCATCAGACCAGGAAACCCTCATAAAGACTCTCAGGTGAAACTTTCTCTGCTCTCAGTAAATAAATCTCATAATTTATCTGCATTCCTATTCGCTGCCACATGAAGTGCATTTGAAGAAAGTAAATATTTAAACCATTTTCATATAAATTTTATTAAAAGAACATTTATTTGCTATTAGAGTACTTATTATTTATGACATTTGTGTGTATAAAGGTTGTTAGTTTCTTTCATGTTGTTGTTGTTTATACTCATTCACATCAACAGTATTCATCTTTCTATGTGTTGAAGCAGCAGCCGGCAGCTTTTGAACAGGCACCGCACTATTATATATATATAAATCTGATTCAGGGGGCATCCGGACTTGAACCGGAGACCTCTTGATCTGCAGTCAAATGCTCTACCGCTGAGCTATACCCCCCACCTGTCAGTCATCCTGTCAGTTATCCTGCTACTGTGTTTTCAGGCAGGACCTGACCTCGGTGTCCGAGCAGTTCCGTCAAAAAACTCTCGAGGCAGATCAGCTGGGGAAGAAGCTGAGGGAGGAGACGATCAGGAAGAAGCAGCTGGAGACCGACATTCAGGACTCGGTCGTTATTCTCAGACATATCCTGGAGGTAAAAACACAGAGCATAGTGTCATAGCTTCTGCTGCAGGGTCTAACTGTCTGGAATAAAACCTTATAGGCTGTGGAAGCCGGACTTCAGAGAGTGAAGACGACTTACTGCTTAATGGTCCAATTAAGCTGGTTTTTAATCTAGGAAGGTCAGACATCCCATTAACCTCCCGCTGTTCAGACAAACAGGGAGCTTAAAGGATGGGGGGTTCGCAGTTTTTCAAGTCTGTCTTAAAAACAGTAGTCAGGTGCCAACATTTTTTCTTGCTGTTATCATTCTTCCTGTTCATACTGGCCGTTAAGAGACCCCTTCATAATGCAGTTTCAGTGTAAGTGATGGGGGGACAAAATTGTCCAAATTAGTCAAATCAAGTCAATATCTTTCAAATCTTTTAGTGCCAACTTCCTTCATCTGAACAGAAGGAATGATGTTTTCCTTTGGGCTCCTTATTCCGGCAAACAGACATTTGTCAGCTGTAGACCAGCCAAATGTTTCCCTCAGGAGTCAGCGTAGACCGAAAACAGAGCTAAAAGAAGAGTGAATATCAGGCTTACATGAGTCAGGTTTAGAGAAACATGTCACGTGTCTGTTGGATGTGTAAATAGTTAACTGTTGCTTAACAAATTAACAAAAGCCAGATTTCATACTTCATGTTCACAGCTTGTTTCCACTCTAATGTCGTCTCTGTCTCCCTCAGAAGTCTGAGTGGACGGCTGAGACTGAGCGGACGATGCAGAGGCTGCTGGAGATCTTGGAGAGTAGTGCCCTCGAGGGAATAGGCTGCGCCCTCTATAAAGTCACTGAGCCCGAACCACCGAGGTACTGGAATCACTCTCCTCTGGATACTCAGTGTTATGTATCAGCAGTGGTGTGAACTCTGCTGATTTCCTGTTTAGAAAAACCCAGAACACATTCCAGCTGTTTCCCCAGATTAGTTGGATCAGAGTCCTGCTGACCTTTGGATCGTGCCAGATCAACTGTGCTCTGGTCTCAATCGAAATATACAAATAACAAAGTACTCCTCTCTAAAATCAAACTGTTCTGTTCGAGTCTGAAGGTTCAAACCCAATCTGTTCGGTTCGGTTAAAACTTTTTATTGGCATGTTTGTCTGTTTGTGTCGGTGTGAAAGCTGTCAGTCACACTCTGGACTAAACAACTGACCCATGACAACCTGAAAAGGAGGGTCTCGGTCCACTTCCTGTTCTTTTGTAGCAAGCGGCAACTACTAGTGTAGCCAGTGTGATACCTTAAAGTGCCACCAACGGCCTCCCGTTCAAAGAGCCTCAACTTCTCTCTAGAAATACAGAGTCAATCTTTGTTTTCAACCAGTCATTATGGTCTCAATCTCTAAATTCATTCATTCAGGCCCTCTAATAAGTGTGTTGGTGGTCATTTTGGAAATTATTCCTCCGTTAATAAGACTTGATGTCTGCTGTGTGGGCGTTGATTGACAGTTGGCTCACCTGCTGCCATCCCCCCCCCCCCCCCCCCCCCCCCCCCCCCCACCCCCCTTCAGCTCCACTGAGTCAGACAATATTTCACTAAGTTTAATGTTACCTAAGACCTCTTCTTCTGTGTCTCTGTGTTAAATGTTCTGCTTTCACTTGGTATATTGCAAATGTACATCACAAAAAGCATTTTTATGACTATTTATACTCCAACATCCTTCCTTTAAATAAAGAAGAGGAGGATACTGAGGGGAGAAAGAAAGTTAAGACAGAAAGAAAAATGATATTGATGATATTTTATGAGCTTATATTGAACCTAAAATTGGATTCTACAACATAACCAGTAATTACAGCTGTCAGAGTGTCTGAAATGTAGCGAAGGACACCTGAATGAAAACCTCAAACTTGTATAGACGGAGCAGAACTTCACGTCTGGTCCCGTTCCCATCAACCTGTCTCTCCTTCACAGCCCAGAGACCCTGAAGTGGTTAAAAAGTCCCCAGTTCCTCATGGCCAAATACAGGCCGGGCGACCTCGGCCTCATACCGCGGCCCAGGTGGAACATCAAACCAACCGCCTCCAGGACGGAAGCCGCTCCGTCCGGGAGCAGCAACAAACCGCCTCTGAACAGGTGCGAAATGACGTGGAAGCTCAAGCGTTTGAACATCCACGTGTTAGCATCGTTGGCACGCTGACTTTATCATTTAGCTCAAAACGCTCCTGCGTCTCAGTGGAGCCCCACAGAGCTGCTGGTGCGTCTGTACAGTCTTTTTTTTTTTCATATAAATGTGTTCGTTATATTAATGCTGCTGCTGTGTCCGTCCCTCAGGAAACTCTGCAGTCAGAAAACATCCAGCTCTGACGTTCTGTCTGCTGCTCCAGCTGCTCAGCGGGAAGATTCAGCCGCAGAAGCCTCCACCTCTGTAGACTGCTGAACCGAATCCAGTGATCGATAAAGAGTGATGAACATTTTCAATCTGGCTGCCTCCTTTTTCAAAATGAAATCTTAAATTACTGTGATCCTGCTGGTTGCTTCTATCCTGACTGATGACCTGTTAGTATAAATTTGTAGCTCAGTGTTTCCTCTATAATAGTACAACGAGTACCCCCGCCAGGCCAAAAAATATTTTTTAAATGCCAAAAATAACGCCAAATATCATTAAGTTTGGAAATCAAAAGCATTTGGGAGCCTCTGAGTAGTGCTGTTTCGAAACGCGAGTCAACATCTGTGTTTTTGCCTGAGAAACTGCAGGTAGCGAGCGAGTGGTTAAGCGAGAGAGCGAGCGTCAGAAAAGTGACGGTGAATGTGAGCAGAGCAGAGGGAAAGGTTAGCGGTAAGGTGCGGCCGTATTCAGACCAAATCAGATGGTGCGGCGTTCAGCAGCAGGGTTGAGCGGAGGTGTGTGTGTGGGGGGGGGGTGTGAGCGTGTTTATTTGTCCTATGAAACGTAACCGCTGTGAAACAATCAGAAAATAATGTTTTATCCATCTGATTCACCGGCTTTCTCGCTACCAGCGCTCCCTCTCTTCATTCACTCTCTAGCTTGCTCGACCACTGCTGCTCTCTCTCTCTCTCTCACTTACACACACATACTCTCTCTCTCGCTGGTGCTCTCTTTCTTTCTCTTTTGTCTCTCTTGCTCGCTCTCGCTCTCTCTCTCTCACTTACACACACATACTCGCTCTCTCTCTCTCACTTACACACACATACTCGCTCTCTCTCTCTCGCTCTTTCTCTCTCTCTCACTTACACACACACACTCTCGCTGGTGCTCTCTCTCTTTCTCTTTTCTCTCTCTCTCTCTCTCTCTCTCTCTCTCTCTCACTTACACACACTCTCTCGCTGGTGCTCTCTCTTTCTCTTCTCTCTCGCTCTCTCTCGTCTTTTTTAAAACGAGTCGGGAAGCACGCAGCAAAGCCTAATTTTACTTTTAACGTTAGTTGTCGTTAGGAAGTTGTCAGTCTGGCAGTAAACGTACGGTTCTACTACGATGTGTCAGTTAATAAATGCTGCAGCTTGTCAAGACCAAGAAAAGTCACATCTGTTGTTTCCCCACCAGGCTGAACCACTCAGCCTAGAGGAAACGCTGTAGCTGATCAATGTTTTGCACATTTTCTGATTGCAAAATTATTTTACTATTGGGATTCATCTGTGTACTCATCACTCTTCACTTTTTCCCAGAACCAAAACTATTTTAGTTCAAGATGATATAAAACAGAGGAAAGCAACAAATCCTCACATTAGATGAGCCGGAACCAGGAAATGTTGCATTTTATTCTTGAGAAATGACTTAAAAACGATTAATCAATTATCACAATTGTAGTTCTGTTATTGATTCATTTAATTGTTTCAGCACTAAATAATTATGATAAGTTTTAAATATGATAATTTAGACACAGCTGTTTTATGTTAAAGTCATAGTTTATGTGACAGTAGAGTGAAAACTGATGTAGGTCACGTGAATATTTGGTCTTTTTGCAGAAAAAAAGCAAAAAAATAATAGACTACATTCTTCAAGAGTACATTCATCAAGTACTGTACTGAAGTACAGTCTTGAGGTACTTGTACTTTACTTGAGTATTTCCATGTGATGCTTCTTTCTACATTTCAGAGGGAAATATTGTACTTTCTACTCCACTACATTTATTTGACAGCTTTAGTTAGTTTTCAGATGAAGATTTGATACAATGGATAATATAACAAGCTTTTAAAATACAACACATTGTTAAAGATGAAACCAGTGGTTTCCAACCTTTTTGTCTTTTGACGTCTTACAAAAAGCAGTGTGTAGTCGGGGTCACATTTCACATGTCTATGAGTTGTTAACAGCTCCACCAAATAGTGATTTTTCCCTCTAAACTTCTCACATGCTTTCATTTCAATAAATGTTCAAATGATGCAACATTTCACCAAAAATCAAAGATTAGAGAAAAATTCCAAAAACTGAAAACAGATTTGTGTATCAGAACTTTGTTTTTTGTTCTTTTCGCTCCCATTAATCATCTCACCACCCCTCAGATTTATCTGCTGACCCTGTTTTCACATGCATCCGCTGAAAGTGGAAAGTTCCTCTGTGCTCATTGAAAGTCCATTGTTTAGGGGGAGGGCCTACAAGCAGGATTTGTGATATCTCAACTAGTTTGGAAACGGAAGCCTCTGGTGCACGTAGACTGAGAGTGTAGGAGGAGGCATCTTTTGTCCAGTTATTAAATTAATTATATATATATTTTTTAACCTTTTTTGTGGAAAAACCACACCAGACATACATTATTGTTCCAAGCAGACTAGTTGTATATGTCATAATACATGTATGGAGTAAAGCTGCTGTTACAGTGAACTCATTAGAGAGACCAGACTTAATCATAACTACTGCAGATAAAAATGTGACGGTCTCAGCAGTGTTTACAAAACGTTGGACCAAGCTGAGGCCGAAGGTCAGACTGTTCAACCATGACAGTCTGCTCACTTTGAACTGTCACCACCGTTTAAAAATCATTGAGTTTTACAGCAGGAGAGGCGGGGTCCTGGACGGACAGAGGATAATAAAAGACGCTGCAGGAGAGGACTGACAACACAGAAGGAACACGGGGGAAGTGTGGAAATCTGCAGCCTTCAGACCCTGACGTGATGGAGCTCTACCTCGACCTGTACTCGCAGCCATGCCGCGCCGTCTTCCTGTTCGCCAAAGCGGTCGGGATTCCCTTTGAGTTCAAGTTCGTCAACCTCTCCACAGGTAATCCCACACATGTACAGACACAGGGACAGGGATTGGGGATAACTTTAAGGCTTTTGGTTTTGCCGGTGCAGGGTGCAGACAGGAGGCAGATAACCTTTTAAAACGTTATAGCTGTAAACTCGTTGGCATTAAATTCACACGGTTCACAATTTACAATTTCATTTAGCAGATTCTAAATCCCTCATGATTAGACATAATTAAAAGTCAGTTTTGTTGGCAACAATATGAGTAAATCCTGCACAGATCAGCCTCTAATCTAAACATGCTAAAACTGCAGAGTGGAACTTTTACACAGGCTATAAATGAAGGTATGTTACGTTTAAGCCGTCGCCAAACGAGTTCACACAATGCTGATTAAGTCTATCACCACCAGATACATAACTGTATTTCACAGTATACAGAGTTTTAAAGTAGGTGTTGGGTTTGATATTCCCATGCTGGCTGGATGAATGCATGCATACTGCTCTATGGGAAGAACATGCGCACTAGAGACTTCCGCCAGCCATGTGGCTAACTTCCGGTTAGCTCTCTGCTAACTTGAACGGGGATAAAATAATTTAATTTTGCAGCTCCTCTAGACTTTCCAAATGTTATCAGACCAAATAGATAAAACTCTGATAGCGAAACAAGTCATTTCGCAGGGGTTGTGTGACGCTTAAAACAATTTAAAAATCGTTTTACAGCCGCAACAGTAGGCTATGGCGGAGCCTATGATGAAAGCATGTGTCGACACTGTTTTTGTAATTACTCTCAGTGCCAGAAGGGGGAGACAGAAATCCCGCACTGCAGGTTTAAAGGTGCAGTGTGTAGGATTTAGTGGCATCTAGCAGTGAGGTTGCAGATTACAAACAAACTGAACTGAGCTAATATGAACAACATTCAACATTACAGTCAGCACATTTAAAGGAGATCTTTTAATAGCCAGTATGAACAGGAGGAATGATTACAGCGTGGAAAACCTCTTTCACTGTTCATACGGGTATCTGACTGTTATTTTAAGACACACTTGAAAAACTGTGAACACGTCCTTTAAGATGCTTTTGGGAAATGAAGCCCTGGGCAATTAATATGCTGGTTGAATAGGAAAATAGAAAATAGTAGTTCATCAATTAAAAATGTTCTAAGAAACATTTAAACTCTTTGATACAAACTTAAATAAAAAAAATACATGCATAGCTTTCTTTTAGTGACGATTTTAGGCTTTTTGTTCACTTTCTGCCTCATCATATGAGTTTTATTTGTCTTTTTTGAGCTCTTAGAGTGGTACAGAGGAGTGAGTTTGGTAAGATTACAGAGTTGAATGTCCTGCAGTATTTGAACTTGTTACATAAGCTCCAACCTTAGAAATATGCGTTATTAAATTCCAGCCAATTTTTTTTCCTCTACATGTTCACATTCACAAGACTTCCAGACCGAGAAACCCTCCTCCTCCTCCGCCAAGCTATCAGTTTACATTTTCACATTTCACCCAGAAAGCTGACCACAGCCGCTCCCAGTTAACCCCTTAGATAACCGACTTTACAAACAAACAGTGGGTGGGATGTTGAGGGTCAGAGGTCAAAGCACCCAGACAAAACATTCCTATGTCTGTGAGGTGATTGAGTATAACAAAGACCCTGCTGAGAAAAGAAAATAGACGAGAAGTGTCTGCGAGGAGATAGAAAAGGGAGCACAAAAACTCAATCAGATACAGTATTTTATCATTTTTCTAATGCATTTTCACGACATGATTCTGTTTATACGACCAAACCAAGTTGCAACAAGTTTTTTTTTCTTCAGTTTTCCACAGCTGTGTTTCTCATTTGTGTGTGTTTTGTCTCAGGGCAACAGTACGGTGAGGAGTTTGGAAAGCTCACCATGATGAGGAAGGTTCCTGTCATGAAGGACGGGAGCTTCGTTCTGACAGAGAGGTACAGAGACGTCCTGACATCGACAGATGATTTAAATCATTTAAATCATTTGTGAAGGTCGAGTCCATCCCTCCAGTTTTTAGACACCAGCAAGGGTTTAAAGTTTCAGTTCAACCAAATTATAAAAATATACTGTATTTTCACACTTGGGTGGACCTCAGATAGTTGTGGTTTTATCTGCCACTACAATGGATATAAGTAGATTTTCAGTTTGTTGTATTAAGAACCGATTTTATACCTCAGTGTTTGGCTCCAGAGGGAGCTGAGAAGTATGATAAGTCGCCTCAAGTGATGTCATTTGAGTCATCGTCAGTTGGGGCTGAAGACAAGTTTGAAAAGTAAAACAATCTGTTGGTGTGGAGTTAGAGAGATGTGATGTTACCAGACCTCTGTAGCTCCTGATCTCTGCTGGAGGCTAGCAGCTCCATGCTACATTAGCCGCTACCTAGCATAACACACCCCGATCTCTGACTGAACTGTCAGCAGTCGAGTTGCATTGTGGGTAATGTAGGTGCCAGGTTAGGCGATATCTCTGGTCCTGCTGCATCGATTTAGATCAGTTTCAAGTGTCCATCATAAGTTCAACAATGTTATAGAAGGGTGATGTTAGATGAGTGGAGGATTCTTTAAAAGCGTTGAGAAGTGACATTTAAAAAACTCAATATCAGCAGGTTTTTCACCCCCCCTCACCCCCCCCCCCCCCCCCATCTGAGAGGTAAACAAACTAAGCTGCAAGCAAATAACATCATGCAAAGTTTTCTGACTCCTTTCCTGATCGTATCTGATTGTTATTGGTCACACAAGAGAAGGATACTTTTCTGTAAAATAAAATATAAATAATGATGATAAATTGGGTTTTTGTGGTGGCATGCAAGGTTGAAATTATGAGTGTGATCTGGCCCACGCTAAAAAACTGAATTTACACTCACTGGCTTTTTGAGGAAGTTATAATTCATGGTCAAATTTTGAAAACAAATCTTCAATATTTTAGTCCAAATTCAACAGAACTTTGATGGATTGTGGAACTTCTAGTGTTCAAAAATGATCCCGATTGTCTCATTGAGGCATTAAAGATTACACATTAGATTTTTTAATATCTTCAATCAATATAGATATGTGTTATTTGTGTGTTAAAACCAAGCGGCAACCTCCAGGGCTGTAAAATGAAGCCAGTGCGGAAGTGCCAAAAACTGCAGTTCCTTGAATGACCACTTGAGGCTCCAAAAGCGAGTCAGTCCCCATAGACCCCCATGTTAAAATGCCCAACTTTACAGCAGAAATAAACATGTTTACAGCCTGGTACAAACAACGGTTTTGGTCTCTGTAGCTAATTTCCTCTTTCATGACAACTGTACGGGGGGGGAATTTTTTTATGACTCACCCGTTTAAATTTTATTAAGCCGTAAAGTTCTGCATAATGAAGGACATGGCTGCTTTGAGTGACAGGTCCGCCAGCCGCTAGTTGGCTTGTTTCAGCCATTCGGCCTGCCTCTTTGCCCATTTTTGATTGGCTGGGAGTTAGGCAGAGTCACGCACTGCCAAGATGGCGACGGCCGGAGCGGCCCACTCATGGATGTATAATATAAGAGCTGGATAGGGCCTTCCACCGCTCAGCCTTGCAGCCAATTTTTCCCAGTGGCCACTTGCAGTATTGCAGCGAAAAATCCCCCTGCGGCCCAAAAAGCATTTTCCCCCATAGACCACCACTGTAAAAGATACGCCTGTAAAACTGTTGACAGGACGCCTCGAACTGCAAACAACGTCAATTATGATTCTTTCTGTTATGAACTTTTGATCCATAGAGGTTTTATGTTTGTAAAACTTTCCTCGAGCCGAGAAAAGCGATTTAAAAATCTGTGACGTCATTACAATGTAAAGTCTATGGGCCAAGTGGGAGCTCGCGGGTGGGGCCAGCGGGGAAAACACTACTGCGCATGTTCAACGCGGAAGCAAACCCGGAAGCTAGAAACTTTTTTGGCATATACGCCAGGCGAGCAATTCCTATAGGACTGAATGGGCGCCGTTTTTAGTCCGGTATCCAGCTCTTATAATACATCCATGGGCTCACTTTGAGCTTCAAAACCGCTCGTCAGAAACCAACGGGTGATGTCACGGTAACTACGTCCATATTTTTATACAGTCTATGGTTAAAACATGAAAAACGGCACACTAACGGGGTTTGTCAGGTAGCTCCTGTCCTGCTTCACAATGGCAGCGCCTGCTGACGTCATCACTTCTTTTACTTCTATACAGTTTGTTTAAATGGTACATTGACGATATTTTTATTGCACATCATAACACAACAATACATCTGATTGTGTCATTTTTGCTGTGATTAAAACTTGATTCATTTTGTTGGCCTCATTAGTTTCGTGCTCTCCTCTCTGCAGCATCGCGATCCTCAAGTACATGGTGCAGAAACACGCGGCGTCGGTGGCGGATCACTGGTATCCAGCTGACCTGCAGCAGCGAGCTCGTGTTAATGAATACCTGTCCTGGCAACACATGGGCCTCAGAGCTCAGGGGTCAAAGGTCTTCCTGCTCAGGGTACGAGTCCCAGATCATCATAATCATGACCTCACCTGATCTATTGTACTCCACGACACACAAAGTTCATTTAGTCGTTTTTTTTGTTTCTTTCTGTGGCGTCGATACAAAAGAATATAAGAGATGCTTTTCAGAAGGTACTGATACTATATAACTTACACTCAAGGATAGAAAAGATGATTTTATTTTTTATGTATTTATTTATATCTCTTGTGCCTTTGTGTTTGTCCTTTTAATTGTCTGAAGATATAAAATATACTTGATGATGTGCACACTTTTATATTTATGTTTTATTAATTCACAACAGCATGATAATGACTACCATAATGTCACCTGGTAACAATAATATTTGTTCAGATGTTTGGCACCCTTGATAAAAATATATTTTCATTAAGGACAGATATACTTAAGGGGAAGGGAAGCAACATAGTGTCGGTGTAATCAGGCAGTTAGTTATCAGTGTTTATTGTGTAGAAGCTGGTGTCTTATTTATATGACCCAATATCTCTAATCACATATTTACCTCAGGTGGCTTTACAATCTACAGGATGTAACATCCTCGATCTTTAGACCTTCAGTTTGAATGAGGAAAAACTCCCCCGAGTAACCTTTAAAGGATTTTGCTGGCGATTTCCTGTTTTTCCTTTTTGTCAACAAATCTCATATTTGGAGCCAAACCAACAATGAACTGATCTACTTACAAGTATTGTGTGTGTATCCAAATCCTGATATGTGTCATAGACCTCCGTTGTTGTCCAAAAACTATTAAAAACACGTCAATGAGCCACAGCGATGCACTGGGTCACATGTTCCTTCATCCCTGAAGACAGTGGTTACTGTAGTTGGTTCAGAAACGAGGGGGTTGGAGCCAACACAGAAACAAACAAAAGAAAAGTTTACTCCCTATAAAGTCCTTGCTGGTTAAACAAAGTAAAAGAAAATAAAAGCTGTCTGACTACACTAATCTTACAACCATCTCTCTGCTCAGTGTATTAAACGCCAGAGCTGCTAAACAGATGAACTATAACAGCAAAATAGAGTTAACATGGAACAAAGAGGCACAGAGGCGAGCTGCCTCGGGGTTTGCACTCTTATCAGTTCATATGAGCGGCCAAGTGAACTCTGGGTTGGTGGACTGAGTCTTCCAGCAACCCTGAACCCCAAGATTAAAAGGGGCATATTCCACTTTTTTGTGATTTTCTGTTATTTATACACTGTTATCATGCCAGATGTTAAACATGGTCCAAAACTTGTGGTGAACATATGTAGAAAAGCTCACTGCAAGTCAAAAGTCAGGGCTTCAACCTCTACTTCCCCGTCGAACTGACATAAGATCGTTTGTACATCCCGATAAAGGGCCGTCTGCTCTGTAGTCCTGGTTGCTAAGGTTGTTGCTAAGGTGTTTCCATGTGTTGTTCACATTGTCCACTCTCATATTTCCGATCTGATTCTGGTTCGAACATGTTTGAATGTAAAGAACAAGGAAAAGTAGAGAAATCCTACTACTATAGCTTGTTGTGTGGTTTATTGACGTAGCCTCCCGCTTCTAAGAGCCGGCCAATCAGAACAGAGTGGGCTCATCGGGAGGCGGGCCTTAAAGAGACAGCAGCTGTTTCAGTACGTCTAAGTTAAGCTGGTTAAATTCTAAAACGACATGCGTCCACAGCACGAGTTTCAGCTCGTTTCTGCAAAAACCTCCGCCCACATTAAAACGCCAAAAAAGGCAGTTCTCCTCCTACTGAGCATGTGCGGAGAACAGACGAGCAAGTCAACCGTAGAAAACCAATGAAGAAGGTTTACTATTTCTGTTTTGACAGTTTCAGCAGTTTAACTCTAAACAAACTGTCAAAGTAAGACAATAAAGAGGACAACACTCGCATGAAACTGTCCGCCATTGTTCTTACTGTCATGTTCCTTCTTCTTCTTCTTCCAATGAAATGTTGCGCAACTGCTACCATCTGTTTTGTCACCGATATGACAGCTTCGTTTTCCTCATGCACACCACAACGCCAAGCAGGTGTTTTCACATTTACACACTCAGGAGGCTGTTTTGGAAAAGCTCTGGAGATGCTTTAATCTGAATGGAGGCCAACATAGAGAGAAAAAATGTGTTTATGAATTTAGCTGGCTTAGTGTGGACATGGTTGTAGACAGAGGCTGAACTGAGGGGCTTTATAAAGAGCCAGCACAAGATAAACAAGGACTTATTTGACCTGTAAATCATGCAAAGATATTCCAGTAGAGCCCCAGAATATAAATATAGACTTGGAAATGTGCAGAATATGTCTCCTTTAATGCATAACACAATACATATAGTGCTAACAACAGAGGGCCGTGACACTTATATACAACTATGACTAGTTTGAATGCTGCTGCTTCTACTAAAAGCTGTATTTATTTTCACATGTGCAGACTATGTTTCCTCTCGTCATGGGCTGTGAGGTCCCGAAGGAAAAGATGGACGCTGCCGTCGAGGATCTGAATCAGTCGCTCAACCTGCTGGAGGAGAAATTCCTCCAGAACAAACCGTTCATCGTCGGCGACAAAATCTCTCTGGCTGATCTGGTGGCTATAGTGGAGATCATGCAGGTAATAAAACAACTACTTCTGCTACTACAACCATTTTTTTTCTGCTGTGATACACCGAGTTTGATCCTGATCTCACAGGAAATAGCATCGATCCATGTGGGAGTAAACACCAGTTTTTTATCACTGTGTGTGCAAACGTGCGTATTTGTGAACCTCGTGGAGTAAAGTAAGAGAGTCTAGTTTTAATGTTATCAAATTAATGTAACTGAATCTCACCGAAATAAATTAACCCAATGTTAACTGAGATGATTACATTACCCCCCAATATATCAACCAATATTTTATATTTTAAAAAACTGTATTATAAAAAAATAGAGTCATGTGAGATTATAGCAAGCAGCAACCTCCGGGGCTGTAAAATGAAGCCAATGCGGAAGTGCCAAAAACTGCAGTTCCTTGAATGACCACTTGAGGCTCCAAAAGTGAGTCAATCCCCATAGACCCCCATGTTAAAATGCCAAACTTTACAGCAGAAATAAACATGTTTACAGCCTGGTACAAACAACGGTTTTGGTCTCTGTAGTTAATTTCCTCTTTCATGACAACTGTACGGGAGCTGAATTTTTTTATAACTCACCCGTTTAAGTTTTATTAAACCATAAAGTTATGCATAATGAAGGACATGGCTGCTTTGAGTGACAGGTCCGCCAGCTGCTAGGTGGCTTGTTTCAGCCATTCGGCCCCGCCTCTTTGCCCATTTCTGATTGGCTGGGAGTTAGGCAGAGTCACGCACTGCCAAGATGGCGACGGCCGGAGCGGCTCACTTTGAGCTTCAAAACCGCTCTTCAGAAACCAACGAGTGACGTCACGGTAACTACGTTCATATTTTTATACAGTCTATGGATTATAGCTGTGAGAAATTTGAGTTTGGTTTACTGTAAAGACCTTATCTCCATGAACCTGGAGGGAAGTTCTCTCATGATCCTCTGCCACCTCTCGCCCGTTGCTATGGGCGCGTCAGCTCCGGCTGTCAAGGACGCAGAGATGTTAACGTCACAATGTCAACAAGGAAGGGCCACTGTGTGAGTTTCCCGCTAATATCTGAGCTATGTTTTTAGCCTGTTAGCATTTCTAAGCAAACACTGTGTAAGTGATTTACGTATTTATTGAATGGGGACAGTGTGCAGTTTTAAACATTAAAGATGCACTGCACCAGCGTTAGCTTGAAGCTAATTTGTATCTGTAGTCTCCCGACAAAAAACATACAACAGCACAACAACAAACAGTAAAAAGCTCAATGGTCACACAGCTGATAGGGAAAAAGAAATAAAAAATAATAAAATAAAGAAACAACTCTCTGCTTTCTCTGACAATTTGCGACAGATTTCCTTCGTCTTTGTCCTTGCTTGGGTAACACCAAAGTGTAAACACAAAGACATGAGTGAGAAAAATGAATTAAGTGAGTGAATGAGTGAAAAATAAGAAGACAAATTGAAATTAATAAATTAAAATTTTTAAAAAATGTCATCACACAGCCTCATTTTTAGACTTACATGTGCAGTTTACATGTTTACATTACAAATATGCAGCTTTATAATACTTTTTATTGTGATAATAACACTATTAAGAGGTCCATCTCTCCCTGTAAGTATCCGTTTTGAGTTACAAAATAGCTGTAATATTATTAATGTATAATGTAATATATTTTTCAACCTTTATTTTAATCTGGTGGGGAAAGATCGTATAAAAGTGTCCTTCTCATAGCTTCCTGATCCACCAGGAAGCTGCTTCGTCAGTTTCACTGCATCACTTCCATTTGCATAACGACACTTTCAACACTCGGCGAAGTGATTCACTCGTGTGCCGTAGAAAATGAATGGGGGCGAACTTTCTCACGTTGCGTTGCTTTCAGTGGGTCTTTGATGTGAATGTGAAAACAAACTCTGCACATACGTCATTCTGCACAGAGAAGAAGAACAAACATCCAACTGAAGGAACAAGATGAAAAACACGTTTTTGAGCGGAGGAGGACTTTAAGTGTGTGGGAGGGTTAATATATTTGTGTGTGTGTTTTTTTGCAGCCTATTGGAACCGGTCTGAACCTGTTGGAAGGACGGCCGAAGCTGATCGCCTGGGAAGGGCGAGTGAAGAAGGAGCTGGGTGTGAAGCTGTTCGACGAGGCTCACGAGATGATCATGAAGGCGAGCAGCCTGGCGCAGACGGTGCAACACACCGACGCGATGGAGCTGTTTAAGGCGCAGTTTAAGAAGATCTTCAGCTGAGGAAGTACGACTCATTCATGTCAAAAAGCACTAAATCAGTTTATTCCATCACTTTAAGGTGTTTTTTTTTACTAAAAGAGGTCCTGTGCAGATTTGTTATGACATATGTGGAGTTTGTTTCAGTTTCCATGTAATAAAGTGTCAGTAAAACTACACAGCTGTTTTTTATCCTAAACTCTCAGCTGACAGCAGAAACACAAACAAAAACATCTTTATTTTCATGCAATAAATTCTGAACAGAAATGTACTAAATGGAAACTGTGGCTTGCTTATTGAACTTTTCAGCTTTGAATATTCACAAGGAAAAAAATAAAAAAAATATATGTTTCACAACAACTCATTTGTGTATCAGAGATTTATTTATTTATTTTTCCTGCTGATCCCCAAAATTCATCTCATGTTCCTCAAAAACCTCGAGTTTGGTTCCATCCAGTTCGATGACAAACGTGCTTTAACCTGCTGTTTAATTAATATGATTTATGTTTAAACCACAAATATTAAAACTGTGCCTCAAAATTATACAAACAAAAAGACTCAACTGTCAACTTGTCACTGCTTTCTGAAATGTTGCATTTAGATTCAGATTTTTTAAACATTAGATTATATATGACTTACAGCATTATGTAATGCTGCATGCTGGGTAAAGAGATGAGACAGTAGAAAGCTGGTTGTTGAATGATTGACTGAGGTTTCTGGAGGTTTGCAGCGGGACACATGACTGTCTCAGGGACTGACAGGCCGTCATTGTTCGGTCAGATGTGGTCAGTTTTTCTTCACAGGAATCTGTTTGTCCTGCTGGGAACAAGAAGGTCTTTATCTCATAAAGAAAGGAATGAACAGAATTCTTGGTTTTTGTTTCTGCATCAGACCACTGGAGTAAATTCTAAAATGTATAAAATGGGAACATAATGCAAAGTTTCTGTTTAGCAGAAACTGTGAAGAGAAATCATTTCAGATGGAGTTTGTCAAGTGATTAGAAGTCAAATCTTTACAGCTGCGACTGATGACCACAGTTAGAAAAACACTGCCATCTAGAGCACGTCTCCCACTATAACCAGTGAAGTAACCTTTGTCATGTCCTGCAGAACTTTAGATTGATATTGTGTATTTTTTAAAAGCATCTCTTCTTTTTTTTAACTTTAAATCAGAAGTCCACCTTTCTACTTTTACACCTTTCTATGACCTGGATGAGTGAGAAGCTTTAAAAAGTCACAGTAGACACGTAAAGAGAAGCTGTTGGTTACATGAGCTCAGTCTTAAGACCTCTTATGTAAAACAGAAGTACACAGGAAGTAGTAGGATGATTGTTAATAAAGGAAGGTGTCTGTGTTCATCAATAAAGTTTTAAAAACAACAACATACATTCTGCAGATAGTGAGTATATGTATTACAGAGTTATAACATTACTCATATTAGATCTGTAAATCAGATTAAAAATGTGATGTGATAAAATCAGTGGTGGAAGAAGAAAAATACTCTTTATTAATATATTTTATTATTATTATTATTCCAATCCACACATTTCATCTCTCCTCTCCAGGCCACAACTCAAAACCACTGCTTCTGTTATAAACAATGAGCCTAAAGTCCATCAAACAATATTTTCTATAACAAAACATCTATTCTTTTTTTCTGCATCTTACATTCTACAAATACATGACAGCTTCTCTAAGGGAGGAAAAAAAGATATTTGATATGCTAAAAGATATTAAAAAAAACAAAACAAGGATTGAATTGAATTTCAGTATCTAACATTCATTTTGTGAAGTTATATATTGATTTCTTTGCCACCTGTTGTCTCACATTTGGACATTTTTTCTGAGTTTGTGCATCGTGACTGGTGTGAGATGGTATTTATGAATGAATCTGATATAAGTGTTTTAAATGTTATTGCTTTTATTGCTTTTGATTAATATATTATATAAAAAAAATCCCTTAATACTCCTTTACAAATAAAGATCTTGGATTCAAAATCTTAAGTAAAAGTATATAAGTTGCAAAATGTACTGAAAGTATCAAAATTAAAAGTATTTAATATGTAAAATGGTTTCAGTCAGCGTGATATTTACAGATAAAAACGTATTCAGCTCTCTTTATTGTTTTATAACATGCAATCAAAGAAGATTTAATGTGTTTTTTTTTACTCTGAAGTGAAAACAGATTCTCTACAAAGTGATCTAAATTAACCACAAACATAAAAAGACGTAATCAGATCTGATTATAGCTGTAAAATAAATGTTTAATGGAGTAAAAAAGAACAATATTTCCCTCTGAAATGTAGTAGAGTGGATGTATGAAGTAGTATAAAATAGAAATACTCGAGTAAAGGATCCTCACAGGATATAATAAATCATTCCTTTGGTTTAAATAATGATTTCATAATTTAACTGTGTGGGTGTTGCAGCTGCTGTGATGATGATGATGATGATGATGATGACTGTGAGAGCAGCTGCGGGACGCTGGACATGTGACCCTCCACACAGGAAGTCAAGAAGAGTCAAGAAATGAGTCAGAGATTCCTCCTCCTCTTCCCAAAAAAACACCCCCCCACGCCCCCCCCCCCGACACAACAGAAACCCGGCCTGACTCCTGCAGCACCATGCCGTGCAGGCTGCTCGGCCTCTGCAAGTATGAAACTAACAAGCTGGTCCGGATCCAGAGCGTCCGGCTCGGCTCTCTGAAGTGGATTCTGAACGGAACCATTCTGCTGGTTATCTGGTGAGTGGATGTGTGTGTGGGGGGGACAGCGGAGATATTTCAGCCCCCGCAGCTGTCTGCAGGCTCCGGGAGCGGCTGACTGCACCCGGCTGCTGTTTCTATTGCAATGCTTGTTACTGAAGTAGGAGGAAAAAAACAACAAAAGAACAAAAGAACATGCTTGTGTAAAATCTGCACTCACGGATTTGTTATCCATGAGCTCAGAGAACAATGACAAACAGTCAATAAGAGGAAAATGCGACAGTAAAAATGAATAAAACTCCGGATTATGAGACCCTGAGGTGTTCACTGTCATACTGGAGTGTTGGTTTCTTGAGACTTTGTAATACTGAGTAAGTAAATATAAATACAAATAAAATATCAGTTTACCATGAGTAAGAGCAATAAGAGAAAAAACCCTACAGTTAAAATGATCAAAATTTAGGACTGTAAATGTATTAAATATAATTTCATCTTCTCAGTATTTGTTGGTTTTTCAGTTCATGACTGAACAACGTCATCTACAGGTGAAGCTGTGAATAAAAAGTCAGATTCAACATGAAGGTTTGTTCTCTGAAGAAAAAAGTAATTTAAGGGCAAACTGAGAGTACAGATGTACACATGGATCTTTTATTTTAGGGGCTCCGTACTAAAGTAAAACTTGCAGGTTTCCTTCTAAACTTCTCACATGCTTTCATTTCAATAAATGTTCAAATGATGATGTTCACAGTTTCACTTTTTGTCCCAGGAGATGACAACAAATGTCTTGTTTTGTCTGATTGACAGTTCAAAGAACATTTCTGCTTAACAACAATATTCCAATAGAGACTTGCAGTGTTTCTATCCATAGTGCCCTAAAACTCAAGATAAAACAAATAAAATAAAAACTAAATATGCTAAACAACTAAATAATGAAACTAAATGAACAACTAGCAAAAGAAAATACAATCGAAATCAGATATCTAGAGTGATCTATCTTTGTATTTTGTATGTTGTGTTCTGTGTGTTTTTTGCTTTGCACTGTTAGTTTGTTGTTGTGTTGTTGTATGTTTTGATTGTGGGGGACTGCAGATGCAAATTAGCTTTGAAGTAACTCCAGTGAATCAATCTTAAAAATACAAATATTAAAGGAGCAGTGTGTAAGATTTAGTGGCATCTAGTGGTGAGGTTGCAGACTGCAACCAACTGAATACTGAGATCTCCGCCTACTGAAGTCTGGAGATTTCTAAATGCACGGTAGCTGCTTGACCGGCAGCAAGAACGGCCGCTAACAAACCAACACCCCTGACATTTTGTCAAGGCCTTACTGGAAGTGATGCTCTCCCTTCATTCTCCTCCGTAGTGAACCGCATGTCACCGTCCCACTATGAACGGCCGCCCTAAAAAGACTTCGGATCGGTTCTGCAATACAGGTTTTTTTCTTACTCTCTAGTTGTTTCCTCTCAGTTTTAACAACAAAACCTGGGAGATTGTCCTCAGTCTTTATGAGCGAAACATTTAGAGACTTGTGAGTCTAAGGAGAACCTACGGTGGTCACGAAACTTGCGGAAAACGCGAAAGGTCTTCTCTATAGCCAATATTTTGTTTGTTCATTCTGGGCTACTGTAGAAACATGAAGGGCTCCTTGTCTCATTCTAAAGTAATGGAAACACAACGATTCTTATTTTCAGTCGATTATACACTAATTTAAACATACTTATGAATATTATATTCCATTTCTGTCAAGTCTGCTCCACTACATCAGTGGTTCTCAAACTTTTTCACATCGAGGACCCAAAACTGACACAAATTAGACTGATAAGATTTTTGCTTTTAGATGTTTTATTACAGAAAGTCTATGAAACCCATGACCAGAATAGTCAAACATTCTGTCATTGTGTTACTTATGGAGGCATTATAGTGAAAATAAATTATTCCCCTTTTTGTTGAGGGTCCCCAGAGCCCAGTTTGAGGACCACTGAGCTAGATGCCACTAAATTCTCCAAACGGCACCTTTTAATAATTATTAATGAAACAAAAAACAAATTAAATAGCTTCTACACTGTTTTTTTAATGCATCATTCTCAGTTTTGTTTTTATTCTGCTTCACATTAAGTTTATTTGTGTTGTTTTTATTTTGCAGCATCATGCTGTTGTGGAACAAGGAGTACCAGCAGTTCGACCTGGTGGTGAGTTCTGTCACCACCAAGGTGAAAGGTGTGGCCCGGATGCACCTGCCCGGGGTTGGGGACGTGGTCTGGGATGGGGTGGACTACAGCGGACCCGCACAGGTGGGAGCTGGAATCTAAAGCTGCTTTTATGTTTGCTTGTATGTCAAAGGGGAAAACTTTAAAAAGACTTTCTTTCATCATCTTTTTCATTTTAGGACAAAAACTCTTTCTTTGTGGTGACCAATGTCATTGTGACAAAGAATCAGAAGCAAGGAAACTGTCCAGAGGTGCTCTTTTATTCTTATTATCATTATTACTATTCATCTCATTTTAAATAGTTAAAGTACTTTAATGTTAACAAGATCAACCAGGGCCTCGTTTCCTGATAATTATCAATCTTAGAAGTTACAGGACAGGTTCACATTTTTTCAAGTGTGTCTTAAAACAACAGTCAGGAGCTCAAATGAACATTGAAACATGTTTTTCTTGCTGTAATCATTCCTCCTGTTCATACTGACCACTACAAGACCCCTTCATAATGACCTTACAATGGATATGATGGGGAACAAAACCTATTTAAAAGTTTATCTGAAGCTAATATGAAGCTTCAGCATCCAAATGAGTCAAATCAAGTAGATATCTTTCAACGTTAAAAAGAAAGTCTTTTTAGTGCCAAAGTTTCTCTTTTTGTTACTATACTTCCACCACAGCTCAACAGGGAAACACTGTCCGAGGAAACAGAAAGAATTTGATGCTAAAAAGACTGTAAATGTGTCAGATATCTACTTGATATGACTAACTCAGACTGCTGAAGCTGAATAGAAGCTTCACATCAACTTTTAAATGACTGTGTGGACACACTGTGGGTTTTGGCCTCCATCCCTTACATTGAAAGCACATTTGAAGGATCTTTTAATATCCAGTATGAACAGGAGGAATGATTACAGCGAGGAAAACCTCTTTCACTGTTCATACGGACACCTGACAGACTTGAAAAATTGTGCACCTTAAGATGCTCTCAGCCTCTTACGAGTGTTTCGGATTCACGAGGCTTTGATCTGTAACAGCTGATCGTGCTGCTAATGGTTCAGATGAAAAGTTAGCAAAACTTTCTTATTTTGCAGCAGTGTTTATATTCCAGGTTCCCCTTAAAGGCAGACTGTGTCGGACTGACAAGGACTGTAAGAAAGGAGACTGGGACCAGCTCAGCCATGGTACAATGACTTTTATTTATTTTTATAAAGTGCGGGGAGAATTTTATGGCTTTATTAGGTAGCGACAGTAGAGAGACGCCAAGAATCGAGGGCAGAGAGATGAGAAACAACACAAAAGAAAGAACTACTGTTGGAGTTGAACTGCAGATGGAAAAGGACAATTGTCAGTTTCTGAAGTTTAGAGGCCCTGAAAACACTTTTTAAAAAAAAAAAAAAAAACATTGCTCTTACTTTGAGCAATGTTGTACAACTGCAGCTAAAATTTTCTGAAAAACCAAGTTTTGAGGGGCTTTAAAGGACTTCATTACCCAGAAATCCTGACAAGTGATGTCATTAAACTAAATTTGTTTTCTGGCTTTGTGTCTGGTGGCATCACTGGTGAGTTTTTCTGCATGGAGCCATTTCCTGCTGCTAAAGGAAATGTATTTAAAGGTGCAGTGTGTAGAATTTAGTGGCGTCTAACAGAATGGACTTGGCAGAAATGGAATATAATATTCACATGTTTTCATTAGTACATTAGTGCACCGCCATATTGCACCGCCATGTTGCACTGCCATATGGCACCGCCATGTTGCACTGCCATGTTGCACCGCCGTGTTGCACCGCCATGTTGCACTGCCATGTTGCACCGCCGTTTTGCAGCGCCATGTTGCACCGCCATGTTGCACTGCTGAATTTCTACAGTTGCTCAAAATGGACAAACCAAACACTGGCTCCAGAGAGGGTCTTTTGCATTTGTTGCGAGTTTAGCGGCCTTCGTAGCTTCTCCTACACACTTAGAAGGGGGGGGGGGGGGGGTATTCAGTTGGTTGCTATCTGCCACCTCACCACTAGATGCCACTAAATCCTACACACTGGTCCTTTAAGTTTAGATTTTTCATTTTCTGTGAATCAAAATATTTCCCACCAACATGAAAACAAAGACTGAATAATTTAATTAGAAAAACTGGGTGAAACTACAACATCTCTGGTCGTGAGGATGAGACAGGACAGACATTAAGCTGCCTGTTTCGGCTTCTGTTTGGTTGCCATTTGACACCACGAGAAGCAGAGGAATTTCTCATTGATGTGTTGCAGTTTTAGCTTCACCCAGCTTTAGTTCTCAGCTCTCTGCTTAATTAAAGATTTGGATTACAGATCAACAGACTCCATTATGACAGTCAGTAGAGTCTAAAGGACTGTTTGTTTTCCTCCTGCAGGGATTCAGACGGGATCATGTGTGAAGTTCGATGTGTTAAAGAAAACCTGCGAGGTTTCTGCATGGTGTCCCGTCGAAACCAAGACAAACCCTCCGAGGTTTGTTGTCAGATCAGGATTTTGTCATGTAGGCGTCTGGTTCAGGAATTTAACTCTTACATGTTGCTCATCATCATGCATCATGCTTATATCCTAATGTCAATATGCTGACATGCAAAATGTTACAGAAAGTATTCAGACAGTTACACATTTTTTTGTAGTTGATACAACATGAAAGTGCCAAGTCTACTACAACTATATCTCCTATGTAATTTAAAAAGACAACTTTCTATATTGATGTTAACCTGCTCAGCTGAGACTTCTTATTTTAGTGTAGGATCCATCACTTTATTTCAAACTGAATGTGCTGAAACAGAGAGTCTGAAGAATAAAACATGTGTGACTGTCCGTCTGGACTCTACTGTTACCATGTTAAATGTATGCATGCTAACATGCTAACATGCTAACGCATGCCAGAAGTTACATAGCAAACATTGTGCTAACATGCTGAGTGTTTTGAACTGTCCATGCTGCAGACCTGCTCTGCTGGCAGCAGCGGAGAACTTCACCGTCCTCATCAAAAACAACATCAGATTTCCAGCTTTCAACTACATCCGGTGAGATTTCTGCTTCTGATGAGACTGTAAACTTCTTCAGATTAAAATGTTTCACACAGTTTTCTGACTTCATGCAGAAGGAGGGACAGTTTTGAAAACTTTTAATTGTTGGCATTTCGAAAAAGTTTTGCTTTATTTGCTTTTTTTCCGAACAACTGCTTTATATTTGACATTGATGGAATGAGGGAGTCGTTTCTACCTGTGCTACAGTTCACATTGCAGTGTCTTCATCTCTCTGTGGAAATAAGTGAAATATTTTGCATGAATGACATGAATATTTTCCTGCAAGATTTTATTTTTGTCAAAGTAGAAAAGCGTCTCCACCTGACACATCAGAGTCTCTCGTGTCTTCCAGGAGGAACATCCTCCCGGAGATGAACGGCGCCTACCTGAAGAGCTGTAAGAGGGAAAACGACTCCCTGTGTCCGATCTTCAAACTGGGAGACATTGTGCGAGAGGCCGGAGAAAAGTTCTCTGAAATGGCGATAGAGGTGGGAGTACACGTCTGAATGTTTCTTATTAGTTAAAACATTTTACAGACTAACTTTATTGCTGAGATCTTAACAGAACTGAGTCCAATAGGTTGTTGTCTAAAAAAAGAACATATTTATACAGTAAATTCTGCTTCAGCTGATTTCTGGCAATGATGAGCTTTGCCAACAGGATGTTGTTCATGTACCTACTTCCATCTACTCTCAGTTTCTTGGGTTTCTCTTCCTCTCTCCTCTTCAGACGGCCCAGTTGTGGTAAAATTTGTGAGTCATTTGTCCTCAGTGAGGGATCAGCTAAAGTTGAAATGAAACAGTCCAAAAAAAAAAAAAAAAGGAACAAACTGTCTTCAGTCTGAGCAGCAGTGTCACTTTAACATGAGCTGTTTTTATTCTCTAGAAGTGCTCCGTTCACCATTTTTGGTACAAAAAATAAATTAGTTGATGTTTCTTCAATGTAAAAAATCTTTCTTATCGCATCAAACTCGAGTCTTTAACCCTTCGCACCTGTGAACTTTGTTTGAACCCCCTCAAATGTGGAACATGCTCTGAATATGTATTTATCAAACTCATTTATGAAGCGTAAGTAAGGAGGAAGGCTACTAGAAGAGAGCGTGATGTCGCTGTTTTATGACATTCAGAGCCACAAAGTAGAAACTCTGGTGACGTATAGTGCTCTTACATAGATGTATACACATCATTCAGCCTTCATAGACTGGAGACAAAGCTACTCACATGGGTTAAGAAAATAAATGTAGCCTATGAAGTCAGTTAAAATAGAAGGAAGGCTTAGTTTGACTCAGCTGTTGTCACGTCTTACTGGCACTTTTTCTGTTTTTTGGACTCTTTGTGTTTTTGTTCTTTTGACTTTCTTGGTTTTTGTTGTTATCCTTCTGATGCCCTCAGACTTTTTCTGTTTTTAGTTGGACTTTTTTAGGGTTAGGGTTTCATTTGTGTTGCATTTGTTTCCTGGTTTTGGTTTTCTCTGTTCCCTTGTGTGTTCCTGTGTTTTTTGTGTCACCTGTTTTTTTACTTTAGTTCTTGTTTTATTTTGTAATATTTCCTCCTTGTGTCTGGTCACTTTACTTCCTGTGTTTGATTATTTCATGTGTCTCACCTGCGTTTCATTTGCAGTCACTCCCTGTGTATTTATAGTCCAGTTTTCAGTTCGGTCTTTGTCGAGTTGTCTGCTTCTTTCCGATGTTCCTGTGTCTCCTGCGTTCTGGTTTGTTCCGATGACTTTTTGCTTTTGTCATTAAAAATATTTGCATCGGATTGTCCCTGCCTACCGTCTCTGCATTTAGGTCCACCTGCTCCACCCTGACAGCTGTGTGAAATTGGCTCTATTCAACCACTTCAACTCCCATAATATTGCAGCATCTTGTGTGTGTATATATATATATATAGTATATTGCATATATATGTATAGATTGTGGTCACCGCTGTACGGCATCTTCTCTTCCACTGTCCAATTCGCCTTTAACTACACCTGCTGGAAACTTATATTACTGATATGAGGAGGAAATTGGAGTCTTAAATACTGGCTGAGATGGAAGTGATTTCCTCAGTTTAAAAAGTTAATAAAGTGGTTTTACTCCCAGTCCTGAGAGGAGGAGCAAAACTGCATCACTCTGAGAATTTTTGGCCAGTTTAGAGTCATTTCCTACTGTTGAGAAGCTTGATAAATACCGGCCCTTGATGTAAAAAGGCCTCGTCTGAGGTTTTGTGTTGAATCTAATTCCACTGTTGACCACAGGGGGGCGTCATCGGCATCCAGATCAAATGGGACTGCAACCTGGACCGGCTCATGAGGCGCTGCCTGCCCAGATACTCCTTCAGACGTCTGGATGAGAAAGAGAGCAACAGGACCCTCTACCCCGGCCTCAACTTCAGGTGAGGGGGAGGGTCACTGGGGTCAAAGTTCAAGTTCTTTATGTTCATGTACTGTTTGAACGTTTCTGCTCACTGGAAAGTCGTGACTATCGTGTGTCATGGGCTTGGGTATTTTCTGTCAATATCTTGGCATTTTTATTTTTGCAGAATTGACACAAAAACAATAAAATCCTCAGTTATTCCTCAAAGTTTATTTTTGTCACGTTGGAAAACATCTTTAGACAATCAAGACTGAATGCAAATCTGTCTTACAGCTTCTGAAATAAATTAAATAAATAATCACAACATGTTTTTAGTGTATTCTGTAGTTGTGGAGGACACTGACTGGCTGGAAGGTCATGTGTAATTAAGACTCATCACTAATAATAACTTTCGTTTATAAAACACGTTTCAAAGTGAAGTTACAATGTGCTTTATGATAAAAACAAGAGGTAAAGAGCAAATAAATAATCAAAACAATCCAATAATCCAAAACACGAAGATAAAGATAAATTAATCAAGAACAGTTACACAAATTCCCATCATTTAAGAAAAAGCCAGAATATAAAAATGAGTTTTAAGAACAGATTTTAAAGAGGTTCCATTTACCGTTCATCCTCAGTGACACGGTGAGAGTTAGGAACCGTTAATAGGGTCCTGCTAGAGGATCTCAAGCAGCGATCAGGCTCATATGGAGTGAGTTGGTCACAGATAACAAAGCAAGGCTGTAAAAACGAGCAGTAAAATCTTTAAAATCAATTCTAAAAGAACTCAGAAGCAACCAGTGAGAGGCAGCAAGCGTCAGTGTGATGTGATCGCTTCTCTTAAAACTTGTTAAAAGCCTGGCAGCAGCATGTTTCACCTGCATACACCCACATATATCCATATACCCATATACACATAGACCCAAATGAAGTGCATTGCAGTAGTCAAGTCTGCTAACAAGAGGATTGATCCAATTGTGGTTGAACGTCTCAGTTGGACAAAGCAGGACTGCACCACGTTAGTCATCTGAGCATCAAAAGACAACCGTGAATCATAAAATACACCTGAGTTATTGTTACATGAGGCAACTAACTGGACAAGAGATGGTTATCTGCAGAAAATGTTTGGACATCCATTGCTTAGGCGAGGCAAGAGCTTAATAGAAACACATTGTGACAGGCCAAGACTGTAAAAAAAAATATGGACGTAGTTACCGTGACGTCACCCGTTGGTTTCTGAAGGGCGGTTTTTGGGCCGAATGGCTGAAACAAGCCACCTAGCGACTGGCGGACCTGTCACTCAAAGCAGCCATGTCCTTCATTATGCATAACTTTACGGCTTAATTAAATTTAAACGGGTGAGTTATAAAAAAATTCACCCCCCGTACAGTTGTCATGAAAGAGGAAATTAGCTACAGAGACCAAAACCGTTTTTTGTACCAGGCTGTAAACATGTTTATTTCTGCTTTAAAGTTTGGCATTTTAACATGGAGGTCTATGGGGACTGACTTTCCTCAAGTGGCCATGTGAGGAACTGCAGTTTTAGGCACTTCAGCATTGGCTTCATTTCTCAGCCCCGGAGGTTGCTGCTTGGTGACAGCAAGAAGAGTCAAATACACTTTATGAATACATTTCTGTAAAATGAAGCAGGCTGACTGAAGTTAACTGTCACATCTTGTTGTGTTAAAGACACAAAGTATTCAGTGTTTATCATATCTACTGGTTTCAGGTACGCAAAGTACAACATGGTGAACGGAGTGGAGGAGCGAACGCTGTACAAAGCATTCGGGATCAGGTTTGATGTCATGGTGTTCGGACATGTGGGTTCTTTTTTTTTCTCTCTTTTTATTTTTATAAATGATGTCAGAGATTCTCTGTGTTACCTGCAGTTTTCATTTGTTTGCTTGCCTTTTCCTGTTTTTTGTTGTTTCATCATCACTTAAAGAGTGAGTGAGAGAGACTAGACACACTAGAATTTGTTTGACCTGAAGGAAAAACAAAATAAAAATCTTGTCCAAAAAAAAAGCAGAAAAACTAAAACAGCTAAGAGACAGTAGAGAATTATGAGGAGAAACCGCACCACACATATTGATTATAATGTGAAACAGGGCTGCAACTAATGATTATTTTTTTTATCGATTTAATCTGGTGATTATTTTTTTCAATTAATCGATTAATCATTTGGTGATGAATGGTGGAAAACATTGATGTCTTATTTGTCCTCATTTTAAATCAACAAATCATCCAAAATACCCAAATATTAAAGTTACGGTAGTATAAGTTCCAGGAATCATTGGATAATTCGTAATTCAAAAACCAAAAAATGGTAAATCTGTTGTTTGTTTCAAAACAAAAACAAAACATTTTTGGTGTCAGAATCAAATAACGAAAAACCGATCAAACCCGTTTTTGATTTTTGCCGATTGGTTTTATTGTTATTCCTTTTTGGATTGAGTATCAAACACGTCTGCAGACATTCAGCCGATTCGTTTTTACATTTGAAACAAAAAATAACGATTTATCCGATGATACTCGGACTGTATGAGAAGTATAATTGAAAGCTTTGAACCATCAAATCTTTGGCATTTTAGCTCAGAAACTTTACTTCAACTATTATTCTGTTGATTCAATTATTCAAAATAGTTGCCGATTAATTTTCTGTCGATTGACTAATCGATTAATTGACTAATGGTTGCAGCTCTAATGCAGAAGGTAAGATCTCCTGAATTAAATTTACTTTTACGTTTGTGTTCCTTTTTTTTAATTTGAATCCTGTCCTCAGTCTTATTACATAAAGTCACATAAAATCACATAAATAATCACGACAAAATGTTAAATTTAATCTTAAAATTTAAACCAATTAAGGCTTCTATTGCAGGCCCTTGTGATATGACTTAGTGTCTGACTTTATGTGTGTATTTCTTGTTGTGACTGAGAGGAAACTGTCCAACATGCCATATCTGATGAATAAAATAATGTTACAGATCTGATGCTGAACATTCTGTATCATTAACTTTATTTGTCAATGTCCTCTTTGCCTCCAGAAACTCATAAACTCTCTAAAAGTTTCTGACTCTGGAGAAGAAAGTGGGGAAAAAATGGAAAAACAAACAAGTGGCAGTTTGTTCTGTTTTTGCAGGCGGGGAAGTTCAGCTTCATTCAGCTCATCATCTACATCGGATCAACGCTGTCATACTACGCTCTGGTGAGAGAACACACACACACACAGTGGGAGCTGCAGTCACACAAGTGTCCATTCATGCATTTGTCCTCCATTAGTTCTGAACACAGCAGGAGTCACTGTTGAAGTCCAGACTTGGACTCTGAATTTGGACGAAATGAATGATTTTTCTCTACTGGCCGACGACAAAGAGCTGAATAAACTCAGTCAGAAAGATGAAAGCTGCAGGAGGCAAGATGTTTGAGTAAAAACTCAGCTGGGCTATAGAAGGAAATCACAGACTTTAGCTCGTCCAGTTTAATAATTTTAGCGGAAACCACATAAAACATGGACAATGCATCTGTCACATATGTTTATCGTTGCATCCCAGATCCAGAACTACACACTAATTCTGAGCAGACAGCTTGCAGACTAAATAGGTCGAGTGTGCTTTGGTTGGATACGTCCTGTCACAAAATGCAATGAGCAGCTGCTGGAATCTGATAAAAAAAAAGAAGAAAAACAGATGAGGAAACAGCTGGAAAAAATCTGCAGAAGACAAAAGCGGTCCGTCTGAAGTCGCAGATGATAACATGTCCTTCGTGGGAGGTTTTGAGTCCTTTCTCTTTTAGTATGAGATGTGTAGGAAGCTTCATTTGTTGTATACTGACTGCAAACACAATACTGTGAATTAGTGTGGGTTATTTGGGACAACAGGTTTTATGCAGTCTGGATTTTTTGCTGTGTTTTTCGCTTACTGTAAGTAAGTAAGTAAAACTTTATTTATATAGCACCTTTTTTAACACACGTTACAAAGTGCTTTACAGTGACATTGGGACACAAAGAAAATAGGACACACAAACCATGAAAGACACATTCAAGAACACATACAGACATCTCACACATATGAACACCGCAAGCATACAGTCATCACCCAGAGCACACACTTGAATTTATCAAATGTTATGAGAAAGCCATTTTTAAAAAGGGTTAGGGTTAGTCAACAGATTCAGCTGATCTGATGGAAGTGGGGAGATTGTTCAAAAGTCTGGGTTAGGGTCAGGGTTAGGTTTAGGGTCAGGTTTAGGGTCGGGGTTAGGGTTATGTTTAGGGTTAGGGTCAGGGTCAGGGTTAGGGTCAGGGTTGGGGTTGGGGTTAGGGTTTAGGGGTTAGAGTTAACAAAAGCACAGTCGCCTTTGGTTTTTAGTTTGGCACGTGGTACGGCCAACAGGTTTTGGTTGGAAGACCTAAGTGACTGCATGGTAGTATACAGGCTCAGTAGCTCGGATATATATGCAGGAACTAAACCGTGTAAGGCCTTATAAGTGATTAAGAGAATCTTGAAATCAATCCTGAACTTCACTGGCAGCCGATGCAGTGAGGCTAAAACAGGAGCAATGTGGGATCTGCGGCCAGTCCCAGTTAATATCCTCGCTGCTGCATTTAGTACAAGATGAAGATCTACTGTAGCCAGAAAATCCAAATTTGGGCAAAAGGTCGGACACTTTCAAAAAATAGAAAATACACAGATGT
The DNA here is from genome assembly GCF_910596095.1 of Thunnus maccoyii. Taxonomy (NCBI): domain Eukaryota; kingdom Metazoa; phylum Chordata; class Actinopteri; order Scombriformes; family Scombridae; genus Thunnus; species Thunnus maccoyii. Next base: position 3,887,273 of record NC_056541.1, on the reverse strand, counting down.
TATGGCCCCTTCAGACTGTGTGACATCCACTATGGTGAAGGTTTACTGCATGTCACGTTGTGCGAGACACCTGTAATAAAGTCTTAGTCACAATCTGCATCAGACTGTATGACGTCAGTTTGAGGCCTTCAGATTGTGAGATGAATGTGTTGTTAATCTTAACGCTACGATGTAAATAGAAAAAAAGTAAATGAAAGTAGAGACTCATCATCCATCTGCAGAAGCCAAACAAACTTCTTCTTTGTTTCACCTCCATCTCTTTGATTTTTGTGTGTCATGAAGGTATTTAAGAGAACGAGTGTGTTTTCCCCTTAAACTTTAGGTACAGTCACATTATGACAATGTGGTCTTCAATTTCTGACACTGACACTTACCTTTTAACCATCAAATGATTTCATTCATAGATTTTATTTGACTGCCATGAAATGCTTCCAGCTTTGTCTCAAACCTATTCGTTCCTTGTGTAATGATAATGAAGAGGGAACCTACAGTATCTTCATACAATGTAGGATTGTCCAAAGTATTTTTATTCTAGAGTTTCACGTGTGCTATTTGATGTAACTGGAACTCATATTTGTAGTTTACCTCATGTTTTTACTTCTAAATGATGAGTCATTAATGAATGTTACAAAATCTCAGAGAAGACTTTTATTGCTTTAATCTTTATATAATCTTTTAGGGAAATTAATGTATATAACCCAGACTGGGTAATCTTGTCTGTACATCAAGATATGTTTTGTGGTTGTTTATGGCGTTTATAACTGGTGTCTCTTTTCTTTTTTTCCTTTTCTTGTGTGTTTTTAAAATAGATTTGTTATTTTTTGCCTTACATGTGCCATCCAGTATGGGAGAAGAGAGGTGGTGAAACTTTAAAGACTGGAGGAGTAAAGAGGATGAATGTTTTAATGTACATAAATAGACGAGTATCATATTTGTGTGTTTATTATAGAATAATCTATGTTCAGTGTTACAGATGTATGTAGGGGCTGATCATTTACTTTTACAGTATACTGGATCTAACTAAATAAAAACTTGATCGCAGAAAGGCTTCTTTGGTCTCCAAAGCTCCAGAATGATCAATTGTCAGTCTAGGAGCACCATTTTGGATTAGTGACCAAAGATTTCTCTCATGATTGTCTTTAAAGCTTAATGGAGACCCTGACTGCACTGCAAAAAACACCCCAAAAACCTTTGTTTGGACAGAGACGTTTTCCCAGTTAGTGTTTGCTTGGAGCAGCATCTAGTGGTCGTTAGTTGAACTGCATCTTCTGACACTTCAGCACTGTGTGATGACTGTTGATAAAGTGTAGATGAGGTGTGTTGTGATGTGGACGAACTGACTAAACTTCTCGCCTGTTTCTTTCTTTCTTTCTCTCCAGACGACAGTGCTGCTCGACTGGCTGATCGAAACCAGCTGCTACTCTGCAGAAGTCGGACAAAACTACTCGGAGAAGAAAGTGGAGTCGGTCCAAGACAAACAGAAGGTGAAGTCAAAGCATAAAGATGTTGTGACATCTGTGACCATCTGTGAACCAGTAGCAATATAGAAGACACTATTTTATACACACTTATTTTTATACAACTGTTCTTATTAGTATAATCAGCAAGTTTCTGATCATTCTGAGTATCTGTGTGTGTGTGTGTGTGTGTGTGTGTGTGTGTGTGTGTGTGTGTGTGTGTGTGTGTGTGTGTGTGTTGCAGTGCATCCTGTGTGTGTCCTATGTTGATGAGAACAACATTCGACTGGTGAAGAGATCACAGAAGAAAAGTTTACAAGACGTCAAGCCGATGTTGGTTCAGCCACGCAAGGTAAACCTGCTGCACAGAAGTTAGATCCTAATAATAATAATAATAATAATAATAATAATAACTTTATTTATATAGAATCTTTCGTACAAGAAATGCAGCTCAAAGTGCTTTACAACAAAAGAAATTACATGAACCTTGTGCTTCACATGAAAAAGACATAAAATGAACATAAAAACATGTTGGAAAAAGACATTAAAGGTATAATATGTAATTATTCCACATTAAAATGGCTTAAAACAACTAGACCTATGTTAAATATGTTGTTATATGTGTCATTATCATTTTAAATGTTGGATCCATCTTCTCGTCCTGACAGGAGGACACGGGACACCTGAGAGCCGTGCTCTCTCTGCTACAGCCGGACAACGGCGTGGATCACGACGCTGAGCCTCCTGACGCCCCTAAACCCGACCTGAACGACAGACCAAGTCGTCCAGCCTGGTGTAAGTGTGACCGCTGCTCTCCGTCGTCTCTCCCTCAGGAGCAGCTGTGCTGCCGGCGGAGCGACGGCGCCTGCATCACCACGTCTCCTCTGTTTGAGCGGCTGGTGTTGAGCCGCTCCCTGCTGGAGGCCGTGCTTTTGTACCGGGACCCTCTGTGTCCGCTGGCTGATCGGGGTCAGACCGCCGACCTGCGTCACTGTGCCTACACGCAGTACATCAGCTGGAGGTTTGGGGTCCCACCGGAGGACACCCACCCTGCCGTCCCCAGCTGCTGCGTGCGGAGAATCAGGGAGAAGTATCCGAGCCCGGACGGACAGTACGGCGGCTTCATGCCAGCCAGGACGGCGTCCATGCAGGCCTGCGCTAACGGAGAGCTGTGAGAGGAGTGTTTCCTCCCTCCGCTCACTGACCTACTAACAGTGTCTTTATGTTAAATCTGCCTTACAAAGCAAAAAAAAATGTAATAACTTCACTCAGCTTGGTGTAAAAAGAAAATGAGTCGTTTTTGTCAGCTTGTGTCGGGTCATAAAGGGATGAAAAGGAGGAAGAAAAACCTCACAAGTCAATGAATCACTGCGTTTCCAAAGATCATCTGTCAAGTCGTTTGGCTGCTCAGTAAAAAAATATCTTTGAAGCAATTTTTCTCCGTTTTACTCTCTTTAAGCAGCTTTTTTACCTTTATAGGGAAGAAACAGCATTTTTAACAGCACTAACATTTCTCCTGCCAGGAATGTGTTTGCATCCGTCATCATATGGAAGGATGAAGGTTTTTGTTCCGATATGGGATAGATAAGCATCGCTACTTCAAACCCTACATGGGTCATAGCAAACACCTCTATCTAGACTAGATTTTAAATGATGATGCCAAAGAAATGTAATAAAATGTGCCTATTTTTTATGTTTCTCTGTCAGCTCTGTGTGAAAATGGTGCCAAATGATCACACCTGATCAATACCTGATCACACTTCAGGTATTGGTGAGACGATTAGAGTATGAGTAACGAGCATCCAGGAAGTATCCAGTTGAGTTTGAATGTTTTTCACATTTTTGACACATTTTTCAAGTTGCCAAAAAGTTAAAAACATGTTTGTTTGTTTTTTTAATGTTAACTTTTGTTTCCTGATAAGATGCGAAGGCGTCAGAGGAAAACCGAATCAATTCAACTGCAGGATTAACATGAATGTAGCAACAACAGCAGCTGCACTTTCATTTCTGAGTTGGACTCAAATGAGAGAGAAGAAGAAGTCCAGTTTTACATAACAGACGACACAAACAAACACACCGTTCTTCTTATTCTTCTCCTGAATCTGATTTTCTTCTGTGAGCTTCGTTTGTACAATTGTTCCAATTTTGATTCAACAAACTCTCTAAACTCGCCGTAAATCTCTTATTTCAGCCTGATGAATGTCACCTGTTGATGAATAAGTGAACATTCATGACATTTGATTAAAATTAATATAATTAAGCCACTAAAATTGCCACATAAGGCGACTTATTCTACTCCGTTTGTGTGCAAGTTTCATTCACAAATAACAGCAGTAATATTAGTAATCAATTAAAAACATCCTTTAGCTGTTTTGTACAGATGTTACAGATGAAATATATTGTTTATCATTGATAAATCAGCTCAGAAAAGTTTGGCTTCCTGCTTGAAGTTTTTTTGATTTATGAATATAAAATTTAAAATAACAAATAAATGAAGTAGAACTAAAAATTCCTGTTTAATTCAGTGACTCCAAACAAAACAAAGGAATGTAAATTGATGGTCGAGTTCCCAACAAGTACAGTTTATATTAACGTCTGTCGTTTCTGTAAATATTGATTAGTTGGATAAAACTTTTGAATCATTTTTGACTTTGTTGGTCAGAAAAAAAAAAAAACTTTAGAGGCAAAAACTAATCCTTTTAAACTTTTTCCTCCCATTTCCCATCATGCCCTGTGCACTGCACACTGTTTACTTGTTTCTAATAATGAATAGTGGCGACCAGTTTACCCTGTTTAATGGAGTCTGTGTGAAACTGGAGATTATAGCGGGGCACAAAGGCAGCTTCAGAGAGACTGTGCAGCTGCTGTAGCCGAGAGAAGAGAAAACACCACCAATGTTCCAAAATAAATACATCTGTCTCCAGACGAAGATAAGAAGCTTCATTTCTCATATCTGCTCGCGGTGTCGGTGCGATAGCAGCAGAAGGTGGTCGTAGATCATCCGTAATCCCCGCTGTAATTGAATCAACTTACGTTTGTGTTACAATTCACCACAAAATGATGTAAATGTGTTGAAATGTGAGGAAAAAAATCAGACACATGAGGAACTCACGCATTTATTTTCTAATAAAATATACTCAATAAGAACAAATCTTTTATTTCCTGATATGCTTTAACTCGTGTTTCTGATTCTCCTGAACTTAAACCTGCATTGCTTGTTTTCAGCAGAAACACGTGTTAGTGAATGCAACACTGACATTTATCACTTCAATGAATATTTTCTGGTTTCTGTGACAATAAACTGAATATCTTTGGAGTTGTAGACAAAACAAGACGTCTGAAGTTGTCACATTGGGCTTTGGGAAACAGCGATTGATATTTTATAATATTTTATTGTTTAAACAACTAACTGATTCATCGAGAAAATAGTTGCAGCCTTAATTTGGTCATAAGAAGACGATAGAAACCAGAAAATATTGACTGTTGAGAATCTGGAACTAAAGCCATCAATCGATGATCAAAATCGACTAATCGTTGCAGCTCTGTTATTTTGTTCAATAAAGTTTATGCTATTAAAACTGATCACTTTTGAAACGGCTGTTTTTTAAACACTGCACACTCTCTGATACAAGTGTGACGTAACGAGGCCTCGTTTAGGGTGACGTGTCGAAACATTTTGCTGCAACACTTTTGTGTTGAAAGGTCGATACTGTGTCGAGTTGTAACATCACTGCTGACCAATCATTGATGGACAGAAGTATTGACTTTACAATCAGTGGTGGAAAGTAACTAAGTACATTTACTCAAATATTTACAATTTTAAGGTACTGTTTTTATGCTATTTATGATGCTTTTACTCCACTACGGTTCAGAGGGAAATATTGTACTTTTTACTTCATTTATTTGACAGCTTAGTTACTTTTCAGTCAAAAAATGTACATAAAATAACATAATGATACGCTTATAAATGACACTGCGTTGTTAAAGATTAAACCAGTGGTTCAAAAAAGCTTTTGGCTTATTGCGTCTTACAATTTGTGATGTTTCAGATGTGTGATTTGTTTGCAGTTAGTTCCACCAGAGAGACATTTCCCCTCAAATAAATATCTGTTTGAGGCCCGAAGAGGTAAAACTCTTCAATATTTCACAAAAATGCAAAGATGAAAGAACAGTTCTGAAAAATGAAACCAAATATATTTTAGTGGAACTATTCTTTTCTTCTTTCCTACCTGATGTATCATCTCAAGACCTCTCAGATTTATCTTATAAAGCAGCTTCAAACCAGCTCCACTTTAACTCATCAGTATTAATAATGTACTTACTGATAAATGTCATTAATATATCAGTCGCAGCTCGATTTAATTTAGTAGGATTTTAAATGCAAGACTCTTACTTGTGATTAAGATGTTTTCATAGCTCAGTAGAATCACTTTGCTGTTCCAGTTTTAATATGTGGAATATAGAAATATGCTCTTATTAATGACTTACAGCTGATTTATAAAGCAAATTATTTTTTACCTGCACCTTTTAAATGAAACAACAACAAAAAAACAAACCAAACAAGCAATAATTAAGGAATAAAAGCACATCTGCAGCTGGTGTAAGACGGCCTTGTTCACTGCAGCTCCCCTTTTGATTTATATATAATATATATACACAATATATTTTAGATTAAAATCCTCTCCTCTCCTCCTGGTCGGCCTTTACACAGTCGGACACTTCCTCCGTCAGATCCAGCACAATAATAGTTGGAATAATATTAGCTGTTTACACTCCAGGCTATTCTTCAGGTGGCCTATTTGACATTTACGAGCACTCTCAACCCTTCTCTTTCCCAACTCCGGCTCCAGACCTCGGCCATTGTTTTTATAAATGGTCCATTTGAACAAAATAAGGGCTCTTTGTTAAACAACCCCAGGCCTGAAATAGCTCTCGACGACTTGTTTCAGTGGCAGACATCCTCGTTTCCTCCCATTACTCATCCGCTGAGCCCTCACTGCTGCTATTGTTCACCGGAGTTTGAAGAGGACACGCTGCTGGTGGCAAATGTGTTAGCATGTGTAATTTTATTTTATTTTCAAAATGGTCTGGAATGAGGAATGACGAAGGTTGGGTTCCAGTAAATTAGATTAGTGTATATTCCCAATGAAGAAATATGTTTTAAGAACGTGGCCCTGTGTTACTCGAACGGTTTTTCCTTTACGTTTACATCAGACACAGAGTCTGTTTTCTCTGAGGATGGACATCAGTGGTTCACAAATTAGGCCCTCCAGCAATATTTGGCCCCCTGATTAAAGGGGGGCCAAAAAGTTTTTATGTTCATAAGGTCAGGTGACAGTCGAACAGAAAAAACTTTCAATCAACCATAATTGAAGCAGCTGTTGTTAATTGTTGTGTGTGGATAACAAATAAAGAACGTTTCTAGTCTCCAAGTGCAAAACACAACTAGTTAATACTATACTACTACTAATTACTAAGTTATTTACAATGTACAATGTAGTATAAAGGGGTTGTGATATGTAGCACAAAATGGAAATACTCAAGTAAAGTGCCTCACACAGAACTACTCTCCAGAGACTGAAAATGTGATCGCTGATTCGTCTTTGGAGCCATTTCTAAATAAGCTAACGTGACCAAACTCTTGATAATGAAGGAACATGTCACCCAGTGCAGCGTTGTGGCTCATTAAAGTGTTTTTAATCGTTTTTGGACAACGGAGGTCTACGGCACAGAGGAATAAGATACATCAGGCTTTGAATACACACACAATACTTGTCAGTAGATCAGTTCATTGTTGATTTGACTCCAAATATGAGATTTGTTGACAACAAGAAAAATATAGAAAATCACCAGAATTATTCTTTAACTATATTTTAGTACTGATAGTATTTCAGGAAAGTTTGATGATTATTGTGATATTTTTGGCCACAATAATCGTAGCATGAAAATTTTACACTGACACATCTTTACATGTGTTTGAGTCATTTTTAGCCAAATGAGTGTTAAAATAAGCCGTTACTCTTACATACTAATGAGAGAAAATGGTGTCTCTCATCTGATACAATCCTAAAAACAGTGTTGTAAATCGGTTTTATTCTAAAATTAATTGAAATAAATAAACAAAACATACAGTCCTGCATCTCCACTGTGCTGAGAACGTACCCCTGAAGAAAAATCCTCAAATAAATGGCTCATGTTTTGAACCAGAGAGTGTTTTTAACTCCATATACTGACAGTGATAACCTGCAGATTGTGGATGGACGCATGTGGAGTGTAAGAGGGGTGAAGGCCATCGCTGGATAGATTATCTGATGGTAGTGGAGTTGGATGGATGAACTGATGCGTATTGGCAGCTGGGTTAATGGATGGATGGATTTGCAAATGGACACAGTACAGTAGACAGATTGAACGGATGGATGGACAGATCAGTCAGTGCACCTACAGTACAATAAAAGTGTTTATGGTCTCCGCTGGCCTCAACTTGTTTATCACAAACGCACACGTGAGCCTCAGGAGTCAAACAGCAGTTACATTGTCCGCTCTGTTATGTGGTTTCTCTGCACCAGTGGAGGTTTAAAGCACGAGTTCTGTGCTCATATTCACTGTGAGCATTAAAGTCGCAGGTTCTGGCTGCACAGAAACGACAATTAATATATGATATGATAAATCCATGTTAAAGAAAACATGATGCCAATATGTTAAAAGACATTCAACATAAAACTTCACTGCATATGAATTAAATTAATTTAAAAAATAATTAATGCCCACATCAGAACTCTTATGTACAACAAGGACAATTTGATGGCTAAAGTAAAACTGTAACTGAAAATGTCCATAGAAATCTATTTATGACTTTATTCCAAAATCCAAATAATCCAAAATACATTTAATTTACTTTGCTTTAAAGATTAGATGAGACCGATGAGTTAAATATGAAGCTACAGTCAGGAAATGGTTAGCTTAGCTTAGCCTAGCATACAGACTGGATGTTAGGGGAAACGGCAAACCTGGCTCTGCTGTTTTCACACCTTGTTTTTGTACAAATCAAACAAACAAGAAATAATATGTTAATTTGTGAGCTTTAGAGTTACTTGTAGGCTGATATTGTTATCTTCGGAGATCCATGCTAGCAGTTTACTGTCTTTATGCTAAGCTAAGCTAACTTGTTGCCGTTGGTAGCCTCATATTTACCGAATAAGCAAGCATGAAATTTTTAAGTTTTTAAGCTGTCGGTTGCTCAATCCACCACATTGGTCCAGACTGAAATATAACTACCTCATGGGTTGCTATATAATTTGACACCGACATTCATGGTCCTTAAAGGATAAATCCTACTGACTTTCATGATCCTCTGACTTTTCCTCTAGCGCCACCTGAACGTCAAACTTTTCACTTATTCTGTGAACTATCTTAACATCTACCAGATGGATTGGCACAAAGTTTAGTACGGACATTCATGTTCCACAGAGGATGAATCATACTGACTTAAGTGATCCTGCATGGCTGTAGACGCTTCGTCTTGTTAAGTTGCGTGACCTGATTAAACATTGTCGCAGAGTGCAGGATTTAATAATCAAATACTCAATACTACTTACAGAACTGTACTGTGAGGAAAGAACAAGCTTTTCCCTTTTATAAGCAATTTATTTTTTGACACTTGTGTGGCAGTAGCTATATTTTTCTCTGTATGTGGGCTATAGCAGTTTTTGTGCCTAAAGACAAATTCCCCGTAGGTTAGGCTACATGAAAGCCTTATAACATTATATTATTCTGAAAAAAAACTCACATAACATATAGGCTAACTAACTTTACACAATAAGGCTGTTAAATAACTGTTCATCTTGCCAAAATGGTCGATAACTGTATAGTAGCTAAACACTGTCAACTATGCAGGAACCCACCTGTTAACAGACTGCATCCTTCTTCACGTCTGACAGGATTTACCGTTTCAAATATAGACGTGATTTTCGTAAGTTTGGCAGGAAATTCCGCAGATTTTTCATTGTTGTGTCGTTTCATTCTCTAAGTGTCTCTGACAGCGGTGCCCATGCTGTCACTGAGCTGTATTGATTTGAATTTCCCGCCTAATGTATTAATTGGACCAGAAATCCCTGATGTATCAAACAAAGAAAACTATGGACCAGTAAAGTTTTTATTTTATTTTAAATATTTGTTTTATTTTTATGTTCAAAATACAGACTGACCTCCATCCATGACCTCAAACCTGCATTCACTGTTCTTTTGGCCGCTTGTTTTTTCAGAAGAAACAAGATGTGAACACAACATTCATATTTCTACTAATTTTCATGTTATCGGTTCATTTTTTCCTTCCTTTGTTTTTTTCATCACTTAGAGTTACTCCACACTAGGTTTTGTTGAGGACAAAAACAGCTTCATTGGCGCTGATAGATAAAAAAACAACTGAATTTGATATCTATCCTTCTGCATCATGCAGGAAACAGAGGCAGTAAAGCAAAGACTTGAAGGTTAACAGTCATTTATTATAATACAGGCCTGGAAAAAATCACATCAGCGTCAGAGATACATCACAAAGTTTCAGAAAAACACAGGATGTGGAAGGAACTCAGCAATAACATTCACATACTGTCTTTCTTTCTTTTATTTGATCAGATACATGGTTAAAAGAAACTTAGGTACATATAAGGCATGTGGCAGAACAGACAGACAGCAAGGACACAAAGTGTGTGTGTGTGTTTGTGTGTTTGTGTGTATGGGGGGGGGGGGGGGTTGCATACGTGTGTTGGTGTTCCAGGAAGAAGGTGCAGCTGTGTGGAGGCCTCCCCTCCACAGTTAAGATAAAGAAGGGAGGACAGTTTGCAGTGTGGCATCTCAAGGTTCAAAATGTTTTCCACAATTCTTCCCTTGCCAATTCTCCATCAATCCCCCCGTGATCACATTGTGATCACAAAACAATAGCCTTAGCTGGAGGAGTAAATATTGAACTATATATCAAGACATTGGTTAATTGATTATAAGCAAATCAAGTCAGTCAGTCCCCACCACATTGTAAATCATCCTTAATCTTAGCTGAGGGTTAGACAAGCAAGTAAGGCAAAGCAAAAGTCTTGCACACAGTAGAGGGCCACCATCATGGAGAGGTGACCAGCACTTAGGACGCATGGTAGTATGGATTCCATCACATAGGATGAGAGTAGACAGTTGGTAGCCGTCCTGTGCCCTTAGTTGGACCGGCATCAGTCGGTGATTTGGCAGAGGTGACACCAGTTAAAAGGTGGATCTGTGCCTTTAGTCTGCTGGTATGAATCCATTCTGCTCTGCCTTCGATCCTTGACAGTTGCTTGTGTGGTCAGCTCCCCGGTTTAGGGGGTCTCTCATGGACCTGGAAGTAAAGAGATCATTTAGTCAAGTGCTTTATATAGTCCATGGATGTCTAGTCCGTCCAGACAAGAGCTGTGTTGGTACCTGTTAGTGGTGGACTGGAGCCAGTGCTGTGTCTCAGATCACATACTTCTGTACTTACACTTAACATTTTGAGTGCATAAGTGCGTTCACACTGAGAAGTATGGAAAAATGCACTGTGAGTACCCGGATGGTGCACTCAACATGATCAAAAAGTTGAGTGTGGAACTATGGACACATCTCACCCTCGATGGTCGCCAAAGCAAATGTCCTCAACAATTTTAGCTGTGAAATGAGCCCCTTTGTCACTGTTCATCATCTGTGGTTTTACCATAACTAGGGACGACATCTCTCATCATCACAACTGTCTTAGCATCCTCCTTCCTTGTAGGAAATACTTCTACCAACTTAGAAGACTGATCAACTTTCATTAACATGTATTTGTATCCTTGTGAGTGAAGTCACTCTACAAACTGATGAACCGCCCCTCCACTGGTGTGTTCATGTGTTGTTGGTTCGTGTCTACTGTTTTGTGCACAGATCATACATCTCTATACAACATTTCTGAGACAAACCATTCACATCTAATTACATCCATCAGGCATCTATGGATTGAGAAATTCATCACACACTATGACACACATCAAAACTGATAACGCTCAGACACAGATTGACGCCAAGATTTTATCTGACTCCTGTTGCACAGTGTGAAATGTGATGAAACTGTGTCTGTTTGTCGTTTGGTGCTTAGCAGGTAGCGTACAGTGGCTTTTCAGAGATTTTTCTCAGGAAACAGCTGCCTGCTGCGACCAAAAACGTCGCTATGAGAGCGCTGAGAGTGAACCAAAGCAGTAAAGTTGCAGCTGGACAGATAAACAATGAGCTGAAACTCTCTACAAAGCTCCGTAAAGCCGAGAGGAGCTGATAATTCTCTGTAGGTTCATCACTACGAGCCACGATCAACACATTACGCAGTCAGCCCAGACATTGTTATTATAAAAAATGTTGATTATGGCTGCTTTAAATATGCTTCTGGCTGTGAGTCTGGGTCAGCCCTGTAAAAAAAAAAAAAAAAAACATTTGTAGAACTAAAAGTCACCAGAACAAACTCCAAGAGGTTGCTCTGTTTGCCATTTTCTGTGATGGCTCAGTTATTCGTTTGTCCCAGTTTGACGTGGCTTCACAATCCCCCCCGGTCTTATAACTGATGGAATGTGACATTGCTGATAAAATTAATGGCTACATACCAGCCATTTTTGTCCCATTTGTCCTCCAAGGAGAAAAAAATGCTAATCTCTCCCTCCTCTCTGAGTCCGCTATACAGTGTTGGACTCGTGTTCCAATGTCAACAAAGTGGAGACAGACGCACATCGCCTCCGTTAACACAAACATCATTATATCAGCAACCTCGTATGAGCGTTAGCGGTTCGGGGGAAAATATTAGGGGAGACTCATTTTTAGAAATTAAAATGTATTTTCATTCAATTTATTCTGTACCTGAAAGTTGATTTTGGGTAGAAACAGGAGGGTGTCCTGAGGTCGGAGACGTCCCAGTGGATTCCCAGTAATGATTATATCTGTTATGATTTGGTAAAATATAGAGACGTTACAATCCACCAAATCCATAAATAATGTGGAATGGAAATAGCATGCATCAGTTGGACTAAATGGATTTAACAGAAAGTGTAGAGAAACGTCTTGCATAGAACTTGATGAAGAATATGTTTTAAAGGTGCAGCCAGTGTGGAGTCTGTGTATCATTTTTTCTGTTGTTTTGCTTACTCAGAGATTTAATGGAGCGAGAAAAAACAGGACAGAAGGCAGTTCCCTTCAGTGATGCTACTCCTGTCCTCCGACTGAACTCATCCCCGAAGACACGACGTTACTCACAAAAAACTGTTTTCAAGCATAACATTTGCTGTTTTTTAATCTTAAAGATGTTTTGATTATAGTTAGAAACAGGTTCGGTGTGTCGAGAAGCTTTTCAGAATCGTGGATTTCAGGATTTTATGGTTTAGTTTTATGTTGAATGTCTTGTGCTTTTTATGTTCTTTGAAGTCCTGAAAGATTTTTGTAATCTGGTGCAAATAAAGTATTAATTTGTGCACACAAAATATTAAAAAAATATCTTTTGGATTCGGCTCTGTAGAATCGTCATCAACATCTATCTAAAAACATTTACAGGTCAAATAAATTCAATATTTCATCTTTAAAAGTTCTCTGTGCATCTAAGAATCATAAACATCACAGTTGTGAAACTTAAATGTATCACAAACTATTACAACAAAGAAACAACAGCTTCTCATATCAGTGTCTTTAAATGATGAATGCAGTGAAAATCAGGCTTCATCTCTGGGTTTTTCTTTATTTTGAAGACACTTTGGGAGAAATTAAGTAGATAACCGTCACGACAGTTCTTTATACTGTATGTATATATATATATATATATATAGATGTTTGGTAAATTATCCAATCACAGGACCACAGAATTTAGGTCCATAATGCATCACAGGTTTTATTTTATAGATTTAAAAAAAGAAGAAACATCTATATTATATAGATTTTTATATATAGATTTTATATAGAGATTTGTTTTAAAAGGAGTAGAAGAAGAAGACGAACTAAATGACGTTTTGAGAGTGAGCTGCTTCATAAATAGATTTTATGACCTGATAAACTTTGCTGTAAAGAATTCCAAGGACACTTAAAGGAAAATGTTAATGATGTTATTGATTTAATTAGAACTGTTTTTTGTATCTCGTCATTATTCTTTATTCTATATAATAATAATAACAATAATAATAATAATTTTATGATTTTGTCAACTTTAGTTACAGAACAGTAATGTTACAAGACAAACAGCAGTACAGGGAGAATTAAACTAATCACAAAAACATAAGCAGAAATAAAATTTTACGATGTAAAAGATACATGATACAGAAAAATAAATACATATAACTTAAACAGGTGCATAAGCAATATTGCAAACCAACTTAAATCATCTGACAATGTTGTCCACAATATTTCTCAGGAGAGATGAGACGTCTTTAAAGTCTTTTTTGTTTTCAGACATCCTGCAGACAGAATCAGAGAATATCTGAAGTTCGGCATAAAACAAGTTTTTGTTTGGAAGAAACTGAAGAAATCTGTCTTTGTGAATATGATGTTTGCCCAAAAGACACAGCAGTTTTATTGAATAATGAATAATGAATAAATGAGAAAAGGACTCAACCTGCTTTTTTAGAAGACACATAAAAGAGAAACATAGTGAATGAATTCATTGCAGAGATAGAATCCGTGTAAAGTTTAAATATGAATTTCTTTAACTTTACTGGGGACAAAAATCTGTTTAATTCAGTTCAAACATTCCTGCTAATGTTAAACATCACTTTCCAACAATGACAGGAATGATTGGAATGATCATGTTTGTTATTTTATTCTTCATGCCTGCCCAATTGGACCCTCATCAGATTCATGAAAACTTCCTCTATGTGACCGAGTGTCTGAGTTTTCATGAATCTGACACGGTGGGCAAGCTGTCAGTCTGTCAGTCAGCTGATTGACAGCCTGCTCACCCTGATTCATGAAAACTTCCTCTCTTACTGTACGTGACTGACTGACATCATGCACAAGCTGTCAGAAGGTGGTTTCATGTAGCTAGCAGATAGATGAAAGTTGGAAACTATGGCTGAACAGCTATCTATGAACTGCTTTTAAAAAAAAAACACGTTTAGAGGATGAAGCATGTTTGGACCAGGTCATTCCTAAAGAGAAGTTGCAGCAGGATGGTTGTGTTTGTCGGCTCTAAAGGAGACATTGGGTCACTAAATACAGTGTAACAACAGATCCATGTTGACTGGACGCCTGAACAACAAGAGAACTGACACTTCGGATCACAATGACATAAACAACCGTTTCAATTAAAGGTCCAGAAGACTCCGCCTTGTATAGGAATATTAGCTGCAGATAAACCAGTGGTTTTATTGTTATGATGGCTGTGTCTGTAGGAAGTTCTGAACTGTAACATATTTGTTGTTCAATTTGTGTTTGTAGCTGCTCTCATGACGAGGGTTATGCAGTGTTGGATTTGTTATTATTGTGTTACTTCCTCTTTTATGTATAGATTCATTTGACTGGCTCATTTACGTTACACTACCAAAAAAAATGTTGCAGCTCTAAAATTAAGGGTCTACACTCACTGAGCACTTTATAAGGAACACCTGTGCTAATCTGATGCAACCCAACACAAAAACTCTGCCATAAACTCTACTTTTATGAAACTTAGACATTTTCAGTTTTTGTTGACATTGTCAGAAAAGTGATAATTCTACTTTATGTTTATTATTGAGGTTGTAGTGGGTGGTGATGGTGTACTGAGTGTTCCTAATATTTTGCCCCCTTCATGTATGTTAATGTGGTGGACACACCAACACCCCCACCACCCACTATGACCTCAATAATAAACATTAGGGCTTCCACTAACTGATTATTTTCATTATCGATTAATCTGTTGATTATTTTCTCAATTAATTGATTAGTTGTTTGGTCCATAAAATGTCAGAAAATGTTGATCACTGTTTCCTAAAGCCCAAGGTGACGTCTTCAAATGCCTTGTTTTTTCCTGACAAACAGTCCACAACCCAAAGATATTCAGGTTTCTGTTGTAGAGGACTTACCTTGTGAGGCAGCTGGATTCACGAGGTCCGAACCACCGGTGGTTCAGACTAATCAGCGTTGCGAATCCAATGCAACGAATCCAGTAAGACGGTGATAGACGGTGACAGATGGTTCATCCAATCACCTGCCAGGTTTTTTTTTGAAAGCGCCTGCCCTTTTCCAAACAGTTTCCAAGAATGACTTCTCAAACGGTTTTGTGTAACAAACCATCTGGTGCGTCAGGTTAATAGAGGACTAAAGAAACCAGAAAATAGTCACATTTGAGAAGCTGGAATCAGAGAATTTGGACTTTTTTGCTTAAAAAATGACTCAAAACAATTATAATACTTGGTTGTTAATTTAATGGTTGGCAACTAATCAATTAATTGACTAATTGTTGCAGCTCTTATAAACATAAAGTAGAATTATCACCTTTTTGACAATGTCAACAAAAACTGAAAATGTATAAGCTTCATAAAAGTAGAATTTATGGCAGAGCTGTTGTATTGGATTGCATTAGATTATTCCTAATAAAGTGCTCTGTGTGTGGATGTTTGAAAATACCAAGAAATAGCAACTAGAAGAATAAAGATAAGAAGAGTAAATTGCTCTTTTCAGTCATTTTGCCATCAAACTGAGCAGATTTGTGCACCAGAGACTCAATGAATTGATTTTTATGTGTTAATTAAAGGTTGTGAAAACTGTGAAATTGTTCTCTGGTTAATCCTGTTGGAAACTCAAAAGCTTTGAAATAAAACAGGCAGCATTTGACTAATAATTTTGCTCAGTTGTCAGAGGCATAACAGTGTATTTGTGCATGTGTGCAGAGATTTAGATACACATGCTGTATGTACATTCATGCATACAGTATACACTCATATGAACACATGCCGACACACGTGATTACTGCACGCTCGCCAAAAAAGTCACAATTATATGCACACAGGCCTGCCATCATTCTCACACACACACACACACACACACACACACACACCTCCCCCTGCTCGCTGCATACTTCAGCTGTGCTAATTGAGAAAATCACTCATGTGGGGGGAAATGGCTGAGGTGTTTCTGATCCGCTATCTGTCAGCGCGCTAAGCCGTGAAGCGCTGTTGAACAGTAAAATCCAACAGTGCCTTTTTTTTTTACCCCCCCTCCCACTTCCGGCTTGTTCCCATTAGCAGCGTGCAGCATTGTCCTTAATCACAACTCTGAGATGAATTCAAGAGGTGGTGAATTGAATTAAAAGCCACTTCTAAAATTAGCGTCCCCGTCTGCCAGCTGTGTGTGTTTATTGCGAGTCCGTCATCTGATTCAACGTGGGAATCTTTCCAGGGAGCCATTAGCTGAAATGCCTGTTTGGAAAAGTGTGTTTAACCTACAGGGAGCCATCTAATCTACAGCCCTCCAATTAAACAATGGAATGTAATTATGATTATTAAGTTATTATGATGGTTGGGTGAGCAGCTTGCAGCACTCTGGGCCTCCTGTAGAAGTATTCATGGTTCAGACTCAAACGACTTTATTCATCCCAGAAGAACAAATTCAGTTCTATAGTTTATTCAGTCCACACATGTCAGAGACAGCAGCTCAGTACATGCAGGTTTACAAGAGGAAGCAAGCGAAAAGCAAACGAAACAAAAATAATTCACACAAGTTTAACAGAATGAAGCTTTCAGCAACACAAGGGCACCTTAAGGTTGCCCCATGAATGCTGGCTAACGCCAGGAGCCAGGTGAAATGGAAACCCCCCCCCCAAAAAAAACAACTAAAAAAACACCTGTTATAGTTCACACAGGTTTAAACGAATGTGGCATTCATTTAAAGAACCAGTGTGTAAGATTTAGGGTGATCTACTGGCAGATATATTGATAGAAATGGAATATAATATTCAAAGAACAGACTGTTTGCACAATTAAAGGCTGCAAATTAATCACTGTGCTCAAGTCCCTTCTGTTTTTTGAAGTCTGCCGTCCTCAAACTGAGAAGCACCTGATTCAGCTGCTTTTTGTTGGATCGCCAGAATAAAACAAAGGCACTGTACGTTTCTGCAAACCACAGAAACGTTGAATATCTATGTTTCAACACGTGAAATAGGTAGCATATTAACATTTCAACAACACGTATCATCTCAACATTTCGTGACGTAGTTCACATGTGATCTATATGAGTTGATCTTTCCTATATAGGAGGAGGAGGGGCAGGTGGATGGTTGGTAAGTTTCTTGGCAGCAAGTTGGAAATCAGCAGAGAACACGGTTTGAGACCACCTCGATACCGAAACCAATGTTCACTTCCCGTTTCAACCGACAAAAGCGGGTGTTTTTAGCGAGACGTCAGGACATTTGCAGCCGTTTTTCTGGCTAGAAAATCGGCTTTTTTTTAGTTAGACATCAGCTGTTTTTATTTTATTTTTCATTTTTATTTGAACCCAAACCATGATCTTTCCCTAACCAACTGGTCTTTGTGCCTAAACCTAACCAGACCTTAACCACAGCGTTGTCACACCATAAAACATCATTATTCAATGGGTAGAAATATTAATGTTGATATGATACGTAATTCATGTGTTGAAACGTAGATATTCAACGTTTCTGTGGTTTACAGGGACGTTCAATGCCAACATTTTCTTCTGGCGACTGGGTTGTGTTGGAAGATGGGTGGAGAACCCTGTTTCTACTGGAATATAACATTCATAAGTATGTTTTAATTAGTGTATAATCACCTGAAAATAAGAAATCTCTGTGTTTTCGTTACCTTAGAATGAGCCCTTTATATCTACAGAGGCACAGCCATGTTTCTACAGTAGCCCAGAACGGACAAACCAAACACTGGCTCTAGAGAGGGCTCCTGCACGCTTGGAAGGGGAGGGGGATTCAGTTAGATGCCACTAAATCCTGCACACTGGTCCCTTAAAATGACTACTGTTGGCATTTAGCAGCTTGATAGCAGAAGGAATGAAGGACTAAGAGTAGCGGTTTGTTCTCCCAAGGGGAAAATTATAAGGCTTGAGGGCATTACAGTGGATTTACTGGACAGAAATGGTCAGTTTGGCTAACGTTCAGGAGAGGCTTTCATGTAAAAAGACTTCCAACCCTGGAAGTATGAGTGCCTCGCTTTTTTTGAGGGGAATTCATTGGATACTTTGGCAGAAAACAGAACTAGAGCTGCAAGTAATTATTTACTTCATACTTTTTGGATTATTCAACTAATTCTTTTGTTAAAAAAGTCAAAAAATGTTTATCACAAGTTCATCACCAAAACCCAAAGTTGAATGTTCTGCATTTTTGCATAATAACTGACTTAAACAATGAATCGATTATCGAAGTTGTTGTTTAGTAATTTTCTGTCAGTAGACTAATAAGATAAACATTTGGTTATAGACGATGTTGAAAACCCGTGTAAATATCTAGTGCTTAATCTTAATCTGAACTGACATGACCTCAGTAGTTGTTGATACTGTAGCTGTTCTTTGTGTTGTTTTTGGTAATCAGAGCCCGAATATTTGTCTGAAATCAGTGAAAATATTCTACAGTGACATAAAACCTCAAAAAGCAGCAAATCGTTATTTGTTTTGCAGAGGTGGAAGCATCGCTCTCTCTCAGTCAAGCTGATCAATATAAACTTAAAACAACTGTTTTTTTGTCCTTTCTCAAACATCAACATCTCATCATTACTGATTAGGCTTTTTCTCTCAACTTTTCCCAACTTGTAAAAACTCAGGAGGTTTTCCTTTTTCATGACACTGCAACATGCTGCTCTGATTAATTACTGCGAAGCAAACGTATGATGTGTTCAATTAATCAGTCACTAATTGAGCTGAATCAGGCAGATCCTGACGCATCTCATCTAGTTAGAGTCGGGATTTCTGGCATTTCTTCTTCCAAGTTGTATGTAGAAGGAAAAAGTCTGAAGAGAAAAACTCTGGGAACACTTTCCATAAAAAGAATATTATATAATTCTTTATACATGAACTGTTGCTGGAGTTTTGACCTCTTCTAGCATCTCATCTTGTTATCAATGTCATTACTAGATGACGGTTTAAAGTCTCCTCACTCATCATATTTTTGGCCTCTGTTGTGTGATGTAGCACTACTCCTTGTTTTCCCTAAAGCTTAATAAGCCTAATATTATAACTCATAAAAATTTTCTTCTGTCCTACACTACCATAGTATTGTAGGGCCTCTTTTAGAGTACTGCCTGAGAGAATGAAATTGCTGCCAAAATTGGTTTCCTGGGCAGAGTCAGTGCTCAGTTTTAGGAACAGAGTTGAAATAATAATAGAAATACAGAGTCTAACAGTAGGAATATAAGGTCAGTTTGACCAGTATGGTTATAAATCCAACTGAAATCATATTTATTCATCTTTCTTTGCAGTCAAAGATAATGTCAACATGTTTTAAAATTTATTGTTAATAATGTTGTATTATTAGACTGAAGAAAAAAGGTCTTTGAAAAAATATCATAGAAGCAGCAGCAGCTGGCAGGCTAATGGTGTTACACTGTACAGAGCAGAGATTTTGAAGAGCAACAACCAAATCAGCATCTAACGGGTCCAAAGTGACATTTACAGGTATGTTTACATGCTGTTTAATGTGCTGCAGCTAATTGGCTATCTAGCTGCTAATTGACATTTGCGGTGCACTTTTCCCCGGTGAATGTTCATTTAGTAGCTCGTTCAACAAGCTAAGCTGCAGGACAGGACATGTTCATGTTTGTAAGTTAGATAAGGAGACTTTAGCAGTAAAGCTAATGTGGGTTGTTGTTCAGAGTCTGTGGCTTTTGTGTTGTGTAGCAGGATGCAATCAGGCTCAGTGTGACCGTCTGCTCTGCCGATGATAGAACGACACGTTATTGCTTTATTCAACATTTGATTTGCTGTATTGAAACAAGGTCTCCAGCTACGTAAGCAGACGACTGAAACGGTATTTAATCAAGTTAATGCCAAACTAGGGAGCGCCATCATGAAATCAAAGCATTTGAATTATAAATTTCTTCCTTTTAGAATGCAGGACAAGTGATTTACAGAGCAGATATGTATGTTTGCTGTAGTGGACAAAAAATGGAATTTTATTTCAGTTGGACTTTAAATAAAATAAGTCCAAATTTCATATTATCTTAATTGTCCTAGACAAGTTGACTAGACATTTAATAACGTGTTTTATTACAGGTAAGAAAAGCAGTCATTTTTTCTCCCACAGTACCTGCATACCTAACTTTTTCTATATATATATATATAAAAGCAACTGTGAAACTCTCTCAAGAACAAATGAGTCATAATCAGATTCACAACTGAAGGAAAAATAAAACAATTGCTGCTGATAATTGGCTTCAGCGTGTGTGCAGCAGCAGCTCAGTGCCTTTCTGTGCATCAGTGTGATTACAGTCAGAAACCGTCACTAATGTGCTGGCAGAGTCATTCCAGTAACAAAGCTGCGACTTTGGCTGCCTGCCTCAATGAATTCACAGCAGCTTATAGTGATGAGGAGGTGAACATTGATGTGGAAGGTCACGGTCACGCTGTCGACACGATGAACCCACTCATTTTGGAATATTTTAAACTATGTTTGGGTTCATTTCATTTAACCAGGTAGACCTGCAGGCAAGGGAAGCAGATAGAAACCACACAATAACGTACATAAAAAACTATTTTCATATGGTTAAAGAACATTTTTAGAACCACACATGAATTAAGCAGCTTTTATACTATATGTAGTGCTGCAAGTTGCTGGTCATTAGGGGCAGGTCACCAGAAAGAACTGTGCTAACAAATTATGTTATTATCAATTTTCAAATTTTTATCTGCTATAATTTATTTATATCTATGAATATAATTTGTGTTAGGATTTTAGTTAATTTTTAATTGTTCCCTGCCTTGCTGCCTCAGACTGCGTTTTGGGTGGTTCTGGTCTGTGCATTGGTCATATTGTTGTGCTGGATCGATTGATATAGATGGTGACGAGTGTCGGCGTGTCCATGCTTATCTATTGAGGTTGTTGTGGATTAGTATCCCTAAAAAGTTGTCTTTGCACCTCGTTGTGGTGTTGAGCTCTTTGCTGTTCGCTTATGGCTCTGTAGACTCATTTGTTCTGAGCTTGGTTGTCTTATGATGATAGAATATTGCTTTCTTAATTAAGCAGTATTACAGAGAGGATGTGCTTTAGTGATGCGGTCAAGTGCCTCATTCCTGACCGCATCACTGTCGTGAGTCAACCAGCCAACTTCATCTAATGCTTTCTAGAGATCATGGCATTTCCCAGACTGAATAAATACCACACATATAAACACAAAACTGCTTTGCTAGCTCAATCTTATAACTAAGATATCCGTTGAAAAAATAATTTTTCCATGGACAGATTTAGCTACTACGTCCGCAAACTTCACATATATTTTAAGCTAGTAGGGCTGTGTCACCAACACAGCTGATGGAGGATGCCGGAGTGGAAGGTTAGATAATCTCAACTGAAGGGAAAATGGCTCAGTTTTGCTGTGTATGGGGCTGCCGGGTAACGATAAAGAGGGGAGAAGGGTTCGGGTTTTTCAGTGTGTGTGAGGGTGTAACTCGTCTCACAGTCTCAGAGTTCAGTCCACTCGGTAAAGGGTCTGTTTTGCCCCCCCCCCCCCACAAACCAAGGACGCTAACAAAGCAACTCAGTAATAAAATAAACCTAGCAGGGATGTCGGATAGGTCGGATCACCGTGTTTAACTACATATCTTTAAACGTTACAGTTACGACTGAAAATGACAACAGAAAAAAAACAAATTTGCCAAGTTCACATGTCTCCGCAATTCAAATCAACCACCAGTCGTCTACCCGGAAGTGACTGTAGTTGTTAGCGCGACGTCACGGTCTGTAGTTCTAATGAATGGCGGAGTAATATTTGTAGTGATGAGGCTTTTTTTCATTTGAGCACGGCTAGGTGTGCTGTCATGCTGATTTGAGCACGTACTAAATGTCTAGTTGACCAATCAGATTGCTTGGTCGGAACTACCTGTTGTATAATGTAGGCTTGTGACGGTGATAATGTAACTTGTGTAATTTCTCTCTCACTCACTCTCACACACTCTCTCTCTCTCTTCCTCTGTATATGTGTTCAAGACCTGCTTTGTTGTTAAATGTGTTTTGTGGAGCCATAACATGTTAAAAAAAACACGTCAGTAGAAAGAGCAAGTACTGTAGTTTTCCTGGTATGTAGCCTATCTATTGAAGTAGTTGGTGCCCAACCAACTTTTAACATATAAAAACGCCACTGGCTGCAACTTTTATTTATTTTCCGTATTATTATCATCAATGTGTTGATTACTTTTTTAATTAATCCGTTAGTGTGTAAATATCAGGAAAGAAGTGAAAAACTATCTGACCTTGGTTTTGTGATTTATTTATTTTTAACTATATTTACTGTGCAACCCTGTTTCCTAGAAATTGAGTTTACGTAACACTAATTTTATTTCCCAATTTCATTCCGTTATCAAACGTAGTCGCTGCCAGGATTCATGTCACAGGCAGGGAAGAGATCAGGGAGGAAAACGGGAACCTCGACACCGACACTTCCAGAGTCCCGTCTGTTGTCCACTTTAGGTTGAGATTAGTGAAATGATGGTGTCAGATGTTAATAAATATGTTGTGTCTTGTGCTTCAAGTCACTGCAGACTTTTTTCTGTATTAAACAAAGACGACAATCTTTCACTAACCTTAAGCAAATGCTGCCAGTGCTTAAACAGAACATAACGTAACGTGACAGTTTAATAATGCTGCAGTTTACAGCTGCAATGATTAGTTGATTAATCTATTAGTTGAAAATTAAAGAAAATTTAATGAAGAAATCTGCAACTATTATGATAATTGAATAATTGTTGTAACCAGTTTCTAAACAAAAATGCCCAAAAATTGCTGGTTCAGGTTCTAAAATGTGATTTTAATGTGACAATTTAATTCTTTTCTTTGTCATACATGATGATAAACTGAACATTGTTGGGTTTTGGACATATGTAGATGTAACTTTTGACTCTAGGAAATTGTAAGAGAAAATTATTAGGTTTACTGATAATGAAAATACATTTTATTTGGAAGCCAAGTGTAGTTTTTACCAGCAGATATTACTGTAGGAGATTTGATATTTTGGTGGAAAAAAATGTGGTTACTGAAAATGTTTCTGACCCATTTTTGCAACTTCCCAGACACGTTAATTAACAGCATTTTCTCATCATGTTGACAGAAAACGAGCTGAACAAGAATCACTGGCAGAGAGAGAAAGTCCTCAGTCCGATCAGACCGCAGACGTTCTGGTGACAGTTTATAGTTTTCATCTCAACAGGTCAGACACCAGGACATCCGGTGTATATGTGATTCCTGATGAATAGATTTTATAATGCATGTTGTCCTTGAATGACTTCATGCTTCATTGAGCAGCTTGTTTCCCATGAAACAGCGGCAGTTGGATGTGCAGAGGGCAGCTCTGACCTCTGACCCTTTGGTGTTGATACAGTCTCTGCCTTTGAGAGAATGTAAACTGCTGCAGGAGAAAAAAAACTGATCCTGTACGAGGTGATGACTGCAGTAAACAGCTGCTGTGGGGGTCAATGAATCTTGTGCATTTCAGAAATTGGTCCGAAGGTCTGAGGGGTGATGCGACTCTCACAATCACTGAAACTGAAACTGATTCTCCACCAAACATCTCTCTTAAATGCATGCATTAGAAAGCTTCCTGTAGGAAGTATCTAGTTTCATGGTGATCAGAGGCTGTGGTCCACTTGAATTAGTGTGAGTTTTAACATAAGGCATGTTTTACAATTTCAAAGTGCTGAAAACTTAATTCTCCACATCTAGATTATTGTAATTCATTAGACTCGTGATTGTAGCTCGTCTACCTTTTTTCTGCAGACTGAACTCACAGATGTAGGGATGTCAGGATAAAGGTTTTCTGACCTCTACCCCTGATCCCAGTCCTTTTAATATTGGGTATCTGCAGTTACTGAGTCTGATCCAGTATTAATATTTACATAGCAGCGTAAATACAATGATTAAACATAATAATTTATACATCAAAATCTTCCAGATCTTACAGTTGTAATAAATCTCTGCGCTCCTTATATTTTCCTGCTTTCTTGTCCTTTGCCAATCACATACCTGACACTAATGATACTAACTAACAATCAGTTTCATTATTGATTAATCTGCACATTACTTTCTAAATTCATTGATTAATCTTTTGGTCTGTAAAATGTCAAACACGACTGAGGGTGTTTTCTTTTTTTTTAAGGTTGAGTTTATTTCTTTTTTGCATAAGAAACAAACTCAGGACAGAGGTAGAGACATAAAGTGAAAAACTATGACAAAGAACTAGACAATACTCAACAAAACCCTAAAATAAAAACAAACAAACAAACATGTATGTGTGTGTGAGCGCATCTACCAAAAAAAAGGGGGAATAAGAGGGATGTGAAAATAAGTAAATAGATTAAAGAGAAGAGATTTTTTTTTTTTTTTAAAAAAGGGAAAAAATAGGATCTCAGCAGTCTTGGGCACCATCGTTGGATTGGGAGGGGCTGCCGGGGCTCAGGTCAGGTAGGTTGGGCCTGTTGGTTACACACTGAACATTTAGCTGGTCTGCTTAGAGCCACACCCAGACCCCTGGGAGGGTGCTGGTCTGTTTGCAGATCATATAGTCCCTTTTTAGAACCGGCTCCCAAACCTTCCGGCATGAGCCAGCTCTGTCAGGACAGAGTGGTGAGTGTGTCCCCCCCCCCCCACCCAGCTGGAGGTCCTGGTCCTTACCCTCACCCCACCTAAAGGCGTTTTTAAACCAATTTGTTTGCTCTGGTTTGAATCAGTGAATGAGCTTGTAAACTTGATTCGGTTTCTTTTCACACAGAGAAAAATTCAAGCGAACCAAAATGCATCACTAAAAGCCAGGTGGCCAAATAAAACGTACTACTTTGTGTTAGTCCAGGTCTGACCTCAATTCATTCTCCAGCTGTTAGCAACTGTTTGCTCATCTGCATCACAGCATGCAAACACCTAGCTACAGGAGCTGTTTTGCTCAAACTCGCAGAGTTTGCACAAAACACCCTAAGAGTGTTTTCAGTCCTATGTTGTTTAGTCCAGTTGAATGGGACTGGGGGTTTTCCTCCTTGGTATGATTCCTTTGGACACATCTGAACACAGCTACTGTACTCTGGAGCGACCAAAACAACCACTCTGTAGAGGAAGTGGTCTCTGTCCGGTCGCAAATTAACACTGGTGCGGTTCGTTTGTGGTGGGAACGTGACCCGACCTCCATCCAACCCAACTACAAGGCTGCAAGTTTGAGCTAAACGGGTCCTGTAGGAACGCATTGCATGCTGGGATGCTGATGAATGAAAACAACAGTTTATTTCAGTTTATTTTTCAACTGTAAAAAGTCTTGTTCAGTACATATCTCAATCTGTTCCTACAAAACTAAATGTAAGGGATCCTTACAAACACAATGTACATTTCTTGTCCTTATATTTTAAAAAATGAATATATTATAATCACATTTTCACATGATAATAATGTTGGTCCATGCTATAGTTAAAATAAGTCTGCAGCCCTGTAGCAGCTCTGTGAGGCTGTATATTTGAGCTAAATGCTAATGCAACATCTTAACATGCTCACAATAATAATACTAACATGCTGACGTTAAGCAGACACATGTATAGATTTTAAGTTTATGACATATAATACAATTTAATGACAAGGAACATGTCCCAGGGCATACAGTAAAAGCCCAGAGCTGCTCACTGATACTGAGATGGGAGTAAAAATAAGCTTCCTACTTTGAGAGTAAAAAGTGCTGTCAGAGTCCTTTAATTGGCCTTTGATCTACACGATTCTCTGCCTCAGATAACTGTGAGCGGCTTTGAACACATCTGTCCAAACTGATCATTGTTGCATAGTTTGTGAGTGGAAATTGTGTGTGAAATTATAAAAGGTTATTGATGAGGAGAGCGGGAAATAGCCTAACCTAACCCTCACAGTCATTTTGTACTGATTGCAGAGGATGATAGTATGCAGTTCATGAAAATACACATAACCAAAACAAAAGTCTATCTTTTACTTGCTTTAACTGAAACTAGTATCTATAATGGTAACTATAGTGAATTTGATGAGTACTGTATGTATCATTGATTATGGGTCTCATAGAACTAAGGAGGAGGTCACAGGTTTGATTCCCACTGTTACTACATGTAGCCTAACTTGACGTGCCAGATGGTTTGTTACACAGAACCATCTGGGAAGTCGTCCATGGAAACTGTTTGGAAAAGGGGAGGCACTTTCAAAAGATACTTGGCAAGTGATTGGCTGAAGCATCTGTCTATCATTGTCTATCGTCTTACCTTGTGAAGCAGATGCTGATTGGTCCGAACCACTGATGGTGCGCATAACTTGAAGCCTGACAAGATGGATTCTCGCGTGAATCCATCGTGATGTCATGAGTACATGGAAATAGCATGCACACAACACATCATCTCGTCCTGTGAACACCATGCATCTTCAAAACATCAACCTTTCATACAAACAGGTCTGTTTTCAGTTTCGTGAATTTTTATCAATTTGTCTGAAAAAACGCTGAAGTTACCAAATTTGGAGATGCATGTTATTCATTAGATAGCAATGACATGCAGATAAGTCATCATTTTGCAATATATTTTAGCATAAGTAGCACATGAGCTGGCTACTTAAGCTAACCTGGTGACCAGTATCATTCATCTGTGGCCATTTAAAACGTCATCCATAAAACCACATTCCAAGAAATCTTCCTGAAGAGCATAAACATCCGCTTATGAAATACGCTCCTGCATGCATAGATGCACTTGTGGACACCTGTCTGGTGTAATTTGCAATATGAATCACAAAATAAGTGATCGTAAAACAGTGTCAGTTCTTAACATTGCTGAGACTTCAGCCAAAATGGTGGACTGAAATACAGTTCGCCCATATGACAAAAGAAAGTAACGAAGACATACAGAAATAAGGCGCCTGTCAAAACCTGCTCATACTTTTTCGCTTAGTAGCTGTGTTGTTAGCTGGTGGCTAACGGCTGCTTGTAATGTGAAGGCTGCACACGGCAAATAAACACAACTATGCATGCACACTTTGTTTTGTAAAATACACCAAATAACACACACATAATTCTGCCACAAACCCCACATAAAGGCAGTTCCCCCCTTTTTAAAATCTGTCCTTTCAGAATCGGCAGGGCAACACCCTCCTGCCTATAGACGTCCTCACATTCTTTCCATTTCACTCAGGCAGCTCAAACCCCAAACTGTGTCACTGTTGTTGATGACTTGCATGTTTCTTTTTGAGCATAAAAACATAAAAGAAAAGGTGCAATAGAAATAAAAACCTGCATCCTGTAATCTGCTGCAGGATTTAAAGTGAACCAGAAAGTTATATTTGGAAAACAGATGACTGTGATGGGGTTGACTTTGCTCCCCCCTACCCTCACCCCCTCCCCCTCCCCCTTCCCCTTCGTTGCAGCGTCATCTGTCAACGTGACGTTTTCTTGGTGTTCTGACAGTAATTGGCTGCATCCTCCTGTAATGGCGTGTTTGTGCGTCTGTTGGCAGCGAGGACACAGTGTTGGCCGTGCAGACTTGCGCAGTAAGATCTAATTGGCTGTGGCACCAGGCAGGCCTTCCCCTAATGAACCATGTGCCTGAGGTTAATTCAATTTGGACAGAACCTCCTGCGGGTCACAGCGTTTCTCCAGAAAAAAAAAAAAAGGAGCTGGTTGAAAATGGCAAAGATACCCGAGAGTCGATTTATGAACACATGAAGGATGTATGAGCGGATCAATTATATACGAGCCTGTTGTCATGAACAGTGTAGAATATTTAATATGTTTTGCCTTTTTGGCTCTGAAATGATTTTAGATTATATAGGTCAATCAGCATCTGCGTTTCTAAATGTAAAAAGCTTTTTCTCTGCTGCTTTCACTGCCAAATTTATTGATCAGTCATTTATATAAACATTAACCAAACAAATAAACTGTTAATATTTTCTGATACCATTAAAGGTTTGTTTTTACAGCCATGGAAATACTTGTCTCTGATTGGCCGATCATGTGGGAGACCCCACAAACATTTGGTCATTTGAGATTATTATTGTACAATAACAATTGTTTTAGGGCTGCAATTACCAATTCTTTTCATTTTGGATTAATCTTGATTAATTTGATTTTCTTGGTTTTTATCAGTTAATCATTCAAATTGCTTGTTCTGTCCAACCGACAGTCTAAAACCCAAATATATTCAACCTACAGTTACATAAGACAAATAAAAGCAGCCAATGCTCACAACTTGAATTAGAATATGTATTTTTGCTTAAACGATTTATTGATTATCAAAATAGCTGCTGATTAAATTTCCTGTCGATCGACTTGATTAATGGACTGATCACTGAAACTTAAAATGGTTTATCTGGACAAGTTTTATTGATGATGTATTTTTCATATGGATTAGATTTCTGGGACACTACTAGATGGAGACAGTAGAGAGATCACAGGGAACAAGGGGAGAGAAAGATGGGATACGAGACGCAACAAACTGCCGCAATCAAACCGCGGCTGCTGCGGTTAAGTGTCATGCATCTTAACAAGGTGACTAAAATTTTTAAGGTGTACATTTAGTTTATTGGGTACACAAAACTAATTCAGTGTATGGACATTTCTCTGGTTGGTTTTTGCTCCTTGTTAAGATCCGTTTTGGCAGATCTGAACACAGCAATGGTACTCGGACCAAAACAACCCCACAGAGACCTTTAGAGGAAGTGGTCTCAGTCTGCTCTGTTTGTGGTGGGAACACATTCTGACCTCCATCTAACCGACTACAAGACTGTAAGTTCAAGCTCCTGTAGCCAGGTGCACTTTGCATGCTGGGATATTGATGAGTGAAATCAATAATTGCTAGCAGCTAGCGGCTAGCCTCAGAATGAACTGAGATCTGACCTGGACAACAACCATGTACGTTGCTTTTGGACCGATAGGAACTTCTTCGGGATCTTCTTCCTGTGTTTACATTTTTGCTCCCACCCGGACAGATGTGACCAATGAGGAGAGAGAATGCCCTCACCTGACTTTTCATCTACTGATTCAGACCAGAACAAACTACAGGTTTGAAATTGTGAATTCATGTAAGTATTATAATATTTTTGTTGAAACTGTTGTATGAGCAGTTTGTGGTGCTGTGTTACGAATATTTTGTAAATATTAGCATTGTGTTACAAATTGAGACTGATTAAGTCATCATTACCTGGATGAAGTCACGTATTTGATATAAATACACATATTAGTGCACTTATTTAATGGTTCTTAGGCTACAACTAATGATTATTGTCACTATCTATTAATCTGTCAATAATTTTATCAATTCAATTTGATTGTTAAACCTGCAGTGTGGAACTTTTACAAATAAATGAACGTCTGTTACATTCAAGCTCTTGCCAAACGAGTTCACACAATGCTGATTAAGCCTATCACCACCAGATAAATCTCTGTGTTTCACAGTATGCAGAGTTTTTAAATCTCATGTTGGAAGTGACATTCCTGCGCTGGCTTTTTATTGTGCGGCTCCTCCAGACTTTCCAAATGGATCAAATTCTGATAGTGGAACGAGTCATTTCGTGGGTCCCGTTAAAGTCACGTACTCCAGCTTTAAGTCTATAAAGTATCAGGAAATAGTGTAAAATGACCATCACAAGTTTCTTTAGTGATCGACGTCACATTTTCCAAGCTGAAGTCTTGAAATGTCTTATTTTGTTTGTCGAACACGCAGAGAAAGTTCAGCATTTTGTCTTGAAAGGTTTGTTCTGTGGTATATTATTACAGATTATTAGCAGTGGATGACTCATGAGGCTCATGACCTTCCCTCTAAAACAAATTTACCGAGCAGCAGGATAATGAATATGATTGTGATTATGATCGTGAATCTGCTCTCTTTCCATCACCGCTGTATTTAACTCTGAACCACTGTAACAGACTTGACCTTTCAGTCTGCACTTGAGTTGCACAAGCATCAGGAAATTAGGTCGCCTTTGTACAGTATGTCCAGTCCACCTCTTTCATAACCTCCTTAAGCCTAATTGAACTGGTCCTGCTGACGTCAGAATTACTCAGGGAAAAATACCAACACAGATAAACACATTAGACCTCGGATGAAGATGTGACTGTAGGAAGATATTTTTTGTTAATGAGTATTAAAGTGACAGTGAACTTTGGGTTGAACAATTTCTTGGTCTCAGTCTAAATCCAGGCATAATTTACCATCTCATCAGTTGTCTTGTTGGGATTGAAGTATTAGACTTCACCCTATTTATTGATATGTAATGAGTATCTCAAAGGCTCGACTTGGCATTCTCAATACATCTTTTTTTGGAGCATCTATTCAATATTGT
The DNA here is from genome assembly GCF_910596095.1 of Thunnus maccoyii. Taxonomy (NCBI): domain Eukaryota; kingdom Metazoa; phylum Chordata; class Actinopteri; order Scombriformes; family Scombridae; genus Thunnus; species Thunnus maccoyii. The sequence continues at coordinate 3,856,361 of NC_056541.1, read as the reverse complement.
TTTTGCCAACTGACCAGATATAATATTGGAATATGCATACACTACTTGCGTTAAATGTAAAAAGCTAATGACTATTAAAGAGGAACTCCACCAATGTTTTAAATGTGTGTTTCCAGATGTTGGGGAGTACTGCTGCTTATGCAGACAGCAGTAGCAGATGACATGTTTTGTGTTTCTAGAAGAAGCTGTGTGAAATCTGATAAATTGCCTGAAGTGATGTCGCTTGAGTCAGCGTCAGTTTGGGCTGAAGACTACAAGTTTGAAAATGAAAAACATCTGGATTGTGGAGTTAGAAAGAACTGAGGTTACCAGACCTCTGTAGCTGCTCCTCATCTCTGCTGGAGGCGACATTAGCCGCTACTAGCGTAACACACCCAGATCTGTACAGTTTAATGGATCGAGTTAAGTGGCATTGTGGGTAGTGTAGTGTTTCTTTAAAGCTGTCCATTGTGAGTCTGACAGTGTTGAAGTATTCCTAGTTTCCTGACTCGAAATCATCCACATCAGTTGTGTCTTTGGTCTGTTTGATGAGCCTCCAGCATCAGGAAAAGATACTCATTGACTGTAACCTGCTGTCTAGTAGCTAAGATGTGGTGGCTTGTCACAGTTTGTGGTAGGAGCTGTCACTTTTTATTTCAAATTCAAATTACATATTTGATTTATTATTCAAAATTCTCACTGTATAAACACAACAGGCTGAGGACGTTTCTTCAGTTTACAGTCGATCTGTTAGCTGACGTTGGAACATTAGCTTGTCGCTTAAGTGAGACAGAGGAGGAACTGTGACAGACTTGCGAAATTAACTTGTGCTGAAGCAGACAGGACAGGAAAAAGCGGTGACAGGGTTGTAAACATAAACTGCAGGACCTAAATGGTAAACGGACTGCGCCTATATAGCATTTCTCTACATAAGCGGACAAAATGTGAGTGCGCAATGCGAGATGCTGGCCTTGGACAAACATGAACATGAGGAGCTGGGGATCAAACCACCAAACCTGGACGACAACTAACGGCAGTAAGTTAAAATTATACAACTTTTTATCAAACACTGACACCTCCAGGCGGCGTCAATTCACAACTGACGGTGAATACATCATCACCCTCTTCCTCATAGAAATGAATAGGGAGAAAATCTTTGGTGACCGCAGCCACAACATATTTTAGGATGGGCTACGTGGGTTACATTCAAATTGACAAGCCTAAGTTTATGGATGTCTTGAGCCACACAAACCTGGTAAAAATGCTATCATGCTCGCTAACTTTCTTTCTGCAGTGTTTGCTAGCTCTCTTGCTCGCTAACCTGTAGCGTATAAGCGCCTGATACTTCTTTGTGTGTACGCTGGGTGAGCAACTTTGGAACAAATTCACTGAAAATGATCAAAGTGGCTCCACTTATGTAAGAAATCCTGTACTTTTTTCTGATTCTTTATTGTGTAATATAACGGTAACGGAGCCATCTGACCTTAGAAATGTTAAATAAATTCCTGTTGTTTGTGGAAAAAGACTGGAAGGGGTAAAAATGTCCAGACAGATAATAGATCAGCTGATTCTCAATTATTCTATAAAGCTGTAAATAAAGATTATTTAAGTCTTATAATGTGCCGTAACTTTCTCATTAAAAATCATCTTAACAGTGACAACATAAAGAAGGATCAGGATTCCTAGAATAATAGCCCTTTCAGCTCTTGTGCTGCAAACACTTTGACCCTCGGGCTCTTCATACTGCTCGGTAGCAGTCTTCGCTCCGGGGCTGTGCCGTTACTGTTGTGATTTTCAGATTTCGCCCGCTGGGACTCGAACCACGGCATCACAAGCTCTCCTCTGTAAACATTCGGTCACAAGGTGCCCCCCCCCACCCCCCCGCCGGCGTGCCTGCTGTTTACTCAGCGGTGTTGACTTGGCAACATGGCGGAGGTGCTGCAGTCATGTTAACATGTATGATGTCAGACCTCCTCGACGTTCGGCCTCATAACACGGGCAGATGTGGCACCTCTGACCCCTTGACCTGGAGAATAAAAGTAAAAAAACAGACGTAAACACGGCGGCTAATGATCTTCCTTCCCACCTCAATGCTCACCATATGGTAACAAAAAAAACAAACAGTGTCTGAATGGCGTCTCTGTTCCCCACCATCAGCTGTCCTAGAAAGGAAAGACGTTCTCGCAAGTGACCCCCCTCCGGTCCCCTCTGATCCAAATATCCGCGGCGATGCTTTGGCTTGATGTGGTGGATCAGCAGACAGCACAGTTTGGTAATGACGCATACTGTTACAGAAGCCGGCGCTTCGCTTGTTGTTGTGGCATTTTGTTTTTATGGTGTCATAAAAAAAAAATAGATCCAGCTCCGGCATCTCCGGGGGGGGAAATGAAGAGCGCTGCAGCGGGACGTAGTTAGAAAACACAACACAGTTTCATTTATTGATACAACAACTTTTCAGCCTCAGCAAAGTGTAAAAACTGTATTGTGATATATTTCAAGATTTTTTTTTGAAATTATGAGTTTCCACTCAGGTTTTTATGGATTTATGTGAATAAAACAGGCGCATTAAAACTTCTAACACTGTTTCTAAATGATTTCAACATCTCTTGCTTGCTGTAACTTATTGGCCAAATACATACTGTGTGATCGGCTGAGATACAGTATATCCACAGACACAGACGTACATATATCTGTTTTTTTTTTTCTGTGTTATTTGTGTGAACTGATCCTTTTAATAGATTTATCGACCACTCCAGTCCTGCCTTTGCTGTGGTGGTTTTGCTCCATGCTGACTGTCAATGACTGCAGGTGGCATCTGGTTGATCCTGCTGCGTTTTAACAAGCAGCAGGTTTTTCTGTGTGTGTGTGTGTGTGTGTGTGTGTGTGTGTGTGTGTGTGTTTGTGCTGAAGATCAAGACAGATCTCTCTTTCCCACCTTTACCGGCTCAATCTTTGTTCCTCTTCTCTTCCATCCATTTTTTTTCCATCCATCTCTCCTTTCATTAGACGCTGGTAGCTGCAGGAATTCTTCTCTCATAATCAAAAGGATCGCCTCACTTTATTCTCCTCTGATGTGTGTCAGCCTGTGTGTATCTTGTGTGTGTGTGTGTGGGTGGGTGTGTGTGTGTACATATGTAGGAGCTTTCCCCGCTGTGTCTCTGAACACGTGTGTGTTGTGTCTTTGCATTTGCACGGGTAGCTACAGTTCATACATGGGGGAAGCCTGCCGGGGAGGGTGTGTGTGATGTGTGTGTGTGTGTGTGTGTGTACACGTGGGTGGGCGTGAGCCGTCTCTGTGGAGATGGAAACCTGCTCTCTGCTTATTGGCTGGTGGACGTCGAGGGGGAGGGGCTGCCGTGGAGGGGCGGTGAAAGGGGGGTCCACAGAGACGAGGATGGAGGCATGCAAAGACATGGGGGAGGTAGAGTATTACTGTTACAGTGAGGAAGGTGGAGAGGGGAAGGGAAGGACGAGAGGAAATACAACACAGAGGTAAATTCACATTTAAACAGGATCTGGATTAACTAATTAACCTCTAACGTTATGGTGATATGTTCACACAGCATAAAGAAATTTACTGAATTCATTGTCTCCCTTACTTTAAATACAGTACAAAAATTAAATGCACATAAAATAAGAAAAAATGTAAAAGATATGTCCATTAATATTAATAGAAATGGCAAAACTAAGAGTCTGCAGCCATGCTAGCGGCTCTGTACGGCTGTACAATGATAATGCTGGTATGTTGATGTTTAGCAGGTATAATGTTTGCTATGTTCACTGTATCGGTTTTGTGTGTTAACGTGCAAACATTCACTAATTAGCACTAAACAAAAAGTACAGCTGAGGCTGATGGGAATGCTGTTTTACCAAAAATGAAACTGTGACCAGATGATGGTGCTAGATGAAAAGTAAGTCAGGAGATCAGAGCTATGACTGTTCATCTTCCGAGGAACATAAACTTCACAGCGAACCATCTACCGGTTGTCAAGATATTTTACTCCACTTTATCAACCGCAGTCTTGAGAATGATCTCAAGTAGAAAAATCCAGGTGAAGGGCCTGCTGCAAGTCTTAAGTCTTGAACATGATGTGTGTGCGATCTTGATGCAGAGAGTTGGTCAGTGCAGCTCTCTCTCTCTCTCTCTCTCTCTCTCTCTCTCTCACTGAACATACGACCAAACACCTAGAAGCTAACCACGCTTCAGTGGCTTGACAGCTAATGTTAATGTTAAGTCTTGGCCAGATTAGCAAGAGCTCAATAGACAGCCTGCTTCTCTGTGCTGTTGTTATTCTGCCTCTGTTTGACCAGTAGAAAGCTCCCTCCAAGTGGTAAAACTACTGATGAAGACAGAAGCAATATAATAATAATAGAAACAGTTTACCTGCGCAGGTCTACCGTCTACTACACTGTAAATTTCTCAGAGAACTTCACTACAAAGTCAAGAGTTTGTGATATGTAGCCAAAGAAGTGAAGCTGTAGACACAATCACATTCCCGCACATGCTCAGTGACGTCTGCCTCACACAGAACTGCTCTCCAGAGATTGAAAATATGATCGCTGTTCTCAGTTTTTGGAGTCGTTTCTGAACAAACTGACATGACCAAACTCTTCATGACGAAGGAACATGTCACCCAGTGCAGCGATGTGAATCACTGATGTGTCTTTAATAGTTTTTGGACGACAACAGAGGAATAAGATATATCAGAGACACAATACTTGTTAGTAGATCAGTTCGTTGTCGGTTTGGCTCTGCATTTGAGATTTGTTGACAGTAAGAAAAATATCAAAAATCAACAATCATATCATAGAGAAAATAGGGGAAAAAACTTGCATACAAAGGGAGAAAGGCAGCACAAAAAAGAGAGCGAGGAGGAAGGAAGGGGAGGAAAAATGTGTGTGTGTGTGAAACAGAGAGAGAGAGAGAGAGAGAGAGAGAGAGAGAGAGAGAGAGAGAGAGAGAGAGAGAGCAGGGGGAGGAGAGAGAAGCAGCAGTGGCAGCGCTGCATCATCACTACTGCCACTACAGCAGAGAGAAGAGGCAGTTTACTGCCTAATCTCTCTCTCTCTCTCTCTGTCTTTTTCTCCAACACACACACACACACACACATGCATTCACACTCTCTCACTTTACACACACACACTCTCGCGCACACACACACACACATACAGTGGAAGCCAGCCAGCTACCTCTCAACCTCACAAGAAGCTTCACAGAGCGGAGATCCTGGTGACATTATCCATCACTTCTGGATGTTCGCCTGCCTCCACTCGTCTGTTTCCGAGACCGAGACGTTCCGCGTGTGTGTGCGTTTGTGAGAAAGTGTGTGTGTGTGTGTGTGTGTGTGTTCATCCCCGGACTGTGGACGAGGAGGCTGCCGCTTCCAGAGCCGACGCCGTTTCCTTGGACTGTCTTGATTTGGTTTGCTGAGGCAGCCGTCACTGTCAGTGTGGAGGAGTGTTTCGGCATTGTTTTCTTCTTCTTCTGCTTCCTTTGCCGGCACTCAAAGAGCGGAAGTGGATGCCTGGATTTTTCGGTGGCTGTGTGCAGGAGCAGAGTGCTTACCTCAGGATTTGCAGTCGGGGGGGCGGGTGGGAGGGGGGGGGGGGGTATGATAAACAGCTGCGAGGGGAGGACAGTTTGCACTGCAGTATCAGACTGGTATCTCTTGTTCTACATTGGGGATTCTTTTTCCCCTCTCGAGGTTGCACACATGCACATATTTCACACCCAGCAGCAGCAGCAGCAGCAGCAGCGGCAGCAGAGTCTGGCTGCGTTTTGCATGCGCCGATGGATTACCGCTACTTTAAGGACGGGGCTCCCTGCCCACTGAAGGAGAAAAGATGCTGATTTAAGAAGAACAGGAGACACCCTTTGTTTTTAAAGCAGAAGACGAGCAACTTCAGGATTAAAAGAGAGACTTGTCTGGCAGGATGACGGCTACGCTGAGCTGAAACCGCCTCCCCCTCCTCCTCCCTCCCCCCCCTCCAGTCCAAACATGAACTCTTCCTCCGATGCCAACCAAAGCGGCTCTCCCCCGTTCTGCCTGCTGGGCACCGTGGGTTACTCCCACAGCCTGGATACCTGCGTGCTGGAGGTGGTCGTCATCCTCTTCCTCACCGTGCTCATCATCGCCGGAAACCTGGTGGTAATCTTTGTCTTCCACTGCGCCCCGCTGCTGCACCACCACACCACCAGCCACTTCATCCAGACCATGGCCTACGCTGACCTGCTGGTGGGCGTCAGCTGCCTGGTGCCCTCGCTGTCCCTCCTCCACTACCTCCGAGGCCTGAACGAGGAGCTCACCTGCAAGGCGTTTGGCTACATGGTCTCCGTGCTGAAGAGCGTCTCCATGGCCTCGCTAGCATGCATCAGCGTCGATCGCTACATCGCCATCACCCGCCCGCTGTCGTACGCCACGCTGGTGACGCCGTGCCGGCTGAGGGTGTGCATCGTCCTCATCTGGGTTTACTCGGCTCTGATCTTCCTGCCGTCCTTCTTCGGCTGGGGGAAGCCGGGTTATCACGGGGACATTTTTCAGTGGTGCGCCGACTCCTGGAAGACCAACCCGGGGTTCAGCACCTTCATCGTTGGACTTCTGTACGCACCGGCGGCTCTGACCGTCTGCTTCACCTACGGAAGTATATTCCGGATCTGCAGGCAGCACACGAGGGAGATCACCCAACGCCACGCCCGCTTCAGCTCGCAGACGGAGGGCGATAAAGGCGAGCGATGCGAAGGCTGCCCGGACAAACGCTACGCCATGGTGCTGTTCCGCATCACCAGCGTCTTCTACGTGTTGTGGATGCCCTACATCCTCTACTTCCTCCTGGAGAGCGCCGGCCTCTACCACCACAAGGTGGCGTCATTCCTCACAACATGGCTGGCCATTAGCAACAGCTTCTGTAACTGTCTCATCTACAGCCTCTCCAACAGCGTCTTCCGGAAGGGTCTCGGTCGCCTCTTCAGTCCGTTGTTTCCTTCCTGCCTTGGCTGCACGGACGCCAAAAAGGCTCCGGCCCCCGTCAGCCCGCGACCAGACCCTCGATGCCAAGTATGAGCCCCGACGCCAACGGATTTGATTTGGTCACTTTTAAAGGCATCGGCCCCTCTGTGCGTGCTTCGCTCTAAGCTGCGTAGCATGACACAGGTCTTTTTGGTCCCGCAGTAAGATGTGTTGAGGACCCCCCTGCCCGGAGCACAGAGAGGTGCCCGAGCAGACGCCTGTCGGTCGTCTCAGAGGCTGATTTTGTGGGGAAAAAGGAGGCTGTGAAGTTCCTTCTGGGTCTTTGACGAATGTTCTTCGGTGTGGTGCGACGCTGCACGGATCACAAGCTGATGACACGGAGAAAAAGGAAGTCGGTTTGATGATGAAAGTGGACTGAAGGAATAAGATTGTGTCAGTTGAGAGGGTTTAATAAACACTCCTGCCTGCACTGACTTAAAACTCCCAGATGCAAAAAAAAAAACAAAACCATGGAGAGCACATAGCGCGACTTGTGTTGTGTGCTCCACTGAAATGCAAAAAAAAAAATGTTTTAAATCTTTTCATGCCTGACTGAAAAATTAACACATTGTCTTGGTTCTTTCAGGGTAGAGTTAGGTGATGCAAAAAAAAACAAAAAACGTTGAACACACTTGAAACAGACTCCTGATCTGTTTCCCTTTGGGAACTCCAGATGCTAATGAGTGTATGAAGAATATTTCACCAACATCTGATAATCTTCCCGTGTGTGTGTGTGTGAGAGTTAAAATGTGTTTCGGATGGACTTTAAGCTCATTTCCCAGAGAAAAGACTGAGGTTTATTTAGAAGCTTTTAGAAGCTCATGAGTGTTTCTATTTAAAAGGATTCCTCTCTTTTGAAGATGGGTGTTAGTTTGGAGCTCCAAGTATGTTTACACAGTCTCGGGTTTCACATGAAAATGTTGATTTAAGAATTAGCTTTACTTTCTAAGATGGCTGCTGGTCCAAGAGCGTTGCCGGTAAGTTTTTTTCCTGCCAGCAGACAGTTGGCGTATCCTTGTCAGACAGACATTAAATTGTATTTATTTAGAGAGTTTTATTCTCTATTTGAGTTTCCTCCTCAGGTTTATCAGCAGTTCTTTGTTAAGCCTCCGGGCTGTTTGCCTTTGATCTCAGCTGAAACAGTACATCACTATTAAATCACAAGCCACGTTAACGTCGTAAGATAATCACCTCCTGACTCGTCGTGCGGTCAGCGCCAGCGTTGATAATGAATCCGCTGTCTGCCGGGATCCACATGGCCTCGATGCAAAGACTAACTTCATTGTAATCTGTAACTTTTAATGCACGTGTCTCTCTGTTTCACCCCTCCAGCAGCTAATTGCATTCAGATCAGTGAACAAAGTGGAAGAGAAGAGGGAGCGACCTCGTAAGAGTGTGAGAGGGTCAGTGCACTTTTCTGAGAGCCAGTGAGAGTTTGTGGCTTTTTGGTTTCATGTAAATACACCTCAGAGTTTAAATATTTAAACGGCGGCTAACTGGGTCCTTTTTGGAGGATTTTCGGCTGCCCCCCCTCCCCCGATATAAAGCGAGACCTCCGGGGTTAACAAATGATTTTGTGGAAGTGTTGTAATGTAATTTGTCACAGCCAAGAAGGTCAGACATGTTGCACTCGAGACTGAAACTGTTCTGTAGGAGTATTTCACTAAATACTGCACAAATGTTTTGTTTTGAAGTCACAATGAAATGACATTTCTGACAGCGTCTTGCTTCTGAATTTGACATGTCTGTGGTTGAAAAAAGAAGAAACAAAAGGGGGGGGATGTGAGGATTGTTCAGCTAAACATGATGCAACTACACTACATGGCCAAAAGTATATGGACACCCCTGATCATATACTTCTGGGGCTGTTTTTCATACTTTGGGACAGTGAAAACAAATCTTAATTGGAGCTGAACCCATTAATTTAAAATGTTGTTTGTTTTTATTGTTATGTCATAGTAAACTGAATATCTTCAGATTTTTGGAGCAAACAACTTGAAGATGTCGCTTTAGCCTTTATTTTTCACCATTTTCTGACATTTTATAGACTAAACAATGAAGATGAAGTTACCATGAAAGTATGACTTGAAGTCTTCTCTTTATACTTACAGCATCCAAATGAAACATGCAGTGAGTCAAGTCAAGTCGGTTTTATTTATAAATCACAACAGAATTCATCTCAGGGTACTTTTCACATAAAGCAGGTCTAGACTCTTAAAATTACAGAGACCCAAGAATTCCCCCGTGAGCAACGCTTGGCAACAGCGGCAAGGAAAAACTCCCCTTTAACGGGAAGAAACCTCGAGCAGAACTGGGCTTTAGGTGGGCGGCCATCTGCCTCGACTGGCTGGGCTGAGAGAGGAAAGAAAGAGGGAGGGAGGGAGGAGGAGAGAGAGACACGGAGAAGCACAGCAACAACAATAATAATAATAGAAATATGACTAATAATAATAATAGCAGGCGGTCTGCAACCATGACCCATGGAAGCCAGTAACTACTCCTCCACCCAAACTGACCAAATTATGAATCTATGATACAAACCATAGTTATTACACACAGGTGTTTTAACATGTTTGTTCATTTATTTATTGGTTTATTTAACAGGGAAATCAATAAACTCCTCCAAACAAGCAATATTAACTTTGATCTAGCAGGCCAGTGCTAGCCTTAGCTAAAGCTACACTGACTTCTCTGCGGTCGTTATCTGTTAAAATATTAATGTTGATGAATTCACATCTTTACAACTTTTGTTATCCTGCATAAGAGAGAACAAATCCAATCATAGAGGGGAATAAATAATGCAAACCTAGTTTAGCAGAGCAGCAGCAGCAGTAACGGCCATCTCAGCTCCTGACTAGACTGTGACTGAAATTCACATTATTTGATGTGTTAAGCTCCTTTTAAAGTCATATATTTAAATGTATTTAATGCTGTACTAATTTATTATGTTTATGGTAATTATTATGTTGCCTGAAGATTGTTCGAATGAAGAGGTCAGATTTTAGGTGTTATGGTTGGTTCATAGCAGTGATTTCTGGGGTAAAATAAATAAAATTGAAGGTTTTGCATCCTAACCATTTGTAACAGTTTTCCTGGCCAGCTTGAAAAACCTTCTTTGTCTCAAATTCAGCTTTTTCCGTAGTTACCGTCTTTTTTTTTTTTTCTAAGGCAGAATAAAGTGTTTCCAACGTCGTGGCAACACTTTTTTGTTTTGTCCTTTTCCTGTTTCAACGTGACAAAAGCCCCCCTGTGCACAAAGCCAGCTCCATAAAGAAATATGTTTTTCCCCCAGTTTGTTGGCATAGAAGAACTTGGACTGGCCTGCACAGAGCCATGACCTCAACCCCGTCCAACACCTTTGGATGAACTGGACTCGACTCCCGAGCCAGGACTTACATCAGTGTTGGACCTCGTTAATGCTCTTACGGCTGAACGGGAGTAAATCCCTGCAGCAGGGCTCTAAAATCAAGTGGGATGCCTTGACACTGGAGAAACCATTAGCTGATTAATTGATGATGATTAAAAGAAATCTGCTATCCAACTATTTTGATCATAGATTAATCGTTCAAGTCATTTTTTTCAAGCAAAAACACCAAACATTCGATAGTTTTAGGATATTAAATGTGAGAATTTGCTGCCTTTTTTGGTCTTTATACTCCAGTGAATTCAGTTTGTCAGACAAAAGAATAAAATTTTATGACGTCACCTTGTTGTGTAAGATACTGTGATGGACGTTTTTACTGATATTTTATTGATCGTTAGTAGTTCGGGTGACCACATACTTTTGGCAATGCAGCGTATTAAATATGTGTCAAATGTTATTTTAAAAAGTTTCCCCAGGAAGGATTTTTTTGATATAAAAATATGCATTTAGTGTTGAACATGTGTGTACTATAACAAGGGAATTTAACCTTTTAAAACGTTTTAAAAAATAAAAGATTGATAGTTAGGATCATTTAGTCACTCTCTGGAGCTTTAGTGATGACAGGTTTGTCTTGGATGTTGATTGATGTTAAATGAACTTTTAAAAAAGTCATGTTTTATTTCATTGTGACTTTAAAAGCAGCTGTTGCACTGAGGCGGTGTGTTCTTTACATTTTTTTCCTCTCTGAGACACAAAACATTTTTTCACCGCAGGGTTGGAGGAGGGGGAGGGGGGTTCAAGGGTCAGAGGTGAGATTTGAAAGGTTCAGGGTTTAACTGTAGGATGTTTTTTCCAGAGCGACAGATGCACCAGCTGCTGTCAGGGGCATCGAACCTGCTGCCTCCTCTACGCTCTTATTTATAATAACATTTTTCTATGTGACAGTATGTGTTATGTATACAGTATCTGCTATGAAAATGTAATATCCCGCAAAGTATTGAGATGTTTGATCCACGCTTGATTCATTGTAAAAGATTCTCCACCGACAGACTTTTCCTGCATGATTTTCTGGATCAATGTTTCTCTCTCATGATGCTACTGAGAGCAATTTACTGACTACTCCCTGTCTTAAGTATCCTTAACTACTGTTGTGCAACACATGTTTTGTGAGTTCCTGTTTGCTACTGTTCATGCCAGAAAACAAGGATGACCTGCGGGAAACCTTCTGACTTGTCTCGCCAGCATGTGATCTGACAACGTTACTCTGAAAAAATGTGCTGCAGATGACTGATTATTGTAAATAGGGAGGTGTAATCGTCTGATTAAAATGAGATGTTCTTGATTGCTGTCTTCTGGATTGATTTGATACCAAAAATTAAATCATTTATTACAGCACAGTCGGAAAATCCTAATGAATGGAGAGAGAGAGAATCTTTATTAAAGGGCAGGTTCACAATTTTTTCAACTGTGTCTTACAGTAAAACAACAGTGAAAGAGGTTTTACTCGCTGTAATCATCCACAGTGTGTCCACACAGTCATTTAGTGCAAAAATGTATTTAAAAGTTGATGTGAAGCTTATATGAGGCTTCGGCAGTCTGAGTTAGTCATATCAAGTGGATATCTGACACATTTACAGTCTTTTTTAGCATCAAATTCCCTCTTTGTGTTTCTCTGTTGAGCTGCGGTGGAAGTCTAGTAACAAAAAGAGGGACTTTGGCACTAAAAAGACTGTAACATTGAAAGATATCTACTTGATTTGACTTATTTGGACGCTGAAGCTTCATATTAGCTTCAGATCAACTTTTAAATACATTTTGTCCTCCATCACTTCCATTGTAAGGTCATTATGAAGGGATCTTCTAATGGTCAGTATGAACAGGAGGAATGATTACAGCAAGAAAAACATGTTTCAATGTTCATTTGGACTTTGTTTTTTATTTCTATGAATTAATTTAGGAATATAATTGATAGATGAAACTGTTTCTTTTAGGACTGTATCCAACAGCAAATGTTCCCTTGAGAAAGTGAGGAACAACAGTATGAGAGAAACTTATGTTAATACAAATTTGGCAAAAATGACTCATATATCAAAATGTTTCTTCTGTGTTGCACTACTAGCTAGAGATTTAACTGTAGATTTGCTATCTACTGATACAGGATTTGTAAAAAATAATAATATAATTGATGTAAACTATGAAAGTGAAAAGTTCAGCTTTCTTCAGGAACCAGATGTTTTTGCTAGAGGGCCAGATTTGGCCCATGGGCCGCTATTTGCCCACCACTGACTTCCATTGTCAGTGCATTATGAAGGGATCTTCTAATGGTCGGTATGAACAGGAGGAATGATTACAGCAAGAAAAAAACATGTTTCACTGTTCATTTGGACTCTTGACTGTTGTTATGAGACAGAATTGAAAATGGTGAACTCGTCCTTTAACCTCCTTATCAAGCAGCGTTCATAATACAGACTGAAAGGGAGGTTTGTCGGATTATTCTGGATTTCATCTGTGTGAATAGTGAACCCAGATGTTGCACCGCGGCTTCGTCGTAGCTCAGATGTCCGATTGAAAAGTGTCTCAGAAGTAAAACATTTTCAAATAGTCTGTTTTTTTTTTTGTAGACACATGAATCATCACACAGTCTTTGTTTTGTATCTGTATGATTAATGAATTACAGCAACAATTAGTTGATCAAAAGAAAATTTATCAGCAGCAGAGTCATTTTCCAAGTAAAAATGACAAAGATTTGATTGTTCCAGGTTCTTAAATGTGAGAATTTACTTGAATATGTTTGTGTTTTGGACGTTTAATGATAGCATCTCGTGCTCTGGGATATTGTGGTGAACATTTTTCACTGTTTTCTGATGATCTGACGATGATCAAACTAATAATCAATGAATCAAGACCAAGAAAAGCAGCAAATTCTTTAAGAAACTGGAACCATCATCATAAAAAAATCACCTAAACAATTAATTATCAAAATATTTGCAGATTAATTGTCTTTCGATTGACTGGAACTCGACGATCAGTCGATTCGGCAGCTGTTTTAGTAATCAAATGATCTTTTTAGTCATTTTTTTAAGGAACATTTTCTGGTTTCAGCCTCTCAGATGTGAGGATTTGATACTATTATGTCTATATCTTTGGATGCTGGTCTGCTGATCGGACAAAACAAAGACATTTGATGACGTTATCTTGGACGTTTTTCACTATTTTCTGACATTTTATAGACAAAACTATTCATTGATAATTCGATATTCTAATCGTTGCAGCTCTACGTAACAGTACATAGTTTTTTTGTACACTGACTTGTGCTTGTTAAGGGGTTTAATTAGTTTGATTAAGTGAAATTAAATAATTTTCTCCCATGAAAAAAAAGTAAAATCAAATGTGTAACAATAAGTTAATTTGTTTAGCAGGTAATCTGTCCAAAGGTTTGAATGTTGCTGTATTTTATCCTCCTGTGGCTGATTACAGAACCCGTCCAGATGTTTTTTAGCGATCTGACGGACTGTAATTCCTCCACATGTAATGCATTCCTGCGGCTCTGTCTCCAGTGTGTCCCACAGCAGAAAGTCCTGCTTTATTTGGCTCACATGACTGTTCTATTTCTCTGCCAAGTGACCGTTCCCGCTGCATGCTTGTATTTGATGCAATTGATTAGGCTCACATGAAAGTTATCGATCGGGAGAGAGAACATTGAATGTCCCGTACAATGTGGAATTGTTCTGGTCAGGGTTGTTTTTTTTTTTTCTTTTTTTGGGTGTGGGTGGGTGTGTGTGTGGGTGTCGGTGGGTGGATGTGTGTGTGTAAACTGCTGGCGGCTTCAGAGTGACTAAAACATCAGTATATAGCTGTGACATAACTGACAGATACTGTGGATTAAAGTTGATATTGAAAGCTTCAAAGTGCTGAGATGATGTAATCGGGTTTTGATCAATAAGTATTTCTAAAGCGGTAATGTTTTTGGTCTGCATATTTAAAGCCATTGACTGAAATTTGACCATTTTGATGCCAAAAAAAAGAGTTCAGATCATCACTGGACATGAAAACTCACCAACAAATCCAGACTAACTTTTTACAGGCTGAACAACAACAAAATGTCAGAAAATGGTTAAAAAATGTCAATCACTGTTTGTCCAAAATGTAACCTAAAATATCTTATATTTTAACCCAAAGATATTCAGTTCACTGTCAGAGAGGACTTCAGAAAATATTCACATTTAAGACGCTGGAACGAGAGAATGACTCAAAGGGAATCATTGTTTATAAAAATGCTAATGCTAATGCTAATTTTGCTAATTTAATTTTTTGTCCAACAATTAATAGAGTTATCATCGTAGCTCTGCTCTCTAAAAAAACATACCTGTGTGGTAATTTGATTAAAAACATTAATTTATGACAGCATGAGCATGATACAGGCAAAAAAACTGAAACACACCACGCAATAAAGCACCTAACGGCCTTCTTCATGTCAGTATTATTGTGCTTTAGCGGTGGCACAAACCATCTTACACGTGTTTAAGTTTAGATTGAGCACGGATCAGGTTCCCATCATAAACGAACCAGTCCAGAATGGGAGTGTGTGACCAAAACCGAGCCCACTTCCTCTCAAAAAGGGTCTTGGTGTGGTTGTTTGGGTCCAAACCCGGGTTCGCTTGATGTGTTCAGATCTGCACCAAAGGGGGAAAATGAACTAGAGTCTCATTCAACTGAACTGAACAAGGCGGCTTTTAAAAATGCTCTTAAACCTGCACAGTTCGGCACAAAGAGTTTTTTATTTTACCTAAAAAAGAAACAAACTTGATGGTGCTGAAATGTGTTCGGGTTCAGTATATTAACGGCAGAACATACTGGTGGTGTATGGCGACTCTCTAGAAAACCAGCGTTTCCATTACGTTTGATCGACACTTAAACAACGAGCCCAGTTTGGGTCAAATGAGGCGACACTCGATGACGCTGTGTGTTACACTTCACAGTATGTCAGCCGGTGTTGCCAAGCTATTTTTCACATATATCTCTCTTGTTACTTGAGTTTCCTGCTGACTGATAAAGTAGCAACAGTACTCCTCGAGTTTTTAAGTGTGTGCGTGTGTGATCCTATCTGAACTGTGCAAACCTAATGTACGCCGTTTCCTTGTCCTGCTTCACATCAAGTTTGTTGCGTGGCACACAGGATCCCACGAAGCCTCTCCACTCACATCTTTGATCCCCTGATTTAAAAACATGTTATGTCAAAGTTTATGTTTTTATTTTCCTGTGGGAAAATCATGATGTTGTCAGACTCGGACCGGAGTCAAGAGTTACACAGAGCCTCGATTCCCCCCGGGGAAATGCCTTTTCACAGAGACCAACAGTGCCAAATTTGGACCAGGACTGAGAGCAGAGGGGGAGGGGGGGTGGAGAGTTGAAGGTTAGAAGTGGGTGAGATTTTATGTATTTAGCTTGGAACGGCCTGGCTCGGCTCTCCTCCACCCACACACTATCATTTCCAACGTGAGATCTGACAAATGTGACGTCTGCTGGCATGAAAGCAAAACTCTCTGTTGAATATTACTGAATTTTATTTATGTTGAAACGTGTTTTCATCCAATGTTCTGTGTTTTAAGAGCAATGAAACATGAAGCAATAGTGTTGGAATAAAGCCCAGTTCACATGTCTGTAATGCTTTTATGTCAGTAAACTCTAATAACTTATGTCACCAATTTATTTAATTTATTTATTTAGAATCCAAAACAATGTTTGTTTCTGACGTACAGTACCAGTCAAAGGTTAATGGGAAGTTAATGGGAAGGTATGTCCAAACCTTTGACTGGTATTGTACATTTAAATAGAAATGTAGGAAATTTATCCAACCAACATAGGATTTGCAGTTTCATTGCAGATTGGCACCATAATGGAGGTCTAACTGGTTTTGGTTATTATAAACTATTCTGTTCTTAACCTGTTTCTACTACAAAACGTTGGAGTTTAACAAAAGTCAGCTCAGTTAACCTGTTAGCTTGCTAGCTAACTACTCAGAAGCCTTAATTAGTCCATTTTAGCATGAAACTTCTTCAGCGGTCTGAAAGTTTGACCCATTGAGGACCCAAAATGGTGTCATCCATTTAAGAGTAACAGCACCCAGTCTAATAGTCTGACGCCAAACATACTCATTAAATGGACTTCAGTCCAGATCTGGACTGAATCACAACCTGGACCACTCAGCCGCCCGCTAGTCGCCACAGTTAGCGAGGTCGTTGTTGAATGTAGGAGCTCTGGTTGATAAAGTAAAATGACTTGTTCCAAACTAGCCGATGCAAAAAAGAAAGATTGATGATGAAAAACCTGTGTTTAAAGACGACTGGACTGAAAAATACGACTATGATACCAAACCTGTTTTGAACAAAACTATCAAAGAACTACAAAACTGACCCGGTTGAAGTCGTCATATCAAGACTCCAGCAGAATTAATTGTAAAATCAAAACATTTTCAACAATGAATACAGTGAAGAACTCACTAATGAACACACTTACTTATGTGAAAATCAAAATTAACCATCGCACACTGTAACGACTTTACTGTGACTTTATTAAGAGCGAACAACGCGTTTCGCCTGTAGCTTCTTCAGGTTCACTCAGTACAATCACATGACTAATTATCACAGTCTTCATTTTCTCAAAGTGAACATATACATATTACAAAAAACATGATGTGATTAATTTTACACAAAGTTATAAGAATTACACCATTTTATATAATTAAACTTCAGTACATCCCATAAACAACTGACTGAATAGGATGAGTTAAATTCCCTAATGGACTTCAGGTCCTACAGCTGTCCCTCTACATCACTAAATGGGGACCTAGTGGTTCATCTCTCCCTAAGAGTCCAAATAGCCTGTGGAGAGAAATACAAGTTAATATTGTTCAGCAACTCTTAGTTTGAGATGGCGCTTTGTTTGGCCTACATACATTAAGCCACATGCGCATTTCAGGATGTAAATGACATGTGTAGAGAGACAGTTAATGAATTCTTTTATGTCATATTTCTTTCCTGTACGACGGTGATTAAATGTCTTGTTATCAAATGTGTTTGAACAGTGTGCACATCTATAATTTCCATACACTTGTTGAGAAAGCCGATTAGTTTGTGTAGGTTCCTTACTTACACTTATTTACGTATTGTGGTGCACAACACGCGACACCAGAGGTGAGTAATTCTTGATGGAAGCAACTGGTGAGTGCCAGTGGGGGGATACAAGACCGGTAAAAAAGAAAATGCCTCTGACCTTGTTTGGGAATATTTTGGGTTGATGTTTATTGACGAAGAGCAAAAATTCAATTTTTGATTGATGCCAAATATACAAATATACAGATCTGATGTGAACATACAGTAAACATCAGGCTGTGATATCTCCATAATGGTTGAAGAACAAAACTCCTCAGTTCCCAACATATAATTATTGATGTCCCAGCTCTGGTTACGGGACGCTGTGCTGCAACAGCTCTAATTACATTTTCTCGTTTACGCTCGTTTCCTCCTCGCCTGCTCTTTGTGTTAATTATTCTAATGTGACTGCTGCTCTGTTGTAATGAGACAGACAGCCGTCACTTTCCAGGAGAAAATACTCACTCAATCAATCATAACACAGTTAATTAAGTAATATTATGAGACACAGGAAAGACAGTTATTCATCCTTTTCTTTATTTTAATTTCTTAATTTTGTCTCAAAAGCAGAATGTCATTTTAATGTTTTTTTAAAAAAATATTCTGCTTCCATTTTATTATCAGTGTTACACAACAAATCAGAATATGACCTTGCAGCAGCCATGGCGGTGGTCTAATGTATGTTTTATAAGGGCTGTACAGTAAATTTAACAGAATTCAGTTTGTAATAAGATTACAGTAATCTCTGAGGTCGCGATTTACTCTCCAGTCTTGTGCGCAGGGATCAGTGATAGAGATCTATTGTATCTACTGTGTATTTTCTGGGAAGGGACTCTCTGTCCGCTGCAAAAAATGTCCATCATATATGTTGTTCGGGCTAAATATCCCAATAAAAGTTGTGAGATAATTTGACTTACTGACAAATGTTTTATCTCAGGAATTTCGTTGAAACAAAAAGAAGAAATAAAACAGATTTCTCTACTGAGATCTGTCTTGTTTCTGTGTTTTGTTTCCAGGAGATCCCTGAAATGAAAACTTGTCAAAAATAAGTCAAAAAAATTAATTTTCCAACATATGAAAACATTAAATTCTGTCAGCTGTCTGGCAGACTTTCCTCCACTTGTATAAATGATCATCCCACCTCATCCCACAGGAAAATCTAACTTATCCGCATGACGACAGTATAATCGCTTCATCTCCGTATGTGCAGAACTGTGGACACTGTTTGAATCCACACTTTCACCCCTGAGTGTTACTATAATCTATAATCCCCCGAAGCGACGTTGTATTTCACTTCCATAGAGCTGAGATAGCAGATCAAGCTATAAAAACACGACATCCTTTGCTTCTCATAGTGAAACTGCATAGTAGAGTTAGTTAATTAGTCAATTAGTAAACATAATAAACACAGTCAATAAATGGTTTATTGTCCATTTATATCTGATTCTTCTCTTCTAATCATTTTGTCCATTAAATATTAGGAATTAGAGAAAAATGCTGGTTATAATTTCCCACAGAACGAGATGATGTCATCAAATGTCTTGTTTTGTCTAACCAACAGTCCCAAAAAAACCCAGCAAATCCTGACAGTGGAGAAGCAAATCTTTTGCCTTTTTGCATGAACAATTAGTAAAACTATTATTCGATTATAATAAATCAAGTAATTGACTAATCGTTGCAGCACAAAAGTGTTTATTTATGTACTTATCAACGAGTATAACAGTCATCAGGGGAGGCTGCTGTATGAACAATGAACGACAATGACTTCATAAGAAAGAATTATAATTTTTTAAAGTGTTTATATGCTGCTTATAATTGCTAAATAAGACTTAAAGTGTTACTCACCATGACTTTTTCAAGTGTAACTTCCAGAAAAAAACTATTGTCTCATATTCAGGCCAATAAATAAACACTGTGAGGGGAAATAAGTAGGTGTGGAAGCATTTTATGTGTATTTTATTTATTGTTGCATTGTTGTTACATTGGTACAAATGTTTGGACTAAGAATATAATATGTCAATGTTATGTGTTATATCTTTTTGTGGGAAATATATAAACTGAAGCTAAATTACACAAGCAGATATTAAAGGAGCGTACAAGCGTGTAAGAAATGGACTTACTATGGTTATTTTTTGCAGTGTGTGTGTGTCCTGTGAGTGGCTGTATTATGTGTGTGTATGCGTGTGTTTTAACGCAGCGTGTTCGGGAACCTGAGCGATAAGAAGGTGGAGGTCCTATCTGTAATCAGAGAGAAGGGGGGGCCAGTGGGGGGGGAGTGAAAACAGCCTGTTCATGCTGCTGGTTATTCTTAGTGCCGAGGAAATGAGCCTGGAGCCAGGACGACTCACCTGACTGCTCACACACACACACACAAAACACACACAGTCATATATCCATCACTTCAGAGGACATTACACTGACTTACATTCATTTCCCGGAGACTTATCGACTTCTTGTCTAACCCTAAGCTTTACCCTAATCTTCACATAAGCCTAAACTTACCTTTAAACCAAGTCTTCATCCTAATATTAATGATTTACATTCAGGGGACTTGCTTTTTGTCCCCACAACATGAGGAATACCTCGTCCACACACACACATGCAGACACATGTGGACACAGCCAGATATATATGCACAGATAGGCATACACCACAGACATAAAGGCTGCACTTATATAAACAGTTCTGAGAGGCAGAAATAATAATATGAGTTGAGTTTAAGTTCAGGAGTTGCAGCCAAAGAATCGCAGTTTTTCAGGCTGAAGTGACACCACCCAAAATCTATCTTGACTTGAAAAGTCTGTAGTTTAATCTTTCAGGGGAACAGAGGCTGCAGTCAGCTCGGATTTATGTTGCTGTAATTATGAATAATTAGCACATTTTTTTTTACAGTGGAAAAACATATCTATATGTTCCAAGAAGTGTTTTAGTGAGTAACACTTACTGTAAACCTACAGTAGTTTGTTTACAAGAAAAAGCTGCAGGAAACCTTTAATCAGGCACTTATTTTAACTCCAGTCTGTTCCTAAATCTAACTGGTCTTTAACTATAGCGTCGTCTCATGGAAGGCACAGAAAAATGTCTTCCTGCCAGTGAGGCTGGAATTACGCGTAGCTGGAGATACACGTATACACTGAACTGACGCAGAGAAGGGTGTTATGGGTAACAGCAGGGAAGCTTTTTCTGTGAGAATAAATCGCTTCACAAAGTACTGTGGGGCTTCAGGGGACGCTGGACTGACCGGTGCATTAAGTTGCAAGTGAAAGCGGTTAAACTGACAAAGTGGCTCGCTGGCATCTGTGGAGGAGAAAATAAAAGTTGCTGTATTTATACAAACTCTCCCTACAAGGACAAATGAAATGCAGTTTGGTATAAAGTAGCACAAACTGAGAGAAAGTGGTCAGTTGTTTATTTACACAATGTGTGCTAAGAAATGCTAACAAGCTAAAAACATAGCTCATATATTATTGTGAGGCTAATATCTCCTCGTCCTTGTCAACCGGTTTCAACTTAGAGCGACAGGTGAGTATTAACGGAGGCGATTTGTTCCACTGTCCTCGTTGTAAAACAGTTACTTTGCTAAAAATTTCCCTGAGTTTCTGTACAAAATGAGTTGTAGATTTTCTGAAATGCAGATGCTTTATATACAGTACTGTGCAAAGGTTTCAGGCACGTTAGATGTTTAGATTCTTCTTCTCCATAATGCAACACCATCAGGGAGGCGTCTGATCGTCCCAAATTCATTCTGCAGCACGATGACGAGTCCAAACATCCAGCCGGAGTCATAAAGAACTATCTTCATCAACAAGAAGAACAAGGAGTCCTGCAACAGATGGTTCGGTCCCCACAGAGCCCTGATCTGAACATCACGGAGTCAGTCTGGGATTAACATGAAGAGACAGAAGCAGCTGAGACGCCGAAATCCACAGAAGAAGATGCAGAACAACCAAGCTGCCGAGTACCTGAAACACTGAGGAGAACTGCTGCTGGTTTAAAGGCAAAGCTACTCACAGCAAATATTGATTTACTTAAAATTTCTGCTGTTTTCTGAATTTTGTATGAAGCTAATTGATGAATAAAAACCATTCATGGCATTACTTTTAGTGCCTAAAACGTTTGCACAGTAGTGTACAGACTGTATGTCCATCTTCACACAAATTTGTAACTCCACTTCTATACTAATGAGGCCACAGATTAAACATTAACCTATAATCAATCCTAGTTCTTAACCATAAAACTGTGTTAAACCCTCAATAACGCCTTTTTAAAAATGAAGTCCTGACAAAACTTGTCACTCTCTAGGTCAACTTGGTCCTCAGAAAAAAACAGTTAAAGAACACACACAGAGTCATTTCTTTCCCAAACCTTTTACAGTTTGAGTGCCGAACACGCAGTCGACAAAAAAAGAATTCATTAATAGCAGCATGATGTAATCTTGGTCCTTGTATTTATATATGTGTGTGTGTGACCCTGATAACCAGAAATAGAGACAATATAAACACTGATGATTATCAAGGCCAAAGAACACTGCGCTGCAAAAAATGTCAACTGGTATTGTTAATGTAGCTCCGTAACAGCCATAAATCTTAAATCATTACCACCATCAGCTTTAGACAACATAATGAAAAACTAAGAACAACATCATTAAGCAAATTACATATTGTATTGTGTAAATATTTGATCTCTGAGTGGTACTTTAATGGTGTTTTGAGTAGAGCTCTTTATTTAGAAGGAATCTACAAGGATCAGTGAAGGAAGCAAAATAAATGTGTTTTTTCATCGCAAATAACTTTTAAATTTTACAGGCTAATTTGCACCTTTGACTAAATGTAAACCAATCAGACAGTGGAGAGGTTTATGGGAATTAAATGTAGGTCTAAAAAAAGAGGTAGATCACTTAGAGAGTTTGACAGTTAAGTTGATTTACAGGAGGTTTTATTAACCTGAAAAGTCATTTTTAGCAGTGTAGGGTCCGGAGCTCCCCATGTGCTTTGTTGGGAACCTCTGATACAGAAAGCTGAAATTCCTCCGCTTCCCTCTCTGTTCATTATCCCCACTTCCTGTCATTCTTCTCCAGCTCTCTCACTTACACTCTACGTGTGCCTTTCTGAGTGTTTGAGCACTTTTGTAACCTAAGATTGATTATTTTATTGCAGTAAGCTGGCTAGTTTTTAGCCATGCTAGCAGGAAGTAGGGAAGGCTCTGTTGGTCTGTTGGTCTGTCTGCCACTTTGGTCCAGACTGAAATATCTCAACAACTATTGGATGGATTGACATGAAATTTACAACATATATTCAAAGTCCATAAAGTATACGTTCTAACCACTTTGGTGATCCTCTGACTTTTCTTTTAGCTCCACCAGCAGGTCAAAGTTTTAATTTATGCTGTGATATATCTCAACACCTACCTGATGGAGTGGAAGATCTTTGAAGATCCTCTGATTTTTACTCTAGTGCCACCATGAGGTCGACTTTTTAGTTCTTTATTAAATATCTCAACAACTAAAGGATGGTTCTCCAGAGGATAAAAATTTTGATCTCCTGACTTTTCATCTAGCGCCATCATCTGGTCAAAATTTAATTGTGTCTAATACTTTGATTTAGGACCAAATACCTGCAAAACTCTCAACATTCCCATCAGCCTCAGCTGTACTTTGTGTTTGGTGCTAATGTTAGCATGCTGAAAAGCTAAAACAACATGGTGAACATGGTAAGCGTTATACATGTCAAACATCAACATGCTAGCATGATCATTGTGAGCACGTTAGCATGCTAATATCAGCATTTTACAACCTCTTAGTCTTGTTGTACACATGTATGTGCCTGTATTAAGTGTAGTAAAGTAAACTTGTACCTAAACAACAAATCTTGTGACAAAAGACTGCCGTTTGCATCTTGCACCTCCTGCAAGTAGCATTTGTGGGGCGTCATGGTGGCCTCATGGTCTAAGAAGTGTACTCTACCATGCAATCGCAACATCTCGGTTCAGATCCAATCAGGGTTCTTTGTTGCTGCTCTCACTCTCTGCCCTCACATTTCCTGTCTGACTCTTTATTGTACCAAATCAAATTATGACAAAATGACCCCAAACAATCTTTAAAAAGAGTTTTTCTGACCACATCTGAGCCATCAACATGCTAGCAAATAGTGAAGAATGTCCATAACAATTTCACAATTTCTCAAAGCCTGAGATGACGTCTTTTTAATTTCTTGTTTTGTCCTACCAGCGTTTCAACTCTCAAAGAGATTCGGTTTGTTATCATAGAGCATGTTTACACACTCTGTAGCATCCTGGTTTTTGTCATATTTGGGATATGATGTTTATATAGTACATGAGAAACCTTGATATTCATAATACTATCCAAGTTTCTGATCATCTGTGTGTAGATTATTCCTCAACATCTCAGCCATTCATTCCTTTACCAACAAACAAACCTGCATACGGTGTTTACACTGTCAGAGAACTCTACGTTTCTAAAAACAGGGTTTAAACCTTGTGTAGGTTCCTGAAAACAGGATAAGATGTCAAATGTGCAACACACACCCCAAAAACCTCATTATAACCGGAATACTCTTGTGCATGGAAACACACCAAACCAGCAAATATCCACATTTCGGTAGCTTGAACCGATAAATTTGGTAAAAAAAGAAAAAAAAAGAAAAGCAAAATAGCTGCCAATTAAGTTTCAGTCTATCCACTAATCAGTTAAGCAGCTAATGATTTCAGCTCCAATTTTAGAGTATAAATGGTTATAGGAGCCACCATTCATGTCTGACTCTGACTTTGAGACTCTACTGTGACTTGTCTCCAAACATTAACTGTGGCTGTTTGAAAGTGTTGTATCTGCAAAACGTAAAGAGTCTCTGGATGTGCTCCAATACAGACTTTGTGTGTGAATGCAAACAAACATGACTGTCGACCGTCACGTCAGGCTGAAGCAGACAGAGGAATGTCTGCTGGGAGGTGTTGGGAGACACTGATGGTGATTACATCAGCAGGAACTCTGTGACCAGATCTGAGGGTGACTGAGTTGATTTACTGTGGAGGGACTTTCTGAAGGAGATTACATTACTGGACAATTTAGGCTACAGAGTGAAAGAAATCCTTGTAATACACACACACATACACACACACACACACACGTTTGTATTGTACTGCTATACTCAGGCTCTAGCTTACTGCAACATCTTGTTTGCCCCCCTCTGATCCATCCTTATTTCAAGTTTTATTTATAATGAAACTGGCATAAAGATGAAGGTGCAAATGAACTATGAACAAACAACAAATTACACACAATTATCACTATAAAGATTAAAACAGAAAGCTTTCGGTTATCATCATCGACTTCCAAACTCTCACCTCATAGATTTTTTAGAAGCAAAGTCATCAGAGATGTCATCATAGGACAGCTGCTGGCCAATCATGTTTAATACTGATCATGGCGGGACCACTGAGGCATTGGTGCACATACATATGCTGTGTCTCAAATCGCTTCACTTCTGTACTTACACTTAACATTTTGAGTGCATAAGTTCGTTCACTCTGAGAAGTATGGAAAAATGCACTGTGAGTACCCAGATGGTGCACTCAAAACGGTCAAAAAGATGAGTGTGGAACTATGGACGCTTCTCACCCTCAATGGTCGCCATCTTGGCTACGTAGCGGAAGGGGAGGGACCACTTTTCAAACTGGAAATGGCGGCTGGGTACGTTGTAACTACGGTGAACATCACCACATTATACAAACGTGTGTTTTTTAGCACTAAGCACCACTATACTGTTGTCGGATATAAGCCATCAGTATGTTTTTTGGGTTAATGTAGCAGTCTGTAATGATTTGGTAGCGCGAACGATAACGCGAATGCCAACGCTAGCTAATGCTAATTTGCGATCGTCATTTCCGGTAAGTGCACAACGGCTGTGTTTGATTTGAGACAACACTACCCTGTAGAAATTTGTGCACTACGCCAGTAAGTACACAGTGCACACAGTGTACTACATGAAAGTGTACTAACAGAAGTATGTGATTTGAGACACAGCTAACGTCTGCATATAGCAAGAAACAGCATTGGCTGTACTCATGAGGATCCACATACAGGACCAGATTAACTTGTGTGGACAAGAACGTGAACTGTTCCTCCATGTTGGGTTGGTTATAATTTGATTGAAAACAAATGTGTTTATAAATACATTTGTGCTTGGTCCTCACAAAGATGGAAGTACAAGGTCACTCACAGTTAGTGCTGAAACAATTAGTTGATTAATCAATTAATTGGCTATTTTGGTAATTAATTAGTAATTTACATCGTTTTCACTATTCTCTTGTTCCAGCTTCTCAAATATGAAGATCTGCTGCTTTTCTTTGTCTTATGTGATGGTAAATTTAATATCAGTCATTTTTGGACTGTTGGTCAGATAAAGCAAACAACATAAAGATGTCAGATCAGATTGCCAGATTAAGTGATAGTGGAAATACAAACAGTACGGCTAAACTTTGGTCCAGTTTTGGAGTTGACCAATGACCCAGCTGACCAAAATACCAGTAACATCAGTAACATTTAATTCCCCCAGCTCACATTTTCAACACACTGCGGCTGTTTTGAGCCTCCAATGAGTCCTGTCAGTTACCAAACAGAGGAAAGACGGAACAAAAAGTGAAGTTAGGTTTCCCTGAAAAGCTCTGTTAGCATTCTTAACATTCAGAGTTCCCACATGTAGCAGCAGCTGCTTCTGGCTTTTGGTTTAAATGAGGCGTGTTAACAACGCTAACAAGCCATTTTAGGAAAACCGAAGGATGAATGTAGAAACTTTTAATGTTTATGTGTCATAAAAATATTCCAAACATCTG
Source organism: Thunnus maccoyii (assembly GCF_910596095.1). NCBI lineage: Eukaryota > Metazoa > Chordata > Actinopteri > Scombriformes > Scombridae > Thunnus > Thunnus maccoyii. Next base: position 3,830,013 of record NC_056541.1, on the reverse strand, counting down.
AGTGCTGTTTGATTTGCAGTTTTTATCGGGGCTGTTAACCACATCAAAGTGTCCCCGCTTGAGTGCACATGATGGCAGCTTTAAAGAGACGACAGAGACAAAGTGTTTCTCCTTCACTTTTCCTGTCAGCTTTCCAGTCATTTGCCTGCTTATTATCAAACTCATATCTCCAACATATCATCTTTCCAGGAATAAATAAGCAATTTATGGTTTTTGCTTGATTGCAATGCATTTTTTTTCATCTTATCTGCCTTTTTATGAAGTTCGTAGAATTTTATCAGCTCATGGATGAAACACAAACATGAAAATAGCTAAAATACTTCTGTTAAGAGTATGTTTAACCTCAGAATTGTCACTGTGCTTGGTTAGTTTAGAGATGCACTGTGAGGATACTTTAGAGCAGATAGACGCTCTTCTACAGGTCAAACAACAGTAGTGATGCAAGTGTTCATGAAAGGATATGATGGGTCAGTCATCGGAAGAAGATGCAGCGACCAAAATCCAACTGAAACTGATCTTAGAAACATAAAAACATGGAAAAATGGCCACACTATATATTTCTGTACATTTCTGCACCCATGTTGTAGTTTGGTGTATTGGTATTTTCTTTGGGTCCAGTTATGCACCCTAAATTCACACTAACTTAAGCTGAAAGTAAAAGTCCTATACTGTAGTAATTGTGCCTTTACATAATGTCATGTGACTCTCTGTTGGAGCATTTCAACAATGTGATGGACGTGAAACTATCGTGGTTGAAAAATCAGTAGAAACGATTAGATATTGAGCCGAGTTTCCATCCGAATGTAGCACAAATTTTAACTGAATTTCCAGAAAATTGGCACAAGAATATTGGAATTAATGCACTACTACTATTATGTGAATATTAGGAGTTGGTTCATCAAGATAAACGGTTGGTGGCGCAAGTTAATTAATTGTTACTGCAATTTCTGCTTCATTATCCCTCCAAAATATTAAGTGAAAGGCTGCATAAATCTGATAAATTAAGTTTTTTTTTTTTTACTTTTCTTACTGTGATAATTGTGTTTATGCAACCAGTGTATTATTTTTCCAGTAAACAAACAAAAAAATACTACGTTGTTAGTTGTATCATGACAATAGCAGAAATAAGAAATTAACGTGAGCATATTAAACCACTATGCAAAACATTTATTTATTAAGACCAACAGTCACTAAAAGCAGAAAGATGTATCAATCAGTCCTCACCTGCACTGCTTAAAGGTTCAGCTTTTTGTGATTTTCTGTTATTTATATACTGTCATAATGTCAGATGTTGAACATGGTCAAAGGTACAAAACTTGAAGTGAATGTGTGTAAAATGCTGCCTGCAAGTCAAAAACCAGGGCTGCTCTGAATGCTTCGTTTGCAAAGTTACCTCTACTTCCTCCATGTCATATTTCACATCAGATTTGAGCTTTAATGTATGGATGTATTTGAGAAATTTCCATTTTGAATATAGAACAAGATAAAGCAGAGATAACCTACTACTATAGTAGGATATTGTTTACGTAGCCTCCTGACCCAGCAGAAGTCGGCCAATCAGAGCAGAGTGGGCTCATCAGGAGGCGGGGCCTTAAAGAGACAGGAGCTAAAACCAGCCAATCAGAGCAGAGTGGGCTCATCAGGAGGCGGGGCCTTAAAGAGACAGGAGCTAAAACGGCCTGTTTCAGACAGAGGCTGAACTGCGGGGCTGCATAAAGGACCAGTATAAGATAAATAAGGAGTTTTTAACTGTAAATCATGCAAAGATATTCCAGTAGAGCCCCAGAATATAAATATAGAGCTAGAAATGTGCATGAAATGTGCCCTTTGAAGCAAACTAAACATTATCACACAGTACTGAGTAAGTTTTTAATATAGTTTAAGGTTGTAATGCTTCCCTTTTGATTGCTGGCAGCTGTTGTGGTGATATATAAAAGCTGAGAAGGTGGGAGAAGGCGAGAGCTTTTGTCAGTGTTGGGCAGTGTCGCCCAAGTATAAAGCTATGATGAAACCAGTGAAACTTGTCACTCCCCCGCTGCCAAGTGTGATTTATATTTATTGAATTTAAATTCCAGCCTAAGTGGGCATGGGTTTTATTGGACACACTTCAATGTTCACAAGCTATTTGATTAGAGGCAAACTAGGCATGAATGGATACAGCATTAAAGTAAATTACAAAACACTCTAACAAACCAACTGCCTGGATGTTAGTGGAAAAAACAAACAGATAATAAGGATTCAATTAAGAGGAAGAGCAGCAACATGATCTTTCATTTGGAGTCGTGTTTCTGTCCACCTGGTGAATATAAATCCAATATTCACTCACTTTTAGCTCTGTTTTTGCAACTCCTGAGGGAAATATCTGGCTCTTTAGCTGCTAAATGCTCCACTATGTTCACCAGCTAGTCTACAGCTAACTGTGTCTGTTTGCCGTTTGGTGCTGAGCAGATAGTGTACAGTGGCTTTTTAGAGCTTCTTCTCTGAAAGCAGCTGCCTTCTGCAGCCAAAAACGGTGCTACGGAGCGCTGAGAGTGAACCAAAACAGTAAAGTTGCAGCTAAACAATGAGCCGAAACTCGTTATAGCTCCGTAAAGCCGAGAGGAGCTGCAGAGTCAACCAACACATCACACACCGACAGTTTTGTTGGCGTGCAGTACTTTTAAATAATCCAAAGTGTTTGTAGTTTGCATATGATGCTTGAAATTGACTAACTGCTAACGTTACAGGTCTGGGCCTAGTTTTGTTAAATCATGCATTTACTACTTGCCCAAGCAAGAAAAAAATCTCTGGCGCCGCCTGTGTGCTTTGTCAGTTTGTTGTCAATAAACCTTCACACTACTGCCAGGATGTAGGAACCCATTTGATTACATTTCTAAAACCTTATAAGCTTCAGAAGTCATTTACATGACGATGGATTTTGTCCCATGTTTCTTACAGTCAGTTGGAAAGGGATCACTGGAGCAGAGGCATGTTCACAGCAAACAATAACTCTCTGAATGTACATACTGTATGAGTATTATATCAAGATAGACAGACATAAATAGACTCAAACTCAATCTGACCTCAGCGCAGCTACATGGGGGAAGTCTGATAAACACTCATTGACTTGATTGGATAATACACTGCCAAGATACAAACTCTGCAAATTAACAACCTACCATGGTACTCACACAGCCAAAAATAGCCGAGACAACTGCCCTTTAAGGGTTTCTCCACAGTTCATAATGAGATTCTTTTCATCACGGTTAAACTCACATTCCTTCTGCCAAGCCCGACAAACGAGATTGTTGTGCAGCTTTGGCAGAAGAAGACCGCAGCTGTCATGTTAAAAAAGCTGTTTTCACTTTGAATTGATTTGAATAAATGTTGTAATAACACTCGGCAGCATCCAAGTTCACTTCACGCTGCTCTTTTCTGCAGTGAAACCACATGAATCGCTCTGCTGTTTTGTTTTCTTTTTCTGACTCGAGCTGAAGATTTACACGAGGATGTAAAGTTGCTGAATGATTTTCAAGGATTTTGAGACCTCGAAACCTTCGCTAACACTCTTCACGAGGATCTGACACCTCGAACACGTTCAACAAATAATCTCATCCTCGTTTCTCATAACGCTTCATTTTTCTCTCCCTGATAGCTGCGTATCATGAAACACTCAGCTGCCTGTTTGCTGCAGCTCTGCAGATTGTGTAACAATAAACCCATTTCCAACTCAAACATTTAGATTTTATTATCATTAAAAAAAAAAAGTTGATACTTGACTTGAGTGGATTATAACCATAAAAGTAAAAATAAAGGTCTAAAACCAAATTTGTGCCAATTTTCACAAAGATTGTCAAAATTTTCTATAAAGAAAAATCTTTTGCCTGTCAGAATAATTTCAAAGATGCCACATTAACACTAACATGCTCACACCAGGGGATTCTGCTGGTTTTCTACTGGTTTACTGGTCTACTGGTTTTCTACACAGAGAAAATGTGTATATGAATGGAGAGAGGAGAGTGTGAGTATTCCAGAAATATAAGATTCTGAGCATTAAGTATTAATATTAATGGAATTTGTCACTCCTGTCCGTCTTTGTTACTTTTCTTACTTTGCTTTGAGCGATGATCATTCTCTGTGTTGGAACTACAGTTCCGATGATGCTTTGGGGAAGTAAACAGGAAGTAAATGGTTGCTTGCTATGGTTGGATTTAATGAGTTAGATGTGGGCGAGAATCAAGCCCCCAGGAGCAGCACCAGGCTGTGAAACCAATTTGACATAGTGGCCAAACTGTGTAATCACAACCTCCGGGTTCGTCACGTGACGCACACGCGCCCAAAAAAACATTTTTCATGCACAGACAATCATTGGAAAAAGAGGCAGCTGTAAAATGGTGAATACGTTGTCACAACCTCCACATCATGACTGGTTTTACTATCAGATGATGAGATGTTTGATACACACAACATCACGACATGATGAGATCACACAAGAATCCATCTTGTCAGGCTTCTTGCCACCGGTGGTTCGGATCAGTCGGCGTCCAAATGAGGATTCTTGCGTGATCTTGTGAATCCAGCTGCCTCGTAAGGTAAGACGGTGATAGACAGACGGTTCATCCAATCAGTTCCTGCCCTTTTCCAAAACAGTTTCCAAGGACGACCTCTCAGATGGTTCCCGTGTGACAAACCATCAGGTTATGAGATGTAAGTCACGTAACTGCAGGTTGTTGCGGTTCGACTCCAGCAGCATCCCTTTGTTGTATGTCATTCGCCGTTTCTCTCCATAGTGTCGCCTCCCAACAAGTATACTGAAAAAAAATTCTAGTGGAGATAGCAAAGTTTCTAAATATATCAGACATGTTTGACTGTTTCAGTTTAAACGAGCAGACAGAGTAACGGTACATGTGCGATAATCTCACAAAGTGTGAAAAGTGTTTTTCAAAATTTGCAGAAATTGTGAAATTCGATGGCTGAAGAGCAAAACATCCTATCTGAAAAATGCACTTTTTTGAGAAAACTTGTTTAAAATAACTTGTTTTCTTGCAGAATGCTATTTGTGCTATTACTATATTATGGGGTATTGTTTACGGTATGTTTGTATGGTTATTACGGTATTGTTAACACATAATATAGTAATATAGTCCAAACATAGTGTGTTATATATTGGGTATCCTTAACAAATAGCATTCTGCAAGAAAACAACAAGTTTTTTTTTAGTTTTCTCAAAAAAGTGCATTTTTCAGATAGGAGGTTTTACTCTTCGGCCGTCGAATTACAGAAAAAAATGAAAAACTTGGAGTTGAAACAGCTGATAAAACTGAAGGTATCCGTGCTAAAAATGTTAAATGTTGTTCTGCCACCAAATTAAAACACGAAATTCCAACTTGAGACCTTAATTCGACTGATAAATATTTTAACAGATGGTTTAATACGAGACACCAACTAAATCAGATAAGAATTCAGAGTTATGTCTAAGTTCTTATTGCTTTTTGATGCTATTTAGAGTTTGTTTACTTCAGTCGTATTTGAAAATGATACGGATAAACAGGTTTCAGTTGTGATCAAGTAAACAAGCTTATTTTACATCATTGGATCAAACGTTTAATTCTATATTCTGATATAACTTGTATGTGATGAAAACACATTACTGATTTGACTCTTCACCATAAAACAAGTCTAAAAGTTTTAGATGCTAACAAATCTCAGGTGACAAGCCTCTAAAAAAAGGGAGATCATGAGTTGTGGAACGTAGCTGAGGATCCTCTTAAAACAAATTTGATTTCAGGAATGACGAGAGGTCACACGGTCAGGAATTATATGAAGGCAACGGGGGTGATTTAATTTGAAGCAGTGTTCTCCTGTGGGCAATTAAGCTCGCATATTTGTTTTCTGTTTTCATTGAAACGCTATGACTCATCAGGCGTAAATCACACCATCTGACATTGTTTGAAATTGATATTAAACAGCCTGACACACATTGAAACCCAAGAGTTTATTAGACCCACCTGCAAGATTTCTGTTATCTTACAGACTAGAAAAACACTTTTTGGGAGGAAAAGACGATTCTGCCCAGATTATGTCTTTTCTTGCTTTAATGTCCCAACGGGGCAATTTGGATTACAGTCACAACTCTATAATAATAAATACTAAAAAACTTTTAACAATGAGTAAAACGAAAGAATATACAAGTGCAAGAAGAAGTCAAAGAAACCAGACAACACCGTGTCAAAGAGGATGAACTGAGCTTCTGAACTTCATACAAATAACAAATATTTACAATTACACCAGTGACTTAAAGCATGCAGCTATAATCAATATTTTTATACAAACACTATGAGCTGATAGTGGCTCGTAGTGATGAACCTACAGTGAACTATCAGCGACTCTGCAGCTCCTCTCGGCTTTACGGAGCTTTATAGTGAGTTTCAGCTCATTGTTTATCTGTCCGGCTGCAACTTTACTGTTTTATTTCATTCTCAGAGCTCTCATAGTGTTGTTTTGGGCGCAGCAGGCTGCTTTTTTCAGAGTAAAAGCTCTAAAAAGCCGCTGTACACTACCTGCTCACCACAAAACAGACACAGTTAGCTGTAGACTAGCTGGTGAACATAGTGGAGCATTTAGCAGCTAAAGAGCCAGATATTTCCCTCAGGAGTTGGTAGAGAGTAAAAACAGAGCTAAAAGAGAGTGAATATTGGACTTACATTCACCAGATGGACAGAAACACGACTCCAGATGAATGATAATGTTGCTCCGTAACTGCTGGATGTGGAAATAAGCAACTGTTTGCTAACAAGTTCAACAAATCAACTTAAAAGGCATATATCGATGTTGTGTACTTGTCTCTGCTAAAGAAAACAAGTTGGACAATCAGTTACTGCAGGTTAAACGGCACACATTCACAATTTGTCCCAGCAAGTTTTGTCACACTGAGATTAAAAAAACCCACCGACTCAATGAAATAAGTATAAACGACTTTCAGCAGACGTGCTTGTGTCATACAGTTCTCAGAAATATAAGGAAGTCGTGCAGGGCAGATACTTGAACTCTTGAATGAACTTAATGATTCAATTTCAGAGACGTCTCCACTTCCTGAGGCACATATTTTAAATGTATGAAAGTATGCAGATATAAATCAGTGACCTTAGCCTCCGGAGATCCTGTGCTTTCTGTGAGCTACTGCTGATAATATAAGAAAGGGTTACATTGTTGAAAGTGAAAGAAGATCCTTTGTGCCCTTACAGTTATCTAACCCGGAGTACATTAATGTATTTACACTACAGTATGTGTCACCTGAGGCTAAGATTGATCAGTGACACACACGAGTCCCATAACAGAAAGCTGTATACATCCTGAAGCTCTGCGGACTCTTTAAGCTGTTTTAGTTGTGTGATAAAACTGATCATTTTTTATCTTCAGACAGCTTTGACAAGCAACTACATTTAAAATCATCTCTCTGTCCAGTAAAAATGTTTGTTTTTGAAAAAATTGTTAATAGTTTTGTATTATTAGAATGAAGAAAAAAGGTCTTTGGGGGGTTTCAGTATCTGTGTTTGAATTACATTAGGTGGGGGGACGTGCTGGTGTCAGCGTTTGATTAACAGCAGATGGGGGACGTGTCTGTGTCTCTGTTTGATTGAAAGCAGCTGGTTGAGCGTGTCAGTGTAGGTGTTTGATAAACAGCAGCTGGAGGGGCATGTTGGTGTTTGATCAACAGCAGAAGGGGGGGTGTCTGTGTTTGATTGACAGGAGCTGGGGGGCGTGTCTGTGTATGATTGACAGCAGCTGGGGGGCGTGTCAGTGTCTGTGTATGATTGACAGCAGCTGGGGAGCGTGTCAGTGTCTGTATTTGATTGACAGCAGCTGGGGGGGGTGTCGGTGCCTGTGCTTGATTGACAGCAGCTGGGGGCGTGTCGGTGTCTGTGTTTGATTAACAGCACCTCGGGAGCGTGTCAGTGTCTGTGTTTGATTAACAGCAGCTGGGCGGCGTGTCAGTGTCTGTGTTTGATTGACAGCAGCTGGGGGGCGTGTCAGTGTCTGTGCTTGATTGACAGCAGCTGGGGGGCATGTCGGTGTCTGTGCTTGATTGACAGCAGCTGGGGGGCATGTCGGTGTCTGTGCTTGATTGACAGCAGCTGGGGGGTGTGTCGGTGTCTGTGTTTGATTAACAGCACCTCGGGAGAGTGTCAGTATCTGTGTTTGATTGACAGCAGCTGGGGGTGTGTCAGTGTCTGTGTTTGATTGACAGCAGCTGGGGGGTGTGTCGGTGTCTGTGTTTGATTGACAGCAGCTGGAGGGGCGTGTCAGTGTCTGTGTTTGATTGACAGCAGCTGGGGGGTGTGTCGGTGTCTGTGTTTGATTGACAGCACCTGGAGGGGCGTGTCAGTGTCTGTGTTTGATTGACAGCAGCTGGGGGGCGTGTCGGTGTCTGTGTTTGATTGACAGCAGCTGGGGGACGTTTTCTCTGGACCCTCCATCCATTCCGACCTGCTCCCTGCATCTTCAACATGATATATAAATGTGGCGCTTCATCATATTTGGAAAAAACATCACTTGTGAACATAATCCAGGCAGTGAATGAGTTTGCCAACACAAGTCAGGTGGGAAAACAGTTTAGTTGAATATGAACATAATTTCTTGGAGACACAGTCTCAGCTTTCACTGTCAGTGTAAATGAGTTCAGTTTGATTCTGACGCTGCAGTAATGACAGCGGCGTTTGAGAACGCAACACATAAATCAGCTGCTGGATTCGTCCATAGAGGGAACATCAGCTCTCCTTTGTCCGTTCCTAACTTGCTTCCTAGCTTCCTTCCTTCCCTCCTTCCAACCCGAGCCACCCCCCTCTCTCACTCCCCTCCCTCCCCAAAAGCAGCAGCAGAGTCGGGGTTCAATCTATTATTCAGCGCTGCTTCTCTGCTGCACACAAACACGGCATCAATAATTGAACCAGAAGCTAATTAATCATTGAAAACAGCAGGAGTGTAATCTATGGACCACTATGGAGAACATGCAGTGCGTGCGTGTGTGTGTGTGTGTGTGTGTGTGTGCACTATATTTATCATGTTGTGGGGACAAAAATCTGTTCAGTTACATTGTGGTGACAAGAAGCCGGCCTTAAGAGGGTATTTTAGGGTTAAGACTGTGTGTGTTTGTGTGTTTGTGAAGGCAGGAGGGATTGGGGGGGGTATCGGGGTGGGGGGTGGTGGTGGGGGGGGGTTTGCGTGGGAGGCAGCTCTGCTTCCTGATGTTATAATCATCACATCACCATCTCCTCTCCTGCTGATGGAATGAGTCGGCTAAAACCATGTTTCTCCACGTTAAGTAATTTTTTACATTTTCTGTTTCTGTTCAGCTCTGATTTAAAGCGACTATAATCAATATTTTCACCAAATGATTACCTGTATGTGAAAGGTGTCGCTTGTTCTGTTTAATCCACAGAGTTTTATCACCTTAATCCGCAGTTCCCTCAACTCTACAGAGCTTTTTAGCTTCTTTTCTTACTAATTTCCTCGTCATAAAATCCTCACGCTACACTACCTGTCCAGCATCAAACGGCAACGTTAGACTAGCTGTTGAACATAGTGGAGCACCAGAGCTGGTGGAGACCAAACCAGAGCTAAAAGAGAATGAATATTGGCCAGACACACAACTTCAAATAAATGCTAATGTTGCTCCGTATCTGTTAGATGTTTAAATAAGCAATTCTAAAAATAAGTAAATAAGCAGTTCTAAAAAAGACCACATCATTAAAGATATCTTCCTGCACTGATGTACACACTGTACTGTGTGCAGTGGAACTGAAAGATACTCTCACATTGTGTGAACACGTTCAGTGCTTGAAGGCTACTGCTTGTGATGTGAAAGATGGGAATAAGATCTGTTTCTCAACATATCTATACAGTTAAAAAAAAAAACATTTAAAAAACATCAAACGAAATATCAGCAATTTTAGCTTATTTCCTCATAGATGATGTTGTATTTTCTACTTTTACCTTTTCACTGTCTTGTCTTTGACTGATCAATTCAATCAATTTCTAGATTTTTAGGACAATATAAACTGTAAATAAATAGAAATATTAACCTTAAAAAAAAAGCTGAAGGTCCTTTTTTCAGCCAGTCTGCAGATATTCCTTTCAAACTGCATACAGACAGAAACCTTCAGCAATAAGGTAGAGCAGCCTGTATGAAACCTGAGAGTCAAAACTCAGGGCAAAAAAAGTCAGTAATACTTAATGTAGCACTCGCTGCTGATTGTTAAGCTAATTGCTGAGTTGATCTGGATTATGGTTGCAGGACAGTAAAAGAACAACTTTTAGAAAATCAACCAGGTTTATAACTTTAGTGATTCACGGCCACTAACAGAAACATTCACATCAAAGTATATCGTAAAGAATGAAACGCTGTCTGTCTTCTTCCAACCGTACAACTATTGTGCAGTCGACCTTCACGTCTGTCCTCGACGGTGGAGATATTCTGTGTTGTTCAGCAGTTGTGTATCATAGAGTGTCACACTTTATCACCGATGATGACTCATCTCGTACTCATCATTGTTCTCTGTATCTCAAGGTTGGATTTTCTTACAGTCAAGAAGAAAAGAACATTTCATGTTATTCATCTATAAAGTCGAAGCTTTCAAACTTCCTCACATAACTACTGAAGCTCAGATATCCTTCACTAACGATGGCAGAACTGGTTCGGGTATTTTGCACCTTTTTAAATGAGTCTTACTTTCCTCTTAGAGATTTTTAAAGCTTTATTATCTGATGTTTTTTTTAGGATTCTTGCGCCTGTTTTTATTAATTTCTTATTGTGTAGTTGTGTTGCTTCTGTCTGCTGACTGTGTTCTTGTCTTGTCTTGTTCTCTCGGACAAGAGATCTGAATCTTAACGAGGCTGCTTATTAAATAAAGATTAAATAAAAAAACAGCTCATTGGTCATTGCAAAGGTCAGTTGATCTGATTACTTTTATGTTATAAAACTCGCAAATAACTAAGTTAAAGCTATTTTCTGTTTGTGATTCGCTGCCTCCTCCTCCTCCTCCTCCTAAGGATCCTGTGCTGCCTCATGTAGCAGCTTGTTTTTCTGCTATAATGTGAAAGTAAATAACAACAGGAAACAGCTATTTACACTAAGATAGCGACACATCATGCATACGCTGATGTTGTCCACTCCTTGCTTTGTAAACCCTTTAAAAATTAACAAAATTCACATTGAGTGCAGAGATGAGATACAGCAGACTTTACTTCTGTCTTTACTTCAGTGTGTCTGAAATGCAGATAAACTGTTGCCTCTTTGTCTACCTCAGTTGCCTTCTACTCTCTTATTGACATTTGTGCAATCAATCTCTCAGGGAGGAGTGAGAATGGGGCTGAAGTCTGTGTTACAGTCTGAAAATTCAATCATATTTCCCGACCGTTAATGAAATCAAACTGTTAAAGCTCCTGTACAGTGTTAGAGGCTCTCGGCTCCGAGGTTGCATTAATATTTCAGGCTGCAGGCTTCAGTTCTGGGTCGAATAGTGTGAAATGCATTTTTAATGTGTTGAATTTAGTCTCTATACACACACACACACACACACACACACACACACACACACACACACACACACTTCAGCTTCCATTGACTGCGTTCATTCCCTGGTGATGAACTAACCTGAGCGTTACCCCGAACACAACCCGGGACGACTCATCACCAGTTCATATCAAAGAGTTAAGATAACTGCTCTTTTATTTCTGTATTTCTAATTTACATTTCTCCTCCCTCTCAAACGAAAGCTACGGAGGCCCCCTGCAGTCATGTGATAGGACATAAATATTGACGAGGAAATCTGTGTGAACGGATTAATAAACTGTTCTCACGGATTAGTAAAATGTGCACGTCGGACCGCCGTTCAGGTTCCTGCTGCTCTCAGTGATCACCGACGCCGTGTTTTAATGAGGCCAAATTCATGATACAGTTGTTCTCATTTATATATTTTTCTGTTTCCGTTGTCAGAAAACGGAACAAGTATGAAATTTGATCAAAATTGTTACCAAGCCTCTGACATTCTCAACTCTAACATTTAACATGTAAACAGCATAAATACATATTTTCAGTTCATTTATGGTTATGTGGCAACAGCACAACTGCTGTCATTAGTTTGTATTTTAGTTTATTTTGTCTGACAAGGTTCTGATCATGAAATTACAATTAGAGCTGCAACTATTAACCGATTAGTGGATCGAAAGTAAATTAGTCCCCAACTATTTTGAGTAGTTTTGAGCAATTTTTTCAGAAAAAATGCCAAAATTTGTTGGTTCCAGCTACTTAAATGTGAATATTTTCTGCTTTCTTAAAGCATTTTGATAATAAACTGAATATTTTTGGGTTGTAGACTGTTGGTCGGGACAAAACAAGACATTTTAAGTTGCATTATGGGTTTTGGGAAACAATGATCGTCATTTTTGACCATTTTTTTGATATTTTATAGACCAAATAACTTTGATTAATCAAGAAAGTCATTGATAGACAAATCAATAATGAATATAATTGTTAGTTTCAGCTCTAATTATCATCTTATCAGCAGCTCAGCAGCTTTGTAATGACTGCTGGTTAACATACAGTATTTATGAGCCGCGTTCAGATTTGACACTCGTTCTGTTATCTGACAACGGAAACAGAAAAATGTGTAAATGTAAATAACTATATTGTGGATTTGGCCTCATTAAATCACAGTTCATGTATTCACAGAGAGCAGGAGAGGACAGAGTCTGCTCCCTCGGTTTATTAATCCGTTATCACTTCTGTTAGATTTCCATGTCAATATTTATACGACCACACGACCCCTGGACGGCTCCATGAAAACCTAAAATTCCTTCATGTTGAGCTTCGCCTGCTGTCGGTTCCAGTGGTGTTAAAATCCTTTGTGTTCAGTAGTATCAGCCTGACTCCAGACCTCTGAATTACTGCACACATCTTCTGTGTTTTAAGTGAAAATACATCTGCAATTCAGTCTGATTGTCAGGTTACAAAAGTACGTTTACACTGAAAAAATGCTAAGAAACAAAGTCCAACTTGTCTGTTGGCACATAACTTTTGTCAGCACAAAATGTTCCTGTTCTGCTTTCCACAAGATCAATAAAATTAATAGTGAAATAGTATTATTGTGAATTTTATAGACGTACTAAATTACAACAGTAAACATTTAAAACTCTTTCTAAAAGACGTTTCTCTTTCTTGTTTTATAATAATTCAGAGCATATTAAATAGTTGTTATAGTCGTCTTTTTGGTCCATGACTTTTTTATTTTCACTCCTCCGGAGCTTCTCCAGGGGAGTCGGGATGATTTTGGACTCCGGATGGATCGATTAGCCTCTGGCTGCTTCACTACAATACGGCCCAGTGTTGAGGAGAGAGACAGCGGCTCTGTTATCAGTCTGGTCTCATGATCCGCAGGTGCAGCAGCCGCACTGCAAAAAAAAAAAAAACACAAAGCGGACACACAGTCGGGCTGCGTTCACACTGCAGCTGATCTTTATATCAAGACTCAAGTCAGATTTAATGTTTTATGCTTTCTATTGGTGAGAAAAAGCAAAATATGTCACTAATACTTCAGTCAGAGTTTATTTATAGAGTTTGAACTCCAGTATTTGTCAGTCGGGGTTTTATTCTTATGCCAGCTACTGTGTGCGAGCTCAAACCTCCTACAACTTCCACTAATTAAAACTTCAGTTGAACACAAATCATTACAGAAACTCCTCTGAGTCTGATTCACTCTGAGCCCTGCGTCTAGACTAAAACAGTTTTTTGATAGTTTCCAGAGTGTTTAAACTTTAAACTTGCTGACTCAGTGTTTCAGCTTGTAAAGGTGAGTCAGAGCTTTTGAGATGATGATGATGATGAAGGTGAGGGACGGAGGTTAAAGGACGGGTTCACAGTTGTTCAAGCGTGTCTTTAAACCAGCAGTCAGGTGTCCGTATGAACAGTGACAGAGGTTTTCCTCGCTGTAATCATTCCTCCTGTTCATACTGGATGTTAAAAGATCCTTCAAATGTGCTTTCAGTGTAAGTGATGGAGGCCAAAATCCACAGTGTGTCCACACAGTCATTTAAAAGTCTCTGTGAAGCTTCTATTCAGCTTCAGCAGTCTGAGTTAGTCATATCAAGTGGATATCTGACACATTTACAGTCTTTTTAGCATCAAATTCCCTCTTTGTGTTTCCCTGTTGAGCTGGAGGTGGAAGTATAGTAACAAAAAGAGGGACTTTGACACTAAAAAGACTGTAACGTTGAAAGATATCTACTTGATTTAAAGCTTCATACATAAACTTTTAAATACATTTTTTTGCACAGAAGTGGATTTTATCCCCCCCCGTCAGGTGCCCAAAGTGCATTAAGGCTCCTGACTTGTTTTAAGCAGGGATTAATGTCACCTTGAATCTTCTCTGTGATCGTTCATTTAAAATGTCAACACAGTCGAACACGCAGCACAGTTTGATTTGATTTTGCAACCATAAAATAATGATTGATCCAGTTTTGTTGTTTATCAACTGGAAAAAAAAGACAATGAAGAAGAGATTTATGTTGTTCAGGTGTTTGACGGTGGACAGAAGTCTGAAACTGAAACAACTGGTGCAGAGAAAAATCATTTTCATACAAAAAAACAGTATTTTAAAAATGAGACGTAGTTTTTTTTTTAAGGGAAAATGTCAAAAGTTTGCTTGTTACAGACTCTCAGATGTGAAGACTTGAAGCTTTTATGTGTCATATATGGTAGTAAACTGAATATCAGACAGAAGACGACATTTCTGACATGTTTTGAACAGTAATCAATCAGCTGAGAACATAGTCGTCAGATTTATTGATAATCAAAGTAACAGTTCATTCCTTTGCTATGAAAGATGTTAAATTCAGTGTGTTTGAAACATCTTTCAGGCCACCGTGACCTCGGATATGAATTATATCTTGTTATGTCGCTTTGATGAATGTCATCGGGGGTTTCGCAGAAAAGGAACATTTAAAAAAAAACAACAAAAAAAACAAACAAAAACGGACTAAACAAATTTTTATCAGGCTCCTCGTGATGAACATGCAGAGCTGTTTACTGCTGGAGGTTAAACGCTGCAGCCTGAAGAGTTCACTGATACACTGAGGCTGTGATCAAAATAAAATAAAAAATAAAAAACCCCTGTGATAACGGCCTGTATGAAGTCAAATATCTGGCAGAGACAATAACATGTTTTGTTCATTTCAGAGTTTGTTCATTGTCTGATGCAGAAACACAAAGCAGCCAGTGTTTGTGATGTTTGTGAGTTCAGACTGACAGACGCCATCTAGTGGCTCAAAGTCTCCTAACAGCATCAAATATAATAAAAACTCTTCATTCATGACTTTATCATTCAGAACAGAGCTGCAGCAATTAGTTGACTGACAGCTAATCAATATAAATGCTGATAAATTTGTGTTTTTTTTTCTCCTGTGCTAATAAATGTAGTTTTTGGAGGTTTTGAGAAGTCGCTGTGTGACACTTTTCACCATTTCCTGACATTTTATACACCAAACAACTCATGAACTGATGAGAAAAATAACCTGGAGATTGATTATTAGTTGCAGCCTGTATTTATAACTCATTATAATGTAATTGGAAGCAGATATGAGGACATTTCTAAGTGTTTATTGATGTATTTTTTTCCAAAATTCTAACTTATGAAGCATCTATAACTGGTGTATGAACAGTTGATAAATGATTGATTTTTTAAATGTATTTGTTTGCACATCAGAAACACTTTTCGTCTTCATCTTTTACACAAACACATTCACATATTAAAGAACCCAAAGTTTTACCTTCATATATTCAGCTGAACATTAAATCAAAGTGAACAAACGTTCATGCAGGAGAGGAAGGAAACAAAGACTTGATGAACAGAAGTGTTAAAAGTCACCAGTGTTTGTTTAAGTCAACGTGAAAACAGCCTCTAAATGAAAATGTAACACAAAGACTGTCTAGTAAAATATGAAATAATGAAAAGTCTGAGGTACCAGTGAGCACTGAAATATATATATATGTGTTTTTAATAAATATATAAGTTTGCTGTTTATTGATACTGAAGATAACGATGGTTGAAGCTTTTAATTGATTGCAAGAAGACCAGATTGATCGATTAGATGTGATTTTTTTCTAATAATATCAAGAGATCTCATTGTTTTGTCTGTAAAAACAAAAGATGCTTCCATGATAATTAATATATATGATTGCACAAATGATTTAACAATTTATAAAGATGCACCGATCAATCACAGCTGGATTTAAAACTGCTGATATATGTGTGTATAAAGACAGCTTGAAGTTTCATTCTTGACCTTTTGAAATAGTAGTTTGATGAAACTCAAGGTCCACTTACTAGATTTCCTGCTGTCTGCAAAGAAGAAAATGTGCAAAGTGCTTCATTATTTAAAAAAAAGGCTCCGTGTGTGTAAATGAAGCTGCTGCTGGTTTTCTAGACGTCACCTCAGGGGGGGAAAGTTCACCAGCAGAGGAGGCTGTAAGCTCACTGCAGACCCTCCGACAGCATCTCATCACACTGACTGAGCTTCACTTTAACAAAAACCTTTAACAACATCTTCTCACTGAAACCACTGAAACAACCTCACAGCTGGTTTATCTTCCTGCTGAACTTTGACTTTGAATTCGCAGCTGGAATGAAAAGTTCTGTTTGTTGTTTTTGTGTATTTTTTAATATGACTTCCTGATATTTTGATGCATCATTTAGTATCTAAGTCTCTTTTTGTTATGTTGTTTAACTTAATTATGTGTATTTCAAGCTTTCAGTCCCACTATAATGTCAAGGCGACACTTCACTGACTGTGATTTTTGATTTACAGTTAAAACATTCAGATTCGCCTTCAGAAAGGAACTTTAGGAGAAAAAAAAAAGACTAGATGAGTATTTTATAAAGTAAATAAAGTCAAATATTTTTTGATCCAAGTCAAACACATCAGTGAAAAAAGTGTTTATTAATGTATTTGTCATCAACTGTGGAGGCTGCTGTATAAACAGATAATAAATGACAATATAGTATAACACAGCTGTAATTATATAAAATATGTCTTCATATTAGAGGAAGTACTTCAATAAATACTTAAAGTATTATAAACCATTTAAATGTTTGTATACTGCTTGTAAAATGACTTAATTGTTAATTGTTACTGATAAATTATTGGATTTGTTCATCCGTGGACGTTGCTTCACAAACAAAAGAAAAAATACAAATAAAACAGAGAAAAAGCAAAATTACAGCAAATAAGGAAAATTACACTGAAAAAAGATTTATGGATTACAGCTACAACTTTCATCTTCATCATTTAATTTACTGGATTATATAACTGTTGTTGACGTCTGACAATGCTCCTGATTCTTCTGGGATGGATCCGCTGCTGCTTTGTGTCTTAGCAACAATAATAAATACGCACTAATACTACTACTAACAATAATACTCATGTAAAATAAACAGAATTGCGTGATATAAACAGTTTCGTCCCCTGTAACTCAGCATCCTCGCCGTTTGATGTCAGCGGTGTTTCTAAAAAGGTGAATAAAGTGCAGCTGAAGTGCGTCTCGGCTGCACTGCATCATGGTCCTGAGTGCTGATATAAGATGACAAACTGCCATCAGTGAGGGCGGCATGTGCCCGCGTTGCGTAATCCAACACCTTCTGGCTTCTCTCTCGACGCTAAAAATACCAGCAGGATCTGGACCTCCATCTGATACGATCCTCGCTGTCGGCGCTCGCATGTTTCTCCCCTCACAGAAACACAAAACATCCCGACCGCTGATTTCATCTTACACAGAGGCGCCAGATTGTCTATTTTTTTTTTTTTTTTTTTCCAAAACAAGCGACAGAATAGTCTGCCAACAGAGTGAGGGAACTATAACTTTCCCAGACAGTTTCCCTCCAGCAACATCAAGAAGATGCTGCTTAGAATTAGAAATATCTAAACAACTGGAAACAAATAACTATCTCTCCGTCGTCTGCAGGCCCGGTCAGGTCTGATGATGCCACCAGACTGCAGGATGCCATCGCAGGTCAGCGGCGGGACACACTGGAGGGGGGAGGGGGGGGGGTTGACGGGTTGACGGGGGGGTTTAAGAAGCAGCACTCAGACTGCTGACTGGATGTAAACAGCAGTATATAACCCTGTATCCACTGTCCAAACACTGCAGTCACTTTCAACACTGTCAACACCATAAACTGCTGTTGATGGTGACAAAAAAACCCAAAACATTTAGGCTCATAAAACTCTAAAAGGCAGCTGGGTAACGTCTAAATGGATCAACAATAAGCTGAAAATGAAGATATAAAGATACATTTAGTTTAACCTAAAAGACACAAAATGTTCTGTTCACTCTCAGTGATGAAAATGAGGAAAACATGAGTTTAGTGTCTTGTTTATAAGATGTAATATGATTGAAAACAGGAAAAGAGATGAATGTACAGCAGAGCAACTCTACTGTAGCTCTACTGACACTGTAACCAAACACTAAATGAGTCATAAAAACAAAACTTCAATAAGCTAAAAATAAGAATCAGATTTTTTTTGTAAGTGCTCATAAACCAAAACCACTGGTTTAATCTTTAAACGCACAATATGTAATTTCAGCCGCTAGGGGTCTCTCAATCAAAACAATAACAAAAGACGGAGTGTGATGACGGTGTGAAGTAGCAAGGGATCATGGGAGTTGTTGTCTTTGCTGTTAAATAACCAGCGTCACCAGGATAGGATTACTCCTGTGTTAATCATTCGGGATGTTTTTACCCGCAGAGGTCTCCTCCTCTCCAGAACAAACGGACCCGGAGATTACAGGAAAAAACACTGAATAAAGCAGTTTCACCTAAAAAAATCAATATTTCTCCAACGATGTTTGGTGACCACCAGACTTCCTGGAGGGGCTGTTAGCCGAGCTGCTGCTAACGTTTGCCCAGTTTATTTCTCTGATAACTTAAGATCCAGACGTCCAATGACTAAAATCCTTCTTCTGGCTAAAAGATATAGTTAAAAGCGACCTAAATTTATCATGAAAATGTGGCTTAAAACTGAATAAAAGTCAATTTATAACAGTTTGTGTGGAACAACCACAACGCCGATGTATTATCTTGTATGTGTGTAAGTTACTCTTTGGTAGACGCCATTGTAGCAGACAAACACAGCGCCGCCGTATGCATCTTGTGCGTGTTTACTCTTTGGTAGAGGAGGTATGACGCCATTTACAGGCGACCAAATGAAACGGTCCGTTACTTTGATTAAATTACAGATTTCTCTGGGTTTGAAAATTGTTGGAAACATTTGGGATAATGTCAGTACACAACTCAACAAAATATATAACATAGGTTTAGTTGTTTTTAGACATTTTAATGTGGAATAATTACATATTATACCTTTAAGGCCCGTCCTGTGTTCTGATTGGTTGACTCCTGCTGGGTCGGAAGGCTGCGTAAACAAACAGTAGCAGGATTTCACTTCTTTTTTTTCATTCTTTACTTGAAACGGAAATTTCTCAAATCCAACCGTACACATTTGAGTTGAAATCTGATCCGACTCTTGGGATTGGACGACGTGAACAACACATGGAAACACCTTAGCAACAACCTTAGCAACAAAGGCTACGAAACAGACGGCCATTCGTAGGCGTGCATGAACAATCTGATGTCATCTGATGTAGAACAAACGAGGCAGGTTGAAGCCCTGGGTTTTGTCTTACAGGCAGCATTTTTACATACATTCACATCAAGTTTTGGACCTTTGACCATGTTTAACATCTGACATCATAACAGTATAAAAATAACAGATAATTATAAAAAGCTGAATATGTCCCCTTTAAAGTCACAGTGAAACAATAATCATACGACATATTTCTGATGGAAACAGCTGGCGCGGTTAAATTAGCAGAAAGATTTACATAAAATCCGACAGGTGTGATCGTATGACTCAGAAGTGGGCGTGGTTTAGTGAATATGATGTCATACTTATGCCTCCCTCACCTGTGTTGTTAAATCAGGACAGTGAGGTTTAAGATAAGAGAGAAATGAACACATTACCATATTCTTTTAAAATATAAACACATTTTTTGCCAACTTTTTATATGAAAGGCAGCGTTAATTAGTCTCCTCAAATCACATTTGATTAGATAATTTTATGCAAGATAAAGATGATCATCAAAACTATTTTTACTTTTTACAGGAAAAGAAACGAGAGGGATTTAGATATAAAAAACTCACAATTATTTTTTTTGACACATTTATTCATCGTCTAACGAGATAAATGAACAATCAACACAGGATCAGAACCTGGAAAATGTATTTTTCACTTCACCTGTTCTTTAACAACGCGCCTCGTGCAAGAATCACTCATTCAAACAGATTAGTTCTGAAGCGACACGTACGAGTGATTTAAGAGAATCGTGGCATTCGTTTATATTTTTCTCAAACATACTCTGAGCTTCAGACAAAAAATCCACAAGTTCAGACGTGTCGTACGTCATGTCTTCATGAGGGGAGAAACACTCATTTGATCTGAGAACATAATGTCTTAATCTGAATGGATTTGGAGTATAAATATGAACTAATATTTGCTTCTGAATCACAGTAGAGTAGAAGTAGACAGTAGTAGTGTGCTTCAGTAAAGTACTTGAGTAAATGTTCTTATTTTCATGATTTTAATCAACATTTTTCATGGTTTCCACGAGGGCTGTAGTCAACCAGAGAAAACCTTGGTCGACTGAAATCGTACATAATCTTCAACTAATCAATTAGTCGCAGGGAGAGTGTGCACAGTGAACTCCGCAGTCACACATTTCTCCGCGTCGGTTATGCTAACCCATTGTTGCTAACTTTGGAGCTAACCCCCTTCACTGCCGCTCACTCTTTCCCGCTCGCTACGCAAACGTACTACGCAATGCCGTATTCCTTAACGGAGTTACGCTACCAATAGTTTCCCAGGCAACAACACAGAGGTTGACTCACGTACCGGAACAGCGCTGCACAGACACTCCCAAACACTATTGATTTCTGAATCAATGGATATTTGGCGTTATTTTTGACATTACAAAATATTTTTTTGGCCTGGCGGGAGTTCTTGTTGTTATAATTATAGGAGAAACAGTGATCCAGTAAACGTTGAGTACAGTTAGACCCAGCAGTCTCCATTAGGTTGGATGAGTTCAAAGTTGAGAAAACAACGGGGGTGTTTTGAGATAATTTGTTAGTCTTTCCCTCCCGCCGCAGGAAATAATGGATTAATCCTGGAAGGCTGTTGATGTAGCACTTTTCTCCTTATGAAAGTAACACGGAGATTATTCGACCAATGAGAATTTGGTCGGACGAGAGCATATCGACCAACTAATTGACCAGTCGACCAGCAGACTACAGCTCTAGTTTCCACAAACTCCTGATCCAGAAAACGTCAACGAGATTCTTCAATTGATTTTAAAACATGTTTTTACCCCAAAAGAGAAACTGGTGACTGAAGTGTTGTAAAAAAAAACAAACACTCAGGCCGAACGAACCGCTGCCTTAGAAGAAGTGAATGTTTATTTAACAGACATGAAGATTACAGTCATAAACCAACAGGTAAAAAACACTTAATCATGATGCAGTTTGAACAAATGTCTCCTGATGAAAAAACAAGCAACAATATGTGTTACTGGTTTCCCTCCAGTGGAAAATAATGTGTGTGTTACCTGTCATGTAGCAGTGAGGTGGGATTCTGGAGACCGAAGGAGCCTTTTTGCAGTGTTATAAACAGCCCTGCTTCACACATTTCTTCTTATTAAGTGCTACGGCTTGTCATATAAACAGCTGGTTGAAATGTCTTGTTTTGGGGCTGTTATTTGATTCTCTCTGAATATAATGACACATTTCTGTCACTCTTTTTTTTTTTTGTTGTTTGCTCAGAGATAATTAGCTCCGCAGCAGCTGAGCGTGACTGTAGGAAACACTCTGCAATGATGAAGAGAAGGCTAGCAACAAACACCAGGCACATTCTTACATTTTCTATTCCTGTTACACTTTTTTTTTTTTTTTTTTTAAAGCTTTGCATGACTGTCAGGGGACCGTTACAAATGACTAAAGCATTTCTGATTTCACACAGTAAAGAGAAGAATCCTGGTTTTGTTGCAGGAAACTGAATCCGATAGTTGAAGAGATCGGAGGCGCTGTGCAGCAGCATCATCGGTACGGAAGTTCAGAAGTGTCAAAAAATACTGAGTGAGAACAAAATAAATGTAAGCAGTAATCAATCTGCAACTTAATCTTCCTCTGCTCATGACTGTGTCTTCAGCTTCCTCGCTCTGTGTTTCAGTTATAAACCATCAAGTTATTCAGATGTGTCACTACTGCGTTTATGGTTGTTTTAGATCATTGAAGACAAAGTTACGAATCAGTGAGCGAGACAGTTTTTTTCTCAACATCAGATTTACAGGATTTTAGCACCAATATGATGCAGAAAAGAGCTACAATTGTCAGATACGTAATTCAAAGGATTATCTCCTAAAAACAGACACGAGGGAGGCTGAGTGGACTAGCAGAGAAGACGAGCCTTTTAGAGGACTTCAGAGAGCGCACCGCTGGCTGCTCACATAGACGAGTACAACAGCACACTGCTGTCATTAGTCACTGATGGGTTGTAACCCACTAACTATGTGCAAAAACTACACAGACTGTCTTTTATGTGTGTTTGTGGGCTGCAGACGCCGTGGTGTTTATGCTGCTTATAGATCAAAGTGTTGTCGTCCGTGGTGATGATTTATTTTGGGTATTATTCTCATAGAAGTGTCTTGATTTATGTATTTATACATATAGAGTTGTACAGTCTGAAGGGCTGCTGGTCCTGGAAATGTTTTTCTTTAAACGATATTTTCAATATTACTGAATATAGAAACTCTTGTGGATAATGTAACGATCCTGCAGGTTTATATTATGACCACAAGATTCAATGATTTCAACTTTGTTTCTGAGAAATAATAGTTTGTTTGTCTGTTTTGGGTGGACGGCTAAGAATACGAAACTCTTGTTTCATGTAAAATCCAATAGAGAGTTTGTTTTATTATGACAAAACCTAGTTGCAGATTGATTACAGTTTTGAAGAATAAGGCTGGTGTTATTGTATATTTTTCTTACCGTCAATAATCTCCACAAAAGACCAAAACCAATAATATGTTAGTCCATCTGTCAATACTTTCTGACTCAGCTCCAGGCACACTGGTTCCCACTGAAGACGTAAATCTTTAAAAAAAAAAAAAAAAAAAACAGTTCACAAATATATAGTTAAGTTTAAAAAATGCTCAGCAATTTAGTGTTGTGAGCTCATGGTGATGAATGTGTTGTTGTCATGTGTTTTTAATATTAATATTTTGTCTACAGCACAGAGGAATAACATATATCAGGCTTTGGATAAACACACAATACTTGTTAGTAGATCAATTAATTGCTACTTTTGGTCTTTTTATGGGATTTGTGGACAAAAAGAAAAAAATCTGAATAATGCCAGACTTAAACTTTTACTTAAGTTTGTTTTGAGCTCACTTTATTGTTCTGCCATTGATTAATTTCCATATATTGAGAGGCTTAAAACCATAATTATTAAAATTATCATTTATTTTAGGTCCATGTTTTTCCACTGGAATGAATCGTCTGTAAAGCATTTAAACAGAAATTGGACCCTAAAATTTTCATTTAATTTACTAAAGAAAATTCAAATCAACAACAAAAAAAAAGAACAAACTGTATGTCGGACTCTACGACTCTAAACGTCCTCACTCTGCACCTCCTGAGGCTTTATAATATTTGGCCCTGGTTCAGCTTATGCAGAAGCAGTATAATGTGGTTATACTGTACATTCAACCAGAGACATTCGTTAACAGTTTAAGGTTTTACATTGGTTATTTCAAATATCACATTCTATTAAATCATCTACAGAAGCAGCTTACACACGTTTTCTTTTCTTCCACTTGTTTGTCTGCACATCGTGTATGAGATTAAGTTTCCCGCCATGTGGTTTTTATGGTTTGAAGGTTCCTGAGTGGAATATTGCTTCAGACGTTTGTGCTTCCAGTCAGGCTGTGACGAGGAATAATTCATCAAAAAAAAACATCTCAACAGATCATTTAATCTGAATCTGGTGTCGCTTCATCAAACTTAATCATTGCTTTGAATCAAATAATTTATTT
Source organism: Thunnus maccoyii (assembly GCF_910596095.1). Lineage (NCBI taxonomy): Eukaryota > Metazoa > Chordata > Actinopteri > Scombriformes > Scombridae > Thunnus > Thunnus maccoyii. Next base: position 3,805,835 of record NC_056541.1, on the reverse strand, counting down.
TACCTTTTTTTTTTTTTTAAGGGCTGTCCTGTGTGAAGTGATGTACTAATGCTACTAATGCTTTATTTCAACAGTATCTGTTTTACATTACATGTAAAACTTACATTTATAATTTTTACATTTGTATATTTATACATTTATAAATGTTACATTTGTAAATTTTACATTTTACATTTGTAAAATTTACATTTATACATTTTACAATTATAAAGTTTGTTAATTGATAAATTAAACTTGATAAATTGTTTTTATAATAATTTCCCATAAAAAAAAACCCACTGATTTTTTCCAAACAGGCTAATTTAAGCAATTTTTCTTTTCTAATATTAATTTTCAGTCGTTTTGTGAGTTTAGCATCAGTGGCTGAAAATCTGAAAATGATAACATGTACAGACTTATGAAAAGCTACTCAACCTCCAAGCTAGCCTCTGTTCTACTAGCATCTTTCACTTCATTTACATACTGTAGCTGAAACATGATACTCAGGTTTTCTGTCCATATTCTAAGATAAATAAATACAGAACAGTAAAATCTGAGCACCTTGTCATTTTAACCAAGAGAAAATTATTATTTTGTTAGCATTCAACCACCACAGGTCACATTAGTATTAAGTGTACTATATGTAAATGTGCTGTAGTTCTGGAATGCTAAAAAGGAAATCTGCTTACAGTAAATGTTGGTAGAGATATAAATCTTATTCAACTTCCATATTAGTATTACTAACAAATAAAAAAAAACTACTGGCTGTGGATAAAATGTTAACATGGATGTGGTGTTATGACAATACATACACTGAGATGACATACATTTGTCAGCTGATTTTTCCATGTAGTTTATAACAAGATATCCATCCCTTTAATATCTCTGCATGTATTAGACCACTGTTAGCAAATATTGCAAATACAATCAGCAGAACTGCTTTGTCGCAATATTGTAATGTTGGATTTTTGTGATTTTTGCATCAGTGTAATGAAATGACTGACTCATCAGGCGTTTAGTCAGCTAAATCGGGCAAAAACAAACATTCCTGTCTCTTTAAAAAAATCTATTTACTATATCACTCTATATATTGAGATATTACGATATAAAATATACCGTGATAAAGGATTTCATCCATAAATAGGATAAAAGTTGTTATATTTCTTAATTAGGATTGCTAACAAGCCTGTCCTCCCAAGAAAAACAACAGGACCAGTCATTAATGCAAACGCCCCGAAACAACATGTGACAGCGTCCTCTAGTGGTTGTTATGACGGGAGCGAAGGAGGAAATCAGGTGTTGCTCTGTTATTATAGAACGACCACATAGGGAGGAGGTCGGGGTGGACGGATGGCTCAACAGAACATTGGACTTCAATATGGGAGATCAATTTTGATTTTCCATTTCCAACAGCGGATCAACACCGTTTCTTAAAAAACCATGATCCAAGACGGTCCCCTAACCATAAACATGCACTTATTATTGTAACCTTGACCACAAAGATCCCCTAACCTTAAGGAAATAGTAAATTGAACCCAAACCACAATGTTTCCTAAACCTTAACAAATTGCTTATTGTATGTAGTTTTCAACCAGTGGTTTTTACTGGTTTTAGAAGGCACAGACAAATGATGTCAGGTCATTCTGGAGTTCATGGACCAATGACATATTTTGTCATTTAATTTGGAGGACTCGTTCTAAAACCCTGCACCTGGTCTTTGATAAACATCTGCAACCATTTAAACCAGTGGTTCCCAACCTTTTGAAATGAAGACATGACTTGTTATATTTGAACAATTTTTGAGGTAAAATTATCCAGTAATTCACCGGGGAAAAGATTGGATGAAAGTGTCTCGTGGCCGGTCGGGAACTACTGATTTAAACCAAAAAAAAAAACCCAAACATTTAACAGCAGGAGAGTTTACAACAGATGATGATAAACTTCCAATTAAAGAGCTGGACGAGTTGGACAACAATTAATTTGAAATAATTTTTTCAAATTACTGTCTGGTATTTGTTTTGGTGCTTTGGATTGTAAAATTACTACTTAGTCTACGATATGTGATAATGTTTAATTAGGGATTATATATCATCAACATACCAATACAGTGTTATAGACAATCTGTAAAATGTAACTCTTAATATTTATAGATAGCATATCTGAGAGTGCTTTAAATACAAAGCTACTTCAGTTACTGATGTATTTACATTCAGAGATATATTATAAATATCTTTACCCGTCATTGGGTTTAACATAATCAAACCTATTAACATGTATATATTTAAAACTCACACACATCCATATATACAGATAGTAAATATCATATTTACATACAGTAGGTCACATTGTCGTGAATGTGACGGCGCTGATGGTCTGTTTGAATTAAGCAACTTCACTGACAAAGTGTTTCAACCTCCAGTCGAGTCGCTTCAGAATATGAAATTCCCGAAGGCAGAAGAAGTATTGCTTTGTGTTTTATTGACATATTCTGAGCGAACTGGGTGAAACAGAAAAGACACAGCCGCTGCCTCTTCTTCTGTTCCCAACTACAACCCAACCTGGTGTGGCGGAGCGTCGCCCCGAGGTGCTTCCTCCTCCATATTGCTTTCAATATTGCTGCTGTGCCTCCTGTGGAAGGAGAAACCCGGGGGGAGCGCTGCTGCAGCGGTAATTGAGAGGCGCTGACAGAGTTTAATAAGGGTGAGGGATTAAACAGGAGGTTGAGTCTGTTGCCGAGTGTGGTCCTGCGGTTCCTCGGCGGGGTCAGAAAAGATCCTGAGGGCCCAGGTGGATGATGATAGGTGTGGCTATGGTCTGCGGCTGGTAATAGGCACTGTCAATGTACAGGCCGCCTACAGACAAGAGACACGAGCAGCCAGGGTTAACAGGAGCAGAAACCATTATCAGTTAATAATATAGCATCTCCTTTCTCTTTACTCTGAAGTGATAAACAGGAATGGATGTGGGACGTGATTTCAGTGCTCGTTTCATGTGTGTGATGACTGAGATCCAGTTTGAAGCCACTCTATCGATTTGTCCGTTTGCTAAACCCCCTTCACCCTCGTTACTGTTGATACATTTGTGAAGCTTTCTCATCTCCCACAGCACAGATGTAGTTTTATAATGATGAAATTCATAGTAATTTTTGAAACAATAAGTTTGTGATTTCAGTTAGAAGCAAACCTCTGATTTCTAACACCAGCTGGCACCGTCTGTTTGAAAGCAGCGTCTCCTTTCCACTTGTCTCATTTTAAAACCAAAACCTTGTAAAGGGGGTCTTAAATATTTACTTGATAGCTAGGTAGATCACATTGTACTTAAAACTGAGGTGAAAGCTGCATGTGTAACAAACTGTTGATGATTGTTGGCTTTGGAAGTAATGCTTGGTTACCTCTGTAGGTAGTTAGCTAGTTAGCTGGGCATGCTAACAATTGCATGATGCGTCAGAACATATAAACACAGCTTGATCCAGTCCTTACACTGTTGTTCATGTGTGTTTTGGTTTTGGAAAAACTAAAACCTTGTAAAGGGGGTCTCAAATATTTACTTGATAGCTAGATAGATCACATTGTACAATTGCATGATGCGTCAGAACATATAAACACACTCCTTACACTGTTGTTCATGTGTGTTTTGGTTTTGGAAAAAAAGACCACCCTCTAAAGCTACAGTGCCTAGTTATGGTTGCTTAACTGTGATTGGATAATCACTGTTTGGGGGAGGGGCTTACATAACAGTCAGTTATTATAACCTTTCACTCAGGGAACACGTGCAACATCGCTGAAAAGTCAGACAGTAGTAGCAGTAGCAGTCAGATAATCAGACAGGTTGTAAACAAACCAACCACTAAAACTGAATGAGTGCAAATGTCAGTAATAATCCCTCATTGTGCAGGAAAACTGTGTTCACACAACTACAGGAAGTACAGTAGGTCAAAGTTGAAGCATTTAGTCTAAACTGTAGTTTTACAGTTGGCTTTTGTTTTCCAAATTAATTTGGCTAACCTGTTTTTTATAACCTCATCTGTTTGTGTTTCTTGACTTCTTTATAGTCATGTTGCCACATTCCCAAACACAATGTTATTATTATTGATACAAAATATGGCCAAAGTATAAGTGTGTGTATATGTATGCATGTTTACGTGTACATATTTGCACTACGTGTCTGACTATTGATTGGTTCCAACTGACAAAGCCTCTTTGTTTTCACACGTTTAATAATTTTATTTATTTATTCTCTCTAATTTGTTTATTTTTTGGGTGTCCAGTGAGGATGGGGGATGTGCTTAATGTGGTTTAGTCTTTCAAGTGTCATTGTAAATAAGAAACTGTTCTTAATGTCTTGCCTGACAAGATAAAGGTAAAATGCTTTGAGAGCTTTCAGTAGAAACATGAGGTAAGATGAATCTTTTCAATACTGACGACTAAAATCTGAGTGATGAATCAGGGCTGATTAATGTTTAAATGACTAATAACAGGAAGTGGAACAGAAGAAGACTTGATGGGTGACTGACAGCGGTTCAGGTTATAGAAACATAACCTCATATTACACAGATTATGGCTGGCACTTTATCTAGGATCTGAAAGTACAAAGATTACTGAGGTCGAGTAATGTAAAATACTATTTTATGATAAGAGGTAATAAAATTTCTTTTGGAAAATTAAGTAACTGCACATCTGCACTTACCTGGACGTGTAGATAAAATTCAAGAAGCATGAAAACATTACGAATGACAAGTTACTCAGCTGTTGACAAAAATATTCATTTATTTAAAAAGAATATTACTTACAAACAGGTCAAAATAAAACCTCTCTGAAAAGACAGCATTTTAACTCAACACAAAATGGCTCATACTCAACAGTAACTGTAATAATGTAAACTCGGACATTCAAAATCCAAAGAGAAGGAAAAGGTTTCTCAGTGCAACCGATTATTGTAAACCTGTTTTTTCTCTCTCCACAGGAACTTAAAACATTAGAAAACAAGAGAGAAATTAAAATACAAAACAACGTTCACATCCATCAGTGACCGTTAAAGGAATAATTAACTTTTTGACAATGAAGCTGTCTGATCTGTTACCGTTTTAAGTCTCTATGTCATCAGTTTTCTATCTGCATATTTGGTGTTTATTTAGTTCCCTGCACTGGCTGTTTCTTTAGTTCCCTAAAGAAGATATTTTCCTCCTTACAGTGGATAATTATTTAATTCCCAGTTGGTTATTTAGTAGTCAGTGTTTGGTTGGTGGTGTATTTTGTTCCCTATAGTGGCTGTTTCTCAAGTTCCCAACAGAGGATGTTACGTCCTTACAGTGGATATTTAGTAGTTGTGTTTTTAGTTCCCTACAATAACTTTTAACCACTGTAGGGAACTCATTATCCACCACAGTGAAGTAAATAAAAATCCCACTGTAGGGAACTAAAAGAAAACACCTGTAGGGAACTAAAGAAATTGTAGGGTTAAGTTGCTTAAGTTCTCAAAAGAGTATGTTCATTTCTTTACAGTGTCTAATTTTTTTTAGTTCGCTCTGGTGAATATGCAGTTTGCCACCACAGGGAACTAATTATCCAAATACAAGAAAACAACTGTACACCAAGTACTAAATATCCACATTAAGGTTCTAACAAAACTGTAGAGGAATCATTTATTTTAGTTCCTTGCAGATAATGTTTGATTGGTGGTGGGGTTTTTTGTTCCCTACTATGGCTGTTTATTTAGTTAGCTGCGTTGAACGTTTAGTTCCCTACACTCAATATTTAGTAGTTGTTGTATTGTAAAGTTGTTTGATCCTTCCTTTTTTGTTTTTCTATTGTATAACTATTGTAAGGGATCCTAATAAATAGAGTATAACATATATATATATTTTTAGTTTAGTTTAGTTGTTATTTTAATTCCCCACAATGAATATTTAGTTTTCTTTGGTGGATATTTAGTTAGCCACTGTAGGGAATGAAAAGCAAACTCGGTACACCTAAATATTCAATGTAGGAGACTAAATAAATATCCACTGTAAGGAACTGACCATCCTCTGGGAAACTTATAAAAACAGCCACTGTAGAAGTTGTTACTTTAGTTTGAAACAGAGGTAAGTTTCCTACATGGGATATGTTCTTGTTTTTGTACTTAAGTGGCTTTTTTTGTTCCCTACAGTGACTGTATATTTAGTTCTCTATGGTGGATGTTTAGTTCCCTTAATAGTTGGTCTACAGTTGATGATTCTTTACTTCCCTTTAGCTCCTTGCAGTTTATTTAGTTCACTACATTGTATATTTAGTGTTTGTGTATGGTTGGTGGTCTTGTTAGTTCCATACACAAGATGTTACACTTATTACAAGTTTATATTTATTTTGTTCCCTGTATTTTATATTACTAGTTGGTGTATGGTAGGCCTTTCTTTAGTTCCCAAAAGAGTATGTTAAGTTTCTTAGAGTGGATATTATTTTCTCTTCCCTACAATTGCTGTTAATTTAGTTTGCTATGATGGCTGTTTCTTTAGTTCCCTTACAGAGGATGATTTTCACTGTAAGGAACTAAACATCCCATTGGGAACTAAAACAGCCACTGTAGGGGAACCGTTCCTTTAATTCCTATCAGAGTATAGTCCTATTATTTCCTACGTTGGATATTTAGTAGTTGGTGTACAGTTGATGTTTTCTTTTAGTTCCCTATAGTGACTATCTATTTTGTTTACTTAATCCGCTACAGTGGATGTTGAGTTAGTTCCCTAACACAGTATGTTTATTTACTCACAGCAGATATGTAGTAGTCATTGTATTGGTTGGTGCTTTTTGGAGTTCATTTCAGTGTTTCTTCTTGTTTTTTTTGGGGGGGGGAGGGGTGTTACTATGGGGGGTGGTTAATTAGTTCCCTACAGTAGATTTTCATTTAGTTCCTTATACAGTAGGTAATGTTTATTCAGTCTCCTACAGTAGATGATCAGCTCCCTGGTGTAATATTAACCTGAGCAGTCTTTCACACACTGCAGCTCACTAAACGCTGAAGTCAGTTTTTCAATGTATAACGGTTTGATGATCAAAGAGCTTATTTGTCAAACTGTGTTCACACAGCTTGTAGCAACATAGACGCACAACTTTCTAATGGCCAATTTAATCTAGCTGGTTGCTGTCCAGAGGGAACATGCTATGATTTGATGCTAATGGGGGAGTTAGGTTAGGCTAAACTGATATCCATCCTTTATATCTGACTCGGTAAGACTAGGAAAGATTTCCCTATTTATAGAAACACACAGTAAGGCTATATGTTGGTTTTACTATTTGAAGCTTGTGTCGTGAACACACAGTCAAAGTCAGGATATTCCTTTAACAAGTGATTTTCCTGCGAGGTGAGGAGGGTGAGGTGAGGGAAGGTAGGAGGTCCTAATAGGGGTAGAGGTGGGTGACGGGGTATGTTGTGGGGACTCTGATGACTGGGACAACTACTGAGGGCAATCTGGAGGGAAAACCTGAGGAAGAGCAAAGAAAAAACAAAAAAAAAGAACTCAAATGTTGGGATGTGGTGATGAGCAAATCAAATGGATGGATTATTGATCAGATACAGTGACTGCAACTTACCATAGGCAGGTAGGGCGCCTGCAGGGCTGTAACCATACGGAGCACCAAAACCTGCCAGGAAAAAAGAAAGTATTATTAGCTGTAATTACTGCTTAGAATATTTACACTGTGTTAATATCTGAAGGATTTTATTTCACAATACTGTTTTTGGTTTTAACATATATGGAAAAAGTTGGTTCGTGTGATTAGACAGTAAAAGTGCTTTCAGACAAGGAGCGGTAGGCCGCCACAGCTGCCGGGTACCTTCAGTCCTACCAGCCTGTACTCTACGGTCCTGTTTACACCTGGCGCTAAAATCCGTCTACGCTGATGCGATCACAAGTGGACAGCTGTAAATACAGGTGTAAACGCACCCAAAACGCATTGAGGACGGATTGAGATCCGATCACTCAGACCACATTCGGAGGTGGTCTGGGCCGCATGTGGCCACATTCTTTCAGTAGTGTAAACGCAATGTGTCCTGGACCACATTGAAGGACAGCCTACTCAGCTGACGTCCTCTATTTCCCGGAAAATTAGACACACGACCCTCCGTCCAAAGCTGTTCAACTTGTCTGATAACAGGATAAACAAGTTATTTAGTTTGTCATGTGAATTAAAAACGTAATCCACCTCCCGTTTTTTTCGTTTCCCTCTTCAAATCGACAGTTAGAATAGAAATTAAACCATTAATTTTTCGCTTGTCCGTCTAAAAAGATATTTCAGAAGTTTAGTTTTGCTGCGCTGCAAAACATAATGAGCTCAGGATTTATCAGGAGGACGACTGCTTTACTCCAAACAGTTGTACTGTATGTAACAGCTGATCTGTTGGATGTGTAGAAGAACACAGAACATTGATTAACATTAGACCAACCCCCCCTGGAGATTTAAATAATCAATGAAGTTATGCTCAAATGCGCACGGTTCTCTCTCTCTCTGTCTCGATGCAGCATATTTATTTATATCCTAAATATTTATCCTGTTATCAAACAAGTTGAACACAGCTTTGGACGAATAACGAACGAATTTGGTCTTTGAAAACAGAAATGATGTCCGTGTTTATTTGCATGTAGAGCGGGGAAGTGAGATCCGATCACATGTGGTCACTGAGGACGCATGTTAATACCAGGTGTGAACGGGGCCTCCATCAGACTGCTGCTATCCACCTATGTAGTATAATCTCATCACACCTAAACAGAACAGGTTGTAGTCTAACATAGAGGACGTGCTGAGCAATATAAAGTATGTTTTACCAACTACTATCATTAACGTTTATTGTGTCAGACCAGATAATCAGACTTTGATGTAGCTCCAGCACAGTTTCTCTTCACGGATGTGTCTGTTCCCTGCTGGTGGAGAGACGCATCATTCAGGAAACTCAGACATCAGTAAACTCCTGCATCGTTTCCCCTCACTGTGGTTTCTGTGGTTGCCATGGTCACATGATGAGCACCACAGCATCAAACTGAAAAACCGACCTCTGCTGTCGTGTTTACATTGAAAACAACGCAGGTGGTAACGGCGACCGCTCGCCATCTGAAAGCTGTTTGAAAACGTTGCTTACAGATGAATCTAACGGTAATATTCACAGCTTTTATGATTCAAGTTTATGTTTTCAGTTCTGCTTGTTAGTTATCTAAACACACTGAGACACAATATAAGTGGTTTTCTCGCCAATATTGTGCTTATAAATCATGTAGAAAGTAAAAGACTTGCTGATGTGCTTCTTGTATGATATTTGGAGCTGCTATGTGAGATGTGTGCAGGTAGATTTGTGTCATGTGACTCACCTGGGGGGATGTATCCATGTGTGGGCGGGGTGCTGATGTAAGGAGCTCTGGGGATGACGGGGACTCGTGGAGGTCTGGCAGCGAGAGCCGGGAGCGTCAGCACCGAGGCCACGGGTCGCTTCGGCTGCACAAAAACACACAGAAGTACACAAATACACGGAGGGATGTTCAGAGTCTGTGGGGAAATCTGAAAGTCGTCCATATCATAGAAATACACATCACCGCACTACAGCGTGTCAGTCAGTTGTATCCTGGCTCTTTACTCACCGGAGGATTGGGTCGTTTCTTCTTGTTGGTCGTGGATTTGGAGCCGGAGAACAAGCTGTTCAGGGCGGCCAGTGCAGCGCTGGCTTTAGCTACTTTCTTATTGGGACCAGTCCCCCGAAAAACCTGCTTGTCCACCTCCACCTGTTACACAGCACAAAACACAGGACTGAGTACTTCAATAGGTATATAAGTTGTATATGTATTTGTCTTCCTTTTTTTTTTTTTTTTAGCAGGATTAATGTCAGAATCAGATTACACAGTATTATCGGGTGATCATGAAGTCATCAAACTCCAGCTGTGACTTGGCCGAGAGACATGGCAGACTACCAATCACAGCTCAACTTGGATCAATGAGGTGTCAATAAACTTCACTGTTCCACCTGACAGCACTGACATCATCATTCCTCCTTCACTCTGCTATGTGTACAGTTGTGTGTGGCGCTGTGCTGCTGTTGGTTAACATAACTTCATAGAAACCGTCAAACACGGCAAAGGAAACGTGACACTCTGCTCTTTTTATTTGGACCTCAGGAGACGTCACAGATGCAGCATCTTCCACTCAGACACACTGATACTCAGTTCTGTTCCTTTCACCCAACATCTGTCAGGTTGGACCGTTATCGGGCTTTTTCAAAAATCTGTTTGTCTCTATTCTTAATAAATATTTATAGTTATGTTGACGATTCTGAATCAAATACACCAATAATTAGAACTGAATTGTGAGATTCCTAAAGATTAAAGCCCCTGACTGACATTGTGAAGTAAGATGGTGGAATAAAACGTTTAGTGAATCATCAAAGTTACTGACAGGTTTGATAATAAATGACTTTCACCATTAAGTAAAAAAAATCTATCATTTCCTGATTAAAGCTTCTCAAAGATTTACTTGCTTCTCTTTTTCACTATAAAGTTTTTCTGCCTTTTTGTTGACAAAATCAGTCATTTTAAAAGAACTTGTAATAAACGTTTGTCAGTAGCAGCCACATCTTACACTCTGTAAACTAGGGGTGTGCCCGAATACAAATACATTATTCGGCAAAGCACAAATAGTGGGTTTTAAACGAATATTTGTTTCATACAAATATTCTAAAAATTATTTGTTGGGGGTGTTCCCCAGAGATAAAGCTGAGCTACTGACACATGCAAAGTGCTCCCAACAGACTCTCCATAACCTGTTGTTCCCCTTCTCCTTTCCACAAAGTTAGGTTGTAAAAACTAAGCAATAAACGAAAAGTACAAAGCAAGAATCGCCTTTGAAGTTCCTTCTACTCGTTACACGCTGTGCTGTCTCTGTGTTATGGGTGTATAAACCAGGTAGAGGTCTGTCTGCAATGAGGTGATGAGTAAAGTTTTATCTCAGTAATCAGTCGTCTATGATCTGGGAGACTCCAGTTTGAGACCCAGTGTGGGGACCTCCTTCGTAAAGGTAGTTTATTCATGAACACTGATTGTAACACTTACAGATACAAATAATTTTGCTGCCTCAACAAACACAAATACTGGACTCTCTGTACATCCCTGCTGTCTACACAGGAGGCATTTTCAGTCGTCTGTATCTCACAGACAGATTTGTTATTTAAATCAATTCCAAATTTTTATTGTAATCTGATCAGCCTGCTCTTCAACTCTTTTTCAAGTCTATTTTTTCTGTTTTTTTGCTGTAACTGCAGTGACTTTGTACTGAGCTCTGATCGCTGCCCAAATGCAGGTGAACACACGGCGGGACTGTGATTAAAGCCTCCATGTTGGACTGAAGCCGCTGTTTTCACTTCACAGCTTGTGAAGAGACGACGTTACTGCACCTCCCAGATGTTCAAGAAAAAGGCTTCTTACTCTTTCTATAAACACACAGATATTATTTAAACAAACTAGAAACCCTCCACATGCAATGTGTTGACATTTATCATCATGATTATTACAGGAAAATAATCCTCAAAGAAAACATTGATCTTAGTTCATTATGCTGCTGTGACATTTCCTGTGAAACAACACAGAAAACAAACTGCTTCTGTCTGATTTCATGGGATGAAATTGGTTTCATGTTCAGCTTTATTTCCTGGTGTTTTTGAGAAGTGTGAAGATGTTTTGATATGGAGGAAGCGTCCGACATCAAACATCTTCCCTTTCTCATCAATTCCTAATAAAAGCCTCTGAAAGGAAGACAGGAAATCTATAAAATGGAGTAGCGTGTACGAGTGTGTGTGTGTGTGTGCTTTGGTAACCTCTATGATGAAGCGTTTGTCGTAGCTGCTGCCGCTCTCTGATATCAGCTCGTATTTGAGGCCGCGGCGTTTCTCATTCAGCTCCATCACTGGGTTTTTACCTCCCGCCGTCAGGATGGGACCCGGAGCTCTGGACTACAGACAGAGAGAGAGAGAGAGAGAGGAGAGAAAATACATTTATCACATATTCCTTCCATGTTTCCCCCAAAGTAGGACAAGCCTGTAACATCATTTATTCCTCCTGCATGTTGGAGGTCAGGAAACAGAGAGACAATCTGACAGAATAGGACCTTCCATCCCATCATGCAGAATGAGAACAGACTGCATCGATGCTGGCAGTAAACTTATTATCAATATTACAATATGTACTGCAGATATCTTCACACTTTCCACACTAGTATAAACATCCATGCTGCTGGATGTCTGACCGTCCTTATCGACATATATGCTTGTATCTGAAATTTCAATAAAATGTTAATCACAAAAAGAAAACTATGTGACAGAACGTGAATCACTGATTGATACTTGAACTGTTAGTTTGTCTGCAGCCACCAGTCAGACGCTGGTAAAATATAAACATTTATTAGCTGTTTGGCACCTTGTTTGTCTGTATTAAAGCTGCTGATAACCAGCATGTGATATACAGAACATCCAGGTGACATAAGCAAGCAATTATATAGAATTCAATAACAATAAATGTACAATAAAGGCACATAAATATCATTTTAATGACTATCAGGGCTCTTTATAACTACAGGTCTGCATTGATACTGAAGCTCAATCAATACAAACAATCAAGAGTTTATTTTAGAGAGATATCAAACATTTTGATGAGGATCCCTTATATTTTATTTAAGACGTACTGAGCAGAACATTTTACAGTGTAAAAGTCGACTGTATCTCTTGTTACTTGCAGGTCAACATGTAGAAATACTGATATCTGCTGACAACAGCTGATAATATTGATCTAATTTATAGTCTCTGATTGGCTGAAAGATCAATTTATAAACATATTAAAATATCAAAGTTTCACCATCAGAACAAAGAAGAACAAAGTGACCCCAGTTTCATCACACTGGTTCCCAGTCTGTAAAACTGATTTTAAAATACTTTTAAAAAGGTTCCCAACATGGGGTTCTGGGCCCCAAAAAGGGGTCTTGAGATTAATCTAAAAAGTCATCAGATCTCAAAACAATTCTGATACACAAAATTGTATTTTGGGTTTCATAGTGTTTCTCTTATTGTGTATTTATCCTATTTTTTATCTATTTTTAATATGTTTTATTTGTAGAATTATGTTGTATTTTGTATTATTTTTTAACCAGTTTATAAACTTATTTTTCTGTAAAGTTCTACACGCAAAAGGAGATATTATTATATTTATATAAAATATATAATAATATAGTATTATTATTAACTTCTTCAACCAAATATACTGACATGAGCAGGATTACGTTGGTCAGTGGACATTATTGTTTTCAGTTTATCTCATACTTACTTTATTTATTTATTTATCACTGATAAGACACATAAATCAATCAGTATGTTGGATCATCAGCGTTCGCTGTGCAGGTTGATGTTAAATATTAAAAGAAACAAAGAAGACGAACAAAAAGCAGAAAAAACAACATCAGAGTGAATGTAAGAGGAGATCATGTTCTTCTTCTTGTTCCTTCAGTTGGATGTTTGTTCTTCTTCTCTGTTTCTCTGAGTTCACCTTAAATCTCAGTTTAACATGTGTTTACCTAAGAGCAGGATTTGTGACATCACAACCAGTTTGGAGCCAGTCGTGGTCCAGTATGTAACTTATACAAGTGTGATGTGGAAACGTGAAGCCTCCAGTGAACAAACACTGAGAATGAACTTTACAGTGAAGGAGGAGACATCTGGTGTCCAGCAGGAGAATTTGTGAAATAAAATAAAAAAATCTCAATGAGGTAGAAGGAGAAGATGTATTTAAGGATTCCTGCTGAATATTATAATATTATATTTTACATTAACTTGCTTTACTGGATAATTTTGAATTGACCTCACTGACGAGTTACTGAAGTCTTTATCACATCGCAGGTTGGAAACACTGACGTTTCACAAAAGGCTGCTGTCCGTCTGTGCATCAGTCTAGACCTCATGTGTACTTGTTATGAATCCAACTGTTTTTCTGTGTGTGTGTGTGTGTGTGTGTGTGTGTGTGTGTGTGTGTGTGTGTGTTCCCCACCTCCTGTGTGTCTGTGGAGGAGGTGATGGAGGTGGAGCTGGAGCTGGTGGACATCCTGTCGTTCTTGCCTTCGCCATCTGACTTCTCGTCAGCGCTCAGCGAGTCCACGTCTCCGTCGCTGCCGAGCACGTAGCCCAGAGCCTGCAGCGCCTGAGGAGGAAACACACAACACACACACACACAACACACACACACACACACACACACACACACACACACACACACACACACACACACAGAACCCATTTAATTAACATTTCAATAAGCTCTAAAGGTTTCAAACAATCTAGATTCGACTCTACGTCTAATATTGAAAGTAACAAACGTTCTCTCATCTAAAGTTCCCTGATGGTCCCTGAACGCCTCACAGGAAGTGAATCACATCTATGACTCTTGAGGAGGACTGTCAACCCGACCGACTGCTGCTGAAAGTGGCCAACAACACCAACAACACCACAGACTGGGCTGAACTGGGCAGCTCCTAAGTGTGAACGTGTCGATGAATGAATAAACGTGTGTGAAGTTGGATAAAAACTGTCACAAAAAGAACATTTATTGTTCTCTGATCGACGTGAGAAGAGTTGAATGATGTCATTTGTCTTCTTTTGTCTGCTTCAGTGTTCAGATCTGACTCTGTGAGAACAGACAGTGAAGAAACAGGACGACTGCTGACGTGGGTGTTTTTAACTCTTTGAACCCTCAGCTGTTCAGTTTTTTTTTTCCTCCTTTCATTTACAGGCTCATGACACAGTCGGTACATGTTGTAGTGAAGCCTGCCGTATATTTATATTGTCAGTAATGACCTGTCGGAGGAGCTCAGCGTCGCCATTCATCTTCTTATTTGACATTTTTATCTTATGTCTGTTTTATGATTGTTTTTTATTCCTGCTTTATATTTTTGTTTGTTTTTGTTTAAAGCATTTTATAGTGACATACAAATAAACTTTACTATTATTATTATTATTATTATTATTAATATTATTATCATTATTATTATTATTATTATTAATGCCATTAATAAGCACTCTATGTCCTAAATGAAAGAGAAGAAAACAGACAATTTGAAATCATATTTTTGCCTGTATATCTGAAGGGTTTTAACACAGATAATATGTATATAAGTACTGTATATGTACTGTACAAAAGTTTTAGTTTAGATGTTTAGATTCTTCTCAATAATGCAGCGACATCAGGGAGGCGTCTGATCATCTGCAGCACAACAACGAGCCCAAACATGCATCCAGAGTCATAAAGAACTATCTTCATCAACAAGAAGATCAAGGAGACCTGCAGCAGATGGTCTCTGATCTCAACATCACGGAGTCAGTCTGGGATTAACATGAAGAGACAGAAACAGCAGAAGAAGAAACTGCGGCGACTTCTCCAAGATGCAGGAACAACCGACCTGCCGAGAACCTGAAACACTGAGAACTGCTGCTGGTTTAAAGGCAAAGCTGCTCACAGCAACATATTGATTTACTTTAACTTTCTGCTGTTTATTGAACTGTGTATCATGTTTATAGATAAAAACTATTCATGGTGTTATTTTTTAAATCATCCTCACTTTATTTTTAGTGTTTAAAACCTTTGTACAGTACATTAAATGCATATGAACCTCAGTGATGTAAAAACATGTGTTGACAGGAAACAGATCAGCTGATTTTCATGTATTTTATCCAAGCGGCAACCTCCGGGGCTGTAAAATGAAGCCAAAAACTGCAGTTCCTTGAATGACCACTTGAGGCTCCAAAAGCGAGTCAATCCCCATAGACCCCCATGTTAAAATGTCCAACTTTACAGCAGAAATAAACATGTTTACAGCCTGGTACAAAAAACGGTTTTGGTCTCTGTAGCTAATTTCCTCTTTCATGACAACTGTACGGAGGGTGAATGTTTTTATAACTCACCCGTTTAAGTTTTATTAAGCTGTAAAGTTCTGCATAATGAAGGACATGGCTGCTTTGAGTGACAGGTCCGCCAGCCGCTAGGTGGCTTGTTTCAGCCATCCGGCCCGCCTCATTGCCCATTTTTGATTGGCTGGGAGTTAGGCAATGTCACGCACTGCCAAGATGGCGACGGCCGGAGCGGCTCGCTTTGAGCTTGAAAACCGCTCCTCAGAAACCGACGGGTGACGTCACGGTAACTACGTCCATATTTTTATACAGTCTATGGTTTTATCACTGTTATTGTTTTTTTTAAATAATACAAAAGTAGCTGTTTCCATATAACAGTAATACTAAGCCACTTGTGATTATTTTTTATTATCGATTGATCTGCTGATTATTTTCTTGATTAATCGATTAGTTGTTTTGTCAATAAAATGTCAGAACATGGTGAAAAATGTTGATCACATGTTTCCCAAAGATCAAGGTGATGTTCTCCAACAGTCCACAACCCAAAGATATTCAGTTTACTGTCATAGACAACTAAAGAAACCAGAAAATATTCACTTTGAGAAGCTGGAATCAGAGAATTTGGACTTCTATGTGGTGTGTTCACACTGGAAAAGGTGACTGTTTACCTTGAGGGCTACTTGCAGCTTGGCGGTTCTCTTGGAGTTCCCGGTGGCCTGGTAGGTGGTTCCCTGGATGTCTACAGACATGGTGAAGACCGGAGCGTGGACCGGGCCGGACTGGGACAGCAGGCGGTACTGGAGCCCCGGCTGGATCTGGTTCAGACGCATCAGGGCGTTCATGGGGTGATTGGGATCCGTCATCCTCCAGTCCAAGACTAAAAAGGAGGGAGGAGGGACATACTGGTTTCTGTTGTGGTCACTGTTTATCGTATTTCATGTAGGCGAGATCATCAGAATTCAATAAGTTAGAAGTTTAATTTTCTCTCATCGACACATTAATCAACAACAACAACAAAAATCTGATATGTTTACCCACCAGCCTACATACAACTAAACTAAACACATGCACACAGTTCTGCAAGTATAAATATAACACAAATTCATACAAACTTCACCCAAACAAAACCAAATCTACGTTTATGCATCAGTTCATGTCAGTAGAAACATTATATGTCTGATTTAGTTCCTGGATAAACAGATCATCACAGATCCCCTCATCTTCATCTTCATCCTACAGTTATCACCAACATGTTTTTCTTTCTTTAAATAAATAATCAAAGTTCTCAGTTTTGTCTCGTTTGTTTGCGTTTAGTTCTGACATCGTCTCTGAACTCTTCCGCCTACACGTTTGTTTTCTGTAGATAATTTTCCTCGAGTCCACATTTCTGTAATAAATCCAACATTTCAGATGTTCATACACCTCCGACGGATACAATCCCAGTAAGATATTTTACTGGTAAACCTACTGGTAGCTCACCACGCTGTGAGAAAGAGCTGCACAGACGTCTTTCCTCTGGACAGATTAAGGTTAAAGGAACAACTGTTTTGGACACACACATAAAGAAATAAATCACTGAATACTTTGTGCTCACATAAACTCTGCAGCATCACAGTGTGAACGCAATAAAGACACAATCTGAGATGAATTTCAGTCAGGTCACATACGCTCACTTGCCAGTTTATTAGATACACCCACATAAAAATAAGGCAGTATAATAACTTCATGAAGGTTAAAATGTTTTTTTATTTCATCTTTTTTAGAGAGATGTTGATTTATTTCATGGAGGCTGTAGTTTGTGGTGCTGTTGAAGTAAACTGGGGCTTTTATGGAGAGGTTCTCCTACAATATTTTAGATATAAATTTGCCAAAATATTAGTATTTTATTCCCTTAACCCTCCTGTTGTCCTCGAGTCAAATTTGACCCGTTTTTATATCAGAAATATGGATTTCTTTCATCTAATTGCCTGAAAATCACATGGATGGTTCCATACCACACACTTTGCGAGTAAAAGTAATGATATTCATTCAATTCTGGATGTTTTATTTAAATTTATAGCATCTGTGGACTTTTGTCCTCTCGGGTCAAAACTGACCCGGGAGGATAAAAGCTGCACGGTCGACGGGAAGACAACAAGAGGGTTAAAAAGTTTGATTGTTTGATTAAAACTTACTAGTTTGGCTCAAACTGCAGGTTGATTTTACACACTTTATAAATGTATGATTGTTTTATGACCTCTCAACAAATTAACGTAATATTTCAGTCACATACCACTCGCTGTTTAATTTAAACTCATGAACTTGGACGATTTGAAGGACAGCAACGTTCAAGAGCGGTCTAAAGTCAGTGTCGACCAAAAGAGCACAAGCTGTTCACAGTGATCACACGGTCTTCTGTAAAGTAGAAATTCATAAAAACAACAACTAATGTTTCTGCTATTTAAGATTTTTCAAGACCTGCAGAGAAACCTGTGAAGTCATCACTTCAAACCTAAAACAAACAGCCTGAGCTCTGGTACACATGTACTCCGTCGACGGTTAGTTTCCATCACAGTAATGAGTATTAAGACAGATTGCTCACTTCACACATGATTACAGAACCAGGAAGTCTCAGAGGCCGTTTCATTTGCTCTCGCTGTTAATAGGCAGTTGATGGGATTGAGATCCGGCTTCCTCTGGTGTTACACTGACGACACACTCAAGAGTCGAAGCCACTTCACACCTCCAGACTGAGCGGAGATGAGGAGGACTCGCTCTGCTTCCCTTGAGCTTCTGAGCAGTAATATCTCACAGATGAATTGAAATGAAACCGTGACATTTGGCGACTTCTATTATGACAAAACTGCCGACTGTCTCCATAATAAATGCTTTTTTTTTTTCCCCGTTTGCATTAAGTCCAACTTTGTCGACTGTGCTTTCAAGCTACAAAGGATTCGCTTCACTTTAGAAAAACAAACAGGAGAAATGAATTAAAACGAGCCCTGATAGCTGCTGACAGCCCTCGCCTTCCTTTTCCTTTAACTAAACTGGATAAACCAGATTTTTGCTTCCAGAGACTTATTTAAGCTTCAAAGGTCAAATGTTGTATAAGCCTTCTGTTGCTGCTGTGAGGTTAAAGGTTAATGGATATCAGACGCTACTGCTAATCCTTTGTATGTTTTATTTAACATAATTATTTAGTAGAAAGGGGGTTGTCCATGCATCTTCCGAGCAGTACGCGGCTGAATCAGGAGCTTCTCGGGTCAGGGACAGCAAAGTTCAAATGAGAAAAGAGCACGCTGATTGATTTGCAGCCTTTAATAGTGCAAATTGCTCTGCAGCCTCATTAAAGTTCAAGGGAACAGAGAAAATAGAAAAGATTTCCCGCTCATCTAGAGGTGGTGAAATAGTTAAGTCATATTGGATTCATGCTCCCAACACAGTTGAACCCTTTGGCCTCAATGAACAGCTGAGTCGTTGTGCTTTTTTCTGTCTTGTTTTTGATGTATAGCTCTTCACCTTTGTATTTATTATCCAATAGGGTTGAATTCTTGTTCCACCTTCAACCCAATGACAAACCAACACATATCCTTGGTTGACTACATACTTTATGTGTTTGTCCTCTTTGACTCTGACGTTGGTCTGTTTTCTCTCCTTTGTACAGCAGACAGAACAGAAATGTTTTCTTATAATTTCCTAGATATGTGACTGTTAATTCACAGGAACAAACTATGTAATTTGGTACCAATTAATAGAAAAAATGGAGGTCGTGTTCCATTGGTGCACTTCCAATTAATTAATTTCATTCATTGCCGCCATAATCTAGTCAGTCAGTGTCTGCAGGCAGTTGAACATCTACTGTATGAAAAATTATTCTTCCAACAATTAATGAATAGTGAATTAATGTTTGTGTGAGTTTAAATGGAGCACTTCTTTCAAGGATATTTCTCTGGAAATCAACAACCGCTTAGGAGAATTTATAGGAAATTATGAAAAAAGGGGACCTGTCAAATAAAAATGTATTTTTATTTAATTTTGTGTTATTTTATAAACCCCCAGAGAGAGAGAAACCTGTCCATGAGGGGTTAACTGTCCTTGTACACTCACTGGTTTTGTGATTTCATTACATTTAAACTCTACTATCAGTTTCAGAAGTTTGTCTCTATTTCATTGTAATTTGTACCAAATCTTTGGAAATGATTTGGAAAGTAATAATAAAGCGTTACCACACTGTGGAGGAACACGAGGTCACTGTCAAAACTGAACATACTGTACAGCAGAAATGTTTCATCTCCTTCTCTTTCAATACTTTCTGTTACACTGATGTGGGGAAAAAAAAACCCACAAACACAAAGAATTGTATTATTCTGCTTATTCTCCTTGAGCTGAAGGTTTATGTGTTCAGCTTTAATAGGTTTGCTGAACTCGAGGCCTTTGAAACATGCAAACAGGAGAATCTCTTAAATAAAGTTAAGAGATGGACAACAAGCTTCCAACAGTACGACTATGTTCCTCTGTGAATCATGTAGAGAGTATTTTGAAGATTTCAAAGAGGGAAGGGTTTACAATTATTCAAACCTGTCTTAAAACAACTGTCAGGAGCTCAAATGAACATTGAAACATGTTTTTCTTGTTGTAATCATTCCTCCTGTTCATACTGACCATTAGAAGACAATAATGCTTCATAATGCACTTACAATGTAAGAGAGGTAACCAAGAACTAAATGGTCACGCTGGCTGAGATCCAGAGATCCTGTGAGGAGATGTGAGAAACTTCCAGAAGGACAAACATCACTGCAACGCTCCACTGATCTGGGTTTTATGGCCAGACGGAGGCCTCTCCTAGCACCTAAAGGACTCTCAGACTGTGAGAAACAAGATTCTCTGGTCTGATGAAATCAAGCGTCTATTCTAAGCGTCATGTCTGCTCATCACCTGCCCAGTATCATCCCAGCAGTGGAGCCTGGTGGTGGCAGCATCAGCGTCAGGGACTGGGAGACTGGTCGGGGTTGAGGGAAAGCTGAACGGAGCGAAGTACAGAGATATCCTCAATGAAAACCTGGTTCAGAGAGCTCAGGACCTCAGACTGGGCCAAAGGTTCACCTTGACCCTAAACACACAGCTTAGGGTCAACTCTGTGAATGTCCTTGAGCGACCGAGCCAGTTCTGCAGTTCCTTGAATGGCCACTTGAGGCTCCAAAAGTGAGTCAATCCCCATAGACCCCCATGTTAAAATGCCCAACTTTACAGCAGAAATAAACATGTTTACAGCCTGGTACAAACAACGGTTTTGGTCTCTGTAGCTAATTTCCTCTTTCATGACAACTGTACGGGGGGTGAATTATTTTATAACTCACCCGTTTAAGTTTTATTAAGCTGTAAAGTTATGCATAATGAAGGACATGGCTGCTTTGAGTGACAGGTCCACCAGCCGCTAGGTGGCTTGTTTCAGCCATTCGGCCCCGCCTCTTTGCCCATTTTTGATTGGCTGGGAGTTAGGCAGCGTCACGTACTGCCAAGATGGCGACGGCTGGAGCGGCTCACTTTGAGCTTCAAAACAGCTCTTCAGAAACCGACGGGTGACGTCACGGTAACTACGTCCATATTTTTATACAGACTATGCTTGAACCCAATCGAACACCTCTGGAGAGACCTGAAAACGGCCGTCCATCGACAGTCCCCATCCAACCTGACTGAGGCAGGAAATCTCCAAAACGCAGATGTGCAAAGCTTGTCGCGTCGTGCCCGAGAAGACTCGAGGCTGCAACAGGTGCTTCAACTAAGTACTTATGTCAAAGTGATATTTCAGCTTTTACTTTTTAATGAATTTGCAAAAAAATCTAAAATCCTGTTTTGGCTTTATCATTATGGGGTATTGAGTGTAGATTGATGAGGGAAAAAAATGAATTTAAATGATTTTAGCTTAAGGCTTCAACAAAACTGAAGGTGTCTGACAACTTTCTGAATGCTCCGTACCTAAATAATGCTGTGATAATTACCTTAATATTGATTCTGTTCATATTACCACCCACAGATATCACCGATTACATAACCGATGTCACTGAAGGAATACTTTACTTCCTGCTTGTCAAGTGTACAGCAGCTCCTTCACACACTCGTCTTTTGACCCGCGGTGACAGCGTGTAATGACTGCGAGGCTCTGACAGCCACTTCAAGTGCAGTTCAGTATGAATATGGATGGAGAACCTATGAGATGAGATATGAATGTGAAGATGCTGATGGACAGGTGCAGGGAGGAAGAAAGGGGGAGTTGTTAATGCACTCTGTTTGTGTGTGTGTGTGTGTGTGTGTGTGTGTGTGTGTGTGTGTGTGTGTGGTGAGAGGTGGTGAGATAATTGCGTGGCAGCAGCCTGCAGTATTAATCCCTCTCTATCTCTGCCTCCCGTCACCTCCTTTGAACTGGAAGCAGATGAGAGTTGCCGGGGACGATCGTCCCAGTGAGGGCAGATTTAATTACTGTGACACCGACAGACAGGACGGAGAGAGAGAGAGAGAGAGAGAGAGAGAGAGAGAGAGAGAGAGAGAGAGAGAGAGGAGTAAAGGCTAGTTTATGGTCAATCAGAGCTGCTTCATATGTCGGAAATTAAGTGTTTACAGCTGTTCCTAATGGCTACACTGGAAGGCAGACAGAAAAGCCAGCGGTCGTAGAGAGGGGGGAGATGTGATATCATTTAAACTGTGCATATTTTTAGACAACTGCTGTGTCTCAAATCACATACTTCTGTACTTACACTTAACATTTTGAGTGCATAAGTGCACATAAATGCAGTGCACTGTGAGAACCCAGATGGTGCACTCAAACGGTCAAAAAGTTGAGTGTGGAACTATGGACACTTCTCGCCCTCAATGGTCGCCATTTTGGCTACGTAGCGGAAGGGGAGGGACCACTTTTCAAACTGGAAATGGCAGCTGGGTACGTTGCAACTACGGTGAACATCGCCACATTATACAAATGTAAGTTATACATGTGTTTTTTAGCACTAAGCACCACTATACTGTTGTCGGATATAAGCCATCAGTATGTTTTTTGGGTTAATGTAGCAGTCTGTAATGATTTGGTAAGGCGAACGATAACGCAAATGCTAACGCTAGCTAATGCTAATTAGCGATCGTCATTTCCGGTAAGTGCACAACGGCTGTGTTTGATTTGAGACGACACTACGCTGTAGAAATTCACTCACTACGCCAGTAAGTACATAGTGTACTACATGAAAGTGTCCTAACAGAAGTGATTTGAGACGCAGCTAACGTCTTTCCCAGAAGATATTCATAGTGTTGCACGCAGCTGTTCACGTTACAGGATATGTTTGTGTTTTTTCAAGTTAAAGGATAAGTCTGGCAATTTTCTATATTTTTCTTATTGTCGACAAATTTCAGAGCCAAACCAACAATGAACTGATCTACTAACGAGTATTGTGTGTGTATCCAAAGCCTGATATATCTTATTCCTCCGTTATCATCTAAAAACTGTTAAAAACACGTCAGTGAGTCACATCGCTGCACTGGGTGACATGTTCCTTCATTATGAAGAGTTTGGTCGCTTTAGTTTGTTTGTGTTTGTTTAGAAACGGCTCCAAAGACTAATAACGGCGGTTTTCAGTCTCAGGAGAGTAGTTCTGTGTGAGGCAGACACCACTGAGCATGTGCAGGAATACGGTTCTGTTTACAGCTTCACTAGCTCCTTGTAAAACACTTTAGCAAACACTGTGTTTATGTCCATTCTGACTGCGTTAGCCACAACTCGCTCCTTTTGGGCATTTGCTCATCGCTCATCTCTTTCAGAACACCACACAAATACAGACTGAAATATATTTCATGTCTTATTAGACACAGAGGCAGAGCGAGTCGAGGAGGTCTGGAGTTCAAAAACAACAGCTGAAAACACAAGACTGCAAAAATACTCAAATCTGCAAAGAATAAAATCCACTTTGAAGTTTCCTCTGAGTCTCGAGTGGTAAA
Organism: Thunnus maccoyii; assembly: GCF_910596095.1. Lineage (NCBI taxonomy): Eukaryota > Metazoa > Chordata > Actinopteri > Scombriformes > Scombridae > Thunnus > Thunnus maccoyii. The sequence continues at coordinate 3,782,003 of NC_056541.1, read as the reverse complement.
AGCCGGATAACGGAAACAAAAAGAGGGAATTTTGTACTAAACAGACTGAAACTGCCGAAGCTTCATTTTAGCTTAACTTTAAATCGAGGGCCGCGGATTTTATCCCCTATTTCTTACAGTGTAGTCGCGTTCAGAGAGAACAGCTTAAGGGTCGTACGGAGAGCAGGAAGTGTTTAACGTACATCCCGGCATGTCAGATAAAACATTCATACGTGTATTTTGCCGACCAGGAAGTAGATATCAAAATCCAATCCTAGTTGTCCACTGCACAAAATATTAAAAAGGACAGACTGTGCTGAATCTTTATTATTAAAGAGGAGTGTAATGCAACAGAAAAAAACATTCAAATATAACCTCCCAACTGGAGCAGCCTCACTACTTTTACCTCACACTCGTTCTGTATTTCACACACAGAGAGAGAGAGAGAGAGAGAGAGAGAGAGAGAGAGAGAGAGAGAGAGAGAGAGAGAGAGAGAGAGAGAGAGAGAGAGAGAGAGAGAGAGAGAGCCGGGATAACAAAGCCTCCTCCAGCGCGGCTGATCTGTAGCATCGGATAAGATTTATCAAGTTTTGATCAGACTCCTCTGTTCTGTTGTGAGACATCAGTGAAAGAAAAAAAAAAAAAAAAAAGATGAAAATGATCTGTTTCTGTTTCTTCTAAAGTTTTGATGATCTCTTCAATCTCTTCAATCCTCATACAGCAGGACTCTAAAAGTGGAAGATGGATACTGAGAGAATAAATAAACAAAAGTTCACTGCTCTCTCGGCGTCTGTATATATATATATGAGATGTATTATCATCATCGTTTGGGTCTGAACTCCTGCAACCGGCAGACAAAACATCTCTACAGAGCAGCAACTTGTGAGATAATCAGCTGAAGATGAATGAACGCTGAGGGCACTCAGAGACCAGCAGAGACTTGCTGATTTGAAGAGGAGGGAGGGGGGGGGGGGGAGGAAGATGCCTACGTGTCCTGGAGAGAAGTGAAATTTAAAGGGAAACTTCTCATCTGAGTACGATCAATGTTTCAGCATCAATACATGTATTTCGGAGGACAAAGGAAGCCAGTATTCAGCTTTACTTCCTCCTATGTGATCACTTTTTCTCCTCCAATAGGAATCTTTCATCACTGGGCAAAAATATAAATGTTACCCGACGACGTTACGACCTGGAGAAACCTTCTCTGTTGTGTCCTGATGACGCTGGACGGTGAGCGGACAGTTTGACGTTCACAGTTACTGACTGGTGAATCTCGCTGACATTAAGACGCTGACTCGCAGACCTTTTTCTAACCCGAACGCAGGAGCAGAAAGATTCCAGATATCCTCCTTTTATGTTTCTTTCAGCTCCGGCGGCTTTGTTTTTTCCCACCTTCTTTTCAGTCTGTTTAGAAAATCTGATAACTTTTACACAATTTTCTGCTTCAAGGATACATTTCACTTAAAAAATCTGGCACCTCAACGGCTCCTTTTTTTAACCTGTTCCTGTTGCATTTGATACAGGCCGAGCCGGTGACACAATTCAATGCGCTAAATTGGATTCCTGATACGATCCTGCGGAGGATTCAGACGTGACGGCTGAATTTCAAACACTGGCCGACAAAGGATCACATCCAGGCGGGGGTCAGGGTATCTCCTCTCCTTTGATACAAAGATTGAAAACAGTCTGACAGCAGGTTTCCTTTTGTAGAAAAAAAAAAAACCTGACAGGCCGTTTTTTTTTTTTTTTGATCCTTCAGAGCTTCTGGATTTCTAAGAAAAGCTTCACTTCTTTCAGATTCGCTTTTCCACCTTTTACACAAATCCTGTCAGGAACCGCTGTGTTTACACCGGCGAGCATCAGAACTCTTTATCATTAACTACGAATGAGCAACAAAGTCCTCAATCAATATCCACTTATCTGCTGTTGTGAGAGAAACACTGGCTCCGTCTTCTCATGGCAGACCGACACAAGTTTCTAATATTTTGCTCCTTATATTTGATATTAATGCGTCTCTGTGATAAAATGTCACCAGAAGTTAATGTTTTTACTCTCATCATGACGGACGGACGTCTTAAAGAGCTTTTACAGGAACACAAAAGATGTGTTCAGACTGAACATGAAGCTAAATTCTCACCTTGTATTATTTAAATCAGACCAGTGGTTTGTTGTTTCAGTCCATGTTCATTCACTGGGTGTCAACGTAGCTTAAAGGTTAACATCTGCACAATGAACCACTACTACTATTATCTGTAATAAAGACTAAAAATACACAAAAAATACTACACGTCCATGTTTATTTGCCTCCAACAGCCAAAACACACAGTACACACTGTGCTATTAGCTGTCAGCTAGCTAGCTGACTGTGTGTGCTCGTGTTCTGACAGCTCAGACTCAACTTTTCTTCAGATTTCTCTCTTTTTTTCTCGTTTCTAGATGTTCGTAGAGGTAAAGTCATAAAGCCTCGAGTTAAGTGTAAATTTGTTGTAACAGTAGAAGCGTTTTAAACTCATGAGGTCTTCGTCTCGGTTCGCACCGTCCAGGATGAATTCCACTCGTGTCTTTGCTCTGACATTACATGCAGGTACGCAGCCGCTCAAGTTCACTTCACATTTGATGCAGTTTAGTTTAGTTTAGCAGCCGAGCTAAAACACACTGCATGATGCAACTGATGTCTTGAATTTTGCAGCTTTTGAATTTCTTTTCTCGTGTTTGTGGTGAGTTTGTAAGAAATCTTCCATTCAAACCATCCAGAAACACTGAGTGCACTGGTCCTTTATATTATGCAACTACAACAGAAGCTTCCATATCGGCTCCAACATGGATACGAGAATCATGCAGATACACTAGTAACTCTGACCTCATATAACGTTAGAGCTGAGACGGATATCAGCCCCTCAGATGCAGAGTGGATTCAGACAGGACTCATGATGGGCTGTAAACTGATCGTATGTGAATGGAAAGGCTCAGTCAGCATCTGTCAACCGCTGGTCCAGTCAGACTGGTCACTTGGCAGCTTTGGAGAAACTGACGTTCAGACTTATGAATAAAGGAGACGTTTATATGTTGAAATGGAATAAATGGAAAACCCACATCGAGGGCTCGGACGGAGGATCAACTCATGCGTAACGCTTATCCCCAACCTTACTGTTTACCACTGTCAGAACACTTATTTATCATTAGTGTTATTTTATTTATTTTATGTTTCTCGCTGTTTTTTGTCTTTTTCGTTGCTGCTGTTTTGTTTTTGTTCTGTGTCTTTTCTCTTTCGGTTACATTCAGTCCTGCCTGAGTTCATTTGATGAATTATTTCTGTCTCACTGTTCATGTTTGTCTTTATGATGTGTTGTCGAAGATGAAAATAAAACTATAAATCTCAACAAAAAAACCCCCCCAAAAAAACCCATTAGAGCTGAAATGATTAGTTGAATAATTAATTGGTCCATTGACAGATAATATATTGGCAAATATTTTAATAATAAGTTGAATCATTTAAGTCATTTCTTAAGCAGAAATGTCAAATATTATTCAGCTACAGATGTCAAATATGAGGATTTGTTGTTTATATTTGTTTTATATTGTTATAAACTGTCATATTTTTGGGTTTCCCTCTGCTGTGATGACATTTTACTGTAATTATTAAGAAAATCATCATGACTTTCAGCCCTGATCATGTTCTTTTAATCATACAGGCCTCCACAAAGGACTGAATTGAAATCAATACTTTGCCTTTTGCTCCTCCACCGTAGTGTTTCATGTGTTTCAGAGGTGAGAGGAAGAGGAGGAAGAGGAGGAGGATAATCTGAGAAACCCTGAAAGAAGGTAGTTGATGGTCAAAGTCACCTTTCATCCTCTTGATGAAGTCTCTGTCATCTGACCCGACGTCCTCCCGATGCCTCTTCTGACAGCCGCCTGCAGAGCGGGAACAAAAAAAACACACATCACACATCCTACACAGACTGAGAGAGAAGAGGAACACATGAGTCAAACATATTATTATCATTACTTTTATTATTATTATTATGTTTCTCTATATTGTATCAAGTAGGAAGAGTATGCAAACTGTTTTATGAGGAGGCAGAAAAACAATAACAGTCAAATATAGCTGAGAGATAAAAATAAACCAAACACAGACGAAAACACACACACACACACACACACACAAATAAACACACAAACACACACACACACACACACACACAAATAAACACACAAACACACACACAATTTACAGACATGCATGAACACACACACCTTCTAACAGCCCTGCTGAGGGCTTGCTGGCGGGGAGAGGATCCATATTCAAGACCTTGTAAAGCTGTCCAAAGGCTAAGAGGCGTAACGCGTGCTGAAAACACACACACACACACACACACACACACACACACACACACACACACACACACACACACAGAGCAGACAGAATAAGGGCACATCAGTGTATCAGAGAGAAGAGAGAAAAGAAACACACATTTATTTTCTGATCAATAGGATTTAATTATTGAGGGACTGTGAGCAGACTGACGTTTATGTAAAACCCACTAACTCTTCTGGGAGAAACTTCATGTATAAACACTCTGTGGGCAACAAACGATGCAGGAAAAAGAAGAGAAAAATAATCCCAGACTGTAATTTGGGGTATTTTTCATCTAACTCCAGCCACCAAAACAAAAAAAATTGAAGATGTCTTCATATTTCTCAGCGCTGAGCCTTCATTTTCCACCCCGGGGGCAGTTTTTGTTGTTTCATGTGCGTTGCAGCAGCAGCAGCAGCAGCAGCAGCAGCGGCGGCGGCGGTGGTGGTGTTAGTGGTTGTAGCGTTGATGTGGGTGTAAAACAGGGAAGAGTGTTCCCACGCTCATTAGGTGGCTAATTAGGCTGCCAGTTCGTCAAGCCTCCGCAGCACTGAGGGGCTGCTTAACGGAGGTCAGCGTCCGGCCTTCAGTGGCCACTCAGCTATTTATAGTGCTGATGTGAGCTTCGTGGCGGCGACGGCGGCTTTAAATAACCTTCCTTCGATCAGCGTCGCAGGAGGGAGCGTTACTCGTCAGGTTTCCTGGATGAAACGCTGACTCCGGTGCAGCGGGGGCGGTGTGGAGGAACACCCTGGTGGGATGTTTCAAGGTCTCAGGAGTTGTTTTTTTTTTCATTTTCCAGGCGAGCTAATGATTACGCTGAGTTAAGTAAGCGTCTGCAGCAGCTGAGTTTACTGCAGGAAAACAGGAAGAGAAGTTTTATAAACGCTCTGAGGGATACGTGTGAAGACGACGCCCAGTCTAAAGTAAATATTTAACCTCAATCATCTACAAACCCGCTCTTCATCACAATAAATGCTCTGACATTTAAGAAAAAAACTATTAGTGAAGACGAACGAAAAACTTCACTGTATCACAACAAAGGGAGTTAATGTACAGAACAACTGTAGTGAAGAAATGACAAAACTAATCTTTAACAATAACATTAAACAGATTATAGAATGAATGAACACAGAGGTGGATTAATATGATTTGGTACTGAGTGTTTTTTTGATTTGTTTTCTTTGTTGTTATTGTTATATTTATTCTCTTGTGTTGTTTTGATTTGATCGATTAAGTTAAAAAAAAAGGGGGGGGCAGGACTAGAAAAGTTCTTTACTTCATCCTTTGCCCTTTTCGAACAGTGAAAAGTTATCATTTGTGTTGTTTACTGAAAGTTTGCTGTTATTTTTGTTTTGTTTCGCTGCCTATATGTTTTATTTTGTTATTTAAACGTGTTCGAAATAAAATTAATGTAATTTAATCTACTTTGTCTACACTCTGACTTTAATAATATGCTGTTAGAGCTGAAACAAGTTGTTGAATAATCGACTTTTGTTAATCAGTTGAATCGTTTCTGAAGCAAAAACACCAAACATGACTTCGTTCCAGACGTCATTCAGGTGGATTTGTTGTTTTTCTGTTTTATATTATTATAAATTGTCATTTCTTTGGGTTTTAAACTGCTGGACATTTCATGATGTGACCTCCTCTGTGGGAAACTGTAAAAGGTATTTTAGACTATTTTCTACTAACTAGTAACTGATAAATCACTAATGAAATTAATCATGAGTTTCTGTCCTAATAATGAACTGTTAACCATACAGCCTCCACAAAGTACTGAATTAAAGTCCATAACTTTAGTTCTCGGTGTTCTAACACCATCACTGTTCTGACTGTAGTGTTTCCTGTAGTTGTGTTGACTTACTGTTGTTATAGAGAAAACACACCTCAGACTTTGCACTTTGGATGAACTCACATCGTATAAACTTGGACATGTAGCCACTTCACACGTATGGTCATTATTGTTCTTCTTGTGTTAGTGAGGAGCAGCTTCGCCTTCAACATGTAATAAGTTCCTCTTGACAGGCTGAAAGCTTTGATGACACATGAACCACACACACACACACACACACCCTGACGCTGCCTCCCCGTCTATAAAACACATATATACACTCTGTAACCGACATCAGTCTGTAATTACACTCTGTTGTGACTGTAGACTGATGACTTGCAAGGTTCTCATTAAAAGACAACTTCGTTATTTGTCAGATTTCCACCACGCTGTCTTTGTCACTTTACGAACTATCATAAGTCTAAAATCAGAACTCTGATGGTTTAAAAGCATCGAGCTCCTCCAGGGAGCAGCTCTGCTTCTAAACTACATTCAGTAGAGTCTGGATCATAACGATCTCTGAAACTTGTCTTTCAATCTCAGATCACATAAGAACTCTCTTAATGACTTTTCACACAGGTTGAATTTATCTTTCCACAAATCTTTCTTTTGTTTACTAGAAACCAAAGTTTTAAAGTCGTTTTTCTCCCAGAACTGATTGAATTCAGGCCGACTGTGTTGACTGCCTTCATCACATTTGGGGACAGTTAAAACCTGGGCAGCTTTGGCCCAGAGGTTGTAGACAAGGGCCTGTTAATGGAAGCTTTTAAGGTTCATGTCCCTGGAGCGGACGGGATAATGTGGACGGGAAATGTTCCTATCTTTGGTAACAGCTACTTACAAAGTGCCCTTGAGCAGAGCATTAAACCTTCGACTGCTCCGGTGGGACTCACGTAAATGTGAGAGTGCCTTTTACACCTGAATAAAAAAAGAGGCAGTTTTTACTGGAACATTGTTCTCGCTACGTTCAACTCACTTATTGTTGTGGAACGGCTGAAACAGCTGGAGGAGGAGCTAAACTACGTCAGCATGACAAACAAATATCTGCTCAGTTTCTCGTTCTGCCGCCGCCGCAGTAATACTAACAAACAAGACCATCATTATTACTATATATTGTTGTATTGTTATTATTATCATTATTATAATATCATTAGTGCTCTCACTTTCATTCACTCTCCCCTCTTCCCTGTCACCTATAATCAATCCATATTGCTTAGTTGCTCTTTACGTTTATTATCTTTTTCATTGTAATATGATGATGTCATTGTTGTTGTTTGTTTATTTGCTTGATTTGTCTCTTATTTATTTATTTATTTATTTTTTCCTTTCCACTATGTCTTGTTAACAGTATTACCAATTAAAAAAACAAACCAAAAAAAACATGAAAACTTTCAAGTCATGTTGCATTGTGGGTAATGTAGTTGCCAATAGAGCAAGGTCTACTTTAAAGATAATCGACCCAACCAACCAGTAGGACTGGGTGTAGGACATCAATACAGTTTTGGTACCAACTGTAGAGTTTTGAAAACTGTAAAGTACAAATAAAAGTCACTGGTGCAGCGTCAAAAACGTGATCCCTCACTGGCTTCCCATCAACGGCCAGTTGTGTTTGATGGGAGGCACAACTATGCTGGAAGCCATCAGTAACAGAACCTAAAGTCTCTGTGGTGGTGGGCAAGAATCTTAAATCTCTGCTGTCAATTATGTGATATAAGTCGGTGATGTGAGTTAGCTTCAAGCTACTAATGATTACTTTCATCAGTGGACTAGTAAATTGAATCTTTTTGGGTTTGGGACTGTTGATCAAACAAAAAAAAGACATTTAAAAAACATCTGCTTGGACTCTAGGAAATTATGACGACTGTTTTTCACCATTTTGTGATGTTTTAAAGGAGACACATGACACACATTTCCAGTGCTGTGTCTCAGCTTCACTTCTGTACTTACGTATGGAAAAATGCACTGTGAGAACCCGGATGGTGGACTCAAAACGGTCAAAAAGTTGAATGTGGAACTATGGACACTTCTCGCCCTCAATGGTCGCCATCTTGGCTACGTAGCGGAAGGGGAGGGACCGCCTTTCAAACTGGAAATGGCGGCCGAGTTCGTTGTAACTACGGTGAACATCGCCACATTATACAAATGTAAGTTATACATGTGTTTTTTAGCACTAAGAACCACTATACAGTTGTTGGATATAAGCCATCAGTATGTTTTTTGGGTTAATTTAGCAGTCTGTAATGATTTGGTAGGGGGAACGATAACGCGAATGCTAACGCTAGCTAATGCTAATTTGCGATCATCATTTCCGGTAAGTGCACAACGGCTGTGTTTGATTTGAGACAACGCTACCCTGTAGAAATTCGCGCACTACGCCAGTAAGTACATAGTGTACACAGTGTACTACATGGAAGTGTACTAACAGAAGTGATTTGACACACAGCTAACGTCTATATTTTTATTCTGTGTTTTAGCTCCTGTCTCTTTAAGGTCTCCTTCCGATGAGGCTCATTCTAGACTTCAAATGTCAACTTCTCAAATACATCCGTACATGTTAGAGGCCAAATCAGATCTGAAATATGAGAGTAGAGAATGAGAACAACCTCAGCAGCAAAGATTACGGAAAAGACGACCCGATGAGATGATGCTAGCTTTTAACAAGCTAGCATTTAACAAGCTAGCATCATCTCATCGGGGAAGTAAAAAAGCATTTTTACACACATTCACCTCAAGTTTTGGAAGTTTGACCATGTTTAACATCCAACGTCATAACAGTATCTACTGTAAATAACAGAAAATCACAAAAAGCCTGATATGTCTCGTTTAAAGACTAACTGATCAATGGATTAATTGAGAAAATAATCGGCAGATTAAGCAATAATGAAGATGATCGTTAGTTGCCCTCGTATTGTGTAACATTGGTGATGTAAATGCTGACAGAACCAAAATTTCATATTCAATTTTCTTCTGGTTGAAGATTTCCGTGACTGCAGAAGAAGAAGTCAAGTGGACCGACCTGTGCGCTGTGTGTGATGGCGTCGGCCTGCTGGGCGTTGAGGTCGGACAGGGCGTCCGTAGGTTCCCTCTCACAGGGGTCGTGAACTCCTGGACCTCCTGTAAAGAAAAAACCACGTCAGACACGAGAGGCCTCCGAACAAGAACAAACACTTTGAACTCAGCTTTATTTCCCTCGACGGGAAAACATACACAAAAATAATCTACTGGCTCCTGCTGTTTATAATCTGAATGCACCAGTAACTCATCAATGATTCAGGGCGTACAGGGAACAACCTGCCATTTCAATGCTGACAAAACTATACCATTTTATTTAAAAAATCCAATCATATCATCAGGCTGCTGCTCTGCATTGATCAAACCATGGAGGTAAAGGTTTCCTTTATAAAAGAAAAGGAAACATTTTTTACATGAACTGATTCATTTTTCTCTGAATATAAACGGTTACGTGATCTATAAAAACCTGTGAAAGTGGTGAAAGTTATAATATTCTACCAACAACTTTTACTGACTGAATTACAAATTATAATCAAAATAAATCCCCTTTTATGTGGCTTCAAACCCAGTGGGGCTCCCTTAAAAACTCCAAATTGAGTTTGAATTCTAATTTTGGGTTTTAGTAACACTACAATATATCACAATTGACACTACACAGTCTGTTAGACATGCCTTGAATCTTAAGGACGCCCTTTGTGTAGAAAGGTTATAGCCAGAAAACAAAGTTTTCTTAAAATACATTCATTAAACCATTTATAAAAGTTTCTTCTGACAGAATACATAAAATTAAAACTGTTCCAAGTCTATCTGCTTGCTTAGTTTTAAGATCGTTTCCAATCCCTGAGCTGATTTGCATTTTAAACATTACAAATATGCTTTTTCTTTGATTTGAGGGGGATGTAAGTGTTGCAGAGTGAACGTGGAAGAAGGAGTAGAGGTGCCTCATGTTGCCCTCAAACAGGAGACGTCTTTTGTGGTCTCTTTCACTCCGATATGAGTGAAAAAGCACAATTTCTACAAGTCAACTGCCAAGAATGCAACTGAATATCAGGCAACACTTACTGCATTTTACTCTTTGGAATTTGACTGAAGATGGTTGGAAATGCAAACATCCAGAAATAAGAAGAATAAGAGTCTGTATTTGAGCTAAACGCTAACATCAGCATGCTAACATGCTCACAATGATGAACGTTAACACGCTGATGTTTAGCAGGTAACGTTTACAATGTTCACCATCTCAGCATGTTAGCATTTGGTTGCAAGCCAAGCCTGCTCCTTTAAGAAGGAGGCTTTGTGGGTAATGTGTGTGCGTGTCTAGCTGCAGCCACAGAGAATAGGTGTATGTCGGTAAAGGAGAAATAAGTTACCACTGTTAGTGAAGCAAGAGTCAAATGCATCACAGGGAGGCTGTGTATTAAGTTGCTGCGACGCTGGAATAAAGTGCCCCGTTCTCCACCGCAGAGTTGGTCCGCACTCTTTGTTCAGCTTGCTACCAGCTACGAGCCAGGCTAAGCTAAGTGAGCTAGCGTCATACCAGTGGGCACCCAACTACGGTTCGGGGCCTGAGACTGGAGAGGTAACAATTTGCTAACTAGTACTAAACATGAAGTGCAGCAGTTGTTTGGTCATAAACCATAAAGTATCGGACAAATCTGAAATTTGACCAGATGGTGGCGCTAGAGGAAAAGGTCAAAGGATCATCAAAGTTATTACAGATCATCCTGAGGAGGACATGAACGTCTGAACCATATCTCATAGCAATCCATCCAATATCTAATATATAATAGAGGTAAATATTTCAGTCTGGAGTTTTCTTAAACGGTTCAACTGCTGCTACTCCACTTCAGGAATAAACAAACAAACATGTTGTATTCCTTTGGCAAAGTGATCTTGAAGTAAAGACGCACTGATCAATCAGTCACAGATCACAATCACCGGATAATCATATTAAATGTTCAGTCAAATCACAATCCTACAAACAACAGAAGACGCCACGTTGTTGTTCTTCAAGTGTCCTTCTTTCTCATTTCAATTCACTTCTCTCTGATTACTGGATTCAATCACTTGGATCGATTCTTACCACTGACCGCTCACATGTTGTAACGTCTGGCTGAACGAATTTCATCTACAAGATTAAAACTTTTTTTTAATTTTATTATATATTGGACAGAGGGCAGAGCTGTCACACTAATATTACTGATTAAGAGTCAAAGAAAATGACTCTTAACCTGCTTAACTTGAAAAATGTTCATATTCACCTCTGTTCATCTTTCTAGAAACTGTCTGTGTACGAGCTGTCTTTAAACAACGTTAAGCTAGCCCTGTATGTTCTGCAGCCTCGTGTTTAGAGGACAAAAATAAATATAAGTGTAAATGCAAACAACAGCTGTGAGGTTGCTGTGAAGGACTGATCACTGACCTGGCAGGAGAATCCCTGAGGCGACGCACTCCATGACGCGACGCAGCGCCTCACCTGGCCCCAGCGGCCGGTTACAGGTGGCGATGGCCTTTTCACAGATCAGCTCCAGAGGCTGGAGAGAGCGAGAGAGAGAGAGAGCACACTCAACACAGCATAAACTATAACCCTCTAAGTCGTGATTCAGATCCTAGAACAGAGTTTAATACACATCCAGCAAAGAAATCAGTTTTAAATCCTGGGACATAAACTTAAAATAGCTGTTTTCTATTCTGTCTGAGAGTACAACCAATACTTTACTATTTATTTTCTTCCACTGAATGTGCAGTCTTGTCCCTGTACGATGCGCACATGCAGAGAAAACAAGCTATTCTGATTCTGTGGCTGTCACCTACCCATCCTTTGAGAGGCTGCCACACAGGCAGTCTGTTGCACATGTCTCTGAGAATCCTCAAGACGATGACGCAGGACTTGAGATCTGTGACTCTGGCCTGAGGGGACAGACAGGCAGAACTTACTGACTGCATGAGGAGCATTTCAACAAGACAGCAGTCTGCCTGAGCAGCAGAAATGCCAAAAATATATACAGATGGGGGTGGAGGGAAAAACATAACAAATGCAGATGCTTCCATGCAGGTGCGCCGCATGGTACAATTAAGTAATTAACATCCAATCATTCTCTGTATAACTAGCCGCCTCGTAGTTGTGTGCCAACCAGTCAAGTTGCAGTTTACATCCATGTCTGTCCAGACTCATATAATACTTGTAGTGAAGACTTTGGAGGAATTTAATAAAAGGTGCTTTAACAAGTGTATTTTCCTTGTTTGTTTTCACATATAAAGCCAATGAAGCTGATTTTGATTGAACACAAAGTCGTAGCCATGACAGCAGACGAAGCTTCAGATACAGATGTTGCTGCACAAATACTAAGACGTGGATGTTTCACACGCATCTTCAACTCGGCAGCACAGTAGATCTTTACAATCACCACAGTTTCAAGGTGGGAACCAAGATTAGTGTCACCGATTCAGCATCCGACCAAATGTGAAATATGGTCACAATCTTCTGTTCCTGAGTTATGGTGTTGAATAACAGCCAGAAACGTGTTTTTGCAGAACATTGTGATGTCTCAGTGAAGTTGACCTTTCGGATATGAAATGTTATCACCTCATTGTTTTATCCTATTTGACGTTTGTGTGAAACTTTGATATAATTAGTTATGAATTCTTGAGTTAAGGCCAAAAACGGGTTTTGTGAGGTGACATTTGACATTTGACCACCAAATTCTAATCAGTTCATCCTTGAGTCAGATTGGATGTTTGCGCCAGATGTAATGAAACTGCCTCCAGGCGTTTCTCAGACACTGCGTTCACGAGAATGGGGCTGACGTGAGGTGACCTTGACCTTTGACCACCAAATTCTAATCAGTTCATCATTGAGTCCAAGTGGACGTTTGTGCCAAATTTGAAGAAATTCCCTGAAGGCGTTCCTGGGATATCACGTTCCTGAGAACGGGACGGGCGGATGGACGGACGGACAACTCGAAAACATAACGCCTCCGGCCACAGCTGTCGCTGGCATAGAGGCGTGAAAATGCTGAGCAGTTGATTGTGATTTTGTATCAAGATGGCAAGAGGAAAAGATCTCAGTGACTTTGAGAGAGGGTTGATTGTTGGGGCACGGATGACTGCTCAACTGGCTGCTGTTTCAATGGGAATAATGACTAAAGTGACATCTGTATTTAGATCTATGGCAGTAAGTAAATAGAGTCGGAAATTGCGGTCGACGGCGCACATTTGATGACCGCGGTGCTCGTGCATTAGTGCGATATTAAAGGAAACACATAAGAGCGACTCTTGTCGATGCAAGGACGTGACCGGACTGTGTCAGCGAGAACGGTCCGTCGACAATTACATAGCGAGGGATATTATAGTAGGGTGGCAGTGCATAAACCCCTCATTACAAAGATGAATGCACATTTGAGAGTTCAGCGGTGCAAAAAACCACAAGCACTGGTCTGCAGAGATGTGGAAAAAGTGATAAGGTCAGATGAGTCATCCTTCTTCGCCATGTTCTCGACAAGTGGGCGAGTGCTTGAGTGGCGTTCGCCGAGAGAATGTTACAGGCCTGAATGCTTGACCCCTACAGTGAGGGGGATCCGGTGGCTCTGTTATGCTTTTAGGGGTATTTTGCTGGTATGGTTTGAGTCCCCTTAGAGGGAAGGATCACTGCAAATCAATACAAAGTAGTTGAAATTGAACAATTGGGAGATTTTGGTCCGACGTGTTAGACAGCGCTCTCCACCACCATCATCAAAACACCAAATAAGGGAATATCTTTTTGAAGAATGGCGTTCTGGTGGCCCAACTCCTTACTAAGACACTTTTTCCTTCAATTTGTCACCCATCTGTGTGTCCCTATGATACTTTCCAGTCTCAGAGATGTGGGATCTTCAGCAGCAAGTAGAGGCATTTTCATGAGCCCAGAAATTTAAATATGCTGCTAATACAATCATGAGAGAATGATGCTGATATTTAACTCGATTAATGTTCAATTCTGTTCCATAATTTCATCTGCGGGCAGAAGTTCTCGTTAACTTTAGACTCTCAGGGAGATAAATATGCAGTCTGGGACAGTTAAAGTGATATTCCATCCAAAATATTTTTCTTGAGAATTGAATATTAGTGCCAAGAACATGATCTAACTGAAGACAATGAAAGACAAGTTCTCTCAGACATCAGTGCCGTTTTACTCAGGTTATTGATACATATGTTGCCTTGTTCTCTGTTAATTGATGTCAATCGACAGGAAATTAAGTGCCAACAATTATCATAATCAATTATCATTTAAAGTGCCTGGTGGAGTTTTCTTGAAAACAAATAAAAGTCATGTTTAGATTCAGTCTGTGAGTTGTGTGTGTATCCTTGAGCTCTAACAAAAATGGTTAAATGCATTTTCTTCCTCCTGAAACATCTTCAAAGCCAACTTTCTGGAACTTTTTAAGTCCTGCACTGTTTACAGAAATTCCAAATATTTACTAAGTTTCTAAAATGTGAGGATTCGGCTATTTTCTCTGTTTTATACCACTATAAATGGATAAAACAAGCAATTTGTGGGCGTCACCTCGGGTTCTGGGAAATTGTCATGGGTGCTTTAAACGATTAATAATGAAAATAATGATTATTAGTATCTGATATCAATGGATCTTCCATGACTGTGTATTGTTTTGTGTATATTTGGATTATGCATGTCTTAAGTATTGTTTCTGTCTTCTGAGTTCATGTATAGTAATTACATAACATTTGTGATGTACAGTATAAATTGTATTTACTGTATTAATGCCCCCTTTGTGAAAATAGCAATTTCTAAAGTCATGACACTAGTACTCCTCTGCTTTTAGTGAAATAAATATGCATGACTTAACAAAACCGGCAGTGAATTTAACAAATGTTGTTTACAACCTTCCTCTCGATGTTCTGCCAAAGTTAAAACAAAGTGCTGGAGGAACGTAGAAGGAGAAACTGGATGTCTAGAAGAACATGATGATGAAATTACACCAAAAACAAATTATACTGGAGATTATTGACGTTTCAATTTGCAGAGGATGACTATTCACAAGATAAAGCGGGTAATTTAATTCAGCTGCTTACATTTACACCTTACAGACATGGAAGAGCGTCACTAATTGTATCTGTGGTTATTACAAATCAGTGGAGGGTCATATTAACCTTGTCTAAATACCATGAAAAAAAAAATATATCCTTCCTGCACTGCTTCACCTGCAGTCCACAGTGCAGCACTTCACTCTGATACTACTTGGCATTAAGCTTTCCTTCCCTGAGGGAAGCTGCTCAGTGCTTCACCTGACCTTGACTCTCTGCTCAGCGGTGGAATAACTCTCTCGCTTCAGTCAGGACGACAGAGTTGCAGCTCATCTGAAAACTGATTTGGTGCAGGATCTCTTCATGACCCTGCATCCTTCAGAGTTATCCCACTCTGCCTTGTTTTCCCTCTTTTTGCTCTGTTGTTTATTCTTTCCCTAATGTTTTTCTAAGCCCAGTGGAGTGTCCGTTCAAAACGACGTGCCTATTCGGAACGGGCCAACTGCTTATTATTTCTAAAGAACTGCATATATATGTATCAATTGACAAATGTATCGATTAAAACGATCATGAATGAATAAATTAAATGGTTTTAATCCAGACAAAAACTTCACCTGTGAGACTAAATTGAGGTTGAACCATAGAAGCAGTTTACGGCCTTCCATTGGTTGATTCTGCTGCCAATCAAACGTTTCTGCGCTCCTATTGGCTAGTTTTACTGCCTCTGCCTGTTTTTTTCTCTTGTATGCTCATTCTTCTCTCTTGGGCAGTTTAACTGAGCAGGCCGCATGCCTTTGTTCGTTTTTTATTCAAAGTTTAACATGTCGTGTCCAAACAACTTCACACTCGACACTGAACTTCCTTGGGTCCTCAGCAGAACACCCGCCAACATCTGAACAAGTCAAGTCAGAGTCCAGAAGCTCGAACTTAAGTCTTTTAAACTCTTTCAAGTCATTAAAACTACAGTAACGTGGTTTATGAGGTATTTTTTATTTATTCATTTATTTCATTTATTGTATTTATATATTTCTCGAGAACCTCTCATCCAAACAACTTCACACTACACTCCACTAGGTCACCAGCCACACACCCACCAAGTGTGGGGTTGATCGGATGAACAGTTCTCGAGATATGCAAAGGACATACATACATACAGAGATTCATCCTTCCTTTAGTAGAGAGATAAACCATCATTCTAGAAACATTCAACTATGTGGTTTTAATTCTGGCACAGCTTACTGCTGGATGTTTGTGATGTTGACAAAGTTATTCTTATCCTGTCCAGCTAAACATTATGTCTATATATGACTCAAAGATTTAACCAAATACGTTTTGAATGAAATGTATACTGGTAGCGTTGTTTCCAGTCCAGGAAGTTTTACATTCTTGTACCAAGAAGGACTCACAAGGACATGATTGAGGAGAATGGTTGAGATACAAAAGCAGGACTTTGATATCGAGTTTTGACAAGAGTTTAGGCTACTAAAGCACTTTGGTTAAAGTTGGGGAAGGATTGTGGTTTTGTTTAAATATTAAAGCATAAATACCTCCTTTTTTGTGCTTTAAGTCACTGTTCCGACACCACAATCCTTCCGTAAACTTAAGTTATTTCTGACGTGATGATAAAAATGTTTACCATGCTTTAGTTGCTGGAAGAGGAAACTAGGGAAGACATGCAAAACGTCACTGAAGTTTTAGCAGATATGTAGAGTATGAAGAAGCGACTGCAGGTTCATTAAAAATGTTCCTTCATTATGTTCCAGGCAGGATTATTAAGTTTCTTTGACAGACATTAAACATGACATGACAAATGAACATAATGTAGGAGACAGAGTTCATAGTACGACTGGCTGCCAGACTGTAAAAGTGTCATCAGCCCAGCTGTGCTCACCTGGAACCACTTGGCGTGTCGGAGCGAAGCCAGCGCAGCCTGGCACTTCTGCCTGTCCAAGACATCCTCCTCCTCCTCCTCCTCATCTCGTTTGTCCTCCTGTCTCTCCTTGTCGTCCTCCTGCTCGCCCTCCTCTGGAGAGAGGGACAGGATGAGATGGGACAGACTGAGCGTGAGCGTACTGACCTCACACACTCACACACAGACACACAGGCAGCAGGGTTGGTTGGACGGCTAATTATTAGGCAAACCCACTGATCTGACCGAATGAGCTAGGAGGGAGGGGGGGAAATTTGAGAGATTCCGTGATTTTTTTTTTCTGGGAGAAGGGAGTTTCTCATGCACAAGGCAGGATCTTTCACAACATTGACAGGAGGAACCGGAGTAGATGTGAGCGCATGCGTCTTGCTGCCCGGCCGGAGTCTCACTCTAGATGCAGATCAGTGGCTGAAGGCGATGGAACACGCCAGATTAGTGTGTTATCAATTACAACGCAGGACGAAAATGAGAGCATGGCAATGACTCAGGACCAAAAAGCCAGATTAGAGATTTAAATCTTTAAAAACTTTATATACAAGAAAAAAATGAATACTGGCTCAGGAATGCCTGAGATTGCAGTAAGGCGGAGAACAGTGCAGACATATTAGCAATTCTATTTCAATAAAAAAAAGTCATCCCAGCTTGCTCTGCAGTTTTCTGGGGTGCCATGCTAGTATTTTCACTCTTGCGGGGTTGGTCAGATGTTTATGTTTGACTGAAACAGTCTCTCCACACCGGGTTCCTGTGGGGAGCACTCCTGCCATGACTGGAGGCCGAGCCATGGGAGAACGACAGCAGAAGAAGAGTGACAGCAGATGACAACGACAACATAAACATCTGAGAGTGAGAACGCCACCCTGGAAAGAAAGTGAAGGCTGTTTGTTCTCAGGAGCAGCTAAGGGGTGCCCACTGTGGGACAGTCAAGCAGACGAACAAAAAAAAGGGGAAGGGGGGGGGAACAGACTGCAGACCACACTGCAGTGCTCACAGGTTATCATATGATCTGAGGAATTAAGATAGGGACTGCAACTTGAAAACGTTATCTTTATTCTCCAGCTTGCCAAGTTGCAAATATTAGACCTTGATAAATGCCCCATCACACTGGAATCAGCACTATTATGGTGCAAAGATCTCGTCCAATGAGCAACAGCGGCCAGCAGAGATTAAATCATAGCTCTTTTCCACAAAGCTGACAGTAATGCTGACACGGAGCATCAAAAAAAAAAAAAAAGCTGCTGGAGTTAACAGTGTAGTCTCCAATTCTGCAGTATTCAAATTCCAATTTATTGGCCTGCGTGTGATACATCCACAGTAACGTGAGCTGCAGAGCGACGTGTGTGGTTTAGCAGTCTGTTGCTGTAGAGACCGCAGTGAAAGCTTGAACAGGATGGAAGAGGTGGAAGACAAACGAAAGGAGCTGATGAGAGACACAGGGCTCGTCCCGTGTCGCTCCTCCTCGAAAGACCAAGGACTGAGGACCTTCATGTTCTGCCTCAGGGACTTCTGGGTAATGTGGTACTCTTGACAGGGAAAACTGCAGCTAATTGAAGGATTTATCAAAGTGAGCTGCAGGTGTTCGACTTTATTAATCCGGCACTTTTGGGTTTTGCTTGCTTGGTGCACCTGGAGACCTCTAAACAAATGAAAAAGGGAATTGAAGTGAAACCTGACAAAAAGCTATTAAATGATTTTTCTTTCTATTAAAAAAATACGTAGTGGCTTGAAACTATAGTAACACTAATAAGTACAGAAGTGATTCCTGGGATCACTTGTTATTTAAAGACACTGACGGTCCAAAGGATTAATAATAATAATAATAATAATAATAATAATAATAATAATAATAAGGATGCACTCATGATAATGCAACATTAAGCATATTTTCATGTGCTGTCATACCTGAAAAATTTTTCCAATATGATAAACACAAACTATCAGGGGATTATATATTGAAAAAAATAATACAATTCTGTAAGTGAAATGTACGGAGTCTCAAGTGTGCGGCAAATGATATTTTTTTTAGTGTTTAATAATAATCAAATAATAAACTGAAACACTTAAAAACACAATTATAATTTTTAAAAATCTGCATTTAAGCTACGTGAGGAATTTAAAATAATTTAAAAAATATAAAATCTAAATTTTATATTATTATCATTATATTTGCCAGATTTCCTCATTCAGTCATTAAATCATTAACACAATAATAAGTGTTTAATAATAATCAAATAATAAACTGAAACACTTAAAAATGCAATTAATTTTTTTTTTTTTAAATCTGCATTTAAGCTAAGTGAGGAATTTTAAATGATTTAAAAAATATTAATAATAAAATAAAATAATGAATAAAAAGATCATTATATTTGCCAGATTTCCTCATTCTGTCATTAAATAATTAATTAATTAGAAAGTTCTCTACTTAATTACTGTAGTATTGCACTTTCATAAAGTTACGAGAGACGAGTCCCGAAAACGCTAGATACTACACTTCCCATAATGCAACTCAATAGTGTCTTTCATTAGACCCTCCCTGTCTGCTTGTGACTTTCAAACACTCATAACACTGATGACATCATCAGAGCCAAAGAAGACATTATATTATTTCTTTTTACAGACTGAGTCGTACTTTTCATGGCAAAAACACTAAACTTGATGTGTAAAATCAATGAGAGTGCCCCTTTAATAGTAAAATTTTTTAATGGAATCGTAAAAACAATTTTAAAAGAGGATATTAATTTTACATTTCTTATTTTATTCCATCTCACAATTAATTTGTCTCCCGCCTTAACATTTAAGGTTAATGTTAATGCACAGCTCGCTTTAATTTTAAGACGTAGTTAAAATTTAAAAATCTGTGTGCACATATCTAATAATTCTGGTGGCAAACTGCAGCCTCCATAGACATATCCCTTACAAAAAATATTAACTGGGACAAAAAAATACATGAAACAAGAAATAAGTTTTTCTCAGCTCTTGTGTGAAAGACTCAGAATTTAGTGTGAAGTTATTGTATCGTCATATCTTTGATTCCCAGAAGTCTTCCCGGTTTTCCTGCTTTTGTCCGGATGGATTGTGGAACCGGTTTCCCAGAGGCAGACCATGAAGGAACCATCACTCACAGGTCAAGACCACATACAGATAAGGACAACCCCCACTTAAATTCTCCTTGACATCATCAGCTTAGGGGAATTTTGATTAGAGACCAGGACATCAGATCAATTCAATTAACACAGTTTTTACAACATGAAATTATGGATGAATGTCATTGTGAGCCAATAAAAACTGATCAACAGAGAGGGGTCAGCCCTGTTAATTACAGCGCTGAAGCATCTGGACATAGACTGCTGGGTACTGTAGTCGTTTTGTCCTTTTAGTCTGTGTGCTCGGCAGTAAGACATGGACCAGAATTTCATGGTGACCCAGAGAGAAGTCCAGTCAACAGAGGGAGGAAGGGGGGGGGTGGGGGGGAGGAGGAGGAGGGGTAGAGGAGCATGTCTGAGGCAGAGAGTGAGTGGGTTGGTTTGATTTGGTTGGTCGGGGAAGCCCCTTGTACCCGGGGTTTCCTGCTGCTGGGTGGGGGGGCGCCTCGTCGGCAGCGGGGGCCGCAGAGATGTGTCAATCCACACAGCGTGCTGACCTGCGGAGCTACGGCAACAAAACCAACAGTCAGTGAGCAGAGGACGAGGTTAAAAAACTCTAAAAACCAGGGGTGTCTAAGATCCAACCAGGTTACTCACCAGTTAAATACACCTCAACAGCTTCCTTGAAGAACCCTCATATGCAACACGTTCACTGACAGGGTTGAGCTTTGACAGCATTAAATACACCTGTTCAATCTGCATTAATCTGGATCCATTCAAATCTCATTAGCTTTCTATATTTGTAAGTAACTTAAAGGGGATATACTGTGATTTATACACGGTTATGATGTCTTTGCTAAACATGGACAAAGCTCCTAAACTTTGTCGTAATAAATCTTTGGATCTCAGTTGAGAAAAAGTTTCAGATCAGCTCAAGGACAAAACTTTTCTTTGATGTTCAAAAAAAGGACGAATCATCAGGAGTTCTGAGCAGCGAAAAAGGAGAACAATATAAAGGCTCACCACATATGTTCCTAGCCTTAGGCTGTGGTCTTTTATACCATTTGGGTCTCCGTAGGTCAAACCTTTTGTCCAAACTCTATACTAGCCAATTACACCATTATAATGTCTTCACATCATCTGTTGCAGACCCAAAATCTCTAAACTAGGTTTTGGTTCTATCCAGTCGCTCTTTTCCTTTTTTTTATAACTGTTTAGGGTCACTTTACACCATCATGGCTCATTACTTTTGCCATTTTACATCCTTATTTCTTGATCCTCTCTTTCTTATTTTGTCCGGTGCTCTTGGTGTCATTACTTTTAACATATTCTGTGCCCATATATTAATCACAAGTTTTTCTGTGATGTATACATACAATATAATAATAATAATAATAATAATAATTCAACACACTTCTATTTAATGCTTATCATCTTAACAGTGATCATTTGCATTGTGTCTCTCAGCACATTATAAGTCTTGAGGTGAACGTATATGTTTCCTGCAAGTCAAAATCCAGGGCTTCAACATGCTCTGAATGAGTTTTTTTGTGCAGACAAGCTGACATCAGATTGTCATGCATGCCCATAAACAGCTGCCTGTTCTGTAGCCTTTGTTGCTAAGGTTGTTGCTAAGGCGAAGGTATTTCTGATCATATGTTGTCTTGGACATGTATGGATGTATTTGAGAAGTAAAGGCCCATTATGGAGATACGTTTGAGCTGTAAATCATGCAAAAAATATTCCAGTAGAGCCCCAGATGAAAAATATAGACCTGTAAATGTGCAGAATATAAAGAATAAATAAATACAACTGAAATATTCAGTTGAGATGGTGTCTGAGGTATGTGGACAGGTATGTAAAAGAAAAGACATTCCTGAAGAGCCGCGTTTGTGTTTTCTGTGCTGAGTTTCAATGTATTTACAGTGAAGGAATGTACCGCTGAACAATCTGTTAATTGGAAGAAAAAAATGTAAAAAAGAAGATCCTGATTGGTTCTGGTTGTCTGAACATTGAGGAGAACATTCTTGTTTTGGTGAGATGAACAGGAAATGCCTTCGTGGGGCTTCTGCAATGTTTTATTTTGAAATTCTGTACATAATAATTATCATGTGATCATCTCAGCTGTTGTTGCTGTCTAGTGTCGATCAGACTGAAAGCCTGAGACGCTACAGTTTATAGAGGAAGATTAAAATACTAAAAAAACATCTTTCTAAAGTTCTCCATGAGTAATATGAAGGCGGTCGAGGGATGAGACAGTCAGTGAGATATTAGAGGAGAGAATATTACAGCCTACAGTAGGCGACGACTGAAATATAGAAGCTGCTGCACCAAAATATAAATCATAAAATCTAAAAAAAAAACAAAAACCTCTCAGCCATAATTATGGTGATACGTTGAACTGACTATTCATTTTGGATTACTGTAAATTACATATCTGTCTCATATTTAAAACAACAAAGTCATTCAGATTATATATTTCAGCCAAACAAATGTTTCTCCTCTTGTGAAGGAAGGCGAGATTATATGTTTATTAATCATACGACAAGTCTAAAATCACTGGTACCTGCCGGTTCGCAGAGGACGTATTAACTAGACGAGTTCCAACATCTCGGCGTTCGGATGAGTTGCAGAACATTAATTAGTGAGAATTAAATGAGAAGCTGCTGTCTGAGTGTTTAATTCATTGCTAAGTACAGATTCAAGACTTAATTAGATATTCCTTTAATGAATGTGGGTATTTTTTCCAACCTGGAAGTGAATCCAGTGTTATGAGAGGATTCTTCAAGGAACCGATCCTAAAAAATCTGAATAATCCATTTATTTTGACTCTTGTTTTGTGTGTGTATACAGGAGAGAGAGTTGTTTATGGGGTTTCACACTGTCAATGAGACAAAAACACACCTTCCTGTCCTTGTTTCTGCTGACAGGATGTTAAACCTTCTTTGTTGTGACTCTTCACTCAACAGCTGCTCTCCTGTTTTTCGGCAGAATCCGTTTCTCTACCTCTTTTATGACGGCTCGACTCAATCTCTCTCTCTCTCTCCGGGGACCACGATGGGACTCGCTGTTCCTGTAATGGCGGACTCTTTACTTCTGACTCTTTAATTTCGTTCCCGTTTGAGGGAATGAAAACAAAACACGGTAGAAGCGCTGATGCTGAACGTTGCCCTCTTGACTTACATCGATGTTTGGTCAATCGAGGTCAAAAAGTGATAAATAACCTCATTGGTTTGAGGGATTACTTTAAATAAACTACATCTCTTCGTGTGAAGGGGATTAAATTCCTGAAAAATAGATCTATTTCTTAACAAGTCAAGCCAAAAGGAACAGCTTCTCTACTCTAATTTTGGATCGCTGAATCCTTTCTTGCAGGATGATACAAAAAAGACACCTGATTTTTTTTTTTTTTTGTAAATCCCCAAACCCAACACGTTCCCCTGTGGAAATCATCCTTCACTGGCCATCTGCTATTTTCACCACACTTGACCCAGATCCATATCATCCCTGCTACTTTTTTTTTTTTACCCTCTCAGTTTTCAGCCTTCCTCTCAGTGTATCATCCTTCCCCAGATTGTCTCCAGTTTCTAGCTCAGATTTCATTCTACTTCCTGTCCTCTTCTTCCTCTCTCTCAGCCTTCTGTTGTTTGTATAAAAAGGTCAAATAAAAACAAAGGGGAAGCATCCTCTCAGGTAGGAGGCGCAGGAGGAAAAGGGGGTTGGAGGAAGAGGAGGAGGAGGAGTAAGAGAGGTGGTAATACCTTCTTCTGTGGTGCTGTGCTCCTCCCTCATGGCTAAGGAGGAGAGGGTGATCTTCAGCGTGAGTCGGGGGTCTTTGGTGCTGCAGACCTGGATGGCTGCCTCGGGCACGCACGACCGCACCTCGTATTTGTCCTCCGTCATTGTCTGCAAGGCAGGAGCTGCACCATTAATTAAAAATCGAATATCACAGTCGCCACATTGACTGTTGCTGCTGCGCTACATTATTGGGAAAATGTGTTGAGGACAAAACTCTGTGAACAACATGCAGAATCACATCTACACAAAGCAAATCATATGAATCAGAGCTCAAATATATTTAAATAGATGTCATTTATTTACCCTCAAAGGCTTTCAATCTTTGTTTTCTTTGTGTTTAGATCTGAAACTAACAATTATTTTCATTATTGATCAGTCTGACAATCATTTTCTTGATTAATCAATTCGTATTTTGGTCTATACAACGTCAGAAAATGGGGAAAAGGCCCAAGATGCAACCTGAAACCCAAAAGATATTCAGTTTACTGTCATAGAAGACTAAAGAAACCACAGAAAAATGATCAAAATAGTTGCCAATTAACTTTCAGTCATTCTACTAATGGTCTAGTTGTTGCAGCTCTACTTGTTTTAGAGATATATTTCCTCATAGTTTAGTAAGAAGCATCCATGTTGTCTGATCTGCTGGTTGAATATGTAACATCGACGGCTTCATCGGGCTGTTAGGATGATGTTTATTTGACTTTCCTGTTCCTTGTTTAGACATGACAGGACAGATTTTGCAGCTTGTGCGTGAGAGGAAGCTCTATTACTGCTGGAAAACTGACATGAGTTGAAAATAAATATAATATGAAGGAAGAAATACAGCAGAAATACTTCGTTAACGATGCTCACCTCCACTTCTCTCTCACCTGTTTCATCATTTATTAGATACAGTTAGTACAGACAGAACCGCTTTTATTTCCTTTGAGGTGGGAGATGATGAGACGTGTGTGTTAGTTCTCTCTGTACGTTTAACCTTTTACTGCTGCTGTTATATTCACATTAATCTCACACAATTCAGTGTCGGAAAGCGTTACGGGAATGTTTCAGGTCCGACGAGGTACTAATCCCTCCCTTTCCTGGAGGGATTTTAATTTGAAATATAAACAGGAAGTGCTGCATTTTTGGACAATAGCCTAACATTAATAAATTGGAGATAATTAAGGACTGAGAATCTGTTGTACTGGCATCAGTTTTATCAGTATATGAGTCGTTATAGTGCAGGTAATCAGCCTTTATTTGTTTAGGACATTATTGATTGAGACTCGCTTTTATTTGAGAAGTTCCAGTTTGCTTACAAAAATCATGTTTTTTAGCTGTTGAGAGAAATAATGACAAAAACTGCATTTTCTTGCCACTAGTAAACAAGCCTATCATAACAACAAGCGGCACCGACACTTTGTGTTTACATGCAGCTTTCCTCCACATCTCATTCAGAGTTTTCTTCCCCCTCCGTGTTGTTATTACCAGCCAATTCCCAGCACGCCAAACTATCTTGTTTTTTTTTTTTTTTTTTTACCCCCCTCAAGATTCGTTGTTGCCTTCAGTGACATGTTTTCGAGTGCGTTCTCTCTCTCTCTCTCTCTATCTCATCCCCTGCGAGAAATGACCCCATCCATCAGCACTCTGCCTGTCAATCTCTCCCAGTTTGGTCCAGGAAATGAGAGCTTCAAACGCTTTCCTCCCTTGATGATGAAGCACGCGCAGCAGCTATGGCAGGTAATTAACTGAGATGGTGAGGGAGGGGGGGGGGGCGGGGGGGGGGGGCACAGGAAGCACATTTAGGCTCTGTGTATGCCGGCACTGCTTTTGTTCGTTAGCTAGATGCTTTAGGGAGGTTGTGGAGGGGGGGGGGGCTGTGGAAACCCATTTGAAGGCTTCGATAAAAATTGACATGTTTGTACGACTGTGGAACTGGGAATGTGGGATTTAAAAAGAAAAGCCTGGGTGTTGTTGGGATGCATCATCTCCAGTGGAAATAAGGAAGAAAGAGAGAATCCCAGCAGTTAGAAGTCTGGCTGTGAAGATTATTCTGCAGTCTGGAGCTTTAGACATCTCAAGGAGACACGACGGCAGAGATAAATGGAGTATTGTCTCAGCAGCACAGGCTACTTCCTTCTCATATCATATCCACTTCACATCACCCCCCCCCCCCCCCTCCACTAAAAATAATCCTTTCATCTGGTTTAAGAAGGAAAAAACACTCACTGCCCCTTGAGAAATTACTTATTTCCCCCAAACATTTCTATAAAACATCATAATTCTGAGGATAAATTAATGTTTTTTCCCCATTCAGGTTTTCTGTACTGGTTTGTACTGGTTCTAATTATCATCTGATCTTCTAGGAGTATTTTATCTCCACTCAATGAGTTTGTTAATCAGTCCTGCACAAAATATCATAGACTGTATAAAAATATGGAAGTAGTTACCGTGACGTCACCTGTTGGTTTCTGAAGAGCGGTTTTGAAGCTCAAAGTGAGCCACCTAGCAGCTGGTGGACCTGTCACTCAAAGCAGCCATGTCCTTCATTATGCAGAACTTTACGGCTTAATAAAGTTTAAAGGGGTGAGTTATATAAAATTCAACCCCCGTACAGTTGTTATGAAAGAGGAAATTAGCTACTGAGACCAAAACTGTGTTTTGTACCAGGCTGTAAACATGTTTATTTCTGCTGTAAAGTTGGGCATTTTAACATGGGGGTCTATGGGGACTGACTCGCTTTTGGAGCCTCAAGTGGTCGTTCAAGGAACTGCAGTTTTTGGCTTCATTTTACAGCCTCGGAGGTTACTGCTTGTAAAATATCAATAAATGAATATATGTGCGATAGTTTTGCTGGAGATGAAACAGGAAGTGTCATATATGTGGTATATTAGACTGGATTGGATGCTGAGTGTAGGAAGCGTCCGATCATGAGTGCACTCATCGCTCTTCCACTGCTGAGTGATGGCAGCTGTTAATGGGAACCAGTTCATAACTGGGAGAGAGAAACCAGGTGGATTTGATTTTCTAAATCTGTCATTTCTTTACATACATGTTATATATTGTTATTGCTTCATATGTGATGTTATGATCTGCAGCTCTGATTACTTTTACTGTATTTCAAACTAGAGCTGCAACAACTAGTCAATGAATCGATTATATGATTGACAAAATTATGATTGTCAATTACTTTGTGGTTTATTCATCATTTTAGTCATTTTTTTTAAAGCAAAAGCACCAAAAATATGTTGATTCCAGCTTTTCAAATGTGAGAATTTGATGCTTTTATATGTGCAGTTATGTATGAATCTTTTTAACTGTTGGTCGAATAAAATGCAATTTGAACACCTGCATTTATTAGTTTATTGATTTTTGAGGATTTTTTATTTTGTCTACACATTTGTCAGAATTTCAACTGTATAACTGACATGTTGATATCTGATGGCTACTGAGAGTAAATTATGATTCTGTTTGAAAAATGTCTTTTAATTAAGACGCACTGTGTGTTTTAAACTTTTTCAAATTTCTTTTTAATCCAAAAGTCAATGTATATAAAATGCAAAATTCTGAATGTACTGTACATATATTATCTGTATTTAAATACTGTCCACTACTTCTATTATTATTATTATTATGTTCTGCTTGACTTCAGGGTGTCAGCACGTCTCTTCTCAATGTCACAAACTTTTATCTCTCATATGAAGCTCTTCTAGTCGTGCTCTCTGTGGACGAGAGTCTCTACTGAAGCTCAGATCACATAGATGTTTTTTTTTAATGCCTCCCCACCCCGAGGTTGCTTCCTCAGCGGTGCTTTCATGGCTCATTCTGGATGCAGAGTGCTGAACGCCGCAGTGCTGGAGGTGTGGCTCACTGTACCTGGATCTGCAGGGGGAGGTTGGCGCTGATGGTGTACAGCAGCAGCTTGGTGGGTTTCTCTCTACACATCAGCACCAGTTCCAGGTCCATGTCCCCTTTGATCAGCAGGCCTTTGGCCACCAGGCCGACACGCGTCACCCCGCACAGCACCGACGTCCCGTCCGGCCTGCGGGGAGCAGACCAATGAGAGGCGGCGTCAGAGAGATCAGAGGAGGTTAAACACACACACAGGTCCTCAGATACTCAGATACTGGACAGCAGCGTCTGTCAACCACTATCAGAGGAACGGTTCAGATCAGTCTGTCAGGATTCACCTGCCATATGTACTGTACACTGACAGACTTACTGGTTCCAGTAATGAACTCTCCTGTCCATACTGGCTGTGAAGTGATTCCTTCTTAATGCATAAACACTGTAAGACATAATGCAGAATCCACAGTCTTTGTTCTGTGCAGAAACACATTTTAAAGTTCAGCTGAAGCAAATATGACGTCTCAGCTGTTGGTTGTGCAAAAGTTGTTTTTTAAGATTATCTTTTGCAACACAGGTTGCTCAGCTGGTAGTTGAACCGTGGGCGTCGTGGTTATGTGGTGTGTGCTTTAACCGTTAGGCCACCAGGGCGTCTCGCAGTCGTGTAAAAGTTTAACCAGAAAGTCAACTGGACTCGTCTTCAAGAGCGAGAAAACAGTTTCTCAAAGATGACGTTGATGTCTGAGAATCTGCACAGATGTTCAAAGTTTATTGCTCATATTTTGTCACACCGACAAACTTTTATATGCCTCTCCAAACACCTCCCTGAGAGACACACATTAGTAAAAAAGACTTGGCAAACTGCCGCAGCTTCAGCTGAACTCTGGGACAAGGACTGTGGATTTTGTCCCCTTTTTCTTACACTGAAGACAAGTTATGAAGAGATGAGAGTAGTTAGTGATCTAACAAAGCAAAGGTTACTGTCACATCCTCGTAGTCTGTCTATCTGATCTGTAGTTCTACCTTAAAGTGTTATAATTCACCTCTACTGGTATCTAATCATGCAGATGAGTTTTGGTTTTATTTTTCCAGGTTTGGAGATTCTCTCTCATTTCTGCCTCAGCTACAGTACATCTGAAAGTACTGAAAACTTTCAACAGCAGCGTCATCTTTCAGAAAAGTGTTTGTGTTGCTCCAGATGAAACCTCGCTGTCAACATTTTTTCACTCAAACTACTTTCTACTAAAGAAACAGTCTCTTTAACACCTGTTGACAGCGAGGTCTGCGGGGACTCGGTTCCTGGGAAGACACGCTGCTGTTGAATTGTTTATATCCAAAAATTTTCCGCTCTGAGGAGCAAAAAGCTGAATTCTGCTCGCATCCGTCGTGCTGTAGTGCAAACAGAAATCTCACAGATGGACACGTCTTTAAAACTATCTGCGCAGAGAAACTACAAGATGTGAATGAAAACCTTGATGTGCTGCTAAATGGACTGACGGTGCACTCGGTGACGTGTTCACATGTGACCGATTAATCGACTGATCCTCGCAGCTCCAGTCTCGACCTTCACCCACAAATCAACAGTATATATTGTCTTCTTCAGTCCTGCTCGTGTGCGCTATCAGCTCCTCCCTGAACCACCACAAGAGATGTCTTGTTAATACACAGATGTTTGGGCCACCAGCCAAATGTTGGCGATTTATGACTGTTTGTTGAGCGAGTTTAATCATCCAATCATCACATGAATTGTCCCCGATGAAGATATACTGCAGAACCTGGTTTTTATGGAGGGAAACGATCTGGCAGCAGAGTCTGAAACTAAACTGGAACGAGCAATAAATTCACTTCATCTTATATTTTTCCCTATAAGCTTAAAACACCCACTGAGCAGTGAGATGAAAAACTGAAGTGTTTGTATGAAAAGGATGAAAAGCAGCAGGGACGTACTTTGTATCGGCGGCGTCTTCCTCCGCTTTGTCATCAGCAGCTTCGCCGTTGGTCGAGGTCTTCCCTGAGGGTTTGTTGAGGCCGTCCATCCAATCGGAGACTTTCTTCAGGGCACCCTCCACGGTGGACACCAGCGCCTGGACGGCCTCCAGCTCCTCCGGCGTCGGATAAACGCCGGCGTGCTTGGCCATGACGTGGCGGTCGTCGTTTGCGAACGATCGGAACGACCTCTGGTTTCAGACGAGGGGGGAGAAAAGAGAGAGAGAGACGTTATTGTTTTTATTTTAGTCAGCTGATCCTCACATCCAGCGTGAATCAGAGCAGACGGAGAGTCAGAGAGGAAACACAGCTGCTGATGGACGTTAACGGGAATCAAACCTGTGACCTTTGACACAGTTTACAGTATCTGCATCATCATTGTATTAATGAATGACTCATGTTTCTTATATTAAAGCAGCCTGGTTTCAAATCAAGTATTTCTCTGTAATATCAAACATTTTTGGACAAGAAAAGAAACAATTCTTGAGGGATAAATTAATAGTTTACCACCTAAAAACTTTATCAGAGTAGTTTGATCAGAGTTGATTGAGAGCAGCGTTTCCCTTCCAACATCAGCGAACTGTCCAACAACTGTCATCAGATGTTTTGATTCTTTGGTCGTTTTCATGAAACATTTTAAAGCTGAAAGGAAAGTGGCACCAAACTGGGTGAGCCAGGATAAATGTCTAAAAATAGGGTGAATGTCAGTCACAACTTTAAGACTCTTAAGATTTTGATCTTGAATAATTTAATAATTTATGAAGCATTTTAGCACTAAAAGTAACTTGTGATGTCTGAGAGAAGTTAGATGACGTCCAGAGGACTCCAAAGTCTGTAAAACCTGCTCACAGTCATGTCCTCATCTCATTAGAGGTCAAAACACTGGAAATCAAGCTTTTCATCACTTCTGCAGCGCTGAAGTCAACATTGTTCTACAGTTCAGTATAAGGATGCGAATGTCCACATATTGCAGTGTTCTTGACTGAAGCTGTTTATCATGGTTCTTAATGATGATATACAGCATACAGTTAGAATTTAAACTTCCCAGTTTGGTGTGGAAGAACTTGACTGGTCTGGTCCAACATCTTTAGGATGAACTGGAACTAAAGATACTTCTTATCTTCTACGATTCTCAATTGATTCACAAATTGCAAACTTACTAAACTGACTAAAGTTATGTTGACAGAATGAAAAACAAAATTTATATTTAAAAAAAAAAAGGATTATCATTGTCATCAAAGCAGCCGGCTCTGGGTAATTATAGACAAACTAATCTAGAAATGTTGACTGTTAACTTGCTGGAGGAAGCTGAATAAATTCACAGCAAAATAAAATGTCTTTGAACTTAAACAAACTGTTTTTAATTCGGCGTCTGGTGTTTTTCCCTTCATCATCCTCCTCTTCCTCCTCCTCAGACGGGTCAGTGAGAACTCAGGAGCTTTATTTTTTTATTTTTTTTGGCGTTGGCCGGCTCTGGTGTCAGAAACACCCGTCACAGTCTGTGCGGTGACAGCAAAACCTGAAGCGACCTGAGCTGCTGCCAATCTGTGCGTGACCCAGTTACAGCCGCCGTTACTTAACATTAACATTTATGACATGTACTTAGGGATGGAGCCCGTCTCTCTGAGGCGAGAGAGAGAGAGAGAGAGAGAGAGAGAGAGAAGAAGAAAAAAGGGCTGATGTGCAAAATTAGCTCGGTGCTCGTTTTTACCAAGCCTGAGCGCGTCCGTCCGCCGGGCCCGGCATCACGCCGAGCATCAGTCCAAGGTCAAACTGCTATCTCTCTCTCAATCATCTCTTCCTCCTCAGCTACCAAACCTCTCTTCCCTCTCTCTCTCTCTCTCTCTCCCTCCCTCCCGCCTGCAGCGTGTAAGCACCCCTCATTACGTTGAGTTATTTATGATGGTGCTTTAATAATTCATGGCCACGAGTCTTGGGGGCTTGTGCTGGAGTTGTGAGGGTCATTCATCACGACCTAGCTAATCTCTCGCTGAACTGCCGGGAGGGGAAGGGGGGGAGGTGAGGTGAGGGGGGGGCATCCGAGGTTGTGTAGCAGCAAGTGTGGGCAGCGTCAACAACCGTAAACACACAAACGTACACACAAACATTAACAAGATCTAAATGAAAGATTACGACTTTCACAGCGAGGATCCTGGATGCGTGCCCGGCCCGGTATCAGGCTGGCTCTTTTTATTTGTTACCTACAAGACAGCTGGGAGTTCGGCTACGTGCCGCAATTAGAAGATAATGACATTCGCTGCTTTAATTAATTGCACTGCAGGGTTTTGACGGTGGATGCTGTTTACTTACATCTGACGCACACGTCAGAAACGATTCCTTTAACGTTTTGGTTTGTATGTGATATAACTCTGGAGGATGACACATCTGACACATGCAGGGTTGATGAAGACTAGCGAGCATCTGTGAAGCCCTTCTCCAAAGAATATTGATCTCTACCTGTGATTGACAGTCTGTTATTGAGTGAAAACAGTTTCTATAATAAACTAACTGCTCCAAACACTTCTACACACTGAGATAGATAATCATTAGTGTTGTTATGACTGGCTGTGTTTTCATGATACATTGATTTAGTCTCAAAAAACCTTTTCAGCTAACTGTGTGTGTTTGCTGTTTGGTGCTGAGCAGGTAGTGTACGGTGGAGTTTTAGAGCTTCTTCTCTGAAAACAGCTGCCTGCTGCGACCTAAAACAACGCTATGAGACGCTGAGAGTGAACAAAACAGTAAAGTTGCAGCCGGACAGATAAACAACGAGCTGAAACTCACTATAAAGCTCCGTAAAGCCGAGAGGAGCTGCAGAGTCTCTGTAGGTTCATCACTACAAACCACAACCAACATATTACACACTGACATGTATGAATATGTTGATAATTAACAGTTAGCTGTAGCTGAAAAACTGTTTGTAAGTCTCTAAAAGCCCAGAGTGATGTCATCAAATTGCCTGTTTTGTTCAACCAACTGTCCAAATTCCAGATATATTGAATTTATCATCATAAAAAGACCAAAAACTGCAGCAAATCCTCACAAATAATAAGCTGGAGGTGGGAAACATTTGGCACCTTCTGCTTTAAAAATGACTGAAACTATTAACCGACAATCAAAATAGTTTCTGATTATTTTTCTGCTGATCGACTCATCAGTTGACTAACTGTTGCGGCTCTACTAAAGTTCAACATATCATCATAAAAGGTGATGATACTTCAGTGTTATGCTCACAATTTATCTTCACTGCCCTCAAGTGGCTTTACTTTATAAAAACAGTCAGCAGGATTTATCCTCCCTCACAGCGTTTAAATGATTAATAAGATGCGAAAACTATCAGCGGGTTCCCTCACGCCCACAACGCTCATTAATTAAGACCGCTCTCCCTCCTCTGTGCACCAGGTATCACCGAGAGGAACATTAAAGTCTCCATCACTGCAACGGATGAAAGAAGTCGGCATTGTTACAGGAGTGAAACGACGTGAACAGACTCACCATGTCCAGGCGGTGTGGAGGTGGTGGGAGGGGTCTAGGAGAGGACCAGGGTCCCGTCACTCAACCTCTTCATGCAGTCCGACGTCTCTCGGCTGTCGGCCCCTCGCTCCAGTGTCTTCACAGTCTTACTGCAGGAAGAAAAAATATATATATATATATATATAACATATAAATTCCAACCAGCTGACATTCCTCTGTTATACAAACAAACAAACAGAGGATACAAGTTTCTCCATCTGATGCCTCAGAGATGCAGCTTTAACCCTTGTATTGTGCTATTTGTTACTTATAATGTGGGTGATCCAGGATTTACAGCTTATTCTAAGCTGCTCTGAAAAAAGGCATCAGCTAAATGCTTCAAATGAAGGGCTGCATTATCAAAGCTAAAATGATAATCCCAAATGTCATATTTCTAACCGCTGTGCTCCATATGTGACAACTATTAATAACAAAACATTTTTTTCTATCAACATCTGCATAACAACTTTAGATTTAAAAAAAAAACTCAAGAAACCAAAACTGATAAATTATTCAGAAATATTAGATTTGGGTTTAAATGGCTTTCAGCAGATTGAAGGAGTTGAACTTTTTTCCTTGTTTAAACTTAAACTTTCTGCTACATCAGATCCATACTGATTCTACAAAAACTCTCCTGGTTTCAGGTGGAGCTGCAACGATCAGTCCATTAATTTATTAGTTGATCAACAGACAATTGATCTGCAACTATTTTCATAATCAAATAATCATTTTAGTCCGTTTTTTAAAGCGAGTCTCAGCTTCTCAAATGTGATGATTACAGGCTTTACTTTGTCACACATGATATCAAAGTGAATATTTGGATTTTGGACTGTTGATCAGACACAACAAGACGTTTGAAGACGTCACCATGAGATGTAATAAAACGAGCATCTTTCACTATTTTCTGACATTTTATAAACAAAACAATAATCGATTAATTGATAATGAAACTTATAGTTATTTGCAGCTCTAGTTTCAGACTTTCTACTAGATGTTGGAACCTGACTGCAGGGATTTCCTCCCATTCAGCCACAAGAGCATTAGTGAGTGTTGGGTGATACCATCTGGCTCACAGTCTAGTTCCAGTTCATCCTAAAGGTGTTGGACCAGACCAGTCAAGTTCTTCCACACCAAACTGGGAAAATCATTACTTTAAGGAGCTGGATCTGTGCACAGTGGGCTTTGTCATGTTGAAACAGGAAAGGGATGAACACAAACTCTAAAGTCTAAATTCTAACTGTATGCTGTATGTTAGCATTAAGAACCATGATAAACAGCTTCAGTCAAGAACACTGCAGTATGTGGACATTCGCGTCCTTATACTGAACTGTAGAACAATGTTGACTTCAGAGCTGCAGAAGTGATGAAAAGCTTGATTTCCAGTGTTTTGACCTCTAATGAGATGAGGACGTGACTGTGAGCAGGTTTCACAGACTTTGGAGTCCTCTGGACGTCATCTAACTTCTCTCAGACATCACAAGTTACTTTTAGTGCTAAAATGCTTCATAAATTATTAAATTATTCAAGATCAAAATCTTAAGAGTCTTAAAGTTGTGACTGACATTCACCCTATTTTTAGACATTTATCCTGGCTCACCCAGTTTGGTGCCACTTTCCTTTCAGCTTTAAAATGTTTCATGAAAACGACCAAAGAATCAAAGAATCTGATGACAGTTGTTGGACGGTTTGCTGATGTTGGAAGGGAAACGCTGCTCTCAATCAACTCTGATCAAACTACTCTGATAAAGTTTTTAGGTGGTAAACTATTAATTTATCTCTTCAGAATTCAGAGAAATACTTGATTTGAAACCAGGCTGCTTTAATATAAGAAACATCAGTCATTCATTAATACGATGATGATGCAGATACTGTAAACTGTGTCAAAGGTCACGAGTTATAAAAGTTTTTCCACACAAAACTGGAGCTTTGTCATGTTGAAACAGGAAAGGTACAAAAACAAGCTGTTGACACAAAGATGGAGATAAAACTATTGTCTAACATATTATTGTATATTATAGCATTAAGGTTTCTCTTCATTAGAACTACGAGGACCAAACCGAACGTATGTGGAAGGATGTTTCCACTTTATGACTTTATATTACAGAAAAAACCACCAAAGGCGAGCAGTGATGCAGGCTGTATCTACTTCACGCAGCAGAAAACATTTACATAACTTTAATAGTTTCACTGCAGTACTATACTGATAAGTGCGGCTGTATTATGTATGAAAAAAATAATGATATAGAGAATAAATATCAGGGTGTTGGAGACTAGTTCATGTCTGATACATTTGTTCCACAAAAAAGTGGAAAATTCTCTCGTTAAGAATTCTTAAAACTACATCTCCTCCTTCTCCCTCGTGTAAAGATCCAGAATCTATGAATATGTAAATATATTTAATTTGTAACTGCTGGATACAAGATGTCTCCTACTTCACTGTAAAGTTCATTCTCAGTGTTTGTGCACTGGAGGCTTCAAGTTTCCGCATCACACTTGTATAAGTTGAATACTGGACCACGATTGGCTCCAAACTAGCTGTGATGTCACAGATCCCGCTCGTAGGTTCACGTGTTAAACTGAGATTTAAGGTGAGAAACTTTCCTCCCTCAGCAGATGAATGTGAACGTACATCATTCAGCACAGAGAGAAGAGAACATCCAACTGTATGAACAAGAAAAAGACCTAAAGAGCCACTCGGACTCATAACTGCACTCTCATATTTTAATACAGTGCATTTCTACCTCACAAAACAACTATTTAAACCAAACAGTTTCTTTCTGATGTCCTCAGTTATGTTAAAATGTTCCTGCAGCTTTTCTTCTTCTTGTCATCTACAGCACACAGTGTCATCTGGCCCGGACTGCAAAGGTTTCCGGTAAAACCAGTCGATTTATTTACACTGAATAAACTTCCCTCCTGCCTCTGGTACACATCTCCTGCATTAAAGTGGATCTGTCACCATTAGGATGACTATTCATGCTCTTCTGTGATGAGTTCATGGTTTTACAGAACAGATGATTCATGTTTAATATGGTAAACTCTTAAAACTTGCTTGTTATTATGATTAAAAATAAACTGGCCTTTAACAATAGTTTTTTTTTTTTAATTCTGATGCTGTTGTGCAATTGTTTTAATTTCATCTGGCCACAGACTCAAACTAACACATTAATTAAATTAAGCAGAATATTTTCTCACCACTAAATGTATTAGGTGAAGCTGCAGCTTTGCCCACGCGGTCAAACACTAATGAGATGTGAGCTGAAGCCTGTGGTGTAGCCATGTGGTTGAGAGAGAGAGAGAGAGAGAGAGAGAGAGAGAGTACTGCTGCTGCTGCTGCTGCTGCTGTATAACCTCTCGGGGGGAATCAGCGGGGTCGAGCCGAGCGTCAATTAGATTCTCCGTCACCTTGACCTTGTTTTCAATGACGGAGCAGAGCAAGCTGACGACGTTCACTGCTACAGCTCTGCCTTTACTCACTGAAAGTCTCTTTTTTGTAGTAGGCTCGTTTTAACCACAAAATAAACACAGACTACTATTGTCTGAAGAGAAATATCAGTAAAAGGGGATATCGATCGATACCACACAACAATTACTCTGCGAGCTGCTGAGATTTTCTGCCTTTGAAAAGCCGCACGTTCCAGCTCACTTTGGAACAAAAACTCCCCAAACACCCAAAACTTCAAAGCATTTACAACTGCTCAATAATGGAGGACGCTGGTTTGAGAGCAGGAACGCAACACATGAATGCAAACAAGTCTTATTTATTCTCACACTGAGAACGAGAAGAGAAAGAATACACAGTCGTGTTTCTTCCACACGGTTCAGTTCGATAATAAATCACCTCTTCACTCCACATTTCTGCTGCATCAACACACTAAGCTGGTTAAGACGTCTCTGATGAGAACATGTAACTTAATTGACTGTTGATGACAGGTGATGGGGAGGAGGACGAAGGAGAGAAGATGATGTATTTACTTGGGCGGGGGTCAGCTGTAACGGGAGAGAGTGCACAGTGAACTCCGCAGTCACACATTTCTCCGCGTCGGTTAGGCTAACCCATTGTTGCTAACTTTGGAGCTAACCCCCTTCACTTTTCCAGCACTTGAGGAAACAACAGACGTGACTTTTTGGCATTTATTAACTGTTACACACTGGAGTCTGTACTTTACATTTACTGCCAGACTGACAACTTACTGCTAACCTTTTCCTCTGCTCCGCTCGTATCCACCGTCACTTTAAAGCCGCTCACTCTTTCCCGCTCGCTACGCAAACGTACTACGCAATGCCATAATTCCTTAACGGAGTTACGCTACCAATAGTTTCCCAGGCAACGACACAGTGGTTGACTCACGTACCGGAACAGCGCTGCACAGACACTCCCAAACACTATTGATTTCCGAATCAATGGATATTTGGCGTTATTTTTGACATTAAAAAATATTTTTTTGGGCTGGCGGGAGTTCTTGTTGTAATAATTATAGGAGAAACATTGATTCAGTAAACGTTGAGCACAGTTAGACCCAGCAGTCTCCATTAGGTTGGGCGAGTTCAAAGTTGTGAAAACAACGGGGGTGTTTTGAATACACCCCCGTTGTTTTCACAGGTAATTTGTTAGTCTGTCCCTCCCGCCGCAGGAAATAATGGATTAATCCTGGAAGGCTGTTGATGTCGCACTTTTCTCCTTATGAAAGTAAAACAGATTATTCGACCAATGAGAATTTGGTTGGACGAGAGCATATCGACCAACTAATCGACCAGGACACTACAGCCCTAGTATTTACAACTACTTCCGGTGGCAGATATGTCATAGATTACTTTATACCAATTCGAGTGACCAGTTTAGATGCAAAACAATTCAGAAATTATAAATTGTGAACTAAATTGTAGGTAAAATGTATGAAATGTCACTTGTACATCAAAACAATATCAATGTTGTGTATGTAAAGGACTTTTTAACTTTTTATTCCTGTAGAATCTGTTAACTGTTGAAAATATTGTGCTGTTAAAATCAAGGTTAAACACTGACTGCACTGTGCTGTTATCAGCTGCTCCAACAATCAACTTCAGCTTTGGGGGGAAAAAAAAGCAAAATCTGCAAACCCTCTGTTCAATGCATTCAATTTTACTTTAATTAATCTCCATTAAATCCTCATGTACTGTGTTAAATGTTTGCATTCTCAGCAGCATTCTGACAAAGGAGCAACCAGGGATCTGGTCTGCCTACACACGGCCGATGATGAGCCACTAGATATGTTTCATGGCTGAAATTCCAATTTCACGTTTCAGATTTTTCTCAAAT
This sequence comes from Thunnus maccoyii, assembly GCF_910596095.1. Taxonomy (NCBI): domain Eukaryota; kingdom Metazoa; phylum Chordata; class Actinopteri; order Scombriformes; family Scombridae; genus Thunnus; species Thunnus maccoyii. The sequence continues at coordinate 3,743,375 of NC_056541.1, read as the reverse complement.
GATGAATTTAATCTGATTACAATGCAGGAAATCATGTTTTTTTGATTTATAGTCAGATGCTAGCATGTAGAGCCGATGGGTTACAGACTGTCAATGTTGGACAAAAGTGGTATTTTTTTCCAAAGCTTGTATCATAACCATTTCACACTAGAGATCCAGACTTGTTTTTAACATGGGGAGAAAGAGAGGGGAATGAAATGCTGGCTGAGGAAACTCTTCAACAGATTAGACTTCAACAATACTTAAACGCTCCCTGTTTCTGTTCTGGGTTAAACACAATGTTTTGTATCTTCTTGCAAATCTTTAGAACAAGATGTGGAAGTTGTCAGGCTTGCACCGTCATCCAAAATCTATCACAGACCAGACGTAATTTAGGTGGAAAGTGCAAACAATCAGAACATGATGAGCAGGGAGAACAGGAGAAAGTAATTTAGACATAATACTGCCAGACAAACACCAGGCAGTTGAGTGTGGACACGACGACGGCACCTGATCTCACATTTCAGCCAAAATTTCATAAAAAAAACAGTAAGTACTGACACATATGGCACAAGAACAACAGCACCTACAGTAGCGTCCATGCTTCTATATACTAGCATACAGTATTCTGCTGCAGTTTTAATACATTCCCCACGCAGGCTCATTTTCTAATAACCTTTCATCTCCCTGAAGAGGGGATGTGATTAAACGAAGATAATTAAGAATACAGCAATGACTTTTTAAGGACGTTGACGGTGCTGCAGTAGCGGCAGATGGTGAGCTCAGCATGTGACAAAAAGACAATGCTGATTAAAAAAAAAAAAAAAAAAAGCAGGCCAGAGAGAGAGAGAGAGAGAGAGAGAGAGAGAACATGTAAGCAAAAGGACTTTCCTACACAACTCATAGAGTAGTACTCACATGATTTACATAAATAAAATCCAGCACAGCGAACGATTAAAAACACTGGGTGCTTTAAACACATCTACTCCCTATGTGTCAAGTTTATTTGCATAACCCTTAATAACAGTTACAGTCTCAAAGGGCTTCACAACGCCCACACTATGAGACAATAAATGAAAACGACACACTCCAACCTCAGATCTTCAATGGAGAACAAAAACCCTGCGAGATTTTATTTTTTACTAAACTGCGATTGACATCATTAAACTCCAGTTAGAGACAAATGTTTGCAACGATTATGCGATGAGAGCTGAATTAGGTTCATGGTGTAGTGATATGTTACAAATGTAGTGGTTGTTAATGTAGAACTGAAGGGGGGGGTTGAGCCGGGCACCGACTCTGCTACGATTAAAAGGTTGAATTTCAAGAGAGAGAAAAGCCAATTTCACGCAGGGCTTTCTGGTGGGGATGTGTTCTGATTCCTGGTCCAGTTCCAGGTTGGCAAAGTAGCCGGATTCGTTAAAGGATAAGGCTGGCGCTTTTCTATATATATATATATATATATATATATATATATATATATATATATATATATATATATATATATATATATATATATATATATATTGTTTTTTTTATTGTCGATGAATCTCATGTGCAGAGCCAAACCAACAATGAATTGATCTAGTAACAAGTATTGTGTGTGTATCCAAAGCCTGATATATCTTATTCCTCTGTGCCGTAGACCTCAGTTCAAGGGTTCCTTCATATGAAGAGTTTGGTCACATTAGTTTGTTTGGAACAACTCCAAAGACTAATAACAGCGATCATGTTTTGAGTCTCTGGAGAGTAGAGCTGCATCTCAAATCACATACGATAACGCTAATGCTAACGCTAGCTAACGCTAATTTGCAATCGTCATTTCCGGTAAGTGCACAACGGCTGTTTGATTTGAGACAACACGACCCTGTCAAAATTTGTGCACTACGCCAGTAAGTACATAGTGTACATAGTGTACTACATGAAAGTGTACTAACAGAAGCATGTGATTTGAGACACAGCTTTACATTTGTACAATGTGTCGATGTTCACCGTAGTTACAACATATTCGGCCGCCATTTCCAGTTTGAAAAGTGGTCCCTCCCCTTCCGCTACGTAGCCAAGATGGCGACCATTGAGGGCGAGAAGTGTCCATAGTTCCACACTCAACTTTTTTCTCAGTGTGAACGCACTTATGCACTCAAAATGTTAAGTGTGAGTACAGAAGTGAAGCGATTTGAGACACAGCATTGTTCTCATTAGTTCACTTGTCCATCTTTCACTTTATTATTTAGTGTATAGTTCCCATTTTCAAAGGTGACTTTTTGTTTAGTTTTAGTCTTGTTTTCGTCGGGGGGAAAAACAAATATTTTTCGTCATAATTTTCATTTGCAGTAAGACACAATCATTTTCAGGAATACTGGTTTCATTCCCAGTGAGACTCAGTGATAGAGTCGAAGGTCAGACTGCACCTTTGCTAAAAATGCAACCACTCATGCCGCTGTAATGCACTACGGACAAAAACATCCACCAAATGGCAGCGCTCTGGTACTCCAAACCATCACATCCCTCAGGTATTCTCTCCCTAATGCCTCCTCCAGCCTCTCCTGTTCCCCCGTTCCTCCATTTTGAGGGAGGTTAGATGAACCCGGGGAAGGGGATTATTTTAGGGCTGTGTTTATTTAGGTCGTTTTCACTGCGGGGAACTTTTATGAGCAGGCTTTTATGTTCACACAAGACTTCAAATAATATCCTGTGCAATCCTGCGAGCTTGCAGCAGGCGGGAGGGGAAGTTAAAAAAAAAAAAAAAAAAAATAGCAGCCTTGTTCTCTCATACAAAGCTTTTGTGACTAACATTTGATCTGACAACAAAAGGCAAGACAGACTCTCTCATAATAATCCAAGTGCTGGGATCACACATTCTCCAACACTTGGGAGAGTTTTGTTCCAAAATTATCTATCCAAACTAAAAGTACGACTGCACAAAATCCCCAAAACTAATGAAGACAAAACAATAATATATTAGTAGGAGTATATGAAATCGAAAGTTGTAAATAGGACAGTATGTAAGAGGAGATCCTCTCGATATGACCTTCAGGTAATGAGATCTTCTTTTCCCGAAATGGACACACATTTTTGTAAATTACCTAATTTATTTGCAGTATGATGCCTCGCCTCACACATTAAGGCTTTACGTTACGTTGTGTGGGAACATGAACGCTGTCCTTTATGAATGTTAACAGCAGAGAACATTTTCCATTGTGTGTGCAGATCTGGTAAATTAGATTTCGATGCTGTTTAGAGCAGGATGTGTGTCATATTGCTGCAGAGCCGGGATGTTGTACAGTGTTTGGTAACTGATTTTACTTTACGACATTTCGCTTCTGTAATCCTTTGTTTTCATTAAATTAATTTAACGGACTCTTATAAAAAAGTAGTGGTAGACGCTAGAACCGATGCGTCTTGTACCAACTATCACCTCAAGTTTAAGGTCATTTGCTTTGCTTCATTATAACTGATGATAGAAATGTTTTACACCACAAACTGCGGTCAGGTGATAAATGTCTTACTGGAATTTACAAGTAGTGGAAACGTGGAGGATGAACCGAATCAGAGCTGCAACAAATTATCATTCTCATTATCAGCTCATCTCTTGATTATTGATTAAACACATACAGTAGTTTAGTAAATGGCAGAAAATAGTCCGTCACAGTTCCCCAGAGCCCAAGGTGACACAGATTTTATATCATTATTAATTGACAATATTCCCTCTTTATAACTTACCCGACCGAGATGTAATAGGGAAGACTCTGAGGTCCATATTTCATATGTTGAACAATCAATCGACTCTGTGGTTCATGTTTTTAACACTAATATTCTGTGTATCAAAAGTCTATTGATACAGCCCAAAACCAGAGAGTTTTAGAATACATACAGCATGAGACACCTTCTATCCCTAAAGACTTGACTGAAAAGAAAAAAGAAAGCAAACAAAAACACTACGACACACCTCTGCGGATGTAAAAAAAAAAGCAACACCTCATCCAACACAGTAAACGAGGATGATAAATGAAGCTGCGCTCACACTTGGCCACATGTGACCTTTTTTTTTTTTTTTTTTTTTTTACCACCAACCCAACAGTTCTCTTTGGAGTGCAGCTCAGTTAAGAGTTTTAAGAGTCGAGCACAGGTACGGTGGAGGATGTGAAGGTAGGTCAGGAACATAAGAGCTACTTCTTGTGCACTTAATTTCAAGAACAATGTGAGTCTTGACCCGTTAACCTCGATGAGAGACGCGTTCTCTCCGGCGTTCTTTCTCCAAACACACAGGCGGTTCGTCCGGGTGCCTGCAGAGCAGCGAGCAGATCATATTATAATGTATTTCAGTGCAGGTACTATAACCCCGGAACATTAGCGCTGCGCACAGCACACAGGACATATTTCATCGCTGTACAAATTCAATGTGATCTTGTTGCAGAGCTGGAGATGTCTAACTGCTGCAGAGCCAATAAAACCGACTACAAACGTTATATAAGCAAGCCACAGCTGGCAGAGGGAGGAGGAGGAGGAGGAGGAGGAGGAGGGGGGGGCTGCAGAGGAAACAACACTTGGCAACACAAAAACACACACACAGACAGGAAGACTGCTGCTTATTAGGACAAAGTTGCGTTTACCTTTTAAAAATACCATAGTAATATACCAGCATGCTCTGATCCTGAGCAGGAGATGATGAGGAAAAAAAAAAACATGCATTACATTTTATATATATTTCGCTGACTACCTAAAAATGAGTGCAAAAGGTTCAATTCTTACATTATTAGCATGCAAAGCAGGATTCAAAAGAAGGGTCAAAGGTCAGCGCCACATCAAGCAGATAACACGGAGAGCAAAAATAATCCTAATGGAGTGTCAGGGAAGTTTTTTTAGAGCGGCTAAAATTCAGAACATGTGACAGGAGGATGTGATTTAGTGCACTGGTTGCCAACTTGTCTGCTCTGAGGTTGTCTAAATTAGATTTGCGCATGTTAAATAAAATCATAACAACACACCTCAGGGTCTGACGCAACCGATGGCCCGGACCAGTACGGTCTTTCCTGCTCTAGCGTCTTTCATCCATCATCATACCCGCTGTCATACTTAGCGGTGAAAGAAACATACAAGGCTAAAAAAAGAAAGTCTTTCTACTTTCATGGAAGCAACAATACCCCTGTTGTACAGTTTGCTGGCGATTCCCTGCGACAATTATTGAAAACATGCTCTCAAGCGGATGGCGGACCAGCCGTCATCAGGCTCGCTTAACATCTGGGCGAGACGGGCGATTACTGCGAGTCACCAGCAGATGTAGAAGCTTATTAACACAACCCAACACGTCGTAAAGACTTAACAGCCGTTCACCACTCATGAAAAGATGGTTTCTCTCCTAAAAGAGGAACAGAGTGGACGTGGGATCCCAGTATATCACGGATGTGGTGTGTTGAAGTTCAGAACTGCTCTAAATCTGCTCATACATTATAGCGTTTAGACCGAAAAGGCCCTTTAGAGAGCGAGAGAGAGTGTGAGCGAGTGAGCAGTTGTAATTAGTCTGTTAGGTTACATTTGCAGGCCACTCAACAATGTCTTGCAAACAAGTTGTCCTAATTAGACTTTTTATTTTTTATTTTTCAGGTTCATGAATGTCATATTTGACGAGCTGCTGGAGGACTGTGCAGCAGAAATTAAAGCAGCTCATTTTATAAGCGTGGCAGCAGCAGAGATCTTGAGGGGGTCTACGTCCAGATCCTGAGAAGTGGAAAACCCAAAAACATGTTCATTGCAGTAGAGCAGCTCCAGCAAGCCGGTGGAAAGAGAAGATTGTAGGCTTTTGATGTGATGGGGCTGCTGTGATGGCGGGGAGGCTCGGGGGTGTCACCACTCTCCTCCTACGTGCTGAAGCTCTGCATCTGATAACATCTGAACAACCAGCGCCTGGGACACGGCCTGGAGTTGGCGGCAATGGATGCCATAAAAGGCAATGACTAACAGTAAAGATTAAGCCGACCTACAGCAGTGTTTACACCAGTGTTGGAAAAAAATCATATTCTACATAAACCAAACTCTTTCTGTGATACTCACCTGAACAGACAAGTCCAAGTGAATCCTAATCATAATGTGCATAATCAATATGCTGTGGAGATAATGGTAAAAGTAATGATTTGATTTATTACACTACCTAATCACCTGACTATACCAGTTCTAGGAGGGCTGGTTGCGTAAAAACTAGTGTTAAAATTTCAAAAGTGATATTAGAACATGTTTTGTTGTTTAAGACGTATTACATTGTTTAATTCACTCACTCTTATAATTCTATTTCAGGTGATGGATGTTCTGAAAGGGCTGTACAAACAGCATCATTATTCCCTGAAGGCATGGAGAGAACTTACAGATCTGGCTCCACCAAAAGATCTGGAAGCCAATGAACCTTTGGGGAACAAGGTGGCTCCCACAGTTGGAGAGGGCACTCAGGACACTTTTGAGAAATGATCCAGTGATGTTTGCACAGATGGAGAACACCATGGAAACAAGGCAAGCAATCAATTCCTCTTGCCTACTTAATCATACTGTCTTCTAATCGATCCCCTACGTCGACTTTGTTTTTCTGTGCTTCTGTAAATCAAACAGATCTGCAAGTGTTGAAAACGTTGGAAGAGCGAAGCAGCGCCTCCAGCTGTTGAAGGACTTCTAACATCTGCTCTTTTTTGTTCTTGCGCATGACATCCTTCAAGTCTTGAGTTGGTAGGTTTCTTTTAAATGTATCTGTCAGATGTGTTTATTATGAATGTCATTTGAAGTGTAGAGTCAATGGAAATGATGTTTTTAGGTGTTGCAGTCTGAGTCTCAAGCTGCAAGAAGATGGGCTCAACCTGCCAGAGGCACTGAATGCCTTTGAAACTGCGGTGCTGAGGCTGACGTGCATGGAGGCAGAGGCAGGAGAGCATGTTGAGGGCCTTTCTAGTACAAACTCCAGAGGGAAGCTTTCACATGTGCCGCTGCTGAGGTTCAGGGAAAGCGGAGATGAGTTCAACAGGTAGATTTGTGAACATGATGAGGGAACTTTTCTTAATTTTGGTTTCATTTTCCACCCATCTCATGAAGAAATTGTCCTGCTGACCATCAGGAGCTGCCCAGCTATAGAAGTGACCACATCATCATAGTCACCAAGCTGAGGAGAAGTCCAACGCATAGAGTGGAAGGTCGTCATCAAGTCGCTACCACAAGACATTCAACAGAATGCCTGGAAGGACTTTTTTGTGGATGGCGATTGAAGAAAAAAAAAACTTCTGCAACCTTCTCCTCATCTTAGAGCTCATCCTGGTCCTGACTCTGGAGACCGGAGGAGCAACCTCAGAGTAAATACACTGACAAGGCTGCTCTTCATTAGCCTGGAGGGTCCAGACATGGAGCAGTTCAACGTGCGCACAAACAAATGCCATTATGTCTAACGAGTACATTTCTGCAGATCTCTCAACATTGTCTCAGTTCTTGACACAAGAGTTTATTATCAAGGTTAAAGTCATTTATACACATGCCTAATTTTACATTTTGCATATTTGTGTAATATATCAACATTACCATACATCCACAAATGAAGGAAAACAACAGATCTAAAAGGGAACTTCACTGTTGTTAGTATCATGAATAAATTGCCAAAATTATGGAAACATTTTCTTCATCTTCTTGCTGCCAGGACATTGAGAATATACAAGATGCCAGTAAAACTCTACTGATCTACTGACCAGTGAGCCAGTGGGGAAAAAATGTTCCATTAGACACTTACTGGATAATTTATACAAAAGCTGTTGCAACATCAGACATCTTGATCAACAACATCACCAGCAGTCCGTTAATTTCACACAGAGCTGAGAAATAGAGACGTCCGCCTGAAGTTTCAATAAACCATTAGCTCATCTATGTCATTGGTGTCAGCCGCTCGTAACTCAGCTTCAAGATGAAACTGGTTACAGGAAGGGTTAAAGCTGAACTGGCTGTAATATAACTAATCGATTACAATGTTCTTCCAATAGTAACAGTCACAACATCCCTCAAGTCGACAGTAACAAATAACAGTCAGGAGACTCAAAGGCTTGTACAGCTGCAGATCATCTCTTTCATGTAATTTCAGCTCCTTGCACTGCCCACAACCAATCAGAGCAGAGCGACACATGAAACAGCAGGTGGTATATATGTGTATTGGTGTGTGGACGGGGCAGGCAGGTATGACAGGTCTCTCAGCCAGGTAATGGAGACATCATGTGGTCGTGCACGGCTGATCGCTCAGAGGAGAGCGTTCAAAGTACACCCTGCTGCCTCTCATCACACTTTACATCTGTGAAGATGTTATGTTTGGGGGAATGACGCCTGTTTATACAATGTTTACTCTTCTACACTAACAATCTGACATTTGGAGAAATGCCTCTTTCAGGTTTTTTGCAATTTGGTGTTTTAAAGCTCTACAGCAGCGAGATGTAACCGAGGAGCCTTTAGTCAGACTGCTGAACGCAGCGTTAACATCCATCACAATAACACAAGTTCATACTAATGGGTTGTGACAAATTTAAGTGTGCAAAGTATCACAGAGTATACAGAAATACAAAACATTATTTTAAAATATATTTCAAACATCATGTCACTGATCAACAGAAGGCTGTATGATACTGCAGCTGAATATTATTCTGAACAGGACACATCTAAGGATTATATTCATTATTGATTAATCTTTCTGTCTTTTCTCAACTAACTGCTTTGTCCACAAAATGTCGGTTAATTGTGAAAAATCAAAGTCCTGTAAAATTTGCCAGAATTAAAAGGTGACGTCTTCAACCAACGGTAAAAAACTCAAAGATTCATTTTAAACTTCATCTATGACAAATACAAGTATTCAGTTATCACATCTAAGAAGCTGAAACCTTCTTTGAAGTTTTTTTTCTTAAAAACTGACTAAAACAATTGACTATCAAAACAGCTGCCCATTAATAATCTGTTCATCGACTAACTGATGAATCAACTGGTTGTTGCAGCTCTAATTATGAACAACAAACATCTAAACATCAAAAACAGATAACGAAATTGAGACTTCATTTCTTTTAAAGCTTTTTGATTTGATGTTAGCTGCGTTTTTATGCTTTAAGTCAGAGGTCCCCAACCTTTTTTTGTGCCACGGACCGGTTTAATGTCAGACAGTATTTTCACGGACCGGCCTTTGAGGTGCGGCGGATAAATACGACAAACTAAAGTGATACGACCGGCGAAAAAACTGTGATATTCTCCAAATATAATAATAAACCTGAATCCACCATGTACTCGTAACATCTTCTCTACCCCCCTAACGCTCTCTGGTCGCTATGGTAACGTTTAAACATGCCTTCAAAATAAGATACACCACAAAAACAATTATAAAGTGCATGAAAAATACAACTCGACATAACGCTGATATCAGTGGGAGCCCTGAGCTTGTTTCTCTGCAACTAGACGGTCCCATCGAGGGGTAACGGGAGACAATGACACCCGAAGTGTGTTGCTTATGTCCAGTCCACTCCGTAATTTTGTTTCGGTTGCTGTCACTGCAGAAAACCATGCTTCACACAGATAGGATGAAATGCAGCCCGGTACCAAATGACCTATGGACCGGTACCGGTCCGCCGCCCGGGGTTGGGGACCACTGCTTTAATTTTAAATTCAGTTTAAATATTCCTACAGGGAATGTCATCCTCTAAATCTTTATCATTTGTTTCAGTCTAGTTTAATGTTGAGTCACTTTGTAAAAATCCATTGTTTGAGGAAGTTTGTGTCTGACTAAAATTTTATACCTTAAGCATTAAAGAAAGTGTAAAGATTAATCAATAATCAATAACCAAAGCCCAGCAGTCTCCAGTGAAAAGGAGCTTCCATATTGATGTGAAATTTTTGGGGTATTTAGTTCATAATCCTTGAAACCAAAAAAAAAAGGGGAAAATATTGATTATTTATGTAACTACTGCTAATCAAAATGCTTTATTTAAAATACATCAAATCCTTCATCAATCGTCTCTTTTCCAGAATTCTACAACGTTTGCTGCAACAACCCAGTTTCCAACCAGATCCATGAAGAAGTTGAACATAAAAATCTTGACCATGGAAACAGTAGTTTGACACAAAAACAGAAATAAATCTTTCTTCAAGGTCCATTTTATAGTTTTTCCAGAGCTTTCAACCACATTTCACAGCAGATGAAACACAACAACTGAACAAACTGGTAACCACTGTAAAAAAGTGGATCTTAAATTAAGACGTTTTAAATAAAAACCCATTAAGTTTGTCATTGGCTTAACCTTCATGCCTCTTTTTTTAAACATAGGATTTAAATTCTTTTTTTAGGGCAACCGAACATATTTTTTGTGAACAGAGTGAAATTCCTTTCCCAGACTTTGCCTTGGAGCCCCACGTGAACTCTGAATAAAGTCCCAGCGTAAGAAGCTAATTATAATATACAGCAGTGTAGTATTGGGCATCGGTCCAGGCAGCCTTCATGGGCCGAGGCCAATTCTCTGCATCCATTCACCTCATACAACCCACAGCTGGGGAGAAGAGTTATCACAGCGCCAGACTTTTCACCTCACAGTGCTCCGGCAGACCTGCTGCCACAAAAAACCTGAGGTATCAAATAAAGCTGTGAACTGCACTTCTAAATCCACTTCTAAGTGCGGAGCGGGCAGAAGAAACCTGCTCTCCAGTTTACAGGCTGCTTCTGACTTTATCCTCTAAAATACAGATGACTGGACGCTGACTCTTTGTTAATTATTAATTCTCCCATCACAAGGTGCTCTCCTGTTATTTTGATACTGTACATTTTGACTTTTGACAGTTTTTTGGCATCAAAACACGCAACTAAAGAAGCAGCTACTTTTGAATTTATGTGTTGTTGCTGTGGCACGAAATCCTTTCCATCCGTCGCTCGCAAAAAACCTTTTTAGTTTTGGTGATTCTCTAAATGTAAAGTGATGGAGAAAGATTTTACACCACCAATCTGTGCTTATATAACTCTTACATAACTCCTCTGGATAAACACAAATGTACGGTTGTCAAGATAAAAACCAAAGCAGTTTTTCCTCTTGAAACATTTTGGAGATAAAAAAAAGTTCAGTCATTTGATAACAATGCTGCTGACTGGAAATACTGTGTTATAGATGCCAAAAGCAAACATCAAAGAAACATGACTGTGAATCTTTATGTGGCCAGTAAAGCTACGGTCCAATGACCATCATGTTGCTCCCGAAATCTTCACAAACAAAAAGGCGATATCACCGAACAACACACATAAAGACACGTTCTGATGTCTTCATTTGACAACAACGACCGGCATAAACCCCCAACTGCCACTACACATTAAAACCTGCTCATTTACTTCCAAAAGATTATCTCTGGGGGGTTTCTGCCTTTTCTTAGCAGCTGAAAGCACAGACTGAAAATAGAAGAGAAGATGAAGATGACATGGGAATGTCGGACTAAAACGCTGGACATTAACTTTAAAAACCAAATTAAATATAATTCAGATTTGCTGGAAAGCTGATTTTTTTTGATAGTGATCTCTTTGTGCACCAGTACAATGAATCTAACCTATACAACCATCACAGATTATGACGTTTTTAAGACCCAAAACCAGATTTCAAAAACTGTCTCCAGCATGAATAAACCTAAAAACACTGACCACACAAAGATATTCAGTTTACTATCATGTATGACACAGAAAAGCATTAAATCATCACATTGGGAGTTGAAACCAGCAAATGTTTGGCATCGATTGATCAATTATAAAAATAGTTGGTGATTAACTTTCTGTTGATCAGCTAATTGATTGATCTACTAATCGTTGTAGCTTTAGTTGTGATTTTATAGAGGGTTGTGTTGCGGACTACTTCTTGGTGTGGACCAATATCAATATAGTCAATCAAACCATACAGGTGTTTCATTAGCTTGTATTTTTGACAAACTTTTGTGATAATAAAACAGTGATTTGATTAACTCTTCACCTGGTCAACAGGTAGTATTTATGTGCCACAATCACATATTTTATATTGTTATTTTATATGGTTATCTGACAACAGAAACAGAAAATAATGTAAATGAGACAAGCTGATCAAATGTTCACTGTGTGCACAAAGTCATCTGACAACTGACAGGTAGAAGAGAGATTGAGCCATTTTCCTGTTGTTCAGCCAGCTCACAGTAGACCTGCAACGATTAGCTGCCATCTATTAAAATAATCGCCAATTATCTTGATAATCGATTAATTGTTTTGAGTCATTTTTTTAAGAAGTAAAGTTCCAAATTTTCTGATTCCAGCTTCTCAAATGTGAATGTTTTCTGGTTTCTTTAGTCCTCTATGATAATACACTAAATATCTTTGGGTTGTTGACTGTTGCTTGGGACAAAACAGGACGTGAAGATGTCAGCTTGGGTTGTGGGAAACAGTTTGACATTTTTCACCTAAAATTAGGGGTGTGTGATCTAACGATATTAGATTGTGAACGATTAAAATGTCTCTGCAATGTGTCTTTACAGAGAGATAATTAGTATCACGCTACAGTGCACGTTGTATCAGTTTAGCTTCGTGATGGAGTGCAGTCTGCTGGAGAAAATGACCTCATGCGACAAAGATCTCAGGTAAAAATGATCTGCACACTTCACATCAGGAGCCCAAACTGTTTTTTATCAAATGCTACGATTTGATACTTGGTAGCGTGTTTGTGAAATCTACAGCAAGTTTTAATGTTCACCTGCTGCACATCATGTTAAACTGACAGCTGGGTTACAGGTAAACACCGCCGTTTAGCGGTTAGCTTGTCTGCTAACTGGTAGCATTAACTTCTGTCATGCTGCAAGCTAGCATGATGTCAGCTCAGGTGTAATGTGTTGGTTGTTTTTCCAGCTGTGATATTAGTTTGGTTGTACTGTTCCCACTGTGATATCCATTTTAAACAAGGACAAATAAACTGTCACTACTTTTTAATGCAGCTGTGAACACCTGCTCTTATTTATTTATTTGTGTTTTAATGTGATTTTATGAGTCTCACATGGGTGTACGTGTTTGTGATCCTCTAACCTAAGACAAATTTCTATAATTATGTGATAGACAATTAAGTTTTTTGTTCAGCAACTTGCAACAGAGTCTTAAAAACCAACATGAAAAAGAATAGTGATAAGATCATGGGTTGTAATCCTGCCATATCGCCTACCACTAACCTAAATACACCATGAAAAACACAAAGAAAGTCAAGGTTTTCTCTTCTCAGCTGAGGAGATATAAAAGCTCAAACCCCCGGCAGTCTTTGCAGGTCGTGACGTAATTCCTCGACTCCACTGAGCTCAGGTGAAGCTGCAGGAGCAGCTCGTCCGAGGCAGCACAGTCAACTAATGGCTTTCATTAGTGCGGCTCTGGATGCACAGCACTCCTTCCTGGACTCCAACCTCATCACTCTCACAGCTCACGTACAGCTTCACAGCTCTCCTGCTACCAAGTGGAAAACAAGGGGGGAAAAATCATGTGGTGCTTAACTGGGCTTACCACTAAGAAAAAAAAAAAACTACTCACTCACAGAAGAATCACAGTTCATCTCTTCTACAATTCTGAACTGATTCACAAATGCTAAAAATGGACAAAGTGAAAAAGGGCAACAAGCTGGTTCTGCCTGAGCAACTGGTTAAAAGAACAGCTGACTTTATGAACTGGTTGACTCCAGTCACACGAGTTCACAATGTTTGAAGTGATCTTATTCAACTAAGAGCATCTCTTCAAAGACACTACGGCATTCAGTTTCTTAAATAGGCCTGCAAACAAGCTGTTTACATTCACCTTGTAGCAGATGTTACTTTATAACTGTTCTTTATGTGTTTTTCTGTTAATTAAGTCTGCAATTCATTAGCATTTCATTATGCATGTTGTGGGCAATGCCAAGCGTTCCCTCAGACTTTTTTTTTTTTTTACTCAGCAAATTAACAGATTCTTATTCAAAAATCATCAAAACTAAACCGAGATGTTATAATAAAGTAAAAACAAAAATCTGCATTTCTTTATCCCAACACCACACATGGATTTATCTCCCCCCAAAATACTAATTTTAAACGTGTGATTGATAATGATTAATCACAGCCTATTTAGGTGATTAATTTGATTGATATACAGTATAATATATGTATTTATACTTTCAGGTGAAAAATCCTCTGAGACATGATGAGACACTGAAACAGACTTAATGAAATGTTTTTGCTCTTTAAGGAGACCCAACCATCATCATCGTCAACTCTTATTGAACACATGAAGGACTCTGAGATACATTTTACTCTATAAATCAGTTTTATCTGATTATGCATATTGCAGAATAATAAAATGATCAAAAAAACTATACTGTAAAATAAAAAAATCTTCTGTCATGTAGTTGTGTTCAGGGAGTGTTGGTAATAGACGACATTATACGGAATAAAAGACAGATTTTAGCTCAATATATCAGTCATAACCCTAAAATCCATTTCTCATGCTTTTTCAGACTTCTGAGCTTCGTGTTGGAGCTGCGTCCTTCACCTGGGGGAGTCGGCTGACTGTGGCGGCGCAGAGGAGGATGTGAAAACCGTCCTTTCATGCTGTCGGAGCAGAAACGCCTGCGTGAATATTTCAGTCTCTGTGAGATTACTGGCAAAGCGCTCTGGTTCTCTGTGGGCAGTGTCTGAAATTAACTTTTTGACTCACCAGCCAAGGTGGCTGCTGGATGAGAAAATCCACCAGCCAAGCATATTTTTTTACCGGACGAAATAATAAATTGCCTTTTTGTGTCATATATGTATTTGTTTCAGTACATTTCATTGGGATAATGAGGTATTACGCTGGATATAAACTTTAAGAAGAGGCCAGTGCAAAATTTAAAGCAAAATTATTTTAATATGTTGATCAACGGTTAATCAATTCAAGCCTGAATACAACTCAAGAAGTCAATTCTACTAAGGAATTTGCTTTTAAATGTAGTTAAGGATCAAACATAAAAGTAAATTTGAAAACCTATCGGATGCTTAATCCATTTAATCAACATAAACCTCCTCATCAGACTCCTCACTCTCGCCATCTTTACACGGTCCATGAAGTTCTGGCCTCCTGATCCTCCAGGGTCATAATCCCTGCTCTCTGGAGAGGACAGCTGGACCATAAGGAGACCTGACAGTGTGTCAGGACCTTAGGTTGGACCACCAATCGGTTTTCACCTGTTTCATGGTATTAAAACCTCTTTCACACTCAGCTCTGGAGGCAGAAGGACAGGACCAGGTCAACCAGTGCCAGCTAATCAGGGCAGGAATGCTGATGGGTCCTGTTGACACTGAACCAGAACATCCTCTGCAGGGACTGGGGCTCCTGGTACATCAGCGCCTTCAGGACAGTCCACTGGTCAGGGATCCTTCCAACATGGATGCCAGAGATCTCCAGGACAGGCTTGAAGTGGTTCAGTGTCACCAAAATCTAAAATAATTGCATTAATACATTACAACAAGCAGTTTTAATCCTCAAACTATAAAAATATGATCATTAATCTGAACCTAAGCTGACTGTCCTGTAATACAAAACATACAGAAACAACCTGCTGCTGCGTCTCCTGACTCTGGTCAGTTGGTGAAGCTGACCAGCGTGGTGACACACAGGACCCCTACGCTGGCGTCCTGGAACCTGTCAGTCATACTCTCGTCTAGCCTGTCAATCATCCTGTGAGGTGACAAGGGTCCTGCTGTCACCTCTGGTCAGTGAAATTCCCTCATAGCTTCATCATGGGCCCTTCTCTGATGATAAAAGGCTCATTTTTACCATCCTTTCAGAATTTACCTTTACAACACACTCTCTCTCTTCTTCTCTTGTTGACATAATCCTTTCTTTAATTCTCTTAAGGTAATTATTTCTTATTGCAGCTTAAACATACCTGGTTTTGTACTTCTTAAGGCCTCTGCTGTGGTGATGGTGGGGTCTCTGCAGACAGACTGTTCAGACGTGTGAGTGTGTCATGCAGGAAACCACAGAGACGGACAACATCCTCCCTGACAGTACAGTAGCATTTCCTGGCCTTGGCCTGCTGGACACTTCCGACACTTTGGGTATCAGGAGATTGAATCTGAAACACATAAAAGAACAAAGACACACAAATAAACAATTAATTGCTGTCCAAAAAAACTATATTAGTGCATAAAACACTGACACATGATGTTACTTATTGTAACCGTGTTATTTACTGGACATTACATATTGATGATGACTTTTGGAGTACTTTGCATAGCATTCTAGAGCCACTACCTGTTCCAGGTGCTGGACAATCCACTGGTAACCTCACAGGAAGTGGTCCAAGGCATGCAACAGGATTCAGGTGGGCATCAGTGGTGGGTGCTCAAGAGCCTGGAGGCTGTTTACCAGGTTTGCCTTGTTCTGTGGACTGATGTGGTAGAAGGTGTAAAGCCCACTGAGGAGGTCTTCTACTTTCTGGAACATCACGCTGGACCGGATGGCACCAGTTCAAGGCGGTGTGTCATACAGGAGATACCAACAATGTAAGCCTTGTCCCTCTTCGGCCAGCTGACCATCCATCTGTTCCCAGAGCGACAGACTTGCTCCTTCACTCATCACACATTCTCTCCATGACGACACTGATGGCGTTTCTCACGCGCGCCGCGTCCGCCTTCTCCACCGACTTGATGCCAACAAACTTAAGACCGGATCTCGCCCTTTGTGACAGCATCAGACATAAACTTCCTCTTTCACAGAACTGTCTGTGCAGCCGTGTGACAAGATGGAGACACATTTGGTGTTTTTCAGATTCTCTCTGATGTTGTTTCTCTCCACCTCTGAAATACAGTGCATGAACGCTTTGGCCTGCTTCTCATCTCTATATGTTGAGCCCACAGCGATTCCCTTTTTTCATCCAAACTGCAAAAATGAAACATCAAATTAATTCAATATATGTTCATGTTATCCAATACATACCATTACTGTATGATGTATTGTATATACACATCACTAACTGTTAAAGGTGGTCACTGATTATTGAATTTTAATTTCCATTGTGGGATTGCATTTTCATTTGAATTAAGTTAAACATATGCTTTCTAACAGGTTACATAAGGTGACTAATTTCAAAGGAGCAAAATTTTCACTTACTCACACATCCACTTGAGGTCAGAAAGTCTCGCCTTCTTGCCAACAGTATGTACAGTCTTAAACAGTATCTTCACCTTCGTGTTGGTCCGCTCCGACGTTGCCATGAGCGCCGTTAACAGACGGTGTCGAGAGGAGAGGCTCCGACGAGACGCTTGCTGTGTTCACGGTCACGAATGTTCTCAAGCTTCATCGTTTTATTTCAGATGATAAATGAGTTGTATGTGTTTTTGTCTTTAGCACGGTGGCGACACACAGAATTCATCAGCATTGTAGCCAGACTCTTGAAACTCTCCAAACCGCCATTTCTCACAAAACTTTCTTTTTGTATGTGCTTCCGCTGCTTCGTCCTCCTTTTCATCGGTGGGTTTACGCTTTGAAAGGTTGGCTTATTCCTTGTAAATATCCCCACTTAATAACCATTTAATTACCCTAATGGTAGCTAGCAGCAGACTGGCAGGAAGTGACATTGTGTGTCTGTGTCGATGTGTGTGTGCAGGAGCTCAGCCACATCAGCCGTGAAACTCCGACACAGACACAGGACATAAGCTCCAGCAGGCAGAGACTCTCCGCATAGTTTTTTATTACATACGTTATGATAGATATATGAGGGAGATGTAGTGAAACGGTTAGTGGATTCAAATTTTACCAGCCACTGATTGTGTTTTTGGAAGGTGAGTGAAGCAAATCTATCAGCCGCTTGTATATTCTACCAGCATGTGGCTGGTGTTAATTCTGGGTGGGTGCCGGGGCTTCGTTTGTGGACTGACAACCATCATCCCTACTGGCCTGAAGGAAAAACAACCTGCAGGAGAAACACACACTGACCTGAGATGTACCGACCCACAGCGAGACTGAAACCGTTAACCCAAAACCACAATAAGGTTAACTAAATTAAATATTGCTCTATTTATATCACAATCCAGTATATTTAAAATGACAGTGTGTGTTGTCGTCCTGCCTGCAGATACTCAGCAGGTGTTTAGTTGCAACTTTCTGAGTCTCAGTTGAGACGTAAAAGCAGCACAGCTGAAAAAACACCAGGAAATAAATTCTGTTTTATGTGCTTATAATTGCTATTTCTTCTGAAAATTTTATTTTGCTTGAATGTTTCATTTGACTGAAAAGACTTTCTTTTTCCACCAGCCAGCTGCACAGAACAGTAAACACATCACAACTGGACGGATGATCTTACTGAACCCATCTGACAGTAAGACAGTAAACTTTATGCTGATATCTTAATGCAGATGCAAGGTCAGCACAAACTGATTTAAAACAGTGACCGGACCTGAATGTACAGACTAAAACATCTTCATTCATTATTAAAAACGGAGCATTAGGAGTGGAGAAACTCTGCGGTTGCTACTGCTGCATTGTAAGAATGAATAAGGACACATTAGTCAGTGGAGTCAAATGGAGTTCAGACTGACATCAGTAGCTTCCTCATTGTCTTCAATGAGAACACTGCAGAGACAGAACACGGCTGCTAACGAAGAAAAACACACTATCATCCAGAAATGAAGTCAACTTTTCCCAGAATGCAAAGTCTCAAACTTTTCTGTTTATTATTGAAATGTCTCGACTAGTAAGTTGGATGGATTGCTGTGAAATTTTGTTCACATGTTCCCCAGTGGAACAACTGTAATAAAGTTTATCTTCTGACTTTTCATCTAGCGCCATCAATACCTGATAAGCTAATGCAGTTCCCTCCAGCCTCAGCTGTACTTTGTGTTTAGTGCTAATCAGCATGTTAGCATGCTAACACACTAAACCAACACAGTGAACATGGTTATAGCTGCTAAACATCAACATGCTAACATTATCATTGTGAGGGAAGGACATGCAACAAAAGGTCTGCTGCGGTTATGTTGCATGCATATTAACCAGTAGGCTGCTGCCTCATTTTTAAAAGAAGAAAATGTCCAAATTCTCTGGTTTCACCTTATTAAACGTGAAGATTTTCTGTTTTTTTAAGTTCTCTATGGCAGCAAACTGAATATCTTTGAGTTGTGGACTGTTGCTCTTGAAAAAACAAGAGATTTTAAGTTGCATCTTGGGCTTTAGGAGACAGTGATCTGACATTTTATAAACCAAACTACTAACAGATTAATCAATAATGAAAATAACTGTTGTAGTTGCAGCCCTAGTTAGCAAGTATAGCCTCTCAGAGCTGCTAGCATGGCTGTAAACTCTTAGTCTCGTTAGTAAATGACAACTGCAGTAACTTAACAGTTAACAGAAAGCTCATATAGGAATTTAATTGTGTTCTGTGGTATGAGAGTCCCCTACACATGTCTAAAACAGTAAATATAATGTAAGCTGATGGCCCTGTGATGGAGGTCCATGTGGGGTTTGGTAAACGAGTCCCGTTGCTGGCAGAAGCAGCCGACTGGCAGCAACCACAATTCACACATCCAGAGTGCTGCAGGCTTTCTGTTTTCAGAGCACATCAAACGGCTCAGGAGAAGAGACGTCCTCGGGGACTCTCATAAAAAAAAAAAAAAAAAAAAAAAAATTTAAAAACCCGCTGTGTCCCGGATGATGAGGTATTTATTTCAGTCTGGTTCAGATCTTTCTCTTGTTTCATCAGCAGGGCCTCTCAAATGAAGCTTTTTCTGGAGGTTTATAGCGCAGGGTTAGCTGAGCTCTCCAGGCTCTTTGGGTTGGTGAAATAAGGATGAAGGATGAGCTGAAATGAGAGAGGAGGGAGCTGATGGCAGCAGAAGACTCACTGCTCAGATTTCACTGTTTTACCTCAACAGACTTGTTCAGAGATGCAGCTACTGCAGCCGAGCCAGAGTTTGATGTTCAGTCTTGGCAATGGGATGAGAAAACAATATGCTGATGTAGTCTTCACTAAATATTAATATCAAGTCATTATTAATGTGGTTACGATGTCCTACGGGGTCGATGTTGTGCAGTTATGTGGTCAAACGCTGATGGTGGAACTTCTTTGATAACTACAGGCTACACAAAAACTGTTTGTACACATGAAACTATGTCGGTTTTATTGTCTTTGTACGTTTTATTCGTTAATTCAACTATATGTCTTTACATAAAGCAAGCTTTCATTTAAAGGTGTGGTGGGTGCAGTGTTGAAATGTAGCACTGAGTATAAAAAAACGTGAAATATCTAAAGCTGGCATCGAATGCACAGCAGGACTTGAAGGCTTTTTTAAGTTTTTCTTTGATCAGATAGTCATTGATTTAAATCAGTAAACTTAAAGTCATTGGAAAAGTTTTATATTTAACACTGATGCTTTGAGAATGTATTTTATTATGTGAAATAAAAGGGATGAAATTTGTTTATATTCCCCAGGATAAAGTATTGCTTTGGATTGAAACTCATATTGCTTTGGCACCAATACTGAAGATTTTCAAACACAGATTCATACATGAGTCACTCTTAAACTTGCAACACCAATGATTTTTGGACTCTTGTTTCCACATCCAGCAGTTACGGAGCAACATTATCATTCATTTGGAGTCGTGTTTCTGTCCACCTGGTGAATATAAGTCCAATATTCACTGTCTTTTAGCTGTTTCTACTCTCTACCAACTCCTGAGGGAAATATCTGGCTCTTTAGCTGCTAAATGCTCCACTATGTTCACCAGCTAGTCTACAGCTAACTGTGTCTGTTTGCTGTTGAGCAGGTAGTGTACAGTGGCTTTTTCTCTGAAAACAGCTGCCTGCTTTGGCCAAAAACGACACAATGAGAGCGCTGAGAGTTAACCAAAATAGTAAAGCAGCAAAACAATGAGCTGAAAGAAGCTAAAACGTAACCATAGAGCTGAAGGGAACGGCAGAGTCAGGTGATAATTCTCTGTGGGTTTGTTATTACAAGAAACAACTTTTAGGCCTATATCCTCACGTAGTCATTTGATTTGTTGTTGATAAAAAAATATTAATTTGTGCAACTTTAACATTTATTATACAGTCATAAATGGAAGAGTTACCATCTGTGAGCTTATGTACCTACTGACAAACATCACATTAAAATCTTGTGCATTTTCAGTCTCCTAACATCAATACATTTGTAGACATTTTATTAAATTACTTTTAAGAAGTATCTCCCTGAACACAGCTGCACATGTAAGACTGTAATCTGCAATTAAGTTTGGTTGTCTTCTGTTATATTTTTCTGTTATATTTTTTGGCAAATGAATTCTTCATTTAAAATATATATTTCTGTCTTTGAATGGGTGCAGTGGGTCACTCTGCATCAAAGAGCCTCTAACATGTGGTTACCATGGAGAGCTTTTGTTTCCCATGATCCTTGAAATATGTTTTCACAGACTCTCTGTGCTGAAAAGAAAAAAAAATTTATACTGTATGGAGAAATTCAAAATATGTTTTTCATCATGAAATCTACAGGGAATATAAGAACACCCTGAGACAGAGATAGCTCTGCCATGAATACGCTGTGTGATACTGCTGAGAGGGCGAATCAAAGGACAGTGCAACAGTCTTCGTTGCACGGACTGCAGAGCCAGAAGTAATCCTCAGCGGCCGGGGGGTTCATTTAAAAAACTATGTGATGGTGCTCCAGAACAGCCTGTCACAGCAGATATGTTGGGGAAAACGATACAGCTTCACCAACAACACGGGAAGCAGAGCCACAAAAACAGAGATTTTCATTGTTTTGACTCCTGATTGGATGAGCACTAGTGATATATCACAGACAGGATAAAAGTGTCTGTACATTCAGGCTGCAATTAACAATTATTTTCATTATGGTTTAATCGTTTAGTCTGTAAAACACCAAAAAAAACAATGAAAAGTCACAATAGTGATTTCCTACGGCCCAACGTGATGCCTTCAAATGTCTTGTTTTGTCTGACCAAGAGTCCAAAACCCTAAAAAGATCAATTTACTATTATGTAAAATACAAATTCTCACATCTGAAAACCTGGAGCCTTCAAGCATTTGGTATTTTTGCTTAAACAATAAAAAAAACAGAAACGATTAACTGATTATCAGAATTCATTTTCTCTTTTGTCTTCTATGATAGTAAACTGAATATCTTTGGTTTGTTGACTGTATAAAACAAAACATTTTAGGATCAAACAGCGATCAACATTTTTCACTATTTTCTGTAATTTTTATAGACCAAAGGGTTAATCGATTAATCAAGAAAATAATTAATCGACAATGAATATAATCGCTAGTTGCAGCCCTAGTAAAATGTTGATTCTGTATACAAATATTTTGTTTTGGTATTAAAGGCTGCAACATATATCATAGATTTTATACTGTAATATTTTCATTATAAACTTAGCAACCCAATTTAATTAAATAACATCTATCAAAAAGTGTCAAAAATAATGACACAAACATTCATTACAAGCAAGATCTGAAATTAACACCCGCCAAGCGCCAGACGCTGGTTGACTTTTTGGCGAGTAAACCTTAGAAGGAGGTTAAATGTTTGTACCAAAATAGTGACGTGTTGCAGCCACAGACTCAGACTGACGCTGGGCTGCAGTAGAACTTTATTTACGCACTTTAAAACCACAGAAGCTGTATATGTTATTTATAGTCTGCCAGTATATTTCCTTTGCTGCTAAAAATCCACTAGCTTTGTGTGAACTACTGCAACATAAGACAGCAACAACAACAGAGGAACTTCTTCTTCTTCTTCTGCTACTGCTAATTCTGCTTCAAAACTCTCACATTATTCAAAGGCAGAACCGGGTGACAGAAGCCTCCGACACATCAACAAACATTAATACTGCATAAAGAACGCTGGATCCTGGAAAACATGTTGGATCAGGAATATAAACATTACCCGCCCAGAAATGAATTTCAAATTAACACCTTAAGTGAATGAAATTGAATTATACTCCAAAATAAATTGTGGGGTCCCTGATAACCAAAACAAACAAGTTAACAGAAGGAAATACCCAAAATAATAAACATAAACAACCTTGTAAATATCAATTGACCTCTCACACATGTAACTAAATATCTGGCATGATGACTCACAGGAAATTACTCATGTTTGTCCCAACACAGCGTAGACACGTACACCTTAGTGTTTACGCGCGTCAACAACCCGCAGGATTCTGATGTGAAGTACTTGATTAATTTTACTTTGAGCATGATTACACTCCTGGACACTAATTACAAGTTACCTCGGTCCACACTAATGCCATTAAATTTGGGTTGAGAAAAAGTCCAGAAATCTTTATTCGTTATTGTATATTATTTATTTATTTGTCTGTTTTGATTGATAAACTATGGGGTTGGCTAACAACAGTCTGCTCTTATCAATGAAGCTGATGTAACTCCACTTTGACCTAACAGCCTAATCAATACTGGAGAGAAGAACGCCGTTGTGTAACATTCACTACACACATATATATCATATTATGGTGATTAAGTTTTCATTGTCCACCTGTCGTTCACAGCTGGTTAACATCTGTCAGCTGGTTAACATGATTTACTGATTATAGCTTAACATGTAGATTTATCAACTTCTGAATTTTACATGGATACCACATGTGTGGATGCTACTGTAAAATATTACATTTTATAGGGCTAACCGTTATTTTCATGATTGATTAATTTGCTGATTATTTTTTCAATTAATCAGTTAGTTGTTTAGTCTACAAAATGTCAGAAAGTAGTGAAAAAAATGAAAAATATATTCAGTTTACTGTCATATATGACAAAGAAAAACATTTACTCATCACATTTCAGAAGTGTACAACAGCAGTTTCAGCATTTTAGCGTAAAAAAATCACAATTAATCAATTAGCAAAATAGCTGACGATTAATTTTCCGTTGATTGACTAATTGATTAATCAATTAATCGTTGCTGCTATGTTAGTCTCTACATTGGAAGCTACTTCAGCAGAGACAGAAGGGAAATACTGGAGTTGAATTTATACATAACAAGAAAAATTGATTGATTGACTTGTCATCCACTGAGATTTTATTTACATGACTGTGTTGTTTTTCTACTGATTCTACTGATTATCAAAGCATCAAAAGTTCAGATTTTGGGAGTTTTTCTTGGCTGAGGTGCTACTGGGACATCTGGGCTGAGTTGCTGCTTCAGCTGCCGTTAGCCTGAACACATTTGGGCAGTGAATTTACTGTTAAGAAAACATTTGTGTATTCCTTACACACAGGACAACTCTAATTGAAAACCAAATGTCACGCACACACTTGATCCTCATTTACAAGAGCAGCGCTGAGTCCTCGTCAACACTTTTAGCTGCAGTCGGTCTCAGAGGAGCCGCAGTCGAACATAAAGCTCGAGTTACCGTTTCTATTTACATTCCTCGGGCTCTGAGGAGCCACCTGCTCCGGCCGGTGTTCTCTCTGCTTAGCGAGCACAAACACACACACACACACCGGGGCTTGACTGAAACCTGAACCGCTGACGTACAACGACGTGTTTATCAGGTTCAGGCAAATGTGGGAAATGCAAATGCAGAAGCAGCTTTAACGGACAGCCGGCACTGAGCTGTCTTTTGTTCCCACAGAGAATACTTTCAGTCTTTTAGCTCATGAGCTCAAACACAGAGACGTTACAGAAGCAGGTTGTGGTGGGAGGGTCAGTGTGTTGCTCAAGAACACTTCAGCAGGGCACATGAACCACCAACCACCGCTGTCAACCTGTGTCACCTGCATATAGGGCTGCAAATAACAATTATTTTCACTATCGATTATATGTTGATTACATTTCTTGATTAATCTATTAGTTGTTTGGTCTATAAAATGTCAGACAATGGCGAAAACATGTCGATCACTGTTTCCAAAAGCCCAAGATGACGTCTTCAAATGTCTTGTTTTGTCCACAATCCAAAGATATTCAGTTTATTGTCATAGACAACTAAAGAAAGCAGAAAATATTCATATTTAAGAAGCTGGACTTAGAGAATTTTGGCTCAAAACAATGAATCAATTACCAAAATAGTTTTGACTTAACATTCTTTTGATCAACTAATTAATTAATTGACTAATTGTTGTGTGTCTACTTCATGTCTGACAGCGTAGCCATGTTGGGAAAGGACCTCGTCACAACCAGTATAAACAGAAGAAATGATTACAGAAACCAGTAACTCTTTCAAGCAGAGCTGCAGCTAACGATTACTGTCGTTATCGATTCATTTGTCTATTATTTTTCTCGGTTCATGGATTTCCCAAAGATCAAAGTAATGACCTCAAATGTCTCGATCAACAGTCCACAACCCAGAGATATTACGTTTACTGCCATACAAGACTAAAGAAAGCAGAAAATATTGACATTTAAGAAGTCAGAACCAGAGAATTTGGGCTTTTTTTTTTTCTTTAAAAATGACTCAAAACAGTCGCCAATTAATTTTGTGTCAATCAACTAATCAACTAACTAGCCAATGTACATATATACATGCAAATTTTGTTTGAGGCAGACTTGAAAAATGTAAACCTACACTTGAATAAATCTGAAACTATCCTTTACAGACAGTTCAGTGACAGAAATTTGATCTCATCTTGTAACTGATGTTATCATTACAATCTATAATGTTATTCTCTCACATATTTCTGGTGTGTAAATGTGTCCTGGATGTCTGAAAACACCAATAACCATCCTTAAACTAATCAGTGTGTATCAATTTTGTCCAAAAAAATATGATTTTTAACCCTCATTGGCTTTATAAAGCAAACTGCTCCATATTTACAGTAGTAAACGCAACCAAGCTAAAACTTGAAGCAAGCCTAGACAGGTTAAGGCTGTTAAGTATTGATTATGTTAGGTGGAAAGGCAATATGTGATAAAATATTCAGTGTACATGTGCACCAGCACTGCGTGTGATCACCTGTGCTTCTCCTACAAACAAACAGGTGCTGTTTTAATTGGTCACACCTTAAAATCAACACAAAAACAACTTAACAGTTAGTAACAGGTAGATACTCGGGTTACCTGTAACTGCAGCTTTTACCTCTAGAAAAATGATATGTTGTCTTTTAGCGGGAAAAACGATTAAAAAAAAAAAGTATTTCCCTTTAAATGTTCATTAAACCACGTTTAGGACGGGCAGGGAGCTCCACGCGGTGCGGACGGTTAACGGGCGGCAGGAGGAAAACTTGCCCTTATTCTGGTCATCTCGTTAACAAACGGACAAACAGTTAATTCATACATTTAACAACAGAGACACAGTCCTGAAGCTGAGCTGAAGGCAGGCTGAAGTTAGCCGAGCCGAGCCGGGACAGCAGCACGGCAGCAGCGGCCGCCCGTCCATCCCTCTCTCTTCCTCCGCACCGAAAACTGTCACAAAAAGCGGACACTTACCTTCACCGACTGTCCGCTCACCACCGGCAGGAGGACGGGGAGAAGGAGAGGAGAAAGCTCGGCGGTGTCCGAAGCCTCCCGAAAACACTTTGTCGCTTTTTATTTATTTTTTTTTGTTTCCGTGAAAAAAATTAAGTCCCGTTCTGGTGTCAGTTTGTATCCGGACAGCAGGTCACAACGTGGAGTGGAAGCTGGCGGCGACGGAAGCGGCAACAACAACACGGCGGCGGCAGCAGCAGCAGCAGCAGCAACGGTCTCCGGCCAGCCTGCTGTCAGCGCCGAGCGCGGGGGGAGCGGAGGTTGCGTCCGCGCATGCGCATAACGACTGCTACTGCGAAACAAAGATCGTCTAATGACAAGATGTCTCGCTCCTATTTAATGGGAAATATGTGACATTTTTTTTCTGTTCTTCAGCTTTTTGAAGATCCTCTGCAGACATGGTTTAAGACAATTACTCTGATGTTTTTCCACAAAAAAGTTCAGTGACCTAATTCTTAAAATGACATCTACTCCCTCTCCCTCATTAAATGTCCAGAAGCTATGAAAATGTACATAATTTTCAATTTAAAAAGTTTAATTGTTGGACACTTCACTGTAAAGTCCATTCTCAGTGTTTGTGCGCTGGAGGCTTCGAGTATCCACATCACACATGTCTAAGTTGAATGTTAGTCCAGGATCAGCCTCCAAAATAGTTGTGTTTAACTCAGATTTTCAGTGAGCAACTGTCCTCCTTCTGCAGATAAATGTGAAAACAAACTCTGCACATACATCATTCTGCACAAACATCAAACTAGGAACAAGAAGAAAAACCCATTTTTGAGTGGAGGGGGGGGCTTTAAGGCTGATTCTGATGTTTAGTTTTGTTTTCTACATAAACTTGCTTTTCCCATTTTATGTGGTCAGTTACCTGTTCTTTTAATAAAAAAAATTAACCTTTGTTTAGTCAAGTTTATTTATGGAGCACAACAATCTGAGTTTGCCAAAGTGCTGAACAAATTACAAAGAAAGGCACAACAGTAGAGAAATGACATCAGTACGAATTGAAAGTTCATGATAAAATACAAGGTAATATCAAAACATCAGAATCAAAAACAGGTTTTGCTTTGCTCCATTTGCTTTGGTGTTGTGGTGCACAACAGAGCTGTGGAACATCACTGAGGTTAGCAACCCATTTTTCGATGGTTAAAGTCAAGAAAATAAAACATCAGGCACACAAATGAAACAGGATGACAGTATATTTAGATGAGGTGTAGATTTCAACATTAAAGGGCAAGTTCACAATTTTTCAAGTCTGTCTTAAATCAACAGTCAGGAGCCCAAATGAACATTAAAACATGTTTTTCTTGCTGTAATCATTCCTCCTGTCCATACTGAACATTAGGAGATCCCTTCATAATGACCTCCTTCTGTGCAAAAAATGTATTTAAAAGTTTATCCAAAGCTAATATGAAGCTTCAGCATCCAAATGAGTCAAATCAAGTAGATATCTTTCAACGTTACAGTCTTGTCCGAGGAAACACAAAGAGGGAATTTGATGCTAAAAAGACTGTAAAAAGAAAATATAATACATTTGTGGCAAATAGATGTAAAATATATATATTGTTCAGGAACTCCTTGCCAATATATATTCTGACTTTTAATTTACCAAAGATATATTTATAGTAGATAGCTTTAAATGCGATGGCTTGCGATTGTTTATACGATCAATAGAAAAACCCATCATACATCATTGCATCAAACATAATTGACACAAAAAAAAAACAGCCCATCCACAAACCAAAATTAGCATTTAAATCTGCAAACAGTGAAGCACAAATGATTAAGGCTACGACTAACAATTATTTTCATATCTGTTAGTCTGCTGATTATTTTCTCAATTCTAAATGTTACAATGTGTCGTGAAGGGCCATATCATTAAAATATCTTGCTTTGTCAGACTAACAGTGTGAAAACAGAAGATATTCAGTTTATTATCATAAAAGACTCAAAAAAACAGAAATTTGTGCACATTTCAGAAGCAAAAAACTGTGATTTTTTTTGGCATTTTTGCTTGAAAACTTGATTAATTAAATGCTTCAGCTCTACAATTATAGCAATCTACAGTATAAACTGCATATTCTGCTCACTTTTAGTAAACCACACTACACAGACATTAGTGTACTTGTACTCTCCACAAGGTTTTTCTGAACATTACAGCAAAGTACAAAATGAGTACAAATACTTTCCTGATTGCAACCTGCAGACGTGAGTTTCCTGCTGATGAGGCAGTGCAAGGTAAGGTTTCTTTTGGCGGACGTTTTTCTAAAAATAGACCTCTTATGACAAAACTATAACTTTAATGTGTCTATATCAAGAATGCCGGTAAAGCAGTCTCCGAGCTTGGTGATTAATGGATCCACAACCGTTTCTACCGTGTATACAGGCCTTCCCTTTCAGCTGATTGAATCCCTGCAGCTATCTGACAGATATGTATGTTCCATCTGAAGGCTCTAATTTGAAAAGTGCTGTTTCAAAGTGCAGAGCCGGTACACTGAGCTCTTGTGTTTACTTTTAAATCACGGTGAAACCAATACCCAGCTGCTGCAAAATAACCTCACAAACGTCAAACGGCTGTGAGCAAACCAGACTGATTTATTTTCAAGGTTCAGTGTCCTTTACACAGTTCGCAGCGGAGAACCTTGAGACTGATTTTATTGTAGCCTGCAATTATTGTGCAAATCACTGTATTGTAAAATTACAATATGCAAAATTATGCATGGAAATAAGACATGACTATAAAAAGAAATTCAACTATGTAAACTATCATGTCTTATGGAGCACATTTGCAATGCTGTATATTCATGTTTTGCCACTCTGAACCTCCCTATCTCTCCCACTTAGAAAGTGTGACTGGCCAACCTTGTTTACTAAAGCAACATGTTTATATAATACTGAATGGAGACTGACTTTGTGACCTGTGTGTGGTGTCACAGTTGACGTTTACCTTTCTATATTTATATTCTGGGGCTCTACTGGAATATTTTTGCATTATTTCCAGTTAAAAACTCCTTATTTATCTCCTACTGGTCCTTTATGCAGCCCCTCAGTTCAGCCTTTGTCTGAAACAGGCTGTTTTAGCTCCTGTCTCTTTAAGGCCCGCCCACTCTGTTCTGATTGGTCAGCTTCAAGAAGCTTCCTCCGGCTCCGGAGGATACGTAAACAAACTATAGTAGCAGGATTTCACTACTTTTTCTCAGTATTTTCTCGAAATATCAACTTCTCAAATCCATCCGTACATGTTGTAGCCTGAATCAGATCCGACATACACGAGTGGACGTGAACAACCTCAGCAACAAAGATTATAGAACGGATGGCTGTGCGAACGATCTGATGTCATCACGAGGAGGAAGTAGATGAAACTTTTCAAACGGAGCGTTCACAGCAGGTTGAAGCCCTGACTTTTGACTTACAGGAAGCATTTTTAAATACATTAACATCAAGTTTTGGAACTTTGACATATTTAACATAAACATCCAACATTATAACTATAGAAATGACAGAGAAACATAAAAAAAGCATGATATGCCTCCTTTAAATACTTAAACCTGCTATAATGAATTTTTTTGGCCAACTTGGGGCAGCAGAAACAAGTAGTGAACACAACTCTGACATATCACCAGCTTTTAAGTTGATTTGTTGAACTCTTTTAGCTCTGTTTTTGTTCTCCACCAACTCCCGAGGGAAATATCTGGCTCTTTAGCTGCTAAATGCTCCACTATGTTCACCAGCTAGCCTACAGATAACTGTGTCTGTTTGCAGTTTGGTGCTGAGAGCCAAACTGAGAGCTTTTTAGAGCTTTTTCTCTGAAAACAGCTGCCTGTTGCGGCCTAAAACAAGTTGCAGCTAAACATCAAAGACATGTATGTTGGGGTTTATACTCCTGTTAGTGCCTCTGGCCAAGGCAGAAGAACTGGAGTTGTTCGCTGGGCGCTGCATTGCAGCTGCCCGTTGCTCTTGGGTCAAATGCAGAGGATCAATGTCTCCACGGGGATCAATGAAGTACTTCCTCCTCTTCTTCTCCTTCTTCTTTTTCTAAACAATGAGCTGAAATTCACTCTAAAGCTCCGTAAAGCCGAGGGGAGCCATCACACTGTCAGCTCATACAGTGTTATTATAAAAAAACAGCACCGAGAGGAACATTTCTGATTTATTTTCCACCTCACGCAGTCGTTTTCGCGTGTCATGTCCTGCATCTGTATGAACAAAACTAGCATGTGGGCTTAGATGCACCCTCACTGACCTCAGAGACCCTGTGCAATACTATAAATAGACACACATGCCATAAAATGTGTAGGTTCAACATATACTGTCCTGTTGCTCAGAAGTGCTTTCAGAGGAGCATGCATTAGCTTTGCACCTGTTGAACCTGTTGCATTACATAAAAAATCAATTTATAGTATATTGAACCACTGATTAAATATTCTACCATTTATATTTAACAATAACTTGATTATTTTAAAAATCCAACACCTGACAGTATAGACTCTGGATCATATCAGTAATATTTTAAAAGTAACCACCTCTTGACTGGGATAATAACTGCAGTAATCTATAAAAACTAAAGGATGAAGAACTCTCAGTCCTCCTTCTGTAATGTGAAGCTCATTTGAATAGAAGGAAAGCACGGTGGGATTTGTGTGAAAATTCACAGCCAAAGTGTGAAGATTGTTATATTTTGATTTTCACAGTAATACAACTATTACATACCTGCAACTATTACATACTGCTACATGAAAAACATGTGTTTTTTGAGAAAAACAAGCTCTGAACACAACGACTTGAAAGTGTATAATGAAGCAAACAACACCGTGGATCATTAAATTTTAAATCATCTCTTAGTAAATTAAATTATTTACTCAAGGTCCAATTAATAGCTTATTTTTGAGCTTTCAGCTGCACCTCACAGTCACAGAGTTAATAAACATCATCTGCTAAGGAGGATTGTGATATGTGGTGGAAAACTCAGAAAAATAGCGAACAAGTTTCAAGCCTCATTTCATCTATAAAAACAATATTACAAAAATCAGATTGTTGACAGAACAATTTCAATGTAAGG
Organism: Thunnus maccoyii; assembly: GCF_910596095.1. Lineage (NCBI taxonomy): Eukaryota > Metazoa > Chordata > Actinopteri > Scombriformes > Scombridae > Thunnus > Thunnus maccoyii. The sequence continues at coordinate 3,711,889 of NC_056541.1, read as the reverse complement.
CCCATTTAGTAGCTGTTCTTGAGCTTTTGATTGAATCACATGATCTCTCTCAGCAGATGGATTTTGTAGATGTTTAAATTTCCATTTTACTGAGCACCTTACAGCAGCTTTAATCACTATTTTATAATGACAGTGTGTGATGTGTTGGTCGTGACTCGTAGTGATGAACCTACAGAGAATTATCAGCATCTCTGCAGCTCCTCTCAGATTTTCGGCCGCAGCAGGCAGCTATTTTCAGAGGAAAAAGCTGTAAAAAGCCACTGTACACTACCTGCTCAGCTCCAGATGACAAACAGACACAGTTAGCTGTAGACTAGCTGGTGAACATAGTGGAGCATTTAGCAGCTAAAGAGCCAGATATTTCCCTCAGGAGTTGGTAGAGAGCAAAAACAGAGCTAAAAGAGAGTGAATATTGGACTTACATTCACCAGATGGACAGAAACACAACTCCACATGAATGATAATGTTGCTCCGTAACTGCTGGATGTGGAAATAAGCAACTGTTTGCTAACAAGTCCAACATATAAAAGGTGATGATATGTTAGTGTTGAGTTCTATACTTGTTTCTACTGAAAACAAGTGGACAAAAAAGTCAGTAAATGCAGGTTTAAGGACTTCTCGTCCATGTTGGAATCACAATCTCACAACAACGTCCAATCAGTAGTTCGTTTGGTTGTTTGTTGTTTCTTAGATCAAGAATTAATTTATGATCTCAACTTTTCAGCCTTTAAAGTGTTCAAAAAGATGGATACTAGGGGTGTGCCCGAATACAAATACGTTATTCGGCAAAAAGTGGGTTTTTTATGAATATTTGTGTCATACAAATATTTTAAAAATTTGTTTTCGTTACATCGCTATCTCAGTGTCTCTCCTCTGCTCCACTGTTACGTCTATCAGCAGATCTCAACGAGGGGAGTCACATCCACCTGCTACATGACGCACATTTCCTAATTTGGACATCAGTCCCGGAGTTGGGGGTGTTCCCCAGAGATAAAGCTGAGCTACTGACACATGCTTCATGAACACTTATTGTAACACTTAAATTTTCTAAAATTAAAAGCGTAATGAAAACAAAAACAGAATTTTTAAACCTCTTTCCACTTTTATTCGAATACAAATACAAATAATTTTGCTGCCTCAACAAATACAGATACAAATACTGGACCCTCTGCACATCCCTAATGGACACAACTACTACAGAACAACCACTAAATGATGGCTGAGATTAGGATTTAGGACCTCAGATTGTTGTAACATGTAGAAGTGAAAGTGGCTTATAAATAAAGTGTCTCTTTTTGGTTCCAGAAACAGCAGCAGAGTGACAACTCTTACTTTTTTAGCTCCTCTCAGGTGCAAAAAACACAAGCTTTCCCCAGCAGAAGGCAAAGCGATTCAGGTAACACTAAGTAAGCCTGCTGGTGAGTCACCGCCACCATGCAGATTAATGCACTAAGAAGTGCACCATATTCCACATCTTATATTAGCCAAATGAGCAGAACAGCAGTTCATTCAGATTAGAGCATGCCAAGTCATGTCAAAAATTACAGTAATTGCAGCAATTTCCACACTTAGTTGGTTTTTCTTCTTAATTAAACACCCTGGTGAATAATCACACGCAGTCTTAGCTGAGAGTTGAACTCCAGTCGCGGCCTGCGCTGATGAAGATGACATGTGACAGCTGATTATTTAGACATTATCATCTTCATCATCTTTCACATACGTACTATCCTATACTTTACATTTTCCCTGCTCCTCATATTCTACTATCTTTGCATTATTCTCACATTCAAACTCTGGCTTCCCCTACTTCACACACATAATCTCACTCTTTCACACACACACACACACACACACACACACACCACTGACGCCCTCCATCTGGTATGTGCTTAACGCCACAGACGTCAGGTTCCCCACATCTATCTATAACGGTGTGCATCACCAGCCGTCTCAGCCCTTTGAGCGGCGAGTGAGGACGACGCTTATCTGTCATTTTGCACCACTCTGTGGCTCTGCATGCTCAAGTAACCCTGTTTAGATGGAGAGACACACTGGCTGTTGTTCTGCTGCATCAGCAAAGTGCTGGGTTACAGGGGTGAGTGTGTGTGTGCGTACGTGCACGCGGGTGTACGTGCGTGCGTGCATGTGTGTGTGTGTGTGTGTGTGTGTGTGTGTGTCAGCTCTGTCTGCGTCACTTAGCAGCAGGTGGACTGGAGAGTGAGAGAGCCTCCCTCTCTGCAGCAGCCCTCCAGCCTGTTTTCATACAAACACACAAACACAAACACACACACAACTTTTTGGAGGTTTTCACATTTGGCATCGTTGGTCTTTTTTCCACACTTATCACAATCCTGTTGGAAATTTATGGAAGTTCAATCATGACAAAAACAGTTGAGCAATTAGCCAGATATCATTTTGTTACCACTCCATTATTCAGTTTAAAAGACTCATTCGGATTGATTTATTCCTCTAGGAGAGATGGGATCGGTGGGTTATTTGGATCTAGGACAAGCTGGATAATATGTATTGACCACTACAGAGCTCCTATTAAAGGCAGAGTTCAACTTGTTTACTAAGTAGAAATATTCAGGAACATTATTCCAGAGGATTGTTTGCTGCACGGTATATATAACGATACATATAGCAGTGGTTTCTGACATGAAGACACCAAGAAAAGGCACATAAGTACTTCTCATAAACTATAGTAAATGGATTGTATTTATATATAGCACTTTTCTAGTCTTCAGACCACTCAAAGAGCTTTACAATACACACATTCATACACTGATGGCAGCAGCAGCAGCCATGCAAGGTGCTAACCTGCTCATCAGGATCTAATCTGATGCTCATTCACACACACACACACTCACACACTGCTGGCACAGACATTAGGAGTAATTTGGTGTTCAGTATCTTGCCCAAGGACACACTTCAACATGCGGACTGGAACCGTCGATCTTCTGATTAGTGGACAAACCCTCTCTACCTCCTGAGCCACAGCAGCCCCCGAGGAAGAGACACAATTCTTCCAAATGTGTCTTAAAACGACAGTCAGGAGCCCAAATGAACATTGAAACATGTTTTTCTTGCTGTAATCATTCCTCCTGTTCATACTGACCATTAGAAGATCCCTTCTAAAAGTTTATCTGAAGCTAATATGAAGCTTCAGCGTCCAAATGAGTCAAATCAAGTAGATATCTTTCAACGTTACAGTCTTTTTAGTGTCAAAGTCCCTCTTTTTGTTACTATACTTCCACCTGCAGCTCAACAGGGAAACACTGTCCGAGGAAACACAAAGAGGGAATTTGATGCTTAAAAAGACTGTAAATGTGTCAGATATCCACTTGATATGACTAACTCAGACTGCTGAAGCCTCATATAAGCTTCACATCAACTTTTAAATGACTGTGTGGACACACTGTGGATTTTATCCTCCATCACTGTTCATATGGACACATGACTGTTGTTTGGCTTGAACAATTGTGCACCTATCATTTAAATAACTACACTTAGAACCTACAACCATGATCATAACTAGTTGGCAGTTATGCATCCTGACACTAGTAACGCTAGTTTCCATTAACTCACAGTTTAGTGTGAGTGATTATCAATGTTACAGAGCAAAACAACTAAAGAGGAACATTAACAATCACAAATACAGAGGAGGAAACTAACATTGTCTCTGACTTCTGCACAGCAACAAACGTGGTAACGAATCAGTTAACAGACATAATGTGCAACGAAAGGAACTGGAGAGTTTATGCAATTAGCTTACACAAGTGGCGTAATCAATAACCATATATACGTTAATGCACAGTGTCTGTGATGGGAAGAATTCACAGTTATCTTAACATTACCGTTACACTGCATTGGTCAGTGATTTTAATCCAGTCTGAAGTGCATATATGGATCATTTTTCACCCCATTTTTCACCCCAGTAATAATAATTACAGCTGCAATGATTAACTGTTTTTCAGTGAACTCGCTGCTCCTCCTGTCATTTAAATGTCACATCCTTGTATTTTAAAGTGGATCTCTCAGTGAATACTTGTCTTTCTACTTGTTTTTTATACAACCACCTTAATAATTACTATGAGAAATTTGTTTGGAGCATACAGACAAACAAATCAGTAATATAATATCCAGCACAGAAAATAATTTGCCAATCTGACAAATATGCTAATAACATATAGTCCTATTTGGGAGACTAAGAACCCATAAAAGCTCATCAAATGGGCTGCTGTAATGTCAGCTGCAGGTAGGTTCTGCTATTCTCTCTTGAGCCCCCATTTTGGGAAATTTAAGTCCTTGAAAGTCTTCTGAATTGACTATTAGCGGCTCCTGTTTGCAGCGTTGTCATGGATGTGCAGACAAATCTCACCGGATTACTTCGATACTGAAGAAAATGTGATGATTCTCAGGCAACTTCTGAGGCTTTTCTTTTCTATGATTTCTGAGTGGATTTATGGAGGTTTACTTGACCACGGACATTTGAGATTTCACCTCACGCACATTTAACTCTCCGGCGTCGCCTCCCGGGAGGCCTTTGGGCTTTTGTCTTGCTGAATGTTTATGTCCATTACAGACCATATCCTGTCATTTCCCCCATGGTTAAAATGGATCAATTAGTTACATTACAGAGAAGCTCAGAGAATATTTAATTCCCCACCTCCCCCCCGTGGTGCTCATCCTGTCTGAATGGGGCGACATATTGCTTCTTGTGGAAGGAGGATTTGATTTTGTCCTCACTAGTCATCCAGTAGCTGCATCTCATTTGTGACCTCTGCAGTTGCATTTATGATTCAGTCACATAGCGTTAATTCAATATATGCAAACCTTAAGTTTGAACTGATCATAACATTATTCTTTCTCCTGTTAGCTGGTGATGTAGTGTACTGCCACCCTCTTATTATTCTTCTATAGCCTGACACATGCTGCCCCGGCCGATGGCAGGCTGAAGCAGTGGCCAGTGTAAATATTTGATTAAAACATTGGCTTTGCCCCGACTAAACTTTTAGCATTCCAGGCAGACCATCTGTTAACTCACAAAAATATATTTGAAAATGCAGCCCACTGTGGGATTACAGAAAAAAAAAAAAAAAAAAGATTAAGGTTTAGATTCGTCAACCTTTTGTGACCGAATTGAGGAGAAACATACGAGCAATGAGGCTGCGTTAGCTTGTGCGGAGTTATTATAAGTTAAGTAAGTTTATAGAGAAGGTTATAATATGATGAAAGAACTGAAGATTACACAAACCTAGTCGAGCACTGTGCCGGCTCATAGTGCGTTATCACTGTTATAACCATGGAGGGTATATAAAGATGGACGACACGACAGCTCCCTATAAGTGAAGCCAAAATATCTGAATCGCCCCCTGGTGGCTGGTTGCAGTATAGCTCATAAATCCGTTATGTTAAATATACTTTTCCCAAAGATAGTTTCTGTCATTAAGGTAGTTCTTATCACACTGATAAGTCTGATACGTTTGTTTTTAATTAGTTATTTGACGATATAAAAAGGGACGTCATGATTGACAGCTGATTGACAGCCAACCTCAAACCTCCGTCAGCGGCCGCAGCAGTTTCTGAAGGAAGACGCTAACGTACGTTTTGATCTGTGCAAATGACGTCACACTAGCGAGACGGCAGCTCCCGTAAAAACAAGATATTTTGGCTTCACTTTTGCATAGTGGTAGGAAGTTGAGAGGCATCGTCCATCTTTATATACAGCGTACGGTTAAATATGGATATTTAGCAAAAACAAAAGCAAACCAATAAAACCAAAACTGAACATGCAAAGAGGAGTCTGTGTTTACTTCACTCAAGACAATTAATTGAGAATGAAGAAGATTACTGAGGACTTTGTCTGCTTGACCAACTACTGTGTTGCAGGCTAGCTGATGTTTACAAGCTAGTTAGCTACGTTAGCTAGCTTATGAACAGAAGCTATTTGTCATGTTTCTAGTGTTTTTTCACAAGGAACAGCTTTTCATGAAAGGTTTTCTGTGATATACAGATAACAATCTAACTTGTGACATTTCTTTCACTTTCAACATAGTACAAGTCTGAACTGAATGCTGTCAAATTAACATAAAGACCACAGCAGCACAATTTGTATAGCACATTTCAACAACAAGGCAATTTAAAGTGCTTTACATAGAGCATAAAATGCATCAAAACAGAATATGAAAGCAACACAAGTAAAAAGACATATAAAAACTATTAAAAAGTGTTAAATTTGGAAATAAAAAGAAGCTAAAAGGGAATAAGACAGATAAAACAAGAGAATTAAAGTTACAGTGCACAAGGTCAAACAAGATCATTGTAATATGAATGAAATCTTTATTATTGTGTCATGCATACAACTGTATGTCCGGCCCGCATGGGCTTACTAGACACCATGAATTCCAACAAGCCAGGACCAAAGTACAACGTATATATTATTATACAACTAGTTAATACTATACTTTACTACTACTAATTACTAAGTTATTTACAATGTACAATGTACTATAAAGAGGTTGTGAAATGTAGCACAAAATGGAAATACTCAAGTAAAGTGCCTCACACAGAACTACTCTCCAGAGACTGAAAACGTGATCGCTGTTATTAGTCTTTGGAGCCGTTTCTAAACAAACTAACTTCATAATGAAGCAACATGTCACCCAGTGCAGCGGTGTGACTCATTGACGTGTTTATAATAGTTTCTGAACAACAACAGAGGTCTACGGCACAGAGGAATAAGATATATCAGGCTTTAAATACACACACAATACTTGTTTGTAGATCAATTTATTGTTGGTTTGGCTCCAAACATGAGATTTGTTGGTAATAAGAAAAATATAGAAAATCACCAGCCTTGTCCTCTAAACTGTGTTTGCTAGTTCTGCACGATAAACTCACCTCTCTCCTCTCACCTCTACAGAAGAATGAGGACATCAACATGTTTTATTTGTTACATCAGTCAAAGGCGGCTCCTGCAGTTCCTTCAGCATAACGAGCCACCCAGGATGCATAAACTGTCATTTAATTAGATTCACTTAAAATGAGTGATACAGCGCGGAAAACAGTGACAGCCGTAGTAATAAACCCATAGAAATGTTTCTGTGTTTCTGTATTATCTTTATTTCCACTCGAACAGTCTGACCGCAATAACCCTCTGCAGATAAACAAGTGAAGAAGAACTGCACCGCATGCACACACACACACACACAGATAAACGGGTTAACGTGTCAGTCAGCCATCGATCACTCGTTCTGATAGAAACAGTGTTGATATCTTGCAGAAACGCAGAGCTTATCTCATGTTTGGCGTGCGAGATGATCAGATGATGAGTCAGAAGCCGACGACTCTGTCAGCAGTTTTTATGTAGCTGAAAGAGCGAAACAGCTGCTCTGGGAGACTTCACATGTTCAGATGCAGAATACTTTAATTGCAGAATTTAATCAATTTGGAATGTGAGTCAGGGTATCAAATTAAATGGGTTTTTTTTTAATTGATTTTCAGGGGTATTTTGCATTGGTTATAACTCGTGTAGCATTAAGATTTGGTTTAACTTCTGAATGTTGATCACAGACCTTCCAGAAGTCTCTCATCCACTGGAATAAATCTGTCATATTTGCAAATTAAATTAGTTTTTACAGTGTTTCATTCTTGTTTGTGTTTTAATGTTTTAAAATCAGATTTACCTCTAAATCCGTGCCGACGGCAAACAAAGTGAAATGTAGCGAAGAGGCTGTCTGTGAAGGTCTCTTTAGTTTACAGCGAATTAATCCAGTTATGATTAATTGATGTTAAAATGCTTCATGCAGCCATTAGGTGTGTGCACTTAATTAGCATCTCTGCTGGAGATCTGAACTTGTTTGCTTCTGTTAAGGTTTACTGACAACATATCAGACTTTGTCAGGGATAGAAACGATAAAGTCCTGGATTTATTCCCACATGAGAACAATAAACAACTGAATCCCAAGAACAAACAACTGATTAAATGTTTTTGGGATGAAAATATGGTCACGTAACAGCTGAGTGACACTATTTTAAGATGCAAATATCAGTAAATAGATTTTATAGAAACCATTATTCTATTCAGAAAAAACTATCTAGAAGTTTTGCCTTTTTAATTCAAGCAAGGATTTGACTGGTGCTTAATTAAAAGAGGCAGTTTACGCCATCCAAGGCTCCAGAATACAGAAAATAATCCTCACCCATCTTTGACTTGAATCTATAAAAATTTAAATTTGCTACAGCGGCTCTGCCTGGTGTTTTAACAATGAGCTTTAACCGCCTTCTTAAAATAATTTACATCCATTATACTGTATTTACGGCGTCTCGTTTAAGGTGCTATAATGAGATTAGAAGTATAAGATTAGCTGACATCTCAGTGGCTACGTGCTGTGATAAAAACAAGATCAGACTTTGAGTTTCCACATCACACCATGTGTTAAGTTGCATACTGGACCAGGATCGGCTACAAACTAGTTGTGATGTCACAAATCCTGCTCGTAGATTTACGTGTTAAACTGAGATTTCAGGTGAACTCAGAGAAACTTTCCTCCTGCTGCTGCGGATGAATGTGAAAACAAACTGAACATACATCATTCTGTGCAGAGAAGAAGAACAAACATCCAACTGAAGGAACAAGAAGAAAAGCATGTTTCTGATTAGAGGACTTTATTTCCCAGGCCTGTCTCCTAGAAATGACTTTTATATATATATATGACTAAATTTCAACAGTAAACACGTTTTGCATGAAATCTAATGATGGCTGAACAACAACATAATGAGAATATGTTGTTTGGCAAGTTGCAAAGATGTTGATACTGAACAAATGAGTGAAACATTTATTGACAATATATTTTATATTCTTTTCCGCCAAAATATCTGCTCTTGCAGTAGAACATTGTTAAGTTTTATGGTTGTGTTTAGACCGTGGGTCTCAATCTGGCGTGCATGTGATTCCACAGTGTGTGACATTAAAAAAACAGAACCAGGTGTATCTGCATCTTTATAAGTCTGGCAGATAATAATGTATGTGCGTATTTCTGTCACATAATGTCACGTTGTGAAGTGAATTAAAAGTTAATATATACGTTTTCATGAACACACTTATCTGACAGAGATCATAAATACAGAGTGTAACAAAACACCGTACAGCTGATGCTCCTGTGCCACACGTCATATTTGATTTGACGCCGCCGCTAGCTTCCATGGCTGCAAACCATGGTTTGCAGCCTTGGAGGTGCAAACCATGGGATACTGGTGTCCCACTGTCCCGGCTTCATGTTCTCCACGTTTGCTCTGCAATGATGTGACATTCACGGACAAATTATTCGAAAAAATCTTTTGGGTGAATTAAATGTACTGAATCATTTGTGGAAAGAGATTTATTGCTCAAAACGTTTTACTCCATAGTAAATGCCTTGCACAATAAACATTATAAAGATATTTCTTTATGATGCCAGTTGTTTCACTTGTTTCTATGATGATGTTTACAACAACAAAAGCATGGCGGGTAATGAACAACCCGGTAGTAGTCGCCTTTTTTGCGCCTGCTAAGCTTTTTTTGTGGAATACCTGATGCGGCCCAGCCTCACCCAGACTCTGCCTCCAGCGGCCCCCAAGTAATATGAGTTTGAGACCCCTGGTTTAGACACTGGCAGCACTTGGTTGAGGTCAGAGAGAGGTCATGGTCTTAGTTTAATACAGAAAAAAGTCTGCAGTGACTTGAAGCTCAGCATCTTTCATTAACTTTAACCAAAGTGCTTTTTTTGCCCTCCGGTCTCTGGTGTCAGACTCCTGTATCTGACTTAAGTGTGATATATAAATGTTGAGCTTCATTCATTTGAAAAAAATGGTGCCTGTGAAAATGATTCATCCAGCGTTTATGTTTGCACGTAATTGGGAGAACAATTGAACATGCATCATTCTGCACAGAGGAGAGAGACTGGAGAGGACTTTGAGGTTGGGAAAGATTGTGGTTTTGGTTAAATGTCATTAAAGTAAACGTGTTGCATGCTTCAAACCAAATACCATGACCTTTCCTTAACCTTAACCTTAAGTGTTGTAAGTGCCTACACGTAACCACAAACAAATGCTTCAGTTGGAGCGCTCTGGCAGCCTACGCGAGCCACATAAACCGCAACCTCCGCAGCTCGATTGTCACAGCGACCTTTGCTGCACGTCACCCCCGTCACTCTCCCCCCTCTCATTTCCTGTCAACTCTCTCCACAGTCGCTAAAAGCAGATGTGATGTTGCAGACACAGTCATTAACATTTTCTCATTATGTTGACAGAAAAAGTAATTCGGAGGGCATTATGTTCCCTTCAAAATGTATTTCCTGTTGCAAACTAGTACTGTTTATTTCTATGAGTGCCGACACGCCAGCGTGACACATACAGCTGTGCAGAAACATGAAAACAGCTCATTGATGAGCTGCAAGTGTCAAACAGTGTGAATGAAGCATCAACACTCAATCAGTAAGAACAAAATATTGAATATCGTTGAGCAGTTTGAGGCTGATGATGTGAAACCAGCTTTTGTTGAAGAGCTTGTATCTTTGGTGTGTGTGTGTATGTGTGTCTGTGTTTGTGTGTGTGTGTAACAAAGTCTACACACACTTTGGAAAAGAGCAGCTGGATTTCTGAAAGGAAACAAACAAAAGGTCAAGTTAATGGAATTATAATCTTGATAATGCAAATGTAATGCAAATTGTGTCTTCATCTGATGAGCACAGAGATCAATTTAAATTCAACTACAGAGTGGAAAAACGTCTCCGCTGCTGCCCCGTCCGACCGACCGACCGCTCTACCCATGAAACCACACGACAGTAACTGGAAACTAATTGTTTACTCATTTGCATCGCTTTTAATTAATTATCTTCCACCTCTGACTTTACCAGAGATGATCAGACTAACATGTGAGCGGAGGTTTCTCCTACAGTCTTTGCAGCCGACTCTTATTATGACTCTGTTAACATCACCTGAGACGTGTTCACACCTCCTGATCCGCAGCGCTCCTCTGGTTCTATTATTTCCTGTCAAATCGCACTGTTGATTAAAAATACTCGACTGTGATAATAATCTGCTAATTTGAACTTTTATACAAGATAATCCTGGTGAATGAACTATTTAAACTGTAGTGTGGATGTATGTCGAGTGTAAGCTGCACATTAACTTATTATTTTGTTGCATTCATTTTTGTGTTTGTTGCTTTTTATTTTAGGCGAAACAACAGTGAAACCCTTCCATGAAATGATGATTTTTGACTGAACATCATACACAATGGTAAAATATTTAAAGGTGACATATCATGCTGTGTGTCTGTGTTATATACTGTTATAATGTTGGATGTTAAACATGGGTTTTGACTCCCTGCAAGTTAAAAGTCAGGGCTTCAACCTGCTCTGAACGCTCAGTTTGCAGAGTTTCCTCTACTTCCTCCTCATGATGACATCAGATTGTTCACACATGCCCACAAACGGCCGTCCATTCAGTCTTTGTTGCTAAGGTTTTTCCACGTGTTGGGAAGAAACAGTAACCTAATTTATGATAAAATATCTTTATATTAGCTAACTCTTTGCAACAGTTTGGCACAAACAACAAAAACAGTGAATTTAGAGCTAAAGAAAAAAAGGTCTTGTATGGCTGTTTTTGCTAATGTGGAAAACATAAAGCACTACAGTGAGTTAAATCATCTTCCAGCAAAAGCAGCAGTGTTGTTTTAATGTTAATGTAAACTGAGACAAACTGCTTTGTTATAACATTGTTGTAATTAGGAAGACAAATCGACTGGAGACTCACAATTATTATTATTTTTTAACTTTTTCGACAATGATAGTAATAAGACATTTCCTAACATTTTGGTGCTTTAGGGCAGAATAAAAATGGTGGCTTAACGTTAATCAGTGGAGGTTCCCTCATCAGTGCAGCTGTGGACATCTGTGACAGGAGGCTGAGCAGGTTGTTGGTGTGGTCGTGCCTTTGTGGCGACAGACTGGCTGGCAGATGTGCTCCGAAGTTGAAATCAGCAAAAAATAAAATGCAAGCAGCAAAAACAAACTTTTGCCAGGAAATAAAAAGATCTTGTCAGGTTGGTTATTTTTTACATTTTAAATCCCGTTTTCCCAAGATGCTCAGCTGTTTACAGTGAATTCTTGTAATAATGACATAATAATGATGTTTTTTTTCCTCCCATATTGCATTGCAGTTTACAGTAAGACACCTTATGACATTTATACAGTAGAATACGGTTCAGATTTCACTGTAAATATACATCGATGATTTACAGTGTAAATGTCATAACAGAAAAATGAAAATGACAGTGAGACAAAAGCAAACAGAATTTGACTAAATGTTTTTAAAGAGAAATCTTTTTTTTTTTACTACATTACTTCATTAGTTCAGCAACAACGGGCCAAAATGGGTCCAGGTATCATCGGATAATTCGTAATTCATTTGTGATTCAAAAACCCAAAAAAATCTGTTATTTGTTTCAAAACAAAAAACACAAAAAAATGTTTTTTTGGTGTCAGAATCAAATAACGAAAAACCAATCAAACTCGGCCCGTTTTTTGGTTTTTGCCGATTTGTTTTATCGTTATTCCTTTTTGGATTGAATATCGAACAGGTCTGCGGACATTCAGCCAATTCGGTTTTGCGTTTGAAACCAAAAACGAAATCACGTGATCTGTTCCTTTTTTTGTTTCCCAACGAAAATCCAGAGAACCAAATTCAAAAGACAATTACGGTTTAGAAATCAAGTATTTTTGTCAGTTTTGTACGATAGCGGAAGCGGCTACATTAGCCTACCCATGATCCTCAGCGACCGTTGCTATGGTGAAGACGCCAGTGACGTTGGTTTTGTTCCCAAAATAGATTAGTAGATTCTAAATGTCACCAGTAATATCTGCCTAGTTTAATATGGTAAGTACACAAAAACAACAAAGTGTTGAAATGAAATAAAATTAAACTGACAATCTGATCAGACAGATTCTGTGTTGCGTCCTTCACCCAGTACACAGTTTATAAAACCTGTGATTGGATGGTTTCTGTGTGTAGAACAGAAGATTTATTTATTCTGTTCTAAGCAGAATGATAAAATAAGACTTTATTGATCCTCATTTAGCCACAATTCAACTACTTCAGAGTCACCATCTGCTAATATATGAATGGTTTATTGAGTATTATGATTTGCATTTGTCACTTATGGCTCATTAAATCAAATTTCATGCTGTACCATAAAAACACCATATCTGTAGACTGTTGGTTAAATGCTGTCGGGGGTTTTTACATGAAGACGATTTCACAAAAAATGCCACCATGTGTATCTGGTAGGTAAAATATACGTAATTATTTTTCCAGCAGGACACTGTGAACCCTACTGTACCTTTTATATCCTCGTTCTGCTCACATAAAAAACATGATGTTAACAGCAGCGAGCGTCTCGTCGACACATCACCTCCCTCCTCTGCCTTTCTCTTTCACACCTTCTCTTCCGCTGACGCGCAAATGTTTACACTCTCTCGGTTCCTCCTTTTGTCGGAGTCACCTTCATCTTCGCTGTTAATCACTCCTTTCACTTGAGGGAACCTCTTCCTCTGTCTCTCTTCGCCGCAGATCTGTTCATCGCCTCCGTCTGTCCTTCACCTCCACCGCTGAATTACAATCAAGGGATCAACGCAGGAAAAAAAAAAAGAAGAAGAAAAAAAAAGGCAGCCAAGCACAGCAGTGAAATAAATCTACAAGCTGATGGTTTGTGTGTGCGTGTGTGTTGAAGAGATCAGGGTAAGAATAGATGGACACATGCTGGACTTTAGGCCTCCAACTGGGCTCCTAATACTTCATTTCTATGATTGCAAGCAACACTAGCTGTGACAATATCTGTGATGTACTGTAAGCTGTACAGAATGAAGCAGACTTGACATTAGGGGTGTACCTGAATACAAATACGTTATTCGGCAAAGCACAAATAGTGGGTTTTTTACTTGTTTGTTTTTGGGAAGAAAAAAAAAAACAAGTCAAATACCAGCGTGCAGGTCGGTTACATTGCTATCTCAGTCTCTCTCCTCTGCTCCACTGTTACGTCTATCAGCAGGTCTCAATGAGGGGAGTCACATCCACCTGCTACATGACGCACATTTCCTAATTTGGACATCAGTCCCGGAGTTGGGGGTGTTCCCCAGAGATAAAGCTGAGCTACTAACACATGCAAAGTGCTCCCAAGAGACTCTCCATAACCTGTTGTTCCCCTTCTCCTTTCCACAAAGTTAGGTTGTAAAAAATAGGCAATAAATAAAAAATGCAAAGCAATAATCGTCTTTGAGGTTTTTCTTTACACATTACATGCTGTGCTGTCTCTGTGTTATGGGTGTATAAATAGGTAGAGGTCTGTAGCAATGACATGATGAGTAAAGTTTTAGTTCAGTAGTCAGCGCAGTCGTCTATGATCTGGGAGACTCCAGTTTGAGACCTGGTGTGGGGACCTCCTTTGTAAGGCAGTTTATTCATGAACACTTATTGTAACACTTTTATTTTCTAAAATTAAATGCGTAATAAAAACAAAAACAGCATTTTTAAGCCTCTTTCCACTTCTGTTCGAATACAAATACAAATGATTTTGCTGCCTCAACAAATACAGATACAAATACAAGTACTGGGATCTCTGCACATCCCTACTTTACATACCAGCATCGTAGAAAATGGGTAAAGTTTCATTCTTGCTATATAACTGTTAAATTTTGATTCAACATATTGTTAATATACACGTAACGGCAACTACCAACTTTTCACCTCGTGGAGGTTTTTTGTACTAATTTAAAGAAAATTAAATTAAAGTTTACACATTTTTGTACAAACTGTTGAGAGTGTTCTGGGTTCAATTTGACCGTATTTATTCAAAAATCACATTTCTTCAGATTCAATAACATTCATTGAAATCATGATGTCTGTCATGTTCTCCTGTTTTAGGTAACAAAGGACTATAATAATATAGTGTGTGATGTTTTTTCTCCATAACAAATAGTGCAAAACCTAAAAAATACACTCTTTCTCCACGCTTCATTAAGGATGAATCACATTTATTAGTAACTGATGAGGTATTTATGAATGAAAAATACATTTGTGGTTCAGACATTTGGTATAAAGACTAATTATGAAAGGATACTGTGAAGGGTCAGGATACTATGAACAGTATGAAAAGGTTTACAGTGTGTGTGATCTTTGAGCTACGTGCTTTACATTTTGTATTTTTCCTTCTTTCAGTGATCAGTTAAGCTGCACAAATTAAATTTCTCCTGTTTCATCAGTCTAACGAGCAGTCTAATTGAGACAGTAAGTTATTTTGATAGAAACACTGTTTACACATTATTAGTGAATTGAGATGAAATCCAGACAAACTACTTTGAATAGTAAATAGTGTCTAATATAGTTTTTACACAAAAAGTTAAATGATCTCATTAAAACCCTTAAAATGGCATTTCCTCCCACTCCCTCATTGAAAAATCCAGAATCTTTGAATATGCAAACATTTTTAATTTCCTAAGTTTTCCTGCTGGACATAAGATGTCTCCTCCTTCACTGAGTCTATTCTCAGTGTCTGTTGTTGCACATTTGGACACAAAAGGAACTTCCAGGTGTGCATAAGTTTAAAATAATTTATTTACTTCTTTTCTTTCATTCTTGTCTGGAAATAGAAACACAAACACATCAGTCTAACGTGGCTGCGTACTGCAGGCTGTCCAGGTTGACTGAACAACACCCTGCTGCCCAGAGTGCCCATTAAAATATTACAGTTGTTATCGCAAATGAACAAAATAATAAAAATAATACATGAGAATGAGTGTGTGTGTGTGTGTGTGTGTGTGTGTGTGTGTGTGTGTGTGTGTGTGTGTGTGTGTGGAGGAGCACTTTATTTTGAAGCCCTGTCTCCTAGAAATTACGACTAAATTCCAACAGTAAACATGTTTTGCACGAAGTGTAATGACGGCTGAATTATGTTTTCTGTCATCATAATGAGAAAATGTTATCAATTAACGTGTTTGTCAAGTTGCAAAAATGTTGATACTGAACGCATGAGTGAAATTTATTTCATATTTTTTCTGCCAAAATATTTCCTCTTGCAGTACAACATTATTAAAGTTTTATGGTGTTTAGACTCTGGCAGCACTTTAAGGTCAGAGACGGTTTTGGTTTAATGCAGAAAAAAGTGACTTGAAGCTCAGCATCTTTCACTAACTTTAACCAAAGTGCTTTTTTTGCCCCCGGTCTCTGCTGTCTGATGTTTTTATTGCTGCTCTTGAAATAAACAGACCCATCACTCACCTCCACTTTGTTTCTAGTTTTGCTGCATATTTCTGCTGTTTGAGTTTCATTTCTTCATTTGACTGCATTTCCTTAATTAACGCTAACATTAGCAATGCAAACAGCATGAGCCTGTCAAACTTATTGGCTCAACTCTCATCAGTCTAAGCTGGATTTTGTCAGGCTAACTGTAGCATGCTAACATTATACAGTTAGCATATCCATAGGTAACTGTAGCATGCTAACATTTTACTGTTAGCATATCCATAGCCTTTACTGTTAGCATATCCATAGCTAACTGTAGCATGCTAACATTTTACTGTTAGCATATCCATAGCCTTTACTATTAGCATATCCATAGCTACCTGTAGCATGCTAACATTTTACTGTTAGCATATTAAGATGCCTTCACTTAGCCCCTTTATGTTAACAAATTTTATTAATGAAAATATTGGATGCTAATATTCGGATGCTTAACAGGCTGTAACATTTAGCATTGTTGAGCCTGAAATATTTTGTCAAATTTAGCATTGTATTTTAACATGGTATAGTTAAAATGTCAGCATAGTGAATTAGCATTAATATAAAAACAGGATAGAATAGATTAGAATACAACTTTATTGTCCATCAGAGTGGAAAATTGCCTTTGATTCATCAAACATAAAAGCAAGACAAGAACATACAACATAAACAACATGTAACATCTTGAAAGATACCACTAAGATTAAAATTAAGGGTAAAAGGGTTAATATTTAATTAAAACCTTTAAGTATAAAGGACACTATGAAGAAAATAAAAAAAGCCTCAAACAAAGCATACAACAGTAGATCATAATAGATTTGCAGTTTTTTTGCACTTGGAATATCAATATCTGTCATTTTTTGGGGAACACCAAAGTAATTATGATCCATCCTCTGGAGACAAAGTTAGATGATGATCCATCCAATAACTGTTGAGACGTTTCTGGATCAAAGCGCTGGAGCGACAGACGTCCCCAGAGCCGCGCTGCTAATGTGGATAAAAATTAAAAGTGAAATATAAACTTTCTCCTCCTCATCATCATCATCCACAGAAATCTGGACTCATCATCATGATAAATCATTTCCTCTTTCATCATTTCAGTTACTTTGGCTATAAAACGTCTCATATTTGCGTCAGCTCGTGGTATTTCTGTCTGCTGGAGCTGCCAAACATGTGAAGCAGTTTTTTTTTTTATCTCCATCTCACTGTCATCCCGTTGAACTGTATAATCAATTAAAACTAGAAATGATGATAACACCTTTAAATTTGGATGGAAACGGTGTCAGAACATATTTACACTCTGACTGTGTGGGAGTTCTGCCTGGTGAGGAACGCATTTCACGGACCCACATGTTGTTTTCACACTTTAATTATCCAGTGAAGGTGGAGCAGCTTACTGTAGAGATATACTGGTTCACACATACAGTTACACTGGGAGCTGCCCAGTTTAACCACAGTGTTTGTTCAGGAAGAATAAAGTTTCTTTGCCTGGTAAAAGATTTCCAAACTCTCTCTACTACACAATCCTGCTGACCCAGATTAATATTTGTATTTAATATGTGCATCTGTCATTTGTAAAGTAAGAATTACAGCACAAAATTGCCAAGCCCTCAGAAAAATAGCAATCCTAGCATTCATTTCTTCTATAATTTGTTATAGTGATTTCCTTTTTGTCTTCTTTGTGACGCCTAATGTTTATTTTCCTCCTAAATCCACAGAGGAAGAATTTTCTGGTGCATTTTCAGTGTAAAGTAGGATTTCAGCCTCGTTAAATCAAAGAGTGATGAACAACCTTGAATACTAAATTATGCCTGAAACTCTGCTTTTGACAGAAACAAACAGTCTGGGGCTGATTTCATTAATTAAATGAGTTTTAAACTAAATATTAGACCTGTGTAAGCAGATACTTTATGCAACAGTCTCATAAAACTTCAGTAAATTAGGACAAACTCAGTGTGGAGATCACTGTATGTTCATTATTTCCATACATAAGTCCCGTACAGTAAAAAGCTCAAGTTCAGTGATTGAGGAACATTTCTTCAGTAAAGTTTTCTGACAATTTAGAGGTTTTGACAACCTGAGGAGGAGTTTACATTCTACAGTTTTTTTGGGGGTCTGATTCTGATATTTTATAGCGTCAGTATTATTAGATTTTACTGTTATTAGATCAAAACCTGAATCAAAATAAAGGTATTTTGTATTTATTTCCAAGGACTCACAGCTATTATAGAAAAGGCGGCAGTGAAACAACATTTTAGACTGTTGTGTAGGGCAATAACGTTTACACAAATCTATTTTGACAGATAAATGAATATATAAAAATGTGAAAAAATGAAAACTTCAGAAAATAGATTTTACAGATTTTTTTTCCCAGACTTGGGGTACACAGGGGGAATTTAGATGCAGATCATCAGAGTTGAAGGGAAAAAAAAATCTAATTTACCAGCCAACAATCAAGCTACTAAATGAGCAGTTGATTAAGTGATTATTTGATGCACAAAAAAAGTAATGAACAATTTTGATAAAAACTTAATCTGTTAAGTCATTTATCAAGCAAAAATGCCAAATATGCTCTGATTTCAACGCCTCATATGTGAGAATTTGCCACTTATCTCTGCTTTAAATCATGATGAATGGATTTTTAATGGTTTGCCGGTAAAAAAACAAGACATCTAAAGACGTTACCTCGGTCTCTGGGAATTTATGATCGGCATTTTGAGTTTATTTATTTGCACATTGCAAAATCTATATGCAGGGAGAGGAAAAAAGCCTAGATGGGCTCATTGATTACCTCTAATTCATAATATACATACACAACTATAACAGAAAAACAAAGTCATGCTGTTAAAAAATACATATAAAACCAAAATTGAAGCCTTTTTTTTTAGAGCATATAAGATAATATAAGATAAGATATGAAGGAAGAAGACATTTTAACCCAGTGATAATAGTAGTTTCAGCCCTAAAAGGGATTTCTCTCATTTTCCAAATCACTTTATGTTCATGTTCAGACTTAATACCAGAAACACGGTCTGGACTGAAGTTCAAAGTATTAACCCTGAGAAGCTTGTTTAAGTGCTCATTATGGGATGAAGTGTGAACGTTGCTTCTCATGTGTTTATAGTGAATCTGGACTGGAGTTCAGATGTGTTTTCCTCTCTTCTCTGTCAGCCTGCAGCCTGCAGCCAACAGCCCGAGGCCAGAGGAAGAAAGAACACATGAAGTCCTGAATTAGATGGAGCCGTAAATATTTGATGAGCTGCTGCATGTTTCCAGCAGCTTCACGGGCATCCAAGGTCAGAAGAATCTGCAGTCTAACACACACACACACACACACACACACACACACACACACACACACAGGAGCAAACACATGGATAAGCATGCACACAGTCAGATACAGATGTGTTTACATGCACATGAAGAAATGCGGACACAAAAATGTGCAAACAAACATGTTTACAGTTGTGATGTATTATACTTATGAGGATTCGCTGATACATAATACATCATCAACACAACCTCATAATCAAACAACCACATGGGTCGATTGTAGCAGGCGCTCCACAACGACACACAGGAGCGTTTTCTACTCTTCTAATTTGTCTGAGCTTTCCTAAACTGATACACATCACTGTTCAAAAATACACATGTTTTATGATGTGACAACGCTGTGGTTAACGTCCGGTTGGGTTTAAGCACAAAAAAACACTTGGTTAGGGTGAAGGAAAGATCATGGTTTGGGTGAAAATGAAGACTAGAAGCATAGTGTGGGTTAAAGTTACTACTAAGTTTAGGCAGCCTCTGTCGTCATGGCAACAGTTACAACTATCAAAAAAGCAGGAAACAGGAAGCAAACAGCGATCTCCTGCAACTAAGTCCGCATTTTGTCATCTATCCAGACATCCACCCAATTTATGGGTGGATTACCTTATATAGACGTCATGTGGACTGCGTCACTTCTCCGGGTCATAATTACTTCGGCCACTAGATGGCGTCCACTTTCTAAAAATGTCCAAAGTTTAAAAAAATGTGCTCTCCAAACATAAAATATCCTGACTTACCAAAATTGGCCATATATTCAAAAATGTCTTCACTTTACACTTTACTGTTATGGTTCCAGTCTGGCTCCACCAGTCCACCAGATGCCCTCAGGCTTTTCTGACTGGACTGAGTGGGAAGAAGGACAGACAAGAGGTTGCAGATTATATTTAAGGACCATTTGAGATACTTTTGCTACACTGACTCTCATGCAGACTGGGTGTGAAAGTGAAGTGAAACTCTGAGCAACAGTTGTCTTTCTTTATGTTGTTAGATGCAGCTTTAATATGCAGATCTATTGGTTCATGTTTATGTCAACAGCAATTTATGTTTCTAGTCTTTATGGTAAAGGTTCATAGGTTGACGATGTAATACTGATTTGCTGTGTTTGCTCAGTATGACATGTGCATTTTACGTTATATTTATGTAACTCTGAGACAGTTTGATTAATGACGGTTTATATATGAAGAGGATGGTTATATTGTGGACTTTGGCTTATGGATGGGATTCAGTTTTTGGTTTGTCCTCAGCCCAGAGCAGCTACTGCCTTGTGTTTTTTCTTGTTTTTTCCATCCTGCTCTTCCCTTGACACCTGCCCTGTATCAGTCTCATTAGCCCTGCCCTGCACCCTGTGTCCTCCCCAGCCAATCAGCTCCCAGCCTGCCCTTGTGTCTTGCCACCTGTCCCTCGTTTGTATTTAAGTCTTGGTTTTCAGTTCAATCTTGTTGGATCCTCTGTTCAGTCTGCTCTGCTTTGTTCTGCTCTGTTTGTTCAGTTTTACTTTGCCTCTACCCGAGTTTAGAATAAAGACATTATTCTTCAGCTGTGCTCTGCCTACGGTCTCCTGCATTTGGGTCCATCTGCTCTGCTCCACCTAAACATTTCCAAAAGGTCCTCAATTCAAGAGATGTACTCAGTTAAAAAAAAAAAGTCCACACTTCCCAAAAACGTCCTTACTTTCTAAAAACGTGTATGTCCCATAAGAAAAATCATACTCATAAAAAATGTCCTCACTATGAAGTGGTCCTCACCAAGATAGAAGTACAAGAACACACACATACACTAGTTACATCTATATACTTACACACACACTCTGCTGCTCCTCGGTGCATCAACTGTATGAAAAATACTTGATCAATTTATCAATACACGTTGTGCTCTCATACATCACTAAAGCTTCATCAATACTTAACTACTCATTTATAATTAAAATCTGTCCAGAGAGCTCTGAAGGATCAGAGAAAATAGCTGCACACTAAACATCTTCGCCTCCGTCTCTGTGCTGCTGCTGCTGCTGGCATCAGTCCATCTGTGCTGATATACATGTTGCTGCCACTCACATCCATCTGCTGAGGAAACTGAGGCGGCGTGTTCGCTGAGACGTGAGCTAGCTGATGGATGGAAGAGAGAGCGAAGCAGAGAGTTTGACCTTAAAGTCCGACTGAAATTTAATCATCACTCTTTGCTGTCAAAGATGATGTCAGCATGTTTTTCAATGTATTTTTTTAAAATAATTTTGTATTATTAGAATGAAGAAAATAGGTCTTTGGGGGAAATATTATAAATGCTCCTTTTTGTCTCAGCTGGTTGGGGCGGCGTGTCGGTGTCTGTGTTTGATTGACAGCAGCTGGCAGGCTACCAGTGTTACACCAGAGCAGACACAAACTGCTACAAGTCATGTTGTTAGCAGTGATATTGAAGAATAAGAACCAAACCAGCATCTAATGGGTCCAAAGTGACATTTGCAGGTATGTTTACATGCTGTTTAATGTGCTGCAGCTAAGAAACTGATTAGCTATCTAGCTACTAACTGATGTTAGCGATGCACTTTTCCAGAGTGAGAGTTTGTTTGGTGGCTCGTTCAACAACTTAAGCTGCAGGATAAGACGTGTGTTCATGTTTGTAAGTTAGATGAGAAGGAGACTTTAGCAGGAGAGCTAATGTGGGTTGTTGTTCAGAGTCTGTGGCTCTGGGTTGTGTAGCAGGATGCAATCAGGCTCAGTGTGACCGTCTTTTTACTGTTTTATGTAGATTTGATTTTCTGTATAGAAATTCCAGCAACGTAAGCGGATGATGGGACGGTATTTAACTGAAATAATGACATTAAAGATATAAAATGTAAATAATCGACCGACCCTGTGATTTTTCAGCTTAAACACTCTACGTATCAAGTCCCCACCTTTCAGTGTTCAGCATTGTTTAGAAGTTGAGACTGTTCTTGCATTCTTATTACAGATTTTCAGAGGTACTTTGAGGCAGCTCCTTCCTGAGAAAAAAAAAAAACCTTTGCTGACTTATGAAACAAAACCTTGTGTGCGATGGTACATTATGTGTGTGCCTCACAGTGAACGATTGTTCAGGTATTGATTTGGTTTTTCATATTACAAAGAGAGATTGTATGCTGCGAAAAATCTTTTTAATCAAGCACGGACTCATGAATCCTCACTTGTTTTAAAACAAAGGTTTTAGTGGTGTGTGTGGATCAGCTCAGCAGTGTTTCTAAACTGCAGATATTCTCAGTGTTTCAGGGAACAAGGGAGGGAGGATTCACATATCCTCTGTAGCCTACTTCTGGGTGATAAGTCTTCTATTTTGGGCGGTTGTTAAGACAGGTAGCATCACCTGGGAATAACCAGAAAGCCACAGAGCAGCGATAAATCACAGCTGAAGAGATGTGTTCAGCAAACAAAGCACAGAGGGAGAGAGGGGATGAAATTAGCAGCAGAACGTGTTTCTTGCAGCCTCCAGAAGGTAAAAACAAAGACAGCATGTATAAAACAGCTCTCGAGGAAAAGCAGCAAAGTGGGCACAGATGATAGTGAGATGAAAATAGTGACAAACCGTTCACATTGCAGGATGGTTACCCATCCTCTCCCCCTGTGGTTTTTTTAGAAACATGGCCTGCACTGCGGCTTTTGTTAACAGTAAACAGTCCTGGTTGTTTGGCAGGATCGCTTCAGAAAAATATCCCAGCGTTCATCAGTCAGAAAGAAAAAAAATCTCAGACAGCGAAAAGGGAGACTCATCAATATATCAGTGCATATGATAACAAAACCGAAGCCAGTGGCTTTATGCTGACATTTCTGTGTCATTATTCACAATGAGATCTCTGCTGTTCATTAATGCTGCAGGGCATCTGTGTAACAGAGCTGAAAGACCGCAGAAAAGTCCACCGAGGAGTGTTTGGCTCGCAGCTTGGATACATTGGACACCAATATATTCACACAGAAATAAATAAACTGTACACAGTTCTTTAAAAACACAAACTTAAAGTGCTGCACTGGATAAGAAAACTCAACAAGACTAAAATAAGAAATAAAATAGCGGCATACATCAATATACAAAATAATGACATAAAGTCAATACAAAAACAAAACAAGTAATAATCCGCCGTTGAAAATAGTCCCCCTAAAAATGCACTATTTCCTTTAGTTTAAGTAACGTTTGCTAAAAACTACAGTGGCCAACTGTTTTAGGTAATTACTGAGCTGATTGAAAATCCAATTTTAAGGGGCGGGCCTATAAGCAGGATTGGTGACATCACAAATAGTTTGGAAGCCAATTCTGGTTCAATATTCAACCGACACAAGTGTGATGTGGAAATTTGAAGCCTCCAGTGCAAAAACACTGAGAATTGACATCTTGTGTCAGATTTTAACAAGACAATTGAACTTTTTTTTGTGGAAAAACCATATCAGACACAAACTATTATTCAGAGTATTATATATATATATATATATATATATATATATATATATATATATATATATATATATATATATGTTGTAAACATGTCTAGAGGGAACCTTTAAGTATGGAGCTGGAGTCAGGACGTTGTTAGCTTAGCTTAGCATAAAGACTGGAAACAGGGGGGAGACAGTTAGCCTAACAAAGTCCAAAGTGTAAAAAATTGACTACCAACACCTTCAAAGTTCTTCTTAACTTTTTGAACTCAAGACAATATATAATTCAAGCTTAACATGAACCATCACCCCCAACCTCCTGCCCACCTGTGGTGGCCTTTAATAGCTGATCTCAGTTTTATGGTAGGAAAGTAACACGAGATGAAAGTCGATTTTCTCTGAGCCCATAAAAGTTTGATATGTCTAACTGTGTCAGCAGCACATACAGCACGCAACACTTACCACAACCTCGAAAAATCACCTGGATTCATCATAGTATCACAGCTTTACTCAAAATGCTGCAACCACAGTGAGTAAATTCACTCAAGCAATACATTTTTTTTGAATGACAAGTTGTGTTTATGTTTCATGTGTCACAGTCATGGTCATTTGACAGATTATTTAGTACTTTAACACATTCTGAACTATGCCATGTCAGAGTTTTTCAGTATAGAAGCAAGTCAGGTTTGGCTGTCAGGAGTCATTGTCGGGATGATAGTAACAGCTGTTTCTTTCACCCCGCTACTAATGCGGTCACACTGTGTGTGTTACAGCAAGCTCTACTCTGATCAGACCACTGCACCTACAGTTTCCCAGGACAAGGATGAAGAATGTCTTGTGTGTGCGGAAACATTCAGCTCATCCTTGCCGGGGAAAGTGTGGGTGTAATGTCTCTTTTGTCTGCACTGGTCCCATGAGGAATGTAGGGTGCAGAGCAGTATATCTGTTACTACTGTGACAATGATTAAAACAAGACAATTTATGTTAGTAAAACAGCAAATGAAATGTGTTATTTTTACACTGTTATACTGTTAAATTTTCCTTAAAATTTACACTGTTCATACTGTTGTTGTAAAACATTTGATGAAATTGAAAATTGAAAATGAAATAATAATTAATAATTAATATTTTTTTATTAAGATAAATGACATGATATGTTTGCAGTTTCATAGTAACAAGGACATTGTCAGACATTTTTAATAAAAACAAGAATAATGTAAACAATTCAAGTTTAAACCGTTGTGTTACTTTTGTCCCGACTGACAAGGTTGAAAGTAACGATGTGCAACCTCAGTTCAAAGTCAAATTATACTGAATTCATTCCCCATTTGTGCAAAATAGCAGCTGCTGTTGACAGAGTACACATGTTGATCACGACAAAAATTTGTTTCTGTCTGTAATGTTAACTTTTAAAATATCTGAAAAGTGTTACTTTAATTACTGTTCTCCCCGTGACAAGTGACAAGTGACGAGTGACAAAACATTAGGAACATCAAAAACATAATTATACCCCTTGTAGAATGGCAAATTATAATTTTTCTTCTTCACCTTTTGTACAGATTTAACAAATAATATACTGTGTTAATTGGTGAGCTTTAGAAGTGCTGGTAAGTAGATTTTGTTACTTTTGGACAGAGCAAGGCTAACCGTTTCCCCGTTTCCAGTCTTTGCGCTAAGCTAAGCTAATCGGCCGCTGGCTCCAGGTAGGCCTACATATTTAGAGACATGACAGTGGTATAACTGTTCTCATTTAACTCCAAAACGTCTGATTATTCTTTAAGAGGTGTGTATTTTTGAACTTTGGACAGAGCTGGGCTCCCCGTTTCCTGTCTTTATAGTAAGCTAAGAAGCTAGGCTAACCATGTCGTGGTTCCAGCTCTGTGCTTAATGCACAGACATGAGACTGATATCAATATATTTAGGAAATAGACTTTGCTTGCCGAGACTTAGATGAGAAGATTAAATTCACTCAACTATGGTATGGAGCTAGAAAACAGGCAGCCGTTAGCCTAGCCTAGCATAAAGACGGGCAGCAGGGGTAAACAGCTAGCCTGGCTCTGTCTGAAGTACAGCACATAACTTCACCTGTTTGTGTACATATTAAACAAACATGATACAACGTGTTCATCAGTGATCTTGAGGGATGTTGGTAGGTTTAGTTTTTGAACTTTGGACGGAGCCAGGATAACTGTTTCCCCCTGTTTTCAGTCCTTATGCTAAGCTAGGCTAACCACATCCACACTTCAACTCCAAAATGTCATTAATATTGATCTTCTCATCCACCTCCCAGAAAGAAGGCAAATAAGCACATTTCCTGAGATGTTAAATTATTCTTTATGAATTAGTGTAATCTGGTTTCTCCTCCTGGATCTAGCAGCTGTGTTTTATTCAGCGTTCCTGCACAGAGCGGACAAAAGGTAAAAAAAAAAACAGAGAGAAGAATCCAAATGCAAATGTGTTTTTGAAGGCTGTGTGTGTGTGTGTGTGTGTGTGTGTTTGAGATTATATAATAAGAGAGTGGATCAGGATGGAATCAGGCCATGAATAATGCTCTTTTCACTTCATAATCCTCTGTGATTGATCAGGATCTGATCCTGTATTTCATTCAGACTCTCTTCAGCCAACTGCCTCAGGAAAGTGACAACGTGTGTTTAATTAATGTGCAGTGATTTAGCATTTATTCACTTCAGCGGAGTGAAAAAAAAAAAAAAAAACATCATAAATTAGCGAGTTTACAGCTCAGTGGGCCAGATGGTGCCGTTAGTTGAGGGACACATTTTAATTTGATCAACCAGATGTCCTCATATTCTTCATGTTTTTCTGCGGTAAAGAGACCTTGACAACATCATGTCAGATGTCATGTTTCTTTACTAGCAGATGGTGCCGACAGGAAAGTCCTCCAGCAATCACAAAACACTTTCAGGGATGGTTCCAAATTTATAAGGAGACTCTCAGGTGATTTATTCCCTGATCAGAGGGCTTTTTCTGAATATCTTTTCAACCTGGAGCACTGTGATGTTCATGGTAATATTTTCAGCTCTTCAAATGAGTTTAATTCAGTGTAACAACCACTGACATTAAGATGAGCTGACGCATTACATTTCCAGCTGGGGTTGTGTATCACTGACATTTTATAAATTCGAACTTTGGTTCTGCTTATTGATTTTGGTTCTTGTAAAGTGATTCTTATCATATTATCTGAGTAAGAAAACCAAATAAATGAAGCAAAAAAAACACATTTATTATTAGCAGATTTCATCTACCATGAGCAGTGTCATAAATCACAACGTATTTTGTTATTCCTTTGGTTAAAATGTAAAATATAGTAAAAATGTACGATGTTTTCATGCACACTTTAAATGTCTGCTGTGTGTCTTAATTAACTGATTGTTGTTGTGATTACAGCATCAAAAACATCCTGATAGTTTTTCTCAATGATTCGCTTAGATAAGATAAGATAAAGTAAATAGAACTTGATTCATCCAAAATGAAATCTTTATGCCCAAGATCGTCAGTAAATATAAACATCAAATTATTATCCATATTATGTATACTGTAAGCTACGTATATAATCTTAGCACAAAAAGTAAGGAAATTTGTGTTTGGTAGATTATTTCTTTGTTGTATCAATGTTTCTTGGCAATAAATCTTATACCGTTGGAAAGCCTGTTTATTTCCCTTTTAAATGGTGCCACATTTATAAGGAAAATGCATTTGTGGGATGAGCAGCAGAGCTGAGTATGTGGGTTGCGACCAAGAAAAATTTTCCAAATCTTCTCTGCCAATGCCAAACAGCTTATTCTGCCATTGACTCTTGTTTGGTGTTTGGCTGATTGGATGACTGAAGTTTGAAGAAACAAGACATATTGGCAATTTAACAATTTATTGATTTAACAAAAAGGAGCCTCAGTAGCGTGTGGAAGAACCACACAGAGCCACAACAGCCTGGCACCTCCTCCTCATGCTGGTCACCAGCCTGGTCACACACCGCTGTGGGATGGCATCCCATTCTTCAACCAGCATTTGTCGCAAGTCAGCCAACGTGGTTGTGTCTCCACTCTGGCACGAACAGCATGCCCCAGCTGATCCCACAAGTGTTCATTGGGGTTGAGGTCAGGACTGTTGACAGGCCATTCCATCCTCTCCACTCCCAATTCTGGAGGTGGTCTCTGATAAACCCCTCTCTGTGGGGGCAAGCGTTGTCATCTTGGAGGATAGAGTTTGGTCTCAGACTGTGGAGATATGGGTTTGCCACTGGTTGCAGAATCTCATCTCGATATCTCTCTGCATTGAGATTGCCTGCAATGATGACAAGCCTCGTTTTTCCAGTGAGGGAGATGCCACCCCACACCATCACACTGCCTCCACCAAAAGATGTTACTCTATGGGTGCAGCAATCAGCATAGCGTTCTCCGTGTTTTCTCCACACTTTGACCCTATGATCCAACTGCCGTGAGCAGAATCTGGACTCATTGCTGAACATAACATTCCTCCAGGTTCAACAGTGCACGTGTTGCCGACACCAGCGCGAATGGGCCTGACGGTGAAGGGCAGTCATGGCAGACCTACTGGTAGCCCTATGAGACCGGAGATTGGCTGCGTGCAGTCTGTTCCGGATTATCTGGGCAGGGAGCTGTCGGCCATATTGCCCTGCAAACTTTGACTGCAAATCTGTAGAAGACAGCCTACGGTACCTAAGTGCTGACAGGGTGAGGAAACGTTCTTCTCGGGATGTCCTCTCCTTGGGACGCCCACTTCGGGGCCTGTCTCTAACATCCCCCGTTACATGGAACTTGGCCTTCACTTTGGAGATGGTACTAGGGCTCACTCCAAATAATGCTGCAACTTGGTTTTGCAGAACACCAGCTTGAAGTTGCCCTATCGCACGGGCCCTATCCAGATCAGTCAAACGTGGCATGCCGTTTCTTGGAGCAGACACCTACTGATCACTGTAGCAGGGCCCATGCTCACAGGGGGGTACCAGAAGCTCAAAAAAAGAGTCAGTAGCAACAGCAAAATAAGCTGTTTGGCATTGGCAGAGAAGATTTGGAAAATTTTTCATGGGTGCGACCCACATACTGGGCTCTGCTGCTCATCCCACAAATGCATGTTCCTTACAAATGTGGCACCATTTAAAAGGGAAATTTGTTACAACAAAGAAATAATCTACCAAACACAAATTTCCTTACTTTTTGTGCAAAGTTTACATACATAGTATATACAACTAAAAGAAAAGCAGAAAGTATACAGTATACATACAATAAAGATTTAGATACTGTGATTCTTTACAACAACTTTTAAAGAATAAACCTGAAACAGAATCATTTCAGCATGCAGGCTGATGTGTAACTTGTTGTGGGGTAAATGAGACTTGATGAGTCAACACCAGATTAAATGACATGCTAAGAAAGATATTTTCTGCAGAGACTAATCTCATTTAGCAAAACACAAAAGACCAAACTGATCCTGGTTCAATACATCTGCTTTCAGATGTAAACGGAGGCCTGGACCACACAACATTTTCACTTTGATTTTTACCAAAGACAGAATTTTTCCAACCACTCTGTAAATCCTAAATCTGTAAATTTATTCTGTTTCTCTGTTTCCTTTTATTGCTCTTTTATCCATTTTCTTCATCTTACTATGAGCTGTGTTTTATGTTCCTTATTCTCAGGCTGCAGATTCCCCTGAGAATGAAATAAATGCATGAACCTCAGAGCTTGTACGTATCTGTATGCGTTCATTTCCATAAATAGTAGTGTCTTATTCAGGCGGTGAAGTCATGGTAAAGGCAACATTTGAAAGACTTTATGTCATCATTGCATCAACAGAATCATGAAAATAAAAACATGATAAACGAACAGATGAACACATTTTTTCTTACATTTATTTTCTGCGCTTAAACCAATATTCTGAGTGCTTGAACAAAAATATTTCCATTTACAGCAAGTAATATATGCTAAAATCTTCCCTAACTTTTGAAATATACTCTTGTTTAGTTGGATGATAAATGCAAATGTAGTTATTTGCAGTTGTATGTTGCTTCCTTAAACTTTAATCCAAAACCTGAGACTATTGGAAAGGTACTGCTACTACTACTAGCCCTACTACTACTAGTACTACTACTACTACTAGTAGTACTACTACTACTAGTACTACTACTGTTTTGAGGTTTTTACAGTACAACAACCTCAAAACTCAAAACTTTACCAGAGTTTCCGAACTTTACTTGAGTATATTTTCTTCTCCTCCACCACATTTCAGAAGGAAATGTGATGGAGGAACTTCACCACCTTTATCTGAGTTATGATTTTACATTTAAAGGATAGACTTTTTTCAAGTCCATCTTGTACAAAATGTACAATTAGTGTGTTTTGTGGTTGCTGTAGTTGCTGCTCTTGTCTGTACTGTCCCTGAAGAGTTTCCTCCCAGAAGCAGCATTTCAGCGGAAGTGATGGAGGACAAAATGTACAGTCCTGTGCAAAAATGCATTCTACAGTTGATCTAAAAACAATTTGAGGCTTCAGCAGTCTGAGTAAGATAAATCAAGTGGATATTTTTCCAAAGTTACAGTCTTTTTATGCTTTGTGTTACTGCTCCTTTTGCTGTGGCTCAGCTAGAAAAAAAAGCACTGCGGAAACACAAAGAGGAAATGTCATAATAAAACAGACATGACACACAAAAAAGGACATGTCAGTCTTGTTTTAAGATAGATGTCAAAAAAATATGAAACTATCCTTCCGTATCTAATGAGACAATATGGATGGAGTTTAAACTTCCCAAAACATATTGAATTAGTCCATCTCCACCTGGGTCAAAATACTACTTTAAAACATCATTTATTTCTCTAAATTAAGGTTTGTTTTTAATTTTACAATAAGAGCTTTTGCTATAGTAGGTTTCTGCTCATACTTACTCTGAGTACCTCATCTCTCTCACCTCACTCTGCTGCAGGAGGACTTCTGCTACCACCTAGTGGACAAAACTAAAGCTGCAGCCAATTACAGACAGTACAGATTAAAAGATAAGTACAGTCCAATGCCTTCCCAGGAAGTTTAACACCCATTCACATCTTTGCTGTTCCCCCAGTCTCATACACTGTATTCAGTAGTATATACAAGAGGCTTATCTTCAGGATACGATGCAATGCACGCGCTGTGCAGAGGAAACCAAACTGTGACTTCTCCTACTTCACTGTAAAGTTCATTCTCAGTGTTTGTGCACTGGAGGCTTCAAGTTTCCACATCATGTGGTGTCACAAATCCTCCTGGTAGGTGTTAAACTGAGATTTAAGGTGAGCTCAGAGACACTTACCCCCTTCAGCAGATGAAAGTGAAAACAAACTCTGCACATACATCATTCTGCACAGAGAAGACAACAAACATCCAGCTGCAGGAACAAGAAGAAAAACATGTTTTTGAGTGGAGGAAGACTGTAAAAAACAAGAAAGAGACAGAAAAAATGTTTTTTTTCAAAAAAATTCAATAGTTGTTTTTCTGTGAGCAGCACCTTCATTTTCCTTGTGCATTGCATCATGGGAGAATAGTGTTTTTAGTCTCTGTATACCAACTGTGTTGAGTTTACTTAATTTAGTCACTTTTCTAGTGTGAACATGCTACATACTGAAAACCTGCTTAGAGGAACTTGTAATTCTCACATGACAGCCGGGAACCAGCTCCACCAAATCTGCAACATGCAAGCTGCAACTCTCCCTTACTTTTTGTACTGGCTATGTATTAAAATGGGGTAGCAAACTTGGAAAGATACATAATTTTCGGGAGGGTCTGGGGGTTGTAATTTAAAACAAATTTCCTGCATTTCTACACCACCTAACCTCTTGGATTAAGTCAAGAAACAGGCGCCTGCACCAGTCTACATTAGTCAGATTGAAGGTGATATGAAAACCAGGAATATGCATCAAGAACAGTTTATAATTGAGTGGATCAGGACAGGAAATGATTATTAGAAGAATGGCTATTTCATATTTGAAATTATATTCATAAAAACATTATGTAGCCTTAAACGTTAGTAGGTTGAAGGCTACTAGGCCATCTTCAAGGTTAAACAAGGTCAAACAATTTATATAAATGAAATAGTCTAACAAGACATCACAATATGATTTGTATAATTAAACCTGGTTAAACAATGTTAGTCAAGTCTGACAACTGCAATAAAGCACAAATAATATGGACTCACAACAACTATCTAATACCAATCCCACACACTGGTTCTACTGGGAGCAATTAGCACCACTAGCTGATAGTTGTGATGTTATACAGGAATTAATAATCATAACTTCAACAGCAGATTATTTTAACCTGCATTATCTCAAATCAAGAACTATTTTAATGCACAACTCAGAAGATGATTTTTGCTCCTCAAGACTTAAAATGGTCATTTTATTTGAGGACTAGACCTAGAAGTTCCTCTTAGAGTAAACTTGCAGCTCTCATTTAGCCTGTATGAGAAAATAAGAGAATAATCATAATAATGAAAGCAGAGCACAGAGCAGCTGGATGAGACATCATTACACGGAATGATGCATCATCATATTTACAAAACTATTCCATCCAAAGTCAAACTAAAACTGAAACTAAAGCAAAGTATTCCGCCGACGTCTAAAAAAGTTAATTTCCACTGTTGCACATGTGACTGTTTGTTAATTCAGACACTTTGAGGAAAAGCTTCTCTCAGTCTGTCAGTCTCTTTCTCACGAAGGGTCGGACTGAACCAACTCAAAGGGTCCGAAAACATCAGATGTTCTTCTTACTTGTTTTTGTCAGTTGCTGAAATAGAAAAAAAATATATAATTGATATAATCTGCTTAAATATAATCACCTGATTGCAGGGGACTGTATGATGATAAGTTTATTTTTAAAAAAGACAAACTTTGCTCCCCCTAATTGAATAATTGCAGGCAATGCTAATATGCAGATCGCAAATGATGGCAGAACCACATTTCAAAAAACTTGTCGCATGCAAAATAAAGATAAATTTGTCCCACAGGTCTCTCTCATGTGCTGAAGCATAGCGTGCATGATAGCGTTTGTTTTGATTAATAAAACATGTGAAACTAAGCGTGAAAGGACACAATCTTGTGTTGCAAATTGCAACTTGTCAGTCAGAAGTGAAGAGGCCTTTTGGGTGTGAGGACAAAGTCTTCAAGAATGAAAAACAAGCGTAGCACTTCTGGATAAACCTTTATTTTGGCACAAATGATACATACACATACCCTGTGACATGAGGCTGTTGTTAAGACGCTCAGATTATTTATTTTTTTGTTTTAATACAGTAACATGAGTTGCTTGGTACAGTCTTCATTCATCTGGGTCGACTCTGAGCCGTCCTTGTTTAGGCGACAACAACAACAGTTATATGTTTGAGACAGACAGACAGTCATGACCAGCCAGCTGGACCGAGACACGGTTCAACATCCAAAGCGGGCCAGTGTGGAAGGTTATGAATCGATGCTGAACATGAAGACGATTCAGCAGAGTTTGTATTTGTCTGAATCTTTCTGTCTGTTTGACAAATATAATGAAATCTCACTTTACTTACCACCATATAGATGTGTTTTGGCACTTTAGTGGCCTGAGAGTGGAGCTTAATATAATTCAAAAACTCCAAAAGTGAAGTTCAAAACTTCCCTTTCTTTTGCTCATTTCTATTTGCAAGCACCTTCTTACAACGTCTGTGCAGTACAAGAAGATAGTTAAAAAAAACATAATCTGCACAGTAATTTCAGAGACTGAGACCACAGACCAAAGAGACACCTGTCAATTAAGAAAACATGAGCTCAACCATGACAAAGACTAGTGGAAAAAAACACGTTTGATTTTTTATTTCAAGTGAGACATTGTGGGTTTTCCCATTCACAGTAATGATGTAACAATTCTGAGATACTTGTGCTTTACTTGAGTATTCCCATGTGATACTACTTTATACTTCCACTCCACTACATTTCAGAGGGAAATATCGTACTTTTATTTGACAGCTTTATTTACTTTTCAGATGAAGATTTGACACAATGGATAATATAACAAGCTTTTAAAATACAACACATTGTTAAAGATGAAACCAGTGGTTTCCAACCTTTTTGGCTTTTGACGTCTTACAAAAAGCAGTGTGTAGTCGGGGTCACATTTCACATGTCTATGAGTTGTTAACAGCTCCACCAAATAGTGATTTTTCCCTCTAAACTTCTCACATGCTTTCATTTCAATAAATGTTCAAATGATCCAATATTTCACCAAAAATCAAAGATTAGAGAAAAAGTCCAAAAACTGAAAAACTTTTTTCTTCTTTCCTCTCCCATTAATCATCTCACGACCCCTCAGATTTATCTGCTGACCCTTTGGAGGGGCCCGACCCCTAGGTTGGGAACCACTGGACTAAACTAGCTAACTGTATATAAAGTAGTGTAAACTAGCTCCACCTCCAGCAGCTACAACAGTAACATGCTGCTCTAACACTGATGCTTCACTATTAATAATCTAATGATGTCATATATAATAATATATCAGTCAGAGGAACCAAACCACTACTTTTACTGCAATACTTTAACTACATCAAGCTCATAATATTTATGTACTTTTACTGCAATACTTTAACTACATCAAGCTCATAATACTTATGTACTTTTACTGCAATACTTTAACTACATCAAGCTCATAATACTTATGTACTTTTACTGCAATACTTTAACTACATCAAGCTCATAATACTTATGTACTTTTACTGCAATACTTTAACTACATCAAGCTCATAATACTTATGTACTTTTACTGTCATGCAGGACTTTTACTTGTAATGGAGTATTTTCACATTGATGTATTGGTATTTTTACTGCAGTAAAGGATCTGAATACTTCTTCCCATTCACTTCAATGTAGAAAGCTAAAGAACACCGAACAGAACAGCTACTAAATGGAGCTGATGTTGAGGTTATTTTGTCAACAAAGGTCACCGAGGTCAAGAATAAACTGTTAATGTCAAGTTTGAAGCTAACATAGCCAGGAAATATGTAAGTGTTCTGAAGAATTTGCGTTATGAGATTGTTTTCTCAGGTAACGCAGCTTGTGGTTATGAGAGGAAGTGATGCTTTAACTTTTTGTCGTTTTTTTTTTTTTTTTTTTACTTATTTCTTAATTTATTGTGGTATTTTTGTTCTGCTTTTTTTTTTTTTTTTTTTAAAAGGCACACACTTGTTCTGGTTGCTTCAGGGTTTAAGACATTAAGCACGTACACCACCAGTTCAAGTCTGGCTTTGTACTTTTGTTGCATATTATCTGCCATCTTTCTCCTTATTTCCTGTCATCTCTCTGCTGTCTGCTGTCTAATAAACAACCTGATGGACTATGATCAAGGTCCAAACACTCTCACAATAAAGTTGTTTATTTATTTATACTACAAGTGTTGCTGGAGTTTTGACCTCTTCAGACTTTTTTCCTTCCTCATGCACCTCGGAAGTAGGTGAAGTTGTGTCAGAAATCCCTACTCTGCTGTCTTATAAATGAAATAAATACCCCCCAAAAAATTACAGATAAAAATGCGCACTGCCTGTCCTCACTGGGGAGCCATGACTACAACGTAAAATAAAGATCGCATTTTAATCATGTGTTTACTTACAGCTCTTCTCCTTTTCAAACTACGCTATAACTTTTGTGAGCAACTTTTAAAATGATTAATTTTTACCATGTAGTTCGTTAAGGGTACAGGGCAAGTAACCAGTGGTGTGCTGGAATACAAATATGTTATTCGGCAAAGCACAATAGAGTTTCTTTTTTGTTTTTTTACACATATTTTAAAAAATATTTGTTTTCAGGAAGAAAAAAACCCATCAAATACCAGCATGCCGGTCGGTTACATCACTATCTCAGTGTCTCTCTTCTGCTCCGCTGTGACGTCTATCAGCAGGTCTCAACGAGGGGAGTCACATCCACCTGCTACATGACGCACATTTCCTTATTTGGACATCACTCCTGGAGTTGGGGGTGTTCCCCAGAGATAAAGCTGAACCACTGACACCAGCAAAGTGCTCCCAAGAGACTCTCCATAACCTGTTGTTCCCCTTCTCCTTTCCACAAAGTTTGGTTGTAAAAAATAGGCAATAAATGAAAAGTGCAAAACAAGAATCACCTTTGAAGTTCTTCCCTACACATTACATGCTGTGTCTCTGTGTTATGGATGTATAAATATGTAGAGGTCTGTAGCAATGAGGTGATGAGTAAAGTTTTAGCTCAGTAGTCAGTGCAGTCATCCATGATCCGAGAGACTCCAGTTTGAGACCTCCTTTGTAAGGTAGTATATTCATGAACACTTATTGTAGCACTTTAATTTTCTGAAATTAAAAGCGTAATTTAAAAAAAAACAAGGATTTTTAAGCCTCTTTCCACTTTTATTCAAATACAAATACAAATACTGGGCCCTCTGCACATCCTTAATTTGTATATTTGTATATATTTGTATATTTTTAGATATACAATAATAGAAAAATGGCATTTTCTACCGTTGCAGAGTATACAGGACCCTGAAATCCACAGTCCAACCACACAGATGCAACAACAACATATTAAGAAGCTTCCATTTAAGTATGATAAGACTGTGGAGAGGTTTCTATCTTATAACTTTGTTAATCCCATCATATGGACAGATTGTGTTAACTCAGGCAGGCTCTAACTCCTGCCGCCCTTCTCAGATGTAGCCGATACTTGGACGACGTCTCGTGTGTTAAAGATGACATGTTTATTTATGTGGTGTGTTTCAGCTTGAGTCTCAGCTGCGGTGAGCTTCTTTCTTTAGAGCACGTATCCGGCGCGTGTTCACCTGCGTTCTTCATATCTGTCTTCAACATTTAACTTTCAGTGGAACTCGCAAAGTCAAAGGTTACACAAGAATACAAATCAGTTTGGTTGGTTTTTTAGGATTCGTCTGTTCACAAGGAAATGTTGGCAGGAAATGTTGCAAGATGCTGACAGCTGCCTTGCCTGCGGCCTCCCACAGAGTTTGGAGTGATAACTGCCTTCCAGCTGTGGTTTAATGCTTTCTTTATCTATGTTTATCTCTACATCTGACATCCTGCTCACATTCAGCATCATTTATTCTTTATGAGAACAAGAAAACAGAGAGGGAAACATATTACATTTTGTATTTTGCAATTAAAATTCTAATCTGGAAAATAAATATAGCTGTGAAATTAATCAAGTGTGGTAGAAAGTTTTGCAGTAAAGTTTCACAAAATGGAAATACCCCAAAAAAGTTCTTTAAAGGTAAATTAAGCACATGACTCCTTGAGGCAAATTTGTGATATTGTGCTATATAAATACATAAATTAATTGACCTGATATTAACTGCAGTCACCTGTAAACCACTTTAAATAAACTTTATTTATATAGCACAGTGGTAAGTGTTTTACTTTGTAAAAAGATTAAAAACAAATCAACACTGCAGTTAAATAAAATCCAAGAAATTAAACAGAGATAGAACGAAATCCCAAAAATACAATAAAATAAGATAAAAACAGTAGAATAAACACATCAAAGTATGTAAAATAGTATAACTGGATGCATAAAACTTCGTGCGAACACTCATAAAAGGCTTTTTTTTTAAAGTCTTAAGAAGTGATTTATGTCATTGATTTGCATGGAAAGTATCACACAAATACAATTAGATTGATTCAAGCTGTCGAATAAATGCAGCACAGTCAAAAGTACTTAATAAAAATTTTCCTCTTAAATGTGGTGGAGGAAGACTACACAAGTACTCAGCTACTTCCGGCCAAATGGTTCAATATCCTCCCTTCTGTAATGACCAGAGGTATCGCAGTGCACACGTGTCAAATTCAAGACGTTTTTCTTGTTCTCTCGAGGAAGAGGAGAACGTTTAATGAGACCGGGGCAAGGAAAACTACTTTTTCAGGGTTTAACAGTGGAAATAAAATAAATTTTGCGACACAAGTGGCTTGCCTCATTGATACACACGTTTCCGTTGTGGCGTCAGAAAAGTAACATCTGATTGCATCAACACAGTGAGAGATGCATTTCCTCTGAATTCAGGAAGCAGATTGACTCTTTGCATATAGAGCATGTGGCTTGTTGTCACACCGCACCGACAAGCAGAAGATACAGTTATTAATGTCAGTTTCATAGATATTCTCAACCTGTGAACCATGAACAAAAGGAAACTGAGTAAGTCTTGTTTTAACTTTATGATGCTTTTATACAACATTTGGGATATTTGGGGAGTTTAAAGGATAAGTTTTAAATTTTTCAAGTTTGTCTTAAAACAACAGTCAGGTGCCTGTATGAGTATCAAAAAGGGTTTTCCTCACTGTAATCATTCCTCGTGTTCATACTGGCTATTAAAAGATTAATAAATTACAAATTTCCAATCTTTTTAGTATAAAATTCCCTTATTGTGTTTTCTTGTTGAGCTGTAGTGGAATGATAATGACACAAAGAGGGCATTTGGTGCTAAAAAGGCTGTAACTTTAGAAGATCCACTTGATTTGACTCATTTA
Organism: Thunnus maccoyii; assembly: GCF_910596095.1. Taxonomy (NCBI): domain Eukaryota; kingdom Metazoa; phylum Chordata; class Actinopteri; order Scombriformes; family Scombridae; genus Thunnus; species Thunnus maccoyii. The sequence goes on along the minus strand of NC_056541.1, from coordinate 3,673,331 downwards.
GATGGTTGGATATCTGTGACTGATTTTCCAAGTTGTCAACAGTTTTTTTCAACGTTTTGTTTGTTTTCCTGCTTTGTAATTCTGTCGTCAAGGTTATATACACTCTTCCATGTCTTTAATGCGCTTGTCCTGACTGTGGAACAAGGATGTAAGTTGGTCTAAAGTAGCTGATACGGTCGCAAATGCATCATCCAGCTATTTCTTCAAAACTGTATCCATAGATTGTTTGAGGTCAGCCAGGAGGGGAGCGGAGGTTCTCCGCTGTCTTTGCCGGACATCCCAGTTTTCCAACGTTGAGATTTACCCATCACTCTTCTAATATCTTTGTTACCAAGTGTCACTGAGGTTCAACTTTGTGCGTAAAAGTTATGCAGAAAAAGATTAGACTTAAGAGTCACGTTTCAGACGTCTGCTGGCTACATGCTCAAACCCACGACTGTGGATTTTATCCTCCATCCATCAATTCATCCAAATTAAATGACAATAATTTTATTGACCCGTCCATCCATGCTGTAATACCTCCTCGCACAGATTTTGTCACTAGCTAGCTAGCTAATATTAAATGTCTCGTCCTTATCTAAACATATGAAGCGAGCCACACAACATTCTTTACTTATTAGTCTAGTTACAAACGTAAATGGGATTTTTAACGAGGTTTTTCTCTGTATATTTACGTTACCTGATTTTCTGCTTTCTGCCAGAGGGCGCTGTCACTTACACGTAATTATTCTGACGTTTTGCTGCAGTCGAGTTAACGACTGATGGTTGTTTTTCTTGGGAAGACTGTCTGTCCTCATCACTTACACTGAAAATGCATTTTCAAAGGTATCTTTTAATGGTCAGTATGAACAGGAGGAATGATTACAGCAAGGAAAACATGTTTAAATGTACATTTGGGCTCCTGATTGTTGTTTTAAGACAAAACAAAAACAAAAAACTAATTATGAAAAGTTACCTCACATTCTTATAGTAGTACTGCAAATACAGAATAATAAGATAACAGAACAACAGACGAGATTTTAATTATTTTAGAGATGTGAAATGTTTAATTTATTGTTTTTCAAACATTCAACACATCATTTCAGAAAAGGAGTTCTGTTAGAAACAGAGATGGTGTTATATGATGAGTCAGGGACAATTTGTGTAATCCTATAAAAGAATGTGATCTATTGACACTTGTTTCATTGTGAGTGTGTGTGTGTGTGTGTGTGTGTGTGTGTGTGTGTGTGTGTATTGGCTCTTTGTTCACTGTTCCAATTACAAACAGTTTTTTTTTTTTGCTCCATTGTAAACGGAGCACAGACGCGTCTTTGTGTAGTTTGAATGGACAGCGGCCCAGTTAAGAGCAGAGTTTGGCACTAAGAGTCGAGCTAAGAAAAGACAGTGAATGTCTGCTGAAGGGACAACAGCTCACTGTGGGCCTCTTCTTCTGCTGTTTGACTTGATAATCTTTCACTGTTTAAAGCTGAATTTCACCCACGATGCATGTGAGGAGCCGTTCAATCAGTCCAGATCTGAAACTTAAGAACGGTAAACAAACTATGCTGGTGTTATTAAAGCATGACAGAATGCTCAAAAAGTATAAAGTTTGGACACAAGTTAAAGGGAAGTTCTCATTCAAGTTAAAGGGAAGTTGTGTCTAATGGTGGTTATAATTTAAAAAAACCCACAGAAAAGTTTTTATTTGAGAGCCATGGTGATGTCTACTGTTACTTTTACACTTTCATTCAGAAGTTACAAAAATATCTGTCACTCATAACTGCTGATGTGGGTGGTTCTGGGTGGAGGTCAGTTTCAACTTGTGCCTCCTGAAAAAGATGCTCACTTGGCAATGTATGGTGCTATTCTTAGATACATTTCCCAGTTAAAGGAACTGTTTGACATTTAGTGAAATCCTCCTGTTGTATTTCTCTCCCTGCGTCACTCAGAATTAGATGGAAAGACAGAAATCCAGTGTCCAGTACAAAGATGACGTGTTTAGCCTAGATTAGCACTGGAAAGACTGGAAACAAAAGGAAACTGCTAGCCTAGCTCCATCAAAAGTGTAAAAGCAACTCCTTGGTAACACTTTATTTTACAAGTAATTTAATTTTATGCTAATTTCCTGGACATTTTCTAAGTAATTTATAGGTATTTTACAGTTAATTTCCAGGACATTTAAAGGACAGGTTCACAATTTTTCAATTCTGTCTTAAAACAACAGTCAGGAGCCCAAATGAACATTAAAACCTGTTTTTCTTGCTGTAATCATTCCTCCTGTTCATACTGACCATTAGAAGATCCCTTCATAATGACCTTACAATGTAAATGATGGGAGATAAAAATCCACAGTCCTCCTTCTGTGCAAAAAATGTATTCAAAAGTTTATCTGAAGCAAATATGAAGCTGCAGCAACAGAAAAAAAAAGTGTCAAGTTGGTTCAGTTGATAAGTTTGAGCACGTTTCCTGTACATCACACTTACAGAATATGCTGATACATTGTTTGACACACAAAACTACACACTGAAAATGAAGTATCCTCTGTCAGTTTGTGAGGTGTTTAATGTAATGAGCATGCACTTATCAACTAAACCAACTTGTTGTTTTTAATTACAATTTGCCCTAAAATTACCCATTAAATACCTGCAAATTACTATAAAAATTTAAGGACCTATAAAATAAAGTGTTACCGAGTTTTTGTACATTGTAGTACAAAGTCCAGAGGTTGTGATCTGCAGCACAACAAGCTAGTGAAGCTGTAAATAGATCCGTGTTCCTGCACATGCTCAGTGGCATCTGATTTACACAGAACTACTCTCTGGAGACTGAAAATGTGACCAAACTCCTCATAATGAAAGAACACGTCACCCAGTGCAGCGATGTGGATCACTGACTTGTTTTTAATAGTTTTTGGACAACAACGGAGGTCTAGAAGATTAAGATATATCAGGCTTTGGATGCACAAACAATACTTTAGATCAGTTCATTGTTGGTTTGGCATATAAACCATTTTTCGGTGCAGTTTCATGTCCTTCCTGCTTCTAAGGACTGGCAGCGCTGTACAATGCTTCCTTTAAAAAAAACGTCGTCATCATGATGTTTAGAAAGAGCACAACGTTTTGTAACTAAGATTGGTTTTTCATCACGTACAGAGGCATCAAACTGACTCAGGTGTGTGTCACTGAATAGTCCCTCCCGTGTGTGGTTGCAATCATGAATGAATGAATCATTGTTCACCGTTTCTGACAACACTGACAAACAACGTTTCCCGGACAACAAGGGCGTTACACCAGAAAACACACATATTAGTCATATAGGATTGAAAAACAACAAATGTTGTTACGATTTGAGGACTTTGTTGATGTTTGGGTCTCTCTTACTGTACTATGCATCAAAATAGAGTTTTAATATTTATTGTACGAACTGCATAAAAGACACATAACTCAGTGGAAGTTATCAGAGATTTGGATTTGTTGTAGGAATATTATTAATATTCTCACATTAAATTACAGTCTAAAGATCCATAAGAACTTTCAGTCTTTGTGATATCTGCTGCAAAATTAAAATAAAAAATCAGCTTCTTTGCATCTGCACCTCCGCCGTCTCCCTTTCTCCCTCTCTCTCAAAATCATTAGTCTATATTTAGCCGAGGAAATAAATATCTGTCAGTGTTTTCGGTGTGTAATAGGTCCCTGGGGCAGAAACATAATCAAACATGGGCTGAGAGCTCGAGGGCTGCAGTTCAGAATAGAAACGATGAGAGTTTCAGCAGACGAGGGTACAACAACATTCCTCGGGTGACTCGAACGCAAAGAAAACATTTATTTTATTTTTTTTTTGCACAAGACAAAGTGAAAATTAAGTGTTTGCAGCTGCTGGTCCCACAAGGTTGTACGTTATTATTCAATTCTCTCTAAAAATATACAACTACATCTCACTGAGGGAATAATTTAAGACCTGCTTCAGCTCAAGACCCGAAACAGGAAGAAGCAGGAAAAACCTGCCTGATGATAATGATTTTAACAGATGCATTTGGACTTTTTTGGCTTTTTCCTCTTTAAACAGCCGTGTTCACACGGTTAAGAGCTGAAGGGTACATGTTTTACTGAGTGCAAAGTATTATCTTTTGAAAGACAGATAAGTCATTTCCTGCAGTTAATCATCAGATCAGCGTGTCTCAGTGTCTCATTAAGGTCAAGACCTTTTGGGTGGTCTGATATACAAACATATCGCAGAGGATTTGTAACACAGATACACTGTGGTAATATACTAGTCAGGCATTTATGATTTATAATTAGAAATGATCCAAAATAATTAAGCATAATTGATTTATACATCATTTGAAGAGGACTCTTTACTCTTAAAACAAAACAGAAGAATGCCAAGTTTAGGACTAATTAGAATTCGGAGAACTATGATTAAAGATGTTTGGGAAACCCTACAAATGACTCAAAGTCTAAAGCCACATTAGTTTTACTGGCTTTGATGCTCACAATAAGTCCTTCAAACTAAACAACACTACAAGACCGTTATGACGTTACAACAGTGGTTTGCATGACTGTTTTTAAATGGTTAAACCTGCGTTTACCGATATTTTAGCCACAAGCTTTCACCAGAAACAAGAAGTGAACACAACACTGACATCAGCTTTTTAGTTGATATGTTGAACTTGTTAGCAAACAGTTGTTTATTTCCACATCCAGCAGTTACGGAGCAACATTATCATTCATGTGGAGTCGTGTTTCTGTCCACCTGGTGAATGTAAGTCCAATATTCACTCTCTTTTAGCTCTGTTTTTGGTCTCTACCAACTCCTGAGGGAAATATCTGGCTCTTTAGCTGCTAAATGCTCCACTATGTTCACCAGCTAGTCTACAGCTAACTGTGTCTGTTTGCCGTTTGGTGCTGAGCAGGTAGTGTACAGTGACTTTTTAGGGCTTTTTCCTCTGAAAACAGCTGCCTGCTGCAGCCAGAAATGACGCTGTGAGAGCGCTGAGAGTGAAGCAAAACAGTAAAGTTGCAGCCGGACAGATAAACAATGAGCTGAAACTCACTATAAAGCTCCGTAAAGCCGAGAGGAGCTGCAGAGTCGCTGATAATTCTCTGTAGGTTCATCACTTATACACTAATTAAAACATACTTATAAATTCTGCACACTGCACCTTTCAATGCTGCAAACATTTATTCGTCTTAGGCACCAACAACTGCCTTCCCAGAGGTTGAAAACATGTTTCTTCACCTATAACACCCTTATCCCATCAGCCATCACACATTGTTTATTAAGGACGTATGCTGAGTCTGCCCACTGATTGTGATTGTTTCTTCTGTCTTATTGGGTATGTTTTTATTGTGTTTGTTGTTTTTGTGTTTTTTTAATGGTTCCACTAATTAACCACCTCCTCCTCTCCAGGTTTCAAGTGGTTTGGGAGCCTCACCAATCTCTCAACCCGCCGCCCGGCAGAAAAAGACAAAAACAAGGCAATCCTAGAGCATGATGTGAGCCAGAGTGTTGCCAAACCAGCAGTGGTGGAGGACAAGTCGGTGGATGACATGGAGTCCGCCCTCCACAGCCCCAGCTACGCCCGCTCCAGCGACATGTACACACACGTGGGCACCGTGCCCCGCAGCGACAAGCAGAAGAAGAGCTTAAGGGGGCTGAAGGAGACGAAGAAAAAGAAGAAGGAGGAGGAGGAGGGGGGAGAGGTGGAGGAGGAGAGCAAGGGGTGGGCGGGGGGACATGTCCGAGAATCCCCTCTGCTCAGTGCTCTGTCCAACCTCAGCGTGAGCAGTCTGGACCAGGCGCTGTCCGTTTCTCCTCTGGCTCGGCCCCTGCCAGCCACCCCGTCACCCAGGCGAGTTTCACCTTTGACCTCAACGTCTGACAGCTGCTTCTATGACCCTTCAGAAGGCCTCATGAAGAGCCAAGAGGCGCCGCCGAGCAGCGAGGATGCTTCAGAAAGCGGCAGACCAGTAGGACAGTTGACCATCATGGCGACTAACCAACAGAAAGTGACTTCTAAACAGGATTTGTACGTGCCGATGGACCCGATATCTGAAACCGCTCGCAGACACGTAGACAACCAAACAGAGCAGCGAGGTGTCACATACACAGGAACACAGGAAATCACAAAGCCTGTGAACGTCTGGCAGGAAGTGGGGAGTGTTGACAGGTGAGAAACCTCATTAACTGCACTTTCAGAAGATGCAAAAAATGGTCTGTTGTTTGGTTTGTCAAGCTGTAACTTCAGGTTGAAAAGGAACTGACTTGAGATGTCTTAGATGAGCTTGTTTGATTAATAATTTTAGACTCAAATATCATTTAGTTTCTAGTATTGTAGTTCAGTAATCAGCCACATCCTCAAACTGGCAACTTGTTTCAAGAAAATTAGACTTTTATAGTTCAAAAATACATAAAATTTACTCAGTAAGATGAAGATTTTTGCAGTAGATGATGGAGCAGAAAATAAAAAAGCATCAAAAACAAAACTATTCCTCTTTAATCCACTTCTATGTTTAGTGTTAACAATTATACAATAATTCATGCCTGAAAAACAAGCATCAACTCAAGACTGTTTAGTGAAACTACCAGCAAATAAATAAACAAGAGAGAATCATTAAACTCCTGACTAGTGACCTGGAAATAACCTTTCAATTAACTGATATGATGAAATTATTGAATATTTGATGATATTAAAGATAATTTAAAAAATGTAATAACCCATATGATAAGTTGAAAATTGAGAAAAGGTGGCACATCATCAGCAACGCCTGTACAGCTTCAAATGTTATTATTATTTTTTTTTATCAGATGTGATATTCTAATAACATTTGAAGCTTTACAGGGATTATTTGCTTGGATGGTGTCTGTGTCCACCTGAAGGATTTTGTGTATTTGAGGGTGAAAACACACTTGCGGCCGTTTTTTGAACTCATTAAAACAAACGAACAAAAAGACGATTGTTTAAATATTTATCATTTATTTATTTTAATATTTTGAAAATAAAAGGCTATAAATAGACCCAACAATAATCAATATTATTAATAATAATCATCATCATCATTCGATTCATTTTAATTTTGCATTTCTGATACAAAATCACGTTGGTTTCATGTAACAATATAATGTCATTAATATCATTTGATACTTTAAAAACTTCAAATTGCTTTTGAGAGAAAAACGTCATAATATTTGGAGAAAAAACTTTTAAATTAATATGAAAACTTTTCTCTAAAACTCAGATTATTTTTTCCTAACAATGACTCTAATCCTTCATAGATTATATTTAACATTTGTATAATTTATATCGTGATAAAACCCATTAAAACACGTGGGAGGTGTAGCAGCAGACATGCGCAGTAGCGCTCCGCCTGCGCAGCGCAGCGGTCAGTCAGCTGGTCGCTGCTCTCTCAGCGCTGCGGTGCGTCGGGCTGTGCGGGGAGAAGATGTGTGAAGTCCGGGGAGTTAACAGTCGCTGCGGGGGGAAGAAGGCGAAGGGAAGGTTAGAAAAAAAAACAACTGCTTTCTGCGTCATTTCAAACTTTTCTTCTTCTTCTGTCAACGTGTTTAAAAACTCTGAATCTGTTTATGTGAACAAACTTGAGACATTCAGAGGAAAAAAATGTGAGGTATGTCATCTGTAAACTACAACTCTGACATCTTAAGGGACTGTCTTAATATTTTGAACTTTTAATCGTTTTTTTTTTTGTTTTTTTTCTGCGTGCAGTGCGTGTTTGAAGCACGCAGAGCAGGAAACAACCTCATGAGTTAACCGTAAAAAACATGAAAAGCTCGTAAACTAGTAAAACATTTACAGCAGCTTTGAAGTGAATGTCTTGTTAGCAGGCTGGTTCAGGCTGTGTGTGTGTGTGTGTCAGAGGTGTGTGTGTGTGTGTCAGAGGTGTGTGTGTGTGTGTGTGTGGAGGGTGCAGCTCAGTCTGGACTGGACTGTGTGTTACATAAGAGCAGCAATTTGATCTGCTGTAGTTTCAGTCAGAATAGAGATCAGAGATGCAGCAGAGTTTCACTTCTGTCCTCTTTGCCCTGCCCGCTTCAGTCTGATGTACACCTGACTGAGACCTATAGATAGATGGACAGATAAATAGATGGATGGATGGATAGATAGATAGATAGATAGATAGATGGATAGATGGATAGATGGATGGATAGATGACTTTATTCATCCCTGGAGGGAAATTAAAGGCGCAGCATGTAGAATTTAGTGGCATCTAGCAGAACACATATATATTAATAAGTATGTTTTAATTAGTGTATAATCACCTGAAAATAAGAATCATGCTTTTGTTACCTTAGAATGAGTCTTTATATCTACATAGGGAGCAGTTCTTTTTCCGTGGAGACTGCAATGTTGCTACAGTAGCCCAGAATGGACAAACCAATATTGGCGCGTGTTTTTTTTGCCAGTTTCATGGCCACCGTAGGTTGTCCTACATGCTTTGAAGGGGAGGTGGAGGTGGCAACCTCACTGCTAGATGCCACTAAATTCTGCATACTGGTCCTTTAAATCGTCATAGCAGCCAAATACATTAAATTACAGATGACGACAGGTACGTGACTGATGGTTATAAATGAGGTACGAGATTAGTTGTTACGGTCAGGTAGAAGGAAGCTGTTTGATATATGACAGCAGATATTTTCTCATATCATGTTACAGCTTATTTATTCGATACTTATACAATTTTCTGAACTTTCTGTGTCAGACTGTTGCAGTTAAGTAACAAAAAACAGTTCTTTCTACTTGCTTTATCATCACGTTCACATATGATGGAACATTTGTCAAAAAAAAAGAGAGATTCCTGCGATGTCCTCGCCTCGCCTGCAATTCTTTATCATTATTATTAATTATTTTCATTATTGATTTATGTCAGGTGTCTTCTCGCTTAATCGATTAGTTGTTTGGTCTATAAAATGTCGGAAAATGGTGAAAAATGTTTCCCAGAGTCCGAGCTGACGTCCTCAAATGTCTCGTTTTGTCCACAACACAAAGATATTCAGTTTACTGTCACAGAGGACTAAAAAAAAACCCCAGAAAATATTCACATGTGAGAAGCTGGAATCAGAGAATTTGTTCTTAAAAACGATGAATCAATTATCAACATAGTCGGAGATTATTTTAATAGTCGGCGGCTAATCATTGAAGCTCTACAGCAGATTCATCAGTAATGAGAATAATCGTTAGTCGCAGCCTTATGATACAGTTTACTGAACTAACTGTATCAAACGTCTTCATTATGAAGTAACATTTGTCAAAAAGACACCAGTGTTTTATAGTTTCACCTCTGTTGATATCAGAAGAAATTATTACATTTTAATGAATTGTAATATTCCTCCAGATGTTTATAAATACGCTGCTTTGACTTCGGTCTCGTTTGGTTTTTCCACTAAAAAGGTTCAGTTTCCTCGTTAGAGGGGACTTTAACCTTCAGCAGACAGTGAGGGATGTGTGAGGCGATGATGTCATAAAAACATGAACTGAATCATCTGTCTGACTCAGCTCAGCAGGTTATTGATTGATCGATCACATCATATGTTTGCTTCACAGTCAGAGATGTTTGGCAGTAATAACTAACTTAATAGTCGTGGTAATGAATCATGTTTGTTAATCTTCAATCATTATATCCAAAAGGAAACTTTCTGATACATATATCAATATATAGAATCACGATACAGCAAACATATGTAAAACCACATATAATACAATCAAACTGATTTACTACTAATATATTAATATAATCACAACAGTTCTGCTCCACTGATTCGCATCAGATGAGATTAAACTCTTCATACTATGTGCGGGAAAAAAAATCAATAACCAATTTGGCTCATTTTTAATTGGAGCTGGTTTTGAATCAATAAATCAGATAGAAAAATAATTACATGATAAGATGACATCAAATCAATATGATTCACCTAAAAGTCAATAAATGAAGATATTAAATCATTTTCCAGCTTTACTAAAGCTGTGACAAGCAAAAAGTAGCTTAAAATAACCTAAAACACTGTAATAAACACCGTTTACTATCGTTTACTATAAACAGCTTCATAATTGATCATTCTCTGCTTCTACAGACGTAGATCTTTACAAAAATCCAGTCGAGTTTCCCAAATTTCTAAAGATAAGATATCAAATACAGTTTGTCATATGATGAGGACATGAGTGTAAAATGATGCACGAGATATTTAGAACAGTGATTCTCAACCTGTTTGTTGTCAAGGATCCGTCAGGCTGCAGATGTTTAATCAGATGTAGACTCAGAGATCCACATCATAAGATATTAGTTAGTCATTACTGTAGACGAAGTAATAATGAAACTAAAATATTCCCCATTATTCTGGGAACCCCCTCAAAGACCCCTGGGGGTCCCCGGACCCCAGGTTGAGAACCACTCATCTAGAATATTTCCATTTGATAATATGGAGCAGCTGGTAAAAAAATGTTCAACTTTTCACTGAGTGTTCAAGAAAATATGAGACATTCACGTGACTTCCTGTCGGAGTCTCGATGATGAAACTGATCAGAAGATAACGAGGGTCGTTAATTAAAGCTTCGACAGCAAAAATACGTTTTAAAATCCAGAACAAACTCTCTTCTTCTATCATATCGTCATAGTTTTCAGTTCACAGCTGTTTTCACACTTCTTGTCGCGCAACAGGTGACAAATATGAAAATATGGAGCTCTTTTAGTAAATGTCCTGTCTGTTTACAAGACTTTATACAGGTTGTCTGTAGCTCGATCAGTAGAGCAGATCAGCATTAATTATAAGGAACTCCTCCTGTTCACATGTCAAAGTGTCCTCAAGTACAGTTAGGGGCCGAACAGCGAGGCACGGGACGCAGGTGGGTTATTATTTACCCAGAAAATGCAAAAAGAACAAAGCAATCATGATTAATAACTAACCTCAAAGACGTCAACAGAACAGAACTAAAAAACACCGGCCGGACAAACCATTTTACAAACAGGAGGGGTGCTGTTGCAGGGGATTGGTATAGTCCAGGACCAGGTGCAGGTATTTAACATAACTTCATGCATCAGACTTTAACATGATGGAGGCCAGACGTCCTCCGGATCAACCGCGGTAACTCAAAATGACAGAAAATGATATTAAATTAACAGAACTTAAGTGTCAATTCAATACAAATTTAACCAAATGTGCAAATGTCATCCAGAAATATGTGTGTCAGAAACACTAATAGATCTGTTTTGTCTATTTAATTATGAAAATTGTTACTGAATATAAACCGAAGAGCAAGAGAAGAGTGAAAGAAACCAAAGATTTGAATCTGCTGGTGTGTTGTTGTTCACTAAACCTCTGTGGTATGAAAAGTGTTGAATCACTGAAGAAAAGCCAGAACTGACCACGTTCTGCTTAACAGCTGATGATTTCCTGAGCTGAAAGGATCCGATAAGACTCACTTCTGTTTTCCAGTTAATGAATTAACCAGATGACGTGTCATCGAGTGTCTGACCTCAACCTTCATTAGAAATTTGTTTCTGTTCATGTCTCTGTAGTAAAACCTGCTCTCTGTAGACGGCACCACATTTGTTTTGGGTTATTATGGGAGCTTTGAACCACAGCTAGGTGTCTTTCTGTGTGTGTGTGTGTGTTGATGTTATGGAGCAGGAAGTGCTGTAAAATTTGATGCTGGTTGGGGGAACGCAGCCTCCGGTCTGGGGTGTTTCCTCTTGAGTCTCTCAGTTCCTCGACGACGCTTCAGAAACACAAACAGCTAACAGCTGACGGATCCGCTTTAACTGTAGTTCTGCAACGATTAGTCGATTAGTTGCCAATTAATAAATTAATCGCAGACTATTTTGTGAACCGATTAAACAGTTTGAGTTGTTTTTTTAACAAGAAAATTTCCAAATTCTGCCTCGTTAACAACTTTTTATTGAACAAAAGGGTGTACAATGATGAATAGTCACTATGTCACCAAGTAGTAGAAGTACAGTACTGCCAAAGCACATTATACAAAGTATAGTAAACAGGTTTTAAGATACAAACAGTAAAACATTACATTAACCTTACAGTTTGAGAACAACAACCATGAACTTAACAGATGGATATCAGCAATAATAATAATAATAATAATAATAATAATAATAATAGCTTTTCAGTCACCGCCTTCAGCGACACATAAAGATGCTTTCTGACTGTTACTCAACTCTGACCTGCTTTCTATCAATAAAGTTGTGTTGTAGGTGAGTCTGCCACAGTTTATTAATACAGTATTATTGAGAATGAGCTAAATATCTGGTGAATATATGCTCTTAGCAATAGAGATAGTTAGCTTACCTTTGAGTTTTGGTCTTTGGAAAACAGCCACCTCCTCTTTAAACCTACAGATGTCAGCAGCTGTTTGGTTGGTTTGCACCAATATATCGATGGCCGAAGAGCAAAACCTCCTATCTGAAAAATGCACTTTTTTGAGAAAACTTGTTGTTTTCTTGCAGAATGCTATTTGTTAAGGATACCCAATACATAACACACTGTTTTTGGACTATATTACTATATTATGTGGTGTTGTTTACAGTATCTTTGAATGGTTATTACAGTATTGTTAACACATAATATAGTAATATAGTCCAAAAACAGTGTATTATATATTGGGTATCCTTAACAAATAGCATTCTGCAAGAAAACAAGTTTTTTTTTTAAAACAGTGCATTTTTCAGATAGGAGGTTTTGCTCTTCGGCCATCGATAAGCTCCTCCATTCTGTCTGTATGGAGAAGAGTAGATGATGATGATGATGATGCTCTCACACTCAGTGGACAGTTAAGTAAAGAGGAAAAAACTGTTTTTTTAAGTAACACTGCTAACTGCTAACGTGTCGACAGTGTGGACAATATAGAATATAAAGTCTGTAGAGTAGATCTACATTAAACTGAACACAGACTTTATATGTCACATAATAGAGAAGTAGTAGTAGAGTAGAGTAGTATTTCCTGTTGACCTTTTGCTTTACTGTTACTGAAGGTCAGATGATAAAATATTTGAATTTATTTTCTCACGATTTTTTTTCATGATGTGTTTTATTATGAAATAATTATTTCATAATCACAAGTAAACAAAACACGAGAAAACAGGGCATGAACTCACAGTTTATCACCCCATTATGCAATTCAGAACATAAAATATGTGAGGCTTGTGAACGTAACTTTTGACTTTGAGGGAGATTCTCATGCTGTATGTTTTACTTGTGTGTGTGTTCACATCTGCTTGTGTGTGTGTGTGTGTGTGTGTGTTTGCTTGCTGTCTGTTCTCGGAGTTTGTGTTTTGGGAACAAAAGGTCACCTCCCTTGACGTTACTTGCGGAAATATGCAGAATGTTGAGGAAGAGCAGAGTGACCGAAACAAAAAAAAAAAAAAAAAAAAAAGAAGTTTCACACTGCCAACATGCAGTTTTACATGTTCTAACTTCAGCTGAAAGTCTCTCTGGTCCTCTTTATGCTGAGAAGAGTTTCATGACTCCCTGAGCCTTCAAAAAAAACTGGTGAGATGCCAACTGGTTTGATCACTGGATGGACAGCAGAGCAGAAAAGAAGATTCCCTTTTTGCAAATATTAGGTTTTACAACAGCAGCAGCGGCAACAGAAATGTTCCTCATCGTCCCTGAAACAGTTTATTGTGTTGCAAGCTGTTGCTGGGTGGTGTCGAATTAACTCACTGCTGCTGTCAAGAGTTGTGCAAGAGGACAGAAAACTGACTGCAGTAGTCTATCATAGTCTGTATCACCAGGATTTCTATCATGTTTTCCATCGCTTCAGTTTCGACTGTCAATCTATTAATAACATCACTGCATTGTGCCATTATTATTATTATTATAACTTTTTTTTTTTGGTGTGCTTTACTGCGTTTGACAGGAGAATCAGCGCCATCAGCTGTTTATTCAACTGTTAATATTAAACACACATTAATTAGCGTTTTCTTTTTATGGATTTTCTGAAATTTCAGTTAAAATTTGTTCTACATTTGGATGGAAACAGCCTGGATGGTTAGCGGCGCTAATTTGCGGGTCAACGTTCACCCAAATTTACTTCCACTGATCACGTCGATTCCATTGGAGTGAGCAGAATTTGCCATTTTTTTGCCATTTTTGACCAGACGTTAAGACTGTTAGTCCACCAAGACACCCACGAGTTTATTATTCAGTAGTAAAATGTCCTGCTCAGTACATAACTCACAATGTTTGAAAGAAAGGTGTAAGCCTTAGTTATAGCTGCAACAATTAGACATTAATCTCCAACTATTTTGATGATATAATAAGCTTTTTAATCGTTTTTTTAAGCAAAATGCTAAACATTAGCTGGTTTCAGCCTCTTGAATGTGATGGTTTAGTGATTTTCTTTGTCATATAAGTGATAATCTTTGGGTTTTAACATATAAAGAAGTTGACTTGGACTCTGGGAAATTACAGTCATTCACAGGAAAAGATTAATAGATCAATCACAAAATAATTGTTGGATTAATCAATAATGAAAATAGTTGCAGCCTTAGACTTACTGTGAGGGAGGAGCAGCTGACCCGTGTTTGAGAGGTTTATTGCTTGTGTGTTTTGTATCTGAAGCACATCAGGGGTTAGGGTTAGGGTTAGGGTTAGGGTGTTAGGGTTAGGGTTAGAGTTAGGGTGTTAGTGTTAGGGTGTTAGGGTTAGGGTTAGGGTGTTAGGGTTAGGGTGTTAGGGTTAGGGTTAGGGTGTTAGGGTTAGGGTGTTAGGGTTAGGGTTAGGGTTAGGGTGTTAGGGTTAGGGTTAGGGTGTTAGGGTTAGGGTTAGGGTTAGGGTGTTAGGGTTAGGGTGTTAGGGTTAGGGTGTTAGGGTTAGGGTTAGGGTTAGGGTTAGGGTGTTAGGGTTAGGGTGTTAGGGTTAGGGTTAGGGTTAGGGTGTTAGGGTTAGGGTTAGGGTGTTAGGGTTAGGGTGTTAGGGTTAGGGTTAGGGTTAGGGTGTTAGGGTTAGGGTGTTAGGGTTAGGGTTAGGGTTAGGGTGTTAGGGTTAGGGTTAGGGTGTTAGGGTTAGGGTTAGGGTGCTAGGGTTAGGGTTAGGGTGTTAGGGTTAGGTTGTTAGGGTGTTAGGGTTAGGGTTAGGGTGTTAGGGTTAGGGTTAGGGTTAGGGTGTTAGGGTTAGGGTTAGGGTTAGGGTGTCAGGGCGTCAGGGTTAGGGTGTCAGGGCGTTAGGGTTAGGGTGTCAGGGCGTTAGGGTTAGGGTTAGGGCATTAGGGTTAGGGTTAGGGTGTTAGGGTTAGGGTTAGGGTGTTAGGGTTAGGGTTAGGGTTAGGGTTAGGGTTAGAGTTAGGACGTCATGGCGTTAGGGTTAGGGTTAAGGCCTTAGGGTTAGGGTTAGTACAGTAAAGTCAGTTAATGCTTGTACAGTAAAGTCAAGCAAAGGTAAAAAAAGTGATTAAACCTGAAGCAGGAAGTTACAGCTGTAGAATAAAGTGTAACAGATATAAACTTCTCATACTTGTGTTATTTTTGTTTTTCAGCCAACTGGACTTGACAGACAGCAGTGGAGAATATGTGAAGGTAAGCTTCTCTTCTTACATGACATCAGTTATATTTCCGTTTTACACTCTCTTATCTAGTTTATGTGCGGCCTCCGTCGGCTTCTTCCTCTTGTCAGACAATAGACTTTCTGTTCCCAGCGGTGGCACCAGGTTCAGTAAAGGTTAAATTAAACCTCGTCTGTCTGCTGTGATCCTCTCCACACGGCACTCAGGCTCTAATTCAATCAGGATGGTGACAGAAAGGACTCGGGGAATGCGGGGGGAATACTTTGAAGCTGCCTGGGTTACCGCTGGCAACGGCGGCAGCAGTGGCGGTGGTGGCCTCGATTGGGCCCGGCAGCTCTGCCTGGAAAAGACGGAAAGAGACACAGAAAGCGAGAGAATTTCCAGTTCATTGACTTATAATTGGATACTTGTGTACTTGACAAACACACTTGTTCGAGTGGGACAAGCTGGCAATGAATGATAATGCTAATGAAATTAAAGCTATTCATTAGGGACGTCCAGGTCCTTACCCTTGCAACACACACACACACACACACACACACACACACACACACACATTATTTTGTTTTGAAGTGGTCCTGGCCCAGTGCCCAGCCCTTGATTCCCAGTCCAGTGGGACAAACCATTCTGTCAAAGCAGGAGGGGTGGGAGGTGTCAGGGGAAAGAAAGCAACATGTCACCTATATAACAGTATGATAACAGTAACTGTGTGTGTGTGTGTGTGTGTGTGTGTGTGTGTGTGTGTGTCCTAAAAACAAAAGCATTCCCGTCCCGTCGTTGGTGTAAACTCTTGATATACAGTAGCGCCGTTTCTTTCTTTTGTGTGTGTGTGTGTGTGTGTGTGTTTGTGTAAAGACGCGACAGACAAAGCGCCACTGAATGATGACCCCCATCACACAATGACGTTGCCACAGCGACGAGGCCAAGACTCCACCACGGGTCTGGGTCTCAGGGCCCTGGTGCCGCCAGTGCGGATGCCAGTGTGGGAATGCCAGAGCTTTCTGTCCCCCCCCCCAACACCTCCCCACCTCCCCACTCTCTCATCCAATAACGCACAAACATTCTCACGAAAACAGAGCAGAGAAAGCTGCCGCGATGCTTGTTTTGTCTGAGGCAGACGCACATTTCATGCAGTTTTTTCTAAGGAAAGAGAGCAGGCTGGTTCACTTAATGTGATAATAAGCACAATAGAAAACCTCAACTGGGACTTGATCTAAAAGTGGAGGCTACCTGATGGTCTGAACTTGTTGTTTGTTGTTGTTGTTTTTCCGTGTTTCTTGTCGTATCTGATTATGATGCCCTTTAAGTTCTCCAAGGAGAAGTTCTGGTTGGAGCCGCCGTCGGACAACCTGAGGAAGCAGCTGGAGGAGGAGCTGAAGCTGAGCGGCACGAACCTGAGGAGCCACGCCTGGTACCACGGACGCATCCCCTGGGAGGTCCGCCTGCCACACACACACGCACACGCACACACACACACAATTCAATGACACACACCTGTATTGCTGCAACTAACGATTATTTTCATTGTCGATTAATGGATTAGTTGTTGATGATGACGTCTTCAGATGTCTTGTTTTGTCCACATCTCAAAAATATCCAGTTTACTGTCACAGACGACTAAAGAAACCAGAAAATATTCACATTTGAGAAGCTGGAATCAGAAAACTTGGACATTTTTCTTCTTAAAAAGACTCTACACACTGCACCTTTAAAACAAAAATATACAGTATATGTAAATAATTATAATGGAAAAAATTAAAACAATTTTACTATTATATATATACATATATATATATATATATATATATATATATATATATATACTGTATATGAGGGACACAGCTGTGTAAAGGTGAGTCTTTAACCAGGATTTAAAAGTAGGAATAAAAGTGGATGATCTGACATTGAGGGGTTTTTACAGGAAAGAAAGCATAACTATAACCTTAAAGATCATGTGTCTTAAATATTTTTCCCACAAAAAAGTTAACCTCTTTAGAAATTTCTCCTCCATCTCTCTCATGTAAAAATACAGAATCTATGAATATGTAAATATTTTTCATGTCATACGTTTTCCTGCTGGACTCAAGATGTCTCCTGCTTCACTGTAAAGTTCATTCTCAGTGTTTGTGCACTGGAGGCTTCAAGTTTGCACACATACTGGACCATGATTGGCTCCAAACTGGTTGTGATGTCACAAAATCACCCCGTACGTACACGGCTGAGAGGGAAACTTTCAACCTTAAGCACATAAATGTGAAAGCAAACTCTGCACATTATTTACCCCTAACTGTAATCAAAACAATCTGACGTATCCTTTACCTACAAAAACTGAACTAACACAAAACATGGTTGGAGCAGGAAAAACACCAATCTATTGTGATGTTGCACAAAAAGTAGTGATGTGTGATCTCTCTGTGAGAACATGTGAATATTGATTAAAATATCTCCTCAGGTGTCGGAGAGCCTGGTGGTGAGCCATGGTGACTTCCTCATCAGGGACTCTCAGTCCAGTCAGGGCGACTTTGTCCTCACCAGCCACTGGGACCAGAAAACACTCCACTTCCTCATCAAGAAGAAGGTGGTGCAGTCCGGCGAAACGTACACTCGGGTCCAGTACAGCCTGGAGGAGGAGGCCTTCGACTCCTTACCGGCCCTCGTTCACTTCTACGCGGGCAGCAAAGCGGCTCTGACCCGGTGGAGCGGGGCTCAGATTCACCGGCCGGTCAACAGGACGTTACCGCTGAGCTACATGGAGACGGCTTTCTGCACCGCTGTCAGCCCGCCGTCCTGCCACAGAGGGCTGAAGGACGGCAGCCTGAGTGGAGAGGAGGGGGTCTGTCCCAGAAGGTGAGGCTTCATTTAAAATATCAAACACAATATTAAACAAGAACATCGAGATCCGGTTTTGTATTATTCAGAGGAGCAGAAAAGTTTCTCAGTGACATAACATGGCATCACAGGAGATTTCTGATGACTGATATATTGATATTTGCTTCATATTTTATATTTACAGATCAAACATTTGCCTTTATTAGACATTAGAAAGGAAACCTAGTCAAGAAGCAAATGTTTGTAATGGGAAAAAATAAGAATTTTTACCAACTAATGGTTATTTACATTACTGATTTAAAAAGTTGGATATTTTTTATTGATTAATGAACTGTTAAATCTATAAAATGTCAGAAAATATTCAAATATACCCGCTACAATTTCCTAGAGCCCAATTTGACGTCTTCAGATGTCTTACTTTGTGCAATCAGCAGCCCAAAACCCAAAGATGTTTTTTATATGATGATATAAAATAGAGAAAAGCTGCATATTCTCACACCAGAGAAGCTAGAAACCAGAGAATTTTGAGTCATAAATGACGTCATTTTCTGTCGATCGACTGATCGATTAATCAACTCAGCAGTAAGTTTAAATGATCTGTTTGGGGTCTCCTCTTTAATCTCTTATAAAACTGAATAAAATAGTCAAATTCTAATGTGACATCTAGGTGTAACTGGTTTGGCATTAATTTAGGTTATGACACATAAAAGTTAAAACCACAGCAGGTTTCCAAAGAAAGTTGCAAAAAGAAAACAGGCTACATATTTCTTTATATTTCTACTCAGTTGTCACACAAGATTTCTGAAGTTTCAACAAAATAACATGTTTATCAGTTGCATTTTTCCATTAATTACCTTTCATTTATTCAAGATGATTGCACTAGATTACATGATTATTGTGTAATCTTGTCACAGCACGTAACGGTTACGTACACCATAAAGCAGGGTCAAGGTGTATTAGAAATATAAGTTCCCTTCAGCTTTCATTGTCTCTTCTCTTTTTGGATATGCCAACTTTAACACCTCAGATCAGTTTTACAATATTTCCTTTATTCCCTAATTACCAGCATTTCCATTTCCAGTCGGTATTTCTACGCACAAACTGAAAATGTGCATGGAAACAGTTAGATGAAAACATGCTTAATATTACTACAAACAACCACTATGCTGTCATCTAAAGTTTGTTTGTGCATTTGAACGCAGTATAAGATGAAAAAGAAAATGGAAATGCATGAAATGATACACAGATGTAATTAAGGATAAAGTTTAAAACATGTATTTGCCTTCATGTGAATGCACTCCCCAGCTGAATTCAGTTTGTTTAAATCTGTCTAAGTTTAGTTTGTTTAGACGCGATGCTTCTGTCTCTCAGCCGCAGTCCTGTTTTTTGTGATTTAAGCTGATAAGTTGTATCTGCAGCACGATACACAGACATAACTTCCTCTGTATATCACTTTTATTAGTCTGAGAAAGTAAACATAAGACACACATTCAAAATGAGAGACTATTTCCTGTAGTCTGATAACCATCTGCCATCCCTCCCACAAATTCCGGTAAGCTTATTAGCATGAATGTTAAAGGTATCGTACATAACCACCAAAGTTAATTGCATACTATGGATTCACAAGAAAACACACGATCACAAGATAACGAATACACTTTAAACAGTACAATCCATTATAACATATATATGAGGAGTGTTTTTCTCTTCTTTTCTCTCCCAAGAAGTATACGTGTGCTTTGTGAAGAAATGAATCCCTTATTCATGGTGGTGTTTAGCTGCATCTTAGAGACACATAATATAGTTTGTGTTTTGGTCATTTCATTCCAGTTGGTCAGGTAGTTTTCTTTTTGATTGTGTATAATTCAATTGAGTCAGACTTTTTGTGCCAATTTGATGCCCTGATGATGTTTGTAATGGTGGGTGGTGTTAAGTAGTTAAAGTACATTTACTCAAGTTACTTAAGTACAGTTTTGAAGTACTTCTACTTTACTTTTTTAAGTTACTTGATACCTCCACTCCAATACATTTAATTCTGTCAAATCCTCATCTGAAAAACAACTAAAGTTGTTAAATAAATGTAGTGGAGTATAAAGTACAATATTTCCCTCTGAAATGTAGTGGAGTTGCAGTATAAAGTAGCATCACATGGAAATACTCAAGTAAAGTACAAGTACCTCAAAATTGTACTTAAGTAAAGTACTTGAGTAAATGTACGAAGATATTTTCCACCACTGTGTATAATATACAATCTATAGTTTTAATTCATATATATAACTCACATGCAGACCCCCCTCCCCTCTATTTAGGCTACTTGGTTCCTTCCAGCTAGAAAGCGCTAAGTTGTGTAGTTTCGTCGTTAACCACAGTGTGAGGTATGAATAACAAACCTCAGCTCACGATATAAAACAGTTTGACTTGAATTAATTTGTAATTTCCCTTTAAAGTGACTTTAAGTGACATCAGTGGTTTTAACTATGACCCTAAAGTCATTAACATTAGTGTTAGCTTGTTGTTGTTTGCTATTATTAGCAAGCTAGCTAGCTAAGTTATCGTTGTTTTTGTCAAAACAAATTTACAGCACTGAAATGTGTCCTTCAAGAACAGAGAATGGACATAATGAGATTTTTATGAGGACTTGAGAGCTAAATAGTGTCAGTAAAAACAGGAGCTATGTGTTGAGAATGTGAGCTTTCTTTACTTAATGTTAAATAATCAACAGTGCTGCTAGCTAACCCGATAACTAAACCCCTGAGTCAAGCCTTTACACCAACATTTTCTTGTTAAATATTATTATTCAATATTGGACAGTGAATAATTAAAGTGTTAATAATTGGAGTGTCATTAAGTTGTAGATAGTTACTGATAGGGGCAGTTTGATGATAAATAGCAGCTGAATTAGATGATTATGGGCAACAAGTTTTTGTGAACATTAAGATAGTGAAACTGTGCTCCCTCCAAAAAAATTGAATGCTTGACACTCCTGGGGTCCGTTTCACAAAGCAGGTTTAGTGAAAACTCAGAGTCTGTTAACCCTGAAATGAGGGAAACTCTGAGTTTTCCGTTTCAAAAAGGGAGGTAACTCAAACCAGAGAAAGAGGAATAACTCTAGCCTGTTTCAGAGAGAGAGGGGTAACTTAAGCTTTCGGTCAGTTACCGTAGTAACAGACTCTATGAACCTAACCTGGTCGGGACCAGGTTTTTCTCAATGAACCTCGAGTCTCCCTCAGTCTCCGCCCTCTTTCAGAGCCACACACTCCATTTGATTTCCTCATTCATTCAGTCAGCAGGCGAGTTTTGGCGTAGCCTAGTTCTGCCGTCTGTCATTTAAAAAATCATTAAAAAAATCAGAGTCAGTATATTAGAAGTCCATTAGGCACAGTAAGTGGCGACTTTTTCACATTTTTTCAACATGGCATGTCCTTTTGATAACGATCCCGTGGATGAAGGTGCAGCATTACTGCGCAGAGAATTAAATATTCATTGATGTTCTAGCATTTCCAGACAATTATCTTTTTGAGCGGTACCGTTTCATGTCACAGTCCATCATCTACATACACAACCTAATCCGTCCTTACATTTGCAACATTACCAATCGTAGTCATTTTTTGTACAGTGTCGGGGCCAGCCACTGGCCTTCCTATAGTCTGGCTTAGGGCCAGCTCCTCTGCCTCCGTTAGAGGTGGCGGTGCTGGACCACCACCCGTTTTACGGACATCTGCCTTCTTTCTGTTGGCTGAGTAGAAGTCTGTGTTAGTTTAAATAGGCTTAATTATTTAACAGAACATGATGTAGATGAGAAGACATTTATGTGTGTGAAACCAGCATTATGTTGGGGATAAAACAACTGCACAGTCAAACAGCCACTTAATATTTACTTTACAATGTAAAACATGATCAAAATGAGGTTCCCCCATGAGATTATGCCGAGGTCTCACCTGTTTGAACAATGTTTTTATATTTCATCCTAAACTGCTGCCAAGTGCGCTTCTCCCTCGCGGGATTGGACCTAAATGAAATAAATTAATAGGCGACCAATCAAGCAGTTTTCCTCTGTAATATTATTGTGATTGCAAAGGACTAGTTTAAACTTACGCATTGACCCGAGCAGCAATGTTCTCCCACGCCGTCTCCCTCTCTTTTGCAGCTGCAGCGGTGTTGCACTTCTTTTTGAAAACATGTTCAAACTCGCCGTATTATCGCATTAAGATTTCTAGTTCTAGTGGGGTGAAAAACGCAGCCCTCCTCTTCCCCGTTGCCATGGTGACTCGTTGAATCGGGGCTCCATTGATGCTGGCTTTTTATAGTTGTGGTGCACGCGCTTAACTCCAGGTGAAACTACTCCGAGTTGAATAAACTGACTCAAATCAGCTGTTCTGGAACCGGAAACTCAGAGTTTCCTATCTCAGAGTAGATCAACTCAGAGTTCAGGATTAGACTCAGAGTTTGTTGAACCTGCTTTGTGAAACGGACCCCTGGTTGGGGTTTCAGATGTTTATTAGTAATTAGTTCCACTGAAGAGACCTTTATTTCCCCTCTAAACATCTCACATGGTTTCATTTAAATATCTGTTTGAGGCCCAAAGAAAAAAGAATAAACTGATCAAAGATTAGAGAAAAGTCTGAAAATGAATCATCTTTCCTTTCCTTTAGATTTAATATAAAAATAAACAAGTTCAAACTAGCTCCACCTCAAGCAGCTACAACAACAATGTAGCTTACACACTGATGCATCAGTATTAATAATGTACTTTATTAAATGTATTTAATATATCAGTCACTGGGAATCTTACTGCAGAGTGAGTACTTTAGGTAAATTTGACTGATAATACTTTCACTTAAGTAGGATTTTAAATGCAGGACTTTTACTTGTAATCAAGTGTGTTTACATTGTGGTAATGCTACTGTTACTTAAGTAAAGGATCTGATTAAGTCTTCCTCTCTCTTTCTCTGTGCAGTCCTTCCTCTCTCCTCCACAGGGAGGCAGATGTTAACAGAGAAAAGGACGACCAGCCTCTGTCGACGGCCGGAGAATCATCTCTCTCTGCTCCACACAGCAACAGTGAGTTTGACACCAAACTAAACTCTTTCTCCTCTTTACACTGAGCATCTGTTCTGTCTGTGAGTCATAAAAAGCAAAATATTCACATACAGACATTACAAATGTTGAGTAATCACTAAATAAAATTAGTTACATTAACACATTCATTCAAGTTCAAATACATATCTAACCTTCATTCTCATTGAGTTCATTGACTTAACCCATGTTTGTTTTGGTGGCCAGTCTGTCAGGATATTTTGATTTTATTCATCAGCCAATCAACTCTGCAGTATTTGGAGCCTCCATTTCAATCTCTTAAAAACCTTGTTAACCCACAAAAGTAGGCCATTAATAAATTCTAATACCTGGGTTTCCAGGTGTAACCGGTTTGGCATTAATTTAGGTCATGTCACCTAAAAGAAAAACACAGCAGGTTAACAAACAAACTCTTTTTAGTAGTAGTAGTTTTAGTAGTGTAATACACAATTCTCAGTAAATAGAGCCCACATATAGTAGATTGAAACATCTTCTGTCTTCACACTTTCTTTCTCTTTCATCTGTAATCAAAGACATTTATTTATTTTTTATTCCACAAGTTCAGCTCCTGAGACTAGTGTATTCTTTTTCGACTTACATGTACAGTATTTTTACTTCCCTGTGTACCTATGTCAGGCTGTACTTTCTGGACTCTTTAGTCATTGAAAGAGCTTTTCTTTTGATCCTGTTTTGTTTCAAAGATACATTTCTCAGATAAACTCCAGCTTCAACAATTTTAAAACTGAAACAGGAACTGAAAAAAGTCTGCCCATCTGAATATGTGACAGGTGCGTTGGTGGAAAACCAGTGTTAGACATATTTCTGTTGTCCTCTGATTGGATGATTGAGACAGCTTCTATGTGTGTATATAGAATATGGAAGTGTTGTGATGGTTGCCATGCCTGATGAAGGTTGGACAGACGGAAACATCGTAAGCTAAATAATACTCCACCAGTGAGCAAGACAGTGTGCTGAAGTTCATTTAAAAGCAAACATAGAACATAATTAAATTCTTATTTTTTTATATTTATCGCACCCCTATTTACAAGACCTTCTCAGATTTCTTAGCTCCCATTTAATTTTAAACAGCAGACGTCAGAGTTTCCCCTATAATTGTACAGGCTCGGCAGCCCGCCAGGCCAAAATAACATATTTTTAATGCCAAAAATAACTCCAAATATCCTTTAATTCGGAAATCAATAGCGTTTGGGAGCCTCTGTGAAGTGCTGTTCCAAACCTCTATGTCATTGCCTGGGAAATTATTGGTAACGTAGCTCCTTTTAAGGAATAGGGCAGTACGTAATATGTATGTGTGCACAAAAACTGATTTTTTTATGTTGTCTTTAATTACAGATTGTTCAGATCGTGTGCCATTTTCTATAAAATGTATTTTATTTAATTTCATTCAAGTAAATACAGTCGTTTATGATTATAAGAAAAACCTTGAACTCTTAAGAACTCTTCAAAACGTTCCTGGATATAAACTGAATACTGATCACTTGACTTAAGTCATATCATCCACCAACATTTTGAGATTTCCTATTACCACAGAAAACATCACCTTGATGGAAGTCATTGTGCCGATACCAGTACAAGACTGCTTTTACATTGTACATGACTCTTAATACAGAACAGAAGACATTACAATTGATATCTTTGTAAGAAATTAACTTCCAGGAAAAAGTGACAGTATCAAAACTATGTCGAGGCATGTTCATCATTCCTTTTTGACTTTGCTTCTACAAAACACCTTCCGCCACAAAATCTTTACTGCTGCGATGAAAACAGTTACAACTAGCAGAATAATTGCCAGCAGAAACGCCACCACATCAATGGAGTGGTACTGGATCCTGGACATCTTGTAAGATTCTGTCCTTAGATGCGGAGCTCCTTTGTGTCTCATGACAAACTCGATCCAGAATACGGCACGATCCAGGGGTTTCATGGGCTGATCTCTTTGCAAGTTGGACAGCGCCTTCATCTTCTCCCTGTAGGACGGCTCATAGAGCACCTCCTTTAGTGCCTCCAGGAAGTTGTCCTTGTTCACAGTTGAAATGTCCAGCACTTTGGCCACACCTCTTACTTTCATCCTGAAGAAGTTGTCATGTTGGTCGAACATGAGGGGCAGGCCGACCAGGGGAACGCCATGGTAAACAGCCTCCTGAACACCATTTGTGCCTCCGTGGGCCACAAACACTCTGGTCTTAGGGTGACCCAGTAGGTCATTTTGAGGCAGCCAGTCCAAAAGCAAGGTGTTGTTGCCGAGGGTAGATGGTCTTTTGCCCTTGTGCCTCCAGATAACCTTTTGAGGAAGTTGGGCGAAAGCAGCAGCAATGTCCTCAGTCATGTCTTCAGGAAGATTTCCAACCAAGGTGCCCAATGTCATAACAATGATGCCATGTTCACCAGAGCTCTGCACAAAATCCTCTAGTTCTTTAGAGAGGGGCTTAGAGGGTTTGCACTGGAATCCTGACATGTAGATGACGTTGGGCATTGTGGGGCGGGGAAACTCAAAAGTAAAATCATTCCTCATCAACCAGATGTCTGCTGCTTGGAACAGCTCCATGTAGTGAACATCAGGGCCGAAGTAACGATTGACAAATGGTTGATAGTTTGGGTCTGTGACGTACCAAATTTGAAAACGTGTGAAGAAATAGAAAAGGAAGTTCTGGACCCGCTGGGGAAATGTCATCTTGTCAGTCAGCTCTGTCGCTGGGATTGGGACATAAGACAACGGGGAAGGAGCAATTGAATGATGCCCCTCACCCTGAACAGTCCACCTCACGTTTAAAACAAGTGGAAGACCCAAACGGTGAGCCAGAAGTACCCCTCCTCCTATTGCAGGGTCCGTCAGAACCAAATCATATTTGGCGTCATGGAGGCTTTGCATCAATTGCTTGTTCTCAAACATATCAACCATTGTCTCCACCACCTGCTTATTCATCTGATAGAACTGCATCACCACTTCATACTCCAGAGATATACGAGTCCAAATCGAGACGCCCTCCCGCCGCATGTTCACCATTTTGTTTACAAATGACCCAAAGTGTTCCGCATCAAAACCATTTGAGGAATTTATGTTGATGGTCTTGTATTGATGGGATTCTGCCTTGATGTACCAGCTGTCTGATGGCCGCAACACAGTGACTTCATGGCCTCTGGTGTGAAGCTCTTCAATGAGGACTTTCATGTTGATCCAGTGGCTTCCGTCTAAAGGGAACACCAGTACTTTCCCTCCATTTACGAAGAGTGAAGAGCAGAGCAGCACAGCCAGCACCAGCAGGGTCGGTTGGTACATCTCTGAAAGAGAATCTGACAAGAGATGTAAGGATGTTAGAACTGTCATTCTTAGCAAGGCTTTACAGTTCTTGAGTTCTAGAGAATTGAACATAAATATATAGAAAATAGATACATAATAATTAAAAAAAATTGTGCTGACTTTGAACAGTTATCTCAGATTTGAATGTAGTCCTGCAAAATTAGTGTGAGTCTTTAGTTTGAAAAACATTCACTGAAGATCAGTTGAGCCTGGAATCTGAATACTGGGCCAATTTGCTATTTCTGGTTAGTGATGGAGATAATTATGAAACTTCCTGTCTTGCAAAGGTCCAGAACTATATGAAGATACCATCATGTACCTTCATCTATAGGCCTATTTCAGAAAGGTCAGGACCATTGCGAGATCCCTCTACCTCTTGCAAACTGAGGATCGATTGAGTCTGTCATTTGGAAGCCAGACTAATTGGCAAACCCCCGTCTAAAAAAGGTCCTGAACCTTATGAAGATCTAAAACTGTAGATTATCTAATCTAGAGCTGTAGGAAAAGTATTTTAGATTATATTATCTATACAGTCTATAGGTCTAGGTGACAAGCTACCATGCAGTTGCAGAACCATGTTTCATTTCACATCTGCAATAGATATGGCTCTAGTTCTTCATGTGTTAAAGCATCTGCTTAGGATTGATTGTCATGGGGAAGTTGGACTAATTCACAAACTCTGGTTGGTAGTTTAGATAATGACATGACTTGCCATCTTGAAGAGGTCCTATACCTTGTGAAGAGATTTTAAACTAAATTAGTGTTTAGATCTTTACATGGTTGAGGTCCTTCCAAGATGGAAAGTCCTGTCATCGTCTTAACCACAAACCAGAGTTTACATATACCTGGCAGATGTTTTTCAGTTTAGAAACTTGCAATGGTTTTGCAGGATTACTGCCAAATCTGATGGGACTGGTTGTAGTTGGCATGAATAGAATAATTATTTTGGACAACAGAAATGTGTGGAATAATAACATTTTAAAAAAATAAATGCATTGTTAAGAACTCTTCAACACCTTCCTGGATATGAACAAAGAACTGATCACTTGACTAAAATCCTTGCATCCACCAAAGATTTGAGATATCCTGCTAACAAACAAACAGACCAAAAAAAAAAAGAAAAAACAGGACAGAAAATATCACCTCCTTGATGGAGTTCATCACACACTGTGTGCAACCACATACTCTGAGGCATGTTCAGAGACCAGTACAGTTTTATCCAGTTCATGACTCTAAATACACCCTAACCCTAACAGAACAGATTACAAATGCTGTTTTCTTTACATGAAATCAATTTCCAGAAAGTGACAGTATCAAAACTACGTTGCGGCACATTCATCATTCCTTTTTGACTTTGCTTCTAGAAAACACCCTCCGCCATAAAATCTTTACTGCTGCAATGAAAACAGTTACAACTAGCAGAATAATTGCCAGCAGAAACGCCACCACATCAATGAAGTGTTACTGGATCCTGGACATCTTGTAAAACTATGTCTCTCTTAAATTATAGGTGTACTTTAGGCAAAGACATATTCTACACAATGTTTCAGAGATGAACAAATGACACCTGATCACAGTTTAGAGTAAAGTTTCTTTGAAGAATATCTGTACAATGCAGCCACACCAAACCTGACGCACTCCACTACAATGCTTCCAAAAAAGGATTTTCCCTATTTGTCTGCACACTGAGGCACACTGACCAAAGACTTGCATAACCCCTACAGCTCAATAACGTTTTCTTGATTACATAACTATACTGTGCTGGAATTACTGCACCCAAATCCCAGGAGGTTTGCAAAGCTTTTTGCCTTTGGTAGATGTTCAGTTCCTCAGGTTGCACTGCTCTGTGTTCATGCACATGTGTTGCTGCACAACACATGTGCTTGAGCACCCCCCCTCCCTCCCGAAGCAGTCATCCTAGGGGAAACACTGCTTTTGTATTTAAAAGCTCAAAGGTAATGAGTTTTTACATAAGGTGCCAACATGAATTAGAACCACAAATGTCATTCAAATGGTCATATTTAGTTTTATAAAGTGCTTCACACTTTCCAACATTATTTACTTTTTCTGTGGTTTACAACCTGCAACTCTTCTATTACTGCTACTACCACTAATAATAGTTAGTAGTAATAATACACTTTATTTTCACACTGAAGTGCTCAAAGTGCTTTACAAAAAATAAAACTGTGAACACAAGTGAAAAGTTGTTGCACATTTGCATTAAGAAGAAACTGTTTCCAAAATAATTCTCCAGCATCCTTTTTTCTGCTAATGCTCTTCCACAAACCTACAAACTTTTACGAATTCTTTCACATCTTCTTACGGTTAATGACTTAAACTTTGAAGGAACAGTATAAATGTGAATGAGCCCAGTTTTAAATTAGGTTGCCCAGTGCATTCATAAAGCACAGTTCTGTTGTTTTGCTCCTCAATGTGAAATATCTGGAACTTACTGACTGGCTCTGTGACACCGGAGCATCCACCTGTAAATACTTAGGGTTTAGCTGAACACCATTCATGCACGTAAACATCGCAGTAATTCTCACATCATCCAATAAGAACACAAAAACAGCAGCACTGAAACATCAGGACATCGTTTTTAGCTTTAATTCTAGGCACTATATCCTAGTTTTAGCTTCTTAAACCTTGAATCTGAAGTTAATATAAAGACTTACAAAGAGCTTCCCAGGAAACAGACTTCAAGTGTCAATACGATCCTGCCGTTTGTGGGACCAGCCTCCCTCACAGCAGAAAGCTGACTGACTGCTACCCAGCTCTGAGGGTTAAAGCAGTTCGGGGGGTGTTGACACCGAGATAACAGGACTAAAGTTCGGAGTGTGAGGTGTGCAGCAGCAGCAGCAGCAGGAAGTTGGTTACACAACGTAGAGCTCAACCAGTGACAGGCTCACATGTTGACCATAGAACTTGAATGTCAGAAGTAGTACTGAGATAAGTTTCACCTGAGGTTGCAGAATAATATGTGCCAAAGGCACATAAACCTCAATGGCATAGATAGATTAGAGTTAGAGATAGAGATAGGTAGAGTCTAAAGCCTTTACAACAACATGTTCTTGTTAATATTATTATTCAATATTGGACAGTGAATAATTAAAGTGTTAATAATTGGAGTGTCATTTAGTTGCAGATGGTTACTGATAGGGGCAGTTTGATGATAAATAGCAGCCAAATTAGATGATTACAGGCAAGAACTTAGTTTTTGTGAACATTAAGATAGTGAAACTGTGCTCCCTCAAAAAGATGGAATGCATGACGCTCCAGGTTGGGGTTTCAGATGTTTATTAGTAATTAGTTCCACTGAAGAGACCTTTATGTCCCCTCTAAACATCTCACATGGTTTCATTTAAATATCTGTTTGAGGCCCAAAGAAAAAAGAATAAACTGATTTCACAAAAAATCAAAGATTAGAGAAAAGTATGAAAATGAACCATCTTTCCTTTCCTTCAGATCCTTCAGATCATTTTAAAAAGTAATGAGAAAAAATAACTATAGAACATAGAACATAATTAAATTCTTATTTTTTTATATTTGTCCCACCCCTATTTACAAAACCTTCTCAGATTCCTTAGCTCCCATTTAATTTTAAACAGCAGACATCTATGTTCTCATATAATTGGGGCATGTTTATTTGTCCTCCGGAACATAACCGCTATGAAACAATCAGAAAATAACATTTTATTGATCTGAATCACTGGCTGTCTCACTACCAGCACTCTTTCTCTTCATTCACTCTCTAGCTCGCTCGACCACTGCTACTCTCTCTCTCTCTCTCTCTCTCTCTCTCTCTCTCTCTCTCTCTCTCTCTCTCTCTCACTCACTCTCTCGCTGGTGCTCTCTCTCTCTTTCTCTCGTCTTTTTTATTATGAGTCGAGAAGCAGGCAGCAAGGCCTAACTTTACTTTTAACGTTAGTTGTCGTTAGTAAGTTGTCAGTCTGGCAGTAAATGTACAGTACAGACTACAATGTGTCAGTTAATAAATGCTGCAGCTTGTCAAGACCAGGAAAAGTAATGTTGTTTACCCAACTGCTGGAAAAGTGAAGGGGGTTAGCCCTGAAGTTAGCAACCGTGGGTAATCTGACGACGCTAAATAGAGAAATGTAGTATATTATACTCATTATGTGACGGAATATAATGTGTGGATGCTACTCCCCCCAACAACAACAATATTGAATTATCACTGAGCCCAAGTGACAGACAATTACAGAACATGTGCTATTTTCTATAAAATGTATTTATTTCATTTCATTCAAGTAAATACAGTTGTTTATGATTATAAGAAAAACCCTGCGTTGTTAAGAACTCTTCAAAATGTTCCTGGATATAAACTGAATACTGATCACTTGACTTAAGTCATATCATCCACCAACATTTTGAGATTTCCTATTACCACAGAAAACATCACCTTGATGGAAGTCATTGCACCATGTGAGGTTTGTGAGTGTGTGCTACTACATATTATTAGGTGTGCAGATACCAGTACAAGACTGCTTTTACATTGTACATGACTCTTAATACAGAACAGAACACATTACAATTGATTTCTTTGTAAGAAATTAACTTCCAGGAAAGAAGTGACAGTATCAAAAGTATGTTGCGGCACGTTCATCATTCCTTTTTGACTTTGCTTCTACAAAACACCATCCACCACAAAATCCTTACTGCTACAATGAAAACAGTTACAACTAGCAGAATAATTGCCAGCAAAAACGCCACCACATCAATGGAGTGGTACTGGATCCTGGACATTTTGTAAGACTCTGTCCTTAGATGTGGAGCTCCTTTGTGTCTCATGACAAACTCGATCCAGAATATGGCACGATCCAGGGGTTTCATGGGCTGATCTCTGTGCAGGTTGGACAGCGCCTTCATCTTCTCCCTGTAGGACGGCTCGTAGAGCACTTCCTTTAGTGCCTCCAGGAAGTTGTCTTTGTTTAGGGTTAAAATGTCCAGCACTTTGGCCACACCTCTTACTTTCATCCTGAAGAAGTTGTCATGCTGGTCGAACATGAGGGGCAGGCCGACCAGGGGAACGCCATGGTAAATGGCCTCCTGAACACCATTTGTGCCTCCGTGGGCTACAAACACTCTGGTCTTAGGGTGACCCAGTAGGTCATTTTGAGGCAGCCAGTCCAAAAGCAAGGTGTTGTTGCCGAGGGTGGATGGTCTTTTGCCCTTGTGCCTCCAGATAACCTTCTGAGGAAGTTGAGCAAAAGCAGCAGCAATGTCCTCAGCCACATCTTCAGGAAGATTTCCAACCCAGGTGCCCAATGTCATAACAATGATGCCATGTTCACCAGAGCTTTGCACAAAATCCTCTAGTTCTTTAGAGAGGGGCTTAGAGGGTTTGCACTGAAATCCTGACATGTAGATGACGTTGGGCATTGTGGGGCGGGGAAACTCAAAAGTAAAATCATTCCTCATCAACCAGATGTCTGCTGATTGGAACAGCTCCATGTAGTGAACATCAGGGCTGAAGTAATGATTGACAAATGGTTGGTTGGTTGGGTCTATGACGTACCAAATTTGAATACGTGTGAAGAAATAGAAAAGGAAGTTCTGGACCCGCTGGGGAAATGTCATCTTGTCAGTCAGCTCTGTCGCTGGGATTGGGACATAAGACAATGGGGAAGGAGCAATTGAATGATGCCCCTCACCCTGAACAGTCCACCTCACGTTTAAAACAAGTGGAAGACCCAAACGGTGAGCCAGAAATACCCCTCCACCTAATGCAGGGTCGGTCAGAAACACATCATATTTGGTGTCGTGGAGGCTTTGCATCAATTGTTTGTTCTCAAACACATCAACCATTGTCTCCACCATCTGCTTATTCATCTGATAGAACTGCATCACCACCTCATACTCCAGAGATATACGAGTCCAAATTGAGGGGCTTTCCCACCGCATGTTCACCATTTTGATTACAAATGACCCAAAGCGTTCCACATCAAAACCATGTGAGGAATTTATATAGATGGTCTTGTATTGATGGGATTCTGCCTTGATGTACCAGCTGCCCGATGGTAGCAACACTGTGACTTCATGGCCTCTGGAGTGAAGCTCTTCAATGAGGACTTTCATGTTGACCCAGTGGCTTCCGTCTATCGGGAACACCAGTACTTTCCCTCCATTTACCAAGAGTTGAGAGCAGAGCAGCACAGCCAGCACCAGCAGGGTCGGTTGGTACATCTCTGAAAGAGAGTCTGACAAGAGATGTAAGGATGTTAGAACTGTCATTCTTAACAAGGCTTTATAGTTCTTGAGTTCTAGAGAATTGAACATAAATATATAGAAAATAGATACATAATAATTGAAAAAACTTGTGCTGACTTTGAACAGTTATCTCAGATTTGAGTGTAGTCCTGCAAAATTAGTGTGAGTCTTTAGTCTGAAAAACATTTACTGAGGATCAGTTTAGCCTGGAATCTGAATACTGGGCCAATTTGCTGTTTCTGGTTAATGATGGAGATAATGATGTGACTTCCTGTCTTGCAAAGGTCCAGAAGCATATGAAAATACCATCATGTACCTTCTTCCACAGGCCTATTTCAGAAAGGTCAGGACCATTGCGAGATCCCTCTACCTCTTGCAAACCGAGGATCAATTGAGTCTGTCATTTGGAAGCCTGACTAATTGGCAAACCCCCGTCTAAAAAAGGTCCTGAACCTTATGAAGATCTAAAACTGTAGATTATCTAATCTAGAGCTGTAGAAAAAGTATTTTATATTATATTATCTACACAGTCTATAGGTCTAGGTGAAAACCTACCATGCAGTTGCAGAACCATGTTTCATTTCACATCTGCAATAGATATGGCTCTAGTTCTATATGTGTTAAAGCATCTGCTTAGGATTGATTGTCATGGGGAAGTTGGACTAATTCACAAACTCTAGTTGGTAGTTTAGATAATGACATGACTTGCCATCTTGAAGAGGTCCTATACCTTGTGGAGAGATTTTAAACTAAATTAGTGTTTAGTTCTTTACATGGTTTAGGACCTTCCAAGATGGAAAGTCCTGTCATCGTCTTAACCACAAACCAGAGTTTACATATCCTCAGCAGATGTTTTTTAGTTCAGAAACTTGCAATGGTTTTGCAGGATTACTGCCAAATCTGATGGGACTGGTTGTAGTTGGCATGAAAATAATTAGATATGCTAGTGTTTAATGTCCACTTGTGTGGTTTTATGGTCAGATATTTTGGGCAAACTTGTAGAGGGAGCAACAAGGACACAGGTATTTCATTTATAAGAAGATGCACATGTGATATTTTAATATACATGATAATAAATTCCTTGAATCCTTGAAATATTTATAAAGTCACATATAAAATAATCAAAACAGTCCAAGCAATGAACTATTATGCATTACATGAGACCAAACTCTTCATGTACAAAAGTCAAAAATTTTAAACAGGTGATTTTTCTAATTACAGATTGCTCAGAATAATTCATTTGGACAACAGAAATGTGTGGAATAATAACATTTTAAGAGCATATCATTACAATGTTGTTTCATGTAAAGTCAATAAACAATAATGAATTACCACCCAGCCCAGCTGATAGACATATACTGATTTTAATAAAATGCATTTTATTTTATTCAACTAAATGTAGTCATTCATGAGAATAATAAAAATCCTGCATTGTTAAGAACTATTCAAAACGTTCCTGGATATGAACAAAGAACTGATCGCTTGAGTAAAGTCCTAACATTCACCAAAGATTTGAGATACCCTGCTAACTAACAAACAGACCAAAGAAAAGAAAAACAGGAAAGAAAATATCACCTCCTTGATGGAGTTCATCACACACTGTGTGCAACCACATACTCTGAGGCATGTTCAGAGACCAGTACAGTTTTATCCAGTTCATGACTCTAAATACACCCTAACCCTAACGGAACAGATTACAAATGCTGTTTTCTTTACATGAAATCAATTTCCAGAAAGTGACAGTATCAAAACTACGTTGCGGCACATTCATCATTCCTTTTTGACTTTGCTTCTACAAAACACAATCCGCCACAAAATCTTTACTGCTGCGATGAAAACAGTTACAACTAGCAGAATAATTACCAGCAGAAACGCCACTACATCAATGGAGTGGTACTGGATCCTGGACATCTTGTAAGATTCTGTCCTTAGATGCGGAGCTCCTTTGTGTCTCATGACAAACTCAATCCAGAATACGGCACGATCCAGGGGTTTCATGGGCTGATCTCTGTGCAGGTTGGACAGCGCCTTCATCTTCTCCCTGTAGGACGGCTCATAGAGCACCTCCTTTAGTGCCTCCAGGAAGTTGTCTTTGTTCACAGTTGAAATGTCCAGCACTTTGGCCACACCTCTTACTTTCATCCTGAAGAAGTTGTCATGTTGGTCGAACATGAGGGGCAGGCCGACCAGGGGAACGCCATGGTAAACGGCCTCCTGAAGACCATTCGTGCCTCCATGGGCCACAAACACTCTGGTCTTAGGGTGACCCAGTAGGTCATTTTGAGGCAGCCAGTCCACAAGCAAAGTATTGTCGCCGAGGGTGGATGGTCTTTTGCCTGTGTGCCTCCAGATAACCTTTTGAGGAAGTTGGGCGAAAGCAGCAGCAATGTCCTCAGTCATGTCTTGAGGAAGATTTCCGACCAAGGTGCCCAATGTCATAACAATGATGCCATGTTCACCAGAGCTCTGCACAAAATCCTCTAGTTCTTTAGAGAGGGGCTTAGAGGGTTTGCACTGAAATCCTGACATGTAGATGACGTTGGGCATTGTGGGGCGGGGAAACTCAAAAGTAAAATCATTCCTCATCAACCAGATGTCTGCTGCTTGGAACAGCTCCATGTAGTGAACATCAGGGCCGAAGTAACGATTGACAAATGGTTGGTAGTTTGGGTCTTTGATGCACTTGATTTGAAAACGTGTATAGAAATAGAAAAGGAAGTTCCTAACCCGCTGGGAAAACGTCATCTTGTCAGTCAGCTCTGTCGCTGGGATTGGGACATAAGACAATGGGGAAGGAGCAATTGAATGATGAGCCTCACCCTGAACAGTCCACCTCACGTTTAAAACAAGTGGAAGACCCAAACGGTGAGCCAGAAGTACCCCTCCTCCTAATGCAGGGTCTGTCAGAACCACATCATATTTGCCATCGTGGAGGCTCTGCATCAGTTTCTTGTTCTCAAACACATCGACCATCATCTTCACCATCTGCTTATTCAACTGATAGGACTGTGTCAGAAATTCATACTCCAGAGATATACGACTCCAAATTGAGGCGCCTTCCCGCCGCATGTTCATTAATTTGTATGTAAATGACCCCAAGCTTTCCTCATCACAACCACCTGGAGAATTTATGGTGATGGTCTTGTATTGATGGGATTCTGCCTTGATATACCAACTGTCCGATGGCCGCAACACCGTGATTTCATGGCGTCTGGAGTGAAGCTCTTCAACGATGACTTTCATGTTGATCCAGTGGCTTCCCTCTATCGGGAACACTAATACTTTCCCTCCATTTACCAAGAGTGAAGAGCAGAGCAGCACAGAAAGTGCCACCAAGGTTGGTAGGTACATCTCTGAAAGAGAGTCTGACAAGATGTGTAAGGATGTTAGATCTGTCATTCTTAACAAGGCTTTAAAGTTCCTGAGTTCTGGAGAATGTGTGCGGTCTTAAGATTCAGACTTCCAAATATTCTGACCTAACAAAGATCTGAGTTGGTTCGAAACATCCTGATTAAAGTCTGTGACTCGGAGTAAGTGTGCAGGCGTTACTGTTTTTTCACTGATGCCGTTTTCTAATAGCTTTGCACATGATGTGCGTATAGTTACTCTGCTTTGATTTGCATGCAGATGTCCACTCAGTTTCTTGAGGATCTGGTTTCATTTTATTTACATTACAATTTTAATTGTCATTTAAATAATTTTTAGTATTTTTATATGCACTTCCATATATTTTGCACTTTTATCTGTTTTATATATTTAAGGTTTGTTTACTTACTATTATTTCTTTTACTTGAATTTCACCTGCTGTATATGAGCTCATTCTTTTATTTGCATTTTCTTTACTTTTTCTTTTTTTTTTTACTTTTTCTTTACTTTTGAATACTGCACAGATCAGTGTGTGAATGCTCTTATATTTTCTACATTGATTCATTCATACAAAGATAAAAGTCTAAGCCTTGCTAGCTGACATAAGGAAGACAACTTCAGTGTGCTGGATGATGCTAAATAGCACTGGTGCACATAATTACTGATGAAGTCTAGTCATATTATAATCAGAATATAATCGTATTATAATATCTTATAAAATATCCTAAATTGTAGGTCTACTTTAGGCAAAGACATATTCTACACAACAGCATTTTTTATAGTTCAGGCTATAACATCTTTAGGAGAGATAGGACTGAGGGAAAAGGCGGTGGAGTGATGATATATATAAGAGATACTTTCCAATGTGAGTGAATACAGTGGTCATCTTGTAACAATTTGGAACGTATTGGAGTAAGTGTCATCTTTTTGTAATATACCGCCCTCCTTCTGCCAATAATGTGTTCTATGAACAATTGTACAGTACACTCAAGGAATGTGATTCTAGAAAAAAGATTCTTTTGATGGGAGATTTTAACCGTCATCATCGTCTCTGGAAAAAAAACTACAGATTGTGTCTGAGTTTAAATACCTTAGTATCACTGTTGACTCTAATCTGTCTTTCACATCACATGTAAAAAGAGTTGCAAGGAATGTAGAGTCAATCTAGTACAAGGAACTGCATGACCATTAATGCAGCTAAAATGTTCATGAACATAATGATCTTCCCAAACATCATGTACTGTCTGACAAGGTGGGGACACATCAATAAAACCAATCTAAAGCCAGTAGAATCCTTGTATAAACAAACAATAAAAACCTTTGCCATTGCAATATCTTGAAAAAGCACAACTTACTAAGCTGGGAAAACATGGTTAAATATAGTAGACTGTGTCTTGTTTTTAAGGTATTGCACAATATGGCTATTTTAAAAAAAGAACAAATAACACCTACTCACAGTTTAGAGTGAAGCTTCTCTGAAGAATATCTGTAAAATGCAGCCAAACCAAACCTGACACACTTCACTAGAATGCTTCCAAAAAGGATATTCACCCCACAACACAGTAATTCTCACATCATCCATCATTAAAACAGCAGCACTGAAACATTAGGACCTAGTTTTTTAAAACTTTATTTCTATGTACTATATCATCGTTTTAGCTTCTTAAACCTTGAATCTAAAGTTAATCTAAACACTTACGAAGAGCTTCCCAGGAAACAGACTTCACGTGTCAACACGATCCTGCTGTTTTTGGGACCAGCCTCCCTCACAGCAGAAGGCTGACTGACTGCTGCCCAGCTCTGACAGTTAAAGCAGTTCAGGGGGTGTTGACACTAAGTCAACAGGACTAAAGTTCAGAGTGTGAGGTATGCAGCAGCAGCAGCAGCAGCAGCAGTAGTAGGAAGTTGGTTATGTAAGGTAATCAGGGACAGGCTCACATGTTGACCATAGAACTTGAACTCTAGATGTAGTACTGGGATAGGTTTGGCCTGTGGTTGCATATTAATATGTGCCAAAGACAAATTAACCTGAAAGGCATAGATAGGTTTTCTTTTGTTTGTTTTATTTAGTAATGTGTCGGTCGTGAACAAATCGGCTCCTTTAAGTGAACGATAGCTCTCCCATCAGAGAGCCAATTTTTTTTTTTTTTTTTCTTGTAACTGCAAAGAACAAGACTGTACACACAATGTACACACATACCAATCATTGGTCAAAAAGTTGCTAAATTTGGCCGAACTATAAAAGCCAGAACTGGTACCAAATTAAGAGCCATTTGGGAGTTGAGGCAAATGATCTGGCTCATTAAAAAGAGCTGAAATTCCCGTCACTGTATTCCTTTTCAAATCACATTTTTTACTTTTTGTCCTCTCTGCACACTTAACATTTTTAGTTTATATTACACTGATCAGAGTGTGCGAATGCTGTTCATTGAATCACAGCTTCAGCACCTCCTATAAGCCTGTGTTTCATCTTTATATACCTTTTAAAAAATACAACATGATTAAAACAATACAAATACAATAGAAAAGCAGGAATAAACAACATTAAATTCTTCTGGGATAACAAAGTGTAATGATAAATACAAGAAAGAAACAAAACTTAAATTTGATTTTTAAACAAGATTACAGCAAAATCATGACAAAAACAAAACAAAATATGACAAGGCAAACTGACAAACCGGTTCCTGCATACCGTAAGGTCTTAGTGACAGGATCAAAAACTATTCATTCAGGCACCTGGCTATTGTTTTCGGACAGATTTGATAAAATGTGGACCTATCCTTTAACTGTCAGCCATTTGACAACCTTTCTTCAAAATAGACAAAAAGACTAATCATGAGTTGAGCCCACAGACTGGTCTTCTTTGTAAAAAGTTGACTGCAGCGGAGTTTATAAATATCCTTCTTTTCCCTGTCTTCTCCCATCTCCAGCCCCACAATCCAGAAGCCCGGCAGCCAGTTTGGCTCCATCCCCGTCCCTCTCCAGGCGCTCGGATGCTGCCCGACCCCTGCCTTCCCCCAGCAGCACCCTCTACAAACAGTCCAACGACAAAACCCAGCCGCATCTGAACCGGGAGTCTCCATCCTCTAATACAGATGGAAGCTGCTACACGGAGCTCTACCCCAGCCCTCAGAGCTACGTAGAGAGGCTGCGGGCGGAGGAAGGCTCAGCAGGCGTCGACCAGCTGAGGGTGGAG
Source organism: Thunnus maccoyii (assembly GCF_910596095.1). Classification (NCBI taxonomy): domain Eukaryota; kingdom Metazoa; phylum Chordata; class Actinopteri; order Scombriformes; family Scombridae; genus Thunnus; species Thunnus maccoyii. The sequence continues at coordinate 3,633,812 of NC_056541.1, read as the reverse complement.
GACGGGAACGTGTATTTCTCTCCAGTGGTGGAGACGGTGTCATCTTTCAGGCCCGGCAAGTACCAGTCGTCGCTGATGCCCAAGGAGAATAAACCTCTGGATGTGGGCATCCTGCGGAGGGTGAAGGAACTTCTGGCTGAGGTCGACCCCAGGACGGCGGCCAAACACATCACCAAGGCTGACTGCATGGTACTGTTACATGTTACAAACTGTGAACACATAAATGATAATGCAAAACCAGGTGTCCAGATATGAGAAAAAAAGCATTTTCTTACTCTTACAATTAGTATAATACTTCTCAAACATTCAAAAGTAGACTGAGTGCCGTGTGTCTCTGTTTCGTCAGGTGGCCAGGATTCTGGAGGTGACTCCAGAGGTGCAAAGGACGATGGGAGTCAGCTCTGGGATGGAGCTGCTTACCCTCCCACATGGCCAACAGCTGAGACTGGACCTGCTGGAGAGGTGAGTCAGGATCCAGATGTTCCACCACCTAATTGTGTGGGGACTTCGACTATCCAGAAGATTGGTCCCCTCATGACCATTTAGTGGTGTTTCTTTTACTTGACAAACAATGATCTGAGTACAGTTTTAGAATAAATGTTGAGTAGCTACATATACCACATTATACTGATATAATCTGCAAAGTTTGTCATTTTAACCTCCAAAAGCGCCAGTCAGCAACAGCTAAAAGCGGGAAGCCTGCCACTTGAATGTTTTGTTAATCGCTTTTTCATGGAATTGGATTAAATATAGTTTGAAACATCTCTAACATACAAGGATAACTGCATTAGGGAGTTATTTTTTTCTCAGAGATGCATTAGAAAGTTGTTCATTGTTTTTTTAGTCAAGCTAGTGGTGTGACTGGGGATGGCAGCCCACTACTTTGGTCCAGACTGAAATATCTCAACAACTATTGGATAACTTGCCATACAGACATCCATAGTCCCCTGTAACGAATCCTTTGGTGATCCCCAACTCTTCATCTAGTGCCACCACTAGGTCAATGTTTTCACTTATTCAGTGAAATATCTCTACATCTATGTTAGATTGGTGCAAAATTTTGTACAGATATTAATGGTTTCCAGGTGATTAGAATGTATCGTAAAGATTTTGCTTTTACCTCTAGCGCAAACATGAGATTGTGGTTAGGGTTAGCTCCAGTTGTTGGATGAAAAGTCATGAAATTTGGTGCACAGTCATCAGCCTCAGCTATAGCATGCTGATGTTAGCATTTAGCTTAAATCACAGCTGTGCCTGAATCATAACCTGTATATAAAGATGGACATAGAAAGGTGTGATGCTGTTTTGCATTGGAGCCAGTTTGAAGCCCAGAGTTGCCTCTTGGCCTCAGTATAGCCTCACAGAGCTGCTAGCTTGGCTGTAGACTCTTGATTCACCTCCCAACAAAATACATAATGTCTGATTTCACACTCATTTGTCTAACTGGTGATATACTGAAGAGATGCTGTAGTTCTCTAATGTAGGCAGGTGTCTGACTATGCAGAGCTCCAAAAATGTTCACAAGGATCTTGAATTGGAAGTTGACTTTGCTGAGGAGCCAGCGTAATCAGAATCTGTGTCACATGAGACTTCTTAGAGTTCTTGGTCAAAAGATTATATATGAGCTAAACTATAAAGTCGGTGTCTCCCCTCTCTCTCTCTCTCTCTCTCTCTCTCTCTCTCTGCCACTTCAGGTTTCAAACCATGGCGATCATGTTGGCTGTGGATGTGTTGGGCTGCACGGGGACGACTGAGGAGCGGGCCGGTCTGCTGCATAAAATCATCCAGATCGCTGCTGAGCTCAAGAGCAACATGGGCAACATGTTTGGCTTCGCTGCCGTCATGAGAGCCTTAGAGCTGCCGCAGGTAAACACACATTACCCAGACTTCAGTTACACAGTAATTTCTTTCTAGGGTGATTTTTTCCATTGATAGAGATAGTGGAAACAAGACAGTGAACAGTGGAGAGAGAGAGCTCATAAGGTCACTGGCTGGATCTGAATCAGTCTGTAATTTTAGTTGTATTAATAAGTTATGAGTCACAGAGGTGATGATACTGATAAGTCACTTATCTGCAATAAAAACCTGTCACTTATCTGCAATAAAAGCTGAGGAATAACCCTCTACCCACTGTATATCAACAATAAACACTCTGAAATTGCACTATGACCGCATTATCTCTGACTGGTGCTGTAACGGCGTTTGTGCCTTATTTCTCCATGTTTAAGTTTGTAGTGTGACACAGCAAATTAGATATAAGATATATAGAGTAATAAACTCTATGTGGATTTTTAAGTTTGTATGCAAATGATCGCCTTTTATAAACATCACATCTCTGCATCATCTGTGAATGTACTGATCTAAATATACTGTGTGTCAGCTTTACTCTCCTTTCTCACTTCACTCTAAACATTTATTACCTGTAAACAGAAAACATGACAATTTAGGGCAAAGTTACCTTTCGAATTTCTTATATCATTTTCAGTGTCAGAATATGCACCTTTTAAAAAAATAAAAAGCCAATAAAAGCTTATTTTATAGTGTGCAGTATAAAATATTGGTTATTTCATACTGAACATGGAGGTAAAAATAAACGTAACAACTAATTGAGCCCCATCACAGATTTTTATCTCTACTTTTACCATTAAATAAATCATATTATAGCTCAAATACGTTAAATATTCTGTGAGCTAAATAAAATTGTCATACTTCTAAAGATATTTCACAGTTCTCAGTCCAAAAGCAACTGGAAATGTGAAATGGTCACATCTCGAAACCATTACTACCGGGTTTTATTGGTGATTGGTTTTGTCTGTCTCTCAGGTGTCCCGTCTGGAGCAGACCTGGATGGCGTTACGCCAGCGACACACAGAGGGCGCCATTCTCTACGAGAAAACTCTGAGGCCGTTCATGAAGAGCCTGAATGACGGGAAAGGTAGAGATCCTCCTACAGTTTGCACCTCACGTGTTTCATGCCTCTGAAAAAAACAAAACAAAAACATGCTAATACTGATATGTGGGCTGCACCTTCCTCTCAACAACATTTTTTGGTCTTGAGAGCAACAACATGATGTAAAAAAGTTATCAAAGTAAAGTTTAATACAAGATCTAGCTTACTAAACATTTGTGAACCTTTATTCTCACATGACAGCCATATATATTCTGAAAGCATCTAAACTAACAGTGAAGCTAATGATGCAGATTCTAGTAAATCTAACCAGTAAGAACATCTTACTCAGTGGTGAAAGGAAATCACAGCTGATCATTTTATTTTCTTCTTTTATTCTCTCGTTATGAGGAGAAACAGCAATTTTTTGTCATAGTGGCAGCAATACGCTGCTGTAGATAAATAACATCAGCTTCATCAATTGGTTCAATCTGCTTGCTTACACAACAGTTCCACCTGACAGGTAGTATAATATTTGACTCATGTTTACGTAACAACTAGTTAATATGGTTTTAATTTAATGATACTGCATGAAGTAAACATCTAAGTTAAAACTAGTTTGAACTTATGAACAGCTGCTGCAACCAGCTCCAGGTGGCTGGAACTGGCAGGAACATGCTGAGGATGTCTACAGGGCAGGTGGTGAAATAACAGGAGATGTTAATGACTGAAAAACAGGAAAAGGAGCAAAAATGTGCAAAGTGTCGAAACAGAAGTAGCCGTCGTGTCACTGAAGGTGTGGCCACACTGAGAGTTGGGTGTTTCTGTCCATCTTGGTTTGTTTCTGAGTCACTTGTCTGCTCATTGATTGTCGTGGATAGACAGATGATAGATAAAAACATTTGGTAGAGATGTCTATAGTGTATAATCATGTAAACCAGGTGAACACATTTCAGTGAAAAACATTTGGAAACAGACAAAAGCAGCAGACGAGTGTTGACTCTCCATCTGTGTTTTCCTCCAGAGAGCTGCCCACTGTCCAGCACCACCTTCCCCCACGTCCTCCCCCTCCTGTCTCTGCTGGAGAAGAGCGTGGCGGTGGGCGAGGGTACGGAGCCGTGGGAGACGGTGGAAGCCGGGGTGGATGTGGTCATGTTCCACCTGGGGGCGGCGAGAACCGTCGCACAGCTGGGAGGCATCTACCGCTCCAACACTGAGAGCAAACTGCAAGGTAAGAGTGAGAGCAGAATGAACACACACACACACACACACACACACACACACACGCACAAATAATCAGTAGAGCACCAAATGTGGATTCATCCGCCGCTGAAAATAGTCCCCAACTTTGTCATGGAAATGTTGCACCTCACTGCTGGAGTTAATATAATAATATTTCATAATGTTTGTGATTGTTTTAATTAGTGTGTCTGTGAGTGTGTGTGATTATTGTTTTGTGTGATTTAAGTGTATCGTTTTTATCTTATATTTATGGTATGTTGCGTATTTAATGTTTTTATGCATGTATGTTTTTTTTAATTACATATTTAACAAAAGTCTTATCCTTTACATAAGAGATGCAATTATTATATTATATTTCTTAAACTGTTTAAAACAATTAAATTCAGTAAATGACTCAATTCAATTTAAATTCAATTCAAATTAGCTTTATTGGCATAACAGATCAGAAACCTATATCGCCAAAGCAGTACAGAAAATTATAAACATTGACAGATAATTAATAAAAATACAACTAATGTGCAAATATCAACAATAATATTAAATACAGTATAATAAAAGGCATTTTTTTACAGATTTAATCACACAGAAACATGTACTACAGAGCTTGTTTCTCTCAGATTATGACAAGATTTAACATATATTGCAGCTGTTACTGCACATTGACTTTTCTCTCTACATAGATCAGGATATATATGATTTACTTTTTCAAAGAAAACCTCTCTCAGATCCCTATATTTGTCACAGTATGATAGGAAGTGAGATTCTGTCTGTTCTGTTTTGGAGTAAAACCTCCTCTGTGCTGCTACTTTTGAATAAAGCACAAACACTGATTAACCGGACGATGTGTTGCTGGTGTTTCAGGTTTCCAGGAGCAGGCCGAGGTCTTAGAGCTGTTCCACACCGACTTCCAGATGAGGCTGCTGTGGGGGAGCAAGGGAGCCGTGGAGATCCAGTCCCTGAGATACGCCAAGTTTGACCAGGTGTTGACGGCCTTGTCCAACAAGCTGGAGCCGCCTGTCAGACCGCGCTGACCTCAGACCTGTTCCCATCGTTTAACCTGAGTCCAGGTTGGCTGAGCTCCCCCCCACGTGCTCACTGAGTATCAGATATTCTTCTGTTGGACACCGAGCAGCTCTTCCTGGCAGTTAAGGGGTTAAAGGTTTTGCTCAATGGCAAACTGGAAAGTCATTATAAGGGAGATCATGACGATGCTCCAGTAACAAGCAGCAAATCTAAACCAGAGTCTTAAGAGTACGATGTTGCAGTAGGCCAGAACCTCCCCAAACATGTAAAACTGCGGTACTTAAAAGGTGAAATGACCTTTTTGGCCTGTGTTTTCTTCACAGAGGTCAGAGGTCAGAGGTCACCTTTGCCTCTAGGGTTAGAGTTTGAGCTGAGGCTGAATCCAAATGTCCAAACTTCTCCGGATTAGCAGACTTAACGGGTGCATTCCTGTGAAGCAGGCCTCAAGTGGACTTCCAGAGAGTCCGCTTGGACTGCAGACCTCACTTAGATTACCCATAATTCACAGCAAGGACATAAATGTTGGAGTCATAATAATAATAATAATATTACATTTGATTTTAAGCGCCTTTCATGTAACCCGAGGAAACTTTAAATACAGAAAACAAGCAAAAAAATGATGTTAATGAAAATGAAATGAATGAAAAAAAGTATAAGCAGAACAGGAAGTCTACTGTTTGCAAACAGTTTTTAAACCACAATAATGAGGTTTATATTGCATAAACTGTTAAAGTCCTCCTCCACTCAAAAACATGTTTGTCTTCTTGTTCCTTCAGTTGGATGTTTGTTCTTCTTCTCTGTGCAGAATGATGTATGTGCAGAGTTTGTTTTCACATTCATCTTCTGAAGGAGGAAAGTTTCTCTGAGTTCACCTTAAATCTCAGTTTAACACGTCAACCTACGAGCAGGATTTGTGACATCACAACAAGTTTGTAGCCAATCGTGGTCCAGTATGTAACTTATACAAGTGTGATGTGGAAACTTGAAGCCTCCAGTTGCACAAACACTGAGAATGAACTTTACAGTGAAGGAGGAGACATCTGGTGTCCAGCAGGAAAACTTTAGAGATCAACAATGTTTATATTTTCACAGATTCTGGATGTTTAATGAGGGAGAAGGAGGAGATGTCCTTGATTGAACTTATTTGTGGAGAAACCATTTCAGACACAAATTATTATTCAAAGCAGAGCATTTTTATATGTTGTAGAACATGTCTGGAGGGGATCTTTAATACCAGGCTGTATCATCAAAAAGCATTCAGAAAAAAATCTTTAAAATGGGTTACATGGTCAGGAGTTTTGATTCATCACCTTCAGATACTTGATGTGATGACGATGAACACGTCACAGAACGTACAACAAAAGTTTGGGAGTCTACGAGTCTGGAGGGCGCACATCTGGATTCAGCCACTCAAAAGCACTTCATCAGGATGTTTGCTTCAGATTTGTCCATCCTAATGTAATGGTTAACTACTAACAGCAGCATCTTTTGAAGCTGAGGATAGTTTCTGGGATAAGTCAGTAGGTTCGAGGATGGTGACGGTACGGGGGAGCAGGAGGTACTACAGCACTGTGGAGGGACTAAGAAACTGCAAAATATACAGCATTACAGGTTTACAGCCGCTGCTTTGGTGTTCATTTGGATTTTTTTCTGAGGAACCAAAGTGGTTGGTTTGTTCTCATTGACTACTCTGTGTGCTTAACTGAGGTCTTGTTTCAAAGCACCAGTGCCAGAGTCAGAAATCAGTGTGTTCTCCTGTCAGTAACTTTTACAGAATATATGAGTATATATATGTAAATGTCTTACAAGTGGACATTTGTCTGACAGAGGACCAAAATGTGAAGAAAAGATATCAGTGAAATGGACAGTAGCTACTGCGCCGGGTTCAGTGCTGTCATGGTACAGTCACATTGTCTTTTGCAGGATGAATGAAATGTATTTTGATGATAAGAGAGGCTGTGCCTCAGCACGGTAACTCATTGTTGTTTTAATGTAATATATAGAAATATGTTTTTATGTCTACCCGAAGGCTGGACCTTCCTGAGAGGTACAAATGTACTGAACTGTATGTCAAATTGTAAAACGCAATAACAGCTGAGCAGAATAACATTGTATCTACATTTCCATATTTGTATTATGGTTATCATTATGTGTTAATCATTAGGATTTCCTAATTTCAAGTGAATATTTAATGTAACCTTAGATGAGCTTAGTGATGCTGTGATTAGTTCATTTAATGTTCACTTCTTGTTCTCTCTCATTGTGTCCTTCATAATAAAAACTTATCACACATAACTCTTATTATGATTATTGTCATTGGAGTGTGACATGGAATGAAGTCAGTGAAGGTACCAAACATTTCTAACACCTTACACAGTATTAACATGATGTAATATTTATGTGACATGTAAATAAAACATGTTTACATCACTCTCAAAGACAGTTTAAATGTCTGATGCTTATTTCTCAGCGTCCACTGAGGAAAACATTTGAAATGAAACCTGACTCACGCTGCACACCGTCAAAAGGAAAATATTTACACTGATCTTACACTTGTTTGAAGAAATTTGGGATTTTCCCTGTTTCTTTCGAGGTGTGATGAAATGTGAGGTCATAAACTGACGCAGAGGATGTTGTGATGTTACAAACAAATCAATACCAACTTCCCCTGGAGATCAAACCTAAATCTCTCTGAAGAGTATAGTCATCTTTTTCATGCTCAGAAGATGATGATGTATTAAAACTCAAACATCAGACTTGCACCATGGCTCCATAATATTCCATTTTCACATTAATAGCACCCTCTGCTGTATAAATTACATATTCTATGCTGGTTTATTCTACTGTATTTTACTGATATACACTATTTCAGATCAGTCCACTGCAAATATACATGTTTATAGTGTCTGCACATTTATTTTTTCTGTTTGATTTTTAAATAATATAAAATCTGTTTCCAAGCATTAGGTTTCTATTCTATTCTACAGTGTCAGACATATTTTTAAACATATAAAAACATTCAAATTTGAATATATTTCTAATAAGATAATATATTTTTTTAATACAGCTGTAAAACATATAATTACATTGTATAATTTTTTCCAGATGCTTTATTTATCTCTGTGCTTTCTGGACTGTGATCCTCCAACGTGTCCTACGCCCCATAGCGTAGGACACAGAAGGCACAGAAGGTGCCTTCTGGGAAATGTAGTCCTCTCCGTCACTTCGTTGCGTGTTACGCGACGACATCCTGTTAGTAGTAAAACTACAAATTGGCTATCAGTCATCGTTAGCAGACGGTCCGCTCAGGGGTTTCTGTCTGCCAGCAGGCAGCCAAAATGTTGGCCATCCTGTCTGTGCTGCTTTTATGTCTTTTTAACCCGGTCTGCTGTGTTTTTCAGAGACTTTACTGCACAATATCTGACAACTGCGACTGCGACTTTAAGCCGAATATCAGAGGTAAGACGTTATGTTTGTGTCCGGGCTAGCTAACTTAAACTAACGGCAGCTGCTTCTTGTTAGCCAGCTAGCCGGGATGAAAAGGTAAAACCAACGTAATATGTAGTTTTCCAGGTAGCTTAGACACCAGTGATATGTTTTGTTCCAGTGTAGAAAGTGTTAGTTAACTGGTATTTTAGTTTAGTGTGTGCTCTGCTAGCTAATCTGTCAGGTTACTGTTATGCTAGCTAGAAAAACAGGCTGCTCTCATCGCTTTTACAGTTTTCCTCCGTTATTTTGATGCAGTGTTGGACAGAAAAGGCTTGTGAAAGTGACACAAACACTAAACCTGTGTTTCTATTTGCTAAACAACAAATTCATGCTCCTATTCTGCTGTGTTCTCACTCAAAACAACTTTCTGTATTAGCACAGAGCATCAAATAATAAACCCCTATAAATAAGTATGGATATATGCGTATTTGAACAAAATATGATATCTTTCATGTCATAGACTTTAAGCCACATCACAGTTCACATCTGTCTGACATCTGTGCCAGGGAGCTGTCTATTAGCTGGTCCAGTACTTGTGTTCACTGGTCTGACAAACAGGATGTCAAAAGGTCTTAGATTATTTCTGGATCAGATGCTCATATGTGTGAAGCAAGTTTTTTTTGTGTTTGTTTGTTTGAGAGTGCTATTTTCACTCTACTACCCCTCCACTCTGTAGTTGGTTGGCACAGTGTTGTTATAGGTTAATTCCCAAATTGATTTGCATAGATTAGACATCTTTCACAAAAGCCTTTCGTTTCTGTCAGCGTTCGACCTTTGACACATGTATCAATATAGAAGGGAAACAGATCATTTGGACCTGTCAGATATCCTCCTGATGTTCTCATCTGGTGTTGCTGTCGGTGTTCCAGCTGTGGTTGTGTGTGTGTGCTCAGCATCTATAAAGAGGAAATGGTTAGCGACGCAATTTGCCGCATTTTCCTGTTGATACAGAGTCTTTGTTAATTGTGTGGACCTTGAGGAAGCGTGGGGGGAAGTGGTTCTGCTTTTAGTGTCTCATGTGGTCCTCAATAACCTGCTCTTTTTACCCCTTTGTTTTGATTTGTTCTGTGATCACTCCCCAGAAAGCTCAGACTAAGTCGGTGACCGTCATCATATTATTTTTATATTATATGTTGCAAGGATTGTATAATTTTCACAGGCTTCTTCTGTTGGTGAGCAGATCATTAAGTCATCAGTCATACTGTAAGAGTGTGCTCCCCCCTAGTGGACTTAACCCTGATAGGTTTTCTGCCAATGCTGCAGAGAAGATTGCTGACAGTACCCCTAATCTAGTCCAGGTGTACGTCTTTCCTTTTAAGAGGAAGGCAAAACCAGTACTGGAAATCACCCACTGGTACCATGTTTCTGTGGTCTGAACACACAATCAGGAGGGAGAACACATTCCACCATGAAGAAGATACCGCTCCTCTCCTGTTCCTCATCTCTCTCTGGGTCTGTGGGATGAGGATCAGCTCGTGTCTTGCCTCTAGTCTGCGTATATGGCGATCCTTGTCCTGGGCTGAGCTGCGCTGGCGGTGCTGTGGGGGGGGGGGGGGGGGGGGGGGGGTCAGGATAGATGCCAGGACTGTGGTAGGATGGAGGATTGTGGCTGCCTTCTTCTTCTTCTTCTTCTTCCTCTTCTTCTTCGTGAGGGTTGTTTAGTGGTTGAAGCCGTCATGGCGGAGCCGCGTCTACATCAGGATCCCATGTATCTGTTTTGAGACCCTGCACAGACTGGGTAGAAGCTGCTCTCTGACCTACTGCTGTTGCTTTTTGCTTCGCTGCTTCTACATATCTCTCTTTTATTTACCTCTTCCTGCTACAGCGTAAATGCTTTCCAATCTCCAGTAAACGGACTGAACTTCTTTCTCTCTTTATTTTACATCTCTTCTGCTTTCTTTTTATCTCCCTCTTCCTTTTTTTCCATATTCTTTTTTAATTGTTCCAGCTGTCTTGAGGGAAGCCTAATGCTCTCACCCAGACCTCAAAGTGAGACTGATTTTATCACATCACTTGGTTCTTTATCTTGTTTGCTGTTTTTGGTGCCAATCTCTCAGCAGTCTGGTTATAATTACTCTGTAATTATCAACAATTCATCACTTCTATACAGACTCTTTTCCTTTTTCCTGTTTTTCAGTGTTGCTGTTCAGTTTATGGCCGTCTGCGCTTTGGTCTTTTCTTTTTTTAATTTAAGAATCAAACCTTGGCCGTCACACACTGTTCATACTCTGACCTGCAATCAGCCTTCATAGCAAACCTTTGACCACAAGCTATTCATTCATTCATAAACACGTCATCAGTCATTAATAAACAGGTGATTTAATCCTCAATAAAGCTTTAAGAGAGCAGAAGGTTTCACTCTTTGGGTCAGTAAATTAATGACAACACTTTACTGTCGTGTCATACATCAGAAATTAATGCCAAGTCATGTGATATATTACTTTTAGCCAGTTAGGTAACAGTAACATCACATGTGTTTTTCTTTCCTGTCAACCAGACCTGGAGTGGGACCTCTACAAGAATGTTTACGGACAACATCTGGCTCAGGACATCGTGTCAGAGGAAGTGGCCAAATTCCTTCAGAATAAAAGCCCAGACCGGCCCCTGGTGCTGTCCTTCCACGGCTCCTCCGGGACGGGGAAGACGCTGGTCAGCTCCATGCTGGGAAATCATCTGTACGGCTCAGCGATGAGCAGCCCGTACGTCCACCAGTTCATCCCCACGCTGCACTTCCCTTTACCCAACCGGGTGGACGAGTACAGGGTGAGTTAGAGAGCGCTTGCTGTGTGCCAGTGTGCTTCCATCTTGATTTAATCGCTTCTTGCAGTTGTTATGAGCGATCACATCCTCTGCTCTGCCGCTGCAGGAGGAGTTGAAGAGTTGGGTGCAGGGGAACCTGACGGACTGCGCTCGCTCGGTCTTCATCTTCGACGAGATGGATAAGATGCCTCCAGGCCTCGTCGATGTCCTGGAGCCCTTCCTGGGTCCCTCCCACGTTGTGTTTCGCACCAACTACCGCAAGGCTATCTATGTCTTCATCAGGTACACACAAAAATACACACACACACACACACACACACGTCAGCTTAAAAATGTGCTCTGCAGCTGCTCCAAAATTCACCGTCTGGCTAGAAATTCAAATTATTATTAATGATATCAACTTTAGAAACTAAAGACAGAGTTCACTCTAATATAGAATAAAGTTGTGATACTTTCAGCTCCTCGTCTTTCGAAAATCAACTGAAATTTATCTAAAAAGCAAGTTTTTGACAAGCTAGCTGACATTTAATCTAAACTGAATGTGCAGGTAGTTGTTAAATTTCTCTCCCAGAGACGCTTCAACAGGAAGTTTTCATGAAAACAGTCGGTAAGTGTTGACTTTGACTCTGAATGTGTGTTTTGTGTGTGTGTTTTTTCCCCTGCAGCACCGCGGGGGAGGAGGTGATCAACAAACTGGTTCTGGAGCACCGGCAGGCTGGACGGGACAGAGAGGAGATCCAGCTGGCCGACCTGCAGGACGCCATCGCACAGACGGTTTACAACAGCAGCACAAGTAAGATTCCTTCGTTACTGAACATTTAAGGGCATGTTTATTACGTCACAAGAGGTTTTTACCTTGTTTTTCAGTGACTTATACTTATTACCATGTAGTCTCTTCTCTTTTCATACATTTGGAAAAGCTTTTTAAAATGTTTGTATTTATGATTTACAGTGTACAAACAAACAAATGAATATTCAGTTTGTTACAGATTTCTGTATCATGTTCGGCCCAAGAAAATAGTTAAAGCCTTGTCAAGTTATCACATCAATAGTTTTTATGCCTTTATGTTGAAATTATTGTTGTTTTTTTACTTTTTATGCTGTTGTTAGATAGTATCTTATATCTTGTTGCTACCCTAGAAAGACAGCTCCTTGGTTGAACATCTTCTTCTGCCTTCTTCTTCTTCTGCCTTCTTCCTTCTTCTTCTTCTGCCTTCTTCCTTCTTCTTCTTCTGCCTTCTTCCTTCTTCTTCTGCCTTCTTCCTTCTTCTTCTGCCTTCTTCCTTCTTCTTCTGCCTTCTTCCTTCTTCTTCTTCTGCCTTCTTCCTTCTTCTTCTTCTGCCTTCTTCCTTCTTCTGCCTTCTTCCTTCATCTTCTGCCTTCTTCCTTCATCTTCTGCCTTCTTCCTTCATCTTCTGCCTTCTTCTTCTTCTGCCTTCTTCTTCTTCTGCCTTCTTCCTCCTTCTTCTTCTGCCTTCTTCTTCTTCTGCCTTCTTCCTTCTTCTTCTTCTGCCTTCTTCCTTCTTCTTCTTCTGCCTTCTTCCTTCTTCTTCTGCCTTCTTCCTTCTTCTTCTGCCTTCTTCCTTCTTCTTCTGCCTTCTTCCTTCTTCTTCTTCTGCCTTCTTCCTTCTTCTTCTTCTGCCTTCTTCCTTCTTCTGCCTTCTTCCTTCATCTTCTGCCTTCTTCCTTCATCTTCTGCCTTCTTCCTTCATCTTCTGCCTTCTTCTTCTTCTGCCTTCTTCTTCTTCTGCCTTCTTCCTTCTTCTTCTTCTGCCTTCTTCCTTCTTCTTCTGCCTTCTTCCTTCTTCTTCTTCTGCCTTCTTCTTCTTCTGCCTTCTTCCTTCTTCTTCTTCTGCCTTCTTCCTTCATCTTCTGCCTTCTTCTTCTTCTGCCTTCTTCTTCTTCTGCCTTCTTCCTTCTTCTTCTTCTGCCTTCTTCCTTCTTCTTCTGCCTTCTTCCTTCTTCTTCTTCTGCCTTCTTCTTCTTCTGCCTTCTTCCTTCTTCTTCTTCTGCCTTCTTCCTTCATCTTCTGCCTTCTTCTTCTTCTGCCTTCTTCTTCTTCTGCCTTCTTCCTTCTTCTTCTTCTGCCTTCTTCCTTCTTCTTCTGCCTTCTTCCTTCTTCCTTCTTCTGCCTTCTTCCTTCTTCTTCTTTTGCCTTCTTCCTTATTCTGCCTTCTTCCTTCTTCTGCCTTCTTCCTTCTTCTTCTTTTGCCTTCTTCCTTCTTCTGCCTTCTTCCTTCTTCTGCCTTCTTCCTTCTTCTGCCTTCTTCCTTCTTCTTCTTTTGCCTTCTTCCTTCTTCTTCTGCCTTCTTCCTTCTTCTTCTGCCTTCTTCCTTCTTCTTCTTCTGTAATATTTAGTATATGTTATATTTATTATTACCATTAGCTGAGAAGCTCAGCAGCTCCCCTGTCAGCCTGATTTAACCAGAAACTGTGTTGTTTGTTAAAGAAGAAGAAGAATACTGGTAACTTTTTTTCACAAGGAGGCTTTTTAAGAAGTAAGAAAAATAAAATAGATATTTAACATCTAGTGTATAATAATGTTTTGGTAAACCTGCTCTGTGCACTGCAGCGGTGCAGAAAACACACAGATGAAACATGAACTTGTCTTTGTTCTTTGGATCAAACAGTCAGAACTGAAGTGAGTTTCTCTCTCCAGGTGGGTTCTTCCACTCCAACATCATCCAGCAGAAGCTCATCACCCGCTTCGTTCCCTTCCTGCCGTTGACCCGACGACACGTGGAGCGCTGCGTCCGCTCTCAGCTCTGCCAGCGGGGCTTCTGCGGCCGCAGCGACGTGGTGAAGTCGGTAGGGGGCGACATGATCTACACTCCCGTCCAGGGACAGTACTTCTCTACTACCGGCTGCAAGGCCGTCCCTGCCAAAATCAACTTCTTCCTGTGAGCTGAGACGAAATTTGTTTCTTTTGATTTAACGGACTGAAAGAGAAACTTGACCCGAGGTTAGTCTGTGAGGAAAAGGAACTCTGAGGAATCAGTTTCCTCTGCATGGAGGTAAGAGCAGCATCTCTGCAGGACGCCTTCTGTAACTCTCCGGATCTGAAGCAGTTTTGTGCCGTCGACGCTGAAGTCCTTGTTGTCGTAGCAGTCAGTACATGTCCAGCTGTGTGCACGGAAGAGTTTATCCCCTGAGCGTTGTTCAGTATCCGAACCAGGACTCCTCCCACGCTCTACCTCACACCCAACGCTTCCTTTAATTTATGAACTCTAAGTTGGTACAGTGTGGTCTCGGATTCCAAAGGCTGCTAAAGTAAAATGATTGTTTTTAATTTTGATTTTATGCAGTATTTATGCATCTTTTTTTTTTTTTGTCAACAACATCCATCTCTCACATTCATACAGTCGCAGCTGGAAGCTCGCAGGTGTCCTCCGAGGGTCCAGCTGGAGGTTCGGGTGCCTTGCTCATCTGTTAGCCGGCTAACAGCGGGAGAAGAGAGCTCGGTCTCTTTACTCACTGATGCAGATTTTTTTTTTCTGCTTTGTCTTTACTGAAAGGAAACAGCGATTCTCCAAAAGGGATCAAAATTCTCATGTGTTGATTTTTTTTTTTTTTTTTTTTTTTAAATGTGTCTGAATGTTTTAATTTTATGTTCGATACGAAGCTCCTGCACGCGGCGGTGACGGAGTTTGAGGGAAGTGATATCAGCCTCGTATCTTCAACGTGTCGATTTTATTTTTGGTTTTATCTAAAGAAATCTTAGCAGGTGAACACAGGGAGGAGCGTGTAATCATTCAACTTGTGTCAAAGTGTAAAGACGATCTGAAAAGAGTTTTTAGCAAGAAACTTAGTGCATCTGTGCCACAACCAAATCTAACTAATATACAGGGTATCTGCAGGTCTTAAAGTATAGAATAATCTTCAAAAGTCAGTTTCCTAAAGAAAAAGGCTTTAGAAAGTAGTAAAATATTAAATTTGATGAACAGAAGTCTTACATATTTTCTCTTGTCTGCCACATGCAGTGCTGTTAGTAATAAAATGTGTTCTGCAGGTTTGGTCTGTTTAATCATTTGATGTGTTTCAGCAGCATCGAACCTGCAGAAAACACTCAACTGCTGCAGCCACAAACAAGAGTTTAGTAAAAACTTAAGTCAATTTTTAATTAATTCATCCATCGATCCATTTTCTCCACTTGTCTGGGTCCCAGGTGCATTATTTTAATTAATTATATCATCAGGAATTATTGTTATATACTGCTGGGAAGTACTGGAAAAAATAGGATTTAATAATAATAATAATAATAATATGAAAGTATTAAAAAGGTCTTTAAAAGTATTTAAAATGGAGAATCCTGCAGAAACCCTGAATATAATATAACAATAGACAATAACATAATAACATATTAGCTGCCAACTTCATTAAATAAAACCCCAGTTGTCAAATTTCAGCTCCCTCAGTTTTAATTCAACTTTTATCACCATAAATTTCATTTTCCCTCTTAATTATAAAGAACATCCAACAGCTGATGTTATCACACGTGTTTGATAAAAGTAGATATTTATTAAAAATGCACAATGTCTTTAAGGACTTTTCATCTGAGGGCTGAAAAATGTCTCAGTACAAGATTATTATTATTTAAACTGATCACGTCTCCTCTTCGGCCATCAGGTGGCAGTAAAGACTCATGTTGCCGGGTGATGAGGAGGATGAGGAGGAGGTGAAGCAGATTTCACCTGCAGCTCAGTAATGAAATTAATCCCATTTGAGGGATTTCTGTAAAAAAAAAACAAAAAAAAAAACATGTATTATATTTACTTTCTTTGCTGTAAAACTTATTCTAAAGGTTACGGCTTAAAGTGCACTTTACCTTTTATGGAGGATAAAATGGACCTGATCTATTGAGATAAAGAAGAGCAGTTTGTTTCAAGTAATTGTGATGAAAAAGCCAAAATGAATACTCAAAATTCTGAGTTATTGCCATTACAACATATTAATGATTGTAAACCGTTTGTTGTAGTAAATGATGGTTTTGTGACTCAGGAATCAAGTCAGACAATTAAAACACAAAGAGAATTCAGCTTAATTGAATTTAAAAATGCAATAATAATTTTGCTAATTATTTCATCAGGTTTTAATCTTGATTTCCTTCCAGGCAGCGATTTGTTTCAGTTCATTTCTATGAAAAACCTCTGATGTGTTTTACATGATTATCTCCTGTGTTGGATGTGTCAATTAACTTTATTTATAAACCAGAGGACGGACGTGACAGACACATTTTTATTTTTTTATTACACATAAATAGCAGTTCAGTCAAATTATAACAAGATAGATCTCATAACTGATTATAATGATAAATAAATACAAGTTAACAGATCAAATCAAATGTGCTTCACAATGTTTTCCAGCAGTTTTTGTGTAGTTTTTGATTTTGTAGTTTGCTAAAGGGATGCAGAAAAGTAACAAACAAACAAATTAACAAAAAAAACATTCTGACAAATACATTTTCTAAAGCAAATAAACACGTCTGACCGAACGTTTTTGAAATATCAGCTGTTGAAAACATGTAATGATTCTATAAATGAGCCGTCTGTTGACCGTCGGTAAACAGCTGTTGGGTGACAGCTGTCATATATTGTTATAATATTTACACCTTCGCACACGTAAATGTTTTCCTTCAATACATCTCAGTGTTAGGATTCTTTGTCCACACAGTTGAATACGCTGCAATTAAGCTTTAACGACATTAACGAGAGTCACTGAAATACATTTTAAGACCCCGTCGAGTCTTGTTTGAACACATCTGCAGATGGAGATTTGAGAATATTATAACACTATAACACACTTGATTAAATATCGACTGTGACGGACTAAATAAAGTCTCAGATTTAAAGTCTCTGCTAGTTGTTTTTTCATAGACTTGAACTAAAACCAACAGCTGCCTGAAATGAAATAAAATCTGTAAAAACCGATGGTTCAATGTTAAAAATAGTCAACAGTAGTGTAAAAATGAAGTGGTTGGTTGTTAATTTGCCAAAAACATGCAAAACCACAACTACGACCCTCTATCTGTGTAAGTTATGGTTTTTATTATATGTATGAATTAAATTATAGAAAACATTCAAGCTGCACGTTTTTTAAGACCTGCTTCACTGGCTGTTTACTAACTATTACCGTTGACTATTTTACTGTTTCTAATCAGGAAACAGGTGCCACAGAATCTATCCAATCAGAAAAGAGTATTTGAACATGTGTTTCTATCATTGTCTGCTCATCTTGACAGTTTATGAACCAATAATCTGAAGCGATTAACACCATCCATCAGTTACTCCACGCAGATAAGTGCTTAAAGTCAAAACTACTCTGTTCTGAATTATAATTTGTGTGTAATCTGTTCTTTTCCCAACAAAATAAGTTCAATTACTTGGTTAAAACTATCTCAAAATGACATCTCTGCCTTCTTTTGCATAAAAAAAAATCCTTATAAAGGTTGAAACTGACTCTAAATATCAATTTGAACTGTTTTCTGCATTTATTGGTTCATTTTGTCCTGAAAAAAATAAAATAAATAAAATATTTCATCAAAGTTATGAGTTTGCAGCTTTTTCTTCTTTCTTTAACATCATACATGTCATCAGTATCCAGCGTTAAAAAGCTTCTCTACAGTGTTTTGCTGTTTTTTATCAGGTGTTAAAAGTGGGTTTTGATGCCTGGAAACGGGTGTAGTTTTGATCCGTGTTGTTCTCTGACGGATGACGAGTGGAGCTGCTGTTTGTCACCTTCATCAGAGCTCCGAACAGGAAGCGGAGGAGATGTGATCTCTCTCTCTGACGGAGACGGAGCTGCGCCGCCTTCCTTTAACAGGAAATTAATAGTTTCTCCATCGGAAATGAACAGGTGTCAGAGGTCGTCAGTATTCGTGTGTGTGTGTGTGTCACTCTTTATACTGTTTGGTTGTGAGGATGTTTCACTTGTTCCGCTCATCTGAAACAAGATGAAGGCAAAGTAATGAAAGGAATTGCCTATTTTTGTTGATTTAAATGAACACATAAATGAATATATACGGTAAATAAATGCTCTTAATTAATCTTGATATAAATGTAGAGCTAAACACAGTCTAACTATTAAAAAAAGTGCTTTCAAAGTCACACAAGAGCGTAAAAGTTTCTGGCTCTTCGGTTGGATTCGATGTTTTATTTCAGAAAACAGGATGGGATTCAAACAAACAACCTGAAGGCAAATCAAATTTAGCTCAGTGGCCCCAAAACTGCTCAGGAGGAAGAGATCAGGTTCGTCTCTGTGACGTGTGGGAGGCTCAGGTTTATAAAGCTGAGTCACAAAACACAGAGCAACAGACGTTATTAACCAAACGAGCCTTGAAATTAGCTGTAATTCTGTTAGCTCTTAATGAGAAACATGAAGCCCTGAACAAGAGAAGAAATAAACAAACATTCAGACCCTCAATAAAAAAACCCTGAAGAACCATGTTTGAACCCTATAAGTTATCTTACTTTACATGTGTTATATTAGATTATGTTGCATAATGTTACAATCTATTCATCTGTAATGTGAACCACCAGACGCACGCCAAGATGAACGTGTTCCTGGATCAACATTGCGATCGACCAATCACAGCCCTCTGACATCATCAGTGTGCTGCTCCTGTTTTCCTAATTAAATTTATTAATTTAAAGAAAGAGAAAGAAAAAAGAAGTTTTGAGAGAATGACAGCAGCAGCACACTGATGATGTCAGAGGGCTGTGATTGGTTGATAGGAATGTTGATCCAGGAACACGCTCTACTCGGCTAAATCACGTTGTGCACCACCAGACTTCAAAACTTACATCATCTGAGAGCCGTGAATGTCTGAGCCAGATTCTGAGTCCCTCCATCAAATAGATGTTGAGATGTTTCACAGAATACATGACCTGCTGGTGGCGCTAGAGGAGAAGTCAGAGGATCACTAAAGTCAGTAGAAAGAGTCGTGTTGGGACCTTGAATATTTGTTGTTAATTTCATGGTGATCCATTAAATAATTGTTGAGATATTAAACTCTGAACCACCGAATGTCAACCTGATGGTGTAGAGACGAAAAGTCCAAAAAGTAGTTTGGATGTTTAAAGGACGGGTTCACAATTTTTCAACTGTCAGGTGTCCAAATGAACACTGTAGATAAGATTAACCTTTATTGTAACACTTGTCTTGGGCATTCGAGAGACACATGTACAATCAGTTAACATGTATCACACACAGATCCATAAACACCAGAACATACACATCCCTCCCAATAAAAGCCATAATGTTTCACCCCCTAATTTATACATGTTCAACTGCCTGAGGGGATCGAATCATTCTGAATCATTCCTCCTGTTCATACTGGATATTAAAAGATCCTTCAAATGTGCTTTCAATGGAAGTGATGGAGGCCAAAATCCACAGTGTGTCCACACAGTCATTTAAAAGTTGATGTGAAGCTTCTATGAGTCTTCAGCAGTCTGAGTTAGTCATATCAAGTGGATATCTGACACATTTACAGTCTTTTTAAGCATCAAATTCCCTCTTTGTGTTTCCTCGGACAGTGTTTCCCTGTTGAGCTGCAGGTGGAAGTATAGTAACAAAAAGAAGAACTTTGGCACTAAAAACACTGTAACATTGAAAGATATCTACTTGATTTGACTCATTTGGACGCTGAAGCTTCATATTAGCTTCAGATAAACTTTTAAATACATTTTTTGCACAGAAGGAGGACATTATGAAGGGATCTTCTAATGGTCAGTATGAACAGGAAGAATGATTACAGCAAGAAAAACAGGTTTAATGTTCATTTGGGCTCCTGACTGTTGATTTAAGACACACTTGAAAAACTGTGAACTCATCCTTTAAACTAAAATCTGTCCCTCAACTCCACCAGTTCCTAAATTTCGTCAACCAGCTCGGTTTTTTATAAAGACGTCCAAATCTCGCCGTGTTACCTGCTGGAGGCGACGGATCGACCTGCCAGCAACAAGTCTCCTTGTGTTGATTTCCCCCTGCTGACAACATTTTTGAAAAAAAAAAAAAACGTCTCCTCGTCCTCTGACGACGCTTTAGAGACCCTTCACCCCGTCGCCTCATATATATGCCACATCTCGCCCTCGATCCTGCCATGATGACTTCATTATCCACCCACCGCACAGGCGGTGTGAGGAAGAGGAGGGGTCTGAAGGTCAGCTGAGGGGCCCTCTTCACAACCAGCTGCTGTCGCCGTGTCGCCATCCCCATCTCCATCCTTCTGGACACACGCACACACACATATATATATATAATGACGCCAGGATGACCACCACACACACACACACACACACACACACACACACACTCATATATATATATATATAAATACACACCTCTCCTGACCTCTGAGCCGGTTCACACGCTCCCTACACAACAGCTGGAGCAGCTTTGCTTTTCTACTATAGAGCGGGAAAGTAGAAGAGTAAAGAAAGTAGAAAGATAAGCTACAACTTTCTACTTCCTCTCACCGTCTTCCTCTCCTTCCTCCCCTTCGGCTCCTCTGTCACAAATCGGGTGTAAAAAGCCACTTTCCTTCTCCTCTTCCTCCTAATTTACCTCCTCACCCCTTCCCAGCCCTCCCTTCTTCCTCCCCTACATCAGTGCGGGAGGAGGGGTGGGAGGAGGAGGAGGAGGAGGGGGGGGGGGGGGCAACAATGGGACGCTGCTCCTTCCTCCCCCCCCCTCCCTCCTCCTCCTCACCCACCTCCACATCTGTGAGTGCCCCTCTGTCTCCTCATTCTTCTCCCTAACCGCTCCATTATTGGGCCTCTTTCACTTGTAAATGTGGCCAGCAATACTTCTGATGGGTCTTTTATGCACGCGGCCGGGGTCAGGAGAAAGGTAGGGGAGGGGGGTGGATACAATGAGGGGGTGGGTCAGGGTTGAGGGTGGCGAGGAGAGGGGGAGGCGGGGTTGGTTTAAGGAGTCTTGTGCTGTTTTTTTTTCTTGCCGGCCAGAGTGTGAGGGGACAATTGTGACAAAGAGTTAAATCCTTTTTTGTGTGTGCAGTCATTTGGGACGGTTGGGACGGGCCCAGCTCTCGCCTCTCACCTCGCATTCCTGCAGCCGGCCGTCCCCCCGGCAGGACGGAGAGGGTACGGGATGAGACGGGCCCGAGGTAGAGGAGGACGACCGGCTCAACAGTCAGGAGTTATGAATGTAACCCGGAAGGAGAATGATGGCAGCAGCATAACAAGTTAAAACAGTGTTAAAACAGCAACATGTTGTTTTTTGTATGTTTCATGATAATTTAAGTGTTCTGTGTATGTGATGATGTGAATGCAACTCTGGTCTGAATCAGTGAACGAGTTCATAAACTTGTTTCGACTTCTTTTGACACAGAAAAAGTGAACTAAATGCATCATTAAAAGCCAGGTGAGAACGTTCTCTCTTCTCATTGGTCGGATGTGTCCGGGTCGGAGCGGGAACGTAAACACAGGAAGAAGGTCCTTAAAAAGACAACGCACATGGTTTTTAGTCCAGTTCGGACCTCGAATCATTCTCCGGCTAGCTGCTAGCGGCTAGCTGCTAGCAATGGTGGATTTCACTCACAGCATGCAAAGTGCTCCTGGCTACCTGAACCACTGAGCTAAAACTTGCAACCTTGTAGTCAGTTAGATGGATGTCGGATCATGTTCCCACCACAAATTAACCATTGGTCGGATGTGTCCGGGTCGGAGCGGGAACATAAACACAGGAAGAAGGTCCTGAAAAAGCTCCTATCTGCCCAAATATCAAGAAGACAACATACATGGTTGTTAGTCCAGGTTGGACCTCGATTCATTCTCCAGCTAGCTACTAGCTGCTAGCTGCTAGCTGCTAGCAATGGTGGATTTCACTCACAGCATGCAAAGCGCTCCTGGCTATGAGAACCATTTAGCTAAAACTTGCAGCCTTGTAGTCAGTTAGATGGAGGTTGGATCACGTTCCCACCACAAATGAACCACTCCAGAACTGGTCTGAAAACACCCCATGACTCTGTGAGGCTGCTTTGAGCTAACTGCTAACATCAGCCTGCTAAAATGCTGATGTTTAGCAGGTTAATCATTTCAGTTCAGCCTGTTAGCTTGCTAACATTTGCTAATTAGCACTAAATAAAAAGTACAGCTGAGGCTAATGGGAATGTCATGAGTTTTGCAGGTATTTTGTCATAAACCAACGTATTTTTTTGACAAGATAATAGCAATAGATGAAAAGTCAGGAGTTCAAGTCATAATAATTAATACTCTGGGGAGCATGAATCTGTGAACACAATTTCACAGCAATCCATCCAATAGTTGTCGAAATATTTTAAATAAAGAACTAAAAAGTCGACCTCATGGTGGCGCAAGAGGAAAAGTCGGAGGATCATTGAAGTTTTTAGGATATATCATCTGGGAGCCATGAATGTCTGAACCAAGTTTTACATCAATCCATCAAGTAGATGTTGAGAAATACCACGGCATGAGTGAAAACTCTGACCTGCTGGTGGCGCTAGAGGAAAAGTCAGATGATCACCACAGTGTTTAGAATTTAACCTCATAGGATCATGAATATATTTTGTAAAGTTCATGGCAATCTATGTAATAGTTGTTTGGATATTTCAGTTTTGGACAGCTAGCTGATTTTTCTCCAACAGTAGTCTGGTTTACTGATGAACACTACTTAAAATTTCAAATAAAAAGTGACAGTTCTGCTATGTTGCATTATTTTACCTGAAATTAAGTGTTATGTTATATGAGAATATATGATGTCTGAGTGTTTAATGTTCAGTTCTGTGACGTTACGTTTGTTGTTTATGTTGTTTCTGAGCGGCGTCATGGTGTCATGGCCTGACCAGTGTTATAAGGGATTATCTGTTATTTTAGCTTCTGTTGTGACCTCTGCCACACACACACACACACACACACACACACACACACACACACACACACACTCACACGCACACACACAGCAGAGAGGTGGTCTCAGTAGCAATCGAGTCTCCAGGACAACAGGTGAACAAAGGGGACGCGGCGGGGGGAATGTGAGGCGAGGAGGGAGCTCGGTTGAGTGTGGGGGGGGGGGTAGAAGGGTGATTCTCGGAGAGAGGGCTGATGGGAGAGGAGCTGGTGGTGGTGGTGGTGGTGGTGGTGGTGGTGGTGGTGGGTGGGGGTGGGGGGGCAGGTTGACCTTGGCCTCTGTGTGGTGGTCAGATGGGGTGCGAAGGCCACCGGCCGTGAAGCAGGAGGAGGAGGATGAAGAGCAGAGAAGGATAAAAGCTGTGACGCTTCTCACTCTCTTCAGACCTGCAGTGATTAATGACAAAACACACACACACACACACACACACCCCGGCTGACCCCTGTGAGCCCGCTGCTCAAACAGCGGGCCCCGGGTCTTTGGCGTGGTCACTTTCCCAACACTTCTGATTGATGAGCGATTCCTTTCCCACCACAAATTATGGTAATAACGCTGAAAGAGTCGAGGAGCCGCAACACTGCAGCTGCTCTGCACAACTCTCTGATCCCAGCGAGTTACGACCTCAGCTTTCACTTTGTAGAAAGTAGAGAGAGTTAAAAGACACCTCAGCATGCAGGAATGATTTCTTAGATGTTTTAAAAGTCAAAAGCCACATCTAGGAAATAGATTTCTTGTAGAAAATATCTCCATTTATTATCAAGGTCGTAGCAAAGATTTTGTACAACCTACCTTTTAGACTGAACGCAGAGCAAATTTGCACCTGATGAATTTCACTGCGAGTGTTTTTAAAGTGTTTCTCGCTTTTCTGTTTGTCTAAGTTACTAAAGAGGAGTCATCCAGAAGCTTTTGCTCAAGTTTTCAATTTGCACAAATGTGTCTTCGCCTCAGTTTGCATCATCCGGAGTGAACTGCATCTTATTTGTGTACATTTCGTTCTTTGCATTGACTTTTCTTGCAATCACGGCACCTAAAATTCACTTTATGTTCAGTCTGAACACACCAAAATAATCAGAGAATTACATTTTTATTTAAATGACAAACATTTAACAATTATTTATGTTTTCTGCACATTTTATCTTCCACATTATGGTCCAAATGCTGTTTTAAAGCCTTTTCCACACTGCCACACATGTAACTGTGGAGGAAATCCTGTTATTTTATTTCTAAATGAGTAACATTTTAAGATATTTAGTCTAAAAAGTGTCAGAATCAACCTTACAAACCCAATATAGAATGTAAACTCCTCCTCAGGTTATTATATGTATATATTACCACAACACTGCAGATGACAGTCGTGTTTATACCGGCTCTGCACTGCAAAACTATTATTTCTAAATCATCAGGTTTAAAATTCAACATCAAGATTTCTCTCTAAAATACATGAAAGCTGTCAGAGCTGTTTGTTGCCTACGTCATGTAATTTATTATGAGTGTCAACATCTTGACACGTATCAGATAAATATCGTATCAATAATACGACACTTGTTGCCAGGACGACGCTTGACGTCTAACCACTTTTATACTCTTTAACTCTTAACATTGACTTGATATTTATATATTTGTACTTTATATTTTTATTCTGACTCTTTCTTCCTGTTTCAGAGGATGTTTATGGAGTTTCTTTCCTTTCTGAATTGAGGGTCTGAAGCGTAGATTCAGATAAGTGTGATGTGGATCTACTGACTTTGAGGAAAACTAAAATATCTCCGCTGAAATCTTAGTAGAGCTATTTTATTATTTTATTATTATTTATTTGTATAATTCAGTCTATATATTGTTATTGTGTTGAGTTGTATAAATAAAACTGACATTAAACTTGTTGATCCAAGTTGATTTAGAAACAGGTGAAATAAACCTCATTGTTGGATTTTGTGAGTTAAAAATGAGATTTCTCTTAATGACATGAAATCCACCCTGAAGTCATTTGTCTTTACATTTTTCTCCACTGTGATCCACCACAGTGATCCTGTGTGTTTATGGTTCCCAAAATGCAACATCCAGCTGCACTTCAAAGGAGAGTAATAACTGAAGACATTTTCAAACCTATAGCTGGTTTGTTCTGGTTTGAATCAGAGGATGAGCTGCTCAACATGTGTCCTAAGAAGGAGCGAGAACGTAAACACAGGAAGGAAGTCCTGAAGAAGCTCCTGTCTGCCCAAATATCAAGAAGACAACGTGGTTGTTAGTCCAGGTTGGACCTCAGTTCTCTCCGGCTAGCTGCTAGCAACTGATGATTTCACTCATCCGAATCCCAGCATGCAAAGCGCTCCTGGCTACGGGAGATGGAGGTCAGATCACCACCAACACTCTGCTCCAGAACTGGATTGTGAGACCACTTCCTCTAAAGGGTCTCTGTGTGAGTTCAGATCTGCACAAACAAATCTCACCAAAGAGGAAAACCAAAGACAGTTTGATTCAACCGAAACCACTAAACCACGAAGGTTTGAAAACGTGAAAAAAGTTTAAATACCAAAACATCACCAAACAGATTTAATGTACAAGATATTTAGAATCTTTTACGATCTGGATCTTTGGTCTTTTAGAGAAATGTGCTGATCCTGATGCTCGACCTTTACACTCAAAAGGTCAGAGGAAGTTCAAGATCCGAGAAAGATCAACAAGTGCTCGAATGATGAGTGTAATCAAAAATTCCTTGTTTGATTTGTTCAATAAAATATCACTGGTATGTTTCACACCTGAAAGTCTGAATCAAGGTTCATGTTTTTGTTAGTTTTGGTTTCACATTTCAATTATCTGAGCACATGAAAGGATTTTACATGACGTACCTACATCGTGTTGTTATCACTTACATGAGCTGTGTCTGCCTGTACTCAACACTGATTGGTTTGTAGACGGGTGTGAATCTGATGTAGGTGTGTTAGTTACTTTCTATAAACAGATATCTACATATGAATGTATCTGTAGGCAACAGGACCAGGTTTTGGTACCGGAAGTGTTCTGGTTTCCTTTTCTAGTCCGAGTAGTATTGACCAATCACGGTTGAGCAGGTTGCATGGAGGTAAACAGTCCATGTGGAGCAAAAGAGGCGAAACGCAACCTCAGAACCCATCAGCTTTCATCTGATGATGATGATGTAGCTTTTTATTAGCTTTTTAAGAATTTATCTGTATTCATATGCATATATCTGTTTATACAGATGCCAAAATCTCATCTGGACTGTCTCAAGTTGTTAATCAGACTGTAAACAGTGACCATCACCCTGATATCCGTTATCTGTTAACTGATATCGGCCATTGCTCCCAGAGGCTAAATAGTCATCAGACATTTGAATAAATGGAGAGAAATGAATGAACAGATTAATTATTATCATTATTATGACATTACTTGATCTTCAGGTTGCATTGCTCTCCTGTCTTCTCTCATCCTCTCTTAAAACACCTGGAAAGTTTCAGCATTTTTATGTTTTTTCCATTTGACTTTTTATAACGTCGTCAGACCATATTTCAGTTAAAGACTTGTTCTCCTCCTCTCTGCATCTGCTACTGCGGCTCATTTTTCCTTTTTCTGCTTCTGCCAGAACTTCCTGTAATTGGTGTAAATTGCTGCAAATGTTATCATGCAAGAAATGAACCGAAACATGGTTCAGTTTGATCCGCACCGAGACCTCCTCTTTGTGTCGGACCGAGGTTAAGCTGTGTGATCCAGATCGTGGTTTCACACCTGTAATTATGGTTTGGATCAAACGAAGCAGGTGTGAAAGGGCCTTAGAGAAGTGCATTCGACCGATTGATTTTTCTTTTTTTAAAGCAGGTCTGAGCTGTTGGACTGAACGTGTTGGCGGGTCAGTATGTGTGTGTCTATATGTGCAAATGAATTATCAAAACGTTCAACCTGCTGCACGTCTGCTGCTT
This sequence comes from Thunnus maccoyii, assembly GCF_910596095.1. Classification (NCBI taxonomy): domain Eukaryota; kingdom Metazoa; phylum Chordata; class Actinopteri; order Scombriformes; family Scombridae; genus Thunnus; species Thunnus maccoyii. The sequence goes on along the minus strand of NC_056541.1, from coordinate 3,606,590 downwards.
GTGGGGAAGTGATTTCTACATCTGCAGCCGAGCAGTTTAAGAACTTTTCTCTCGGCTGTTAAAGCGTCTCTGCTTCTCGTTACGGGAACGGAGGACGAGACGACAGAGACGAGTTCCAGCTAACACACCGACCGACATGTCCTCCTCTGGCCAGGCAGCAAGTGTTGCTTAAAATAAACAAAAGCAGATCATTGGTCGGGAGGAGGCGGTGATGTCAGAGCGCCCCTGGTGAACTGCAGCTGTGACTCTGCAGCTGTTGCTGAACAGTGGTGCAGTGTGTGGTGGGGTGGGGTGGGGGGGGACGGGAGGGGGGGACAGGCTGCTGTTTGGTACCAATAGAGGGGTGAAGGTGGGGGGGGGGGGTAGCAGGCGGTGATGGCGGCTCAGTCAGAGACGGGTGCAGACGCCCCGGGCGTCTCCAGCCGGTGACGAAAGGAAGGAACAAACGGCGGCCAAAAAACGCTCACAAAGTCACGTTTGCAGCTGAGCGTCGTGTATGAGGGCGGCGTGAAGGCGACATCAGTCCGCTCTGGTGCTCTGAGGGCCAAACATGGCCGCCTGCCTTCGTCTCTCCGCTGCAACACACAGCAGAACAAACTGGTTGAATCCAGAACTGGCGAGCAGAGCGGCGCTGACATTTTGCAGGAGGTGATGGGTCGCTGATGATGATGCTATTTGGGGGGCGTGTGTTTATATATGTGTGTGTGTGTATGTGTGTGTGTGTGGAGGTGGGCGAGCGAGTGGGGGGAATAACGAGAGAGAGGGGAGGTGCTACGTCATATATGGACATCTGCAGTCCCTCTCTCATCCCCAACCCTGAAAGAATGAACCCGTTTCAGCCTCGCTAGCATGTTCGCTTGCTTCCAGTCGTACCTGACATTGCAGACGGTGCACGTACGCAACACACACACACACACACACTGACACACACACACGTCCTGTGTTCGCTCCTTTTAAAAAAAAAGACCATCACGTGTCTTCGGAGAGTCACTAGAGGTCATTTCCAGCGGCGGACCTTCAACATTCTTGCACATTTCTCAGACGCCCAGGAGATGCTGCTTCTGCTGCTGGAGGGAGGGAAGAAGGAGTGTGTGTGTGTGTGTGTGTGTGTGTGATGGGAGGGAGGGAGGAAGGAAGGGATGCTGGGAAGGAGGTCGTGATGTGACGTCACCCCTGTGATGCTCCCACACCTCCTCCTCCTCCTCCTCCTCCTCCTCCGCCCACATCCAGTCCCCTCCCTTCATCTCCATCTCCATCCTCCCTGCCTTTTACTCTGCGGCGGTGTGTTTGTGTGTGTGTGTCACACAGTGATGACACAGCCCGGGTCATGTGACTGTGGAGGTGGTGGTGGTGTTGTTGGGAGGAGGAGGAGGAGGAGGAGGAGGAGGAGGAGGGGAGGATGGGAGGCGGCGGGTGGGGGGAGGCATGAAGGAGGAAGTGAGTGACCCGGAGCAGAACGCAGCAGGGCGGATGAGAGCAGACGACTGAACCTGCTGCTCGACGGCGTCCAACATGGAGGCCGAAAACCGGAAGGGGAAGCGTTCTGCAAACGTTTTAACGCTGCGTCGACGTCTGTAATCACATTAATCTTCAGTCACTCCCCCTCAACAGACACACGAACCTCTGATGAAAGATTTCTGCTGGAAAAAAGGAGCTAAAGTGCTCATGAAGTTGCATTTTTAACCAAATGTAACCGTGAATCAGCTAACAGCTTCATTTTGACTAGCAGAGGTTTTGTGAAGCCTCGAATGAGACTGAAAATTTGCATCACGGGACAGAAAATACAGATTTAAAAAAGAAAGTGACATTACAGACACACAGAACAGACAGATGACGTTCATATCACATTTTAAAACACCTCAGTCACATATTTTTGCCTTTAAGACTCAAAGAACGAGTGGAAACAGCGCAGCGATCGCTCTATAGCTCATCAGCAGAGGTTAAACGGCTGTAATGATCTCTCTAATCATTACACTGCTCTCCTAATTGTTTCCTCAAGATATCTTTGTCATCAATATCATTGTCGATACCGATCAATTCCTCGTTGAGGCGCAGTCAGCTGCGAGTGCACCTGAAGTAACCGACCGACCGGCAGAGAGAGAGAAGAAGAATCTGCTACGTCGGCACGTTTTATGATTTTATTTGTCGAAAAATTCAGATTGTTTTTTTTACAAAGTGATGAGAAACAAACACGGTTTGTTTCTGTTATTGATTCTGGTCGTCAAACTGCTGAAATCTGTTCTTTAATTGAATCTTTTATCATCTATTTTAAGATCAACAAAACATTCAGGTCCTGATTGGCTCATAAATCTCTTTTAATGTCACTTTTTGAGTTTGAGTTTTTAAGTTTTTTTAAACTTTAATTACTTAAAATTGTTAAAAGATGCAACAGGACAGTGTCTCCCAACGTTAAAGGCGTCACAAGACAAAACTTGAGAGATGAACAGATGATTAACAGGAGTAGAAACTGAAAAACATACTTCTGCTTCATAAAGTTTAGTGTTTTTTCAGACTTTCCTCCAATTTTTGACATTTTTCTTGTGAATTTCTGGATTATTTGACACTTTCAGGCCTCTAAAAACAATAAAATAAAGCAAATGATCACTTTTCACAAGGTTTTGCAAGAAGATATTGTTTCTTTTTAAGGGGTCAGTAAAGTTGTAAAACAGCAGCAACAAGAGATAAAGATGCTTCACTCAAAGGTGTATTTATACAGATGAATATTTGGCCATTAAAGACATTAAACTAAGACTTTGCAGTCGTGTTTTTGTTTCAGAAAACATCACAACTCTGCAGACGTCATTACAGTTTCACACCAAAGCAAACAAGTCACTCAGTTTTAGGAAATTTTGGACTCATAAACACAACTTTGCATCAAACTTTAATACTTTTATACTGAATGAAATGTTTCTGTTGCATCCAGAATAAAAAAAACTATCAAGAATCAGAAGCTGACACTGAATCTGTGATCTCGTCGACTTCGTCTTCGATCAGATAGTTCAAGACTTCAATCAAAGTTTGTCAGATTTTAGACTTTAATCGTGTTCAAGCAAAGTTCTTGTGCAGCTGCTTGTGTTTTCACCACATTTAACATTTGAACTTTGGCGTCTTTTGCTAAATGAGAAACAGTTTTGTATAAAACATGTTTATATATCTCAAAGCAAGGTAAGGCATCGGGGAAAAACTATTGTTTTGGTGGTGAAACTCAGATATCTGCTATATTTAATAAGATGAAGGACACTCAGCTCTACTCATGAGCTCCAAATGTTCTGATTTTGACATGAGAAAGGTCTCCTCTGTTTGAACCCTCTGATCCTGTCATCATGGGGCGTTCAATGACACTCAGTCAACAGACAACCGGTGTGTTTTACCCCCCAACTTGGGTGGTGGCGTTGACTCAGCACACACACACACCTCCCCGAGTTTTTAATCCACTGATCTGAGGCTGAGCTCCCATCCCGGAGCCGCTCGGCTCCTCGGGACAACACGCTGAGAGCGGATTACAGGAGCAAATTAGTCTGAGGAGACCCGACGCATCCGAGCCGGGGTGACGCTGTGGTGTGAAAATCAAACAGACCCCCGTCCCCAAAAAAAACCCCAAGGAGGCCAAAGTCAAACTGAGGGTTTGATTTACCCTGCTGCTGACACCTTTTCAGCCTCCTGTCACAGCTGCCACATGTTTGAAGATTTTTCTGTCCTGTGACACAAAAAACCAAACAACATAAAACCCAAAAGACGTCTAATATCTTCAGCAAATAGTTTCAGAATCAAATCTCATTCTGATGATAAATATTTCTGGAAAAATGCAACTTTTGTTTTTGTTTTTTAGCTTTCTTTAGATGCTTCCTTGTAAAACATATATATTTTTGTATCCATTCAGTCACTTTCCCTCAGAATTTTAAATATTTTATGGACAGAAACTTATTTTTTCTCAAATTAGACAAACATCTGAAACAAAAAACACTTCTTATTGTGCCACCAGACAAACTAAAAATATCATCTTTCATGCATCTTTTGATTCCTGATGAATAATATCAGGAAGATGGAAGTCACATGACTGATTTAAAATGAAGGCAGCATCCAAAGAAACTCTGGGCCTGTTGGAAAAATTTCAAATAACATTTTAACCAAAAAAACTGCACAGACTTTAGTTTCTTTTTCTAAACTTTAACTTTTAAACTGATAAATTAAATCTGAACAATAAAAGCAATTAGTTTGAAGAACTCTGGATAATGCATGAGATTAAAAACAATCAGGAAACAGAAGAATAAAAATAAAGATGAAACAAACAAACAAACATTAAAAAAAAAATAAATCTGATGCTTCCAATGATCATTAATTCTTTATTATTCACCAACAGTAGAATCAGTACAAACGAATTCCGTCTTTATTGGCTTGTAATGGCATCTTTTATCAAAGGGATAAAGGGCTTGGAAAAGGTCACGGTTTGTTAAACAAAATTAAAATGATACATTCCTGAAGAATTATGCAAATTATAATCCCCAAAACGCCAACAAAAGGCGGCAACAAAAGCTCACCAGTGGAGCGACAATAAACCTTCCCTGCGAGGTTTTCAGGAGGAAAAGTGCGAATAAAGAGAGAAGCGGTGGAGATGGGCCTGCCTGGGAAATATTAGTTTCACTCCAACAACTTAGAAAAAATGTCCCAGCTTGTAAAATACTTAATTATCACTCTTTATTCTTCATGCTTTGGCCTCCTTCTTCTACAGGCCCCATAATTAAACAAAATCTGCAGAAAGAGAGGCCTTCTTTGCTCCGGTTAATCGGTTAAAAGAGGTAAAATAACCGCTTTTAGGGGAATTAAAGTTAATTAAAAAGCTAATTAGAGTCAAATTAAGGTGGCAGGAAAAGACCATGGCCCTCAAAAGGCCCTGAAACAGAAACTCTACAACACAAATGGACTAAAAACTAAAAAAAAAAACATGCAAAAACATGAGGATGAGGTGAAAATCAAAAGAGCAATATGCATAAAAAGAAAAAAAAAAACAGATTATATCCGGTGAAAGAGGATCAGAAGTGCAGGAGCGTCCAGCAACAGATGTCCAGGCACAATTCTCGGGTTGGATTTGAAATTTCACAAGAATTGCGTTTGGACAATCAGCAGCTAGAGCTCAAACTAATACAAATATAATCACATATAAAACCAAGAAAAGAAGAAGAAAAGCAGGAAAAAAAAGCAACAAAGAGAGATTTTTTTTTTTTTTTTTTTTTTTTAAAAGGCCTGTTCACAAGTGAACCTGCTGCTCCACCACGATCCACATTGAGTGTGAGCACAAACTGAAGTCAGAGGCAGCGTGTTCACACTCAAACACATCAGAGGCCACATCAGCCATATTATCCAATTACAGCCGCTAATTGGCCTCTCTCCAATTTATCAGAAATAATCCTCCAAAAAAATAATAAAAAAACACAGCAGCCGAGATTCAAATCAACATCCTTTCATAAACATCTCAACACAGACAATAACTTTGGAGGAAAAAAAGAGGAATTCCGGGAATCAAAGCGGGGGGAAACAGTTTTTTTTTTTTTTACCCCAAACTCCTCTCCGCCATATCTGCACCTGTTAAGACGCATCTCTCTCCTCCTTCCTTCCTCTCTTCATCCCCCCCACCACCCTCCAAAAAAAAAAGCTTTTAAAAAAAAAACTAGCATCTACTGCACATCCTTTCACCTTTTTCCTCACACAAACCTGCACAGAAAGATTTAAAAAAAAAAAAAAAAAAAAATTAAAAAAGGGGAAATGACAGGTTGCAGGATGCTCCTCCGCGTGTAGTTCCAGCAGACAAATCAGTTACTCCTCCAGGAAAAAAAAGGGGGAAAAAGAAGCTGATGATGGAAGCAGGGAGGCGGGCAGGGAGGCTGGATGCTCCCCCGGATGGTTGCAGGGGAGGACGGCGAATCCGCCGCCACTATCACCGCCACCGGTCCTTTTGGGCTCCTCCTTCTCCTTCTCCTCTCTCCCACTGGCCGATTTTGGGGGGCTTTTTCTGGGGCTCCTCCAACAATAAGCCCCGGTGTCACCGAGGGAGAGCTCGGGAGTGGGGCCGGTCCGCTCTTGGTACTGAGATTTGAATAAACACACGCGCACACACACACCGCGGGGGTTGATGATAAATGCCCATTGTGCCCCGGAGGAGGAGGAGGAGGAGGAGGAGAAGAAGAAGAAGTAATGAATCTGCACTGGGAGAGAGAGAGAGAGAGAGAGAGAGAGAGAGAGAGAGAGAGAGAGAGAGAGAGAGAGAGAGAGAGAGAGAGAGAGCAGCTGCGAATGAACAACCAGCAAACCTCTTAAAGACACAACAGTCTTATTTATTTTTCCCCCTTTTTCTCTCTTTCTTTCTCTCTTTTTTCTGCTTTTTTCTTCATTTCCAATTACAATCAAAACACTGTTAACCCTCCTGCATAAACACACACACACACACACACACACACACATGCACATTGAGTACTATAGATGACGTTTTCCCCTTTTTGCTGCTGCTGTAAGAGACAGTTGGAGCTCAGAGGCTTCCCTCACTGATGATGTGATGGTGGGAAAACACAATAAACAAAAAGGTGAATGAAGTAATTTTTAAATTGTTTTATTTATTTTATTTAAAGGGCAGGTTCACACTTTTTCCAAGTGTGTGTTAAACCAGCAGTCAGGTGTCCATATGAACAGTGAAAGAGGTTTTCCTCGCTGTAATCATTCCTCCTGTTCATACTGGATATTAAAAGATCCTTCAAATGTGCTTTCAATGGAAGTGATGGAGGATAAAATCCACAGTGTGTCCACACAGTCATTTAAAAGTCTCTGTGAAGCTTCTATTCAGCTTCAGCAGTCTGAGTTAGTCATATCAAGTGGATATCTGACACATTTACAGTCTTTTTAGCATCAAATTCCCTCTTTGTGTTTCCTCGGACAGTGTTTCCCTGTTGAGCTGCAGGTGGAAGTATAGTAACAAAAAGAGGAACTTTGACACTAAAAAGACTGTAATGTTAATAAATACTGTACATTAATAAATACTTATATGGGGCTGAAACTAACAATTATTTTCATTATTGATTAATCTGTCAGAAAATTGTGAAAAATGTCTTAAAACGTTTTGTTTTGTTTGGACCAAAACCTAAAGATATTCAGTTTGTCATGTAAAACAAATAAAAGCATTAAATCTTCACACTGGAGAAGGTGGAACAGAGAATTTTTGGCACTTTTGCTTAAAAAAATGACTAAAACGATTATTCGATTATCAAAATAGTTGACAATTTTCTGTCAATCAACTTAATTGATTAATCGACTAATCGTTGCAGTTTTACACTGAAGAATGTCCTTAAATCTGCTTATAACTACATCATAGTGTGTTAAAAACCATTTATTAAATGTTTGTGTAAAGCCTATAAATGCCAGAAAGGAGGACGTTAAGTAAACTGTTACCAAATATTGTATTTCTTGCAAAATAAAATGTTTTTTAAGATTGTAGTTAATTTATTGTTTGTTTATATTTTGCTTGAATTATTCTTCTTTGGGTGATTTTGATCATATTTCTTTACTATCAACCCAACTTTTACTAGTTTTAAAAATACAAATTTTAATTTCTGAAATCCAAGTGTAATTGTGAACATTTGATTGTGAACATTCACTTCTATGACAAGTGCTGATGTGACTGAAAGCTCCAGAACTGCTACTAAATGGACCTCGAGGACCGTGTGGAGGTTCTAGTTCAGATTGTTGTGAAGATTAATTTGCTCTTACGTGTCTTTGTATAGTTTATTCATCTAAAGTTAAAGACCAATAACAATATTTAACAATTTAACCACTAAAAACTCAAATAAAATGAGTTTATTACAAAAACAGTAAAGAATAATTTAAAAGATCATGGCAAAAAAATGTAATATCCTTAAAAGACCTTATTTTATTTTAATACCTGTAATAAAAGGATATATATTCATATCTCTTAAATATTCATGATCTAAAAAGCTGGTGAATCTTTTAAATTAAACAGAGAAATAACTGAAGAAGCCATTGATCATTATGATTTAAGCAAATTAAATCAATTTAACAACCTTTCTGTTTAAAAAAATGATAATCTGCAGTTTATTGCTTCATAGATTTTCACAAATAAATAAGAAAAGGATATAAACACTTCATTTTGCCTCCAAAACTCATTAAAGATCCCTTCCAAACATGTTTTAAGATGTGTATAAAACACTCTACCTGAGATATTAATTGCATCTGATGTAATTTTTCCAGAATTATATCATTAATCATCTCCTCCTCCAACATCTCCTCCTTCTTTTTTTATTAATAATACAGAATCTCTGAATATGTAAATATTGTTGATTTCTAAAGTTTTCCTGCTGGACACCAGATGTCTCCTCCTTCACTGTAAAGTTCATTCTCAGTGTTTGTGCAACTGGAGGCTTCAAGTTTCCACATCACACTTGTATAAGTTGCATACTGGACCACGATTGGCTCCAAACTAGCTGTGATGTCACAGATCCTGCTCGTAGGTTCACGTGCTAAATTTATTTAAGAGTTTAAGGTGAGAAACTTTCCTCCTTCAGCAGATGAATGTGAACATACATCATTCTGCACAGAGAAGAAGAACAAATGTCCAGCTGCAGGAACAAGAAGAAAAACATGTTTCTGCATGAAGGAGGACTTTAAATTAAGTGTTTTTCTCATTAAAATAATACATTTATGTAATTATCAGTCACTACGATGATGTATCGTAATCACAACAGTGTGAAAAGTTTTCATTCAGTGTATTTTTTATCTCTTTTGATGGATTGAGGCTAGCAGTTTCCCCCTGCTTCCAGTCTTTGTGCTAAGCTAAGCTAACCACATCCTGGACGCACAGAGATGAAACTCGTCTCATCTGACTGACGTGTGTTCAGTATGTTTCCTCTTCATAATTACACAACATGGATGGTGACAAAATATAGCAAATATCACAAAACTGGATGACAACAAACCTGAAACACATCTATCAGTTCCAGAACAAATCTGGAAGACTTTCTGGACTTTTCTGACTAGACGAAACAAAATCTGATGAAGGAAAACACATCATCATCATCATCATCATCTCTCTGTGTGCCTGAAGTCATGATGAGGTGAATGCAGGTCAGCACCGATATCCTTGATTGATTTCCCCTCATTAAATCAATACTGATCACAGAGAAGTCGATGCAGACGAAGCAGATGAGACAGAAACGTGTTTGTAAGTTCAGTTTGACCAAGAGAAACGTCATGAATATGATCTTTATTCAGTTTATTACAGTCAGCATTAAGAACATCTTGAGCACACAAATATGCGACTCACCTTTTTCCACATTCTTCGATATCGTCTCGTGTTTCACTCTTTTGCTTCTAGAAAAGTTTCTGTGAACTAAAAACCTGGTAACAGTTTATTTCACAGGTCTTTAATTTCCTGGTAATTTTTTAGGAGGTTTCCTGGAAAGACTGATGTGATTTGGTGCTAATTATTAGAGAAATTTATTTAAAAGAAAAGCTCAATTTAAACCGGTAAATGATGATTCACTATGCATTCATTATTTGAGACACTGTTGTTCATGTATGTTGAATTGTGTGCTTCTCTGTGGACAAATTTCACATTTTTTACAACTTTACAACCATTTACTCTCTCCAGATAATGCAATTAATAGGTTGTAGTTGAACACTTTAAAACTTTACTTTTCAAAACATCCGTTACAAAGTGTCTCACAAACAAGGACAAATAAAATAAAGCAGGAAAACATTGCTTTTGTGATTTGGTTAAAAGTCCAGCTGGTGCGTTTTGGACACTCCGAAGCTGTCTAATCATGTTTTGGGCCAAAGCATGTAAACACTGCATTACAATAATCCAGCTGAGAGGCAATAAAAGCATGAATCACTCTTTTGAGGAACATTAAAAGAAATAAAAGATCTAATTCTAGAGATATTCCTCAAGTGGAAAAAAAGTGGAAAAAAATAGCCTTTTAAGATGGGACTAGAGAGTGAGGTTCTGATCTAAAATCACTCCGAGGTTTTTAACAGTGGATGCCACATGCTGAGCTAGAGAGCCAAGAGCAGACAGAACCCAGCCATGAGTGTGCTCAGAGTCTATAATAAGGATTTCTGCTCTGGAGGAATTAAACTAAGGAAAATTCACTGCCATCCAATCCTTAACTGCAGCGAGGCAATTATACATGGAAGATAACTTAGCTGATCCAGATGGTTTGCAGGACAAGTACAGTTGAGTATCATCTGCGTAACAATTAAATTAAATATCATGCTGTTAATGATGTGGCTGAAGAAGTAAATAAAGAGAAAATAAAATTGGTCCTAGAACGGCGCCCTGTGGCACCCCATACATAAACAATGCTTGAGAGGAGGTAACGTCATCAACAGACACAATGAATTTTCTGTTAGAAAAGTATGAGGGAAACCACTGGAGGGTAGTCCCGGAGATACCAACCCATGTTTTCAACCATTCAATAATAATGCTTTGATCCACCGTGTCAAACGAGGTGCTAAGATCAAGCAGAACCAGTACCGAGCACTCATCTGCCTGCATCAGCCTTCATCAAGATATCATTGACAACTCTCACAAGGGTAGTCTCTGTGCTGTGCTGCTTATGGAGACCTGAAATATAGACTTAAGACCCATCTTTTTAGCCAAGCTTTTTATTAATGAACATTAAAAATCACTGGGTTCAAATTTTACCCAGTTTGGGTCAATATAGCACCTACACAATACTGGGTTAATGTTACCCCGAAAGTCAAAGACAAGCAGTTGTTTTGACCCAGTTTCAGTGTTATTTTTTATTTTACTGTTGAATTATTTACCCAAACTTAAGCTTGTTATAATCTACTCTTTCTAAACTTACATGTCACAGTTTGTTATTGATCATTAGTAACTTGTATATCTTTTGAATGTCATGCGCACATCATTTCATACAAGAAACAACACATTTGTGACAGTTTTTAGCTAAAGCTTGTTGTATTGAACACTGGGTCAAAATAATGGATTGCAACTGTTAACACAATGTTGTGTTGGTGCTATATTGACCCAAACTAGGTAAAAGTGACTATTAGTGTGTAGATTTTGCTTGTTTTCTGCATGCAAAGTGTCCTTGAATTACACGAAAGGCACTTAAAATCAAATTTAATGTTATTATTATTATTAGAATTATCAATACAAGTCCCAGATTACAAGTCCTGTCCAGGAAATTTCTTGTAAATTACTGTTTGGAAATGATGGACCTGTAAAGTAAAAGCATCACCAAAAATCTTATTTTCTTGCACAAACTGAGACAAAATTGACAATATGCATCAAAAGTGAGTAAAAAAATGAACCCACAGTTTGAATACTTCCAGCTTTTAGTCCTACAAACTGTCACGCTCTGTTGAGAACACACCATCTGTTCAGTCCTGCATCATGAAGGAGGAGGAGGTCTGCATGGGCATGAAGCTGAGACCTGACCCACACCTGCATCTGTAGAGAGTTATTTATAATCTGTTCTTGAATTATTTGGAAATAAAACAATATCAACTTGACCTTAGACTTATGCTGTATGAAAGAAAGTGTCCCAAACTTGACTGACATCAAACCATGCCACAGGTGAAGATTGGTACAAAACTGAACCATCACTTCCTCCATTGTGAATTTACTACTTTCAATGGTGCAGATTCTTATATCCAGGTTGATTCTGACACCAAATCATGTCACTGTCCAGAAGAAAACACACAAGTTGTAACGATTAAACCTGAATGAACTGGATTTTGTGCAAAAACGATGTTGTGGGTTGCAAGAATTTTGCAGAACATAGAGTCCAGAGTCCCGATTGACGTCTTTATGGCTGATTTTTTGCAAAGTTTTGCCTAAAATTTGATTAGTCTGGTTGCAGAGGAGAGCTTTTAGGTCACATGAAGGTCAACATTATTATTATTGGATAAGGACAGCAGAGACAGACATGAAACAGGTAGAGAGAGAGAGGAAGATACAGCATGTTGCAGTTACATGGTATAAATCTTAATCACGAGGCTACTGCGACGTCTCAAAGGTTCAAATTAGGTTTTTCCAACCTTGCAAATATTTTACTGTTATGGAAATATTGAATATTCGTGTTTTGGGCCTGAAACTGTTAATTTTCAGCTGCAATTAAAAAGAAAATTGGTTTCAATATCAGCTTTCTAAAGTCCATTTAGGTGCTCATTTGAGGTAATTCAACAAGAACTGCTCACCATGAAATGATTTCCTTACTCTGGGTTTCAGCAAGTATTATTATTATTATTATTATTATTATTTATTTATTTATTTACTTTATCCAGTCAGGCAGTCTCATTGAGATTGAAATCTTGTTTTCAAGAGAGACACATCTATAATCAGACAAGAACACAGTCATCATACCGTACGAAGCGAATAAAGAACTAAAATGGACTGAATTCCATTTACACCTTGATAAGTACACCTTTTTTTTGTGGAAACACTGAATACTACAGGAAAAAAACACTAAAACATGAAAGATAAACACAATAATTGAAGATATTACAGGCGCCGGTACCACTATTACAACTACAACTCAGAATAAAGGATGGACTATATGTTAAAAGCCAAGAAAACATCAACAAAAAGAATACAGATAAGAATTATAAGAATTGAGACCACTTATTGCACATGGGATTAATGAATTTTGAACATGTTGCATCTCATTTTTGGAAACCTGTATCAGAGGGGAGGATGGTCTGGATTTGATGTGATGGATTTAGCTTTCTGTTGTATCTGTATCGCTCCCTGGGTGATAATCCAGCATGTGCATCTTTTTATACTGTTGCACTCTTTGTGAGCCGCTCTGGACGACACTATCAGCTTAAAGCCAAATGTAAACAGCTAGACAAGGGGTTAAAGGATAAATTACCCAGCAGGCTTTGCCTTCAGGGCGATGGTGGACCCTTCCTTCCCCTCTTGTATGACATGTCAGTGGATTCCCTCTGCCCTGCTCGGCTCTGTACGGTGAGTTAACATTTCCGTTGCTGGGAACATCTTTGCACGTTGGATGCTCATTTGCCTCTTAAAGGGCCCCGCTGCTGCCTTTTCATGGCCCTGTAAGAATAATTTAGTGCGGGAGGCCCGAGATCACTGGAGATTATGGCTATGAAAGGGGAAAAGGACGCGTTATTAATGCTTGCTCATCGGAAAGAGGAGAATGAGAAAAGGATCCCCAACGGGTCTGGATTCACTGTATCACAGCACTCTGCCATGGGAAACCAGGACAGCTTCAGTCTGCTCTGTGACGCTGAAGAAAAAAAACAGAAGCCTTGTGAAAAAAAAAGAAACTGTAGTGATTTTGAAGGGCAGTCAGACACACTACAGGTCCCTACTGGATCATTACAGTAATACACCAAGAGATAAAATACATTAAGGTCACTATAAACTTCCTATTCAGCCCCATGATGAGCCCCTGTAGAAATATTATTAGAATATCATGAGGATACCTCTAGGACAAAGCAGATAAATATACCGTAAAGCATGATAATGTCACTATTCTGAACCATAGAGACACTGTCAAAAAAAAAGAAATATAGGGAAATAAAATTTAAATATAATGTGACCATAAGACTTAAGAAATACAGTTAAAACACACATTTTCAACCTTATTTCTATGGTATGTTCTATATTTTTCTTATTGTTAACTAATCTCATGTTTGGATCCAAACCAACAATAAACTGATCTACTGACAAGTATTGTGTGTGTATCCAAAGCCTGATATATCTTATTCCTCCGTTGTTGTCCAAAAACTATTAAAAACACATCAGTGATTCACATCGCTGCACTGGGTGACATGTTCCTTCATTATGAAGAGTTTGATCACGTTAGTTTGTTTAGAAACGGCTCCAAAGACTAATAACAGCGATCAGGTTTTCACTCTCTGGAGAGTAGTTCTGTGTAAGGCAGACGCCACTGAGCATGTGCAGGAACATGGTGCTGCTTACAGCGCTTCACTAGCCTGAAGCTAGCTAGCTTGAGGTTACATGAACTGTAATACACATCGGAACAGTTTTTTAAATACTGTGATTACAATCGTCCCCTAACGGTAACCCTGTATATTGTAGCCATGACAACGGAAGGAAGTAGAAACCTTAATCCACACCACCACGTTTCTCTAACCTTAACAAAGTGATCATTTAAACCCAAACTTTCCCTAAAGCTAACCACGTGGTTTAGACTTTAACCACAATCTTGTCACGTCATAAAACATCATTATTTTTTATCAGTGATGTGTAATAGTTTTGGAAAGTTCAGACAAATGTTGGCCTGCTGATTACAGCCGATAGGGGCGCCCAATTAGAAAATGCTGCTATGTGTTGTTCTGGAGTCACATGGTCAAAAGACATATTCACCCTCCACCATTTTATTTGAGTGTCTGAACTCAGAGTGTGTAAATCTAACAATCCCACAACGCAACACGCTACATTTACTCTACAGCTGACGGTGATGACGCAAAATGACGATGATTAGTGAGTGTCCAAAATTTCAACTTACTGCTCACTACTGAGTACTATGTGGTAAGTTAAGTGTAATGAGTGAGCGACGGCAGCCATTGTACAGGCTACGCCAGAACTGTGCATCCAAGACTAAAAGCATCTTTGTGTCATTTTTTCAGGAAAGATGCAGAGCGTTTGCCAGTTTTTAACAGGAAATAGAAATACATTAACAGAAGATGTCAGTTACAAAAATCCATCAGTTGACAAAAGATAAAACTGCCAATGTGAAAACATTCTGGGTGTCATTGCAAGTGGTCTCCGATGGCCCTCAGACCCCAGTTTGGGAACCACAGATGTCTGTAGTAAGCAGCTCTTACCGTCCTGTGTGTCGACCCTCTAACACCACATGCTGCTGCAGCAGGTTGGTGGTGAAGGACTGATCTCAGGGTGTTTTCAAACCAGCCAGTCTCTAACTTTGTGTGTCTGCTGTTTGCTGCTGGGCGGTAATGTACAGTTGATCCCTCAGAAAACAGCGGAGACTGAACCGGAAAGGAAATGGTGCACAAAACCAAAACTTGGAGCTAAAAGATGTTAAAAAGCTCTGTAGGGCTGCAGAGTTGGTGATAATTCCCTTCATTCATCAGCATTAGCAACATCTTTCAGATTAGTCACTTTAAATGAGCATCAAGATAAAAAAATATTGATTAGTGGAGCTTTTAAAGAGTGTATTAATGTTTCCACTGATGGTCTTCTGGCATTCCCAGTTGCATTAGACTCAGTAGGTTTGTTGTGTGATTCTGCAGAGTTAGCACATCTGTGGGAGGACCCCCCACCATTCTTGAATAAATTTAGGGCCTCCTCTTAAGGCCCGGGTGTCCAGCCCTGCTGCTGACCTCTGACCCCTGCAGAAGAAAAGTTATTGAAGCCGCTGGTGAAGCCTCCTAAAGCTGACCAGCCAGGAGGGGCTGGGAAAGTGGCCTGATGGAGGCGAAGGGTGGCTCAAGGGGGTCACAGCAGAGAAAGACGGGGGGGGGGGGGGGGGGGGGGGGGGGGGTTTAGGAGGGTGAGGGGTGTTCATGGTGTGTGTGTGTGTGTATCCTTTGAGACCCTCCTCCTCCTCCTCCTCCTCCTCCTCCTCATGTCCACAAGTGTGTCCCTGCAGCTATTGTGACTCTGAGCTACGGCAGGACAGAAGGCCTCAAACAAACCGGGTCTAAACAATGTTTGGCCCCTTTTGTTTCTCGCCTGCCTTTCTTCTTCAGGCCTCCATTGCAATCTACTGGCCTCTTTTGTATTGATTTCCCTCATTCAGCGGCTCGTCGGCCTCTTTCCGCTGTTTTATATGCTCTTTTCTGGATTTTTTTTGTGTCCACCACCTCCTCCTCCCCCCCCCCCCACTGCCGAACCCTCCCTCCCTCCCTCCTCTGGCATTCTCCGCAGTGTGAGAACGCAGAGTGCCTCTTGACTGGATGCAACTCATTAAAGACACCTAATTGATGAAGAGTGTAATTAGTGTGACAATCGGCAGAGGAAATCAATATGTTTTTTAGCCAAAAGAGCCACATCAGGGAGGACAAGATGGAAGACGGCAGCGTCTGAGGAGAACCGTATGTTGGGGTGACAGCGGCACGAGGAGCCTCACTTTCACTTTTAGATACAAAAGAGGAGAAAACGAACTGCAGGAAAAGAGGTTTTTTTTTTGTTTTTATCCGGTTCAATTCTCCACTTGGGCAGCTTGTTAAAGCTGCACCACTTAGGAGAAACTTCTTGTTAGTCTATTGACTTTACACACAAACACATATACACACAAATGAGACCTGATGCTTATAATTTACTTTTATATCGATCGCTACCGAATAAGAAGTTCACTGTGCTCACACCGCGGAAAAGCATCTCTTACAGTGTAGACAAAAGAAGCTCTGCGGTTCTGACCTTTGACCTCTTAACTACTTATAATTAAAACTATTGATGATAAAGGAGTTTAAGCTCACTTCTACAGCTGTGCTTCCTGCAAGAGTAAAAAAGAAAAAAAGAGGTCCAACTACTGTTAGAGACACAAATCCTCAAGCAGAAGATCCAGCTGACGAAAACACGTTTGGGGATCAATAAGTGACTGAAATGCAGCTGACGTTCTGTGAGTTCATTAATGTCCCCTGATGATGCTGTTGTTGGGAATCCAGAGCTGCGATTGTAGTTTGCTGCTGCTGATATATCGGCTCATGAAAAGTTTATCACCGACACATTGGTATCTGCGTATTTATTGATCAATAAGTAATAAGAAAGATGAGACTGGATCTTTCTCATACGAGTGATTTAAGAGAACTCGTTGAAATTCACCAGTTTTCTCATACTTACTATTCTCTCTTTGGTATAAGCGAGATGTGGTCCAGATCTGTCATATATACAAATAGTCGTCCTGATGAAGGCAATAGAATTATATTTCCTTGAATATAATGCCTGAACATTCACTGAAGGGTTTGACATATCAGGCTTTTTGTGGTTTTCTGTCATTTATATACTGTCACAGTGTCAGATGTTCATGTTTAACTTGATGTGAACGTGTGTAAAATGCTTCCTGTAAGACAAAAGTCAGGACTTCGTTTGCAGAGTTATCTCTACTTCCTCCTTGTGATGACATCAGATCATTCACATACGTCCATAAACGACCGTCCATTACTGAGCCGTTGTTGCTAAGATCGTTCACGTTGTATATTTGCATCTTTTCGGATCCGATTCTGGCAGAAAGTTTGAGAAGTTTCTAGAAGGAGAAACAGTAGCGAAATCCTGCTGTTATAGTTTGTTTATAAGGAGTTTTTAACTGTAAATCATGCAAAGATATTCCAGTAGAGTCCCAGAATATAAATATACACCTGGAAATGTGCAGAATTCATTGTCATTTTTAAATTTTATTGGCGTACTTTGCACAGCAACATATACTTGTTAATTGTCAGAAATGTTCTCTCACTCCAACAGCTCTCCGGAACTTTTTATATTTACATTTATTAATTTTGCAGATGCTTTCGTTGAAAGTGATATACAAATATATAAAAACCTTCTTGCAGGTGACAATCCTCTGTTACACCTGACAGTGTTACATCATCTATAATATGTTCTTATTTATTTCCCTGAATGATCACATCTCTTGACCTCCTCTCATCTTTAGTCATGGAGCGCTTTGCTTTAAAAAGGTTTTTTAGCGTCTTACTTCATGTAAAAAAAAACATTCCCATTGTGTCACAGTACAGAACTGCTCTGATTACACATGTTTAACAGCTGTATTAATATAGATTTTCTAGCTAATTGTTTTAAGCCTGGTGTTAACGGACACCAGTAATGAATCTGCTAAATTTGCAGAACTATTCTAATGCTTCCTCAGGTGCATCTGCTCATGAACTGGTGACATTCATCAGAGATGTTTCGTACATTTCTTCATCACAATTCTTTAAAATCAAAATTTAATCCTTGTCAAAAGTGTTTCTTTATGCTGTTTGTGTGGAAATAAAAGACTATCAGCTGATTTATTGTCATCAGACTTTTCATTACCTCCACCAAGGCTGCACAATCCTCTTCATTTATTTTAATCCAAATAAATGTGAAGATATCTCTAAACTGAATCAGGATCTGCTTCAAAATACTCACGCTGACAGATGATCGCCGGGTGTTTTATGAGAAAATCACACAGAGTCATATCCTACAACGTTAAGAAATGCTTTAATTAATTTCTGGATCAGCACCAAAAACATTATAATTCATTCCTCTGCAACGGAACAAACTGTCCACTGAATTTCACTGAAATCTGTTGACAGGTTTTTGAGGTATTGATCTCAATCAATAATCACACAAACATGAGTAAATACACAATTCATTCTTTGGGTTTTCTGGCTGCTGGTCAGACTGGAAACCTGTGACTGACTTCCATCATTTTTGACATTTTATGAAGGTTCAGTTCAGATACAAACCATCATTAGTTGCAGCTCTTCTCTTTCTTAGAGGTGTCTCACTTCTAATAAATGTATCTCACACCACAGAGGAAATAAATATGAGTAAAGTCCTTCTCTCTGTGTTTTCTATTCGAGGCAGTCGTGTCTTTGAGAGTTCAGAAACATTCAGCCTCATATCTGACCGGCAGCAGAGTCCTCAGCTGGAGAGGCTGAGCGCTCCCTCGCTTTCCTCTTCTGTGCTGCTTGTCTGCCCCCTGCTGGTGAGGAGGGGGACTGGGAGTCCTGCTGGGAGTCTTCCTGGGAGAGCTGGGCGAGGAGTAGGTCCACGCTCTGGACCAGAACAGAGTCCAAAACCTTCTGTTCCTCTGAGGAGAACCGGCTCAGGACGTGACGCTCCACCGACGTTTTCCCTGTCGGCCGGCCGATCCCGACCCGAAGCCGGAGCATCACCTGCAGAAGAGACAAGATGACGAGATGATCACTGGTTTACACACAAATTCATAAATATCAACCTGGAAATGTGCAGAACATGTAGCAACTCTCACAGGCTACTTACATCAGTCTGAAGACAGTCGATGCAGGAGCGGACGCCGTTATGACCTCTGTGAGGAAGAATCATTCAGGGTTAAAGTTCATTTTGGGTCCTTTGTTGATGTTGCACAAACTTCTTTTCTTAAATTTATATCTTAAAATGTATTTCTGCATCACTGAGTCTTGTTATTTGCTTCACATACTCACAGACGGAAGGTTTGATGTTCACACAGGGTTAAACAACAAAAGCTTTACAGATAAACATGTTTTTCAAATTCTGTGACAATTCAGGTATCGGGTGGTATAAAAAAAAAGAAGCAGAAGCAACCGGCAGAAACCTGATGAGTCAGAGTGAAACCGACCTGGCGCTTCCTCCGTATTTGACGGCGATCTTCCCCAGAGGTTTGTCCAGTTCGTCGTGGACCAGCAGGACGTCTTCAGGCTTGACGCCGTATTTACCAGCTGGAGAGGAAGAAAAACAGATACTGAGGATCAGCGGACGCGTAGTTAAAAAGGTCAGAACGACCCTTAACGGAGCTGCGAGATGAATCTAAAGATTGTGAGACGTTAGGAAAGAAAAACAGGTTGTTAGGAAGGAAAAACATTTCTGTTGATGGTTATCTAACTCGTACAAGATATTTTTACTTCTTCCGGACTTAAAAACAATTCAAACGAAACAACCTGAGAAAAACAATCCGTCTGGTTTTATATATGAAGGTTTTATAGAGTCGGACATCACTGCTTTAGATCATTAAAACTTCAGATCAGCATCTTCACCTGCTGACTTTCTTCACTGATGACAAACAAATACAGTTCATCTTAGTTTTATATGAAGTTTACTCACTACAACTTCTATCAATAATCAGAATAATATAATAAAGATAAAACAAACATTTAGTTATTTGATTGGCAGAGGGCTGCAACTCAAGATTATTTTCAGAATGTATCAGTTATTTTTTCAATTAATTGATTATTTAGTCTTTAAATTGTCAGGAAATGTAAAAATTGCCCTTCAGATGTCTTGTTTTGTTCGACCAACAGTCCAAAAACAAAAGATATTCAGTTTACTATCAGAGCTGCAATGATTAGTCGATCAATAGAAAATTCATCTGCAAATATTTTGATAATTGATAAATCATTAAAGTCATCTTTCAAGCAAAAATGACAAATATTTTCAAGTTTCAACTACTTAGAGAGTTTTAAACATTTATGGACTAAATGATTCATTGAGAAGATAATCAACAGATTAACAGATAATGAGAATAATCACTAGTTGCAGCCCCATTTATAATTATATATAAAAACAGAGAAAAGCTGCATTTTTGCTTGATTAAACACATGAAACTGTGCAGATTAATTTCCTTTCGATCGACTGCAGCAATAAAGAGATTCAGCTGTGATTAGCAGTGACTGTACGACTGTTATTACTGCTTTTATTAAGCAGAATATAAAACACTGAGTTCATTAAATATGTGAAAACTGGTTCTGGTTTAAACACCAACAGACGCCGGAGCTGAGTGACGTCAGCGTGACTCTGCTGCTGATTTACATTCAGTTTAATTAATAATTTGTCTCACGCAGACAATTTATTATTGTTTTTAACTAATTGCTTTTTAATAAAACCAATTAGTGACAGAGTGCAGAGTTGAAAAGGACATAAAGAAAAAAAAAATCTAACAAACCAAACTGAAGAAAGCAGCTTTTGTTTACCTTTATTCATAAATAAATAAACACAAACATGCTGACGGATTGTAAACACAGAGACGGTGACCTCACCTGCTTTGGCCACTGACACTCCGTTGATGTTCATGAGCAGCTTGGGACGGAGCAGCACCACGTGCGTGTGTTGTACCTCTGACACGATGACCTCACCGGACACTTGCTTGTCGCCGCGCCAACGGTCGGCCACACCGAGCCGGGCGGCGAGCGCGCCGAGCACCGCCATGCCCACGCTGTGTCTGGTACTCTCCATCCCCGTGTTACCCAGCCCCACCACCTGGCACGCACACGCACATGCACACACACACACACACACACACACATACATACACACACACACACACATTAAAGGCTGTGTGTTCTGTAACGGAGCAGCGTTTGTGTTTGTTGCAGCCAGATATTTGACTTTCAAACATTTTTTTGGACTAAAACACATCAATGTTCCTTTATTATGATGAACAAAGGCACTGTGGTTTATTCTGAGTAACTCTTGTTCTGATATTATCAATACTCCTGGCTCCTAAAGTGTGTATTAATCCGCTGCTGGGAATAGTCCCCAAGAAACGCACTATTTACTGCGGTTTGAGTAACATTTGTTAAACACAACAGTGACCGGCTGTTTCAAGAAAGTAGGGGAGACCAGGGACAGTTGTAACACCTTGAATTCCTCCAATCAGAAACAAGCTACAGTGATTAAACTCACTCTACACAAAAAAAGGAGCCACATTTGAAACTAACCCAGAGAAAGTTACCAGCAAAAGTGTTTGTTTTTTTTAGGTAAAAATTTAACTTTTCTATCAGATGTATTTTTTTGGATACTGTCCTGAGATCAAATGTCTACGAATCCAAACAAGTATTGTTAGAGCTGTAGTCAAGACTGAAATCACACATAATCTTCAACTAATCGATTAGTCGCGGGGTGGGGGGGGTCGGCTGTAACGGGAGAGAGTGCACAGTGAACTCCGCAGTCACACATTTCTCCGCGTCGGTTAGGCTAACCCATTGTTGCTAACTTTGGAGCTAACCCCCTTCACTTTTCCAGCACTTGAGGAAACAACAGACTTGACTTTTTAGCATTTATTAACTGTTAAACACTGGAGTCTGTGCTGTACATTTACTGCCAGACTGACAACTTACTGCTAACCTTTTCCTCTGCTCCGCTCGTATCCACCGTCACTTTCCTGCCGCTCACTCTTTCCCGCTCGTTACGCAAACGTACTACGCAATGCCGTATTCCTTAACAGAGTTACGCTACCAATAGTTTCCCAGGCAACGACACAGAGGTTGACTCACGTACCGGAACAGCGCTGCACAGACACTCCCAAACACTATTGATTTCCGAATCAATGGATATTTGGCGTTATTTTTGACATTAAAAAATATTTTCTTGGCCTGGCGGGAGTTCTTGTTGTTATAATTATAGGAGAAACACTGATTCAGTAAACGTTGAGTACAGTTACACCCAGCAGTCTCCATTAGGTTGGGCGAGTTCAAAGTTTTGAAAACAACGGGGGTGTTTTGAATACACGCCGCAGGAAATAATGGATTAATCCTGGAAGGCTGTTGATGTCACAATTTTCTCCTTATGAAAATAACACGGAGATTATTCGACCAATGAGAATTTGGTCGGACGAGAGCATATCGACCAACTAATCGACCAGTCGACCAGCAGACTACAGCCTTATTAGAATCACTGTTTTGTAAGCTAAAAATAGAAACGGCTAATGTGTCAAACTAGCAGTCAAGCTAGTTAACATGAGGTGAAAGAATGACTGGTGATACTGGGATTCATTTATAAAAGGCCTACATAAACGAATCATAAGGTGTTTGCCATGTGACCCTGTACTGAATGTTGTCCTCAGACTAATCCATTTTGATTTCAAGTTTAAACCTTTTTGAGGATTTGTGTTCCACTCATTAAATAATTTTCTTGCATTATAATTTGATGGCTTCACCTCTTTTTTTGTCATGTAGGGTGAAAAATGTATTCATTATTTTAAAAAAAAGAAGAATAGTCACAATAATATGAATGTTAAATAATCTTTTCCGTAATAATCCGTCCCTGTACACTGCTGGGACGGTTGTAACAGTGGAGTGACTGTATTTAAACCAATTTTGCAACCTGTACATATTTCATAAAACCACTGAAATGCATCGTTCCAATAGTTGATACATTGAAGGTTATTATAAAGCAAATGGACAGTTCCAGTGCAAATGGTTTTTGATTTATCTGGAAAAAAAAGTGTTACAACTGTCCCTGGTCTCCCCTACTGAACCTTTGTTGGAAAAAATGAAACTATATATTTTAGACTAACAATTATTTGCATTATTGATGAATCTTTTGATTATTTTCTCCATTTGTCATATCGATTAGTCGTTTGGTCTGTAAAATGTCAAAAAATGGTGAAAAATGTTGATCATTGTTTCCTAAAGATCAAGGCGACGACCTCAATTGTCTTGTTTTGTAAAAGCCAACAGTCACAACCCCAAAAATATCACAAATATCATCTACAATCTGTGAAGACTAACCAGAAAATATTCATTTGTGTTATATTACATTAATTTTAGAAGCTGAGGACAACGGAGGACGTCACCTTGATCTTTGGGAAACAGTGATTTCAACGAAGGCTGCCAAAATATTAATTTGAAATAATTTTGATTATTGTTTTAGTCTTTTTTTTTCAGCACAAATGACGTCAGTTCTCTGGTTTCAGCCTCTCAGATCTGAAGATGTGATGTTTGTCTTTGTCATACATGACAGTAAAGTGAATATTTGGGGTTTTGGACGTCACCTTGGAGTCTAGGAAATGATCTAACAGGCATTTTTGTGCTATTCACTGACATTTTATAGACAAAATTATTGATTGATGGGAAGAATAATTGGCATATTAATCGATGGTAAAAATAATTGTTAGTTGTAGCCCTACTACTGACAGACTGACACTGTGATGCTTGTAGACAAACATAAATAATGTTCAAAATATCAGTTTAAAACATGCAAGACTGCTGCCATCAAATGAGATTTGTGCATTTGTAATTAAGATTAAAAGTAACAGAAAACAACATGGAGGCTGATGTGACAACTACAAAGAGAGAAAACTGGCTTTTTAATTGGAGCTGGAGAAGTTTTAGTTGTATTTTTTCCCTGAAAGAATAAGTTGTTTTATGATAAGTGTTTTTAAACTTATCTTTTGTACACAGGTTTAGAGATTATTGGAGTTTGAGAATGAGATTTCTCATATGATCCGTATGTAGCTGAAATAAAAACATGATTGAGTGACATCTAATTAAATTATTTAAAAACGCTGAAAGGAGGATTGATGGATGGATTTTAGCTGCTAAAAGCCTTTTTCTTTAGCCAGAGAGAATTTAACGTCAGCTGAGGACACTGATATCAACAGACCACATATACAGCCGCTGCCTTGTACTGATGGTACTGATTTACTGGCAGCGGCAGCAGCTCTGTTAACAGAAATACTATAGACTACATTGTATTAGACTCTTTGGCTCTATGGATGCTGACACATTGCAAACATTGTGTTCTGCTTCTACACACTGAGCATTTATTTATTTATTTTTACTTGAGCAGCACAAGTGAACAAGTTGTGGGGGACAACTGAAAAATCATAGTAAAGATAATATATTAAAATTATGACAAATGTATTAAAAGAAGACAGGATTGTCCAAATTATGCCACAGAACTCCGTTGTAAAATCTATCAATTTAAAACAGGCTTACTTAGAAAAAACATGGCAAATTAGATATGACACTTTTTCTGAAGCAGCACAGATCATTAGTAAATTTGCAATTTTCTTTTATAAAATATATGCCGAATTGAGAAGTAGTTTACACTGATTCATAAAATGTCTTTACATTTATTTTATGACATAAAGCCTTCAACCTGTGCATGAAATATTATTAAATTATCAGATTTTTGAACGGTGTTTGGTGTGTCAATCCTCTCAGATTGATTGATTACTGTGGATAAATACACATATATTGGCAACTATCCGTTAAGTTACAGTTTAGTTATTTGGTTTATAATAAACAGTATGTGTTGGAGGATTTAAACTTACCAGTTTTCGGCGACCTTGTGTGTGTATTTCTGCTTCAGAGATCATCGCTGCTGTAAACGGTTCACTCAGCAGAACTCGGTTTATGACTCTCGTTAAAAGTCGTCGCATTGTGAAAAAGTTCAACAGCTTCTTGAAAAAATGCGACAAAAAACGACAAATTTTACTTAAAACCGTGTCTTTTTTCATTCGGCTGATAAAATAGACTGTTTGCTCTTATCACTGAAGTTAAATTTCAGAAGTTTATACGATAATTCATCTTAATAAAACATTTCTCAATGAAAACACACCGCATGATAACTGTCAACTGACTGGTTTCTCAACGGGATTCTCTATGTGTGAATCTTTCGCTGTATTTAACTGTGTTCACCTTTAGTTTATTAGCTATATTAGAGACTGAATTGGATTTTTTTCATCATATTTATGCCATAACAGTGTGAAGGTAACTTTCACTGATTTTGTTAGCTTACTGTACCTTGCCGGCTAAAAGCTACTTCAAGGCAGCTAAACACCAACGTACAGACTTAAAATAACCTCAAAATACGTTTAGCACACTGTCAGCAGTGAGGTTAACATGAAATACAGCTTAAACTAAAAAAATATGACATTTTTAAAGTATTCTCAAGGCTCATTGGAGGTGATGTTAGCTAGTTTTCCTGTCATGCTTCTCTCATATAAGTCAGTGAGTTTTACAAAGACAACATGGCGACCAGCTTTTCCTGCTCTGCGGGGCTGCAGCACCATCTAGCTTGGCGACTGAGAAAGTTCTTATATTTGCTAGTTTTCCCCTCAACATCCTTGGGTTTTTTAAATCTTATTTATTTATTGGGACCATGTAGAGTGCTAACAGAAATTTTACCATTTAATGTACTGTACCAGAGTTAGCTTATAGCTAATTTTCATCTGCAGTCTCTTCGGCAGGTCACAATTAAAACATAACAACCCTAACCCTAACAAAACAATAACAAACACACAGGACACATAATACAAAATACAAAACTACACACAAAAGCACATCACATACACTCACAATGTCAACTAGAAATGAATAATGTAAGCTTGTAAGACTTATTGAAAATGAAAATAATAGTTGGGTGCAGCCTTACAGTACTCCTATGATGGAATAATACCACTTTGCCCTCAGTTTGCCAACAGATGAACTAATATATACCGAAACAATTTAAGTCTTAAAACTAGATTTTAATACAAAGTCTCGATTCAAGACGTAGATTGCAAGCTGGAAGATGGATGATAAATTTGCCATTAATCAAATTATGTAGACTCAAATGATACTGAGTAAACCTGAGGCTTTAGGGGCCACTGGGCAGTTGCCTGTTTGGTAATCCATGTTTGTCAATGTACAGTAAGTGTGTCCTTGAGCGGTGTGCCATGGAAAGTTCAAGAGTCCTACGAATCACCTCACCTGATTAACACACCTTCAACTAATCAGGAGCCATCGGTGCAAATCAGCTGACAGTGTTTGCATCATTTTGTGACCTTTTAACTGTGAAAGGTCACAAAAAGTGGACAAGTGATATTGTCCACTTACAGAGCAACATGCAGGTTGAATTTCTTACTGGGTTTACAGATTATGTATCATGGAAATTATTCTGTGAAAGGTTAATGTATGATTTTATTAGTTTAACAAGACATAAAGACAGTAATTCAGACAGAAAAGTAAACATTTTGAGGAAAACAACAATCATGTAACGTTACATAAGGGAGTCGCTCTCCTTGTCCCTACTGCAGTACACTGTGCAGTAGTAGGTAAGGTCCTACTACTGCAGTGAGTCCGAACAATCGTCATTTATTGAATCTGTATTTTTTTTCTCTAGTTTTGTTTTTTCATTTTATCATTTTTGATCATCGTGAATAATTGTTGCAGGTTGCACAAATTCCAGCCTGTCAGGACATGGAGTCCACTTTCCTAACAGGAAAAGGAGCTTGCTTATTTTTGTGCTTGGGTACATTTTGTTTAGGTTCTACCTGATATGTGATATCAAACGTGACAACAGTGTGAGATGCTCACTAGCAAAACATCTGCCCAATTCTCCACTGGTTCTCAAACTATAACTGAATTTCTGGCTAATTTATTTCTCTTAATCCTTGTTAGTTTCTCATCCTTTAAACAGAAACTAACAAGGATCAAAATGATGTTTTTGTAGTGTTAATATGAATATATATTTTCAACCTCAGCAGTGTCAGAACTGAGATCCAGATTTCTTATTGATAAACCGGACCTAGCTTGACTGCTCTCCCTTATGTGA
This sequence comes from Thunnus maccoyii, assembly GCF_910596095.1. Taxonomy (NCBI): domain Eukaryota; kingdom Metazoa; phylum Chordata; class Actinopteri; order Scombriformes; family Scombridae; genus Thunnus; species Thunnus maccoyii. Next base: position 3,579,592 of record NC_056541.1, on the reverse strand, counting down.
GAACACATCCAGTATCTTGCCAGATTTTGAGTTGGAAGTGAAAATGGCTGTATAAAATTGAGTCTAGATGTCACTGTAGCATAGATTTAGAATTTTTTTTTCAATTTTGCCACACATTGGTTCACTGGGATTGCCAATCTGCAAGTGGCTCTTTACACACAAATTTGCATTTGGGGGTCAGACACTGTCTCTATTAGTCATTTTGTTACCTAAAGGATACGTCTTCATTATGTCAATATAACCCAACTTTTTACCACCACCTGTAACACTTAAGTGTTAAAGTGTTTGCATATTTTCTGAATAATTAAGAACCTTAAGTAGACAAATATAAATAAAATATTTTCATTTTAAAAGAATGGTTAGGAGGGACCCAAAGGCAAACATTTGCTTTCAGCCCCTACTGACCCCTCCCTGTTTCTGTAGTTTAAATTTATTCAGAAATATGCACAATATACATTTTGAGACAGAGCCCCTCCACAACACTGGCAGAAAAGATGGGTATTGTGGGACACACCTCAAAGCCCTTTACACTTCATTTGATATTGCATACTCCCAAACACATTTTCAGTTAATAAAATTACCACAAACGACCGGACACACAATGAATCTGGGGATTTTGGGGGCAGTTGAATGAAAGGGTTAATAAGACCTTGTATTTACTAGATTACCGGACCAGGTGATCCAGCCTTGTAGATGAGAATAATCAGAGGAAACCCTGGATGTAATTTTTAATTACTGATGCCATGTTTTTTAAGTCCATACAAAATGTACTTTGATGAATTTAATACAGCAGTTTTGTCCTCGACTAGTAGTGAAATTATTCATTTAAAAATTACACTCAAGGGTTGTATTTATTAAAGAAAATGGCATTAATCTCTAAAACAAAGGAAGTGAGGAAATAAAAAAAAGAAATAATTCAAATCTCCTTGAAGTTCAGTGAATTTTTATTTGCAAAAAGTTTTTTATATTTGGTCTTCGAGTTGTAAATTTAACAGACGGCTCATCAGTCTTCAGCTGGAGAGCAGGGAACAGCATCAGTCACCGGCTGACACCTCTCCACCACGGCGTTGATCTCACCGACTCTCACGCCGTCGTAGGTGCCCGTGATGGTCGTCCAGTGGGTGTCTCCGTTGTAGTTGGTCCTGCTCAGCCTGCCGGTGAAGGGGATGTCTGCCGTCATCTTCCTGCCGTCCATCCTCACGCTGCAGGAGTGGTTGGGAGGGACGAGCAGCTCCACGGACACAGAATGACTGATGGACTCCATCATGGTGGTCCCCTCTGAGAAGGTCACTGTCTGCTCCTTGGTGAAATCCACGGTCCCCGGGCCAAGGATGGGCACTTTGGCCTTCATGGTGGACACGGAGCCGTTGCGGGTCTGTCGGCCGATGTCCCAGCTCTTCTCCACTGTGCTGGTCTTCTCCAGCTTCACCGTCTTCGCCACACTGCTGCACTCCAGGTTGGTGACCTTGGCGAGTTGCAGGGTTTCCGGAGGATAGTGGAACAGCTCCATCTGGTCGATGCCGTACTCCACGTGAGAGATGTGCTGACTGTAGCTGTCTCTGTTGATAGCGAGCACCTGGTAGCTCTTGTACCAGTACTCATCGCCCTCCCAGGGGAGGAAGAAGGCCTCGTGTTTGGTCACCACCTTGCCAAGACCATACTTGTTTTTGCCCACGTAGATGTCCACGTCGGGGCAGGTTCTGACAGCATACGGGGGAACGGACCCGTACGAATCTTCAACCCACTCCAGGAACTCAAAGTGGTCCACGTTGACCAGCACTTCGAACTTGGAGGATGCGTACTCGTGGTCGGCGTACGGGTACTGGCAGAAGTTCCCTTTGCTGGGAGTGTAGAAGCCGGCCTCGCAGTTGACTTTGCACACGTAGTCGGTGCGTTCGGTGTAGCCGTTGAAGATGGCGACAGCGCCGTTTGGAAGGGAGCCATTCCATGTGACCCACTTCAGGTTCGTGTGTTCACCAAACATGGGGAAGGAGTGTGAGGTCATCTCGTTTTGCGGCATCTCTCTAATTTTGGGAGGTTTGATGATTTCCCGAGAAGGGACAACATCCTCCAGCGTGGGGTTAAGCCATGGCTCTAAAAAAGAGAAAAGAAAGAAAAGAAGAAGAAATTAGCATGAAACTCTGGTAGAAATCATACATTTTGACTTGGAACATTTGAGGAGTTAATGATCAAAACAATCTAAATATATATATATTTTTTAAATTACCTTAATTTCGCTGCACTAATCAGAGTCTAGTCTTGTTTCAAAGGCTTTCTTTCTACCAAAGCAAAACCCTATTGCATTTCCATCCACTAATGTTGTGTGAATATTAGGGGATAAACGCTAATTCTCCAGTCGGTGCCATTAAACCATAGCAGAAGAAGAGGACACAACGAGATGACGTCATTAAAAGAGCAGAAGTCAAAGCTCAAATGATGGAAAACCATGTGGAAAACATGATGGAAATATGACATTTCTGTTTGTTTCATGTTTTAAATTCATGCTAACGGTAATTTTTAAAGAACAGGCATCACTCCAGATTGCTTATTTAAGAATTCAACTCTCCATCTGAGTGTCTGAGCAGATTAAACCTGCAGTATTATAATGATGCGACTCACTGCTGGGTTTTTCTTGTCCGTCCTGCAGCTGTGAGACGAAGAGCTGCAGGTCAGACTGCAGCGCTGGGCTGCAGAGCTGCAGCACTGCTAGGACGACAGCTACACACCGCCTCATCTGGAAAAATACAAAGAGCACATTATCAACAGTGAGAAATCTGGTTTTTACTTCTGTTTGAAGTTAAACCAAAACTCATCAAACCTGTAAAAGTAATAAACACTTAAACCAGTGGTTCCCAGTTTTTTTCTGCCATGTCCCTTTGGAGGCTGATGGAGTGTCGTGCTCATAAATCAACTGAGTTTATTAATGAATAACAATATTGGGCGAAGTAGTAATAACATTTGTTTTTTTCTGTGTGTGTTATACAGTATGTGTTCATGCTGGGACAGCAATAAAATAAATTTACATTGCTCTCCTTGCATGTTTCAAAATAACAAAATAAAATGTAACAAAGGAGCCAGGTTCGATTTTTATTGCAATAACATTATCAAGAACATGAACTGCATTGTTCTCATTAGTTTTTGGTGTGAAAATGAAAAATGCAAGCTCAAAACTGCAAGTTAAACTGCCAGAGAGGCAAATATATTGACCGTGGCAATGAAATTTAATAGAACTCCTAATAACTTTTTATTTTACTAATGTGTTTGATCAAGAAGTTTTTCTTCAGCCCATCCTGTGTTTCACCTTTTTTTGTGAATAAATTATGAAGTATTTAAAAATTTCTTTGACAAATCAACAAGTAGTTTCAATCAACATTTTTTCTTGCCTTGGTCATGTGACCTCTAGGGGGAAAACACAGCCCTAACCTTAACCTGGAGTGAATTACTAGATTGTGAAAGTGTGACTGCAAGTAATAGGTGATTGTGCCATATTCATTACATATAGCAGAAAGATAAATTCTTTTAATGTTAATGTTGCAGTTTCTCATGGTTGTCTATAGCAGTTAATGATAATGAGTTAATGAGCTCCTTTAAAAAGAGGCCAAAACTTTTTCTGATCAAAGACTGTAAAACGTTTGAATTTCTGTTTTTTTAACAGCAAGTAAAACCATATATTTTAAATGGTAAAACATGAGTTTGTGGTCCCAGGTTCTTCAGAAATGTTGCTAAAGAGCACCTCAATTACCAAATTGTAAATAATTAAAGGAAATTCTGCAGGATTAGTGGAAAGAAACACATTTTAAATAACATACAATTTTGTGATACTACAACAGATACATCGCAAGGACAAAATGTGCTCAAATACAATGTGAAAAGTTGTATTACCTCATGTAAGTGAATAAGGAGAAAGAAAATAAATAAGAGGCACAGTAAATCAGCATTACCGGGCTTATTACAACCCAGACTCTTTTGTATATAATCAATAATTATGCAGTCTTATTAATTGGATACCATTTCATGTTTGTCAGATTATTATTTTAAGAAAATACTCAACATCTTGAATCAGTACAAAAAGCAAGAAGGATCTCTTAAATTATTTCAGATTCAGAATTTTAGACAAATTTATTCCTGATTCTGATCAATTTCATGTAGGAGAAAAATCAGATGCATAATGTTGTTAATCAGCAAATGAGCCACACAACTTCACTCAGATGTAGAGAAGCAGTTTTTACCTCAGGTTCCTGCTGCAGTGACGCTGCCTGCAGTATGTGCTGAGTTTTAAAACCTCCCTGAACACTAATTGCCCCCAATAAACAGGTGGGAGAGCTGCAGCGCTCCTTGCCCGTTGACCCAGTGTTAGGACTCTCCTGCTGCTCAGTCTGATGTTTTCAGTTGGACGTGATCAGAGGAGAATCAAATCAATGTTGGAAATTACAATACCACAAGCTTAAAAAGTTAGTTAGTTGTTGTTTGACTTAATCATGTGATGGAGGTTGACTGAGCATGGTTGGTCTTCTTCAGAAACACTCCGGTTTCACTTCAGTTACATGTATTCCCACCAGGAACTGACCAGTACAACCTCAAGGCAAACACGACGATAACAGCAGATACACAAGTCCCTAATTAAGTTACATAATATTTGAAATGGTAATATAATCCACCAGCTGCCTGCAAAGAGTTGGTTTAGTCTCAAATGTGAACTCACTGGTTGAGGACAGATGACTATTGGTCAATCATGCACGCAAGCGTGATGCATGGAGGAAAGGGGAAGCTAAGGTGAAATGTGAGAAATACAAATCCCTCTGGAGCATATTTAGCAACAGAAGGCAGGAGGTTGAAAAGAAGCAGCAGAAAGATAAACATATATCATATCATTATGAATACGAGTTTGAAGTCAGATAGCTTATGTTGGGTAATAATAGAGAGCTAGGTGACTCAAAATGCACTGATATTACAGCCAGGGGATCTGGACCAGCTTTCTAACTTTAGTTAAAGGGGATGTATCATGCACATTTATAAATCCATATTTTTGATCTGGGGCTCTACTGGAATATTTTTGCATGATTTCCAGTTAAAAACTCCTTATTTATCTTATACTGGCCCTTTATGAAGCCCCTCAGTTCATCCTCTGTCTCTAACAGGCCGTTTTAACTCCTGTCTCTTTAAGGCCCGCCTCCTGATGAGCCCGCTCTGTTCTGATCGGTCAGCTTCAGGAAACTGCCCCTTGGCAGACTTACAGCGTCTCCGGAAGCTACGTAAAGAAACAGTGGTAGCAGGTTTCACTTATTTTTCTCGTTCTTTACGGGAAATGGAAACCTCTCAAATACACCCGTATATGTTTGAGCCTGAATCCGATCTGAAATATGCGAATGGACATCGTGAACAACACATGGAACAACCTTAGCAAAAAGCAGCAACCTCCGGGGCTAAAAAATGAAGCCAATGTGGAAGTGCCAAAAACTGCAGTTCTTTGAATGGCCACTTGAGGCTCCAAAAGCTTTTACAAAGTGGTACTAAAACAGTTTTGGTCTCAATAGCTAATTTCCTTTTTCATGACAAATGTACGAGGGATGAATATTTTTATAACACACCTGTTTAAATATTTATTAAGCTGTATAGTAATGCATAATTAAGGATGTGGCTTATTTCAGCAACCAGGCTTCATTCGGCTGCCTCAGCTCCACCTCTTTGCCCATTTTGGATTAGCCGGAAGTTAGGTGGTCAGGTACTGCCAAGACTTTCAGCTTCAAAACTGCTCTTTAGAAACCAGTGGGTGACATTATGGTGGCTACGTCCATATTTTATACAGCCTATGATACTAACAGAAAATCACAAAAAGCATGTTGTGTCCCCTTTAAGTATCCTGAGAACATGTTCTTTTGTAATATGTGAATGTGAACTATTATTGTACTAAAGACTATTAAGGAATAAGATAATATGTGTTTAGATGTTAATGTTTCAGGTCTTTGTTGTGATAACCTTTTGTCTTTTTCATGCCAAACCAGAAGCCGCGACAGTTTTGTTCAGTTTTGCTGGTAAGTGGCTGCTAAGCATTCTGGTCAATCTGAAATCAATGAATTAACGGTCATCCTGCTGTTTCAACATGAGATATACTTTGTCCTTGACCAGAAAACCTCTACCAGCAGCTCTTGAGGATGTTAAAAGAGTATTCATGCTGATAATGATAACAAGATCTTTATTGATCCTTGTTCAGGAAAAAAACACTCCTCCCTCTGCCTCTTGCTGTGAAATAACTCTTTGATGAGACTGTTAAAAGTGCTTCAAAAATAAAGTTGCCTGGTTTTAATGTCCCATATCTATCAAGCGATGGGATTGCATGATGTCCAAAGTGCTGTGATGTTCTTTCTCCATCGATGACAAGATACTGTATGTTTAGATAAGCTCAGGCTGGGAACAAAGTGATTAGATCTCCTGTAATAGTGGGTCATTGATTAAGACGGTCCTTATTGCGTAATGTTGCTGGCTGCCAAGATTAAACCAGGGGAGAAGGCGTTCAACACAGACATTGTTCTGCACGCACAGCCCTATCATTGAAAATCGCTGATGTCATGGCCATCTGTGTTTGTCCTTGAGACAGAAAGTTATTATCAATTTATTTATTTGAGTCTGAATGAGGTCTCTGTATTGAAGCAACGCTGCGTAAAGGTCATTTACATTGACAGACGCCTGCAGAACTGCACTGTCACTGCCTTCAGCTGCTCCTGCATTCAGCAGAGTGTGAATGCTTGTAATGAACTTGTCATTCAAGCAGAGCGAGAACTTTGTTATTCAGATTCAGTATATTATTCAGATGTATATAGTCAGTGTTTTTGCACAATATCTCAATGTGAACAAGCAGTGATTCATTCTGATTCGCAGTCGATGTGGTTTTATTCTCTCTGATCATCTTATTTTCACATAATAGAATTTTCTGTTGTGGCCCTGAGAGACACACTGCAACTTAGAAAACATACAAATAGACAAAACAAAAGAAAATGAGAAAAACAACCTCGACATCTTTACAACCTATGGACAACATTCACACACAACCAAATACAGAAAACACAACCAAATACAGATAATATGTTTAAGTATTTGGTTGTTTTCTCACTTTTTAAAAAAAATGCTGTGATTCTTCTTCTTCTGCTTGTGTTTTTGCATATGTTTTCTTAAGTTGCAGTGCATTGAGCCATTTCTCATTTTCTCATAGAGTTGAAGTCTGAATTAACTGTCTTATATATGATTTGCTGTGTCAGGGGAAATACGTTTGATTTGTAAATTCAGTACTATTATCCAAAGCACTTTGCATTCTCCCTCAAACACACTTAACACACAAATGGCAGAAACCTATCATACACTCGCCAAAGCATTAATGTCTTGCTCAAGGACACTTCAACATATGGGCAGCAGGAGGAGCCTGGGATGGAACTGCCAACCTTGTGATTAGTGGAGCAGCTGTACCTGCTGAGCCACAGCCGGCCCGCCGAATACGATATAAATATTAAAGTAAATATTTCCTTATGTATTCATTCTGTTGTCCTCTATGAAGTGAAACACCACAAAGTGAAGAAAACGCCTGAATAAATGGGAATTTCTGCTTTGAGAATGTGCTGTGAATGAAACATGAAATATAGCAATGTTCATAGCATCACTCATTTGAACACCAATAGAAATCTATAAATACTGTATTTTACAGCCCCAAATATATAAATAAGACTGGAACTAACATGGAGGAGCATGCTGGAGGAGGGAAAACGCATAAATGGACATATTTTAATGAGGATGATACTGATGAGACTGAAATTATACAATATTTTCAAAAAAAAAAATGGCTACCACTTATTACAAATATTTCTGAATCCCATTAAATAAAGTTAAACTAAATAATTAATGTTTTTGTTACAGTAAGTAATTACAACTTGAATCTGCTGTGAATCAGTTCCTTTTTTTTTTTAATCTGAAATTTTCCTTATTGTTTCTTATTTTAGTTATATAGTTTAGTTATTTTCCTGCACATACAAACTCCAGTGGGTTATTAAAACACAGAGTGTTTGACCGTCCTTGTTTTAATTTTAATATTATCTCATCTTTCTATTATATATGTTTGGTTTGTCAGTGGTGAAAGTAATAAATATTATATATTTTATTATATTATAATAATATTATATAAGTAATTAAATCAAATGTACCTATGTATCAAAAAGTATTTTTCAGGACATCAAATTGCTGATAATTTAGCATGCATTGTTTGTTTTGTATATAAAATGTTTATCTGCAGAGTAACCAGTGACTCCAGCTGTCAGATAAATGACGTGAAGGGAAGAATCACAGTGGAGGAAAAGTTGAAAGTCTCTCAAAATGGAAAAAAATGTACTTAAATGCCGTGCTGAGTAAATGTACTTAACTATTTTGGTGTTTGTATATGCAAACTGAAGATATTACAATATCATAAATCATAACCTTTCATCAATTTTATGTGCTGGAAAAGAGGAAAAGATATTTTTAACAGAAGTGAAGCAAAGAAAAAGTTAAAATGCCAAATGTTTTTATTATTACAAGTTTTGTTTCAGACACCAGCTGACACACGTTCATGGCATTATTTTAATCGTGATGTTTCAATATCACAAACAGAAGATGTTTTAAAAATATATTTTGGTGGGTTTTTCGGTCTGTCAGTCTTTCAGGGGCATGGCTCGGCATCAGGTACAGGTTCACAGCGGTCCACCACGGCCCGGACTTCTCCGATCTGGACGCCGTCGTACATCCCTGAGATGGACGTCCACTGGGTCTCGCCGTTGCGGTAGGTGCGGCTGAGGCGTGCCGTGTAGGGGATGTCGGCTTTGATCTTGCGTCCCTCCATGCGGACTCTGCAGGAGTGGTTTGGTGGGACTTTGAGCTCCACAGACACAGAGTGGCTGAGCGCCTCCACCATGGTGGTTCCCCTGGAGAACTGCAGCGTCTTCTCGCCACTCAGCTCAATGCCCCCAGAGCCGATGAGTGGGATTTTGGCTGTGATGCTGCCTGTGATACCCAGCATGGTGGCTCTGCCGATGTTCCAGGTGGTCTCTACCTCTGTTGTCTTTGAGATGGTGACTGTCTTCACCACCGTCTGGCACTCGTTGTTGGTGACCCCTGAGATGCGCATGGTCTCAGGAGGATACTGAAAGATGGCGACCTCATCAATGGCGTACTTGACGTCAGAGATGTGCTGTGTGTAGGCGTCTCTGTTGATGGTCAGGACCTGGTACTTCTTGTACCAATACTCATCGCCTTCCCACGGCAGGAAGAAGGCTTCAAACTGAGGAACAACCTTCCCAAGACCGTATTTGTTCTTCCCAACGTAGATGCCAACACCTGGGCAGGTCCTAACTGAATACTGGGGCACTGAACCGTAGGAACCTTCCTTCCACTCCAGGAACTCAAAGTTGTCTTTGTTGGCCAGGATCTCAAACTCAGGAGCGTAGTACTCTTGGTCTCCATAGGGGTAGCGGCAGTATGGGCCCAGGCTTGGGTTGTAGAAGCCAGCTTCGCACTTGTACTTGCAGACGTAGTCGGTGCGCTCAGTGTAGCCGTTGTAGATTGCAACGGCTCCATTGGGCAGAGAGCCACCCCATGTCAACCACTCCAGGTTGACGTTATCACCGAATATGAGGGAGGAAGGCAGATCCTCCTGCTGCTCCAGCTCAGCAGGAGTCAAAGGAACCGACACCACGTTGTTACCAGTCGAGTCAGGGACCCGGCCCTCCAGCTCTGGGTTCAGTAAGGAAGCTGGATGAAAGAGATGGACAGTTTAAAAACTAAACCAAACTGCATTTTTCATTCATTATGTATATCTTAGACATTGGTAAAGTGAACTTTGGGAAGCGTGATCCAGTAAAGGAGAGAGCTGTCAGTCATGAATTGTACAGCCTCGTTAACATTATGTCTTTTTCTCAAGAGGGAAAAGAAATCGTGTGCTGGCTTTGTGAGAGTACAATCATGAGAAAGAATAGTCTTCACTTATCTTTGTTCTGATGAAGAAAAAATATAAATTATTAAAAAAAAATGTTAAAATGTTTACCTTTTCTGTGCTCTGAGCTCTTCTTCATGATGTCCTGCAGACTGGCTGAGGACAGAGCCAGCAGGGCCGGCAGCAGCAACACTGACAGCTTCATCTGGAGATTCAACACAAAATGTTTGAACTCATTTACACATTAATGTGACATCATGTAGTCAGATATCATTTCAGGTGGAACGCCCCGGTAGCCGAATGTCTCTTCACTAATAACTGTCAAATAAAGGCAAAAATTAATGAAAAAAACCTTTCACCCTCTTAAAGACATCTGACAATTGACAGGCAGCATCCACACTTTAAGACATTAAAGTGGGTTTGTCCTTAATTTTCTTTGGGCCAAAACTCTAAGCTGGAGAAAAACACAATACTGTTCAAACTAAATCAACATTTAAGGGGCCCGAATCGTTGGGACACAATTATATATTTTTTCAATTACTATTATTATCTCTGTCTTTCTATATTTCTACATGTTACATGTATCTCCAACCAATTATCTGTGTGGTACATTACAATGTACATCAGTACACATCACTCTGAAAGTGTGGGTAAATACAAAAAATAAAAGTCATACTCTCTGTACCCATTTGGAATTTAAAGGACCAGTGTGTGGGATTTAGTGGCATCTAGTGGTGAGGTTGTAGATTGCAATCAACTGAACATTCCTCCCCTCCCCTGCGTGTAGGAGAACCCACGGTAGCTGCAAAAGTCGTGAAAAATGCAAAAGGTCCTCTCTAGAGCCAGTGTTTGTCCGTTCTGGGCTACTGTAGAAGCATGAAGGTGCAACATGATGGGCTCTGCAGAAGAGGTCCCACTCCCTATCTAGATATAAAGGGCTAATTTAAGGTAACAAAAACACAATGATTCGTATTTTCATGGGATTATACACTACTTAAAACATATTTATGAATATTATATTACATTTCTGCCATGTTCGTTGTGCTAAATGCCACTAAATCCTACACACCGCACCTTTAAGGGAAAACAATCTAACATGGATTCATCTATCAGAATGAAATTGATGGTATTTTGTGAGAAAAAGGTGTCAAGATTACTTCAGTGATTACCTCAGTGAGAGAATAAAACTGTTGTTATAATAATATTATAAAACACAGGATGCTGTCATATCTGGAGGACCTGCATAACTCAGATCCTAGATATATAGAACATTTAATGACAATAATGTCAGTAAGTATACAGTATTTTTTTCCTCAAACAAATTACTCCTCATTTTACCTAACAAAAATAAATAAATAGATAAAATAAAATAGATAATTTTTACGTAGTTTTTATTGTCATTCAACATTACATATTGTCTGTTTAGTTGTTTATGTTGATTTAGGATAATTTAATTTATCATTGATTATTATTAATCTGAATAGATTATTAGATGATATACATTTTTCAAATAACCACATTAATAGAGACAATTACATACTACATTTTCCCCACATTTGATATGGCCAGATCTTTACTTTACACATACAACATATATATTATTAAACTATATAGGAATAGCCCCGTAACAATTAATACAATTTGATTATTATAGATTATGGCCTGTTTATCAAGTTTATCAATGATTTTCCTGAACATGCACTCACCGTTACGGTCGCTCCCCACTGAATCCACATCCAGTCACCTCCAGGTTTATATATACTGGTTTATGACTGAATCATAAAACAGGCTGTACACTTTCACTCAGATCTGACATTGACCAATGAACAGAAACTGGTGCAGTGGGTTTGTTAACAGCTGAGGAGGACTCGTGCTTTTCTTGTCAGTGTCACTCTCAGACTACAGACTTTTCAATTCAGGAAGAGAATTTTCCCTTAAAACATACTTTTTAGTTTAGTCAGGTTGTCTATTTCTCTCTGTCACCAAGACACTTCCAAAAATGTATTAATGGATTTCCATTAAATTTACTGCATGGATTGATCTTAAGCCAACATTTGAAAATGAGACTTAGACAGTAATTGTGTATTGATAGAAATCATAGATCCAGATCCAGATCTTTTTTTTTTAACCAAAACTATTAAATTTAAAGACATGATTCTATTCCATTACAGTAATTTAGCAGATGCTTTTCTCCAAATAGACTTACAATAAGTACATTCAACCTTAGTAGGTGCATCCCTTCCAAACAAACAACTAAGAGTGGCAGCTTTAATCAATATTATTATATTAACAATGGATCACATGATATGTGAAAGGTGTTGCTGGTGGTGATGAACCCAGAGAGAATGATCACCTGACTCTCACCCTTCACCTCTGCAGAGTATTATAATGTTTCTCAACTCATTGTTTTGGATTTCTGGTCCGCAACTTTATTGTTTTGGTCCACTCTCACTGCTCTAATTGCATAATTATTGGCTGCAGCAAGCAGCTGTTTTTTGGCAAAAAGCTCTAAAAATCAACTGCACTGTAACTGCTCAGCACCAAATGGTAGTAAGACAAAGTTAGAGACGTGCTGGTGAACATGGTGGTGCATCTAAGCTAAAGAGTAAAATATTTTTCTTGGGAGATAGTAGAGACCAGAAGAGCTAAAAAAAGGAGTGAATATTGGACTTCTATTCATCAGGTGATCACAAACATCACTCTTAATGAATGATAATGTTGCTCCATAACTGCTGGATATGGAAATAAGTCACAGTTTGTCATGTCAACTTTATAAGATGCTGATATGTAAGTATTATGTTCACAGCTAGTTGCCACTGCCCCCAAGAGGCAGAAACAGTTAATGCTGGTTTAAGTTAATGAGATGTTAATATGCATTGGGGTGTAGTTTGAAAAGGTAGGCGTGCAGTGACTCTGATGTCCAGGCCTCAGCGGTGTGTTCACCAAAAAGAGCCCTGATCCAGATAAGCGACCACAGGGTTCTGGTGGTGACTGGGTGGTCAATCTCCCAGAGCCAGAGAAGCACAACGGTGTGTAGGGTTTAACTGTGGCTGAGAGGTGGGATGGAGCATTCTGTGCCCTGTAACCTAGCACCAGAGTCTTGAATTGGAGTTGCAGTCGTCTAGAAGATAACAAGCACCTGGATGAACACCTGGGCCGCCTCACCAGTGAAGAAGGTTAGGATCCTCCTGATGTTGTACAGGAGGAATCTACAGGAGCTACTGCTGCCAAGTTTGGCAAAAATAACAGTGTATCATCCAGGTTCACACCCAGGTCACCACAATACATTTTTCCTTGAAAGATCACAAGCTCAGTCTTCTCCATGTTGAGCTTTAGGAGTTTCATTGACATAAACTCCAAGATATCTGCCAAGAAAACAGAGATGCGTGCCTTGACCTGAATGTCAGATGGGGGGAATTACATGAATAGTTGGGTATCGTCAGCATAGTGGTGGTAGGAGAAACCATGCAAGTATATATAATATTTAGAAATGCATGTTTATGTATGCAAGAAATCATTTTATATGCAATTTTAGAAGCAAGGAACTATTTTTCATGATGTTTTTAATAACTTTAAAGGCCAGATTGCTCTTGTGTACAATGCAGTTCATTTTTAAGGCAAATTGATGCTTTCCATGTCCGCGTGACTGCGAGGGCCTATGTGACGTAAATGTCGTCATCTGCCCATGTCTGCGGAGGTCCGTCTGGACCCCTCTGTGGATGTCTGCATGTAGCCCAAAATTTGTGACTGTGTGGACTGTATGTATTGCAAGTGCACCAACTGCGCATGTGCCAGAGAGCAAACAGGACTGCCTGTCTTATCCACTGTATGTTGCCTGATATCACACAGAATTGTCAACTCGTTACACCGTTTCCATCTTAGGTCTGACATTGCCTCCACGGTAACCGATTCCCATGGGGGAGGGGGATTCAATTCGATCACCACTATTTATTTTATCACCACTAAAAGCTCTGGCTGGTGGTGACGTGGTGGGTGACGTACTGCAACTTGGACAGTGCTTGGTTTTGGCTAGTCAGTTTTCAACATAGGGGCCAGGTCACAATTTTTACAGCTAAACAGTACACTAAAATATATTTCTGAAAACATTTGAGGCAAGAAATAGATAATGCAGTAACAGAATCTTGAATCATATTTGATCAGCACTACTTAGCTTTAATCCTCTTTGGTTCTGGCACATAGCTTGACAATACTTGACAACAGCCTAACAACAGTACTAGTCCTGCCTGTGGCGCTGATTGGTTAATCATTAATCCCACTGCTGCGCTCACTAGATCGATCACTTTTTTGGCTGAGAAACCACTGTTTCATGTCATGATGCCAGACCAACATCATGGCAGTCGGTCAAATCGACTCTGTGGAGTGGGCGGATTCAAACGTCTGGACCCAGGCAAGTATGTATGTACTGTATTCCTATTGTCATTAAGCTGGCACTTTCTTTTTTGACTTTTTTCTTGTTATTCAGCAATGTACAGGAACTCCTCAGCTGCATTCAGACTGAAAATATCTTTAATATACAGTTATGCGACAATATTTATTTCATTGTATTTTCATGTGAAGACTGCATTTTCTTTCTTCCTGAGTAGCTGTGTATCTTAACTGTTGATTCACCACTCCAACATATTGAAAGCTGCTTTTCTCTTTGAAATAACAAACAATCTGCTGGTTTACACATGTAAATGATCTACCAACCCAACATCCTGTCAAGAAATATTTGGATTTCATTTGATGTCAGTCAGCAACGGAAAGAGTAAATCACATTGGTTGCTGGTTTGGTTTATTGACAGCAGTAATACATTTATAAAAATACAACATAATTGAAAAGTCCCAGGCTTATTTACATTTTTTTCTGTTGTGTATTTAATCACATAAGGTGCAAAACTGATGCTGCACTGCTCTCTTGAAGCCAACTGCTGCTGTTGAGCTGCCAGCAGTTTAGAGCTGTGGATTGCAGTAAAGAAGTTTGGTTTTATTGATCAACAACAATGTGGGGATGTGTGTCAGTTTTATGAATGTGGAGTTTGAATGGACTTAACAAAATACAGGTGAAGAAAAAGAAAGAGTTGAAGAAGCTCTGTTGTAATTTACAACAACCTTGCTGTTGTGTTCATACTGTTCTCACAACCCATTATGAAACGACTCCAGATAATTCCAGGATAAGATTCTGGATTATTAACGTGTAAAGAAAACAGACTGATAAGGCAGCGACTGAGGCAAAGTGCACCATCATGTTAATGACCTGCAGTGTTTCCAGTTCTCATTGTTGTGCTTGTCAAATATCATCTTCCAATCAACAACTAACACCACAAAAAATAATTTTGCAGAACAAACTATTTGGTTCATGCTGCAAAGTTTTGTTTTTCATCATCATCATCATGCTTCACATTTAATAATACAAGCTTGTACCTTAACAACTCTAACCTTATGCTCTTTCTTTATCTCTTGATCCTTCTCTAGCTTGCTCTCTCAAAAAACTATCTGCTATGCTCTTATATGTTACTTAATGTACCTGCAAGCTTTGTGGCCTTGAGTCAGATGGAGCGTGGAAGTGTTAAGGCACTTATTCTCGAAGGCTTCTCCTTGTCACTTTGAACAAAAGCGTCAGCCAAATGAATGACAGTAAATGTAACCTTGAAGGAATACTCCACCGACAACCTTTGAGTATCAAATCCTCCCCATCTGAAGGCTTGAAAGATGACCTCTTCAGAGAAGATGGCAGCTGTGGTGATTCACAAAAGTTAGTTGATTTCAAATCAAAACAAAAATATCAAAATGTCCATTGAAACTCAAATTATTCTTGCAGCATAATGATGAAGACCCACTGGAAGCAAACAAATTTTGCAACATCACGTCTGCCATTTCTTGTTCATCGAAAGCTAGCAAGTAGCTTGCTTGTTAGCAAACACTGTAAATAAGCCAACTAACACTTTACATGATGCATCTCGCGTTTTCTGGCAAATCACTACACATCTTCCCAGCAAAACATTTGCATAAAATTTAGGAGCCAACTTTGTTTTGTATTGCACCACAGTCAGGTTTTGGACCATAATCCAATTCTCCACTGTCTGTACATATAATAATGATGTTCCAGACATATTTTTGCCAAACTATGGCTACACACACACCATGCTAGTGTCAAACAGGAAATGTATTGCTAACTTTTAGCTGTTTACCTTCATCGCACCCAACTGTGTTAGCTTATGCTGCTCAAGAACAAGACCTGCAAATAGCTAACTGTGCTATACGGACTTAAGGAAGATGTTTATTTAGTCATATTTTGATAACAACAACAAAGAAGAAAAGAATGTTAAGAATGTACTGAGTGAACACGGAAAAGCGAGGTGCTGGTAGGTGTAATTTTACACTGTGGATAGTGGCAGGAGCCAGCTGACTGAGGGAATCCCAGAAATAGCAGCTCTGATTTCAGGAACTAGAAGTCAGAATCTCAAACAGGGAGAAACGATACTCTTGTCTTGCTGAGGGGTAGCAGCAGTAATGATCCATGTTTGGTGTGTAGAAGATCAAACACATATTTGCAGACATATTCATTGTACATGTAAGAGGACTAACTTGTTGTAGCGACCTCAGTGAAAAATATATAGTCCCCCATGTTTCATGAAGTTTATAGATTTATAAACAAAGTTCGGGAACAGAGAACACGCCAAGTCTTCTCCCCTCGTCTCAGTTGCAAGTCCCTCCCACCCTAACCCCTCTATTTTCATCAACCATTCTCTCTCCTCCGTTTTAACAAAGGAACAGGAGGCTCTATCCAGGCGATGGACAAACAATAATGCCAGATATTTTATGGTAGCCTGTGGTCTTTCAGCAGTAAAATAATAAGCTGACATTTAGAGACAACACAGTGGCAATTTGAGAAAAAAAATCCCCCTGGAAGCAGACTGATGGCCAGTAAAGTCATTATGCTCTTTTACAACTCCATGGTAGAGTCAGACATCACATTCTCTATTATTACTTGGTTTGGTAATCTCTAAACAGGTGCCAAGAACAGGTTGCAATACTCAAAGTGGACTGCAAGATCACTTAACTGTCCCACATTTTCCGTAAGAGAACAGTTTTTCAAAAGTCATTTTGTAGTGACGTGCAGTGTTATGGATAAACATACTCTGTTTCCTCTCTATTATTATTACAATAACATTAAAGTTGGAGTCGTAGTTGAAAATGAAAAAGTTTCTTTTTTTTTTTTTGGGCGCTGTTAAAGGTTTCTTTTCAGCAGTGATGACTGCAAACACAGCAGCAAAAAAGGCCCATATTTAGTGTTAAGATTACATTATTAATTATGAAATACTCCTCCACTTATATATTGAAGATACGTTTAATTTATATCATCAAAAAATGACATCCTTGGCCTTAAAATCTTAACATATTACGCTCACTACTGTGCTGCTGTGTAATGACTTGGGGTCTATTCATATTGTTTTCCCATTCTGCCACAATGTGTAGTGCTTTTAGTGCCATCTACTGGATTCATTTGATATTTCTGTTCAGGATTATTTCATTGGACATTTATTGGGGCTTACTGGAGCTGTCTCTCTGTTATTTTTTCCCCCGAGTCTATCACTAAGTAATACTCACATGCCCACACTGTAACAGTTTTTGATCCCTGTAATCATCTTCCTATCCATACTGGCAGAGAGGAGATCCCTTCTTAATGGTGCAGCAGCACCACCTTGTGGTGAAATCCTGGGAGAACACCTGAATGAACAGGATAAATTACTATAGTTTCATTGTGCAATCAATGGGGAGGAGGTAAATAGAACAGCATAGAATTAATAACATAGGTAGTTTGATGATTTATTTGAGTAAATGAAATTACTGTACCACACACTTACTTTACATCAAAAGAGGTTCACACTCACATTTATAGATAAAACAAGTCTGATAAGCCTTGTACAATGAATCAAGTAAAGTTCATTTGTTTAGCCCATTACATGTCTCAAACACCCCATGATCTTAAACTTCATGGAGATAAGGAAAAACATTGGTAGGAGAAAAAAAAGGAAGAAATCTCAGAAGGGCAATTCAAAGAAGGTCTGTCTGTCTGCCTCTACTGGATTGCATGTGGCACCTCATACAGAGTGACAGCAGACATCTTCGCCATACTGAGAGGCACAAAATTATTCATTTCCGGAGGAGGTGGGGGCAGCTTTACTCGCCTGGCTGGCCATGAGGCTTTCCGCTGTGCGGCTGGTGCCATAGATGGGTGCCACATCAGAATACTCCCACCTGCTGAACCACAAAAAAGTGCTACATAAACTGCAAGCTCTTCCATTCAGTGGTAGTCCAGGGTGTGTGTGACAGCAAAGGGAAATTTCTGGACACTTACATTGGCAACCAGGGTCAGTCCATGATGCCCTTCTCCTCCAGAGATCTCTGATGTACAAGGAGTCCCTCTATCCACCAGCTGGCTTCTTTCTACTTGGAGAGAGGGGTACCCATGCCTGCAGCATCCTGCCTCCCTTGTGATACCATACTGCCAGCCTGTAGCCGGTAAGAATACACAGAGTAAATTGTTTATTACATTTGTTACTTTGCATTTGCATTCCTGAATTTCCCTTGGGATCAATAAAGTTTCTTTCGATCTATTTGAAACACTACATAGATTTTATGTTACCTATATTTTAATCATCAGGCCAAGTTGAAGCACACTTTAAAAAGCACCATGCCAAGGACAGGAACGTCATTGAGCCATCTTCTTGAGGGCTTTGGAGATTTGGCCTCTATTTGCCCCCCCAGTAATATCAGCATGCTGCATCCTCCACAACCTCTGTCTGTCAACATCCCGGAGGAGGAGGAGGAACATCACGAGGAGGATGAAGAAGATTGGGAGAACATTCCTGATGATGATCAGGAGCTCTCAGGAAATAATCTCCATGCCAGACTTGCTGCACATGTGTCTGCCCCTGGAGAGCTGTCTGCATGTCTGAGGGAGCATGATAATAACTAAGGGGGTAAACCCCGAGGTTACATGTCCGGTGAACACTGTGACATGAAAATGTTATTGTTACAATTGTTATTATAATCATCATTAGATTAGTTAAATTGTTATTGTTATTGTTTTATTGGTGAATAATTAAAAGTGATTGTGCATATGGTTATTAACTATTTTGTTTTTTAAATACGCACCTCATAGAATGGCAATGACAACGGAAAAAAACCGCCTCTGTTAATCATAGTTAGAAAGAAGCATGAAAAATTTGATGGCTGTCTACAAGTAGTACAAGTATTCTAACTATGTAACAGATGTCATTTTGAGAAGGTGACATTGTTCTGATCACCATTATAAGCTTTGGTGTCTCACCTTAAGTCTCAATAACCTGCATGTTACCACTTTATGTATAACTGTTTATTTATCTTCCATACAGACTGAAACTCAACTTCTAAAATTATTATTATATTCATGTAAGAAAAGTACAACAAACAAACAATAATCAGGAGTTGAAACATTAAATCTAAATTATATATATGTTATAATTTATTTACAAGCCTCTCAAAGAGAGACAAGTATCTCTCAGCCCTTTCAGAGGCTGCTTCTTCCCTTTCTGCCTGCTCCTTCAAGAACTCCAGGAGCTCCTCACTGACCCTGGCCCTCTTTCTTCTTCTTTGGGAGATGCAGAGGACAGGTAGTTGACAACACCACCTGTAATAGCAATCCTGTTTGCTGCAACTACCAGAATTGGACTTATTGAGTGCAGCATCCATCAGACTATACCAGTGCCAGGTGGCAGCAGTCACCCCACCCGCTTCCACCCCTTTCCCTGTCAGAAGATCCCTAAGTTCCTAAAAAATAACATATTAATGAATGAATGCTGTGAAAACTTTTGTTGAACATATTTACAGTCCCAAAATGTTTGCACAGTTTGAATGGCCTCAGAAATGTCTATTATGTGTTTATTCCAACGCTATCCTGCGGAAATTCACCTCATGTCAAATTATTATATAACAGTTATTTAAAGACGTCTTGCAAAAATGAGGGAAGCTGAAACACTGATGTGTACTACCAATATTTGTGTCCAGCCTGACGTTTTTGTACTGATGAATTCCACATTTATGAAATAACAAAAGTTACACTTAGTGTTTAATGAGTTATTTGTCCTTGTCCATTGCATCTGTGTAATAAGTTTTCTCCATTAGTCAATAGTTGCATATTAACTTGGCAAACCTTGCTTAAATCATGTCTCAGGCATGTCCTACCACGTCATTGCTGAGAAGCAGATACAATAGTAGGTTAATTTGTATTTTCCCTTCAGGTTGTTTCACTTTCTTTATGGCCTATTTGGCTGTAATAGCCAGGTCAGACTTTTTTCCAGGAGGACTCTGGACAAAGCAAAAAAAAAAAAAGTTGTTTTCCGTGCCATGCTTGACTACCAAAATGAATGCTGGGATATTTGTGTTGACAAGTTCACACAAGTTACTAACCAATGCATCAGTAGTAAAATGAGCATGTCAAGAACACTTCTGGGAATTTTAACCGTTCTTGGTGAAATGTGAGCTTTTGTATTAGAACAGTACTTGGGCTGCGACTGATGACGTTTCACAAGGACACAAGTACAGACAAGATGCAGATTGAGAACCATAGTCTCACTCAATCCTCACCTCCAAAATCATTTGCGATTGCTCCTGGTTCTGTTGCTTTACTTCATGTCCTGCACCACATGTCACATGACTATGAATGAAAGGCTCACTGAGCATGAATTTTAGACCTTCCTTGTTTAGTTGTTAAAGGGTTTGATGTGAAGAATGTTTGTTTGCTATGATCAGGGTAAGTCAACCAGAGTAGCGTAAGGTGGTGACTTTGCCATCCTGGGAAAAATGTCACTTACAGGACCACGTTGGTTAGCCCTGGGCAGCTAACTTAGCATGGCATGTGTGCAGGGCAGCTAGCTACAGTATGATTTGCTTAGCTAACGTTTGCCTCTGAATGGGACCTCTCAAGTCATCGGTTTAGTGCAACGTAACATTCCCAATCATTCGGCTAAAACTGCTCAACCTACCGCTTTCTCCACTATCCATAAAATTCTGCAGCGGTGAACAGAGTAGGCTGTAGTGCCAAGCAAGCTGCTGAATATCTGTCCAGGTAAAGTTACCCAAACAGACCAGACAGACACATTACAGCACAAAGCATCAAGGGAAAAGTTTTAATGTCACCTCTGGTCAACAAAAAGATATAAAAGGAGTCCTTTGTACGAAATACTATGAATATAGTGAACAAACAGCACTAGAATATGCCCAAGTTGGGGCATCCCATTAAACTGTATACTTTATCTGTTGCATATACAGTATATTGCTGTTCTGCTCATGTTTGACCTTGTGTGTGTCTTTGTTGTTATTAATTATTATCATCATTGTTGATTATTGTTGTTGTTGTGATTAAAAACCAAAGACAAATTTCTTGCCATATTGGGACATTCAAGTTCTGTTCTATTATATATTTTTTATGATTTTATGTAATCACTTGAAAATCAAGAGCAATTCTGACAATCCGAGGCAAGAAGAACATTTTGAGGGCATTCTCTCTAAACAAGACTGAGTATGCTAACATACATGTGAAATTTTGACCTGGTTATGGCACTAGATGAAAAGTCAGAGGATCACCAACTTTATATTTCATCCTGAAGGAGACATGAATGTGTGTACCAAATTTCATGTTAATTCATCAAATAGACCTTTTACTCAAAACTACAAATGTCATCATCATGTTGACCATAGAGGGTAGGATAAATTGTTTGGGAGCCATTTGTTCACTCCATTTTGTAAATGTTGAGATATTACTGTAGACCAGAAAGCATCAAAATGCAAGTGACACCATATTATATCATATCACAATAATTTCTTTGATAGGGCTGTACTAGAAGGTGTTACTGATCTCTGTATCTTTGTCCTAATGGTAACAGCTCTTTTTCACCACAGAGAGGACGTGATGCATCATTGATCAGTGCCGGCCCTTTGCTCTGTCAGTGAGATCACCAATGTCAGTATGATTCATCCTCAGGAGATCATTTATGTCTGAACAAAATTTCATGGCAATCCATCTAATAGTTGCTGACAGTGGTGAATCACCTGACTGACCAACAATGCCATCTCTCAAGCCATGCTGCAAGCATTGCTGATATTATTAATGTACATAACTTTGGTGATCTCCTGAATTTTCATCTGGTGCTATCATCAGGGAGGAAATTAAGCAATATTACACGAGAGGGTGTGCTTTACCGTCATTGTTGGCATGACAGTGATGAGGTCCGAAAAAAAGGCAGAAGTTCCGTAAGCATCACTGACCTTTGTTGATCTTTGTTGATGTTCAACCATTCTCTGCCTCACGTTCAAGTGATTAAACACACAGAGCTCAGCACAGACAGATTATCTTCATCTTTTTTTTTATTCATCCGTTACTTAACCAGGAAGTCTGGGATGTATAATTTCCTTCTCAAGGGAGACCTGTCACACAGTTACATAAAAACACATATTTTTACTTTTAATTAATTAATTCATTTTAATTCCAACAATCATCTAACACAACAAAACAGAACCGGAGAAGCATGAAAAAGATTACATTTGATTGTTTACATTCCTTGTGAAGCATTTTTTAATGTGCTTGAAGAGCTTGAAGGGCAGTGTTTCAAGATTAAATTTATCTTGAAAGTCCCTCCAAGTCCAGGCTTCATAGAAAGAAACTGCAGTTATACCAAGTTCAGAGCAGACTGTAGGGACACTGAAAATCACCCATTTAGATGATCTGGTCTGATAGCCATTAGAAATGGGGGAAAACATTTCTGCTTGACTAACACTTGTAAATGTTTTACTTCTGTTTGATTAATAAGTCATTCTTCTTCTTTTTTTTGTTCCCTACTCTCCTTCCTCCTTTCAAGTGTCTTCTGAAACTTGCCAGGCTGTCATTGTAAAGGCAAAGTCTTGCCTGGTAAAATGAAGGTTAAATTAAAAATAATAATAATAATAAATGTAAAACAATGACTTGCAAGTCTCCAAAACTCCAGAGCATTTGGTTTTCTGCATCATCCTCTATAATTTTTTTCACTTTATATATATATATATATATATATACTGGTTTTAACTGACTGGTTTCTGAAAGCATGTAAGTAAGAAATATGGTTTCCTTTATTAAGTTATTAAGTTATATATATATAATAATTTCCCTTTACTCACCAGACCACATCCATCTTATGATATCTACTCTCACACCAGTGGACCAGTTAATGTTTACTGGTCAATTGCAGTGCCAAAAAGTGAAACTGTTTGTCCAATGACTCAACCATGAAGCAGCTACAGTATATAAACCTGGAGGTGACTGGAGGTGGATCAGCTGATGGACACTATGATGGTGAATACTTTTTATTGTATTTTGTGTTGTTATTAGTCAAATTGTGAATCTGTATCACTGAAAATTATGAATGCTGCTCTGAGTTTTCTTTCTGATATCAACTTATAATTTCCCTAAATTTTAATCATTATTTTAGTTCTTCTTTCTCCTCCAAAAATAAATTTACCATGTTCAGAGAGTCCAGGTTTGAGATAATGAATTATTCACCAAGCTTGTATTTAAAGGTTGTTTAACACTGTATCATAACCTACCAGTGATTAAGTTCTATGTTTAACCTCCAGATGAAGCTGTCAGTGTTGTTCCTGCTGGCTCTGCAGACTCCGTCTTCAGCCAATCCTCTGGACATCAAGAACACCACAGAGCACAGCAATGGTAAATGGAGTTTTTTGTGATTATTGCAGCCAGAAATGCTTGATTTTACAATGGCTTTTCCCAAAAATGTGCAGTGTTTTTTGGTAAAGGTAAAATTGTGGGAATTGGGAAAAATTACTAGCAAAGGAAAATAAGGTGATTTCTGTTTTTCTTCTACTAATGAAGAGTCACAGGAACAACTATATTTCAGCGCTAATTTTAAAATGTATTTTCTGAACATGAGAACCATGGGCTCAAAGTTATATAAAAAAGAAAACACTGTACCATGTTACATATATAAGCCTTTATTAAATAAACTTTCACCTTAACATTAGCACCAAGGAAAATCAGTCAATAGTGTCATTAAAATAAATCTATTAACATAAAAATATAGATTGACTTCCTAAATTCCCATTTGTATGTTTAAGATAGATTATTTCCATCTTTGCTGAACAACATCAACTTGTTTTCTTCTGACTAAATTAATGCAAACCTCACCTGGGAATTGTGTTGCTCGGTCTATGGTCATTTTTGTTGGCAAGTGAGATTTGTCCATCTTCCACCAGAATGCACATCTGAATCCTTGATAAATGCGCTGTGATGACGTAACTTACCACAACATGAAATGTGACAATTGGTCCAAATCACAAGCGGTCTGTTGATTTGGCCATTTCATGCAGAAAAGTTGCAATTGCTGTAATTGTTTGTAAAATTACAAGCTCTCTCAAATATTGTAGAGATTTCTTGAACTGGTGTAAAACTGCAGTTTCTTGGAGGGACTTCTAATCCTTAATTAGATTCTATGCACTTGCATGGTTTTAGCAGTTTATTTGGGACGGTTGAATTTTGTTAATTACTGCGAGCACAAAATCGCAATTTCCTGGAGGGATTGATTAAATGCCTTATAGAGCAATAAATCATATGGAAACCCCTTCAGAAGGGTTTACAGTGTTGGTGTTGCAGCTCTGCTCTTGGTTTTTAGAGGACCACTTCAATCATGCCACAAACAAAACTTGATTTCCCATTTAACTAATATTAATTATAATAGTTATTTAACAATAACTATCAAATCATCATTGGCGGCTGATGATTATTTACCTTGGTTTGGCTACAGGCATTAAGGACTAGGGATGTGCAGAGAGCCCAGTATTTGTATTTGTATCTATATTTGTTGAGGCAGCAAAATTATTTGTATTTGTGTTTGTATTTAAATAAAAGTGTAAAAAAGTGTAAAAACACAGTTTTTGTTTTTATTACGCTTTTAATTTTAGGATAATAAAGTGTTAAAATAAGTGTTTATGAATAAACTATCTTAAAAAGGAGGTCCCCGCACTGGGTCTCAAACTTGAGTTTCTCAGATTCCCGACTGCGCTACTGACATTAAACCAAGTGCATCGCAAATGTGCAGCCAGACCTCTACTTATCTATACACCCATAGCACAGAGACAGCACACCGTGTAATGTGTAGGGAGGAACTTCAAAGGCAATTCTTGCTTTGCACTTTTCATTTATTGCCTATTTTTTACAACCTAACTTTATGGAAAGGAGAAGGGGAACAACAGGTTACGGAGAGTCCCTTGAGACCACTTTGCGTGTGTCAGTAGCTCAGCTTTATCTCCAGGGAACACCCCCAACTCTGGGAGTGATGTTCAAATAAGGAAATGTGCATGTTTTTTTTTCTTCCTGAAAACAAATAATTTCAAAATATTTCTAAGAAATAAATGTTTGTAAAAAACCCACTATTTGTGCTTTGCCGAATATCGTATTTGGATTCAGGCACACCTCTACTAAGGACTTCTGCTTACATACTATATGTTCTTGCTTTCTGCACTAAGCTTTGACTCTAACTATAGATGACTGTTACATTTACTCAACAATTGAATCAGAAAAGCAAACACACTCCATCCAACAGCTTGGCTACTTAAAAGATAAGGCTTTCTCTCTTATTGTCAACAAATCTCATGTTTTTAGCCAAACTGAGTATGTGCAGGAACATGGTTCTGTTTACAGCTTCACTACACTGTAAATTTCTCAAAGAACTTCAGTACAAAGTCAAAAGGTTATGATATAACTCTTCATAATGCACCCATTGCAGCGGTGTGGCTCATTGACATGTTTTTAACAACGGAGGTCTACGGCACGGAGGAATAAGATACAAGATATGTGTTTAAAATATTCTATAAAAATATCTTACCATGTTAAGAAATTCTTGGAACTGTAACCACACAAAGAACTAAACATTTAAACCTTGGCTTATGACCTAGCGTACCAACAAATTTTATTGAATTTAGTTTACAGTTTTGTTAAAAGTATTGACCTGGACACATAAACTTTTCCAGATGAATGGAGACATTAAGTACTAACTAGAAGAATATTTTACTTCTGATTCTAATGAATTGATGTGTTTTAAAGTGCTCTCATCCTGGAATGTGCATGAAGAATCCTCATTTTAAAGGTAAACGTCCTGATCCTTGTATTAAAGAAAACATTGTTTTTGTCTCTTTTCCCTTCCTTTCATCCAGTCTCCTTAATGAATCCACATCTAGATGGCGGGCCTGAAATCGCAGCTAATGGATCGATGCCAAGAGATCTGCCGCTGCTTAGTGTTGCTAAGTTAACGCAGAGGAGGCGGGTTCAGTCGTCCTCCATCACTGCTGACGTCGGCACCACCCTGGAATGGGTGACGTGGAACAACTATCTCCCCAACAATGCCATCTCAATCTACAATGGATATTTTGATCGCATTGACTATGTCTGCAAATACATGTGTAACGCTGGCTTTTATAACCCCAGCATGGGCCCTTATTGCCACTATCCCAGTGCAGAAAAAGAATATTCTGGTTCCCCCTTTGAGATCCTGGTGAACAAAGACAATTTTGAGATCCTGGAGTGGAAGGATGATTCGTACGGATCAGTGCCCCAAAATTCAGTCAGAACCTGTCCCGGGGAGGACACATATGTAGGGAAGAACAAATATGGACTTGGGAAGGTGGTTACTCAGGATAAAGCTTTCTACCTGCCTTGGAAGGGGTATGAGTATTGGTACAACTACTACCAGGTCCTGACCATCAATCAGAATGTAATCAGCCAGCAGATCTACGATGTCAGGTACAACACTGATGAGTCTAAGATCTTAAAGTATCCCCCAGAGATCATGCGCAAAACAACCATTAGCAACTATGAGTGCCACCCAGTGGTGAAAACAGATACCCTCTCAAAGACACATCAGGTGGAGTACAGGTGGGACATCACCTCTTCCATCACATTTGGTGTTAAAACTAGCATCAAGGCCGGTATTCCCTTATTATTCTCTGTAGGCATTGAGTTCAGCACCGAGGAGACATTCCAGTTCTCCTGGGAAAACACGGTGACGGAGGCCGTCACTGATTCTGTCTCTGTGGGGCTCACTGCTCCACCAAACCACGCCTGTATGGTTAATATGGTGCAGTATAAGTACAAAGCTGACATCCCATTCACAGCACGCCTCAGACGCACATATAGTAATGGAGAGATCCGCACGATGTCCATCATAGGGACGTACGACAGCATTCAGATTGGAGAAGTCCAGGCCGTGGTGGACCGATGTGAACCTCTAAACTCCACACCTTGTCCATGAAAGTCAATTCAGTGCTATTTTTAAATTACTTTCTGAATATGAGAACCATGGGCTCAAAGTTATATAAAAAAGAAAATACTGTATTTGAGTTCCATTTATAAGCCTTTATTAAATAAACTTTCACCTCAACATTAGCACCAAATAAACTCAGTCAACAATGCCATTAAAATGAGCTCATTAACATAAAAATACAGTTTAATTTCCAAAGAGGTAGATTATGTCCATCTCTGCTGTCTGAGAACTTGTATTTTTCTTAATGCAAACCTCATTTGGGAACATTTGGGAATTGTTTTACATGGTCTTTGGCATCATTCTTGTTGGCAGGTGACATTTGTTCAACTTCCACCAGAATGCACACTGCTGATCCTTGCTGAATGTACTGTAATGACATAAATTACCACGACATGAAATGCGACAGTTTTTCACATCTAGATCTCGTTCCTTGTTGAGTTTGTATACACTTATTGTAAACCACTTTGGACTCAAGTAAAATGAATGAATATAATATGAATATAAATATATGCCTTTTTATTTCATGCCTTAATGATAAATGGATTTGTACATAATAAAATCACATGGCATTTTAAAGTCCCCCTCCATTAAAAAGGTGTTTTGCTTATTGTTACTCCACTTGGATGTTGTTCTCTTTTCTGTGCAGAATGAATGCATGAGCAGTTTGTTTTCACATTCATCTGCTGAAGGAGGAAAGTTTCTCTGTGCTCACCTTAAATCTTATATTAGTTTAACACATGCACTGTATGTCTGAACATGATTATGTGACATCACAAAGAAAATCGTGGTCCAGTATGCAACTTACACAAGTGTGATGTGGAAACTTGCAGCCTACAGTGCACAAACACTGACAATGGACTTTACAGTGATGGAGGAAATATCTTGTGTCCAGCAGTTAGACTTTTGAATTGAGAAATTT
Source organism: Thunnus maccoyii (assembly GCF_910596095.1). Lineage (NCBI taxonomy): Eukaryota > Metazoa > Chordata > Actinopteri > Scombriformes > Scombridae > Thunnus > Thunnus maccoyii. Next base: position 3,551,376 of record NC_056541.1, on the reverse strand, counting down.
TTAAATAAGTTGTGTTTCAATTCAATACTACATGCTAATTGTATACAGTGTAATCTTCTTTATAAATTGCTTTGTTGTTATAATACAAAAAAACTGCATACTTCAATGATTTCAACCATAAATAAAACTGCAATCAAACAGTAATCTTTGGTAAATTCATTGGATTATCCAATCCATCCACAAGAACTCCCCATCAAAGTACAGATTTCTGGATATAAAACACAGAAAAATTATGTAAAATTACATTCAAATTACCCTCCTTTAACACCCATTAACGGTATCTTGAGAGCTTTAAGCTTTTATTTTATGTGATTATTCAATCTATTTACAGTAGATCCCTGGTAAATGTCTGGTTTCATACTGTACAAAAAATAAGATCATGTGATAATAGTTTACAGAAACATAATTTTAATAATCATTACTTTACATAAACATTATTTGATAGTATTTAAAAGCAACTATCAAATATATCTACATACATTTCCCCATTAATGTATGAGGTTAACTTTATATAAACATTATTTAACAGTAATTACAAGCAGCTCTCCAATATATTTACAGGCTTTTCCCATTAATATATAGGGTTTACTTTATATAAACATTATGTGACAGTAATTGTAAGCAACTCCCCAATATATCTACAGATATTTCACATTAATATATGGAGTTCTGAATGTACAAAAACCAGGAGGTCTATGTAAAAGTACCTTTATATCAACTTTGACACTGAATAAATATATACATTTTTCTACTCACATTTTACAATATTGTGCAATCCATTCAATACAGATCCCCATTTGAGATGTATGAGATTTCAAGATGTTTAATAACCAGAATATATCATAAAATTACCTTTTACTGCTTGCTTTACAAAGTAATTGTGTAGACATCGCCCAAGCCTAGTATACAGGTACATTTTCTGTTTCAGATATGAAAGTTTACTATAGAATAAAGCTTATTTGGGTATTAAAAATTACTACAAAATTAGTTTCACATTCATTGTATATGAATATGTATATTGTACAGCCTGAGTCTCTGTCTGCAACACATGACTACTTTGGTATATTTACTCACCAAATGGAAAATCTACCTGCATTTGGCGCTTGCACAATGAAACACAGTATTCTATCTGATGATTACTTTTTTCTGCTGTGGATTGTGTAGACTAATACATCCATTCATTTAGAACATTGAAATTATTCAAACATCAAGCATCATCAAGGAAAAATACCATGTTGTTTGCCTGATCTTGAGGGATTGCATTTGTCACACAGTTGATTAAAGAGAAAGAGACCATTGTGCTGTGGTTGAGTTACATTGACTTTGAACTAGTGAGGGACTGCGAACAGAACAGTGAGTCATGCGACTTGAGTCCCTAAACTCTGACAAATATTTATTGAACTTTCCTTGGCCATGGAAATAGGGGGTAAATTAAAAAACAGGAGCTAAATTCCTTCCAGAAACAAACAAATAAGCTAATACATAATCAGTATTAACATACAGATGTGATCTGCATGCTAAAAAAAGCTTGAACAGATTGAAAGCCACTCACTTCCTTTCAGAATTCCAATGATGGCTATGATCCTCTCATGAATATCATACATTAATTTGGAAAAGTCTGTGGACAGTTGCTTGTAATTACTTTCAAATAATGTTTATATGAAGTAATGATTATTGAAATTATGTTTTTGTGTGCCATTTTCACATGATCCTATTTTATGTACAGTATAAAACCATTATTTACCAGGAATTTACTGTAAACAGATGAGACAATCACATGCAATGAAAGCCTAAAGCTCTCAAGATACCTTTAACGGGTGTTCAAGGAGGATAATTTGAATATAATTTTACGTAATTTTTTTGTGTTTTACATCTGGAAATCTGTGTTTTGATTGGGCGGCAATATTTTATAGCGAAAGGCTCGAAGGGGCCTCGACGGGTGCCCCGAGAGCCTGTAAGGCTCGAGGAGGAGGAGGAGGAGGAAGAGGAGGAGGAGGAGGAGGAGGAGGAGGAGGTGTTGTTGTTGTTGTTGTTGTTGTTGTTGTTTCTTCGGCCTTCTGTACACTTACATGCAAGTGATTTGACTTTCAAGGGTATTTAGTAGCTGTTGTTAATTGAAACTCACTGTAGTCCTCACTGTTAGTAGTCAGTTACACAATAGTGTGTTGAGTAGTATGTCATCCATTTTGCAGTTTACGATAACAATCTGTAAATATGCCACTTGTGAAAATTCTGCTAAAAGCAGTGTAAATTAACAGTAACTTGTGTATTACTGTTAATTTGAGCTTTTCACAAGTGGCATACTTACAGATTTGTACCATAAAGAGCAAAATGTACAACTCAACACACAAATATGTAACCTACTACTAACAGTGAGGACTACAGTGAGTTTCAATTAACAACAACTACTGAATACTCTCTAAAGTCAAATCACTTGCATGTAAGTCTACAGTCTATTGGCAGAAACAAATGTTTGTGTAATGTTTGTGTGGTACATGTGTATTTTTCTGTAAAAGGAGAATAACAGTTTTAAGCTGTGTTTATAAAAATCACACAATATATCACATTGTGATATCAGTCCAACAAAGTTTGATATTTTGAGGTCATTGAGTGGGACTGATTTAAAGAGAACTTGTTAACAGCTGCAAAGCACAAACCAGTGAAAGAATGTAAATGACTGATTAGTGCTTTAATTCAAGAATGACTAAACATAAATCATTGTTCAGTGAAAGTATATGAAGAAGATACTGTAAAACTAAATATTCATCCCAGTTAGTGTCTATCTGTAAAGTTGAATCAGACGATGATCCAGCTGAGCTGTGAAGCTTCTGATCGCTGTCTGTTTCTCACTGAGTTACAGTTTTTAGTGGTTCACATATTTCATTTTTTGTCATATTAAAATGAGACTGTCTGAACAGCCGAGCTTCATTCTGGACTAACGGACCTGATCGAAGGTCTGTGAGTCCGCAATTTTTTTTATTTTTTTTAATCCAGAATAATAAAGTCTGACTGAACTCACCAGGTGCTGCAGTCGCCATAATGTCACTCTGCTGGAAACATCGTAGACTGATTCAGCTGGAGGGGAGAGAAGAAGAAATAAAACTCATGTTTTCTAAAACATGCTCCAACAGCAATAATGACCTAATAAGTGTTAAGGTGACATACTGTATGTCTGTAGACAAACTGTGGATAATTACTTACTGATAAAACTGAACTCGGAGAAAGACTTTCGTTTCTTTTGAAGATGATCAATCTAAATGTCAGTAAATGTAATTTTAATGGGAGTTATTTAACTTCCTGATTCTGTTTTAGCCTCTGAAATGAATTACCGTTAACATGAATGCATATCGGTCTGAAATAAAACAAATTAAACCTTAAACGTTGTCACGTAGACACGACTTTAGATGATTTTTCAGATTGAACAGTGACTGAAACGATCCTTTGACCAACAGTTTTTTCTTGTGTCCTCGTCTGTCTGTCAGTTTTAAGTGTGAGTGAGCAGAAAACTTTGCAGCTCAGTTAATGAAGTTATTGTGATAATTTATCACTACAGTACAAAGATCCTCACAGACACTCACCTGAGGATGATTAGTTTCAGTCACTGATGTCAGTTTGTGTCTCTTCTGCTTTTCTTTGAGTTTCCTCAGTGAAATTATTCATCAGCAGAAACACTTCCCACAGGTTTCAGAATATGCTCAGATTCATTTCTAGAAAAGAAAAAAAATTAAACTAAAATATTGAGCAGTCAGCCTTTATGTCAATGATGACTTTATGTGATCATTGTTCTCTGTATCTTTATCGACAACATGAAATAATCATCTCATGATATTCAAAGCTCTGCTGTTGAAACCTCCAAGCTACCTCACATCTCTTCCCTCATTTAAAGCTTACAGTTCACAAATCAAGTGTCTCATGTCTACTGGTATCAGGTCTTATTAACCTTTTAAATGTAATGACCTGCAAACTGCCCTCAAACTAGATTCTTTCATCCCCCTAGAGATGTTAAAGCTTCATTTTCTGATGTTTTAATGACTCTTGTGATTGTTTTTTTATTAATTCAGTTTTGTCACTTCATTGGTTGGTTGTCCAGCTGTAGATGTGATGTTGTTCTTCTAAGCTGGTTGTGTTGCTGTTTGACTATGCATGTTTCTTGTTCTCAGGTCTTTCTTGAAAAGGAGATTTTGACCTCTTGAGACAACTAAAGAGCTTTAATCAATGAACCTGCATAGCAACAAAAAATATGTTGATTTTAATCAATCATGGAGAGAATAGCTGAGAATGTCAAGTATTTGGAAAAAATACAAAATGGCCTGCACTTCACAGTACAATTTATTTTATCAATGCAAAAGCAAGCAAGCGGTAAGCGGTAACAAGTGAATAACTGTAAGTCAAAAATTAAAAATTCAATAATTAGGAGTGGGTGATATAATGATATATACCATTTGATGATATAAATGTGTTAATCATCAGAGATGTTCTCATGTTGTTTATACTTTTAATCATCTCTGTGTGTATTGTAGATAATGTTGCAAATCGCTGAGCAGGATTGATTTATATTGATGCTGTATATTTATATGATGTTTGCATCAATGTCACCTGACCTTAATTTGTACTCAAACTTCTGGATCAGCCAAATAGAGAATGCCTGTCAGGTGATTTTTAGCCATTAACAGTTTTCCAATTGATCTTCTTGAAACTTTGCTATATGATATATATCAATATCACAATATAAAAATCACATATACTGTGAGAGATAATTTTATCCTTATCACCCACTCCTATCAAACATAATCACATGATTACATACTGAATATTAAAAATCAATGTCTTAAAGCTGCAGTGCGAGACTTTTATCTCCCCCTTCTGGCAGTGAGAGTAATTACATCAACACTGTCAACACGTTCTTATGTCATAGGCTCCACCGTAGCTTACTCTGCTACTGTTGCAGCTGTAACACGGTGGATAAATTGTTTTTAGCATCACACAACCTGAAATGATTCACTTCACTATCAGAATTTGATCTATTTTGTCCAATAAGACTTTGAAAGTCTAGAAGAGCCACATGATTAAATTATTTTATCGCCTTCAAGTTAGCAAAGGGATTTAAAAACTGTATACTGTGAACTACAGATAGATTTATCTGGTGGGGTTTAGGCTTAATCAGCATTGTGTGAATTTGTTTGGCAAGGGCTTGAATGTAACAGACATTCATTTATATGTAAAAGTTCCGCACTGCAGGTTTAAATCTGGATAAATGATAAATGGTAATGAAATAAAATGTCACACAAAAAGTCTTAAAAACAAAAAATTAAAACTTGTTGAAATATGGGGTAAATATTGATCAAATGTTCTCAGAAATTGATTCATCAAACCACAATGTATTACTGAATAAATGCTTGTCAAAATGTCAAAATGCATCGATGACTAATGAAAACTGATATTTTACTTCTTAACATACTATAAGTCACCATCATCCTGTGATTAACCGTAAAATTATCAGGACTTAGTGACGTGAATAAAATGTTTAAATCCGTCATTATCAAGACACAGTAACAGTTCCGGGCAAGTCATGGAAAAAGGACAAAAATGATCCAAGAAGGCATGAAAAAAGCCAAACTCATAGATGGAGAAATAGTAAAAAGAGTGAAATGATAAGTTTCAGTCTTTCTGCTATTTTCACTAATTACTACATTTTTGAATCTTAAAAAGTGTGTCATTTGGTTGAAGTCACCCACTTCAAAGCTTTGATTGAATGTTGAATGACTGAATGTTTTCTAATGCCAGGAACAATTAGCATTTCACTTTTGACTCTCTGTTTACATGTTAATGCTGGTTAATATTTTATCTTTGACTGTCCTTTTTCCAGACTTTGTAAGAACCCTCAGAATCTTTCAATTTCACTTTCTCTTTGGGGAAACTGGTACTCACGTTGTATTATTTTTGGCCCCATATTCATACAAAATGAAGTGATTATTACTCAATAACTCGATCACAAAAAGGTAACATTTAGACATAAAATGTAAAGATAAATGTGAATAAAAATGTGAATTACACACATGATTGTATTTCAATGATTATCAGCATCGGTTATATATGAATCACACTTTAAAATCAAATGAAATAATTTTAAATGCATTTCTTTCTTTCTTTGCCCCCCTTTTTGTTGTGTGTCTTCATTCACAATTGTTTTGTTGGTCCAGCTCTGAGCTCCTCACACACACACACACTAGAGAGGGGCCTCTCACAAGCAGACCAAACTTAGAAAGTTATTGATACAGATAAGGAATACAGTGTAAATATGAGTATATTTAAGCATTTTAGCATCAGCATTTGTCTAATGACGCATCCAACCCCGCCAAATCAGCAAACTCATAACTGTTGGTGACCTTTGTGACCTCTTTCCCTCCTTCCTCTCCTCTTCTATTCTAACTGAAAAAAAAACAAAAAGAGTAAAAATCAGCTCGTCTTGTTCCTATTTTGCTGTTATTTTTACTTATTCCTTCAAGATTTCTTCAACTCATCTTGATACCTCAGTTTACATTCTGCATTTTTTTTTATCTCTTTGCAGTTTTTCTCTCCTTTACTTCCTGACTGAACAGGTCCTCAGGACAATAGGTCACCAGTCTGAGTCATTCCCACAAGCAGTAATAGAACAAATTTGACCTTTTAATATGGACTTGTAGTTAAATATTCCTCTTATCCTACAAACTCAAATCAGTAAGATAATCTTGTTCAAGTCCGTCCAACACTAATTTTCCACACAGACACATAGTGTGGGCATGTAACAGATAATTTGGCCTCCACGAATCTCTCCATTTCTTGGATAGAAAACTTTTTAAAAAATTGAGACTCCCTGTAATATTTTTCTTAGTTTAAGAGGAGATTAAGGATTACTAATTGGTTTCTGGGTTGGTCATTGAACTTTATTGCATGTCTGTGCCCTGCACCCCCAAAACTTGTAGTTTCAGATTAGTTTTTGGTCTGACGTTTCCAGGGTTCTCTCTGATTTATTTTGTTTTAGGTCAGACTGTAATTTATTTCCTTCTCCTGATATTTTAGCTTGAGATGGAAGTTTCTCTTTAGAAGAAATGGCTTTTGGCAAATTGTCAATTTACCAATTTGTTTTCCATTTCTCTTTAAATTATACTGTTCATTTTGCCAGTCTGTCATTTGTGCTTCAGGTTTTCATTCCTTTGAGTCAAAAGTTCCTAAAGTTCAAATTTCAGCTGATTTCTTGTTCTTGTTTTACTCCAGTTCATAATTTTTCCTGATTCTGATTATATTAAATATTCGTAATTTCTGGTGGTTTCTTTGGTAATTTACCCATTTCCTTAATATCTGATGATTAGGAATTGAGTGAGCTCATAACTGTTAGCAAACCTGTCTCCTTAAAAAGGCCAACTCATTCACTTTGTCAAATATGTTTGTTTGGATGTAGGAAGTGTAATGCCACCTGGATTATGTTGTTTTTTTGTTTTTTTTTTATCAACAATGAAGAGTTCATATTGATCTTATCTCCACAATGTTCAATATTAACATTTTTTTTTTGCTTCTGGTTAGCTAAATATTGAGCTTTTATTTAGCTTTGTATTTTAAGATGAATAACATTTAATTGTAATGAAATGTGCTATATAAGAAAAACTCTTATAAGATGTCTTGTCTTGCCTCAAGCATGATTAATATTTCTGTGGTTATGTTTGGGCAGCTGAATGACTGAAGTGTTGGAGATGATGTGTAGACTTTTTCAATACTTCACCAAAACCAATATTGTAATATTCTGAACATAATCTCCAGTTTTAAAGTCTTGCAATTTGTTTGTTTAACCGTCCATTTCTAGGTTATTTCTCTACAGGACGTAACACTTAAATTGGAAAAAAAAAAGATGCAGGTGAACATAATCCAGGCTGCAATTCCAGGTTAAACACATTTGGCAAAGCAAATTAGACGTAATATTGGTGTATTGTGTGGGAGACAGGGATGCTCTTAGTTATTTGTTTGTGTTGCATTTAAGCTGCAACTGCAGTTTGAGCATTTGCAGGTCCAGGTTGCGGTTTCTTCTTCATTCTCCCGCCACCTGGCTCACTGCCACCTTCAGAAAAAAAAAGACAGAGAGTAGACACAGTTTGGTCAGTTTCAAACTTGCAATATTTAGTCTGGTTGAATGGGTTTTTCTCCTTTTTTCCTCTTCCTACAGTTGGTTTGGGCAGATCTTTACATTTCACTTTGTTGAATATGACTTGTTGTTGTCCCTATAAGAGAAGTTTTCTGCAGGTACTTGGTATCACAGTTTCATCTCATATCATATGAAGAACTTCATTCATGGTTCTGATGATGTTGCTCGTAATTAACAACCCGCCTCTCTCACATGAACACAAAAAACCCAGAGTTGACTGAGCTAGTTGATAGCCAGCTTTGTGATACTGGTTATCCAGATGGCCAATGTTAGGCTCAGTGAAGCCAGCTCACCCAAAGACAGCCAGACTAGGTTAAACTTGCTTTGCAGTACAGCCCTCTGAACACAGCAATCATACTCAGACCAGAACAACTGAACAAAGACCCTTTGACATGCCCCTGTAGCCAGGTTCTTTCTACAAAGTACATTTCATTCTCGATATTCGGGCAGATAGGAGCTTGTCGTTTACGTTCTCACTCTCGCCTCAGATCTCTATTTTCAGGGCGGTGCAATGACCCGCGAAAGTAGCACTATACCATGTCTGTTTCTGGCACTTTTTAATTAATTTGAATTAATCAGCATTAAAAATAACCCAAAATGTTTAATGTGTTTAAAACAGGAACGTTTTTAAAGCAGCCTGCATTTTTCTATAAAAGATCATGAGGGATTCTTACAGTATCTGTTGTCCACAGCTGCTTTATACTTTATGAAAAGCTTCTCCTTCACTTCATTAAATCCCTGAAACATCTGAGGGCGGCAGGACTGATATGTTGATAAATCTGCTGCCTTTGATTTGAAAAGTGCTGTGCCGGAGCACAGTGCCATTACACACTGTATAATAGTAAACTGTGCTTACCTTAATTCAATTTAATTTGAAAATTTGCAAATGACACCAGGCTGCTACAAAATAATCACACACACCTCTGCATACATCAGACTGGTTGGCTGTAACTCAGTACTCTTTTTATGTGTGAGACAGCAGATTACTGGGCCTCATCAACCCTGTGCACCACTGACAAGTCACAATGGGATCTAATCGCCAAAGACTCCTGACATATTTCTTCAACTTTCACTATTGTGGACACTATCACAAATGAATTTAATTTAATTTAAAAAAATCACTCTTTAAAGGGTCTATATATGGGATTTAGAATGTTAATATAGCAGCAAACAACCATTTGCTATGTAAAGATATAGTGGAGTAATGTTGTCCTGAGCAGAGAATGAAGTCACACTCCCTCTGTGTGTGTCGTAATCCGAGCTTCTCTGCCTCGTGTGCCTGTTAGTGCATGTGAATCCCTCCATGTCCTCCCACATCCATTTTCAATATGGTGGCCAGGTCACAAACGCATATTACAGCTAAACAGTACACTGAAATATGTTTCTGAAATAATTTGACGTGAGAAACAAGCAGTGCAGTAACAGAATCTTGATTCAGATTTGATCAGCACTGCCTAGTTTGCAACTTTGGTCTGAGTTTGATGAGTTGTTGCGTTTTTTTCCCCCCCAATTTTATTGAGTACACAATGTGCATATTTGTTTTGGTCTGAGATGCTGGTGCTATAGTGTGACATCTAGTGGGGCTGAATGTTGTATATTGCACCTTTAAGTCTCTCTCTCAATTCAGTCTCTCCTGACCTATTATTTTTATCATCATAATTAACTGTAAAAAAATAAATCCCCAGCATCTGCCTTTGGCTGAAGATTAATGAGGTGTGTAATGTAGGGTCATGTGGTTCTATCATCAACAAACACAAGATCAGGTATCACAGCCATGCAGATCATACAAAACACATTTCACTATCTCCTAACATGAATACTTTATAGTCACTATTCAACTGTGTGAATAACATCAATCTCTGGATGTGACAAAACTTCCTGCAGCTGCTAAGTTAACAGGTCAAAAGTATTACACAGTCAGAGTTGCTGACCCCATAGAGTGCAACAATTGAACTAAACTGAGGTAAAATAATCTCACTATCTACATAGCTTCACGGCACAAAACTCCTCAAGACAGGAATACAACTGAGAAAGGCCAATAAGGTAAAAAAGAAATCCTTACTTACCAATGACCGACTTAACAATCTCTTGCAGATTGTAGTGAGAAGACCCCCACCATGGATTGTGGATGGATGTTGTCTTCATCACTGGCAGGGAAATGAGAGTTCCTTTAATTAGGACTTGGAGACAATCTGTCAGCCAGCAATAACTGATAAACTCACATTTGATCCCCCATCTTTAAATGACATCAGATGTAACTCCTACTGTTACATATAAAACACTTTGAATTCAGATCTTATTAAACAGTTCTAATTCAGTTAAGTTTGACTGACTCTGAGGAGGCAGTAATCCATAGCTGCTGCTGCGCTTCAGAGGTTCAAATGAATGGATGCCTGTACAAAACAATAAAAAAGAAATTCATTAATTTATTACCATAATAGAAGATTAGAGATGATGCACAAATGTGTATAACTAAAACTTGTAATTAAAAATGATCTAATTTAATATATATATGTAAATATAAATAGCTAAACACTGTACTTCTTTGATTTTACAATAAATCTGTTCTAAGTTTTTTCTGACCTTGTTCCTGTATCATGTGCTTTGTGTAAAGCACAGCAGGAGCATCACATGAGCAGAACTACACTACAAAACTCAAATTCCTTTTTTTTTTGCAATGAATGATTAAACCACGACTGGACCAAAAGGAAATTGCAATACAAGCAGATGCTGCTTCCCATAATAACATAAATAAACAATAGGGCTGTAGTCTGCTGGTTGACTGGTCAATTTAGTTGGTCGATATGCTCTCGTCCGACTAAATTCTCATTGGTCGAATAATCTCCGTGTTACTTTCATAAGGAGAAAAGTGCTACATCAACAGCCTTCCAGTATTAATCCATTATTTCCTGCGGCGGGAGGGACAGACCAACAAATTACCTGTGAAAACAACGGGGGTGATTCAAAACACCCCCGTTGTTTTCACAACTTTGAACTCGCCCAACCTAATGGAGACTGCTGGGTCTAACTGTACTCAACGTTTACTGAATGTATCGAACGTTTACTGAATCTGTGTTTCTCCATAATGACACAACGAGAACCCCTGCCAGGCAAAAAAAAAAATTTTAATATCGATTTTGAAGGAGAAACTTGACTCCTTCAGAGCAAAGTTGTGATTCTTTTTTGATTAATTCAGCAGATATTTTGTGGTAGATGAATACAGTTAAACAACACAAGTGGTTTGTGTGACACACTGCTATGAAATATGATCATCAGTTATATTTGGTGTTGTAAAGATTAATCTTGGCAGGATCAGGGTCATGTGGGGCCAGAATCTATTCCAGTTTATGTTGGGTGAGTGGTGGGTACACCTGGACAGGTCACCAGTCTATCCGCCAATTTAGAGTCACCAAAACACTGACTAGACACAGGGCTGCTGTTTTCTGCTCCAGCAGAAAATGGCTCATCCTTCAAGACTTTGCCAGATCGTTCATTCTACCACATGGTATCAACGTCAGGCCAAGCTGTAGTTTGCAGAGCTACATGCTAGTTTGCATTTGCATATTATGAGTCTCTCTGTGCACTGGGTTACACTCTGGTCTGCCAACGTTGCCTATCACGAGCAACTTCATCTTTTTCATCGCCTGCTGGTTTTGGATCCTCCACTCATGGCCTGCCAAGCTACGCTAAGAACCCCATTCTCCATCCTGCTGACTACACAGATCCCCTCACCTGCTCCGCCTGCCACTCTCTGCCCTGCTCCTACACTGGACTGTGGTGATATCAACCAACTGCTTGCAATACACCCTTTACTAAACCATTCCTGTCTGAGTCTGTGTCCTGCATTTTGGATCCTAAATTGAGTAATCATAACATAATATACACAAGAATAATTCTGTCCCAGTCCAGTTTAACTCACCTTTGAGTATCTTGAGTGGCTCTGTAGAGATACAGAAAATGTACAGAATCATTCATTCAGTCACATGTAATCAGTAATAATTCTGCTCATGACAACGACCATTCAAAGGTCTCATGATTGTTGGTGTCCACAAGCAGCATTAACATTTTCACAGCCTCAATAGACTGATACAAGTATTATCTACTCTGCCTGAACTGAGACCATTATACTTGTATCTGTATCAGTATCTGAAGGCCACACCTCAGTACCTGTGATGTCTGGACTGATTTAACAATAAATACAAGGAGAAGAAGAGAAACTTGACTCCTTCAGAGCAAAGTTTTGATTCTTTTTTGATTAATTCATCAGATATTTTGAGGTAAATGAATACAGAGAAGCAACACAAGTGGTTTGTGTGACACACTGCTATGAAATATGATCATCAGTTATATTGGGTGATGTAAAGATTAGATCCAGAGTAAGACAGAGGAGGTCTGGGTCAACCTAACTTCAGATGATATTTCTGGACAACTCAGCTCAGTGCTGTGGTGATATGAGGTGGACAGAGAAAAGTCTGATTGTGCTCAATCAATTATTTGATGAAAATGAGCTTAAGTCTTTCTCTCAGCTGCAAAACCAGTTTGCACTGCCCTTCAGTGACTTCTATACATACTTACATATGAGGCATCTCACACCTACAGTACTTATTCTAAACGGCAGCGAATAGCAAACCAGAAATGAAAATGAACAACTACAAGCCTGAATTCACAGTCATAAGCTCCCTACACAGAATGTAAATGAATTTTTACTTAAAGATTCCCTCCAGGCATGTTTTAGGACATATAAAAATACTCTGGTTTGAATAATAATTTGTGCCTGATATGGTTTTTCTACAAAAATGTTAATTTATCTCATTAAATCCTTAAAACAACATCTCTTCCTTCTCCCTCATTAAAAATCCAGAATCTCTGAATATATAAATATTGTTGATTTCTAAAGTTTTCCTGCTGGACACCAGATGTCTCCTCCTTCACTGTAAAGTTCATTCTCAGTGTTTGTGCACTGGAGGCTTCAAGTTTCCACATCACACTTGTGTAATTTGCATACTGGAACCTGATTGGCTACAAACTAGTTGTGATGTCATAAATCCTGCTCGTAGGTTCACGTGTTAAACTGAGATTTAAGGTGAACTCAGAGAAACTTTCCTCCTTCAGCAGATGAATGTGAAAACAAACTCTGCACATACATCATTCTGCACAGAGAAGAGAACAACATCCAACTGAAGGAACAAGAAGAAAAACATGTTTTTGAGTGAAGGAGGACTTTAAAGAATAAAAGTCTAGACTTGGTGTGGCAGATGGACATGAAAACAAGAATAATCTTACTGTATCTGATCAATTAAACAGATACAAAACACAGTTGTACCCTTTGTAAAATACAAAATACTGTAATTGTAGATGTTAATATACAAAAGAGTAATTCTGTCTCAGTCCAGTTTTACTCACCTCTCATGTTGGCCCAGACTGGCTCTGTAGAGATACAGAAAATATACAGAATCATTCATTCAGTCACATGTAATCAGTAATAATTCTGCTCATGACAACGACCATTCAAAGGTCTCATGATTGTTGGTGTCCACAAGCAGCATTAACATTTTCACAGCCTCAATAGACTGATACAAGTATTATCTACTCTGCCTGAACTGAGACCATTATATTTGTATCTGTATCAGTATCTGAAGGCCACACCTCAGTACCTGTGATGTCTGGACTCATTTAACAATAAATACAAGGAGAGAAAGAGAAACTTGACTCCTTCAGAGCAAAGTTTTGATTCTGTCCCAGTCCCAGTCCAGTTTTACTCACCTTTGAGCATCTTGAGTGGCTCTGTAGAGATACAGAAAATGTACAGAATCATTCATTCAGTCACATGTATTCAGTAATAATTCTGCTCATGACAACGACCATTCAAATGTCTCATGATTGTTGGTGTCCACAAGCAGCATTAAGTGCTGTGTTGACATGGATTAGTAATAATCAGGAGACTGGATGGGTCCAGATAGAGAAGAGCTCAACCCAGAGATATCTCTGTCTGTTTGACCTTTTCTGAACAAAAAGTCTTGGAGCAAACTTAAAGTAAAGATTGAATGGATTAGACACACATTGAGGGTCTGGGACACAGTTAGGGAGAAACTGGGAGGGCAGGTTTCTTTGTCCAGAGTCATGTTAGCAGCTGCTAACAGAGACTTCCTCCCATCCATGTGGGATGCTGCTTTCAGGAGGTGGACAGAGAAAAGTCTGATTGGAATCAGTCAATATTTGATGGAAATGAGTTGAAGTCTTTCTCTCAGCTGCAAAACCACTTTGCACTGCCCTCCAGTGACTTCTATACATACTTACTATATAATAGGAGGGTTCCAGGAGTTAAGCTATTGTGATGGGCATCGGTCAGGATGTGTATGAAGGAGACCATGAAAACTTGAATTCACTCTCAAGATATGTATTTGATAATGTGGATTGTAGAAGTGTATGGGGAAAAGCAAGGGGGGAAGAAAACACAGATGGGTCTATATCAATTCTGCCGCCCCGTGTAGAAGTGAAAAAATGAATAACAGTGAGGGATGTGTTTAAATAGGAGTGCACAGGTGAAATGAATCAAGATAATGAAGTGTGAACCAGCCAATCAATTAGTGAGAAGGAAAAGGGACAGCAGGAAGTCAGGTGATGGAAAAGGAAGTGGAAAAAATGAGGCAAAATTAGTGAATCTTTACAACAGTTGCCCCCGAATTTCTATAAGAAATACGGTAAAGACCAAACCAAGTTAAGGGTTTTCAGGGAGGCCAGGAAGTGGGATTAGATGAGCTAAGGGTCTGACATAGGGCTTGTCTTTGACTACAGCTCTGGTTTGTCCTCTTGCCATTTGTGTCGTGTTTGGAGTAATGGTAGATAGGATTTGGTGAAGTGTTTCCAGAAATGATCAGACAGTATTTAGGCATGACGCCAACGTCTCCAATTGAGGAGCTCAGAATCAGGGTAAGACACTAGAGGGAGTGATGCATCATGTCGTCCCATGATCAGAAGGTTAGGGGTGACTGGATCAACATCTGCAATGTCTGAAGATACATAGCCGAGGGGCTTTGAGTTAAGAATACCTTCAATTTCAATCAACACTGTCCTCAGAACCTCCTCAGTAACCATTTGTGTACCAATGGTTGTCTTCAGAGCATTCTTCACTGAGCGAATTTTCCGCTCCCAGACACCACCAAATTGGGGAGCATGTGGTGGATTGAAACGGAAATTAATCTTCCTTGTTGCCAGTACTGACTGGAGAGTGGGAGAGAGATTATTGAAGGCTTCTTGCAATTCTTTCTTCCCTCCCTTGAAGTTTGTTTCCTGATCACATAAGATCTCAAATGGTGTTCCTCTCCTGGAAGTGAATCGTTGAAACGCCATGAGAAAGTAGTTGGAGTCCATGTTATTAAGGAAGTCAAGATGTGCACATCGAGTAGTGAGGCATTTGACTATTATGCCCCACCTCTTCTCATATCTGCGCCCAATCTTGACATTGTATGGTCCAAAACAATCTATTCCAGTGGAGTAGAAGGGAGGTTTAAGTAACCTGAGACGAGCAGCAGGCAGATCAACCATCCTTGGGATGATTGGTCTTGCTCTCCATTTTTGATATGAAACACAGTTGTGCTGATGTCTACGTACTGCCTCGCGTCCCCTCAAGATCCAAAATTTCCTCCTTATTTCAGCAAAGATCCTTTCCAAGCCAGCGTGATGCAATCTTTCACCATAATCTTGAATGATTAATTGTGTCACCTTGTGAGTAGGATCCAATATGATTGGATGAATTGACTCAGATTCCAGTTGGCTTTGCTGCAGTTGTCCTCCTACTCGACTGAGTCCCGAAGTACTGCACAGTGTTGGGACTAAGCAGAGTAAGCAACTGTGTGTTGGAAGTGATTTGTGTGATTTGAGACAGGCCATATCCTCCCCAAAGTTGTCATTTTGTGCCTTTAGGAGGATTTCTTGTTCAGTATTCAGAAAGTTTTGAAACTGTCAGGATTTGCAAACAGCAACAGTGGTGTTAACACTGTAGAAGACAGATTGTTTCAATTCCATTTGGTCATCAACAGATACAACAGGTTCAAGTTTAGGCCAAGTATCTGGAGGTTCACATAAGAATGCTGGGCCATTGATCCATCTATTTGGGATGAGGATATCTGACAGGGATAGGGCTCTTGTAACATCATCAGCAGGGTTATTTTCTGAATTGATGTATCTCCAATCTTGACTGGCTGTGAGGCTTTGGGTTTCTGATACTCTTGCTCCTACAAAGACTGTGAAGCGACAAGACTCTGATTGAAGCCAGTGGAGCACAGTTGTAGAGTCAGTCCAAAGTATAGTGGTTCTGATTGGTAGAGTGAAATCTGTCCTGATTAGGTCACAGAGGTATGCACCAGTTAGTGCAGCACATAACTCCAGTGTGGGTACTGATAGCTGTTGCTTGGGTGAAACACATGAGCGAGCTAGAACAAAACTTAGTTTGATGTGACCTTTGACATCTTTCGATCTGACATATGCAACAGCACCATATGCATGTTCAGACGCGTCACAAAAGATATGGATGTCTCGGACAGTGGTAGGATGGTCCATCTCTTTGGAGGTATAGCAGCGTGGGATTGTGATTTGAGGAAGATAATGAAGCTCCTTTTTCCAAGAATTCCAAGCTGTAAGAAGGTCTTGTGAAAGGAGAGGATCATCCCATTCTCGTTCTTTTCTCCAGAGTTGTTGAACCAGAACCTTTGCCCGAGTTGTGAAAGGTAGAAGGTAACCTAATGGATCATACAACCGAGCAAGGACTCCGTAGATGTAATGCATTGTTACAGTATGTGCTTCCAGGGTCCTGTATTTGTACCTGAGAAGGTCAGTCTTGCAGTTCCACAGCAGTCCCAGTGTGCACTCTTGAGGATCAGCCCAAGCTTCAGAGAGCCAAAGCTCACAACTGTCCGATTTTGCATCAGATGGTAAGTGGTTAATCACAGCAGGATCATTGCTTACCCACTGACGGAGGTCAAAGCCCTTACTAAAAGAGTAGCTCTCAATTTGTCAAGGAGTGTTTGAGCTGCCACTGATGAAGGCAAGCTTTGCAAGCAATTGTCCACATAGAAGCACTTGGTAACCGAATGCTGTACATCATGGTCAGATTGGTTCTCTTTCACATGTTTTTGCAGTGCATAAATTGCACAACAAGGACTACAAGTGATACCAAAGGGAAGGACTTGCCACTGGTACATGGAAGGAGGAATATCTTTGTTCAGATCACGCCATAGAAATCGAAGAAGAGGCTGGTCATGAGGGAGGAGACAGATTTGGTGAAACATGCCTTTAATGTCACCACTTATTGCAACAGCATGTTCCCTGAAGCGAAGCAAAACTTCAAGGAGTGATGGCCTGAGGTTTGGTCCTGGTAACAAATACTTGTTGAGACATAGTTCTTGAAAAGTGAATGAACAGTCAAACACTATGCGATCTTTGTTGTTATGTGTTACCATATGATGCGGAATGTACCAAGACTCTTTGGTGCTGTGAACCTCTTCGGGGGTCAGCTTGGACTCATAGCCAGCCTGCTCCAGTTTTGAAATCTGCTCACTGTATGAGAGGGCTCTTTCTGGATCCTTTGATAACTTTGATTCAGTATATTCATACGCAGGCATGACATTACTGCAGACTGAGGAATGTTCAAGAGAGGGGAATTTGCCAGTAGCATAATGGTTAACACCATTGACCTGAACTCTTTCTGTAGCTTGTTCAAGAAGTTCCATAGCTTGTTGGCCTTGCCTTGATCTGATTACTGCTTTCTCACTGTATACAGGAAGGGTGTCAAGTGTCCAAAGCCTCTCCAATTGCAGTATGCACAAGTTGCTCCAGATCTGAGAAGGGGCTCTGCAGATTGCATGGATTTGCTGACTTTATTTGCTCCATGTAAAATTGTTGTCAAAGCAGGTGTGGACTTATGAGGGTATCTGTGCTGATTGGAAGGCAAGGTGGAAATCTCCTTTCTGTGTTGATATCGAGCTTCAGTTTGCAACCATGACGAGAACATAGGCAAATCATATCTCATTACACCTTGGTTCCTGTAGATATGACACTTAAAGCGACTGGAGTGCTCTGCAGGCAGTTTTTCGAGGATACGATCTACATGAGAGCCACAGAGAAGGTCTGAACATCCTTGATCTTCCATAGTTTCAAGTAGACCTACAAGTGCTTGTACACGAAGGGCAAAGTTATCAAGTGCCTGACCATCACCTGCTCTGATGTGAGGGAGATCCATGATGTTCCTGAGCTCTTTCAACACAGGTTGTCTGGGTTGCCCATAACGGTCATCAAGAGCTTTAATTGCTTGCGTGTATGGATCAGCAGCATAGGAGAAAGCAAGAGCTAGTCTTTTGGCTTGGTCCACTTTTAAGTAATCAGGGAGAACATGGTATTTGAAATGCTCTGTTTCATTAGAGTCAAGAAGGTTAGTAAGTGCCATTCGAAGCATCCTGTACTGCATTTCATCTTCTCTGGTGAGATTTGGAAAAGAAGGACCCTCTAACTTGTAGATTTGTGTTCTGCCAGCAGGGAGTGCCAAGTGTCTCTGCTCTTGGTGAGATGAAGAGGACTGGAGTACTAAAGGAGAAGACTGCCTCTGCTGAGTAGAAAAGGAAACTAGAGGCTGACCAGGATTTACTACTTGATGGATTCAGAGGCTGAACACATGGACTTCGCAGTGCTGCAGGAAAACTGGAAGGTATGTCTCTTGGTGAAAGAATTGGCCTTGGTAGACCATTTGAAGGAACTGCAGTATCCAGGATCGAAAAGTTAGGCATGTGGGGCATAGTTGAGGAAACTGCAACAGGATGATGGGTGACCTCTGGTGGACAGTAAGGAGTGTGTTGAGGTGGTTCCACATGTGGATACTGAATTTGATGTTCTGTTTGAGAACATGGAGGCATGTCACACACTGACTCTGATTTGGATGAATGTCTTGAGGAGGAATGAGGGGTTGATCTGTCCAATTGACGCTGAATATCCTTCATTGTTGTCAAGATTTCTTTCATGATTGTGAATTGATCAATCGGCACAGTATCATCCAATCCAGTTAGGTCCTCTCTTTTGCTGCTATCCACATGTCCTTGTTCCCTTTGTTCGTCATCCTGTAACCCATGTGTGTCTGTTATCTGGTGTGTGCATATTCTGTCCGTTTGACATGCAGCACCTTTTGATCCATCTCCAGAATATTGGACCTCATAGTCTCTCAGATGTGTTGGAGGTTGGGTTTCACAGCCTGAACGTCAAGGATTGTCTTCTAATTTCTCAGAATCCATAACAATTGTCACGATCCGGCTCGAAGGACCATATATAATAGGAGGGTTCCAGGAGTTAAACTATCGTGATAGGCATCGGTCAGGATGCGTATGAAGGAGACCATGAAAACTTGAATTCACTCTCAAGATATGTATTTGATAATGTGGATTGTAGAGGTGTATGGGGAAAAACAAGGGGGGAAGGAAACAAACATGGGTCTATATCAATTCTGCTACCCCGTGTAGAAGTGAAAAAATGAATAACAGTGTGGGATCTGTTTAAATAGGAGTGCACAGGTGAAATGAATCAAGATAATGAAGTGTGAACCAGCCAACCAATTAGTGAGAAGGAAAAGGGACGGCAGAAAGTCAGGTGATGGAAAAGGAAGTGGAAAAAATGAGGCAAAATTAGTGAATCTTTACAACACTTACATATGAGGCATCACACACCTACAATACTTATTCTAAATGGCAGCGAACAGCAAACCAAAAATGAAAATGAACAACTACAAGCCTGAATTCACACTCATAAGCTCCCTACACAGAATGTAAATTAATTTTTACTTTAAGATTCCCTCCAGACATGTTTTAGGACATATAAAAATACTCTGGTTTGAATAATAATTTGTGTCTGATGTGGTTTTTCTACAAAAAGGTTAATTTACCTCATTAAATCTTTAAAACAACATCTCCTCCTTCTCCCTCATTAATAATCCAGAATCTCTGAGTATGTAAATATTGTTGATTTCTAAAGTTTTCTGCTCCGGTGAACAGTTAACCTGCACCGGAGCAGGTTAACTGTTCAGCATAAGTTACCATGATGATGTACCCCGGTAAGAAGTGAACCACTGTCGTAGGACTGAAAACCCAGAGTTAAACCTGAAGTTACCTCGCTAACCCCAAATCCTGCTTCGCAGTACAGGCCTCTGCTTGACACCAAATGTCTCCTACTTCACTGTAAAATTCATTCTCAGTGTTTGTGCACTGGGGCTTCAAGTTTCCACATCACACTTGTGTAAGTTGCATACTGGACCATGATTAGCTACAAACTAGTTGTGATGTCACAAATCCTGCTCGTAGTTTCACATGTTAAACTGAGATTTCAGGTGAACTCAGAGAAACTTTCCTCCTTCGGCAGATGAATGTGAAAACAAACTCTGCACATACATCATTCTGCACAGAGAAGAGAACAACATCCAACTGAAGGAACAAGAAGAAAAACATGTTTTTGAGTGGAGGAGGACTTTAAAGAATAAAAGTTTGTATTGCAGATGGACATGAAAACAAGAATAATCTTACTGTATCTGATCAATTAAACAGATAAAAAACACAGTTGTACTTTCTGTAAAATACAAAACACCGTCATTATTGATGTTAATATACACAAGAGTAATTCTGTCTCAGTCCAGTTTTACTCACCACAGACGCTGAACGCACGTGTCTCTGTAGAAATACAGAAAATCATTCATTCAATCACATGTAATCAGTAATAATTCTGGTCATGACAACGACCATTCAAATGTCTCATGATTGTTGGTGTCCACAACCAGGATTAACATTTGTTTTCATAACATTAACTTCTGTTTACTGCCCCAGCAGTGACTCATGAGTCACAAATGTGTCCCACATGTGCTTCTTGTGGTCTGTAGATAATCTGACATACAGTGTCCAGAGTGATAAGTGCAGCAGAGTAAAAGAAGACAATAAAAATAACACTTTAAAAAGGGACCATGCACCTGCAGTACTTATTCTAAATAGCAGTGTACAGCAGACCAAAAATGAAAATGAACAACTACAAGCCTCATAAGCTCCCTACACAGAATGTGAATGCCTTGTTGAAATGTGCTATATTAATAAACTTACCATGCCTTACTTTGAACAATGAATAAAGCTTGAAAAAAATCTGCTTTGAATAATAGTTTGTGTCTCATATGATTTTCTACAAAAAAGTTAATTTATCTCATTAAATCCTTAAAACATCATCTCCTCCATCTCTCTCATTAAAAATCCAGAATCTCTGAATATGTAAATATTGTTGATTTGTAAAGTGTTCCTGAGGCCTGTACTACGAAGCAAGTTCAAAATATCCAGGATATCTAACACTAGTTGTCCAGATAACCAGTACTAAAAAGCTGGTTATCAACCTGCTCAGTCAACTCTGGGTTTTCCAGCTATGAACACGTTCATGTGAAAGAGGCAGGGTTTTTAATTACGAGCGACATCATCAGAACCATGAATGAAGTACTGCATGATATGAGATGAAACGGTGACACCAAGTACTTGTGGGAAACTTCTGTTTAAGAAACAGCAAAAAGTCATATTCAACAAAGTGCAATGTAAATGACAGTCTGTTATCACACAACAGAATAAGAAGATGTAGAAACACTAGAAATAATTTCCACATATTAAAAGTAGGCTACAGCTTAAGTAGGAATTAGCATGTAGGAATTATTATATATGACTTAAGTACAGAGATTTTTTTGCTAACCATCTGAATATGTCACATAAAAAAAGAAACTTAAAAGTAATGTCAGACTGTTTCTGCTACTGAAGCAAAGAGTGGAAAAGTAGTTAATGACTGATGAGTCTATCTGACTGACATGTTGCATTTATGATCATAGAGCCAATTAACAGTGTGTGGATTATTTTTCTGATAAAAGACAACATTTCATTTTTATTTCCAATTATCATCACACAGTTGTCTCATGTTATTCTGAGCTGCAGTGATGGTATCAGATTGTAAAATCATCCACGCTGTCAGCTTCACTCCAGGGATGAAATCGACTTTGCACAATTAAAATGCAGCTAAAATCACCATTATGTGATTAGTGTCGTAAACGATCTCTCTGTTTGTTAGAAGCTCTGTTTTGAAACCAGAGTGGAAATAGAAAGTCTGGAACAATAAAATGTTTCCACTGACCTATAATAATATATATTGCTCTTTTTACTTGTCACTTCATTGTAAACTCAGGACTTTAGTCCATGTCAAGATCTTGAAGGAATGATAACTCTTTTTCTCCCAGTGATCTGATTGGTCAGTGGTCGGAGTGTTGACAGGTTGTGATCCGATCCTCTGAAGCTAACCTGCACCGGAGCAGGTTAACTGTTCAGCATAAGTTACCATGATGATGTACCCCGGTAAGAAGTGAACCACTGTCGTAGGACTGAAAACCCAGAGTTAAACCTGAAGTTACCTCGCTAACCCCAAATCCTGCTTCGTAGTACAGGCCTCTGCTTGACACCAAATGTCTCCTACTTCACTGTAAAATTCATTCTCAGTGTTTGTGCACTGGAGGCTTCAAGTTTCCACATCACACTTGTGTAAGTTGCATACTGGACCATGATTAGCTACAAACTAGTTGTGATGTCACAAATCCTGCTCGTAGTTTCACATGTTAAACTGAGATTTCAGGTGAACTCAGAGAAACTTTCCTCCTTCGGCAGATGAATGTGAAAACAAACTCTGCACATACATCATTCTGCACAGAGAAGAGAACAACATCCAACTGAAGGAACAAGAAGAAAAACATGTTTTTGAGTGGAGGAGGACTTTAAAGAATAAAAGTTTGTATTGCAGATGGACATGAAAACAAGAATAATCTTACTGTATCTGATCAATTAAACAGATAAAAAACACAGTTGTACTTTCTGTAAAATACAAAACACCGTCATTATTGATGTTAATATACACAAGAGTAATTCTGTCTCAGTCCAGTTTTACTCACCACAGCCGCTGAACCCACGTAGCTCTGTAGAAATACAGAAAATCATTCATTCAATCACATGTAATCAGTAATAATTCTGCTCATGACAACGACCATTCAAATGTCTCATGATTGTTGGTGTCCACAACCAGGATTAACATTTGTTTTCATAACATTAACTTCTGTTTACTGCCCCAGCAGTGACTCATGAGTCACAAATGTGTCCCACATGTGCTTCTTGTGGTCTGTAGATAATCTGACATACAGTGTCCAGAGTGATAAGTGCAGCAGAGTAAAAGAAGACAATAAAAATAACACTTTAAAAAGGGACCATGCACCTGCAGTACTTATTCTAAATAGCAGTGTACAGCAGACCAAAAATGAAAATGAACAACTACAAGCCTCATAAGCTCCCTACACAGAATGTGAATGCCTTGTTGAAATGTGCTATATTAATAAACTTACCATGCCTTACTTTGAACAATGAATAAAGCTTGAAAAAAATCTGCTTTGAATAATAGTTTGTGTCTCATATGATTTTCTACAAAAAAGTTAATTTATCTCATTAAATCCTTAAAACATCATCTCCTCCATCTCTCTCATTAAAAATCCAGAATCTCTGAATATGTAAATATTGTTGATTTGTAAAGTGTTCCTGAGGCCTGTACTACGAAGCAAGTTCAAAATATCCAGGATATCTAACACTGGTTGTCCAGATAACCAGTACTAAAAAGCTGGTTATCAACCTGCTCAGTCAACTCTGGGTTTTCCAGCTATGAACACGTTCATGTGAAAGAGGCAGGGTTTTTAATTACGAGCGACATCATCAGAACCATGAATGAAGTACTGCATGATATGAGATGAAACGGTGACACCAAGTACTTGTGGGAAACTTCTGTTTAAGAAACAGCAAAAAGTCATATTCAACAAAGTGCAATGTAAATGACAGTCTGTTATCACACAACAGAATAAGAAGATGTAGAAACACTAGAAATAATTTCCACATATTAAAAGTAGGCTACAGCTTAAGTAGGAATTAGCATGTAGGAATTATTATATATGACTTAAGTACAGAGATTTTTTTGCTAACCATCTGAATATGTCACATAAAAAAAGAAACTTAAAAGTAATGTCAGACTGTTTCTGCTACTGAAGCAAAGAGTGGAAAAGTAGTTAATGACTGATGAGTCTATCTGACTGACATGTTGCATTTATGATCATAGAGCCAATTAACAGTGTGTGGATTATTTTTCTGATAAAAGACAACATTTCATTTTTATTTCCAATTATCATCACACAGTTGTCTCATGTTATTCTGAGCTGCAGTGATGGTATCAGAGTGTAAAATCATCCACGCTGTCAGCTTCACTCCAGGGATGAAATCGACTTTGCACAATTAAAATGCAGCTAAAATCACCATTATGTGATTAGTGTCGTAAACGATCTCTCTGTTTGTTAGAAGCTCTGTTTTGAAACCAGAGTGGAAATAGAAAGTCTGGAACAATAAAATGTTTCCACTGACCTATAATAATATATATTGCTCTTTTTACTTGTCACTTCATTGTAAACTCAGGACTTTAGTCCATGTCAAGATCTTGAAGGAATGATAACTCTTTTTCTCCCAGTGATCTGATTGGTCAGTGGTCGGAGTGTTGACAGGTTGTGATCCGATCCTCTGAAGCTAACCTGCACCGGAGCAGGTTAACTGTTCAGCATAAGTTACCATGATGATGTACCCCGGTAAGAAGTGAACCACTGTCGTAGGACTGAAAACCCAGAGTTAAACCTGAAGTTACCTCGCTAACCCCAAATCCTGCTTCGTAGTACAGGCCTCTGCTTGACACCAAATGTCTCCTACTTCACTGTAAAATTCATTCTCAGTGTTTGTGCACTGGAGGCTTCAAGTTTCCACATCACACTTGTGTAAGTTGCATACTGGACCATGATTAGCTACAAACTAGTTGTGATGTCACAAATCCTGCTCGTAGTTTCACATGTTAAACTGAGATTTCAGGTGAACTCAGAGAAACTTTCCTCCTTCGGCAGATGAATGTGAAAACAAACTCTGCACATACATCATTCTGCACAGAGAAGAGAACAACATCCAACTGAAGGAACAAGAAGAAAAACATGTTTTTGAGTGGAGGAGGACTTTAAAGAATAAAAGTTTGTATTGCAGATGGACATGAAAACAAGAATAATCTTACTGTATCTGATCAATTAAACAGATAAAAAACACAGTTGTACTTTCTGTAAAATACAAAACACCGTCATTATTGATGTTAATATACACAAGAGTAATTCTGTCTCAGTCCAGTTTTACTCACCACAGCCGCTGAACCCACGTGGCTCTGTAGAAATACAGAAAATCATTCATTCAATCACATGTAATCAGTAATAATTCTGCTCATGACAACGACCATTCAAATGTCTCATGATTGTTGGTGTCCACAACCAGGATTAACATTTGTTTACATAACATTAACTTCTGTTTACTGCCCCAGCAGTGACTCATGAGTCACAAATGTGTCCCACATGTGCTTCTTGTGGTCTGTAGATAATCTGACATACAGTGTCCAGAGTGATAAGTGCAGCAGAGTAAAAGAAGACAATAAAAATAACACTTTAAAAAGGGACCATGCACCTGCAGTACTTATTCTAAATAGCAGTGTACAGCAGACCAAAAATGAAAATGAACAACTACAAGCCTCATAAGCTCCCTACACAGAATGTGAATGCCTTGTTGAAATGTGCTATATTAATAAACTTACCATGCCTTACTTTGAACAATGAATAAAGCTTGAAAAAAATCTGCTTTGAATAATAGTTTGTGTCTCATGTGATTTTCTACAAAAAAGTTAATTTATCTCATTAAATCCTTAAAACATCATCTCCTCCATCTCTCTCATTAAAAATCCAGAATCTCTGAATATGTAAATATTGTTGATTTGTAAAGTGTTCCTGAGGCCTGTACTACGAAGCAAGTTCAAAATATCCAGGATATCTAACACTGGTTGTCCAGATAACCAGTACTAAAAAGCTGGTTATCAACCTGCTCAGTCAACTCTGGGTTTTCCAGCTATGAACACGTTCATGTGAAAGAGGCAGGGTTTTTAATTACGAGCGACATCATCAGAACCATGAATGAAGTACTGCATGATATGAGATGAAACGGTGACACCAAGTACTTGTGGGAAACTTCTGTTTAAGAAACAGCAAAAAGTCATATTCAACAAAGTGCAATGTAAATGACAGTCTGTTATCACACAACAGAATAAGAAGATGTAGAAACACTAGAAATAATTTCCACATATTAAAAGTAGGCTACAGCTTAAGTAGGAATTAGCATGTAGGAATTATTATATATGACTTAAGTACAGAGATTTTTTTGCTAACCATCTGAATATGTCACATAAAAAAAGAAACTTAAAAGTAATGTCAGACTGTTTCTGCTACTGAAGCAAAGAGTGGAAAAGTAGTTAATGACTGATGAGTCTATCTGACTGACATGTTGCATTTATGATCATAGAGCCAATTAACAGTGTGTGGATTATTTTTCTGATAAAAGACAACATTTCATTTTTATTTCCAATTATCATCACACAGTTGTCTCATGTTATTCTGAGCTGCAGTGATGGTATCAGAGTGTAAAATCATCCACGCTGTCAGCTTCACTCCAGGGATGAAATCGACTTTGCACAATTAAAATGCAGCTAAAATCACCATTATGTGATTAGTGTCGTAAACGATCTCTCTGTTTGTTAGAAGCTCTGTTTTGAAACCAGAGTGGAAATAGAAAGTCTGGAACAATAAAATGTTTCCACTGACCTATAATAATATATATTGCTCTTTTTACTTGTCACTTCATTGTAAACTCAGGACTTTAGTCCATGTCAAGATCTTGAAGGAATGATAACTCTTTTTCTCCCAGTGATCTGATTGGTCAGTGGTCGGAGTGTTGACAGGTTGTGATCCGATCCTCTGAAGCTAACCTGCACCGGAGCAGGTTAACTGTTCAGCATAAGTTACCATGATGATGTACCCCGGTAAGAAGTGAACCACTGTCGTAGGACTGAAAACCCAGAGTTAAACCTGAAGTTACCTCGCTAACCCCAAATCCTGCTTCGTAGTACAGGCCTCTGCTTGACACCAAATGTCTCCTACTTCACTGTAAAATTCATTCTCAGTGTTTGTGCACTGGAGGCTTCAAGTTTCCACATCACACTTGTGTAAGTTGCATACTGGACCATGATTAGCTACAAACTAGTTGTGATGTCACAAATCCTGCTCGTAGTTTCACATGTTAAACTGAGATTTCAGGTGAACTCAGAGAAACTTTCCTCCTTCGGCAGATGAATGTGAAAACAAACTCTGCACATACATCATTCTGCACAGAGAAGAGAACAACATCCAACTGAAGGAACAAGAAGAAAAACATGTTTTTGAGTGGAGGAGGACTTTAAAGAATAAAAGTTTGTATTGCAGATGGACATGAAAACAAGAATAATCTTACTGTATCTGATCAATTAAACAGATAAAAAACACAGTTGTACTTTCTGTAAAATACAAAACACCGTCATTATTGATGTTAATATACACAAGAGTAATTCTGTCTCAGTCCAGTTTTACTCACCACAGCCGCTGAACCCACGTAGCTCTGTAGAAATACAGAAAATCATTCATTCAATCACATGTAATCAGTAATAATTCTGCTCATGACAACGACCATTCAAATGTCTCATGATTGTTGGTGTCCACAACCAGGATTAACATTTGTTTACATAACATTAACTTCTGTTTACTGCCCCAGCAGTGACTCATGAGTCACAAATGTGTCCCACATGTGCTTCTTGTGGTCTGTAGATAATCTGACATACAGTGTCCAGAGTGATAAGTGCAGCAGAGTAAAAGAAGACAATAAAAATAACACTTTAAAAAGGGACCATGCACCTGCAGTACTTATTCTAAATAGCAGTGTACAGCAGACCAAAAATGAAAATGAACAACTACAAGCCTCATAAGCTCCCTACACAGAATGTGAATGCCTTGTTGAAATGTGCTATATTAATAAACTTACCATGCCTTACTTTGAACAATGAATAAAGCTTGAAAAAAATCTGCTTTGAATAATAGTTTGTGTCTCATATGATTTTCTACAAAAAAGTTAATTTATCTCATTAAATCCTTAAAACATCATCTCCTCCATCTCTCTCATTAAAAATCCAGAATCTCTGAATATGTAAATATTGTTGATTTGTAAAGTGTTCCTGAGGCCTGTACTACGAAGCAAGTTCAAAATATCCAGGATATCTAACACTGGTTGTCCAGATAACCAGTACTAAAAAGCTGGTTATCAACCTGCTCAGTCAACTCTGGGTTTTCCAGCTATGAACACGTTCATGTGAAAGAGGCAGGGTTTTTAATTACGAGCGACATCATCAGAACCATGAATGAAGTACTGCATGATATGAGATGAAACGGTGACACCAAGTACTTGTGGGAAACTTCTGTTTAAGAAACAGCAAAAAGTCATATTCAACAAAGTGCAATGTAAATGACAGTCTGTTATCACACAACAGAATAAGAAGATGTAGAAACACTAGAAATAATTTCCACATATTAAAAGTAGGCTGCAGCTTAAGTAGGAATTAGCATGTAGGAATTATTATATATGACTTAAGTACAGAGATTTTTTTGCTAACCATCTGAATATGTCACATAAAAAAAGAAACTTAAAAGTAATGTCAAACTGTTTCTGCTACTGAAGCAAAGAGTGGAAAAGTAGTTAATGACTGATGAGTCTATCTGACTGACATGTTGCATTTATGATCATAGAGCCAATTAACAGTGTGTGGATTATTTTTCTGATAAAAGACAACATTTCATTTTTATTTCCAATTATCATCACACAGTTGTCTCATGTTATTCTGAGCTGCAGTGATGGAATCAGAGTGTAAAATCATCCACGCTGTCAGCTTCACTCCAGGGATGAAATCGACTTTGCACAATTAAAATGCAGCTAAAATCACCATTATGTGATTAGTGTCGTAAACGATCTCTCTGTTTGTTAGAAGCTCTGTTTTGAAACCAGAGTGGAAATAGAAAGTCTGGAACAATAAAATGTTTCCACTGACCTATAATAATATATATTGCTCTTTTTACTTGTCACTTCATTGTAAACTCAGGACTTTTGTCCATGTCAAGATCTTGAAGGAATGATAACTCTTTTTCTCCCAGTGATCTGATTGGTCAGTGGTCGGAGTGTTGACAGGTTGTGATCCGATCCTCTGAAGCTAACCTGCACCGGAGCAGGTTAACTGTTCAGCATAAGTTACCATGATGATGTACCCCAGTAAGAAGTGAACCACTGTCGTAGGACTGAAAACCCAGAGTTAAACCTGAAGTTACCTCGCTAACCCCAAATCCTGCTTCGTAGTACAGGCCTCTGCTTGACACCAAATGTCTCCTACTTCACTGTAAAATTCATTCTCAGTGTTTGTGCACTGGAGGCTTCAAGTTTCCACATCACACTTGTGTAAGTTGCATACTGGACCATGATTAGCTACAAACTAGTTGTGATGTCACAAATCCTGCTCGTAGTTTCACATGTTAAACTGAGATTTCAGGTGAACTCAGAGAAACTTTCCTCCTTCGGCAGATGAATGTGAAAACAAACTCTGCACATACATCATTCTGCACAGAGAAGAGAACAACATCCAACTGAAGGAACAAGAAGAAAAACATGTTTTTGAGTGGAGGAGGACTTTAAAGAATAAAAGTTTGTATTGCAGATGGACATGAAAACAAGAATAATCTTACTGTATCTGATCAATTAAACAGATAAAAAACACAGTTGTACTTTCTGTAAAATACAAAACACCGTCATTATTGATGTTAATATACACAAGAGTAATTCTGTCTCAGTCCAGTTTTACTCACCACAGCCGCTGAACCCACGTAGCTCTGTAGAAATACAGAAAATCATTCATTCAATCACATGTAATCAGTAATAATTCTGCTCATGACAACGACCATTCAAATGTCTCATGATTGTTGGTGTCCACAACCAGGATTAACATTTGTTTACATAACATTAACTTCTGTTTACTGCCCCAGCAGTGACTCATGAGTCACAAATGTGTCCCACATGTGCTTCTTGTGGTCTGTAGATAATCTGACATACAGTGTCCAGAGTGATAAGTGCAGCAGAGTAAAAGAAGACAATAAAAATAACACTTTAAAAAGGGACCATGCACCTGCAGTACTTATTCTAAATAGCAGTGTACAGCAGACCAAAAATGAAAATGAACAACTACAAGCCTCATAAGCTCCCTACACAGAATGTGAATGCCTTGTTGAAATGTGCTATATTAATAAACTTACCATGCCTTACTTTGAACAATGAATAAAGCTTGAAAAAAATCTGCTTTGAATAATAGTTTGTGTCTCATATGATTTTCTACAAAAAAGTTAATTTATCTCATTAAATCCTTAAAACATCATCTCCTCCATCTCTCTCATTAAAAATCCAGAATCTCTGAATATGTAAATATTGTTGATTTGTAAAGTGTTCCTGAGGCCTGTACTACGAAGCAAGTTCAAAATATCCAGGATATCTAACACTGGTTGTCCAGATAACCAGTACTAAAAAGCTGGTTATCAACCTGCTCAGTCAACTCTGGGTTTTCCAGCTATGAACACGTTCATGTGAAAGAGGCAGGGTTTTTAATTACGAGCGACATCATCAGAACCATGAATGAAGTACTGCATGATATGAGATGAAACGGTGACACCAAGTACTTGTGGGAAACTTCTGTTTAAGAAACAGCAAAAAGTCATATTCAACAAAGTGCAATGTAAATGACAGTCTGTTATCACACAACAGAATAAGAAGATGTAGAAACACTAGAAATAATTTCCACATATTAAAAGTAGGCTACAGCTTAAGTAGGAATTAGCATGTAGGAATTATTATATATGACTTAAGTACAGAGATTTTTTTGCTAACCATCTGAATATGTCACATAAAAAAAGAAACTTAAAAGTAATGTCAGACTGTTTCTGCTACTGAAGCAAAGAGTGGAAAAGTAGTTAATGACTGATGAGTCTATCTGACTGACATGTTGCATTTATGATCATAGAGCCAATTAACAGTGTGTGGATTATTTTTCTGATAAAAGACAACATTTCATTTTTATTTCCAATTATCATCACACAGTTGTCTCATGTTATTCTGAGCTGCAGTGATGGTATCAGAGTGTAAAATCATCCACGCTGTCAGCTTCACTCCAGGGATGAAATCGACTTTGCACAATTAAAATGCAGCTAAAATCACCATTATGTGATTAGTGTCGTAAACGATCTCTCTGTTTGTTAGAAGCTCTGTTTTGAAACCAGAGTGGAAATAGAAAGTCTGGAACAATAAAATGTTTCCACTGACCTATAATAATATATATTGCTCTTTTTACTTGTCACTTCATTGTAAACTCAGGACTTTAGTCCATGTCAAGATCTTGAAGGAATGATAACTCTTTTTCTCCCAGTGATCTGATTGGTCAGTGGTCGGAGTGTTGACAGGTTGTGATCCGATCCTCTGAAGCTAACCTGCACCGGAGCAGGTTAACTGTTCAGCATAAGTTACCATGATGATGTACCCCGGTAAGAAGTGAACCACTGTCGTAGGACTGAAAACCCAGAGTTAAACCTGAAGTTACCTCGCTAACCCCAAATCCTGCTTCGTAGTACAGGCCTCTGCTTGACACCAAATGTCTCCTACTTCACTGTAAAATTCATTCTCAGTGTTTGTGCACTGGAGGCTTCAAGTTTCCACATCACACTTGTGTAAGTTGCATACTGGACCATGATTAGCTACAAACTAGTTGTGATGTCACAAATCCTGCTCGTAGTTTCACATGTTAAACTGAGATTTCAGGTGAACTCAGAGAAACTTTCCTCCTTCGGCAGATGAATGTGAAAACAAACTCTGCACATACATCATTCTGCACAGAGAAGAGAACAACATCCAACTGAAGGAACAAGAAGAAAAACATGTTTTTGAGTGGAGGAGGACTTTAAAGAATAAAAGTTTGTATTGCAGATGGACATGAAAACAAGAATAATCTTACTGTATCTGATCAATTAAACAGATAAAAAACACAGTTGTACTTTCTGTAAAATACAAAACACCGTCATTATTGATGTTAATATACACAAGAGTAATTCTGTCTCAGTCCAGTTTTACTCACCACAGCCGCTGAACCCACGTAGCTCTGTAGAAATACAGAAAATCATTCATTCAATCACATGTAATCAGTAATAATTCTGCTCATGACAACGACCATTCAAATGTCTCATGATTGTTGGTGTCCACAACCAGGATTAACATTTGTTTACATAACATTAACTTCTGTTTACTGCCCCAGCAGTGACTCATGAGTCACAAATGTGTCCCACATGTGCTTCTTGTGGTCTGTAGATAATCTGACATACAGTGTCCAGAGTGATAAGTGCAGCAGAGTAAAAGAAGACAATAAAAATAACACTTTAAAAAGGGACCATGCACCTGCAGTACTTATTCTAAATAGCAGTGTACAGCAGACCAAAAATGAAAATGAACAACTACAAGCCTCATAAGCTCCCTACACAGAATGTGAATGCCTTGTTGAAATGTGCTATATTAATAAACTTACCATGCCTTACTTTGAACAATGAATAAAGCTTGAAAAAAATCTGCTTTGAATAATAGTTTGTGTCTCATATGATTTTCTACAAAAAAGTTAATTTATCTCATTAAATCCTTAAAACATCATCTCCTCCATCTCTCTCATTAAAAATCCAGAATCTCTGAATATGTAAATATTGTTGATTTGTAAAGTGTTCCTGAGGCCTGTACTACGAAGCAAGTTCAAAATATCCAGGATATCTAACACTGGTTGTCCAGATAACCAGTACTAAAAAGCTGGTTATCAACCTGCTCAGTCAACTCTGGGTTTTCCAGCTATGAACACGTTCATGTGAAAGAGGCAGGGTTTTTAATTACGAGCGACATCATCAGAACCATGAATGAAGTACTGCATGATATGAGATGAAACGGTGACACCAAGTACTTGTGGGAAACTTCTGTTTAAGAAACAGCAAAAAGTCATATTCAACAAAGTGCAATGTAAATGACAGTCTGTTATCACACAACAGAATAAGAAGATGTAGAAACACTAGAAATAATTTCCACATATTAAAAGTAGGCTGCAGCTTAAGTAGGAATTAGCATGTAGGAATTATTATATATGACTTAAGTACAGAGATTTTTTTGCTAACCATCTGAATATGTCACATAAAAAAAGAAACTTAAAAGTAATGTCAGACTGTTTCTGCTACTGAAGCAAAGAGTGGAAAAGTAGTTAATGACTGATGAGTCTATCTGACTGACATGTTGCATTTATGATCATAGAGCCAATTAACAGTGTGTGGATTATTTTTCTGATAAAAGACAACATTTCATTTTTATTTCCAATTATCATCACACAGTTGTCTCATGTTATTCTGAGCTGCAGTGATGGTATCAGAGTGTAAAATCATCCACGCTGTCAGCTTCACTCCAGGGATGAAATCGACTTTGCACAATTAAAATGCAGCTAAAATCACCATTATGTGATTAGTGTCGTAAACGATCTCTCTGTTTGTTAGAAGCTCTGTTTTGAAACCAGAGTGGAAATAGAAAGTCTGGAACAATAAAATGTTTCCACTGACCTATAATAATATATATTGCTCTTTTTACTTGTCACTTCATTGTAAACTCAGGACTTTAGTCCATGTCAAGATCTTGAAGGAATGATAACTCTTTTTCTCCCAGTGATCTGATTGGTCAGTGGTCGGAGTGTTGACAGGTTGTGATCCGATCCTCTGAAGCTAACCTGCACCGGAGCAGGTTAACTGTTCAGCATAAGTTACCATGATGATGTACCCCGGTAAGAAGTGAACCACTGTCGTAGGACTGAAAACCCAGAGTTAAACCTGAAGTTACCTCGCTAACCCCAAATCCTGCTTCGTAGTACAGGCCTCTGCTTGACACCAAATGTCTCCTACTTCACTGTAAAATTCATTCTCAGTGTTTGTGCACTGGAGGCTTCAAGTTTCCACATCACACTTGTGTAAGTTGCATACTGGACCATGATTAGCTACAAACTAGTTGTGATGTCACAAATCCTGCTCGTAGTTTCACATGTTAAACTGAGATTTCAGGTGAACTCAGAGAAACTTTCCTCCTTCGGCAGATGAATGTGAAAACAAACTCTGCACATACATCATTCTGCACAGAGAAGAGAACAACATCCAACTGAAGGAACAAGAAGAAAAACATGTTTTTGAGTGGAGGAGGACTTTAAAGAATAAAAGTTTGTATTGCAGATGGACATGAAAACAAGAATAATCTTACTGTATCTGATCAATTAAACAGATAAAAAACACAGTTGTACTTTCTGTAAAATACAAAACACCGTCATTATTGATGTTAATATACACAAGAGTAATTCTGTCTCAGTCCAGTTTTACTCACCACAGCCGCTGAACCCACGTAGCTCTGTAGAAATACAGAAAATCATTCATTCAATCACATGTAATCAGTAATAATTCTGCTCATGACAACGACCATTCAAATGTCTCATGATTGTTGGTGTCCACAACCAGGATTAACATTTGTTTACATAACATTAACTTCTGTTTACTGCCCCAGCAGTGACTCATGAGTCACAAATGTGTCCCACATGTGCTTCTTGTGGTCTGTAGATAATCTGACATACAGTGTCCAGAGTGATAAGTGCAGCAGAGTAAAAGAAGACAATAAAAATAACACTTTAAAAAGGGACCATGCACCTGCAGTACTTATTCTAAATAGCAGTGTACAGCAGACCAAAAATGAAAATGAACAACTACAAGCCTCATAAGCTCCCTACACAGAATGTGAATGCCTTGTTGAAATGTGCTATATTAATAAACTTACCATGCCTTACTTTGAACAATGAATAAAGCTTGAAAAAAATCTGCTTTGAATAATAGTTTGTGTCTCATATGATTTTCTACAAAAAAGTTAATTTATCTCATTAAATCCTTAAAACATCATCTCCTCCATCTCTCTCATTAAAAATCCAGAATCTCTGAATATGTAAATATTGTTGATTTGTAAAGTGTTCCTGAGGCCTGTACTACGAAGCAAGTTCAAAATATCCAGGATATCTAACACTGGTTGTCCAGATAACCAGTACTAAAAAGCTGGTTATCAACCTGCTCAGTCAACTCTGGGTTTTCCAGCTATGAACACGTTCATGTGAAAGAGGCAGGGTTTTTAATTACGAGCGACATCATCAGAACCATGAATGAAGTACTGCATGATATGAGATGAAACGGTGACACCAAGTACTTGTGGGAAACTTCTGTTTAAGAAACAGCAAAAAGTCATATTCAACAAAGTGCAATGTAAATGACAGTCTGTTATCACACAACAGAATAAGAAGATGTAGAAACACTAGAAATAATTTCCACATATTAAAAGTAGGCTACAGCTTAAGTAGGAATTAGCATGTAGGAATTATTATATATGACTTAAGTACAGAGATTTTTTTGCTAACCATCTGAATATGTCACATAAAAAAAGAAACTTAAAAGTAATGTCAGACTGTTTCTGCTACTGAAGCAAAGAGTGGAAAAGTAGTTAATGACTGATGAGTCTATCTGACTGACATGTTGCATTTATGATCATAGAGCCAATTAACAGTGTGTGGATTATTTTTCTGATAAAAGACAACATTTCATTTTTATTTCCAATTATCATCACACAGTTGTCTCATGTTATTCTGAGCTGCAGTGATGGTATCAGAGTGTAAAATCATCCACGCTGTCAGCTTCACTCCAGGGATGAAATCGACTTTGCACAATTAAAATGCAGCTAAAATCACCATTATGTGATTAGTGTCGTAAACGATCTCTCTGTTTGTTAGAAGCTCTGTTTTGAAACCAGAGTGGAAATAGAAAGTCTGGAACAATAAAATGTTTCCACTGACCTATAATAATATATATTGCTCTTTTTACTTGTCACTTCATTGTAAACTCAGGACTTTAGTCCATGTCAAGATCTTGAAGGAATGATAACTCTTTTTCTCCCAGTGATCTGATTGGTCAGTGGTCGGAGTGTTGACAGGTTGTGATCCGATCCTCTGAAGCTAACCTGCACCGGAGCAGGTTAACTGTTCAGCATAAGTTACCATGATGATGTACCCCGGTAAGAAGTGAACCACTGTCGTAGGACTGAAAACCCAGAGTTAAACCTGAAGTTACCTCGCTAACCCCAAATCCTGCTTCGTAGTACAGGCCTCTGCTTGACACCAAATGTCTCCTACTTCACTGTAAAATTCATTCTCAGTGTTTGTGCACTGGAGGCTTCAAGTTTCCACATCACACTTGTGTAAGTTGCATACTGGACCATGATTAGCTACAAACTAGTTGTGATGTCACAAATCCTGCTCGTAGTTTCACATGTTAAACTGAGATTTCAGGTGAACTCAGAGAAACTTTCCTCCTTCGGCAGATGAATGTGAAAACAAACTCTGCACATACATCATTCTGCACAGAGAAGAGAACAACATCCAACTGAAGGAACAAGAAGAAAAACATGTTTTTGAGTGGAGGAGGACTTTAAAGAATAAAAGTTTGTATTGCAGATGGACATGAAAACAAGAATAATCTTACTGTATCTGATCAATTAAACAGATAAAAAACACAGTTGTACTTTCTGTAAAATACAAAACACCGTCATTATTGATGTTAATATACACAAGAGTAATTCTGTCTCAGTCCAGTTTTACTCACCACAGCCGCTGAACCCACGTAGCTCTGTAGAAATACAGAAAATCATTCATTCAATCACATGTAATCAGTAATAATTCTGCTCATGACAACGACCATTCAAATGTCTCATGATTGTTGGTGTCCACAACCAGGATTAACATTTGTTTACATAACATTAACTTCTGTTTACTGCCCCAGCAGTGACTCATGAGTCACAAATGTGTCCCACATGTGCTTCTTGTGGTCTGTAGATAATCTGACATACAGTGTCCAGAGTGATAAGTGCAGCAGAGTAAAAGAAGACAATAAAAATAACACTTTAAAAAGGGACCATGCACCTGCAGTACTTATTCTAAATAGCAGTGTACAGCAGACCAAAAATGAAAATGAACAACTACAAGCCTCATAAGCTCCCTACACAGAATGTGAATGCCTTGTTGAAATGTGCTATATTAATAAACTTACCATGCCTTACTTTGAACAATGAATAAAGCTTGAAAAAAATCTGCTTTGAATAATAGTTTGTGTCTCATATGATTTTCTACAAAAAAGTTAATTTATCTCATTAAATCCTTAAAACATCATCTCCTCCATCTCTCTCATTAAAAATCCAGAATCTCTGAATATGTAAATATTGTTGATTTGTAAAGTGTTCCTGAGGCCTGTACTACGAAGCAAGTTCAAAATATCCAGGATATCTAACACTGGTTGTCCAGATAACCAGTACTAAAAAGCTGGTTATCAACCTGCTCAGTCAACTCTGGGTTTTCCAGCTATGAACACGTTCATGTGAAAGAGGCAGGGTTTTTAATTACGAGCGACATCATCAGAACCATGAATGAAGTACTGCATGATATGAGATGAAACGGTGACACCAAGTACTTGTGGGAAACTTCTGTTTAAGAAACAGCAAAAAGTCATATTCAACAAAGTGCAATGTAAATGACAGTCTGTTATCACACAACAGAATAAGAAGATGTAGAAACACTAGAAATAATTTCCACATATTAAAAGTAGGCTACAGCTTAAGTAGGAATTAGCATGTAGGAATTATTATATATGACTTAAGTACAGAGATTTTTTTGCTAACCATCTGAATATGTCACATAAAAAAAGAAACTTAAAAGTAATGTCAGACTGTTTCTGCTACTGAAGCAAAGAGTGGAAAAGTAGTTAATGACTGATGAGTCTATCTGACTGACATGTTGCATTTATGATCATAGAGCCAATTAACAGTGTGTGGATTATTTTTCTGATAAAAGACAACATTTCATTTTTATTTCCAATTATCATCACACAGTTGTCTCATGTTATTCTGAGCTGCAGTGATGGTATCAGAGTGTAAAATCATCCACGCTGTCAGCTTCACTCCAGGGATGAAATCGACTTTGCACAATTAAAATGCAGCTAAAATCACCATTATGTGATTAGTGTCGTAAACGATCTCTCTGTTTGTTAGAAGCTCTGTTTTGAAACCAGAGTGGAAATAGAAAGTCTGGAACAATAAAATGTTTCCACTGACCTATAATAATATATATTGCTCTTTTTACTTGTCACTTCATTGTAAACTCAGGACTTTAGTCCATGTCAAGATCTTGAAGGAATGATAACTCTTTTTCTCCCAGTGATCTGATTGGTCAGTGGTCGGAGTGTTGACAGGTTGTGATCCGATCCTCTGAAGCTAACCTGCACCGGAGCAGGTTAACTGTTCAGCATAAGTTACCATGATGATGTACCCCGGTAAGAAGTGAACCACTGTCGTAGGACTGAAAACCCAGAGTTAAACCTGAAGTTACCTCGCTAACCCCAAATCCTGCTTCGTAGTACAGGCCTCTGCTTGACACCAAATGTCTCCTACTTCACTGTAAAATTCATTCTCAGTGTTTGTGCACTGGAGGCTTCAAGTTTCCACATCACACTTGTGTAAGTTGCATACTGGACCATGATTAGCTACAAACTAGTTGTGATGTCACAAATCCTGCTCGTAGTTTCACATGTTAAACTGAGATTTCAGGTGAACTCAGAGAAACTTTCCTCCTTCGGCAGATGAATGTGAAAACAAACTCTGCACATACATCATTCTGCACAGAGAAGAGAACAACATCCAACTGAAGGAACAAGAAGAAAAACATGTTTTTGAGTGGAGGAGGACTTTAAAGAATAAAAGTTTGTATTGCAGATGGACATGAAAACAAGAATAATCTTACTGTATCTGATCAATTAAACAGATAAAAAACACAGTTGTACTTTCTGTAAAATACAAAACACCGTCATTATTGATGTTAATATACACAAGAGTAATTCTGTCTCAGTCCAGTTTTACTCACCACAGCCGCTGAACCCACGTAGCTCTGTAGAAATACAGAAAATCATTCATTCAATCACATGTAATCAGTAATAATTCTGCTCATGACAACGACCATTCAAATGTCTCATGATTGTTGGTGTCCACAACCAGGATTAACATTTGTTTACATAACATTAACTTCTGTTTACTGCCCCAGCAGTGACTCATGAGTCACAAATGTGTCCCACATGTGCTTCTTGTGGTCTGTAGATAATCTGACATACAGTGTCCAGAGTGATAAGTGCAGCAGAGTAAAAGAAGACAATAAAAATAACACTTTAAAAAGGGACCATGCACCTGCAGTACTTATTCTAAATAGCAGTGTACAGCAGACCAAAAATGAAAATGAACAACTACAAGCCTGAATTCACACTCATAAGCTCCCTACACAGAATGTGAATGCCTTGTTGAAATGTGCTATATTAATAAACTTACCATGCCTTACTTTGAACAATGAATAAAGCTTGAAAAAAATCTGCTTTGAATAATAGTTTGTGTCTCATATGATTTTCTACAAAAAAGTTAATTTATCTCATTAAATCCTTAAAACATCATCTCCTCCATCTCTCTCATTAAAAATCCAGAATCTCTGAATATGTAAATATTGTTGATTTGTAAAGTGTTCCTGAGGCCTGTACTACGAAGCAAGTTCAAAATATCCAGGATATCTAACACTGGTTGTCCAGATAACCAGTACTAAAAAGCTGGTTATCAACCTGCTCAGTCAACTCTGGGTTTTCCAGCTATGAACACGTTCATGTGAAAGAGGCAGGGTTTTTAATTACGAGCGACATCATCAGAACCATGAATGAAGTACTGCATGATATGAGATGAAACGGTGACACCAAGTACTTGTGGGAAACTTCTGTTTAAGAAACAGCAAAAAGTCATATTCAACAAAGTGCAATGTAAATGA
The DNA here is from genome assembly GCF_910596095.1 of Thunnus maccoyii. Taxonomy (NCBI): domain Eukaryota; kingdom Metazoa; phylum Chordata; class Actinopteri; order Scombriformes; family Scombridae; genus Thunnus; species Thunnus maccoyii. Next base: position 3,511,145 of record NC_056541.1, on the reverse strand, counting down.
CAGTCTGTTATCACACAACAGAATAAGAAGATGTAGAAACACTAGAAATAATTTCCACATATTAAAAGTAGGCTACAGCTTAAGTAGGAATTAGCATGTAGGAATTATTATATATGACTTAAGTACAGAGATTTTTTTGCTAACCATCTGAATATGTCACATAAAAAAAGAAACTTAAAAGTAATGTCAGACTGTTTCTGCTACTGAAGCAAAGAGTGGAAAAGTAGTTAATGACTGATGAGTCTATCTGACTGACATGTTGCATTTATGATCATAGAGCCAATTAACAGTGTGTGGATTATTTTTCTGATAAAAGACAACATTTCATTTTTATTTCCAATTATCATCACACAGTTGTCTCATGTTATTCTGAGCTGCAGTGATGGTATCAGAGTGTAAAATCATCCACGCTGTCAGCTTCACTCCAGGGATGAAATCGACTTTGCACAATTAAAATGCAGCTAAAATCACCATTATGTGATTAGTGTCGTAAACGATCTCTCTGTTTGTTAGAAGCTCTGTTTTGAAACCAGAGTGGAAATAGAAAGTCTGGAACAATAAAATGTTTCCACTGACCTATAATAATATATATTGCTCTTTTTACTTGTCACTTCATTGTAAACTCAGGACTTTTGTCCATGTCAAGATCTTGAAGGAATGATAACTCTTTTTCTCCCAGTGATCTGATTGGTCAGTGGTCGGAGTGTTGACAGGTTGTGATCCGATCCTCTGAAGCTAACCTGCACCGGAGCAGGTTAACTGTTCAGCATAAGTTACCATGATGATGTACCCCGGTAAGAAGTGAACCACTGTCGTAGGACTGAAAACCCAGAGTTAAACCTGAAGTTACCTCGCTAACCCCAAATCCTGCTTCGTAGTACAGGCCTCTGCTTGACACCAAATGTCTCCTACTTCACTGTAAAATTCATTCTCAGTGTTTGTGCACTGGAGGCTTCAAGTTTCCACATCACACTTGTGTAAGTTGCATACTGGACCATGATTAGCTACAAACTAGTTGTGATGTCACAAATCCTGCTCGTAGTTTCACATGTTAAACTGAGATTTCAGGTGAACTCAGAGAAACTTTCCTCCTTCGGCAGATGAATGTGAAAACAAACTCTGCACATACATCATTCTGCACAGAGAAGAGAACAACATCCAACTGAAGGAACAAGAAGAAAAACATGTTTTTGAGTGGAGGAAGACTTTAAAGAATAAAAGTTTGTATTGCAGATGGACATGAAAACAAGAATAATCTTACTGTATCTGATCAATTAAACAGATAAAAAACACAGTTGTACTTTCTGTAAAATACAAAACACCGTCATTATTGATGTTAATATACACAAGAGTAATTCTGTCTCAGTCCAGTTTTACTCACCACAGACTCTGAACCCACGTAGCTCTGTAGAAATACAGAAAATCATTCATTCAATCACATGTAATCAGTAATAATTCTGCTCATGACAACGACCATTCAAATGTCTCATGATTGTTGGTGTCCACAACCAGGATTAACATTTGTTTACATAACATTAACTTCTGTTTACTGCCCCAGCAGTGACTCATGAGTCACAAATGTGTCCCACATGTGCTTCTTGTGGTCTGTAGATAATCTGACATACAGTGTCCAGAGTGATAAGTGCAGCAGAGTAAAAGAAGACAATAAAAATAACACTTTAAAAAGGGACCATGCACCTGCAGTACTTATTCTAAATAGCAGTGTACAGCAGACCAAAAATGAAAATGAACAACTACAAGCCTCATAAGCTCCCTACACAGAATGTGAATGCCTTGTTGAAATGTGCTATATTAATAAACTTACCATGCCTTACTTTGAACAATGAATAAAGCTTGAAAAAAATCTGCTTTGAATAATAGTTTGTGTCTCATATGATTTTCTACAAAAAAGTTAATTTATCTCATTAAATCCTTAAAACATCATCTCCTCCATCTCTCTCATTAAAAATCCAGAATCTCTGAATATGTAAATATTGTTGATTTGTAAAGTGTTCCTGAGGCCTGTACTACGAAGCAAGTTCAAAATATCCAGGATATCTAACACTGGTTGTCCAGATAACCAGTACTAAAAAGCTGGTTATCAACCTGCTCAGTCAACTCTGGGTTTTCCAGCTATGAACACGTTCATGTGAAAGAGGCAGGGTTTTTAATTACGAGCGACATCATCAGAACCATGAATGAAGTACTGCATGATATGAGATGAAACGGTGACACCAAGTACTTGTGGGAAACTTCTGTTTAAGAAACAGCAAAAAGTCATATTCAACAAAGTGCAATGTAAATGACAGTCTGTTATCACACAACAGAATAAGAAGATGTAGAAACACTAGAAATAATTTCCACATATTAAAAGTAGGCTACAGCTTAAGTAGGAATTAGCATGTAGGAATTATTATATATGACTTAAGTACAGAGATTTTTTTGCTAACCATCTGAATATGTCACATAAAAAAAGAAACTTAAAAGTAATGTCAGACTGTTTCTGCTACTGAAGCAAAGAGTGGAAAAGTAGTTAATGACTGATGAGTCTATCTGACTGACATGTTGCATTTATGATCATAGAGCCAATTAACAGTGTGTGGATTATTTTTCTGATAAAAGACAACATTTCATTTTTATTTCCAATTATCATCACACAGTTGTCTCATGTTATTCTGAGCTGCAGTGATGGTATCAGAGTGTAAAATCATCCACGCTGTCAGCTTCACTCCAGGGATGAAATCGACTTTGCACAATTAAAATGCAGCTAAAATCACCATTATGTGATTAGTGTCGTAAACGATCTCTCTGTTTGTTAGAAGCTCTGTTTTGAAACCAGAGTGGAAATAGAAAGTCTGGAACAATAAAATGTTTCCACTGACCTATAATAATATATATTGCTCTTTTTACTTGTCACTTCATTGTAAACTCAGGACTTTAGTCCATGTCAAGATCTTGAAGGAATGATAACTCTTTTTCTCCCAGTGATCTGATTGGTCAGTGGTCGGAGTGTTGACAGGTTGTGATCCGATCCTCTGAAGCTAACCTGCACCGGAGCAGGTTAACTGTTCAGCATAAGTTACCATGATGATGTACCCCGGTAAGAAGTGAACCACTGTCGTAGGACTGAAAACCCAGAGTTAAACCTGAAGTTACCTCGCTAACCCCAAATCCTGCTTCGTAGTACAGGCCTCTGCTTGACACCAAATGTCTCCTACTTCACTGTAAAATTCATTCTCAGTGTTTGTGCACTGGAGGCTTCAAGTTTCCACATCACACTTGTGTAAGTTGCATACTGGACCATGATTAGCTACAAACTAGTTGTGATGTCACAAATCCTGCTCGTAGTTTCACATGTTAAACTGAGATTTCAGGTGAACTCAGAGAAACTTTCCTCCTTCGGCAGATGAATGTGAAAACAAACTCTGCACATACATCATTCTGCACAGAGAAGAGAACAACATCCAACTGAAGGAACAAGAAGAAAAACATGTTTTTGAGTGGAGGAGGACTTTAAAGAATAAAAGTTTGTATTGCAGATGGACATGAAAACAAGAATAATCTTACTGTATCTGATCAATTAAACAGATAAAAAACACAGTTGTACTTTCTGTAAAATACAAAACACCGTCATTATTGATGTTAATATACACAAGAGTAATTCTGTCTCAGTCCAGTTTTACTCACCACAGCCGCTGAACCCACGTAGCTCTGTAGAAATACAGAAAATCATTCATTCAATCACATGTAATCAGTAATAATTCTGCTCATGACAACGACCATTCAAATGTCTCATGATTGTTGGTGTCCACAACCAGGATTAACATTTGTTTACATAACATTAACTTCTGTTTACTGCCCCAGCAGTGACTCATGAGTCACAAATGTGTCCCACATGTGCTTCTTGTGGTCTGTAGATAATCTGACATACAGTGTCCAGAGTGATAAGTGCAGCAGAGTAAAAGAAGACAATAAAAATAACACTTTAAAAAGGGACCATGCACCTGCAGTACTTATTCTAAATAGCAGTGTACAGCAGACCAAAAATGAAAATGAACAACTACAAGCCTGAATTCACACTCATAAGCTCCCTACACAGAATGTGAATGCCTTGTTGAAATGTGCTATATTAATAAACTTACCATGCCTTACTTTGAACAATGAATAAAGCTTGAAAAAAATCTGCTTTGAATAATAGTTTGTGTCTCATATGATTTTCTACAAAAAAGTTAATTTATCTCATTAAATCCTTAAAACATCATCTCCTCCATCTCTCTCATTAAAAATCCAGAATCTCTGAATATGTAAATATTGTTGATTTGTAAAGTGTTCCTGAGGCCTGTACTACGAAGCAAGTTCAAAATATCCAGGATATCTAACACTGGTTGTCCAGATAACCAGTACTAAAAAGCTGGTTATCAACCTGCTCAGTCAACTCTGGGTTTTCCAGCTATGAACACGTTCATGTGAAAGAGGCAGGGTTTTTAATTACGAGCGACATCATCAGAACCATGAATGAAGTACTGCATGATATGAGATGAAACGGTGACACCAAGTACTTGTGGGAAACTTCTGTTTAAGAAACAGCAAAAAGTCATATTCAACAAAGTGCAATGTAAATGACAGTCTGTTATCACACAACAGAATAAGAAGATGTAGAAACACTAGAAATAATTTCCACATATTAAAAGTAGGCTGCAGCTTAAGTAGGAATTAGCATGTAGGAATTATTATATATGACTTAAGTACAGAGATGTTTTTGCTAACCATCTGAATATGTCACATAAAAAAAGAAACTTAAAAGTAATGTCAGACTGTTTCTGCTACTGAAGCAAAGAGTGGAAAAGTAGTTAATGACTGATGAGTCTATCTGACTGACATGTTGCATTTATGATCATAGAGCCAATTAACAGTGTGTGGATTATTTTTCTGATAAAAGACAACATTTCATTTTTATTTCCAATTATCATCACACAGTTGTCTCATGTTATTCTGAGCTGCAGTGATGGAATCAGAGTGTAAAATCATCCACGCTGTCAGCTTCACTCCAGGGATGAAATCGACTTTGCACAATTAAAATGCAGCTAAAATCACCATTATGTGATTAGTGTCGTAAACGATCTCTCTGTTTGTTAGAAGCTCTGTTTTGAAACCAGAGTGGAAATAGAAAGTCTGGAACAATAAAATGTTTCCACTGACCTATAATAATATATATTGCTCTTTTTACTTGTCACTTCATTGTAAACTCAGGACTTTTGTCCATGTCAAGATCTTGAAGGAATGATAACTCTTTTTCTCCCAGTGATCTGATTGGTCAGTGGTTGGAGTGTTGACAGGTTGTGATCCGATCCTCTGAAGCTAACCTGCACCGGAGCAGGTTAACTGTTCAGCATAAGTTACCATGATGATGTACCCCGGTAAGAAGTGAACCATTGTCGTAGGACTGAAAACCCAGAGTTAAACCTGAAGTTACCTCGCTAACCCCAAATCCTGCTTCGTAGTACAGGCCTCTGCTTGACACCAAATGTCTCCTACTTCACTGTAAAATTCATTCTCAGTGTTTGTGCACTGGAGGCTTCAAGTTTCCACATCACACTTGTGTAAGTTGCATACTGGACCATGATTAGCTACAAACTAGTTGTGATGTCACAAATCCTGCTCGTAGTTTCACATGTTAAACTGAGATTTCAGGTGAACTCAGAGAAACTTTCCTCCTTCGGCAGATGAATGTGAAAACAAACTCTGCACATACATCATTCTGCACAGAGAAGAGAACAACATCCAACTGAAGGAACAAGAAGAAAAACATGTTTTTGAGTGGAGGAGGACTTTAAAGAATAAAAGTTTGTATTGCAGATGGACATGAAAACAAGAATAATCTTACTGTATCTGATCAATTAAACAGATAAAAAACACAGTTGTACTTTCTGTAAAATACAAAACACCGTCATTATTGATGTTAATATACACAAGAGTAATTCTGTCTCAGTCCAGTTTTACTCACCACAGCCGCTGAACCCACGTGGCTCTGTAGAAATACAGAAAATCATTCATTCAATCACATGTAATCAGTAATAATTCTGCTCATGACAACGACCATTCAAATGTCTCATGATTGTTGGTGTCCACAACCAGGATTAACATTTGTTTACATAACATTAACTTCTGTTTACTGCCCCAGCAGTGACTCATGAGTCACAAATGTGTCCCACATGTGCTTCTTGTGGTCTGTAGATAATCTGACATACAGTGTCCAGAGTGATAAGTGCAGCAGAGTAAAAGAAGACAATAAAAATAACACTTTAAAAAGGGACCATGCACCTGCAGTACTTATTCTAAATAGCAGTGTACAGCAGACCAAAAATGAAAATGAACAACTACAAGCCTGAATTCACACTCATAAGCTCCCTACACAGAATGTGAATGCCTTGTTGAAATGTGCTATATTAATAAACTTACCATGCCTTACTTTGAACAATGAATAAAGCTTGAAAAAAATCTGCTTTGAATAATAGTTTGTGTCTCATATGATTTTCTACAAAAAAGTTAATTTATCTCATTAAATCCTTAAAACATCATCTCCTCCATCTCTCTCATTAAAAATCCAGAATCTCTGAATATGTAAATATTGTTGATTTGTAAAGTGTTCCTGAGGCCTGTACTACGAAGCAAGTTCAAAATATCCAGGATATCTAACACTGGTTGTCCAGATAACCAGTACTAAAAAGCTGGTTATCAACCTGCTCAGTCAACTCTGGGTTTTCCAGCTATGAACACGTTCATGTGAAAGAGGCAGGGTTTTTAATTACGAGCGACATCATCAGAACCATGAATGAAGTACTGCATGATATGAGATGAAACGGTGACACCAAGTACTTGTGGGAAACTTCTGTTTAAGAAACAGCAAAAAGTCATATTCAACAAAGTGCAATGTAAATGACAGTCTGTTATCACACAACAGAATAAGAAGATGTAGAAACACTAGAAATAATTTCCACATATTAAAAGTAGGCTACAGCTTAAGTAGGAATTAGCATGTAGGAATTATTATATATGACTTAAGTACAGAGATTTTTTTGCTAACCATCTGAATATGTCACATAAAAAAAGAAACTTAAAAGTAATGTCAGACTGTTTCTGCTACTGAAGCAAAGAGTGGAAAAGTAGTTAATGACTGATGAGTCTATCTGACTGACATGTTGCATTTATGATCATAGAGCCAATTAACAGTGTGTGGATTATTTTTCTGATAAAAGACAACATTTCATTTTTATTTCCAATTATCATCACACAGTTGTCTCATGTTATTCTGAGCTGCAGTGATGGAATCAGAGTGTAAAATCATCCACGCTGTCAGCTTCACTCCAGGGATGAAATCGACTTTGCACAATTAAAATGCAGCTAAAATCACCATTATGTGATTAGTGTCGTAAACGATCTCTCTGTTTGTTAGAAGCTCTGTTTTGAAACCAGAGTGGAAATAGAAAGGCTGGAACAATAAAATGTTTCCACTGACCTATAATAATATATATTGCTCTTTTTACTTGTCACTTCATTGTAAACTCAGGACTTTTGTCCATGTCAAGATCTTGAAGGAATGATAACTCTTTTTCTCCCAGTGATCTGATTGGTCAGTGGTCGGAGTGTTGACAGGTTGTGATCCGATCCTCTGAAGCTAACCTGCACCGGAGCAGGTTAACTGTTCAGCATAAGTTACCATGATGATGTACCCCGGTAAGAAGTGAACCACTGTCGTAGGACTGAAAACCCAGAGTTAAACCTGAAGTTACCTCGCTAACCCCAAATCCTGCTTCGTAGTACAGGCCTCTGCTTGACACCAAATGTCTCCTACTTCACTGTAAAATTCATTCTCAGTGTTTGTGCACTGGAGGCTTCAAGTTTCCACATCACACTTGTGTAAGTTGCATACTGGACCATGATTAGCTACAAACTAGTTGTGATGTCACAAATCCTGCTCATAGTTTCACATGTTAAACTGAGATTTAAGGTGAACTCAGAGAAACTTTCCTCCTTCAGCAGATGAATGTGAAAACAAACTCTGCACATACATCATTCTGCACAGAGAAGAGAACAACATCCAACTGAAGGAACAAGAAGACAAACATGTTTTTGAGTGGAGGAGGACTTTAATGAATAAAAGTTTAGACTTTGTGTTGCAGATGTACATGAAAACAAAAATAATCTTACTGTATCTGATCAATTAAACAGATACAGAACACAGATGTACCCTTTGTAAAATACAAAGCAATGTCAATTTAGATGTCAATATGTTATGAGTGGATTGGGTCCCCCATATTTCCTGTGTTCCCCTCCATTTTTTCCCCTCCCTTGTGTGTGTGTGTGTGTGGTTTTGTCCCCAGTTTATCTCTCTCTGTGTTGTGTGTATTCTGGGCGTGGCATCCTGGTTTTCCTGTCCCACTTTTCAACCAGTGCACCTGCAGCTGATCATCTAATCAATTTAACAAGCCACTGCAGCATAAAACCTGGGCTCATCCTTCAAGACTTTGCCAGATCGTTCATTCTACCACATGGTATCAACGTCAGGCCAAGCTGTAGTTTGCAGAGCTACATGCTAGTTTGCATTTGCATATTATGAGTCTCTCTGTGCACTGGGTTACACTCTGGTCTGCCAACGTTGCCTATCACGAGCAACTTCATCTTTTTCATCGCCTGCTGGTTTTGGATCCTCCACTCATGGCCTGCCAAGCTACGCTAAGAACCCAATTCTCCATCCTGCTGACTACACAGATCCCCTCACCTGTTCTGCCTGCCACTCTCTGCCCCGCTCCTACACTGGACTGTGGTGATATCAACCAACTGCTTGCAATACACCCTTTACTAAACCATTCCTGTCTGTGTCCTGCATTTTGGACCCTAAATTGAGTAATCATAACATAATATACACAAGAATAATTCTGTCCCAGTCCAGTTTTACTCACCTTTGAGCATCTCGAGTGGCTCTGTAGAGATACAGAAAATATACAGAATCATTCATTCAGTCACATGTAATCAGTAATAATCCTGCCAATGACAACGACCATTCAAACGTCTCATGATTGTTGGTGTCCACAAGCAGCATTAACATTTTCACAGCCTCAATAGACTGATACAAGTATTATCTAGTCTGCCTGAACTGAGACCATTATACTTGTATCTGTATCAGTATCTGAAGGCCACACCTCAGTACCTGTGATGTCTGGACTCATTTAAAAATAAATACAAGGAGAAGAAGAGAAACTTGACTCCTTCAGAACAAAGTTGTGATTCTTTTTTGATTAATTCATCAGATATTTTGTGGTAGATGAATCCAAAGAAGTATCATCAGTCTTGTCAGTCATTAAAAGTTTTATTCATTTTGTGCAAATTTCCCTGCTCTGTCCCACCATCGGGCAGTCTAGGTATGGTTACCAAATGGACCCAAAGCACTGTTACCTCACTCGACATGCGCACTGTGCAAGTTTAAGCCAGCTTTCCCAAAAGAAGGTTGAGCGAGTAGGTGCTAAACAGTCATCAGTGAATTCTCTAAGTTGTGCGTGAATGAAACTGTAAGTGTTACTTTATGAATCTCTGCGCATTGTTTGAACAACACATTGTTTGCACATCTTCACTCAGGCAATTTATTGTAAATAATGTTTCAGAGTACCAACTTGCTCAAGATTTCATCACCATTATGAGAACTGTCCGGATATTTGGGTATTTGGGTGTTGAGTTGATTGTGTTGGTGTAAGATGTTGATTTTAAAGGGAGAAATGCATCAGGTCAAAGCAGATGGCCGCCCACCTAGAGTCCGGTTCTGCTTGAGGTTTCCTCCTGTTAAAGGGGAGTTTTTCCTTACCGCTGCCGCCAAGTGCTGCTCATGGAGGAATTGTTGGGTCTCTGTAAATTAGAGTTTGGTCTAGACCTGCTCTATGTGAAAAGTGCTTTGAGATGACTTTTGTGATTTGGCACTATTAAAATTGATTGATTGACCAGGTATTAAACAACAATGGTTCCACTGTTTTTTGTGACTGTTTTCTGACCCACCCTTAACTGAACTATGGAACTACTTACACTCCTATAGACAGCATGTATCTCCCATGCAATAATGATAGTTATATTAATGACCTCCAAACAGCTTGTTTCAGCTCTGTAAACCAGAATCAAAAAAATATTTGGTGATTTGTCACAGAAACAGGGAAGACAGCACAGTTCTTTTATGATGTGTGTAATATGTGGACAGTGTGTTATCCAGACTAAAAGTCTGACTGGACTCACCAGATGATGAAATGCTCAACATGATGTCACTCTGCTGGAAATATCAGAAACTAACTGGAGACCAACTGCTGGGCTAAAAAGAAAAGCACAGAATGTTAAATTATCTTGATTTTTAACTTCTCTTACCTCACCTGAAAGCTTCTTTGTGAAAAATTATTGTTTTGTTGTTTATCACACAACAATAACAATAACAACAGTCTGCTTGGATTTACATTTAAAGTAATTTGTATCTGTTTATTTATAATTTGAATATAAACAATAATATATTTATTAATATAGGGTTATTGCACAGGGATTGTTGATGTCTGATTTTTGTGCTCATGAGTGTGATGGCGTGTGGAAAGAAACCAGGCATAAGGACAGTTTCTTTCCACACATCAACACACTCATGAACACTAAAATCAGACATTAAATGACAGTCAATCACAGTAAAACAATCCCCATGCAATAACCCTGTATTACCATAACATCTACAAATCATATGCATTACAGTCTACAGTGACAGTTTGACCTGTAGATAGACATGGTACAATTTTGCCCTGCTTATGTCTGTTAATGGGCAAAATTTTAGGAACAATTTTCAATATAATGCACTCCATTACACCTCCACCACCCACTACGACCTCAATGAAGAGACAGAAGCAGGCGAGACACCTAAATCCACAGAACAACTGTGGCAACTTCTCCAAGATGCAGGAACAACCGACCTGCTGAGAACCTGAAACACTGAGGAGAACTGCAGCTGTTTTAACAGTAACGCTGCTCACAGCAGATACTGATTTACTTTAACTTTCTGCTGTTTACTCAACTTTGGATCAAGTTAAAAAAAACTGATAAATATTTTTATCAGTTATTCATATTTCTGATTAATAAAAAACTATTCATGGCATTATTTTCAAAAGCATCCTCACTTTACTTTTACTGCCTAAAACTTTTGCACAGCAGTCTATTGTGTATAGTTAAAAAATACCTATATTAAAGTTTTGCACAAGGGCACTGCAGCTATTACATTTAGACCCCCCATTTTTACCATGTTTTTACCATGTCAAAATCCATTCCACTTGCCTTCTGATAGAAGCCCAAATCAATGAAACTCCATATCACGTTTTCACTGCTACCTTGTACCCAGGCAGATTCTCACATGGCACGCACACACATACACGAGCACACCACTAACATTAGCTAGTGATTGATGCCCAGATGCCAGGTAGCTGGGTTAAGGTGGGTCACACAAAATGTTCCGGAAATTATTAACTTACCAAAAATCAAAGCTTGGCATTTAACTAAATGTCCATAAAACAATGAAGGAGGTAATGAGGCAGGGAGGAGCTTTATTCTTTATTATTATCTTTAAATCTTTTAACTCTTACTGCAGTGCCACCATTACAGTAGTTGATACAACTGAGCCTATGGAGGAATCTATTCTGATGGACATTTCAGTTGATTATGTTATAGTGAATGTAAATGTAAAATATTAGAGAAGTAAAAGAAGCAAAATAAAATGAAAGTTGGTTTGTGATTGTTGAGAGCTCTGTGTGTGCACACCTCTGCTAATTAAAGACATGCAATATGAGGCTTCTGTGCTCTCTGCAGTTTTCATTATGGATCAATCTGTGTGCTGAAATGTAGAGCAAAGCTTAAACACTAGAAACTGCTCCACTCACTGTAAACAGCAACTATACTGCCTGTAATACATCCACTGCCTGTGTGAGTCTTGTTATGAACAGCACCATATTTCTCCCCCTCTCCCTGTTGCTCCACTCTGTTACATTAAAATACCAGTTTTGAGGATCAGAAATATGCGGGGCTCGGCTAAAACCATTCAGGGCTGACGCACATGTTTCTGGCGCCAGACCCTATTAAATTCATCATTCCAAATAAAATAAAAGAAATTCATATGAAAATATTACACAGATAATACCATTACAATAAATTATTGCATAAATTTAAAGCAGATATTTCTCCAGTATGCTCTTTCTGTAAAACAGAAACTGAATCCATTTCTCACCTGTTCTATGAATGTACTTACTCTCAAGAAGTTTCAACAAATAGACATGGTCTTGTTTCTGATCTGCAATACGGACTCAATATCTACTGACAATGCTCTAAAACTTATTTGTCTTATCGGCAAATATCACATCCATAACACTAGAGTGCTTCAGATCACACCCAACATCCGTCTATTCTGTATTGAACTTACAAAATCTCTATGACTCTGTTTCCAAGATAACAATAAACCAAAAAGCAATTAAAATCTCTCAAATAATCGGGAAATTACTCTGTAATAAAAAATAAATATTTTGCATAAAACATACTTAAATTTACATCTCCTCGTACAGTTTGATGTTATCTAGTTTGATTTTTGTGTTTTCTTTTCTTAATATGGTTTCTCATATTTGAACATATTCGAAAGATGATAAAATTATTGTCTCTGACTGTAATAATATGAAAGATATTTCTATGTACAATCCAATTGTAGTGTACGAAATGTTCAATGAAAACAAACAAAAACAAAAAAAAAACAATGGGTGACGTCACGGTGACTACGTTCTATATTGTTTTTACAGTCTATGGATGCAGCAGAGAAAAAAGAAATCGAGAAGAAAAGAAAGAAATCAAGTGAAAAACGGCACAAGAAACTGACACCTGAAGAGCTTAAACTCATAGAGGAAGAGAAGATTGAGATTAATACAAAAAAGGCAACAAAATGAGCAGTTAATATACTGAGGGACCTTCTCTACCAAAAACAAAACACTGATTTGGAGACAAACTCTGTAATTATGCTTCATGACACCTTACGTTGATTTGGTACCACTTCACAATAAGACGACCCTTATAAAGGATTTATGAATAGTTTATAACCTTGACGTTTTCAGCCTGTGATCAGCAGCCGTCCTCATTATCATCACAGGTGTTGATGACATTTTGCTATCAGGTTGTTATACTCAGTGGATATTAAAGTGGTGTATTGTGATGCTTCATGTTGGTTGGTTTCTTCTTTAGGACAGAGTTCCAGGTGTTTCACATTTCACAATAAAGCTCATTTTGTCAGTTATAAATGTTAGTAACACATTAGTAAGATTAATGAGTAGTAAGCAGTAACTTGATCTTGCCAAATAATGAGCCCACGTCGAACTTATTTATAATTGCTTATTGATGATTTATAAAATGATTCCAACCTTGTTAATAATCTAATTATAAACCATTTATAAATCCTTTATAAGCGTAGTCTTTGTTTGTAAAATGTTACCTGTGAATTTTATGCCTCGGTTCAGGCTGACGGTGAGTACAGGCAAGTTGTGGCAAGTTGTCATGATGGTATGAATGATATTTGTTTAACGCGCACCTACAAGTTGATTACACCTTAAATATTACTTTGCTGACCATTTTACAAGTTATTATAGCAGTAATATGTTAATACAGTAAAACCGCACCGTGTCCACATCGATCACTGTTAGTGACATTACTGTGATGATGACGAGCTGTGAATCTGATCTGAACAACACGGAAGGATGATCGATGATTGTTTAGTTAATAATGTGAATCTATAACCTCCTGCAGTTACATTATCAACTCTATGAACCCACAGATACCGACTGACTAGTTTCCATTTAATTACTCGGTTAGTTTTCTATAGGCTATAGTTTTGGCGCAGTTTACTCACCTGTAACAATTCCTGCTGCGACACAAGTGGAGGTAAAGTGAAAGTAAAAAAAACATTCAGAGAGGGAAAAAAAGGCAGGAATTTCTCATCAGCCACAGCGTGACTTGTGTTGTGTTTTTATGAAGATAAACATACTGTTGGTATTCGGTAATTGTGTAGTTTAAACAGGGACCAACAGTTTTCATAAACATATATATATTTTACTTGACTATAACAAAATTTCATGTAAAATGTGTGAGCGTCATTCATCATTTTATATGTTCATTATTGATGTTTATAATTGTATTTCAAATGTGTTGCGGGATAATGTTGGATGCAAAATAAGGGCCATGTTGGTTAAAATATTTATCATTTCTTCATCTTCACAGAGATGATTTGAAATAAGCAAACAGCTGTTGTAGTTTTTATTTTCCAACCTGCTGTCTGTTCACACTGATACAACTTTACAGCTGAAACACTGAAGCACAGAACAGGTTTAAAATTACAGCTCAAACACTTTTATCACTGATTTAAGTCACAATAATAAAAACTATACAGTAAAGTCTATATATTGTAGCTGGTATATTATATCATCATTATGCAATATTAAATCCATCCTGAACCACCTTAAAGTGTTTCACACTCTCAGTAATAGAAGCATGAACAGAACATGAGATGAAAACAGTCTATTAGAGTCAAATCCAATCAGATGTGCAGTAGAGAAGCCTCACTCCTCCTCACTCATTGATGTTAGGACAGAACAGTGTCCAGCGGGTTCATCACCACTGACTGATTATACAGCAGGTGGACAAAATCACAGGAACACAAGCCACAAGGCGACAGCAGCTACAAGCTTTGTGAAGCTCATAATGTTATTAATGTGTGACGCTGCCAGAGTTGCTGATTCAGCTCAGGGGTCATTTTGGAGGCTGCAGTTTGTAGTTTTGTTCTGTGTCTTTCAGTCAGTGTTGGTGAGGACCTGCAGGGGTCTTTGCTGATAGTTTTCCTGTGTTTGGACCAACATGTGTCCTCATGATGGATGAGACTTTCCCTTCAGTGTCTCAGACTGATGCAGCAGCAGTTCAGACAGCAGATATCTGACCTTGTGTTGCTTTCTAAACACTTGCAAAAACAATAATAAAAAAGGATGACATGGGAGTGAAATGGTTGATTTATTTCTCATCCAAGTCTCTGCAACATTTGTGCTTCTGATCACTTTTGGTTTTAAATTCATAATTTTAGATAAAGACTAAGAGTCATGCAGCTCTGTGAGGTTGTACTTAGACACAGCAGTGCTTTGAGCTAAATGCTAACATGCTAATGTTAAGCAGGTATCATGTTTACAATGTTCACCATCTTAGTGGAAAATCCTCCTTCCTGTCCAGTCCTAGGTGGGCGGGACTTAACCTCAACCAAACAGGTCAAACCTGAACTGATAAGAGTCCTGCTCAGTCTCTTCCTCTGTCAGCTGCAGTTTGCTGTCTGTATGTGATAGTATATATTTTCTCCAGTTGACTGTTCACTGGTGCATTATTTGTCCATAAAATTATCTGTGACAGTCAACAAGTAAAGTGTAAATCCTTTAAAAGGACAATAAATAGTTGAACTGCTCTCCTATCTGGTCCTCATACTTTAAGTGGTGTGTCAATGCAGCAGCTCTCTAACTAAACCCAGCTACCACAAAGTCACCTTTCTTAGTCTCAGTCTTAGTTTAGCATATTTGCAAGCTAACGTTTGCTAATCAGCCCAAAAGTACAGTTGAGGATGATGAGAGTGACATCAGTCTGCAGGTATTTATTCATAAACCAAAGTATTGACCTGATGATGGAGCTTAATGAAAAGTCAGAGGATCATCAAACTTATTACAGATTTCATGACAATCCAATAGTTGTTCACTTCACGGTTGCGCTAAAAGAAAAGTCAGTATGATTCATTCTCTGGGGAACATGAATGTTGGTAAAACATTTCATCACAATCCATCTACAGATGGAGCCATGCAGCTGGCTTGGATAAAAACTTAGTTCAGTTCAGTGTTCAATAAATCAGGCCTGTGCATGTTTTAAGACACTATCCTGAAGCAGCACATAGTTTGTTAAGTTAATTTCCTTTTAGAAACATCAACCTGTGTGCTCTGTTCTGTATTTACAGTTTATCTGTTAATAATCTGAGCTGACCTGTTTGACCTCTGACGCTTTGCTACTGAGGAACGAACTGAGTTATGAAACAAGTCATTCAGGTTGGTTCAGTTTTTGTGGAATTTAAAGAAACAAGGAAACACATTTCCAGATTTGTACAGCACAGAAAAAACAGCTTATAAAGATACTTCACTCAAGAAAATATTAAAAGTAAAACATAGGGAAAAAAATCCAGATGAATGAAGAACAAATACCAGTCAGTTACATGAAGCCTCAAACTGCTATTAAGATGCATCTGAATAAGTTTTGTTAACATTAAAAGACTTAACTAGATAAATAAATAAAGATCAGATTGACAGTATGAAAGGTCCACATGAAAAAACACAAAACTGTAAAACATACAAAATGATTTATTAGAGACAAAGCAGACAAAGAAGATGTCAATCTCTGGTTTTAATCAGTGAGCAGATCTTCAGTCCTGTGCTGCATTTTAAGTTGTGGTTCTTTTTCTACATCACTGGAGTTGTTTTATAAAACTAAATAGACACAACAATCCAACACAGTCACACACTTTATTTGACTTTTTGACTCAAACAGAAGTTTAAAACTACAGAGAATATAATAAAATGATAGACTGAACAAAAACATTTGAAAAAACTATAAAATAGATGTATTTACATGTTTCTTTTCATTCTTATCATGTCTACATTTGTGTTTGTCTTGGTTTTGGGTGATGTATTACGTGTTACATGTTGACTACACAGTGTCCATCTAATATTCAGATATGTACAAACATCTGACACATGAAGCGATTTCATTGGTCAGTCTGTCTAGTAGACAATGCAAACATTTTTTATAGTGGACCAATCTCCACCTTCATCCTTGTTCCTGTGCTGGATGCTGATTGGCTGTATGTATATGTACATTTTTTTCGCAGATTATAAAAGCATTAACAAACATTACAATGGCAACAATTGTTAGCAAACTCACCAAAGAATCAATTCAGTTCAGTTCAGATCTTTTTTGAAATTTGATGCTACAAAATTAAAAACACACTAAACAACAATACTTGTAGTGGCCATTTGTCAAAAATCAAAATCAAACTTAGAATCAAACAGCCACTGATGCAGGCAGAAGAAGTCCATTGTCCCTGTAAAGTTTTTGTGTTTCTAATGTTTTATTTCTCAAAAACAAGCAAGTAAACAAAAGAACAAAGAAATCCTGGTTCCTGCTGCCTCTCTTGCTCTGGTAAAAAAAGCTCATAGGCCCACCCAGGTGCATGCTGGTCCTAAACCTGCCTGCCTGCCTGTATAACCTCAGCTGCCCAAAGTGTTACCTAGTTCACAAAACAAAATACTAGTTACCCAAAAACTAAATATGCTAAACAAGCAAATTATTAAACAAAACAAAAGAAACTTTCAAAAAGAAAATACTATCAAAATCAAATCTAAATAAAACAAACATGTAGAATAATCAAACAATCAGACGATCCCAATCACCATCAACAAAACAACAACCAAACAAAACAAACCAACAAACAGCTCCTACAATAGTGAAGTGTCAGACAGCTGACAACATTATTATTTACTGCTTCAGTTATATATATGTGTTAAAATAAAATAAAAAAATCAAAGAATGTAAAATAAAAATATTTATATCTGTTTTAAAATATCAAACAGAACTGAACCAAACACATTAGTGACATTCAGTTTATAACATTAATGTTTCTACACAACTATTTTCATATGATATTGATTTAACTTACATATTGCAGTAATATTAGTGAATTGGGTGTTAAAGGTAAAGAGGTGACATTACATTATTACATTACATTATGTTATTTCAGGTGTCCTGTCAGTGTTTTATTTACATCCTGTAATATGTATACATCATGTTCTCACGTCTTGATGAGCACAAACATCATTTTGAATAAACAAGTAAATCTTCCAATCCTTCCTTTACTGACTCTCTCTTTTACTTTTATGTTTTGTAACTAAGATGTTTGCACTCAACATGTTTGTTCTCGTCTCTTTAGCTGTGACTTGTTATTGGTTCTGGTTATAATATTGGAAGCAGCAACTTAAAATGTCTCACTGGATGATCTGACTGTTAAACACATTTGTGATCACGACATGAAGCACTTGTTCTTGTATTTCTTTTTTAAGTTATTCATCTGTTCTTAATGTTTTTTCTGCAGATCCTTCAATTCTTCTTTTAGACTTTCTTTTTTGTGACTAGAGAGGTTGTGCAAAAGAGTAAACTCATTTTTGTGTTCCAGGATCTTCTCCACTGCCTTCTGTATTGCTGCCTCGGCCTCTTGGAACATCTCAGTGGTGTAGCAGCTGCCTCCATTTTCCTTCATCATGGTGTCAACCTTAGTCAGCAACTTGCTGACTTGTTTATGGTTTTTCTGATCTTTGTTATTGAATACATGGTATCTTCCTCCACAGTCAGCAGTCAGATGTTTGACGATCTATCTTCCAGTTCATCTCTTCTTATGAATAAGACGATGATGAAGTCCTCTGACTTCTTGCCAAAATATCTCTTGATCAACTCCATAGTCTTTTATCTCTTGTGTAAATCGACCGATCTGCAGCAACAGTAAGATCACATGAGGTCCAAGAGCCAACATGCTGATGCATTTCAGAAGCTGCTGTTGAACTTCATCAATGGACAGAGTCGGGTCGACCACAACAACATGCCACCCATCAATCTCTCCTGTTGCTTTCTGGCAAAACTTAGTCACTGATCTCTGACTAACTCTGGACTCAAAATGCTTCCCCGAAATGGTGTTCCCAGTTGCACTCTTCCCGTTGCCAGTCTTCCCAATCAGCACCATCCTGAGACTCTCTCTGCTCTGATTTTCATCATCACTTCTCTGCAGTTCAGCTTTAAGTCTTGTAACCTTCTCCATTGTGAAGCATCTGGATCCTTCAGCTCTCATCTCCTCCACAATATCCAACATTGAGGTTGATGGATCAATAAGACATCAAACTTTAACACAAGAGATCACTGTTCACTTCCTGTTTCCAACCAAGAGTCAACACTGTTTTTTTAAACCATGACCACAATCGTCCCCGAACAATAACCCCGTGGTTATTATTATAACCATGATGATGAAGGTGTCCTAACATTAACAAAGTACCTATTTAATCCAAACCATGATCTTTTCCTAAACGTAATCAAAGCTTAACCATAGCTCTGTCACATCATAGTTATTTTCCAGCAGTGATGTGAAACAGTTTTGGAAGGCACAGACCAGATGATGAGGTCCTGCTGATTGGGGCATCAGATCAGAAAACATGTCTACGTGTTGTTCT
The DNA here is from genome assembly GCF_910596095.1 of Thunnus maccoyii. Taxonomy (NCBI): domain Eukaryota; kingdom Metazoa; phylum Chordata; class Actinopteri; order Scombriformes; family Scombridae; genus Thunnus; species Thunnus maccoyii. The sequence continues at coordinate 3,491,772 of NC_056541.1, read as the reverse complement.
GGAGTTCCAGGACTCACAACGTATTTTGTTGTTTAATTATGAGGACCTGTTGGCATCAATTCACGTCTGACAATTTCTAAAAACACTTCTGAGATCATTTATGTTGTTGTAATGTAAAAGTCATTTTCAAACATGTAAATATTGGTGTAATATTTATGAATTGGGTAGTGTAGGGAAACAAGGTGACATTCTATTTAATATTTACATTATTAAACTGCTCAAAGATAATGTCAGGCAAACCTTTAAAGCCAGTTCAGTTTCTCTTGAACATGCTTGCTCTTGTCACTACAGCTGTTTCAGTCAGTCCTCGTATGAATATTATTTCAGCTGTTCCTTTATGATTGGTCAAGGCTATTATTGGAAGTTGCATTTTAACGTGACACACAGTGAACTGTCTGGAGTAAGCCATTATGATCAATTGCATTTGGATCAATGTGGCCAATCAAATATTAGTAACCTGAGTCAGCAGGCAGAAGTCTATACAGCTCAATTTTCCTTGAATATTCTGTGCTCCTTTCATTAAATAGATAATGTAGCATCATCATGAAATGATGCACTTGTTGTTGTATTTCCTTTTCAAGTAGTTAATCTGTTCTTCATGCTTTTTCTGCAGTTCCTTCAATTCTACTTTTAGACTTTCTTCTTTGTGGCTGGAAAGGTTGTGCAAAAGAGTATACTCAGTTTTTTGTTCCTCTTTTTCTTGCATTAACGTCTCATATCTTTGCCTCATATCCTTCAGCTCCTCATCATACTTTTCTATCAGAGCTTCGAAGTCCTTGGTGTATTTCTCTCTAAATTCATTAAGTTCTTCAGCTTGTTTTCTGGCCTCCTCTTCATATTTCTTCTTCATATCCTCCATTTTCGTCTTATACTTTTCCTTTAATTCTTGTTTCTCTTTCTCCTCCTGTTCTCTTCTGAATCGATCCTGTTCTTTTCTTTTGTTTTCATATTTTTCTCTTTCCCTCTCATATTCTTCTTGGAGCCGTACAAGTATTGTTTGTTCCTCCCGTCGTCTTTGTTCTTCTTCTCGATAGTATTTGTCCCAAAACTCCTTTCGTTCCATTTCCCAAGTCAGTTGTTTTTTTCTCATCTCTTTTCTAATCTGCTTCAACTTTCTGTCAGTGTTTTCCTTTGACTCTGAGTCTGATTTAATTTTTTCCTCCAGAGTTTCAAGTTTTTGTTCCCACTCTTGACGCTCAATTTCTTCTTGACTTTTCCTTTTTCGCATTTCCTCCTCTCTTTTTTCCTGATCTTTCTCTCTCTGTTCACACTCCTTCTTAATGTTTTCCTCCATTTCCTTTAGCTGTTTTGTTCTCAGTTCTCTCTCCTGTTCAATTTCTGCTCTCTGTTCTTCTATTCGTCTTTTCATTTCCTCCATTTCTTCCTCATGTTTTCTTTCAAGTTCCTCCCTCTCTCTCTTCATCTCTTCTTCCTTCTCCTTCAGGATCTTCTCCACTTCCTTCTTTATTGCTGCCTCGGCCTCTTGCAGCATCTCATTGGTGTAGCAGCTGCCGCCATTTTTCTTCACCATGGAGTCAATTTTGTTTATCAGCTCACTGACTTGTGTGCAGTTTTGTTTATCAAAGTTATTAAACACATGGTATCTTCCTCCACAGTCAGCAATCAGTTTCTTAAAGGAATCATCACATTCCTCTTTAATGTAATCTTCAATGGACATCTCCTCATGCTCCAGTGAATCTCCTCTTGTGAAAAGAATGATGGTGAACTTTTCAGAATTCTTCCCAAAGACTTTCTTTATGAGTTTTAATGTCTCCTTCTCTTCTGGTGTTAATCTGCCAATCTGTAACACCAACAGGAAGACATGTGGTCCTGGAGCCAGAAGACTTATGCATTTCACCATCTCCTCATTAACTTCTTCATGGGACAAAGTGGAGTCAAACAGACCAGGAGTGTCGACCACAACGACAGGACGACCGTCTACTTCACTCTTTGCTTTCTGACAACATTTGGTGACTGATGTTTGACTTGATTTGGCTTTAAACTCTTTTCTTCCCAGAATGGTGTTTCCTGAAGAGCTCTTTCCATTACCAGTCTTCCCCAGCAGCACAATCCTGAGACTCTCTGAGCTCTGATTCTCATCATCACCTGCAACATCAAAACAACTGGAGTTAATTTAAATGTTCACATTTGATACAGTTCAGTGCTGTAGACTCAAGGCTTTAATGCAGGACATTATTTAAGACACAGAAAAAAATGCTTTAATTCAAATTACTTACAAGTGATCTTGTTCTTCTTTTCTAGCATCTCAAGTTTAGCTTGTTGCATATTGATGTGTTTCTCTTTTTGTATGACTTTTTCCATTTGGACACGTGCAAAGATATGTGTTGTATAACAACGTGGTTTATTTTTAGATTGTTTAATTTTTTCCACAGTATCCAACATTTCAGACACCCGCTGCTTGTTCTTGATGTTGAGAACAACATGTCTTCCTCCACAGCTCTGAATGAGCTCCTGGATGTCTCTGTTTTCTTTTACAAAGTCAACAACAGCTGGAGCTGTAGGATCTGACTCCACAGTGAACAGAATCATGGTTAAGTCATTGACTGGAGAGCTGAATGTGTTCTGGATGGTCTTTAACTCTCCCTTGTCTTCATCAGTGAGGGGATCCACAGGTAGGACCAGGATGAAGGCATGGATGCCCTCAGGATCACAGAGGGAGATACACCTGAATGATTCCTCCATCACTGCCTCCTGAGGTTTTCCATACAAGGCAGGCAGCTCCACCAGGGAAACCCAACGTCCACACACCTCTCCCTGATGTTTAACACACTCTGATGAGTTGGAGACTGAATGAAGCTCTGTCTGACCTAAAATGGCCTTGACTGCTGAAGTCTTCCCCGCTCCTCTCCTCCCACACAGAACCAGGTTTAAAACTGGTTTGATGAGTTCAGACTTTGGTCTCATGGTCTCTTCAGTGAAGGTGAGAAAGGTTCCTTTGTTTTTATCCACAATGTTCTGAATCGTCTCCATTAGCAGGTTGTGGTCATCTTCAAACATATTGTAGTGTCTTCCTCCACAGTCTTTAAGGAGCTGATTCACAGTGAAACTTGTTTCATTCTCCTTGTGTTTCATGATGACCATGGAGTGTTGAAAAGCATCTTGACCAAACAAACTCAGGATGAACTTCAGTGTTCTTCTGTTCTTCTCAGTGAAATCAGAGGGCTCCACTAACAGCAGCAGAACATTTGGTCCTGGAGGACAAAGAGTCACACAATTCTTCATCTCTTCTCTCAGTGTCTCCACAGACAGACTGAAGATATCTGGAGTTTTCACTACTGTGAATGATTTTCCATTCCACTCTCCAGATACTGACTCACATTGGTTGGTCAGAGAAAATCTCTGAAAATCTAAAACTTTTTTCTTCATGATAAAGTTACAAAGTTTTGTCTTTTTCTTTTTTCTTTTTCCTAACAGCACAATCCTGAGTCCACATCCTGTAAAACAAACAAACAAACAAACAAACAAAAAAACATAAAAAGGTGATTAATGTTTGATATTCAAAACATAAACTTTTAGTAGAGTATTCCTTATTCCGTAATTAGCTTTAGCTGCTAACATTTCCTAACCTTAATCATCTTAATCATAGAGGTGGCAGCTCAGAAAACAACCATATAAGTAGTGATGGGCAGTTTCAAATGACCTATTTTGTCTTTAACCGGTGATATTGTTGAGAGACAAATACCATCAATAGCTGCAGTAGTTATCTCAGTCTTTTGTCTTAGAGGTCTCTCATGTCAAGTCAAGTCACTCGTCATTTGTTTTGTATAGCCAAATATCACAAATCACAAATTTGCCTCAGAGAGCTTTACAATCCATACAACACAACATGCTCTGTCCTGAGACACTCTATTTGAATAAGGAAAAACTCTCCAAAAAAACCTTTAACTGGGAAAAAATGGAAGAAACCTCAAAAGGAGCAAAAGAGGACAGCTCCCTCCTCCAGGACACAGATGTGCAATAGATGTGTGTACAGAATAGATCAAGAAAGACAAATTGCAGTAATACAGCATGGAAAACAGACAAATCATCATCAAAATATTTTCTGGACTTACCAACAGATTGGTTCATGACTGGATGATCACAGCTCAGATGCTCTCCATTGTTCTTCTCTACAATTTGGTTCAACTTTGTTAACAACTCTGGAATTTCAAGGTATTTCTGCAGTGACTGGTATCTACATCTTCTGATCATGTTCCATAAGGATGCATGGGCTATGGCACCAGAGCTCTCCTCTCTCGTTGGTGATATCAGTATCAGTGAATGATCAAATGATCGATCACTGAAGAGTTGAAGAACTCTGCAGAGTCTCAGTTTATGTTTCTCAGTGAAGTCTTCAGGCTGAAGAACCAGCAGGAACACATGAGGTCCAGGATCAGAGAGACTCACACAGTTTTCTACATGTTTGGACAGTTTGTCTTCAGAGATGTTTGGAAGCAGCAGATCTGGGGTGTTGATGAGAACTATTTCTTCCTCCTTCAACTGTCCTCTGACTCTCTGACAGCAGTCTGGTTCTTCCTCAGTGTTGAACTCAGTCTTTCCCAGTATGATGTTCCCCACTGAACTCCTCTCGGACCAGCTGTTCCCCAGCAGAACAACCCTCAGCTCAGAAACTGAAAACAAAACAAGTGAAAACACTGCAAAGGTGAACAAAGAAACTTTCAAAGGTTAAATTAATACAAGGAGCAACAAAGCCATTTCAGAGTTGCAAATTTAGTTTTAATTTTGTACATTTTAAAATTGTTTTTTCATAGATTAAACGTTAGGGATTCATTAATCGGTTCTTATAGTTTGTGCATCCCCTATGTGCAATTAAACAGTGCTTTGTCTTATAAGAAAAGTACCATTAAATTAATTTGTGTTTATTTTTATGCCATACAATGGGACATACAGTGAACATATCCCAAATAAGTTGGGCCAGAACCTATTTTCAAGCATTTGCCTTGACATTTTTAAAGTGATACTGTATTGATGTCTCACTAATTTAGACTGAATATAATTCTTGATTTTCAGAAAATAAACTCTTACAATTGTTATTTATGAAATATGCCAGGACTAAAGCGATAATCCATTGCAAATCAAATCCTTTGATTATCAAAACTCACCCCTGCAGGTTTAAAAGTGTAATGGTGGGCTAGAGGTTTATAACATGTAGCATATAACCCATTTTTTGCATGTCACCCCCTCTTTCTCTTCCATTTCCAATAGAGGCAAAAAATTACAAAAAAGGTGTCTTCAAAAAGTTTGCAGTTGCTTCTTCACAGACCCCTGTGGCTATATCAAGAGAGTCTGTGGTGAGAGTGGACTTGTGTGATCATGTGATGTGCATGACCATATCACCTCCCATTCATGCACTTGTTGAGTGGCTGCAGCCAATTAGCGTGGGTTAGTCCTGCAGTGAGAAAGCAGCAGGTGACGAGAGAAAGAGACTAACGCAGTAAAAAGTTGTAGAGGACTGTGTTACCAGTTGACTGAGTGATTTCTTTGCTTTGGATATGTATGCGTGTATGAAGACAAAGTAAGTGCATATTGTATCTGTCCTTCCTGTTCACATATAGGATTTTGACCATATGTTTAAGTTAATGAGGCAGTTTGTTAAGTTGTCTGAAATTAATGTATCGTTTACTTGAATGTTTCTATATTTTCACAGTTCATGCACATTGTAACAGAAGCCTTAACTTAAGTGTTACAGTGTTAAGTTTGCACCTTTTCCAGGCAAGTGACTGCTCATGAAGGAGTAAATTATGTACACATATATTGTGCAATATTACAGAGCAACGTGATATATCTTACGTGGTTGTTTGATGTGTATTCAGTTTAATGTTGTTGTTAGTGTTTTTGTCTTATGTTAAGCCATACAACTGTGTATTGAGAAACTGTCCAGTCCGAAATGATAATCGCTGCATGTATTTATGAGAAAGATAGCACTGAGCACAGGCTAAGAAGACGGATATGTCAGATGTTTCCTGAAAATATGTAACGTGTTTCAGTGAATGATGCATATGACTTAGTCTGAGTGTAATTGCAGCTTATTAGCCTTTACTGATATTTTCTATTGTCACACAGTGTATGTTTCCCTGTAGACCACACACTCACCCATCCTTATACCTGCCAATAAACTGGTAAAATTAAGTTCTGCCTCCTCTGTGTTTGATCAACACACTTAAGTGATGGCTATCATATCTGAACCACTTAGTCTCACCTACAAGCCCCATATCATCTGCATCACAAAGTTATATTATGTTTAAATTATGTTTTTTTATGTTTTTTCCCCATATTCATTTTAGATTACTGCTACATGTTGAACATGCCCAGTGTATTTATGAAGGCTTTTATTATAGTCTACGCACTTATTTTCAACTTTTTTTCTTATGGTGATATCGTAAATATTTTGCGACACGGAATATTACTTTCTGCCAACGTATAATTTCTCCACAAGTTTCATTATAGGAACTTCATGATCATGCAGGCAGGACTGGAAAACCCAGAGTTAACAGTCAGTTGACCAGAATTGGCCCACTTCATACAATGTATTTACCAGTAATTAATGTCCACTTGAACACCTAAATACAACATGGTCACAAGATATATATTTCTAAAAGTTCATGGAATAGGAAGTGACATGAAATTATCTTGGTCAATTAGCAGAGCAAACTAGAATATTTGCTTTTCCAGAAGAAAATGTGTGTGACTGCTGCTGCTGCTTGCTGGCCCACCTTCTAAAAGATTCACAGCAAGATGTTTCAGTTTTACAACCCTTTAAATCTCACAGTGACCCTGGCAGTCAAACACTTTCAAACCTTGAAAAGTATTCCAGTATTTCAAATGCACAGCCTTGCTTCGCTATCATAGTCATTTAAAGTTGGTTTGTATTATAGCGCCACATAGAGATGAAAGACCATCCAAATTCTCTGCGCTGTTCAGGGTTTGCAATGCAAATATGCAAATATACCACCCCAGTACCGCCAATATGTTGAACGAGCGGAACTGAGGTGGGTCGAATGAAGCCTTGTTGCTGAAACAAGTCACCTAGCAGCTAGCGATCTGTCACTCAAAGTGGCCACATCCTTAGTTAAGCATAACTTTATGGCGTAATAAAATTAAAGTGGGTGAGTTTTTAGCGTCACGTCAGGCATTTTTGACAGGTGATACGCCAATTTTTCCTTGGAAAGTGACGTCACATAAAGCAAATTTCTATCATTTTGAGACATGGATGTCTCAGCCTCAGCCATGCAGCAGCCATTTTGTGGTCACTCATGGTATTGCAAGGAAAAATCCCGAAAAATTTTTGATCCATGTAGATTTTATATTCGTAAAACTTTCCTCAAGCTGAGAAAAAGTGATTTAAAAAACTGTGATGTCATCACAATGTAAAGTCTATGGACTGAGTAGGAACTTGTGGGTGGGGCCAGTGGGGGAAAACACTATTGTGAATATTCAGTGGGCCGCATAATGTGGAAGCAAACCTGGAAGCTAGAAACTTTTTTTGGTGTATGCGCCAGCCGAGCTATTCTTATAGGACTGAATGGGAGCCATTTTACATAATACATCCATGTCTTGAGACCACCAACTGAACATTTTTACCATCATGTTAGGCATTTTGACAATTTTACCACATTTTACTGTTTTAACCCAAATCATGATCTTTCCCTGTATGGTTTGCATTTGAATGGCAACCTTATACTTGAAATGTGGATCATGCAGGCCATGATGTGATGGTTGGGATGGAAAAGATGCTCTGTATGAAATAATGTACATATTGGACCTGAAAGCATTACCTTTTAATTTGTTATTACAATTACAATGTAATAACTTATTACATTATGTACAAAAAGTTATTACATTTTGCTATCACCATTTGTATTACATTAATTACAATAATTGCAATATTATTACATTAAATGAAAAATCTATATTATTTAAATTACTTAGATCTTATCATTTTAGTAATGCTTTCTATCCATCTATTAACTATGGGATTTAGTTTCTTAAAACTTTCATTCCGTGCCCTCCACCTATGAAATATTATTAATTCCAATTTTAATAAACACCAAAACAAGTTATAACTGTTCAGTCTGACTCACTCACAGGGGGCAATAGTCCAGAACTACTTCTGTACTCCCTGGGTAGCACATTATCTGTGACTGTAAAGATACAAAAATATACAATTAATTCTTTATTTCTTTCACATCTATTGTCTAATGGGCCTGCTTGGGACAATAACCTCTTTTTTGTTTTATTTTCTGTGTTTATCTCTCTATATAAAGCAAGGAATCCCCGTCTGTCTGTATGTATGTATGTATTGTTGGGTCTCACTAGCTGACTACATATTTCAAGACTAAGAAACCTGAGTTCTTGGTTGTTCGCACCTAAAGTGTGCAACTCCACCCATGGATCTAGGTTAACAAAACTAGAGATCCCCCTCTTCTCTTCCTCTTTCCCCTCAGGACCTCAGGCAGCTCTGCAGCTCTTAACAGCTCTAACAAGTACAGGAGCCACGAAGCAGAGTTTGATGGCGCTGACTCTGTAAGCACTGCACAAAAGAGTCACCTGGGCCTTCTGACCTGCACAACTGGAGCACCATCTACCAAGCAAGGCCTGCATCCCTCAGCCTTGGAGCCAAAGTCTTCTCAGCCTGACTCATCCACGGAGTCGCTAGCTAAGAAGTAACACGCCACAAAGCATTTCTTTCTTCATGGACTTGGTAACAACTGCACATAGCCTAGCAACATATAGTATATTATAGCACAGCTAAGCAAGACCGTTTAACTTAATCAATTTACTGTATATGTATTGATTTGGCTAATGTTATTCAGTGAACTATTGTTGTGATGTCTTTTTCATGGTCAGGTTATTACATAGCCACAAGTTAATGTTAGCATGCTTAACACATGTTACATCCATTAACTAGGCCTTGCATGCAACTAACCTCTTCCTAATCTGGCACCTTTAGCATACACTGATTGACCTGGAAAAAATAACCACACAGTTAAGAGGTTTAAAACCGAGCTTTGCAAACTTTGGTTCAGGCAGCACATGTGGTTCAAGATCTAGCCTTTTGGTCTGGCCTTTTGTCTCTCTAGTGCCTTTTGTCAGCCATATTGTCTGCATGCCATGTGCTCAGTCACCAGGTGACTTCAGCCATCTTGCCATTGTCTTCCCCACACACATACACACCCACACACATACACTTGTATATAGGTACACTAGATTAATACTGTGTGTTTTGCTCTTTTACCTTTTTGTTAAATAAATGAATGAATGAATAAATGAACTCCAAAATCCTTCAACCTTAACTTGCTATTGATATGGGGATTTTGTTTATAGTTATTAGGTCAATTATTAATCAAAGTTCCAAATTGATAGATTAGTACACTTTGAGACTGAATTGAATCATTTCCATGACTCCAGGGTGGTGCCCCATTATTATTAATTCTTATTAATATTTTTTTTTATTGATTTTAATAATTAATTAAAGCTACAAGCAGTGTTGGTCGGGACCTCGCACTCTGGCCTGTCGGGATCAGATCATTTTGCTTTTTAAAAATGAGGGATATTACTTACAAGTGCAGTGTGCTTTTATTTTGAAAGTTTGATTGACACGTGTACTGTCAGGTGTGTAGAGACAATAAGTGATTGCAGCTGGACACAGAAAAATACTCATATATTTGAATGGAGAGTGTGAGTGAACCCACACCTTTTTGATCATTTACTGCTTCCACATAGTTTTAGATACAGACTTCATTTGAACTTTTAATGAGTCACAAGATTTTGACCTACAAATCTTGAATTTGCATGTTTTGTCTATCTTTTACTGTTTTGAGATATTAGAGTTTGACTTTTAAAGTCTTTTCTTGCTCCTTCTGTGATTTTATAATGAGTGTGTATTGTGGAATGTTTCACATCACCAGGAACAGTTGGAGAGGTGTATTTTAGAGTACACTTCTTGTGAAATCTCCTCATAAATCCCATGACTTTGGCCAAATCTTACATTGAAAATCGTATTTTGGTAGGAAATTTTGTGGCAAATCCAGTGATACAGGTTTGAAAGTGATCAGACTTATAGTTTAGATGTCAGAAGCCTCTGTTTGACACAGGGTTCATGCCTCCCCATTGTTTTACATTATTAGGGTGATGTGGCACTGCAACTTTGAGGGCTTATAAAATCCAAACCGTTTAAGTTATTACAAAGTTTTTAACAACTATTTTTCAGCATAGTGTCATAAGTCATATATTAAAGTTAGAAGCTGATATCATTAGTTTTAGGGCCAAAATTGGGGTAAAGTCTTATTTTGAAAGGCTAATTGAGAACTTCCTGTTGGATTTAGGTCAGGGGGGTCAGTGTATGATTTGTAGGTCTTGATGAGACGAATAATTGAGTTTTGGTTTGAGGGTTGCCTGCAATACTGTGCCTCACATGGGGCACCATTTTGTTGGGCCTGGGCTACAAAGCCCAACCAAATGGTGCCCTGTGTGAGGCACAATATTGCAGGCAATTATTCATAATTGTGCAATATTAATTTCAGCATAATTTTGGCCAGTACTAAAATTCTGGAATTTAAAACTTTAGTCTATTCAAAAGCCTTTATATTTAACACAACTAGTCTGCCACAGGAATAGATATCTAGTTGTACTTGCAAACAAGTGCAGTGTTGTGAGATTTGATTTTTCAAATCAAATTCAGCTAAAGTAATAGGTAACCTAAATCTTGAATTATTGATAACTACCACTTTAAGCCCTCATAGTGTTTAACTAAAAGATTGCTGTTGCTGCTAGCCACTCGAGTTGAACCTACTCTGTAGGAATCGTAAGAATTTTGGTTCAGCATCCGAATACCACATATTCAATGCAATCTAGTCAAGCTGTCAGAACTGGCTGTTAATTGAAGTGCTCCCCTTTTTAATTAAAACAGTGTGCCACCGGCCCTGTGACACATAGAGAGCTTGTACCTGGCTGTTACTGCCATGCATTCCAACCTGAGCAAGAAACAGAGCCTGTGAGATAGAGCCACAGCGTGCTACCAGCCCTGTGAAACTTAGAAATTATTCTCTTGCTGTTACTGCCATACATTCCAGCCTCAGTCAACTTTTAGAAACAATCCTCTGACTGTTACTGCCCTGCATCTCAGTTAATGCTTGTTAAAATCTGTTGTGCCTACTAGAGCCACTAGACAGTGCCGTAGCTACCCCTCCTCCACGGGAAGCTACTCCCCATAGTGTAGGCCACAACATTGTTTCGTTAAGTTAGTGTACTACCCAAGCTGAACTACAAAGTGTCTGCCACGCAACACCATAGCCAACCACATTGTTTTGTTGTACTAGTCAACTGTTTAATCTAATCCTCTGTTCCAGTCAACAATGGAGAACCCCTGTGTAGAGCAGTTTATTTCTTCCCCAGCACAGAGCATAGAACCTGGCTACCCAGAATTTATCAGCAGGTTGAATTTCAGTGAGTGCAGGAAAGAGATAGACTTACTACTCAAGGATGGGTATGATACACAGACCACATCCAAAGACCCATTGTTATGCTTACTTTTTAACTTCCACAGGCAAACCAGCCTTGCCTGTCAGAGCAAAGTAGCCCTAGAAAAGGAGATAGATTTCCTTAAAGCACAAAATGCTTGCGCCATCCACAAGGTTCTGACGGCCAATAAGAAAGCCATGCGCTATTTAGAAGACCTGCACTCAGCAGAGTTAGATCTATGCTCACACAAGGAGGAAGTGTTAAGGCTTAGGTCAGAACGTCCTACCCCACTACAGTCATTCAGCCATTGTGATTCCGGTTACTCCAACTCACACTCTTCCCTTAATGTAAGATCAGCTCCCTCTCCACTCAGAAGATGGGAACAATTCCCAACTGACCCTAAGTTCTTGGGCATGAAGTCAGCTTGTCAACCTCCACTAAGAGACAAAGGTAACAGCTACGTGACTTCCCATCTCTCTGAAACAGACACTGAAGACACATGTATCCTCTAGAGGATATTCTGCCCAGTGTTTTTCTCAGCCACTGATATATGACACATTCATCTGTGCTCATCCTTCCGAAGGGGGGACTAGAACATTCCAGAACTGTTCACCCTCTCCTCTGTACTACCAGGAAAGTGATAACAGTTGTTCAGCCCCTGTCTTACAACCAGAGAGAATTGTAGCACGTGATGCACACGTCCATGGTAGTGCTAGTTTAGTCTTGTCTTCACCAGAAATGACCTTACAATGTCCCCGCCTTAAAGTGCTTGAGCTTATAGCTAAGGACATTGAACATTTTGACCCAGACAGCTGTAATCACCAGATTGAAGATTACTCTAGAAAACTCGACTAATACAATCCAGTTGACTTGCCCCATGCAACCCAAAGTGAGAAAGTTAATCTGGTGTGAAAGACTAGCTCTAAAGCTGTCCACAAGTTAATACAATCACAACCTCCCAGAGTCAGAAATGACAACCAAGAGCTCTGTCAAGCACTAACAGAAGAATTCTCTTTTCCTGCTGACGAGACAACATCAATGGTTGCAGTCCTCCAAGTTAAACATTCCCGTTGTGAGCATCCCAGAGATTATTACCAATGTTTGAGGCATGCATACTTCCAGGGCAAGAATGCACCAGGCTTAGAAGAAAACCCCACCTTCAAGTCGTCATTCTTGCAGAACCTTCATCCATGTGTACACACTCAAGTTGTGCTTATGACATGCCAAGGTAACCCCTCGCTGCATGAGACAAGAAGGATGACACAGGTGGCTTGGGAAACTGTCATAACTTCCAAGGCAGGAGGGAGAACAACTGAGCCTGCCAGCTCAAACACTGAAGTGTTATACAGGTCTGCTGCCTCAAAAGATTGCCCTCACAACAGTCCAAAAGGGGGCGACAAAAGCCATATGAGCATAACTGCCATGTCCACCAACTACGTTGAGATAGGCATTCAAACAATAAAAGCCTCAGAAGGCCATATGTAGAGATTCTGGCCCAGAAGTGTGACCAGACAATAGACAGATCAGATGATGACCACAGCATCTCTGATCACAGTTCAGTACATGGTCACCATGTTTGATTGGCAGCAGAATTAACCAATGGTAGGCTTTAAACTCCTTAGCCCCCCTAAAATCTTCTTTAGCCCCCCCAAAATAAATGTACATTATTAGTTTAAATCATCAATGTTTTTTTTTCCATTAATTTTTCATTAAAATAGATCAAATTGTGCCTTTGCGTCTCCAAATTCACAATGTACCTAAAACACCAGGCACTAGGACCTGGGAGAGGCTGCTGCTGCTCTAATCCAGTATTTCCATTGGCTGTGCTGACCACTCAGAGCCTGCAATAGAGACGGTAACGCTTATATGGATCAAAAAGCTCAGGACAGAATCATACCTATACAAATGCTGTTTAAATAATTTTCTTATAGTAATCAGGTAGTCGGCTTACAGTGTTCATTTTGGGTCTTTTCATACATGAAAACATAGTGGAAAAATTAAAATTACGGTAACTCTATTTTTATTTTTTCCCTTACTCCCATAATACACATAAGATATTGTAATTAGCGGCTGCGGCACCATTATCAGGGCTGTGGAGGTGGTGGGTGTGTTTATTTGTAACCCCTGTGAAACAATCAGAAAATAATTTTTTCTTCCTCTTATTCACCGGCTTTCACGCTCACACTGCTCGCTCTCCTCATCCACTCTCTAGCTTGCTTGACCACTGCTACTCTCTCTCTCTCTTAGAAGGCCATACATAGAGATTCTGGCCCAGAAGTGTGACCAGACAATGGACAGATCAGACAAGGACCACAGCATCTCTGATCACAGTTCAGTACATGGTCACCATCCATCAGACAGTGGCAGTGCCTCTGAATGTCTCTTTCCCTCTGGCTACCTGGAGTGTTACAGCCCTGAGCCACAAGTTAAAAACTTAAGCCCCCCCCCCCCACACACACACACACATACACTTGTATATAGGGTCACTTAGCTAAATTAATACTGTGTGTTTTGCTCTTTTACCTTTTTGTTAAATAAATGAACGAATGAATGAATGAACCCCAAAATCCTTCAACCTTAACTTGCTATTGATATGGGGATTTTGTTTATAGTTATTAGGTTAATTATTAATCAAAGTTCCAAATTGATAGATTAGTACACTTTGAGACTGAATTGGCTGACTGAATCTTTTTCCCTGACTCCAGGGTGGTGCCCCGTTATTATTAATTATTATTAATAATAATTTGTATTGATTTTAATAATTAATAATTATCTTTGACAATCATTAATTATTGCTGATAGCCAAACTGGTAGCCAAGGCCCAACAGTATGTATGTAAGTTTGTCCTTCATGTATCTCGAGAACCGTCCATCCGATCTACTTCATACCTGGCAGGTGGATTGCTGGGGAAACGAGGAAGTGCAGTGTTGATGTATGAAGGTGTTTGGATGAGTGGTTTTCGAGAAATATATAAAAAATATGTCAAAAATAACGTTGATAACGTTGATTTGCTTCTTCTTCTCCTCTCTCTCTCTTTCTCTCATCTTAAAGTGAGTCAGGAAGGCTTCAGCAGCGAAACAGCTGTACTATATTTTGAAACAGCTAACATTACAGTAAATACCAAAGCTGGCCATTTCATTACTTTTTTATTCATGTAATAAATATACAAATGTCAATAAGATGGTAATCTGCATGAGAAATAAAGAAAAAGAAAAAAAATGGTTATAATAATCATCCGCGTATAGTGATTAATTGACCCAGATGGATGTGATCACTATAAACGTTTTCCACTGTACTAAGTAGCTGATGAGCCAGCCAGCCAAAGTGTGAACAGGTAAAAGAGATAGAAATAATGTTATAGAAAGCTCTTTACATACTTTGCTTTCATATACCTCCTAAGTATTTTGAAACAATCATATCAGTAGGCATAGATTATTGTTTATAATCAGTTAATATCAGTGAAAAGGTCACATTGTGTTAATCATAAGACAATTTTATATCCCTCAATTCTTCAACCTGTAGATAGAAAGGCAGCAGCTCTGCCGAAGGCCAGTGACGTGAGAAGATTTTGCCAGTTCAAACAAATACAAACTTAAACTGGTTGATCACTCATTTAGTTGAGTTCTTGTAAGTCGGAGTTTAATAAAATAATATGTTACTGAAAACAAGCGAGAAGAGGGAGAGGAGGAAGATGAAGGAGACTGACAGGGCTGAAGGAGCAGATCTGATGGAGGTTAGTGATCAAGAAGAAAGTGAGTGGGAGTTGTTTAAGCTTTCAGTTAAAATTAATACTGAATTTTATGACATAGGCCTATTACTCATACTAGGCATAAACTAAATGATTTTATGACATTTTTAGTTTTAGAGGTTCACACATCAATCATCAGTCTGTGTATGAATAACATACTTAGGACCTGCAACATATCTAAGAGAGAGGAGATAGCATTCCTTGACTTCAATAGTTTTGCTTGATCTGTGCCTGTTGTAAGTGGATGGAAAGCATGTAAGTCATATTAGATCCGTGCCTATCACAAACCATGAAGAGACAGATCTATTACGTTGATTTTACACCGATTGCTACTCTAAAAATTCATGACAATATGGGGCCATTTAAAAAAAAAAATCCCCCCCCCCAGTGCCCCCTGGTAAAGGCTTAGCCCCCCTAACCATAAATCTCTAGTGACGCCCCTGGGTTCAATCTCTGCTTAGTCTCACTGGTAAAGTTTCTGCCTGGATTAAAACCATTTAATCTATTAGATCATTATTGTTTTAATTGATTTGTTTGTCAGTTGATACATATATATGTGGTTCTCCAGAAATAATAAGCAATTGGTCTGTTCTGAACAGGCACCTTTTGAATGTGCACTACACAAGTTATACTCAAACAGTAAAGAGTGCATTTAAATACCACACAAAATTGTAATCTTGAACACTTTTTAAAAAACAAACAAACAAACTCAGTTATGTTATGAAGGCTGGCTTTGCTGTGTCACTGATCACTATTTTCTATCCTCAGATCCTCTGATATAACACTACTGGGCTGATGAACAAGGATGGGATTAGAGGCAGAAACTTCAAACTCATGTTTTACTCCATGGTGGTTTAACTATTTTAGTATTTTGCACTTTGTTTGTTCTTGAAAATGTTGAACACATTCTCATTCAAGGTAATTTCACTCACAGTCGGGGCGAACACGGTCAGGGCTGTTGCTCCTGCACTTCCGGAATTTTCCATCATCTTCCTCTGTAGTAATACAGAAAAACACAGTTATAATCAAACCTCAGAGACATAAATATTTAAAATCTTTTAGATTGACAAGTTTTATACAATATTTAACACACATGATCATAACAAAAACAATTGTGTTAGTTACATAAAGTATCACAGTACAACTAAGTGGTGGAAATTTCAGTTCCTTCAGTTTATAGACATAACATTTTGTATATCAACTCAATATGATTGTGGATAAAACAACATGGCAGCACTAGATTTGGCTGTGAATCCATCAAGCTTTAATGTTTTGACGCCACCAAGTTCGACTGCGACTTACTTGAACAAGTACAATGTTTCAGCTAGTGAAGAAAAGTAAATGATTCCATTGATTGTCTACTCTTTTCCCTCACTTTACATATTTTCATTACGTCTTATTCTCTCCCAGTGAAGATATAAGGATAAGATGCAACAAAAGAGGAATCAAATAAACATGTTTTTAGTGAAATGAGACGTCCTTCCTCCTGAAGTGAAGCACAGCTGGATCAGCTGTCAGTTTAACTCTGGAGTGTCTTTCGTTGCTTGGAGTTTGTATTTGCACAAATAGGACCAAGTTTTGCCAAACACAGTCTCCCAGTACCATCACACATGGGTGTGACCAACTCATTTCTGCAATTCTGGTGATCAATGGTGGTAACACAAATTAGACACAGCTTGGCATAATGTGGAAGAGAAGCTGAATATTAAAATGAGGCTGAAATAGCTTAATTGTTTCCTGAGGATCCTCTCTCCTGATTCTTTGACTGGAATCTTCTCCCAGCCTCTATTATAATCAATTATCATCAACCTGACCAGTCTTGTCACTGTGTCAGACGATTTAAATAATTTTTAAAGTTACTGCACTTGTTCCACGTAAAATTATCACAACTCTTCTCTGTAATTAGACTGTAGATGAAATTCACCTTCATTCCTGCTGCTGTATGATGACTACAGGTATTAAATCAACCAAAGGAAAGATCTGACATTCTACAGGTTGTTGTCAGCTCCTCTTTAACGTGACATGTTGATCCTGCGTGTCGTTTCATTCAATCTGTCCACCAGACTTCATGTGAATCAGTTTGACTTATTCAGATATTCTGAGAAAAGATAGTTGCTTTTGAGTTTTATTACTTGACATTCTGTTTTCATGCCACACACAACTCACAGGATATCAGTTAAACTTGACATCAGAGAAATCAAAATGTTTAAGTGTTGTGTTAAATTGCATAGAAATTGTTGGCACATGCAACATCATCAAAATACAGTTAAAATACAGTATTGACTTTTTTGTTTGCAAAAATCACACTCAGTCATGTTAATGACATTATTGATAAGACTCAACTGTTCTCTGACTGTACAGACCCATTAAAATTTGTATTTTGATGCATATATCAATCTTCAATAAATAACAAAATGTTGCATAAAAATTGTGACATTTTGTCACAAAATTGTGACATTCTGTCACGCATTTTGTCATGAAATTGCATTTCATTGGTGAATCAGCTGAATTGAATTGAGGGTTCACAGTCACAAGCTTACAGTCTGAGGACAAAGTGATGTTATTATGTGTGTAATATGTGGACAGAGAGAGAGGAGAGATATCCAGACTAATAAAGTCTGACTGGACTCACCTGATGCTGCAGACGCCATAATATCACTCTGCTGGAAACATCAACACTGATTCAACTGGAGACCAACTGCTGGGTTTCAACACCTTAATGGAGAAATAAAGAATACTGTAAACTCTCTTATTCACACAGTTAGAGGAAGTTCTGCTGAAGACAAAGAGCTCTGTGTCACCAACTGTGACAAAATATAATCATATTATTCTTATTATTGATTATTCAAATGTCTTGTTTTATTTGACCAACTGTCCAGAACCCAAACATATTCGGCTTACTGGTGTGTGTGTGTGTGTGTGTGTGTGTGTGTGTGTGTGTATGTGTGTTGGGTGTGGTCAGTAAGAGCTTTGTTATGCTGTAAAAACATCCTAAAGTAAATAAAGTGCTTAAACATGTCTAATTCGAGTAAATTTTAAATCTGAAAAAAGTTCAGAAAAGACTTTCGTTATTTTTAAAAGTGATGAACCTGTAATTGTGTTAATGTAACATCAGAGTTACGTAACTTCTCTACCTGTTGTTACTGTAAAATGGCGGATTTATAGTCTAGTTGTAATAATTAACATTATCGATAAGCGATAAAACACAGTTGGCTTCAACTCGGAGTCACATAGAAAAGATTTTTTATTTTCAGACTAATAAACGATATCTGCTGATTTACTGTGATAATAAACTGATCTGATCACCTGACGATGATCAATTAAGTTATTATTCAATTAGTAATTCATTTGTATCTATCCTCGTGCATTTAATCGGTTTTCACTAATCCACATCACAGACAGACCGCTTCTATCTCATTAATGTACTAATTAATATTTATCTGTGTTTGAGTTACTCACCGGCTGAACTTCTTACTCCGTCATCAGCAGGAGAATAAAAACGAAAGTTAAGAAGCGACTCAGAACAAGTGTCATGTATCAACTCATCTTCAAAAATGCTATAACTTAAATGTTTCCGCATGTCGAGAACACTCATCTATTAACAGAACAGATTATGTTTTAATATGATCAATAAAGAAAACTATGGTGACAGTGTGATAACAATTTCTACACGATTTTTAAAACTTCTATTAATTTCTCTGATGTTTAACTGATATTCTGTGAATTGTGTGTTTGGCAAAGAAAACAGTGAAGTCAAATATTTTATTTCGCTTTAAAACTTGTAAAATATAAAACAATAATCATCACATCCAGAATGATTACATCTCCTCTCATTAAAACCTTCTATCAGTGAAGTTCAATATAAATGACAACTGTTATTCTTCTTATTATTCTACTTCAAACTGAGATATCTGCTCTTTAAAAAAAAAAAAAAAAATTGTTACTCCCAATTAATTTGGAGTCTGCTGCAGATGGGTGCAGTGGGTCCAGTTGATCCAGACTGTTGTGTCCTCTGTGTTTTACATCATTATATGATATTATATTTATGTTTATGTTCCCATAACATGTTTAAATGGGACAAATTCTAACACTAAAGATATTAATGAAGTCAAGTAGTAACAAACCTGCAACAGCTACTGAAATTGAAGTTGATGTTAGAGCTCCACCTGCTGGACACAACAGTGGAAACACACACAGGTGAGGTGCAGACAGTAGTTGTGACTGTGGACAAAATAACAGGAACACTTTAAATATGTTGCGGGCCAACAGTCTGTAACATGTATGAGTTTTGTGAAGTTCATGATGTTGTTTCATGATCCTGTCAGAGGTGTTTGATGTTCATGTTGGAGGCTGTAGTTTGTCCAATGTCTTTCAGTCAGTGTTAGTTAGTGATGGTACTGTGATTATAGATAGATAGATAGATAGATAGATAGATAGATAGATAGATAGATAGATAGATAGATAGATGTGACAAGAATAAAAGTACATACTACACTGCAGTCACCCAGTCCTGACATTAAATGATTGAGGATAAAAACACAATAAAGGTAAAAGTTAATTTCCATTGTTTTCCTCTGAGGGTAAAAGGGAGTAAAATGGCTGATAGAGAAAGATTAAAACACATGCAACAACAAAACAAACAAACAAATAGAAGTATACAAAGAAAAAAATATATAATTGACTTTTCACCAACTTTATAAAGAGTTTTAAACTCCTGCTGCTTCAGAGAACTGCAGCAGTGTAAATGTATTTCTGTCTGTGGAATCTAAAAGGAATAATATTAGTTAAACTTCATCTTGTTGCATTGCTCTGATAATCTCTGATCAAAGTAAAATAGTTGGTTAAGTAACCAGGAGCTGTATTCTTTGAACGTGAGACAAACTTAATTTGAATAATTCTTCTTTCTACTGTAAGAAAATAGAGATTTTGGACATTTGCTCATAGAGGAAGTTTGGATATGACCATAATAAGCTTATTTTCATCAGTCTGCAGCTTGTTTTAAAGAGTTGAGGAGAACTGCTGCACCAGCAGGTGGCATCATCATCATCATCATCATCATCATCGTCATCATCATCATCATCATCATCAGAGAGACATTACACCAAAGCACAGCCAGAGGTTTTAATGTTCCACCATCTAGCAGAGCTGCAGAATTTTGTGAATCCCCAGCGATTTTTTCTGCAGCTTTAAAGGAAAACCTGGAAAGCTTAACTTCGCCAAGTGGAAGTGCACTTTTACAATATGTTGATGATTTGTTCACCATCAGAGCAGGCCTGAAAAACAGACACACTAATGCTGATGCAACATTTGGCATATAACGGTCACGAGGCTAGTTTGAGCAAATTACAATGGGTTCAGCAAAAGGCGACCTTTCTAGGACATGTGATCACAGCAGAGGACAAATCCCTGTCTCAAACACATAACTGCCATCCAAACCATTCCAAAACCATGAAAGAAAAAGACAAATCTTAAGTTTCTTAGGAATGACTTCATACTGTAGTCAGTGGATACTTGACTATGCAGAAACTGAAACGCCACTGTCTGACATAGCACATGGCAAGGGACTGACTGCACATCAAAAGGTGACGTGGACTGACGAAGCAGAAAAGGCTTTTGTTGACTTGAAAACAGCCTTAGAATCAACACTGACCTTAGGACTACCAGACATGACAAAACCATTCACTCAGACTGTTGACGAGAAAAACTGTTACATGACTTCTGTGTTACTACAAGAACATGTTGGTAGAAAGAGACCAGTGGACGATGTCCTCTAAACTTGATTCAGTAGCTGCAGGAAGGCCAAAATGTCTCAAATCAGTGGCAGCTGCAGAGAAAGCAGTGTCAGCATCATATGGTCTAGTAGGTTATCAAGATTTAACCCTGCTGGTGCCACATGCTGTTTCTATAATTTTGTTAGAACAGAAAACAGCACATTTATCAGCAGCAAGATGGTTGATATATCATACAGTATATACAGTGCAATATAACTGTGTAAAGATGCACTGTTCTACCAACCCCAGTCTCTCTTCTCCCAAAGGCAGAAGAAGGCAGTTACATAACTGTGTTGCCACCAATAATGAAGTCTGCTGCCCCAAGCCAAACCTGCAAGAGACTCCTGTTCCAAATGCAGAAATGGAACTTTTTATGGACGGCTCAGCGTCATATCCAGCTACAGACAAGCTACAAGCAGGCTATGCTATAGTTACCCAACATATACACAGATAGCTGTTAGGCATTGGGCATAGTTCATGATATTGGAAACAAAGACAGTTTCTCACATCAACAGGCAAGACTATAGCACATCACAAACTGGTGGCTGATTTACTGGACGCTGTGTGTATGTAAATGTGAGGCCCAAGTGTAGATGCAAAGTCAGCAGCTAAACAAACACTTGTCTCACCACAACTGGTTTCACTCCCTCTAACAGACTCAGCTGACTTACAGGACCTGCAGAGCAGAGCCACACGAGAGGAGAAGGCTCTGTGGAAGAGATCAGAGTCTTTGAGACTTTGACTTGGAACCTCCGTTCAGTGCAGAGCAGGAAAAAGGAGAAATGAAAGTGTAAATGTATTTAGCAAAACAGCAAATACATTGAGTTGACATTGAAGTTTATTAAATTATGTGATTAAGGGAAATTATTACAATTAATGTGTGAATTACATTCGATCCACGAGGAGGAGGATGAAGATGCATGAATAAAATGTTTTAGCTCGCTCTAACTTATGTTAGCACAAAATCAGCTTTCTGCAATATTTCCATTTCTTGAGTGTTTTATGACCCAGGTGAGATTTTGTGAGCATTTAAATGCTCAAAGAGGGAATATTGCGGTGAAAAAATACAACATGTTTACTTAAAAACAATATGTTACACTTATTCTGATACTGTTCTACTTATATGTACACTTTGGTGATGTTCTATGATCTTGTGTATGGTGGAACTACTTTGCACGATGGCCTGTGTGTGTGTGTAGAGATAGGAAAAGGAGTCCAACTGTAACTGTCTGCTGAGAGTATAATAATGGACTGCGCAGAACTTAACTTTGCACTTTACCTAAGACAGCTCTCTGTAACTGTTGCTGGCATTGTACCCACATGGAAGTGTTAAACCCTGTTAAACCCACACTGTAAAAAAAAAGTTATTTCAAAGAAATTAACTGTATTATTTTACAGTTTTTTTTGTTTTTTCTACATTAAGTGTAAATGCCATAAAAACACAGTAAATTATTTTTATTAAAAATATTCACCATAAAATAATGGCTGTAATTTGTAAATTAAAAAATGGAATATTATAGTTTTTTAACAGGATTATTCAATTACTTAATGGTCTTGAATGTTAAATTACATTGAATCTTGTGTAAAAAATACAAAAAATACACATCCTATAACTAAATGTAAAATTAAGGCAACTTTCTGTTTTTTTACAGCAAAACTTTAAATTTAATGTTAAAAAAATAAAAAAAAAAAAAAAAAAAAAAAAAAAAAAGAATAAATAGTAAAAAAACAGGAGAAAGTCTGGCAGCAAAAGTTGCCAAACAGTTAGCGTCAAATAACAGTAAAAAATCCTTTCGTTATTCTACAGAGAATTTTTTTTAAATACAGATATTTACTGTAGACATTATCTGCATTTTTACAGTCCAACTGTTGTAAAATAAAAATAAAAATTCATTATAAAATATTGCTAGAATGTTAAACAAATGTATAAATCTGCACAAAAAAAGAAAAACATTGAAGAAATACCTTAAAATTACTTAATTTAAATGAAGGCTTGTTTTATACAGTATTCTTTTGTAAATTCATAGAATTATCCAATTTATCCTAAGAATGTCACATCAAAGCACAGATTTCTGGATGGAAAACACAAAAACAGTATGTAAAATTACATTCAAATTACCCTCCTTTAACACCCATTAACAGTATCTTGAGAGCTTTAAGCTTTTATTTTATGTGATTATCCAATCTATTTACAGTAAATCCCTGGTAAATGTTGGTTTTATACTGTACAAAAAGAGATCATGAAAAGATCATGTGATAATAGTTTACAAAAACATAATTTTAATAATCATTACTTTACTACCATTATTTGATAGTATTTAAAAACAACTATCAAATACATTTTTTTACTGAAATTTTACAATATTGTGCAATCCATTCAATACAGATCCCCATTTGAGATGTATGACATTTCAAGATGTTTAATAACCAGAATATATCATAAAATTACCTTTTACTGCTTGCTTTACAAATTAATTCTGTAGACATTGCCCAAGCCAACATTTTATGTTTCAGATATGAAAGTTTACTATAGAATGAAGCTTATTTGGGTATTACAAATTACTAAAAAATTAGTTTCACATTCATTCTATATGAAGCAGCTCCAGACTTTATTCTGGATGGCATCACAAATGTCTTATGTCTTTGGTTTGTGGCTTTGGGAGAAAGTAGTTCATGTTCACAAATGTCAGAAGTGGGAGTAAGTTACACATGTGCAAGTCACAAGCAAGTCTCAAGTCTTAACCTTAAAGGCTCAAGCAAATCTTAAATCACTGTGACTCTCACTGTGTGACTTAGACTCAAGTAAGCCAAGTCCAGTCAATGCTAAACGTCAAGCAAGAAAAGTCAATTAAGTCACAAGTCAAGTCATGAGAGAACTGCACATGTTAGTTAGTCTCTACAACTAGGGATGGCTATGGTTAGGATTCATAAATACAACTATTTATGGTTCAGTTCCTACCTTGTTTTTTGTTGTTTTTTTTGGGGGGGGGGGGGGGACAATTTATGTCAACATAAAACTAAAGAACATCATGCAGGTTGATTAACTTTATGAATTAACTTCACATTAATTAACTATTTGAACAAAAATAAATAATCTGATCTAACATGTTTTCCAGGATCTAGGGTTCATAATTTTGTATTTTATGCAGTATTAATGTTTATGGATATGTTGTATGACTTCTGCTATTCTGCCGCCAGGTTGTGCCTTTGAGTAAGGTGGGAGTTTTGAAGCAGAAGTAGTAGAAGAAGAGGAACTTCCTCCAGTTGCAGTAGTTAGCACAAAGCTAGTGGGTTTTAACAGCAGCAAAAATATGCTGATGGACTGTAAGCTACACATTCTGCTTTGTTGTGGTTGTAAAGTGCGCAGATAAAAAAAAAACTGCAAGTTATACTACAGCCTGAGTCTCTGTCTGCAACACATGACTACTTTGGTATATTTACACACCAAATGGAAAATCTACCTGCATTTGGCACTTGCACAATGAAACATAGTATTCCATCTGATGATTACTTTTTTCTGCTGTGGATTGTGTAGACTAATACATCCATTCATTTAGAACACTGAAATTATTCAAACATCAAGCATCATCAAGGAAAAATACCATGTTGTTTGCCTGATCTTGAAGGATTGCATTTGTCACACAGTTGATTAAAGAGAAAGAGACCATTCTGTTGTGGTTGAGTTACATTGACTTTGAACTAGTGAGGGACTGCATACAGAGCAGTGAAGCTCTGTTATGAAAAGCTGTCAATTCATAAGCTGTCTTGTCTGAATCAGAAATGGTCTGGTAATATTAAGCTTGAGAGAGAATCAGCACAGGTATGGGAAAATGCTTTCAACAACCTTTGAGCTCAATCCTGTCTTACATTGTTTTCTAGGTCTTGCTAGATACTGTCTTCAAAGCCTGGGTTGCACACACTTCACTAGAAGACACTCTTTCATGTCTCACAACGTTAGCTGTTCATGCTCGATATCTACAATAATGCAAATAGGCGATTCAGCTAAATAAAAACTGTCAAGTCTTTTCGAATCATCTGCCTCAAGTCAAAGTCAAGTCGAGTCTTATAAGTGTTAGTCAACCAAGTCGCGAGTCCTCAAATTTGCGAGTCGCGTCAAGTCATGCAACTTGAGTCCCCAACCTCTGACAAATATTTATTGAACTTTATTGAATTTATTGAGCTTTACTCATATTGAGATCCCTCTTCATTCACCTTATATTATCTCTGCTTTTTGCTCTTTGGTCCCTATGACCTGTGGAAATGTTGGAGTGACCTAATGATTAGAGGGAGCAGTAGGACTGCAATGAGGGCCTTGAATTTTGTTGAACATAGACTGACTGTGACTCACTTTGGGGCTTAATGTTTAGAGAAGAAAAACTAGATCTACAAATGACACCTTCACAAGAAAAAAACGCATGGATGCTACATATGCAATTTCAAGTTGTGGTCTAACATAATGTATTGGGAGACACCTTATTTTTAAGGTGGATTTACAGCTTACTTATTATGGATTTACTTATCTTTTTTAAAATAAGCATGTGTTGCACATGTCAATATGTATGATAACAAAAAACACTGTCATGGCAGCATCTCACGAAAAAAACAAATGAAGTCGTCAGCCCTCACAAATAAGTGTATATCACTTTTTTAATGATGCACAGCAGCAAAAAAGGGTTTCAGCCCTAGGCTTTCCTCAGCATTAGGATGGAACCTAGGATACAACAAACATACATTTTTATCACCATTTGATTTGATATGTAGCCCCAACACCAATATGTTGTGCATCAAGACCTAAATACAATAGCTCTTTGTAGCCTCAAGCACCCTTTAAGTGGCAGGTTCTGAAGAATGATGGCAGTGTACACACAATATATAAGAAATATCCCTCTGAAGAAGAGTGTCAGACAGATATGTTGGATAGTTGCTTGTAATTACTGTCAAATACTATTTATATACAGTAAATCTTATACATTAATTGGAAAAGTCTGTAGACAGTTGCATGTAATTACTTTCAAATAATGTTTATATGAAGTAATGATTATTGAAATTATGTTTTTGTATGCCATTTTCACATGATCCTATTTTTTGTACAGTATCAAACCAATATTTTTACCAGGAATTTACTGTAAATAGATGAGATAATCACATACAATTAAAGCCTAAAGCTCTCAAGATACCATTAATGGGTGTTAAAGGAGGATAATTTGAATATAACTTTACATAATTTTTTTGTGTTTTACATCCAGAAATTTGTGCTTTGATGGGGCAGTCTTAAGGATAAATTGGATTTAAACTTTTTTTAAACTTTTTTTTTTACATTAAATTTAAAGTAAAAAAACAGAGAGTTGCCTTAATTTTACATTCAGTAATAGGATGTGTATTATTTGTATTTTTTACATAGAATTCAATGTAACGTAACATTCAAGACCATTAAGTAATTGAAAAATCCTGTTTAAAAAACTATAATATTCCATTTTAATTTACAGATTACAGCTTTTATTTTATGGTGAATATTTTTAATAAAAATAATTTACTGTGTTTTTATGGCATTTACACTTAATGTAGAAAAAACAAAAAACTGTAAAATAATACAGTACATTTCTTTGAAATAACTTTTTTTTTTTACAGTGTGGACAGTAAAGTTTCTAACTAATTAACAATCCATGATCCAGGGAAGATAGAAACCTGCTATAAATTTTAAAACTGACAGTACCTTCTGTAGAGTAAAAATAAAGACAATAAAAATAAAGCTATCATTGTTTTCTGATGCTGAGGCAAAGTTTGTTTATATCAGTAATGTTTGTATACACAGTGAAACAAGCATCCATTTTATTATAATCAGCTAAAAAACACAAATGTTTATTTATAAGCATACATATTAAGTTTATGTTAATACTTTAACTGATAGTGTTTATATATTTCTATTGAATAAAAGAATCGAAATCATTTTAAAAAGTAGTATGTGTTGTGTTCAATTGATTATTATTACTGCAATAGTGCATAATGAGCTGGGGATTATTCATAAAGCCATCTCATTTTGCTAGAATGTGTGGTGAGCAATTAGTGATCTTTCAGTGCCATCAACTGGAATTATTGAATATTTCAGCTCAGTGAACCTTTCATCACTCCTTGACTAGCATCTACATTGTTTACAGTTTATTAAATGTAGTATAATTTGTGCTCTGGTATAATGATTGACATTGAAATGATGTATTTTCACTTCCACTTGGTGCTGACCTTGACCGACTGAAACCATTAGGTCAAATTGGGTGAAAGAAGACAGGATGTAAGACTTTTTTTATTTGTATCAATGTCTTTATTAAATTTGATTAATCCCTCTTAATTTCAAACATCATTCTCCATCATTGATACTATTTTCACTGTTAATCTTTATTTTCAATAATTCTGTCAACAGACAATCAAAAATTAAACAGACAAACAAAAAAAAAACCCTACAGTATGAACAGTTCAAGTTACACCAGGTAAGATAACAGAATTAAAAATTGAGTTGGTGTATTTGTTGAAACCCAGAATTTCTGAAATGTCATGTCAACCATAAAGCTGCTTTACATAATCAGGTAATAACAGTCAAAAACCCAATGAACACAGGTAAATATTCACTTGTAAAAAAAGAAATTGAAAAGAACTTGATCATATACAGTGTATTTATTGACAGCATCTCTAATGAGTTTTTTTTATTGTGCATAAAATCAGTCAGTAATTCCACTAAAATAAACCCATTAACATAAAAATATGTTTAATCTCCAATTTTCCCATTTTCATGTTTGAGGTAAATGATGTCCATCTTTGGTGTCCTCTGACAAACTGAATGCAAACCTCATTTGGGAACATTTGGGAATTGTTTTGCTTGATTTATGGCATAATTTTAGTTGGCATATGAGATTTGTCCATCTGTCACCTGAATCCTTGCTGAAAGCATGCCGTGATGACGTAAGTTACCACGACTCCAAATTACATAATTAATCCAAATCATAAGTGATCTGTTGATTTGGCCATTTCATGCAGAAAAGTTGCGGTAATTTATCAACATTGCAAGCTCCCGCAAATATTGCAGAGATTTCTTGAATTTGTGTTAATTATTGCAGTCGCAAAATTGCAATTTCTTGGAGGGACTGTGCAGTAGACAAATAAAAAGGCAGTTTAATTTCAGTTGAACTTTAAAACAAAAGCCCCTGGTTGTGATCAGTTAAACCTCATGAGATAAAATTATCCAGCAATTCGTTAGAGAAATGTCAAAAATTAGAAGAAATTTTGCTGGGGAAATGGGTTTTCTTTCTAGTTCCTCTTGATATTCAGCTCTGATTTTCTTGAGATGTAACACCTACATGGGGATCCACTGCACTTGGCTACCAGGATGCCCATGGTTAGTCTTTCAGCGGCAAGGGCTGGCATCTGGTACAGGTCTACAGCGATCCACCATGGCATGGACTTCTCCAATCTGGACACCATAGTACGTCCCAGTTATGGTTGTCGAGTGGGTCTTCCCATTGTGGTTGGTGCGTGTAAGTCGGGCTGTAAAGGGGATGTCTGCCTTGTTCTTATATCCCACCATACGGGCTCTGCAGACATGGTTAGATGGAACATTGAACTGCACAGAAACAGAGTGGGAGTTTTCCTCTGTTATGGATGTTCCTTGTGAGAAATCTAATGTTGTCTCAACACTAAATGAAATTGACGTTTCAAAACCAATAATGGGTATTTCAGTGGTGAAGGAGCTTGTGACGCCCAATGTGAGGGCAAAACCTGTGTCCCACCGATGCTCCACCATATCTGTCTTTGAGAGCATAACTGTTTTCACTACTGAACTGCATGCATGGTTGGTGATGGTAGAGATGCGCATGGTCTCTGGAGGATAATGGAAGATTTTCATTTTATCAGTTTTGTACTTGACATCAGAAATGACCTCACTCATCACACCCTTATTGATGGTCAGGACCTGGTACCAACTTCTGTACCAATACTCTTTACCTTTCCAGGGAAGGTAGAATGCCCCGTGCGTAGTATGCACCTTTCCGAGCCCATACTTGTTCATGCCGACGTATTTGTCGCCTCCGGAGCAGGTCCCTATTGAATTCTGGGGCACTGAACCATAGGAACCCGACTTCCACTGTAGAAACTCAAAGTTATCCCTGTTCACCAGGACCTCAAACGTAGCACAACGGTACACTCGTGTTGCAAAGGGGAAGCGGCAGTAAGGACCCATTTGGGGGTTGTAGAAGCCAGCTTCACACCTGTATTTGCAGACGTAATCATAGCGATATGTGTAATGATTGTAAATTGAAACGGATCCTTTGGGTAGAGAGCCACGCCAGGGCTGCCACTCCAGGCTGGGGCTTTCAAACTTGAAGGACGTACGCAAACGTTGCCTGTTCCTCAGCTCCACAGGAGGAAGAAGAAGGGCTTCATCAGCTGTAATCGAATTGTTAGCGTTGATTTCAGGAACCCTTTCCCCTAGATCAGGGTCCAGTATTGACACTGTATAAAAGAAATTTGTACCATGTTACTACAAGTCTGAAAATGTTCAGGGTTGTAAAACCAGCTGGGAAATTTGTAGTTTGCCAGCATTCATTCAGATCATTAGATGCTCTGTATAATACTGTTATGTACGGTCAAGTTCTATCTAATATTAATAACACTGAACATTCCCTCTATTCTTAATTTGAGTTAATACCTTCTGGACGACATTATAGGCCACCTCTGGTTAACATAAAGATATATAAGTGTCCTTTGTACCAAATGCAGTGAATATAATGAATAAATAGCACTAGAATATGCCCAGGTAAGGGCATCTCATTAAACAACTGGATAACTGTTGCACATACAGTATATTGCTGTACTGCTGATGTTTGACCTTCTATGTGTCTTTGTTTTTATTGTCATCATTGTTTATTGTTGTTGTTTTTAATGGTGAGACAAAGGAAAACATAGTGGGACATTAAAGTTCTGTTCTATTTGATTCTATTCTATTCTGTTCTATGTTTTTTTATTATTTGATGTAATCACTTCAAAATCAAGCACAATTCTGACAATCCAAAGCAAGCAGAACATTTTGAGGCCATTCTCTCTAAACAAGACTGAGTATGCTAACATGCTGATTGGACAAACTGAAAGTTTGACCTGATGATGTCACTAGATGAAAAGTCAGAGGATCACCAAAGTTATTACATTTCATCCTGAAGGGGACATGAATGTGTGCACCAAATTTCATGTCCATCCATCAAATAGACATTTTACTCAAATGCCTGCAAAACGAATGACATTCCCATGTATTTTGTGTTTATGCTAATTAGCAAGTGTTACCATGCTAACATGCCAAACTAATGGTTAATATGGTAAAAAAAATAATAAATTACAATACAGCCTCATAGAGCTGCTAGAATTGCTGTAGACTCTTGTTTTCTTGTCCCAACTTAACCAAAATGAAGTATCAGTTAGGATAGTGATTCCCAACCACTGGCACTTGTACTGTGACACAGGAAGTATTTTTTGCAGTAGCCAGAGGCTATATGGAAAGATAATAATAATAGTTATAATAATAATGAATATGTGAAATGTAAACATTTCCTGTCACCTTGTCTTGTTTTATTGTCTTGATCAGTCCTCTGCTATTTCTTTCCTTGTCTGATTTTATTTTTTATGTTTTCTTGTCATCATGTGTCCTTCCTCAATTTGGATTCTGGCAAACTGCCATGTGTTTTACACAATGTGTGGTATTTTTTATTGGTCCACATGTCCTGTACTGTAGAGTCTTGTGCATGATATTTGTTATTATGTTTGTTTGTATTAGTTAACTTCATAAGATATGTTGTTTCATTTTATTTTTTAAGATGCCCTTTAAACATTTTGCCAGAAACACAGATGAAAACTTGCCTTCAAAATTCAATCAGCCTTTTTTCTGTTGATGAATTGCATTGCCGCTGACAAATAAACTAATATAATAAACAAATAATTAACATAGCAACAAGAGAAATGCATAATCAATAATTACCATTTATTTGCTCTGTGCCATTGACAATGTCAAGAGAACTGGCTGATGACAGAGCTGGTAGGACCAGCAACAAAAACAGCTTCATCTGGAGATCGAAACAGAACACAATTATTGTCAGTAAATCATTAAATGAACATCGGTGAAGAATTTAGCAGCTCATGTGTCAAGCTAATGAGATACTGCATACAACTGCCTTTACAGGGATAAATAAAGTTGTCTTGAGTTTAATTGAATAAAGACTTTTACTATAATTAGAAAGACTATATAATGTTCCTCTGCTTCAATTTTGGTCTCAATGTGCATGGGAGAATACATTTTCAGGAAGAATCGAGGAAAAAGCTGCAACGTAATTTTAGTTTCAGGAAAAATTAGAAAGGAGTAATTGTAATTATGCATGCAGTATAAATTTTAGGTGCAAAGCCATTAAACAACATTAGATAAATAAAATTATGCCATTACAATGGTTTAACAATGGTTACCCCACACATACAGCATATACACATGTACACTGACAGGCCATATATGGTATCAGGTGGAGTCAGTGTGCATGTTACTTTGTCATCTAAATTTATGAAAACAGTAAGGAAAGGTGGATTATAGTTGCAGAACTGGAACAAAAAAAAGACAAATTGATGAAACTGATGTCAAAATATGAAAAGGGGATGGATTAAAATTGCATTATGAAGTTAACAGTAAAACATTTGATTGCCATAACCAAAAGCATATTCAATGAATTTTAATGATCCAGAAGGATCACTCCAAATATTTCAGTCTTGGGATTTTCAGGGAATCCCCCAAAACAATGTTTATGAAAAGAAAGACTTGACTGCAAAAATACTGTAGGTATTTTGCTGATCAGCATACTTTCCATAGCATGCTCCCCTTCTGGACTTATTTTTATCAATTAGTTAGGGGTTGAGAAGTATCTACTGATAAATCTATGTTAATCTGAGAAATGTACTGCTAACTGTGGCCTTTTAATTTGATGAGTGGCAGTTAACAGATCCTAAAGCTTAATTAACTTTTGTTTTTTTCTTTCATAAAATGACTATTAAGCTCAAAATCAAATTTGGTTTCATGACACTGACCAAATTGCCTCTGATAAGCTTTCTGTCATTACTTTTAGATAATTACCATATCTACTGTCAGAGAATAAAATCATAAAATGTGGGTTTAAACTCATTTTCACACCAAATTGAATACCTTCTCAATAAAATACACTGAGGTAAAAAAATAAAACAAACAAGTACTCACCATCACATCCACCTTAACACTGTCCACCTCCTGTTGGCTCCAGGTTTATATGGCTACACACAGCAAACTGCAGTTTTACTTTGTCTGGTCTCCCACATTGACCACCAACTTTAAACACTAACTGGACCAATGAGATGAGAGAGTGAGAATCAGAAGGAGTGTTTGTGTGTGTGTGTGTGTGTGCGAGAGAAGGTGTGTGTGTGTGGGGGGGGGGGGGGGGGGGGGGGGGGGGTGTTCCTGAAAAACATGATCATATATTTTAGGATTTTCCTTTACAGAAAAGGTCATTGAACACTGATAAAGAACACAAAGAGATAAGACTGTATGAGACACTAGACGCAATGCTGTCCTTTTAATTTTTAACCAGTAAGCAGTTTTGTTTTTATTACTCAGCAGTCAGCGTTTGTGTCTTTTAAATAAAAAGACGTCACTTGACAAACCATTGTTAACTTTTTACACACGTGCTCATTTTGTATTCCAACACATTTGAAATAACATGTAAATCAGACAATTTTGGAGTTTTTTGGAAGGTGTACTTTTTTACTTCTAGTCTTTGTGCTAAGCGACACCCTTGTGACTCAGACTTATAATAAATTGCTTGTTTCAATTTGCTCTAACTTAATGAGTAGATCCAGGTTTATGAGATTTGATCATTATCATAAACAATGTCCCCTAAACACCTATAAGTAAAAAGAAGAAGAAGCTGTCAGCTGTCTGAGAGAAGAGGGGAAATCTCTTTTCTGAGCACCTTCATGTTAAGTGGTTTTAGAGTAATCAGATTTTTTCAGGACATTATGACACTTCTGATGAAGTTAGGCTACCAGTTCCCCCTTAAGCTAGGCTAAACATTTCCCGGACCTCTCTCTTTAATGGATGCAAAGTGATGAAATTGTCATCCACCTTCTCATCTGACTCTGGGGAAAACAAAGAACAAGAGAATTTACCAAATGTAAATGTTGTATTTTTCCTTCAAGTGTTGCAAGCTTGGGGCTTGTAATTGGAGAGTAGCTTGTTTCACTTGAATATGTGGCAGGGAGACAAGAACAAATAAAACCTCCCTATAAGCTGCTGCATGATCAAAGCATTTATGGTAACTGTTCCTGCTTCGTTGCTTATGACCATCACTATACAAATGTAATAAAATGTAAACAAGCCTCTGTACTTCCTTCACAGAAAATCCTGTATAACTTAACATCAGGTCATAAAGATTGGACACTGATAAAGGACACAAAGAGATGATAGATTCAGATTAATGAGATTTAATCGTTATCAAGTGATGTCACATGAGTCCGCATCGGATGGCATTGAAGACTACGAAGAAATCTGAAAATGAAAAAAAAAAAAAAATGAGGGGATGTGGAGTTAGAAAGAAGTGAAGTTACTTACAACCTCCACACTTGACCAGGAGGACACAATAAAGATCAGACATTAACTATATAAAAGAATAAAGCTGGTAAGGCAGCAGTGGCAATAAAAGACATATTTTTCCTTATTACTATAAAACAAATACAGATTGAAGTCTTTGTACTTCCTCAGTGGCAATCTGCCCATTTAAACAAACAAAATTATTGTAAAAGGATCATTGCCAAATGTTGACACAAACACTGTTGGGACAGTAACATCTATGCTTAATATAAATTCTTCAATAAAGGCTAGTTGGTGTTTTTAATATTTAGTTTAACGAAAATATGAGAAACACCTCTCAGTCTAATGCAGCACAACTCAACAGCACCATAAACTACAGCCTCTAAAATGACAGTTAAGTTGAATCAACACCTCTCTAAAAGAGTTTAAACCAAAAACCTAAAACCTAAACTGTCACCACTTCTACTTTGTGAAATGTTTTTGCAGAGCTGTTATATTACATTCTATTAATTTTAGTGTTAATAACTTTATGTGCGGTGGAGGAAGTATTCAGATCCAACTGAGTAAAAGTCTTGCATTAAAAAAGTTACTTAAGTAAAAATACTTAAGTACAATTTTGAGGTACTTGTACTTTACTTGAGTATTTCCATGTGATGCTACTTTATACTTCCACTCAGAAATATTGTACTTTCTACTCCACTACATTTATTTGACAGCTTTAGTTACTTTTCAGATGAAGATTTGACACAATGGATAATATAACAAGCTTTTAAAATACAACACATTGTTAAAGATGAAACCAGTGGTTTCCAACCTTTTTGTCTTTTGACGTCTTACAAAAAGCAGTGTGTAGTCGGGGTCACATTTCACATGTCTATGAGTTGTTAACAGCTCCACCAAATAGTGATTTTTCCCTCTAAACTTCTCACATGCTTTCATTTCAATAAATGTTCAAATGATCCAATATTTCAGCAAAAATCAAAGATTAGAGAAAAAGTCCAAAAAACTGAAAACAGATTTGTGTGTCAGAACTTTGTTTTTTCTTCTTTCCTCTCCCATTAATCATCTCACGACCCCTCAGATTTATCTGCTGACCCTTTGGAGGGGCCCGACCCCTAGGTTGGGAACCACTGGACTAAACTAGCTAACTGTATATAAAGTAGTGTAAACTAGCTTCACCTCCAGCAGCTACAACAGTAACATGCTGCTCTAACACTGATGCTTCACTATTAATAATCTAATGATGTCATATATAATAATATATCAGTCAGAGGGACCAAACCACTACTTTTACTGCAATACTTTAACTACATCAAGCTCATAATACTTATGTACTTTTACTGCAATACTTTAACTACATCAAGCTCATAATACTTATGTACTTTTACTGCAATACTTTAACTACATCAAGCTCATAATACTTATGTACTTTTACTGCAATACTTTAACTACATCAAGCTCATAATACTTATGTACTTTTACTTAAGTGGGTTTTTTCAGGCAGCACAGAGCCGTAAATGCTTTTTCGACACAAAAGCAGATTTCAGAGGAGAAAGGAGAGAACTGGAGGATGACGTAGCCAAGCTAACAAAAATTGAAAGCTTTTTTTTTTAAATTCCCACTGGTGAACACTCCTGTCCTGCAGCTGACTTTGTTGGTTAATGTATTTCATGTATATTGGCAGTGCTGTGTTTAAAAGAAAGAAATTTGTGGTCATCTATATAATGTGTGATGTTGTCAGATCTATTAATGTGCTGATGGTGCACATTATTTAGGAATTATTTAGTTATGAATGATATATCTTTGTCAAACTATACATGGTTATTTATTTGTGTTTATATTTTCAGATACTTAATTACTATAATTTGTACCTCACTCTAAGTGCCTAGATAAAGACACTATTACCAACTGCTGTTATCTAAGCACTTTATCAAAACTATTATTTGCTTCCGTGTCAGCTCCTTAATCAGACACCCACTGTGGATGGATATCCAGCTGCAACAATAGGTGCTCACACCCAGTCTATCAAGTACAACACTGAGTGAGTAGGCTGTAAGTTGTGAGGGTGTGAGCCTGTTAAAATATCTGTTATGTGACTGGCCGCTGCCAGCATAGTATGTATTTTTCAAAGTGTTTGAACTATTTTTGATGGTTCTGTATCTACCAAACGCTGAGAGAAATAATATGTTGCCAAGATGTTTCTGTGTATAACAGCAGTCAGTTTAATCTAGTCCTCCTGCCTGTCTGAAAAAAAATCCTATTATATTATTATAATGGTCCTCTGTTTTTAGCATTGTAATTTGTGCCTGCCACATAGCCTCATATGAGCCACTTGGGAATTAATTTTATTGGGTCACTATGTCACTGAAGCCTCACATCGCCACTCTGCAATGCCTCAGCAAAAACATAAAATAATAATAGAAACTTTAACTGTCTAAAGAGCCTTATAGTGGCTTATTCACAGTATTTAGTTTTTATAATTGTTCATTTTTATGTCCATGTGTGCAAAAAATTGTGTGTAAAGGTGGATTGGTATAAAATTTTATACATTCATTCATGATTCGCTGACAATTTATCCTCATGACTTTGATGTTTCTTTAACTTATAGTCACACACAACCAGCAGATTGACATTTCTGGTCTAGACTGAAATGGCTCAGAAACTATTGGTTGGATTGCCGTCAGATTTGGTGCAGACATGCATGTTCCCCAGAGGACAAACTGTAATAACTTTGTTAATCCCCTGAATATAATCTAGCGCCATAATCAGGTAAAAATTTCAATTTGTTGAATACTTTGGTTTGGAGTAAAACTGATGCAGGTTTTCACCAAGGGACTGTTTCTACAATTTAGATTGACAAACTGAAACCAAAACAGTTTAATGTCTTTTAAGATACAAACAAAAGCTCAAAGATTAGACACACCTGTTGATAAAGAGAAGTGGCTTCAAAATTGAACGATCTGCTTAACAAAAGGCGTTTCCCTCAGCGGTGTATTTATTTCTGTTATAACCTCTGACTTCCTTGATAAGTTAACAATCCCTGATGTTTATTTTACCTACCTGGCTTGATTATCAAAGGAAAAGGGGGAATATTTTCATTCATTACCATTTAAAAGTAATGTATCTGGAACATACAGAACTATTTACAAATGGATTTAATCTTTGATGACGTTCAACCATTCTCTGCCTCATGTTCAAGAGATTAAACACACAGAGCTCAGCACCGACAGATTATCTTCATCTTGTTTTTTATTTATCTGTTATTTAACCAGGAAGTCTCTTTAGATGTATAGTCTCTTTCTCAAGGGAGACCTGTCACACAGTTACATAATGTTGGGCCTTGGCTACAGGTTTGGCTATCACACTGAGCACATGGCATGCAGACAATATGGCTGACAAAGAGAACCACAGAGACAAAAGGCCAGACCATGTGGTGTCTTAAAAGCACATGTGTTGCCAGAAGCAAAGTGTGCAAAGTTGGTTTTTGAACCTCTTAACTGTTTGGTTCTCTGTTCCAATTCATGTAGGCTAAAGGTGCCAGGTTAGGAAGAGGTTAGTTGCATGCAAGGCCTAGTTACTGGATGTAACATGTGTATGGCTATTCAATAGCTTAACAATGGAAATGCATCACAACAATAAAACTCAGTGAACAACGTTAAATCAAAAACAGTACATGTACATCTACAAAGTTAACAGTCTATACTTAGCCATACTATGCTATGCTATATTTTACTAGGCTATGCACAGTTGTTACCAAGTCTGTGGAGAAAGAGATGCTTTGTGGCGTGCTGCCTCTTATGCTTCTATGGATGAGTCAGACTGAGAAGAGTTTGGCTCCAAGGCTGAAGGATGCAGGCTTTGCTGGGTAGTTGGTGCTCCAGTCATGTAGGTCAGAGGGCCCAGGTCACTCCTTTGTGCAGTCCTTACAGAGTTAGCGGCAAGCTAACTCTACTTTGTGGCTCCTGTGCTTGTTAAATCAGCCAGCAGACTTGTGTGGTAGCTGCTGGCACTAGATAACTTGCTGCAGCAGCCGTGAGGGGAAAGAGAGTGAGAAGAGGAGTATCTCTAGTTTTGTTAACCTGGGTTCACACTTGGGTGCGAACAACCAAGGACTCTTTGTTTCTTAGAGTCTTGAAACGTGTTCAGCTGGTGGGACCCAACAATAAGAACACACATTTTTGATCTTAATTCCAACAATCACATCTAACACAAGAAAACAGAACCGGAGAGACATGAAAAAAAACAAATTTGACTATTTACATTCCTTGTGAAACATTTTTTAATGTGCTTGAACACTCCATATGAGGGCAATGTTTTGAGATGAGATTTATCCTGAAAATTCTCCCAAGTCCAGGCTTCATAGAAAGAAAATGCAGTTTTACCAAGTTCAAAGCAGACTGGAGGGACACTGAAGGTTACCCATTTATATGATCTGGTCTGATAGCTGTGAGACACAAGAGGTGTCTAACAGCTAAAGGTGAACAGGAAGTTTGCCAAGGGTGGCTTCCTTGTTATAAGAAATCTGATTTCTTGACTTAATCGTATTCATCAGTAATCTGGTTTGCTAAATGCATGTAATGCATCTTGGATACTCACCCCTCAATCTAAGTTAGTTATTGCAGCCAATATTTGTGGCCAAGTACAATACGCGGTCTTCCTCTTACATCAGAGTAAATGCCAACACATCCTTTGGCCTGTTGTCATTGCAGTCTGTTGCTGCTAATGATTGGAATTTGTTACAATAAACATTTAACTGGATAAGTTTATTTCAATCACTGCTTTTATGGGCCTTCTTATGGATATTTTTAATGATACTTGTAAATGTTTTTCTTCTGTTTGAATAATTAGTCATTCTTTGTTTTTTGTTTTTTTGTTGTTTTTTTTGTCTCCTACCCTCTTTCCCCTTTCAAGTGTCTTCTGACACCTGTCAGGCCGTCATTGTAAATAAGAAACTGTTGTTAATGTCTTGTCTGGTAAAATAAAGGTAAAATAAAAATAAATAAATGTAAAATAATGACCTGCAAGTCTCCAAAACTCCAGAACATTTGGTTTTCCTGCAGACATCTGTTCATATAAATCTAAATTTTTTAACTTAATAAATTAAACCATATTTCTTATTTACATGCTTTCAGAAACCAGTCTACTATCAAAAGCTGAGAATAATTATATGTATATAAATAATAATGTACCCTTTACTTACCAGGCTGAACTATGAAATTTCCCCTTTTACCTGATAAAAAAGAGAGCTAAATCTTATCTGGACACAAATAAACCCATCCATCTTATGATATCTGCTCTCACACCAGTGGACCAGTTAATGTTTACTGGTTAATTTAAGTGCCAAGACAAAGTAAAACTGTTTGTTCAATGACTCAACAATGAAGCAGCTACAGTATATAAACCTGGAGGTGACTGGAGGTGTATCAGGTGTATCAGGTGATGGACACTATGATGGTGGGTACTTTTTATTGTATTTTGTGTTGTAATTAGTCAAATTGTGAATCTGTATCACTGAGAATTATTAATGCTACTGGGAGTTTTCTTTCTGATATCAACTTATAATTTTCCTAAATTTTAATCATTATTTTAGTTCTTCTTTCTCCTCCAAAAATAAATTTACCATGTTCAGAGAGTCCAGGTTTAATCTGTTGATGACTTAACATTTGAGATTCTGAATTCTTCACCAAACTTGTATTTAAAGATTGTTTGAACACTGTATTATAACCTTCTGTGTTTAATCTCCAGATGAAGCTGTCAGTGTTGTTCCTGCTGGCTCTGCAGACTCCATCCTCAGCCAATCCTCTGGACATCAAGAACAACACAGAGCACAGAAATGGTAAACACAAACAGATAATTTTAGAGAATGGGCAAAAAGACTCAAGCAGACATGTTTATCATAAAGCATGTGCGGGAACGTGGTTCTGTTTATAGCTTCACTACACTGTAAATTTCTCAAAGAACAGTATGAAGTCCCCAACAATGCAGTCTCAATCTACAATGGATATGTAGCACAACAAGCTGCTTTACACAGAACTACTCTCTGGACACTGAAAACGTGATCACTGATATTAGTCTTTGGAGCCGTTTCTAAACAAACTAATGTGACCAAACTCTTCATGATGCATCCATTGCAGCAGTGTGGCACACTGACATGTTTTTAACAACGGAGGTCTACGGCACGGAGGAATAAGATACAAAATATCTTTATATATGTTTAAAATATTCTATAAAATTATCTTACCATGTTAAGAAATTCTTTACAAAATGCTGGAACTGTAACCATACCAAGAGCTAAACATTTAAACCTTGGCTCATGTCTTAGCTTCCCACCAAATTTTATTGAATTTAGTTTACAAATTTGTTAAGAACTGACCTGGAAACGTAAGCTTTTCCAGATGAATGGAGACATTAAGTACTAACTAGGAGAATATTTTACTTCTGATTCTAACGAATTAATGTGATTTAAAGTGCTCTCATCCTGGAATGTGCATGAAGAATCCTCATTTTAAAGGTAAACGTTGTCCTGGTTCTTGTATTAAAACAAACATTGTTCTTGTTTCTTTTCCCTTCCTTTTATCCAGTCTCCTTAATGAATCCACATCTAGATGGCGGGCCTGAAATCACCGCTAATGGATCGATGCCAAGAGATCTGCCGCTACTCAGAGTTGCTGAGTTAACGCAGGAGAGGCAGGTTCAGTCGTCCTCCATCACTGCTGACGTCGGCACCATCCTGGAATGGGTGACGTGGAACAACTCTCTCCCCAACAATTCCATCTCAATCTACAATCGATATGTTGATCGCATTGACTATGTCTGCAAATACATGTGTAACGCTGGCTTTTATAACCCCAGCATGGGCCCTTATTGCCACTATCCCAGTGCAAAAAAAGCATATTTCGGTTCCCCCTTTGAGATCCTGGTGAACAAAGACAAATTTGAGATCCTGCAGTGGAAGGACGATTCCCATGGTTCAGTGCCCCAGAATTCAGTCAGAACCTGTCCCGGGGAGGACACATATGTAGGGAAGAACAAATATGGACTTGGGAAGGTGGTTA
Organism: Thunnus maccoyii; assembly: GCF_910596095.1. Classification (NCBI taxonomy): domain Eukaryota; kingdom Metazoa; phylum Chordata; class Actinopteri; order Scombriformes; family Scombridae; genus Thunnus; species Thunnus maccoyii. The sequence goes on along the minus strand of NC_056541.1, from coordinate 3,451,089 downwards.
CTCAGGATAAAGCTTTCTACCTGCCTTGGAAGGAAAAAGAGTATTCATACAGCCACTACCAGGTCCTGACCTTCGATCAGAATGTAAACAGCCAGCATATCTATGATGTCAGGTACAACACTGATGAGTCAAATATCTTAAAGTATCCTCCAGAGATCATTCAAGAAACATCCATCAGCAACTATGAGTGCCGCCCAGTGGTGAAAACAGATACCCTCTCAAAGACATATCAGGTGGCGCACAGCTGGGACATCACCTCTTCCATCACATTTGGTGTTAAAACTACCATCACGGCTGGTATTCCCTCATTATTCTCTGTAGGCATTGAGTTCAGCACCGAGGCGACATTCCAGTTCTCCCGGGAAAACACGGTGACGGAGGCCATCACTGATTCTGTCTCTGTGGAGCTCACTGCTCCACCAAACCACGCCTGCATGGTTAATATGGTGCAGTATAAGTACAAAGCTGACATCCCGTTCACAGCACGCCTCAGACGCACATACGGTAATGGAGAGATCCACACGATGTCCATCTCAGGGACGTACAACAGCGTTCAGATTAGAGAAGTCCAGGCCGTGGTGGACCGATGTGAACCTCTAGAGAATACCCAGCCTTGTCCATAAAAGTCAAGAATTGCGAAATCCATCCAGGACAGAGTTTTTCTGTGGTTATTGCAGCCAAAAATTCTTGATTTTGCAGCAGCTCATCTCAGAAAATTTGATAGAATGTGCAATGTTTTATGTGCTTTTACTGCATAAAAATTGTGGGAATTGGGAAAAATTGCAAGCAAAGGAAAACAATGCAATTTTTTAAATACTACCAACAAAGAGTCATATGTAATCACTTCCTTTGATAAAAAGCATGCTTATAATTTACCAAAATTGCAAGCTCTTGCAAATATTGTGGATGTTTCTTGATATTGTGTTAATTATTGCGATTGCAGAATTGCAGTTTCCTGGAGGGACTGTATAATGCTTGTTAGATTCTATGCACTTGCAGTGTTTTAGCAGCTAATTTGGGAGAGTTGCACATCGAGTTTTTCACATCTATACCTTGTTCTTACTGAGTTTGAATACACTTATTGTAAGCCACGTTGGACTCCAGTAAAATGAATGTAATGAATATGCCTTTTTATTTCATGCCTTAGTAATAACTGGTTTTGTACATAATAAAATCACGTGGAATTTTAAAGTCCCTCTCCATTAAAAAGGTGTTTTGCTTATTGTTACTCCACTTGGATGTTGTTCTCTTCTCTGTGCAGAATGAATGTATGTGCAGTTTGTTTTCACATTCATCTGCTGAAGTTTCTCTGTGCTCACTTTAAATCTTATATAAGTTTAATATGTGCACTATATGTCTGAACATGATTATGTGACATCACAAAGAAAATTGTGGTCCATTATGCAACTTACACAAGTGTGATGTGGAAACTTGCAGCTTCCAGTGCACAAACGCTGACAATGAACTTAAATTGTGTCTCAATTCAATACTACATACTAATTGTATACAGTATAATCTTTGATAAATTGCTTTGCAGTTATTATACAAAAAATGTGCATTTCAACCATCAACCAACTGCCAATTAAGAATGTGAACTCGCAATTAAACTTAATGAAGAGACAGCAAAATGTGATTTTTGTCTTTTGACATGTTCTGGAGGTATTTCACCGACATCCACAATTAGTTTGATTTTTTCCATTTCCTTTGAGCAGTGCACATCAACAGCACACTCAAAGCTTTTTTTCTTCCTAAACATACTGACAGTTTTCAAGGGTGGCTGTAGCTCAGGAGGTAGAGCGGGTCGTCCATTAATCAGAGGGTCAGTGGTATAAATCGTTATAGTTTATCATGCTTTATTTTTACTTTAAAATCATCAGAAATCATGTTTGTTGATACTGTGTCCCTACTGCTTGTTTTCTTGTATTATACTGTTTTTAACGCTGCTGAAGCCACACACAACGTGGGCAATAAACTTTCTAACTAACTAACAATCCATGATCCAGGGAAGATTGAAACCTGCTATAAATGTGAAACTGACTGACAGTGGAGTAAAAATAAAGAAAATTTTAAAAAATATTGTTTTCTGATGCTGAGGCAAGGTTTGTTTACATCAGTAATGTTTGTATACACAGTGAAACAAGCATGCATTTTTATTGTAAACAGAGAAATCTGAGAAACACAAATGATGCCTCGGAAGACCATGGGATTGTCTCTGTAAAGCATCTTTACATTGATGGAACATTTTCATCAGTTAATTTGTGTATTCAATTTACCGCTTTGTCAGATACTTACAAATCCATAACGTTATTTGCAAACACTTCCTTGGTTTCCCCACTTTTACTCCTTCTACCTTGGTTGACACAATTTTTAACATTAATCCTCACCTCAAAGGTACCATTTCAAAGCTGTATAACACTCTCTTAATGCACCGATCTTCAGCCTCTGATAAATTACACATTACTTTACATTACTTTACACTTTACATTACTTGGTCACTCTCAGCCATCACATCTGCTAATATCCACCCTCACCTTTAGTTGGCCTGTTTGATGTTCTACCCACCACTGACCATCCACTGCCGTCATACTTCACTGAAGCTTTTCTCACATTACTAGTGAGGCGTGTTATTCGGACTTGATTGAGCAACCACCTGTACTGCACCAACGTCCTGCACCTTCTGAGTTCAGCTTTCCCCATGCTAGTAGCACACAGTATGTCTAGTATGTTATTGTTTCCAAAATGTCTTGTAGTTTGGAAGTTTTTTTATGTTTTGTTTTTGTAATTTTTTATTATTTATTTAATCATTATTGTCTATTATTATTGTTGACATTACCCTCATGTCTCAGTATCATCACTATCTCTGTTAATGTTTACCGCACCTTACAGAATGTTTTTTGTTGGGTTTTTTTTAACTTGGTCATGTATACAAGGGTTTATGTTTATGTATGTGTGTGAAAATCTTTATTGAAAATTTAATAAATAAATCAGATATTAAAAAAGAAACACAAATGATTATTTATAAGCATACATATAAAGTTCATGTTAATATTTTAATTGATAGTATTTATATATTTCTATGTATTAAATTCAATAAAATGTAATCAAAATAATTTTAAAAAGCAGTGTGTTGAATTGAGTATTGTTACTGCAATAGTGCATAATGAGCTGGGGACTATTCATTAAGTCATCTCATTTTGCTACAATTTGTGGTGAGTAATTAGTGATCTTTCAGTGCCATCTGCTGGATTTATTGGGTATTTCAGCTCAATGAACCTTTCATCACTCCTTGACTAGCATCTACATTGTGTACAGTTTATTAAACATAGTATAGTTTGTGCTCTGGTATAATGATTGACATTGAAATGATCAGATTACACATATTTTCAAACACTAGCAACAACAACTGACTCTAAAGAGACTCATCAGTTATGTGTTTTAATAAATATGATCTAAAAATTACTTACTGTGCCTTAAAAGATCAAGGTACTGTATTATGCTCAATATGTTATTACTACACTATGTGGGCTGGGGACTAGAGTAGTCACAATGACATCTCGTTTGCTACTACGTGTGGTGCAATCGGTGATCTTTCAGTCAGTTCTTTAGAATAAATTTGACTGAACAGCATTATCATCTCTTTAAAAGAAACCCTGCACTTGTTCAATCCCATCATAACCCATAAAGACATCTATTTGCCCAATAAATGCAGCTGCATTTCATGTGGATGGTCCAATGTTAATACTGAACTCATAATCAGGTGAAAAAGTATAAAGAAAATGTGTAAAGTATATTAAAAATTGCACTGAGTTTGTTGAGGTGTAATTGTGTGATTTGTAAGTCAGCACAGACACAGCAGGTAGGTGAGTGACACTTTATTATACTTTTTTTTAAACATTTGTGTTTTTAAAGCAGTGAATACATAGTAAAACATCGCCATGCCCCATTTATCTTAATTTGTTTCATACAACTACCATACTGCTATTTATGTCCATGACTCATGTATCAGTAAAATGATAAATGTTCATTTTTCATGCATTTTATTTCTTGCCCAGAATCAAATTGTGGAAAGGAACAAGAATGAAGAGAAAATAAAAAAATACAAGATAACTGTAAAGCCTAACTAAATCTGTTAAGGCACAAAAACAAGTTTCTATTCAGATTTTAAATAAAATTTCATAGGAATTTAACATAAATTATGTCAGATCGCCTTTTCTATTATTCTTTCACGCACAGGGCGTGGCATCAGGGATGGGTTCGCAGCGGTTCACCACGGCCTCGATTTCTCCAACATCAATGCTGTCATATGTCCCTGAGATGGATGTCCAACGGGTCTCTCCATTGTCATAAGTGCGTTGGATGCGTGCTGTGAAAGGGATGTCTATCTTGTACTTATGTCCCACCATCATGATACTGCAGGAGTGGTTTGGTGGGACATTTTGCTCCACAGAAACTGAGTGGGTTGTCTCCTCTATCACAGTGGTTCCTTTGGAGAAGTGCTTTGTTGTCTCAGTGCTAAACTCAATACTACCTCCAGTGCCAATGAATGGGATTTCGGCGGTGATGCCACTTATAAAACCCAACGTGGTGGCAGAGCCAATGTCCCAACTTTTCTCTACCTGGTTTGTCTTTGAGAGAGTAACAGTTTTCACAACTGACTCACACGCATTGTTGGTATTGGTGGACATGCGCATGGCCTCTGGAGGATACTGTTTGGCTTCAATCCCATTTTTTTTATATGTAACCTCAGTGATGTGCTGGCTTTTAATGTCCTTTTTGGTGGTCAAGACCTTGTAGTGCTTGTACCAATACTCATCTCCTTCCCAGGGAAGGAGGAAGGCCTCAAGCTGAGGAACGACCTTCCCAAGTCCGTACTCATTCTTCCCCACATAAACATTCACCCCAGAGCAGGTCCTAACTGAATACATGGGCACTGAACCTGAGGAGTCCCCTATCCACTCTAGGATCTCAAAGTGATCTTTGTTCACCAGGATATCAAATGGATAGCCAAGTAGCTCTCTTCCTGAGAGGCTGTAGTGACAGTAAAGCCCTTTGCTGGGGTTATAGAAGCCGGCCGAACACCCATACTTGCAGACGTAGTCATAGCGACTAACATAATCGTTGTAAATTGAAACAGCTCCATTAGGGATGGAGCCACTCCAGGGCTGCCATTCAAGGTTGGTGCTTTCAAAAATGAAGGAGGAAGATTGATTCTGGCTTTTCTCAAACTCAGGAGGGGTCAGATGAGCCAACATTGATCCATTAGCAGTGATTTTAGGAATCCTGTCCTCTAGGTCTGGGTTCAGTGCAGGAACTATTTCTTAAAAACGGAGAAGGGACAGAGAGACAATCACATCAAATGTATTCATACTGCAAATTTTCAAAAATGTTAAATCATGTTAAATCTTTAGCTAAATGAGAAATTTTTCATGATGTGGGTGATCTTGGGTCTCATTTATAAATCAGTGCATAGGATCTATACTCAAAGTGTGCGTGCACACAAAAGCCAAAAATAGCGTGCACCACCCAAAAAATCTGATTTATAAAACCGTGTGTACACACAAATGCGAGCATGTTTCCCTTTATAAATCACAGTCCACCTGGAAACATGGATCAGCCTCATATTCTGCCCTCTACACACCCACATTCAACCATAAATGGTCAATGCGAAAGCCTTCATGAATATTAATATGCATGTGTTTTTTTCACCTGACCAATCAGTCTCTCTGTCTTAAGAAGCTTGACCAATCAGTGTTGAGAGTCAACGCATCAGACTTTGAGTTGAGACATGAAATGGATCATATCTTTTAAAATTGAAAGGTGTTTATAGAATAGTTATGACTCACTGGCACAAACACAAATAACACTGCTGGCTTGAATGTTTATGATAAAGTGAATCTATAATTAATAACGGTGTTTTACAGGTCTCCCTAAAAAATCCATCAGACAGCTGCAGCTGATTCAGAACGTTGCTGCTCGAGTCCTCACTAAGACCAAGAAAGTGGATCATATCAGTCCAGTTCTCAGATCTTTACACTGGCTTCCTGTCTGTCAAAGGATTGATTTTAAGATATTGTTGTTGGTTTATAAAGCTTATAAAGTTTAGGGCCAAAATACATCTCTGATCTGCTGCTACATTATGAACCATCCAGACCTCTCAGGTAATCTGAGACAGGTCTGCTTTCTGTCCCCAGAGTAAAAACTAAACATGGAGAAGCAGCGTTCAGTTTTTATGCTCCACATATCTGGAACAAACTCCCAGAAAACTGTTGATCTGCTGCAACTCTCAGTTCTTTTAAATCATAGCTTTCTATTTGCCTTTTATTAAACCACATCGAGGGTTAATATTTTACACTGCACTGTAACTTTTATTCTCTTGTTTTATCTGTCTTATTTCCTTTTTAGCTTCTTTCTTTTTATTTCCAAATTTAACACTTTTTAATTGTTTTTATATGTCTTTTTACTTGTGTTGCTTTTATATTGTTTTAATGCCGTTTATGCTCTATGTAAAGCACTTTGAATTGTCTTGTTGTTGAAATGTGCTATACAAATAAACTTGCCTTGCCTAATGTGTTATACGGAGCGAAATTAAATGTGTGAGAAGATTATTATACAATATTATTATTATTATATATACTATATCAATCACATTCACCCATCAAGTTTGTTTTTATAGATGGGTGTATGACTCTTTCAAGCCCTGTTTTGTGCATACACAACAGTTATATATGAGACCCCTAGTCTTTTGAAAACCAAGGAGCACGGATCCAATTCTAACAACCTAAACCATTAAGAAATTTGTAGTAGTGAACTCTCTCAATATTGTTTATATATATGTTATTATTTTTCATCTTGATGCTGTTTTTTACACATTGTTACTCAAACACTTTTTGGCAAGCATTTCCATTACAAACTTTTTCCTTCCCTGTCTTAATGAAACCTAAGAGAAGCAAACATACACAAGGGACATAATAGCAGTTTCTATTTACTTTTTTGGTGCTCTGAACTCTTCTTTATGATATCCTGAAGACTGGCCGAGGACAGAGCCGGCAGGGCCAGCAGCAACAACACTGACAGCTTCATCTGGAGATAAAACACAGAACAAAATTATTATGGTATCTTGGTGGTCTTGTGGTTTATAGGCATACAATGTAACCACAGCATCCCTGGTTTGAGCTTGACTGTACCTCTCTCTCTCCTTATCTCAACTGTAACAACTTGTATCTAATAACGGCAAATTGCCAAAAATAATAATAAAAAAAAACAACAGGTAAAAGTTATTGCATGCCTTGATTGGCATTAGGACACACAATGAGAACTGTCATGAGAATGAGAAAGTTTGTCAAAGAGTAAAATATAAACATTTTCAAACTGACTCCAGAGTGAGTGAAAGAAATTGTTTATTGACCTTATTCAGTCATTTTACAATCACTATATAATTCATAACCTAATCTATTTACTAAAATGTTCACAGTAGCTTTTATAGTCCAGCATCTGCATTGCTCACATTTTTACCTTTAAAACCAAATTGCAATAACACTTATTAAAATTGAGATTAAAATGCAAAGGCATGTACTCACCATGATGCTCGTGCTCACTTAGTCCATCTGAAGTCACCTCCAAGTTTATATACTGTAGCTACTTTATGGCTGAGTCATAAAACACATGTACTTTCACCTCCACTTGGCTCTGACCTTCATCAACTTAAACTATCAGGAACAAGTGGGGTGAAAGGATATAAGACTTGTTTTTGTTTGTATCAGTGTCTTTATCAGATTTGATTTATCCCTCTTAATTCCCAGCATCATTCTCCATCATGGATACTGTTTTCACCATTGATCTTTATTTTCAATTATTCTGTCAACAGACAATTGAGGGAAAAAAAACTACAGTATGAACAGTACAGGTTACACCTTGTAACATTACAGAGTTAAAGACTGAGTTGGTGTATAGGTCAGATTGGGTCCCTTTTACATGCTTTGTGTTTTTTTTAAATAATTTTTTAAATATATTTTTTCTACGTTTTTCTACATTTTGTCTATTTATTCTATGAATTCTAAATATCTAACAGGGTTATTTAGCTCTTAATTGAAATTATAATTAAAATTATGATTAAAATTAGCTTGACATGCTAATTGCCCTTTCTACATTTGCTTTATATGGTTGTATATATTGTTGTTTTTTCTATGATTTTTATCTATGCCCTTTTGTCTATACTTATTAATCGGTTTCTATAGAGTCATATAGCTCCTAATCTTTTTTCCCTTTTTTATGCTATGAGTCCTTAGTATAGACAAATCCTTGTTTTGAGATCTCTCAGGGATTTCCTTACTTACCCGGTATTTGGAGCCCTCTATGTACATTATTGGTCTCTTGTGTAAAAAATATTTTGGGTTGTTTCAGCATAGATCTATTTTATTTTCTCTTTAGATGTTTAATGGATTGTACACATATACTGCAGATTGTTTCTTTGTTGTGTTTTTGGCAACTGTTATTTCTGCTCATGTGCATTTTCATGTATTTATTGATTTGCATTTGCATTTGATTCTCTACGCTGATGACGGCTTAATGCTGAAACGCCTTCTTTGATAAAATGGCCAGATAAAAATAAAGTTCAGAGATTGTTAATCTATTAAAGAAAATAAAAAAAAATAAGGCAGTTAAAGAAAGGACAATCCTGTCCTTTTATTGGACCAATAAAGAAATTAAGTTGACTTTGTCCTTTGATAAAATAAGGCCTGGTAAAGTAATGTTCAGCAGTTATTAATCTTGTTGGATCTGGATGAAAAACAGCTTGTTATTAGTAATAATTAATAATTATTGGAGATAATTTCTAAGGACACGAGAGGACACTGACGGGGCCGTCCTCTCGCTCTGTCGGTTTGATGGCAGCTGATCCTTGACTGGCATTGCGGAGAAAACAGCAAAGTCGACTCACTTAAAGATGAAGTCCTTCGTCTCGGTGGAGAAATCTTTTCTCCCTTCTACAGGCAAATTGAGAGCATTGGGTTGCAGCAGCGGTCTGTCTCTCAGATCCAGTGATTGTATTCGGGTGAACGTGGGGAGAAGTGTCAGCTCGTCCAGCGAGGGGAGGCTCTTCAAACTCACATGCACGTGCACAGGGTTATCTCCTTTAGTAAACTGGCTCATGGATGATTTATCTGCTTGGCTTCCTAATGAGTGTCCTCATCATCAAGCCACAAAACACTTCAATTTAATTTAGTGCACCACCTGAATTAAACTGTATCAAAACATAAAAGTTTAAAACAAATACAAATCTTTGTAAGTACTGTTGATAAAAGCAAGCTCTCTGAACCACTGAATAGGTTCTGGATCACCATTGTCTATTAACCCTACAAGGCCCACTGTTGCAATATTACAACAATCACTTTTAGCTATCCTAAAAAAAAAATCTGTAAATGTTTTTTTTAAAGACCACATTCACATAGTCAATGGGTCCTATTGTTTATCCTTGCAATGCTATTGGATAGTAAATGTGTTTATAGGTCCAGGCCATGAACTCCTGCAAACTTTCCATCAAGCTCATCCTCTTGTTTTAATGGACCGGATTTGTCAAGAGATAAGTAAGTAAAATGCCTTAAATATTTTTTTTTGTGATTACTACAATGTCTAGAACATGTAGATACTTAGTTAATGTGGAATACATTCACCAAACTTGATTTTGAGCTTGTTATGTCTATGTTGTAATTCTACAACTCCGGGTTAGAGTGGTAGTTAAAATAGCATGTGCACCTTACACATTACATGGGGATACTGCATTTCTCACATGTTCACAAATGGAAAAAATACTAATAGAAATATAATTTCTTTGATGACTCACTGTAACTAAGTTTTAAATTTGTTTTCTCTGTTAAAATTGTGAGTTTAGACAAGAATTGAACAAATGAATAAACGGTGTCTGGTTGCAGTATTTGACTTATCAGTCAAAAAAATAGATTTGGGCTTTTTTCTGTGCTTTCTTTGTTTGCCCAAATAGTTGCCTGTTACATTAGTTAGAAACAGGTTCTGACTGTTCTGAATATTTTGGGGGATGGTTGTTGCATTGTTCAGGGGCAGGTGTGAATGGTCCTGGTATAGACATGTAAATGTTCTGGAGGGATGCAAGTACTCCTTTAAGTATGATAAGTAGAGAGCATAATAGGCTAGTCAGACAGTATTGTGTGAATTTATTGGAATGTGTAAATGAATTAGGATTAATTTGCATTGATATTATTTAGCCTGGAAAATACCAGGCTCTCAATCCTGAACACTTGGTCCACCACCCCATCTATTCCTTCAAGTTATCTCATACAATATAATACTTATATGTATCGTTAATACATATATTTATTATTTGTTTTTACTTTTTCCATTTCTGAATGCAACCAGCAGAGACAGGTCTTCTATACAGTGTGCAGGATGTGACTGTTGCCATCCAAAATGGAGAGAGTGATTTTGAAATGGAATCAGACAACACTGATGCGAGTGACGAGGAGGCAGATGAAGAAGCCAGTGAAGTGGATGAAAAATAATAACAGACTATCAACAGCTATCCTCTGAATGATGATGGTGTTTCTGATTCCCTTTCACTGGTGTCAACTATTCCAGTACATTACACTGCAAGGCTATCCAAAAATGGACTGGCAGGCATAAAAGTGTCCCATCCGACCTGATTTCTGTGGTGGAAGTTGACCAAATAAAGGAGACCAACAAAGAGAAATTTGTCTTTGTATATTTATTTAGCTTTTGCGCAAAAGGACTGAAACCTACAAAGTGAACGCCAGCAACCACCGAGGAATCGATGCCGAGTGCATCGTCATCAGAGTTTTTATATGCATGAGAACAAAGAGTCAATAGTTACATTCAATGAGGGGAAACACATCAATGATTAAATTAAGGCATTTCCCTAATGAAGGCATACTCTTGTCTTAGATTAACATGAAAGGGTTAATGTGCAAGCTGGGCTATATTTCAACCTTACATTATTAAACACACAAATGTGGTACACGGATCAGGCATTGTATTAAGAAAGACAGTCCATTTACAGTATCAGGGGTTCGAGCAAAGTTCAGCAGAAAGGGAGCCAGTCCTGCTTTCCACAAAACTGTAAAACACAGAGAATCACACTTAAATGCAAAGGTTATACACTAAATGATCATTTTTATTTTTCCTCTACAATTTCTATTAAGACTCAGTCTGCCAATCGTTGCAGTGCATCGTTTTTAAATGGTTGTCTGTGGACTTTAAGGTCTATCACCAATAAGTCTTTTATTGTCAATGATTTTATTTCTTCAAATGATTTAGATTTTATCTTTCTGGTTGAAACTTGGGCAGATATCAATGTCCCTCTCATTGAAGCAAGTCCCCCCAGATATACATTTTGGAATAGTCCTAGGTTAACTGGACGAGGGGGGAGACTTGCTGTCATTTATAAAGCTAACCACAAATGTACACCAACTGCCATTGGCAATTTTATCTCGTTTGAGTTATTCTCATTCACCACTTCCCACCATACAATCTTTTCTGGGTTGTTATATCGCCCTCCTAACTCAAAGGGCAACTTTCTTTCGGAATTTGGTCACTTGCTATCAATATCTACCACTAACTATGAGAAAGTCATTTTATTGGGAGACTTAAATATTCACATTTATAACCAAAGTGACAAACGTGCATCTGAATTCCTTGATCTCATCAGTACTTTTGACTGCATTCAGCATGTCTCTGGCTCTACTCATCAACATGGTCATACCCTTGACCTAATTATTACTTATGGCATTAATCCACTAAATATACAGACCTTAAACAAGCTTGTTTCTGACCATGCAGCTATCCTTTTTAATATCCCATTTATGCCTACGGTTTCGAACGCTAGAGGACCTTGTTATTTTAGACCCATCACGCCACAAACCCGTGAGAATTTCTCAGCAATCACCTATCAACCTTCTCAGCAGCTTGACCCTTCAGATTATTCCTGCTCTGTAGAGGAGCTGGCTTCAAACGTTGCACTACTACACTGGACACTGTAGCACATGTTAAGTTGTCCAAAGCCCATCCGATTTCGACAAAACCATCTCCATGGTTTAATGACCGTGTCTGGAACATTAGAAGGGCATGAAGGCGTGCTGAACGGAAATGTACAGTTTCCAAATCAAGACATGATTTTAATGCCATGAAAGAGCTTTTAAAAGAGTTTAATTACACTGTAAAGGATGAAAGATCAAAATTCTTCTCTCATCTTAGTGCCGCAAATCCCCAACAAGTTACTTTTTAGGACCATTAACTCCCTTATCCACTGCCCTCCCAATTCCATAGAAGTCTCTTCAATTGAAAGGTGTGAGAGTTTTCATTCGTTTTTTGTCAATAAAGTTTCCAACATTAGAGCCCAAATCATACCATCTCTGCTTATTTTACCACACTGTGAGGTTTTTCAGTTTTTTAATTCTTTCTATCAGATATCCCAGTCAGATTTACTGAGGATAATCAATGGCATGAAATCTTCCACCTCTCCCTCTGATGTTTTACCCACTAGATTTTTAAAGGAGGTTTCTGCCCTTTTATCCTCCGATATTTTAGCAATTTTGAACAAATCTCTATCTTCAGGGATTGTACCTTTGATTTTTAAATCTGCTGTTTTTCACCCCTTTCTCAAAAAATCAAAGCTTGACACCACTGATCTGAATAACTTTAGACCCATATCCAAATTACCCTTTCTTGCCAAGGTGCTGGAGAAAGTGGTTTACTCTCAGCTTATTTCTTTATGAATGACCACTCTCTCTTTGAAAAGTTTCAGTCCGGTTTTCACACTCATCAAAGTACAGAAACTGCACTTTTAAAAGTTTTAAACAACATTAGAATGAATTCGGATGCCGGCTGCTGTACTGTTCTGGTACTTTTAGACCTTTCCGCAGCATCTGACACAGTCGATCATGGAATACTAATTAATCGACTGGAAAACTGCATAGGCATCACTGGTACTGCTCTAGACTGGTTCAAGTCTTATTTGAGTGACAGAACGTTCTCTGTTTCAATTGGAAATGTCTCCTCCAAATTCTCAATTATCAGCTGTAATCGTTGATTCAGACTTGAATTTTTCTAAACATTTTACCAAAATCACCAAATCAGCTATCACTCAAATCAGGAACAGTGCAAAGATTAGATCTTTTCTTTCTTTCAGTGATGCTGAAATACTTATTCATGCATTTGTCATTTAGATTACTGCAACTCCTTTTTTGCTGGACTGCTCCTAAAATCAATCAACCGCCTACAGCTTGTACAGAATACTGCAGCGAGGGTTCTTACAAGGGCTAGAAAATATGATCACATTTCCCCTGTTCTCGCCTCATTGCACTGGTTACCTGCGGTTTTTAGGGACTGACAGGTGTTGCTCTCAGTCCCCAGGGCAAGGCTTGAGACAGAGGGTAGAAGGGCATTTGCTGTTAGAGCTCCCCAATTGTGGAATAACCTTCCTCTGGAAATCAGACAAGCTACCTCAGTGTCCTCTTTTAAAAACTCATTTTTTTCTTTCTCTATGGTCTTACTTCCATTTCTTATTGTCTTGTAACTTTTCGATATGTATTTGCATTGTGTATTTTGTTTTATGTCTGTGAAGCACTTTGTGAACTTGTTTTTGAAAAGTGCTATACAAATAAAGTTTATTATTGTTATTGTTATGTGTCATTATTGTTATTATTCTTTTGTTCTCTACGCTGATGATGGCTTAATGCTGACACACCTTCTTTGATAAAATGGCCAGATAAAAATAAAGTTCAGAGATTGTTAATCTATTAAAGAAAATAAAAAAATAAGGCAGTTAAAGAAAGGACAATCCTGTCCTTTTATTGGACCAATAAAGAAATTAAGTTGACTTTGTCCTTTGATAAAATAAGGCCTGGTAAAGTAATGTTCAGCAGTTATTAATCTTGTTGGATCTGGATGAAAAACAGCTTGTTATTAGTAATAATTAATAATTATTGGAGATAATTTCTAAGGACATGAGAGGACACTGACGGGGCCGTCCTCTCGCTCTGTTGACAGGTTTGATGGCAGCTGATCCTTGGCTGGCATTGCGGAGAAAACAGCAAAGTCGACTCACTTAAAGATGAAGTCCTTCGTCTCGGTGGAGAAATCTTTTCTCCCTTCTGCAGGCAAATTGAGATCATTGGGTTGCAGCAGCGGTCTGTCTCTCAGATCCGGTGATTGTATTTGGGTGAACGCGGGGAGAAGTGTCAGCTCGTCCAGCGAGGGGAGGCTCTTCAAACTCACATGCACGTGCACAGGGTTATCTCCTTTAGTAAACTGGCTCATGGAGAAAGCAAAGCTTCCTCCGGTGCAGTTACAATAGAAAGGCAAAGATGTCTGTGTGCAGCTGGTACTTAAAGCTGTGGTGACGTTACGGCTGCGTCACCATGACTTCCTCTGGTGTTGGAGTGTCTCTGCCTATAAGAGATGAGAGTTTGGGGCTTCCTCAGCTTTAACACCAATGTGCAAACTGAGCAGAGCATGGTGGGAATTGAAGTCTGTTTTGGACACTTTTTGTTTGACTTGGCGCCCTTCCTTGTTATCAGATTTTGTGACTGTGTGCAGGTCTGCCTTTGTCTCATGCACATGGAGTATGAGGCCCAACAACCTATAAAAGAAAACATTTTGATAAAGAGACAAACTGTTTTCTTCTGAGTTGGCAACTGATCTGTCAAAATGAAACGTCTTCATCAGCTTAAGTGCATACATTTTCTGTTAGTTAAACCCATGATCACCCATTACGTTAGCTACATGTATGCAATAAGACATATAACAGAAGTCCTGTGAAGAAATAGCATTAACTGTAATATACTTTAAGTACAGGTATTCAAATTATATTTAGAATATTTTAACAGGAAAATATGAACACATTTAAAGTACAGATGCAAAAGCACAAGTTAAGTGTATCAGTTTAACACAACATTAAATGATAAAACCCAAATGTAAACAAGCTTCCATTCTTCCAAGGAACATTAAAAAGTGTGATGTTCGTCTTTACTTTTCAGAAAGAAAAGAAGTGTCACTGGGACCATCATTGCAAATGAACATGGCTGAACACTGGGACGGAGATGAGATTCAGTTTTGTAAATACAATTTTATTCTGTTTTTTTTAATTAATAAATGAGTGTTCACAAAAAATATGATTGTTGTGTGATTATTATTCATGAAATATACTGTTATGAGGCTAAATAAGTAGTCAACTCTGCAAATTAAGCCTTAGTTGTTCTGTATATTTGTTCAGAGAATGTTAGTACAAATACAGAAATTCTGTTCCCAACTAGGCCCAATGTTGCAATATTACATTTCCCTTAAAACTTACTAAAACTTAAAAAAATTGAAAACCTTTCATTTCTGGATCATATGCCTCCTACAACAACATCTGAATTATATTTTTACATCTGAATTTCTATATTTGGGCTTTACAGGGTTAATCCCTCTTAATTCCCAGCATCATTCTCCATCATGGATACTGTTTTCACCATTGATCTTTATTTTCAATTATTCTGTCATCAGACAGTTGAGGGGAAAAAAACCTACAGTATGAACTCTGTGATGTTACACCTTGTAACATCACAGAGTTAAAGACTGAGCAGGTGTATATGTTTGCACCCTGAACAAGTTCTCCAAGTTCACAGGACATTTTAAGAATCAGAACCTAATTTCTGAAATGTAATGTCAATGGTAAAGCTGATTTACACTATCAGGTAAGGAGAGTCAAAGACCCAATTAACACAGGTAGATTTCACCTGTAAAAAAAACTTGAACATGTGCAGTGTATTAATTTACAGTGTTTCTAAAGAGTTTTTTTTATTGTGCATATTTGCATGTGAAATACCCAGTAAAGGGAAAGTACATACAGTGTTATTGTCAGGGAATAGAGATGAAATTATATTACTGATAAACTGCATGACAACAGGGGTTTGGAGAAATCAGACAAATGCAGCTCATTATTTTTATATGCACATAAGAAGCCAGAGTACTTTAAATAAGTATATGCTAAGAATTCTGACGTCTTGGTTAACTGAACAAGATACAACACATACATCAGCTTTCAAGTTGTTGGAAAATGCATGTTTTTATTCCATCTTTGTATGACCACAATCTTTAGAAATTAGTCCCATACTGAAGTCTTTGGATTCCTTTGGTGGATATCTCTGATACATTTTTATGAAAAGTCAAGTCAAGTCAATTTATGCCTCATCACCCCTGGATTGAGGAGTGAGGAGCAGTGATTGGTCAGCAGATCTGAGGGGTCTGGTTGTAGAATAGGGGATGACGATTTCAGAGATATAAGCCAGAGCCAGTCCATGCAGTGCTTTAAAAACAAATCTTAAAATCAATTCTGTGTTTCACTGGTAAGCAGTGAAGAGAGGCCAGCACATGTCATGTATTAAAGTTTGAAGCCGATACCATTAACGCCCTAGGAGGAGATAGCGTTTATTCAAGCTCCAAAATTGGCAAAAAGTCGTACTTTGATGAGCACACTGCGGACTTCTTGTTGGATTTAGGTCAGGGGTGTCAGCGTATGATTTGTAGGTCTTGATGAGACGAATAATTGAGTTTTGGTTCAATCTCTCTACGACATTCCTACGGGCTGTGGCCGCCATTTTCGATACATAGGTGGCGCTATAGAGCACATTTTAGCACATTGGGGGATAATTTTTACATTTTATCATATTTTTCAAGAGATCTGATATGCGTGCCAAATTTGGTGAGTTTTTGAGCATGTTTAGGGGGTCAAATTTAGGTCTGAAGTGGCGAGATAATAAAGAAAGAAAGAAAGACAGAAAGAGAGAAACAGAACAGATACAAGAGGGTCTTCGCCCCTTTGGGGCTCAGGCCCTAACAATAGGGTCCTCGCCCTTAGGCGAGGACTACTGTTTTACAGTAGTAAAACGAGGTCCTCTGCCTTTTGGGCTCAGTCCCTAATAATGTCCCTAACAGCCCCTCATAACTCTGTACTCAGGCCTTAATAAATAATGGTGTGATGGAAAAGCAAAGCTCTGAACAACTGTCCATCAATCAGGTGAATCATCATGAACTTCTGTGAATTCAAAATAGTTAAAAGAAAACTAACAAATATGTCATCATTGACTCAGGAATAATAAAGTCCTCAGCCATTATACTGTATATGATACACTGAAGACAGTTATAAGGTGAAGTCAGTGGCTTTCAATATGCAGTTTCTCACTCTTTGACTTTCCTGCGTTTTTCTAACCACAACCAGTGTGACATTTTATCTCAGCAGCCGCAGGTGAACGGGAAGAGAAACTAAATGACATGTGAAAAGTGAGTGTAGGAATGAACTCTTGTCTCTCTCATGGTATCTGATTGTAAGATTGACTGAGTTTGAGATTTTCATCTTTTCAGACATTACATTTATCTGAAGAGACCCTTTCACCTCATCACTACAAAACATTTTTTCCTTTAATTTTTAAATGTTAAATCTCTGTTGAGCTGTTCTGGAGCTCTGGAAAAAAGTTGTATATACATGTACCACTTATTCAGGTGGTATTTTAAAATTACACAAGTTAAAGCTACTGAACAACATAATATTCAATTAGTCAATAACAGGCAAACATGATATTGATCTGTACAGACCAATGCAGGCTAATCTGGTCATAGTTAAAGTAAACTGGCAACTCTGTGTATCTTCATTTTTAATCAGTTGATCTATAATCTCTTTGGTAATTAAAAAAATACCTGTTAAGATGTTGGAAATTTCAACTGAATTCACGCTGGAAACCTCACTTGGTGTTTTGAAGTGTAGCCTCACAGAGCTGCTTAACCGTAGACTCTAACCAGCCTTTCTTGTTAAATTAATGATCATTTTTAGAATTTAATATTAGTTTTGATGTCAGTATTACATTCATGTCAATTTTTTTTATTTCGTCTTATTCATTGTGTTTACATAAAAAGGATTTTTTTTGTTTGTTTGTCAGAAGCTAAATTATGTTCTTTGCTTTCCAGCACATTCACACACATCCATGTGTTACTCAAGCATGTTTCATTGAAATCACCTCCCCATGACTGTAATAAGAGAAGTAAGATCAATGGATGCAACATTCTGGCAGTCTGAAAAATGACAAGATTTGGACTTATTAAGATTATACAAATCAAAGATACAATAAGTCTTCTCTTGGTGGAAAATGAGCTCAGCTGACTTTGTTGACCCATCCTGTTGTCGCCGGCAGCCTGACGACTAAAAACTGTGGTTATCAACTTGACAAGACAGAGGAAACTTTCCAGAGGAAACAGAATTTAACTTTTAGCTCCTGAAATATTTTATTTAGCTCTGCTCTGATGGAGTTCAGCTTTTATCAGGACGGCTGCTTTACTCCAGTTTCACTGTATGAACCTGGACTGTGTGTGTGACCTTTTGGATGTGTAGAAGAACACAGAACATTAATTAACATTAGATCCTGACCAATCCTGTCACCCAATCACAGACAGAACAGGTCAAACACAGGCAGTATGAAGAGATCTCTACAGATTATAACTTTTTTCAGAGTAAAGGACTGATTGTGCAGAGTTGTAGCCTTGACTGGTTCTCTCTTTATCTATCAAAGGGAGAGTTCACAGTCACGTGGCTTCAGAAGAAAAGCTGAAAAATGCAGAAAAATACACAATAAAAAAGAAATCTGATTACTCTCTGCTTTGGGCATTTTTTTTTTTTTTAATTAGTTTATTTGTCAGGGACGATGCAAAATAAAATAACATGAAACATATGTATTGCATATAGGATTTCTAGCCAAGGCTCATTTGCGACCCCTGTCCCTGGTTAGGCTTTTCTACTCAAAATAGTCATAAAATATCACTACCAGAAATACATGAATTAAATAATAAATAGTGACATTCTCAATAACAACAGTATTTACATCACATAACAATCAATTTACATGTGTTGCACATGTGTATGTTCCCTAATTCATGGCAATGATGTATTTATATGCATAATATTTATCGGTGTATGTGTCCGTGTACATACATGCATAATCTGTATCAGTGCATGTATGTTTATCTGTATGTATCTGTTTGTCTATCTATGTGTACATGTGCATGTGCATGTACACATGCACATGTACAGGTTTGGTTTTGTTTCAGCCAATGTTTCACCTTTTCATTAAATGTTTTCTGTTAGTATTCCAAAGATGTATCCCTTTTTTAGCCTGATTTCTTAAACATCATATGAGTGGCAAATTTGGGGGTTTTTTTTGTCTTTTTTCTTGGTTTAAAATTGATATTTATGTTTTGCCCAACAGAAAAAGGCAATTAATGGCTGTGATGGCCACAGCCACACATGGTGATGTTCACCTAATTCACTCTCCCACCTCATTAGTTTACTTTCCTGCACAGCTTCATTTTATTTGCAGTCACACAAAACACTGTAGGGTTAGACAGGCAAATTTATGAAATATTAATCAGTTGTCTCTTTGTCTTGAGTTACTGTGGTTGTTGGTGGACATCCTTTATCCTTTACTGCTGAAGCAAAATATTACATTACATTAAAGCTTAAGTTTGGGCCCCATAGGACGTAGATGCCAGCAGGCAGTGCAACAAGGAAATGATTAGAGCACATAGAGTTCATAGAAGTATGTTTTTTTTTTGTTTGTTTGTTTTTTTGTTTTTTGTTTTTTTTTCTCTCCCTACAGTTCATCAAGTGCAGAGGTGTTTGCGAAAGAGCTGGGTCTTTAGTCTTTTCTTAAAGATTGAGAGGGACTCTGCAGATCGAACAGAGTTTGGTAACTCGTTCCACCACCGGGGAACTACAGAGGAGAAGAGTCTAGCTGGTGACTTAGGGCCCTGTTGTGGTACCAGGCGCCTTTCGTTGGCAGAGCGTAGTGGGCGGGAGGGAGTGTAGACCTGAATGAGGGAGTTCAGGTAGGCAGGAGCCATATTAGTTGCTATTTTGTAAGCAAGTGTCAGGGTTTTGAATTTGATGCGGGCAGCAACTGGGAGCCAGTGGAGGGATATCAACATCGGGGTGACATGTGCTGTTTTGGGCTGATTGAAGACCAGATGCGTTGCCGCGTTCTGGATCATCTGCAGAGGTTTAAGTGTACATGCAGGGAGGCCTGCCAGTAAGTAGTTGCAGTAGTCGATACATTTTTATTCATTGGACAATAAAGAGACAACCTGTTTTCTTCTGAGAGCTAGCAACTGAGCTATCAAAATGATGTCTGCATCAGCTTAAGTACATAGATTTTTTGTTAGTTAAGCATACAGTATGTATAAGTGCGTCCATGATCACCCATCACAGTAGCTATGTGTATGCAATAAAACATATAACACAGAAGTCTTGTGAAGAAATAGCATTATTAACTGTAATATACTTTAAGTACAAGTATTCAAATTATATTTTGAATATATGAACAGAAAAATATGAGTACACTGTAAGTACAGATGCAAAAGCACACACGCCTAGTGTAGTAATTTAACACAATATTAAATGATAAAACCCAAATGTAAACAAGGAACATTAAAAAATATGCCCCCTTTACTGTGATAAGGCCAGAAAAATGTTACGGCAATTATCAGTTTGTTCTTTCTTTATTTCTTTGATAGTAGTGACAAAGATTAAAGGAAAGGACAACACGTCTTTCTTAATATTGATATATATGAGTTGTATTATTTGTATTTTATGTTATATTTTTTACTCTTTAATTAAAAGTACAAATATGATTTATCTGCTTGGCTTCTTATCAGTGTCCTCATCATAACCTCATCCTCATCATATTACTACCGTTGTCCTCTACTGTAAGTGAATATCCACGTTGCCCTGCTGATTGTCCAAACAGATGTAGCAACTGGTTTCCATGCAAACTCATATGTTAATTAATATGGTCAGAAAATTATATATTCTAATTTTTAACAAGTCTATGCATTAATTACAAAATAATTATAAGAAATAAAAAATGAAGAGTGCAGCATTATATCTTTATTTACAAAATGCATAAATGAATAAACAGTTTTTGTTTACTCTCAATATGAAAAATAGGACATATTTTGACACATACAAGCAATTTTTTTGGCACAAATTTGTGTTACACATCAGATTTACTTAAAGATCGCCTCCAGATATGTTTTAAGATGTATATAAAATACTCTACTTTGAACAATAATGTGTGTCTGATATGGTTTTTAAACACACACACACACACACACCAACTTAAATTATCTTGTTAAAATCTTTAAAAATACATCTCTTCCTTCTCCCTCATTGAAAAATTCAAAACTCTATGAATATGCAAATATATTTCATTTCATAAGTTTAACTGCTGGACACAAGATGTTTCCTACTTCACTGTAAAGTCCAATCTCAGTATATGTGCACTGGAGACTTCAAGTTTCCACATCACACTTCTGTTAGTCGAATATTGGAACATGATTAGCTCCAAACTATTTGTGATGTCACTAATCATGCTTGTAGACCCGCCCCTTACAATTGGATTTTTGATGAGCACAGAGAAACTTTCCACTTTCAGCAGATGAATGTGAAAACAGCCTTCTAGTGTCAAACTCTGCACATACATCATTCTGTGCAGTGAAGCTCAAACATCCAACTGTAGGAACAAGATTAAAAACAACAATTTTTCAAAGATTTTCAAAGAATCCTGTAAATATCTTATGGTGTCTTTTAGGGGCACCGTTTAGCGTTAGTTACAGGTTTACATCGCTCAACCACCATCCTGACTTCTCCAATGTCAGTGGCGTCATACATCCCAGTGATCAGTGTCCTTGTTTTTTCTCCGTTTCTGTAGGTGCGGCTGAGTTGTGCAGTGAAGGGGATGTTTATCTTGTACTTATGTCCCACCATACGGGTTTCGCAGTAGTGGTTTGGTGGGACCGTGAGCTGCACAGAAACAGAGCGGGAGGTCTCTTCACTGTACGTTTGTCCTTCTGAGAACTGAAATGTCACCTGAGCGCTGATCTCTATACTTCCAGATACAATGCTGGGGATTCCTGCAGTGAAGGTCGTCCTGATACCAAACATACGGGAAGAGCCGACATCCCACCTTCTCTCTACCCGACTTGTCTTTGAGAAAGTAGCTGTTTTCATCACAGAATCACACTCATTGTTGGTGATCACAGAGCTCTGCATGGTCTCTGGAAGATACTGGACGATTTCAGCTTCATTAATGTTGTACTTGACATTGGAGATTTGCTCACTCTCAACATCCTTATTGATGGTCAGGACCTCGTAATTTTTGTACCAATACTCGTTACCTCCCCAGGCAAGGAAGAAGGCCTGGTGTTTAGGATGCACCTTCCCAAGACCGTACTCGTTCTTTCCTACATAGATTTCATCACTATAACAGGTTCTGATTGAATTTGGGGGTACAGAACCATAGGAACCCTCCCTCCACTGCAGGATCTCAAAGTCGTCTTCATTCACAAGAATCTCAAACTGGGAGTCACGATACTCTTTGTCTGCATAGGCATAGTGACAGTAAGAGTCCAAGTAAGGGCAGTAGAAGCCGGCATGGCACTCGAATTTGCAGATGTAGTCGGTGCGTTTATCATAACTGTTGTAAATTGAAACTGCTTTGTCAGAGAGAGAGCCGGTCCAGGTCTGCCATTTCAGTTTGGCATTACAATCAGATATGGAGGAGAAAGGAGGAGATTGACATGTTGGCTTCAGCAAGGAGACTGTATAAAAGAAGAAAGTCATAAAAGTAAGGGAAAAGGGAGAGACAGAAACAATGTTTGTGTGTGTAAACCAAATCAAATATTAATTTATTTAATATATTCATTAATATTTGATTAAAAAGTAGTAGACATTTTTCATTAACTGCTTCACAGGGAAAAACAAAGAAGAGCAAAAAACACAAAAAGTTGGCAGCTTAAAACAATACAGTTTTTGTTTGGTTTAAAATGTTTAATCAAATTCTCTCCATTTACTCCACTGTGTTCGAGGTCAATGACTTTTTTACCTTTTCTGTGCTGTGAGCTTTGCTTCAAAATGTCCTGAAAAATGGCTGAGGACAGAGCCAGCAGGGCCAGCAGCAACAACAAGAATGACAGCTTCATCTGGAGATGTAACACAGAATAAAATCAAAGTTTATAATGTGGCATTAAACCAACAAACTAAATGACAGAGTTTGTGTTGACAGACAGTAATACAAGGCGTAATGATTAAATGTTGAAGTAAAATCTGAATCTGATATGATACAAATCACTCAAATAGTTTTGAAACTGTTATTTAAAGCAACGATATTCATATTTTTTTTTCCATTTGTTTGTTTGAAATTTGCAGTATACAGTATCTCAAACATTAGCTCATCTATTGATAACATGTTAGTAATTAACAGTAACAGTAGCATTCATATTCTGTTTTACAGGTCCATATTGTGAAATAAACTACATTTTAAAAAAAAAAAAACTGTTTAAATACTTACTGTGAGGTAAAAATACTACAAAAAGCACTCACAATCATAGTCACAGGTCCACCTGAGTCAGGCTCATGAAGCTACTGTAGAGCTGTGACAGATTCACATGGACTCTGACTCAGGCGCGTAACCAGTAATGTATGGAGGACCACAAGGGTCACGAATATAGTAATAAAACATTTTATTAATTAATAATTAATTGTACAATTAAAAAGAGGAATTATAAAAAGAATTTACAAATAAAATAATTATCCATCAATAAACTGTTCAAATTAAAAAGGGATTTACGAAAACAACTTTAAAAGTCGATAAAAACATCACTTAAAAATACATAAATGAATTCCTAAATAAAAAAGGGAATTTCAAAATCTATTTGAAAATACAGTTTTAATTAAAGCTGCAAGCAGCGTTGAACGGGCCTTCGCGCCCTTGCACACATCGGACCGCGGCGCAGTCAGCTAAGCTTCTGGGAACCAAGAAAACGTTTGGAGATGATCAGTGTGAGTCTTTTGACACACAATACTAACCAGTGTCTCTCTGTGAGCCCACCCCTCTGTTCACAGACAATTATGGATTATGAAATCAAAATATTGTTAACCTTAATCAATAATTCAGGCACCAACTGTAGGATCTGCGAGGAACACAGTTGAGTATTTGCTATAATTATCAATTATCAATAATGATTAATTATAACAATTAATAGAATTATTAATATGAACTAGCAAATACGGAGCACCACCCGGAAACCGGGACTAATAACCGAACAAGGTAATCTCATAAATGGGAGTTCACCTAGAATGTTAATATCTGAGAGATAAACATTCAAGGGTGAACAAAGAAGGGTTGAATTCGAGCTCTGACTCCTTCAATCAGCCACTTTTCACAATATGTTACCAATAATGACAAAAGAACTTCTCTTTAAAGATATAACAGTGTTTATTAAACTTAGCAAAATTAACAAAGTTAACAAATGCTTCATTCAATAAATAGCTATTCTAAAATCTAATTCTACCAAACAAAACACAAACAGCTTTGCACAGAGTTGGACACTTGCAGGTTGGACACTTTTGTCCGACGTTATCTGACCATCAGATGTGCAAAACGATGTCGGTGCGTGTATCTGTGCGCGCGTGAGTGTGGTGTTAGTCACAAGAGAGGGAGGAGGGAAAGCGATCGTGAGAGAGAGAGAAGCGGTTCTTTTCCCACAGAGAGCGCACGTACGGACGGCAGTCTGTAACGCATGTTGTCTGGTTTCAGATCAACAAATCAGTTTACTTCCTCACTCACGGCAGCACAAACACAGTAGTCCCGAGCGGGACAAACACAAAATAGTCTAGCGTGGTGAACACAACAGGCAGCAAACAGGCAGCAGCGGAGCGTTAACTGTAGCATGACCGAAAGAAGCACAACCAGTTAGCCTCTGCTAGCCTCTCAGCTAACCCCGGCTCTCTGTTTAGATCCAAACGGAGCACCGAGTCCCGATTTGTTATTTAGGTTAAAGCGGAGAGAATCAGCGGGTCTGTCGGCCAGCTGAGTGAAGTGAAACCTGCAGAAAAAACACCGTGACCATCACGGTGAAACAGTCCGTAGAGAACTACTGTGTTCAGCTGCACAGATAGGAAATCCCTTGGCTGACAGGATGTACCACTCTGTGAGGAAAAATATTTTACCCTCCCCTTTTTGGTTTATAACAATGGTTGGCAACCAGCATATTAGGTGCATTACTGCCACCCTCTTCCTGAGTTTTTCCCTCATATCAGCTATAGTCTTTCTTGATCATTAGTACAATATATGATTACATGTGTAATAGTCTCCTCAGCCAAGTGGGAAAAAATATGTGCATATATGAACAACAGCAATTGGAGAGGATGACAGTCAAAAAGTAATCATGTTAAATAATCATGATCTCAATATTGAACAAAAATGATTGCGATTATAATTTTTGCCATAATCAAGCACCCCTAAAAACAACAAATTGTGATTTACATACACACACACACACACACACACACACACAGAGTTTAAATATGTATGTGATCAATTGTAAATATGTTATAATGAATTGTTTTCTTTTAAGAAACTGTTACTTGAACATTTTTCAGTGTGCTCCTAAAGTTATATGTATGCTCCTAATTTCTTTCATTTAGGAGCACATGTACTCCTTGAAAAAAAGTAAGGATTGAACACTGCTGTCAGATGTGTAGAAACACTAAGTAAGTGGAGTGTGGCGCAGTCCAAGGGCTTCTGTCACAGGCATGTAGATGTTTACTTTACCCATCCCCCCCCCTCCCATTCTCTCTCTCTCCCTCACAGCTGAGGACAAGGACATCAGTGTACTCTTCTTGTGAAATATCCTCATAAATCCCATAATTTTGGCCAAATCCTACATAAAAATCACATTTTTTTGTTCGAGTTATTACAAAGTTTTTAATAACTTTTGCTCAACACAGTGTGATAAGTCATGTATTAAAGTTTGAAGCCGATACCATTAACGCCCTAGGAGGAGATAGCGTTTATTCAAGGTCCAAAATTGGCAAAAAATCGTATTTTGAAATTGACATTGCGGACTTCCTGTTGGATTTAGGTCAGAGGTGTCAGCATATGATTTGTAGGTTTTGATGAGACGAATAATTGAGTTTTGGTTCGATCCCTCTACGACATTCCTACGGGCCGTGGCGGCCGTTTTAGATACATAGGTGGCGCTCTCGAGCACATTTTGGCACTTTGGGGGTTAATTTTTACATTTTATCAAATTTTTCACCAGACCTGATGTGCGTGCCGAATTTGGTGAGTTTTTGAGCATGTTTAGGGGGTCAAATTAAGAGTTAAAGTGGCGTAACAAGAAAGAAGAAAGAAACAAACACACAAAAAACAATAGGGTCTTCGCCCTTTGGGCTCAGGCCCTAAAAAGATAAATAACGAACTAAATTTGTAAACTGAATTAAGAATATAGCTTTCAATCACACAGCTCGCAATTTGTAATACCTTTAAGCCCCCCCCCCCCCCCCCCCCCCAGCAGCTTGTAGATTTGCACTTTGTGGTTGAAATTGCCTTTTCATGATCAAACGAATGTGTCAGTGAATGTGCAAAGATAACATTATGTCAATAAGAGACACTTCCCAAGGAAGTCAGAAAGAAGGCTAATCAGTAACGTAACATTTTAGTTCTCTGTGTCATTAAGTCGAGTCCGAGTCCCCATTACCTGTGTCTGAGTCCAAGTCATTTAACAAAAATGACACAGCCCCCCCCCCCCCCCTCAAAAAAAAGAAAAAAACATATTTAATTCTTATAAAGAAAATCAGAGTCGCCAAAAATCCAAGAAAATTGTGGTCTGTGCATCATTAATATTAATATGAAATCACAGCTGTGTCATTTTTGTTAAATGACTTGGACTCAGACACAGGTAATGGGGACTCGGACTCGACTTAATGACACAGAGAACTAAAATGTTACGTTACTGATTAGCCTTCTTTCTGACTTCCTTGGGAAGTGTCTCTTATTGACATAATGTTATCTTTGCACATTCACTGACACATTCGTTTGATCATGAAAAGGCAATTTCAACCACAAAGTGCAAATCTACAAGCTGCTGCCAAGACAACACACAGCGTTACTTCAGTAAAGGGGAGTTAGCCCAGCTGTTAGCATTGCCCCTTTGTAACTTAACATAACTCAGCTAACTTTAACATTCCTCCATAGTAATGGGCCTGGGCAGCACTGGCCCACCCAGCCAAGTTTGATCAAAATACAATAAATGTACAACAATGTAACAATAACTGTAAAAAAAAATAAAATAAAAAAAAACTATATAAGGAAATAAATGAATATAAACTGTTAAATCAGACAGGTGATGTGCACTGGACTCCCACTAACTAGTTTGCTTGGTCAATTAGTGTGATCATGGTGGGGCATCGGTAAAAATGCTCCTGAGATGGGTTTGTCTTCAGTGAACTTTCTTATAAACTTCACGCACTGTGCACCTTTAATACTTTCAGACAGGAAGTATGGATTTCTCTTTGTGTGGTTCTGTAACCATAGAAAATAAAGGATACAAATGAATATTGACCATATGTTAAATATGACATACAACACTGCCGCCCTAGTGCCCAGAACATAATAGCATTATGTACATAATTTCCCATATAACCAATATTACTAATATATACAGGATATACCGTATTCCTTACTACTCTTAACACTTTACACAGTGCTGGCAAATAACATGATAAACAATATTAGAACTAATAATAACATTCAACCTCCTTGAGATATTTATATGAATGTACAGAAAACATAGCTCTACTGGACAGCGCCATCTTGGGTCATACTACACCTGCATATTGGCTACGTATGCAATGAACGACACACTCAACGGTGCTTCGTTAGGAGCGCCCCATAAACTTCAAGAAACAATCACCAGTCAACTCCATGCTACTGACATTGATACACATTGCATGAAAATAAATACTGCCGCTCGCTTATCCTTGCCATATACCTTGCAAATTCAGAGCTAACTATGAATGAATTACAGATGCTAAATGTAACAACTTAGACTCATATCTGTGAACAGAAAAGGAAACTTACTTCTCAGTGGACGCACACAGACTCTCACGGTCCAAACTGTGCAGCATTAACTCCGATTTAACTCAACTAAGATAACAGCTCGCTGTCCGGCAGTGGACTTCCCTAGTGATGCACTCTCGGACTTGTCATCCAGAAACTCTCCGGAGGAACTGAAACAGCATACAACTTATATCTGCTACAGACACTTGTGCAATACAAAAACTGAGGTGGAAATACATAAAGGATATTAAATCTTCTTTACATGAACGTAATTTATTGTTGACTTGACATGTGTGTTGGATTTGTCTTCTGATTAAAACGAAACTGTTGAAATAAGTTGTTGGAAGTCTCAGAGTGTAATTGGTTCCTCTGATTCTGACACACAGATCTTCCTGAACGGCCTTTAGCCAGCTCGCTGCTTTTCAGGTGATGTAACGTTAACGCTACAACAATGGCTAAATGAAGTTTCGTATGTGTTATTTGAAAAAAGTTGAGGAAGAGGAATCTCCACCACCTCCGTCGACTGAGTCCACCAGACTCATCAGCCCATAACGAGGTCAGCCCGGCCGCTCGCTCCCTGGCAGTACAGCGCTCTCTCCCGGTCAGCGTGACGCAGGTTTACCCATAGCTGCAGGAAGTGGCGGTGCTCGGGGAACTGCAGCCAGCATACAGGCCCATCTGTGTTGTTGCAATATTTTTATTTATTTATTTATTTTTCTGTCGTGTGCAAGCCGGTCCGGCAAAAAATAGACCCTGCGTGTAAAGATGGAGTGAGAAAAAGAACCGGGCGTGAGCTCACAGAGCACACATGCCTGTTAGAATTGTCCCCGGCAGCCCGACTACTAAAAACTGTGGTTATCAACTTCACAAGACAGAGGAAACTTTCCAGAGGAAACAGAAATGAACTTTTAGCTCCTGAAATATTTTATTTAGCTCTGCTCTGATGGAGTTCAGCTTTTATCAGGACGGCTGCTTTACTCTAGTTTCACTGTATGAACCTGGACTGTGTGTGTGACCTTTTGGATGTGTAGAACAACACAGAACATTAATTAACATTAGATCCTGACCAATCCTGTCAACCCATCACAGACAGAATAGGACAAACACAGGCAGTATGAAGAGATCTCTACAGATTATAATTTTTAGGACTGATTGTGCAGAGTTGTAGCCTTGACTGGTTCTGTCTTTATCTATCAAAGGGAGAGTTCACAGTCACGTGGCTTCAGAAGAAAAGCTGAAAAATGCAGAAAAATACACAATAAAAAAGAAATCTGATTACTCTCTGCTTTGGGCATTTTTTTTTTTTTTAATTAGTTTATTTGTCAGGGACGATGCAAAATAAAATAACATGAAACATATGTATTGCATATAGGATTTCTAGCCAAGGCTCATTTGCGACCCCTGTCCCTGGTTAGGCTTTTCTACTCAAAATAGTCATAAAATATCACTACCAGAAATACATGAAGTAAATAATAAATAGTGACATTCTCAATAACAACAGTGTTTACATCACATAACAATCAATTTACATGTGTTGCACATGTGTATGTTCCCTAATTCATGGCAATGATGTATTTATGTGCATAATATTTATTAGTGTATGTGTCCGTGTACATACATGCATAATCTGTATCTGTGCATGTATGTTTATCTGTATGTATCTGTTTGTCTATCTATGTGTACATGTGCATGTGCATGTACACACGGACATGTGCAGGTTTGGTTTTGTTTCAGCCAATGTTTCACCTTTTCATTAAATGTTTTCTGTTAGTGGAGCATTCCAAAGATGTATCCCTTTTTTAGCCTGATTTCTTAAACATCATATGAGTGGCAAATTTGGGGGGGGGGGGGGTTTTGTCTTTTTTCTTGGTTTAAAATTGATATTTATGTTTTGCCCAACAGAAAAAAAGGCAATTAATGGCTGTGATGGCCACAGCCACACATGGTGATGTTCACCTAATTCACTCTCCCACCTCATTAGTTTACTTTCCTGCACAGCTTCATTTTATTTGCAGTCACGCAAAACACTGTAGGGTTAGACAGGCAATTTTATGAAATATTAATCAGTTGTCTCTTTGTCTTGAGTTACTGTGGTTGTTGGTGGACATCCTTTATCCTTTACTGGTGGAGCAAAAGGTGCAAAAGGTGTGTTTGAAGGAGTCTTCAATGTCTGAGCCAACTCACCATGTGCTACCACATCATGGGGGGATTTGGGTTTAGTTAGTTAGTGTCCAATCTTGTCTTCCCCCTTATGTATTATTTGGTTAATACAAGCCACTACACCTATATGTTCCCTCATGTGTCATTAGGTGCATCCATGATTCCCTCACTTGCACTCAGGATGCATAGAGAGATCTAAGGGGTACATCCAGAATCTTAAATCCACGTTTCACGTTTCCCTCACTTGCATGCTCTCCTTGTGTCTCAGTTCCTCCCACCGAGGATGCACGGACAGATGCAAGGCAACCATGCGATGAGAGAGAAGACAAAGAAATGTTATTAGAGAAATGAGACGTCTTTTCCTCTGTAGCATCATGTGAAACAACGTCCGTTTCTGATGACGGCAGCAGCTGATCACAGCTGGATCAGTTGTCAGTCGGCTTTAACAGCTGGAGTAACTTTTGATGGAGTTTGTATCTGCACACATGTGCACTGTGATAATACTAATAAAAGAGCAGCTGTTTCCTCTGTTACCTGTTTGACAAACATCTATATATGAATAAAAACTTGCATTCTGTGTCCTGCTCAGAGGCAGAGGAACCATTTCTACTGGCAGAATCCATTTATATTATTTATTCATTATTTGTGTCTGTATTTATTGATATTCTGATTGTGAATTAATTATTTAATAATCCAGAATATGATCAGGGTGTCTTTTGAACACTGGAAATTATTTATTAGGCTAAAATGGAAATTATGTAACTCATATCAAACCCTACGCTCAGGAACATAAACGTGTTTAAAAAGTGTTTCTTGCTGACAGACAGACTCTCCCTGACTTTAATTTCATTCATAAAAAAATCTCTCTCATAAATGAAGAAAGTTGTTTATGGTTCTTTTGTTGTTCAGGCCGACAGTTAACACAGATGTTTAACTAGATGGTGAATCAGAAAACAAATATAATATAAAACTTGGGTTTTATATTATATTGTCGGGGCTGAACACACATCTGATCAGTCCGATCAGCTGCAGTGTCCAATCCAATAAAGGACCATGACAGCCGGTAAAAGACTTCCGTGAAGGCTGCTTTTATGTATCATCGCTCATGGCTCCTCAGTGATCATCCTCGTTTCTTAAAGCAGAAGTAAGCGTTTTGAAATGAGGAGTGAGGAGAGATCAAATAAGGGAACTGAGATGCACCTCATGTATGAGGTCAGTTTGTTCAGTTAACACCTTGTTTAGTTGTTATATTGCATTCAGTATTTTTATTGACCTCTTTTATAGGTTTAGTTATTAAATTCTTGGTTTATAATGTTTTTGCATTTTTTGAGAAAATAAAAACCCACTTTTCATCACTCTCCGTGTGGTCTTTATCGATGGCAGTTTATAGCAACATTTACCACTGTTTAACTTAAGGTTTGAACTCTAGAGGATGTAAAAGTAGGATAAATCTATAGAACACCTCATATGAACTTCAGTGGTGAAATGCACTTTATTTTCTACCAGATAAAGTCAAGACACAAGTCAGCAAATTAACACTTACAACCGAGAGGCAGCAGGGGGCAGCAACAGATTAGCAAAGGAGGAACGATGATGAATTATAACTTCAGTCTCTGCAATGATGAGTAAAAGTATTT
Source organism: Thunnus maccoyii (assembly GCF_910596095.1). NCBI lineage: Eukaryota > Metazoa > Chordata > Actinopteri > Scombriformes > Scombridae > Thunnus > Thunnus maccoyii. The sequence goes on along the minus strand of NC_056541.1, from coordinate 3,419,324 downwards.
ATTTCATTCATGTAAAGAGGATGTGTATGTTTTCATGTCAACAAATGATGTTGTATGTTCTTGTTTTTGTCTATTTTTGTTTTTTTGTGTTTGTTGGTGTGTGATTTTTAGTTATATTGTCCAGTTTCTTCTTTATCATCTTATAATATCTATGTTTTCATAAAAGTTCATCTTTGATTTGCTCATATTGTCGCAAAGATTGCTTTTTTGTTTTTGTTTTTCTTCAACATGACAACAAAAAGTTGACATAAAAAACATATATAGGTCTGCATAAAGGATGTGTGTATATTAATATCTTCCTTTCTTTTTTCAGTTTTAATAATTACTTAAAGAACACAGAAAGTATTAATGAATCAAGGATGTAAAACATTGTTTAAAAAGCCTGTAGCAGGTTTATTTGAACCAAAAGATTTCTTGGCTGGTCTTGACGGAAAATCAAAAAAATAAAATATTATTTTATTATTCCTATAATTAAAGTTTCCAACAACAACAAAAAAAATCAGTAGCAGCAGCTGCACAACTACACAGGTCTGCCATGTTGCAGGTTACAGGCTGCTCTGGATGTTCCAGTGAAATAGTCTTTTCTGCAGCTCTCACAGGCACTTAACCACAGATAAATAAAACATAGACTCCATCTCTCTATATCTATCTATATAACATGTGTATATGTTTCTTTGTCTCACATATATACACACACACACGCAGCTCTGATGTTTCTACACACAGTCTCGCTCCGTCTCTGTCATCCTCTTTTTGCTATTAGATGTATCATCTCAATTGTTCTTATTGTCTTATTTCTTTCAATAGTTTCTGACTTCCTTATTCTGCCTCTGGTTCTCAGTTCCAAGTTCATTGGTTCCTACTGAAGACATAAATCTTTAATATATATATATATATATATAGAATATACAATTTTATTTTTTAAAAAGGCAAAGAAACTTCCTGAAACAGCTGGTCACTGTAGTTTTTAGAAAACACCAAGCAACATCAAGCAATAGGAAATAAGGCATTTGTTGGGACTATTTTAATGGCAAATGAATCCACATTTTGAGTGTTTCTGGCAGCAGGACGGTGTGTGTGGTGTTGAGTCAAAATAAACTACAGTGTGTGTGTTCATAGTAATAAAGGAACATGTCATCCAGCGCAGCGGTGTGGCTCACTGGCGTGTTTTTAATAGTATTTGGACAACAGAGCTACACAGAGGTTTGGTCTTTACATGCAATTTGTTGACTGAAAAATATATAACATCTAAAACAGTAATGACATAGAAAAAGTTTTAAAAAAAGAGTATGCATTATTGTACAACTACTTTCTGTATGGTTCTGTATGGTGTTTCAAGCAAGCTTCAAATACCATAAATTGATTTTTATGGTGTATGAAATCTTTTGGACAGTAGAGGTGCAGTCACAGCAGCATTATAAACAACAAAATGTCAAAAAATTTCATCTGAAGAGTCAGTTGAAACTTGTTAAGAAGAGGGAAAAAACCTACCAATATATGGTCCTCTAACAGCAGAAAAGACCACTGTAAATCTCATCACCTGGCTTGATAAATAAGAAGCTAGATCTGCTGTTTCAAACGTTCTGTAAAAGGTCAAAATGTCTGCAGAGCAAGGCGACATCGCATTTTGCCGAGTGGGTCAGCAGAGTGTCTGGTACAAGGTCAGAGAGAGTGGCTGGCGTGTGTTTTTGGCGAGACTGCACTTTGCTGCGCGCCCTTGAAGTTCCTGTCAGGCTTCATTTCGGCTGAGTGAGCAGTTCACGTTTTGGGGCGGTCGGATAGATGGCTGCCTGCTCTCAGGGTGACAGCGATCGGCCAAACAGCTCATTAAAGGCAGCTGAACTACCATGCCGTGCCTGTTTTAATGAGATACTGACAGTGACGAGTAGCTTTGTGCCTAAAGCCACTCTGAGGTGAGTTATTATCTGTCACACATATATAAAGACATAAATCATGTGGGGAACAAAACCACATAGAGTCTGCATACATGCATACAAGCTCAAATACCTTCAAAAATATTTTAAAATATTCTCTATATGGTTTATAAAACTATAAACAATTCCAATATTCTATTAATAATAATCATTATATTAACAAACTTGCAATACTAGGAGTAATATTTTTATTTTTCAGTTACTATCATCTAATGTTATTATCTAATGTTATGGTCATCTTCGAATAGCAGCATTTTATTCATCATTTACATCACTATTATATAACCTTACGTGTAACTCGGTCCGTCCAGTGATGCATGATTGGTGGAGGTTGTTGGGGAGCGGTCAAACAGCCTGAGAGACTAAACTCAGGGCTGCAAATGACCGTGATCAGTGACTCTACTGTCAGTAAAACAAAATCTTCTCCGAGAGCGTTTCCAGGACTACTTGTGATGATTTGCGGCCTTTCTGCATGGATTGTTGATCGTTGAGATGTTAGTAATGCAGAGCTCGTATCTTCTCTAACACGTACATGCTAATTTAACATTTAAACAAACAGCCTCAGGCACTGTGGTGGCTGAATTGCGTGTGTGTGTGTTTGTGCATGCTGACTGACATTGTGATTTTCTCTCACACCACAGTTGGTTCAGTCAGTTGTTGAGTATCAGCAGTCAGCCACACAACAAAACTAATATATTATACATTATTAATCACCTTAGAGTAGATTTCTAGTTTACCTCAGAGGTCAGGTTCAGAGCAGCACGCCTGCAGCTGGTTGGGACTATAAATGATCAAAAACTTTATTTTCTTGTGTGAAAAATGGCGACTTACTGTGAACTGAAGTTCAAAGCAGATATAACCAGCTTAGTGTCGACAGGGTCTCAGTTTCTTACTTTAGATCTCAGGATGTCTTCTTGGCTGGTCTGATGGCTTGTTGGATTACACAGCTGTTGTCATTAACTTGTACTTTTGTTGATTTTGTGCAGTTCCTTATCAAATTATGACTTTTATGTAGGTTTGTCATTTGCCAACTGAAAAAAGGCGACAAAGATGGAGAGATTTAGTTGTTTTTCTTTCTTTCAAGTGATTCGCTGGAATTTTACAATGTATGTGTGTGTGGTTGTTTTCACAGGAAAGCTTCATTTCAAATAGTAGATGGCTTCATGTGTACACACACTCTAACTGCAGACAATCATATTTCAGTAAATGAAGACTGACTGAGGTCACTGTTGGAGTGTAGCTGAGTTTTCTCTCTACTTAGTTTTATTTGTAAAGGCTTATGTGTACCAGGATATAGAAAAATGATCCTATGTGACCCAAAACATATGAATAGACATATGAACCTATAAATAGACATTCCAGTGATGGCGGCTGTAGCAGAGCCTTTGCGACCACTGTAGGTCAACAACCCGAGCTTTCACACAAAATATGTAAGACACTACACAGAGCAAGGCCATCATCTTCAAATGGAGAGAGGTGTTGTAGACCAACTCACACTAGAATGATTTTCTGCCAAGTTGTGCAGTCAAAGTTCAACTAATTTGGGTTCTGACCATGGATTGTACATCCCTTTCATGCATGAATTATGATAACCTCCTAAGTGTTTTTATTTAAACTAAAAGTTGCTGAACATAAGGCTGCCATTAGAAATGGTGATATGGATTATGCCATTGCCAGACACTACAAGGAAAAAAAACATGGGTCGGCTACGTCCCTCAAAGTTATTGGCATTGAAAGAGTGCGACCCAATCCAAGAGGTGGTAACTTGATTAACCAGCTCTTAAGAAGGGAGGCATTTTGGATTTATGAATTGAATACTATTGAACCTTATGGACTTTATGAAACACAGTATTTGAGCTCTTTTCTGTGAAAATATTAACTTGTATTTCTCTCCACAGGCTATTTGGACTCGTAGGGAGAGATGAACCACTAGGTCCTCTGGCACTCACCCTTCCCATTTAGTGATATAGAGGGACGGCTGTAGGACCTGAAGTCCGTTCTGCTCATCCTATTCAGTCAGTTGTTTACGAGATGTAATGAAGTTTAATTATATAAAATGGTGTAATTCTTGTAACTTTGTGCAACATTAATCACATCATGTTTTTTGTAATATGTATATGTTCACTTTGAGAAAATGAAGACTGTGATAATTAGTCATGTGACTCAAATGTATTTATCACACCTGTGAGTACTCAGCAGTCGTACTGAGCGAACCTGAAGAAGCTACAGGCGAAACGCATTGTTCGCTCTTAATAAAGTCACAGTAGAGTCGTTACAGTGTGCGATGGTTAATTTTGATTTTCACCTTATATGTTCCTGCGACCGACCAGCACCTGTCTGAAAATACTGGCAGTGCATAAGGAGTTCTGTCCTGTTTTTATTCCTCTTTAGGCATGAAAAAAATATTTGAACTTAATTTTTTTTAAACACGCATTTTTCAAGGAGTTTGTCCAACTTTTCATTTTCTCCCAACATAAAATCAATACTTGGAAATTTTAACAATTGTATTACTCCTTAGTTGTTACTTGATGTTACAAAGTTTTATTTACCTGCAAGGGTCTATTACTATAGAAGGATTGGCAAGATGTTCCTGAGCTGCTGAGCATTTCTGGCGGGCAGGCGGCCATCTTGGTTTTGAGCTTTTACAATCTATGCATTTACAAAGGCTGGCCAATGGATGGCAGTGTATGGGATGACACACTAGAGTCCACTGTGTTGGCTGATGTACAACTGTACCATTAAAACCCATGCATATATAAGAAAATGGCTTTTGAATAGCTGTCCACTGTAGTGACCACGATGCATGAACGGGATATAAAGATGGACGTAGCGAGGTGTGACATCACCCATTGGTTTGAAGCCCAGAGCTGACGCTTATGGTCCGCTGCATTTATTCCGTTTGGAGCCAGGACCTTCCAAATCAGGAATGCAGAGTGTTACATTTCATGCTCAAGCTAACATTAGCTACTTTAGCTAAACTGCGCTAACAGGGCAGGTATCATAATCAAGTAACATTAAACTTTGTGAAACATCGCGACAATAGTCCAACTCAGTGTGAGTCCCGGAGCCGAGGAAAGCAGCAGGTGAGCCAACTGTCAATCACAGCTGTCAATCAACGCCCACACAGCAGACATTAAAGCTAATATAAGTCTTCAAATCTTATTAACAGAGCAATAATTTCCAAAATGACCACCAGCACACTTATTAGAGGGCCTGAATTTAGAGATTGAGACCAGAAAGACTTGTTGAAAAAAAAGACTGACTTAGTATTTCTAGAGAGAAGTTGAGGCTTTTTGAAGGGAGTCAACTGGAGCATCTAGTGTCCATCATGTGCATTTTAAGGTACTTATGCGTCGGCTTCAGTCTCAAGCCGTGGTAGCTGCCGCTGGGTTCTGACCCTGTAACATACATTCAGTGGCCTTCCAGTATTATCAGATGTCTCCAGCAGGAATGAAACAAGGAACATCACACTTAACATACTTTTGATGCTGAAATGCAAAGAACGTTCATATCTATATCTTTATTTTTTAAGAGATATAATAAAAATGAATCATCCTCTTTATCACAGATACAGTACAACTCCTGCAGTGCAGATCTGCATTCTTTCCAGCGAGTGAAGTCGGGATTGTATTTGTGGCCGTGGTCACACGCCTCGCTGAGCAGACAGGACGATAAGAGCTCATTGTCATATCAGAGGAGCGAAGCTGCCGTGTACACCATGAAAAATGCATGGGCTTTATCTTTGAGCACATTTGCATTTCAGAGACTCATCTTACCTGGCATCTCACCACAGCATTACGGCATTTGCCTCTTTGTGTGTGTGTGTGTGTGTGTGTGTGTGTAACTGGAAGGTCACAAGTGCTTTCCCCACAGCAACTAATATGTCTATTAAGTGCCTTTAGTCCTGTCAAAGTGATATGAGAATGCACTTGTCTATCTTCTTGTTTCTGTTTTTGTACAAACACAGCAAAGCTTCTTTGGATTGGTTAAAGATAATCTGATTACAGTCAATTAGAGAAGAACAGAGAGTCATTATGCTTTAGGTAAATAAGATGATGTGATGGAGAAGCAGAGGTAGGCCTACCAGTTAGCAAAAAGTTGCTAATTTCCACATCCAGCACTTACGGAGCACCATTATCATTCATTTGGAGTCAGTTTCTGTCCACCTGGTGAATCTAAGTCCAATATTCACTCTCTTTTATCTCTGTTTTTGCTCTCTACCAACTCCTGAGGGAAATATCTGGCTCTTTAGCTGCTAAATGCTCCACTATGTTCACCAGCTAGTCTACAGCTAACTGTGTCTGTTTGCCATTTGGTGCTGAGCAGGTAGTGTACAGTGACTTTTTAGAGCTTTTACTCTGAAACTATTAAGTGCACTGAGAGCATAGACCGTATAAAAATATGGACGTAGTTACCGTGACGTCACCTGTTGGTTTCTGAAGAGCGGCCGTCGCCATCTTGGCAGTGCGTGACGCTGCCTAACTCCCAGCCAATCAAAAATGGGTAAAGAGGCGGGCCGAACGGCTGAAACAAGCCACCTAGCGGCTGGCGGACCTGTCACTCAAAGCAGCCATGTCCTTCATTATGCATAATTTTACGGCTTAATAAAACTTAAACGGGTGAGTTATAAAAAAATTCACCCCCCGTACAGTTGTCATGAAAGGAGAAATTAGCTACAGAGACCTAAATTGTTTTTTGTACCAGGCTGTAAACATGTTTATTTCTGTTGTAAATTTGGGCATTTTAACATGGGGGTCTATGGGGATTGACTCACTTTTGAGGCCTCAAGTGGCCATTCAGGGAACTGCAGTTTTTGGCACTTCCACATTGGCTTCATTTTATAGCTCCGGAGGATGCTGCTTGGCTGAGAGTGAACCAAAACAGTAAAGTTGCAGCCGGACAGATAAACAATGAGCTGAAACTCATAAAACTATAAAGCTCCGTAAAGCCGAGAGGAGCTGCAGAGTCGCTGATAATTCTCTGTAGGTTCATCACTACGAGCCACGATCAACACATTACACACTCGTGTGTTGTCATTTGATACACTGTTAGTATAAAAATATCAATTATTGTCACTTTAAGCACAGTCCTTCATAAACACAGATGTCACATCAGGCTCACAAAAGTCAGGAAGGATGTAGTTTCTTGGCTCCACCAACTCGACCAATGAAATTACCTGGACTTTACTTTAATGTCACAGCGTTGTGAATCGTCTCCTTTCCCGCCACACACACACACACACACACACACACACACATACACACACGTCTTCCATGACCCCTCCACTTCAGGAAAGTAATGAATGCTGACCTGCTGTCCCCTCTGGGCCGATCTGCCCACTCTTCCTCTGTGTGCCCTCTGATTCATCTGCTCCCCTCACGCTGATGTTTATGTCACCGGCTATGCTAATAACCCCAACGATATGCTAATACGAGCCAATGAATATTCATTAACTTATTGGACTATATTCAGGATGACAGTTTGGAAAGGTACAACTAAACTTTGTGACTGCTCTGTCTAAACTTCCTGTCAGGATGACTCACCAGGTGACCCGAGGCAGGAAATGAGGTTGCTGGTTTGATTTCCAGAGAAAGTGAGTCAGCGGGAGGGAGTGGTTCGAAGTCAACTCGTGACTATTCATCAAAGATTCTTCAAGCAAATCAATTAATCTGGAAAATAATTGGCAGATTAATAGATAATGTAAGTAATTGTTAGCTGCAGCGCTACATCTGTTTTATTCATGTATTTGTTTGTAAATCTTATATCGGACCAGAGGTTTTTTAGTTACATCCAATGCGACATAAAATATTTTTTTACATTTTTTAAATTAAATATTTGTGCATAACGCCGATGGTTAAAGGGGAAGTTCACTAATTTTAACCATCTGTGTGTCTACTGCATATTGTCACATCCTGTCTGGACTTTGTGTGTTTTTTGGACTCTTTGTGTTTTTGTGTTCTTTGTGGTTTCCTGTGTTACACTTCCGTTAAGTCCTTCAGAGGTGTGCACTACGAAGCGAGATTAGTGGGTTAGCGAGGTGTGTTGAGTATAAAGCCAGGGTTTTCAGTGTCACGAAGGTGTCTCTCTTTTAACCTGACTAGATCACCATGGTAACTTATACTGCAAACTTAACCTGGTCCGGAGCAGGTTATGTTCAGAGTTTCAGCTTAAATCGGCAATAAAATGCGTCGCCCTTTCACTGACTACCTGATTTGCTGCAAAGTCCGTTCAACACTGCAGCTATTAGAGCACCGATTAGAATATTGATTCGTCTTTTATCATACTTACCATTGATTTGATAAGTCATATTGTAAATTTGTAATGGTGCAATAGGTTAGGGTTACTTGTGGGATGGGATTTTGTTTACAATATAGCAAACTGTATTTCAAAAAAAAAAAAAAAAAACTAATGAAGAAATACTTTGAAGAAAAAAAAAGATTAGTCTATTGGTATTTATCAGAGATAATATTCAATCTATAATATTAATTTAACTTTGATTTGGCCAAAACCTAAAGTGATTTCCACTGATCCTTCATTATGGGACAGAGTCAGACCTGAATGCACTTTAAATCTGCTGCATCACGTTTAAAGTTTAGGAGTTCTGGATGTGGGAGGAACGGAGAGTGCATTGAGTGGTAAAATAAGTATATTAACTAATTACGAATTTGTTTTTTAATTAACAAATTTACACGATAAGCAATTTTCTGCCAGCGTTCCTCTCTCGCCTTATTTGCAGCAACAGTGTTGCTTATTGCTGTGATAATGTATTTATATTCTTCATAGCTCTCCGTTATAATGACTTGTTCCTCCTGACTGAAGTAAGCGGCATGTGATCGGTCCATTTTGTGCGGAAAAAGAGTCAAATGACGCGCCAAACGCTCCCTTCTATGGGGACGCGCACAGAGCCTGAAGAAGTGATACCAATTATCTCTGATTGCGAGTTTAGGGTTTGTCGAGCCAGCTCACACAAAGAAAGCCTGGATATGTTGAACTTGCTTCGTAGTACACCCCTATGGTCACATGGTAGGGTGTTGTGTGCTTGGGTTTGTGTTCATGGTTGTTCTTAGTGTAAGTTGTATTGAGGGTTTGTGTTTTCTGGGTTTTGGTTTTCGGTTTGCTCTGTGTTCCTGCACTCTTCCCTGACCTGTTTTTCTCTCCACACCTGTCCTGCGTTAGCTTCATCAGCCCTGCCCTGCTCCCTGTGTTTCTCCAGCCAATCAGCTTCCTGTCTGTCCACTCTCCTCTCCGAGTTCTCCACCCGTCTCCCCGCCTGCACCTCATCTCCTCGTTAGTTCAGTTACTTTTTAAGTCCTGGTTTTTGTCAACCCTGCATGTCTGTCTCTGCATCAGGGTCCATTCCTGCCACCCACTGTGACACATATGTGTAAAAAAGTCATATTAAGCCTTTTGTGTCTCCAGAAGGAGCTGTGTGTGAAATCTGATAAATTGCCTCAAGTGATGTCACTTGAGTCAGCATCAGTTGGGGCTGAAGACAAGTTTGAAACTGAAACAAATGTGTGTGTGTGTGTGTGTGTGTGTGTGTGTGTGTGGAGTTACCAGACCTCCGTAGCTCCTCATCTCTGCTGGAGGCTAGCAGCTCCAGGCTACGTTAACCACTACTAGCAAAAATCTAAAATCAAACTGACGGCGCTCAAGTTGCATTGTGGGTAATGCAGGCGCCAGGTTGGATTAACATGGACTAAAAAGGATGATATCTGTGGCTCCATTTTGACCTTTTTTTTATTTTATGGGAGTACGGTGCTAAATCAGTGGAGTACTCTTAACAGTTAATGATTGCACTGTTCGATATTTATTTATTACCTGCCTCAGAACCATGACATCATATCCTTTTCCAGGCTGCAGCGTCACTGATAAACAGCATCTGTACTCAAAGTGTGGGCAGTTGTTTCTTTGACCTTTTATTTTTATGCAGCCTTCAGTTTTACGCATGGTTTGTTAAAGTGATCACACTCATACCTTTTTTTTTTTTTTTCAGCTGGACCTCATCTACATATCTTAAAAGACTGACCTTGGCTGTGATAAAGTTTTTAACCTTCATTTATTCACGGAGAGCTTTTCCAGCAGTGTCATACTTCATATTGTCTCAGTGCCAAGTTTCCTCTTTCAGAGGTGGAAATTAAATCACTTTGTCAGACACGTTTTATACTGTGTGTGTGTGCGTATATATACTTGCAGGTGAGACCACTTCAGTTTTTAAATTCAACATAGGAATATATCATTTAGTGACATCAAATATATAGGAAACAAATCCTAACTGATAAAACACAATTTATCAGTTAATTTCAACATTTTCAGAGTGTCTGTATGGGTCCAAACCACAGATTAATTAATATAACTCTTTTAGAGGTATTTTAACACTGCATTAGAGTATTATTGAGATATTAGAGATATTATTGATATTTGTGTGGTTAAAATGTTACACTCCTTAATACTGCTGTGCATTGTTAGACATGATCTCCCCCACAGTGTCATTGTTAAAGGATACAGCTGGCGATTTTCTACATTTTTGTTATTGGCAACAAATCTTCTTTCAGTTATCGTCATTAAGAAGATTACAATCATGTTAGTTTGTTTAGAAATGTCTCCAAAGACTAATAACAGCGATCATGTTTTCAGTCTCTGGAGAGTAGTTCTGTGTAAGGAAGACTCCACTGAGCATGTGCAGGACCTTCTTGATTTAGAACATATTTTCTTTTTTTTCTGATAAAATACTTGGCAGTTTTACTATTTCAGGCTTATTAGACCCAAGAAGGTTAAAATCACTACATGCAGTCTTTGATGGGGGTCATGGGTTGACTGTATCATTTTAAATAGTCACAGTAACTACTGTTTTATATTATTCTTACTGGCAATTTTATCTGTAATTTTACAATCACATTTGTTTAATTCTGCTCTTACAGAGAATTATCAGTGACTCTGCAGCTCCTCTCGGCTTTACGGAGCTTTATAGTGAGTTTCAGCTCATTGTTTATCTGTCCGGCTGCAACTTTACTGTTTTATTTCACTCTCAGAGCTCTCATAGCTGCATTGTTTTCAGAGAAAAAGCTCTAAAAAGCCACTGTACACTACCTGCTCAGCACCAAACAGACACAGTTAGCTGTAGACCAGCTGGTTAACATAGTGGAGCATTTAGCAGCTAAAGAGCCAGATATTTCCCTCAGGAGTTGGTAGAGAGCAAAAACAGAGTTAAAAGAGAGTGAATATTGGACTTACATTCACCAGGTGGACAGAAACACGACTCCACATGAATGATAATGTTGCTCCGTAACTGCTGGATGTGGAAATAAACAACTGTTAAGTTCAACAAATCAACTTAAAAGCTGATGATATTGCAGGTTTAACTTGTTGTGGCTTCTTACCTTGACAAGAACAAGAGAATTTTAATGTCAGTAAGGTTTTGATTTCCTAAATTATTATTTTTTTAAAGTTCCAAAGGGGTGAGGATGTGCCTCTCATCTCAGTATCTCAGTAGCATCCAGATCTCCCTCTTTGATCTGATGTCTAATAACTTCTCTATGATGAGCTTCTAGATGAGTATTTCTATGTTGAAGCAAAGTGTGTGTGTGGCCACTGTCTGATATCAGTAAACCCTGAGTAGGACAGCCTCCCAATAAATTAATACTTTGCATTTATCAGAGCAGTAAGACTTATTGATCTGCTCCACCTTCAGTTTTTCCTGCTTTGATTGTTTTGCAACCTGCCAACTCATCCACCAGGTGAGTTTTCACCTGCACCAGTTAGAACCGAGACAAATTCCTGTACAGTTGATGCATTTAGTGATTTTTTTTTTTTTTTTATTTCTGAGTAAAACAAGCGTTCCTCTCAGCCTCTGATATTTGAATGTTTGAACCGTCTCTTGTGATGTTAGTGGGACAGAAAAGGCTGAGATGGCGCAGCGAGACGAAGGCCTTCAGGTGCTCTTAGGCTCCAATAAAAGCCTCCTCAAACAGAGATGCTCTCTGTGCGCTTCAGTGGAGACGAGCTGGAATATTCTTTGAAAAAGCCTTTTTCTAAAAGTGGGGTCAGAGCGTCAGAGACAGGGCCAAACCATCAAATAGAAATCTTTGTGTTTCATTATTAATAATACTGTTGGTTCTCTTCTGTGCGCTGCAGGAGGGGGGAGGAGGTCGTAACCAGCTGAGATATGTTGTACTGTCTTGGACAGAGACACTCAGAACTGTTTCTATGTCACTAATGATAAATCTACTAATTATTTTTAGCATTAACTGGTTAATCAGTTAGTTTATAAGATGACAAATATTATGAAAAATGCCTTTCAAAGGTTTCTAGAGTCCACAAATTGTGTTTTTTTTTTTTCATTTTCAAACCCGTAACCGAACTCGTAGCTGTTGTCTCTTTTTTTGTTTCCATCGACTTCTTCCCACTTTGGAGACGAGTTTCAGGAGCTAAATTTTGGCATCCATCATATCCTGCAAAATCAAAGCCAGGATTAGCAGCACTGTCATACAACAGCACTGTTTCAGTGTATACGATCCTCCTTCATATATATTATTATTATTATATTCTTCATATATGTTATTGACACATCATACATACATTATGACTATTTCTTGTCTGTCTGTCCTGGAAGAAGATTCCCTCCTCTGTTGCTCTTCCTGAGGTTTCTTCCATTTTTTTCCCTTTTAAATGTTTTTTGGGAGTTTTTCCTTTTCAGAGTTGAGGGTCTAAGGATAAAAGCTGTTGTATTACTGCACATATTGTAAAACCCCCTGAGGAAAATGTGTCTTGTAAATGTAATATATTGTCTGTTCTGTACTGTATAGAGGTTTTATTTTTATTTATTAACTTCACATCTATACTACTCTTTGAAATAAAGCGAGGATGCTTTAAAAAAAAAATGCCATAAATAGTTTTTATTTATCAACTAGAGGATTGAACTCAGTAGAGGGCAGGTGTGTCTCCCTTACAGTCAAGATGGCAGCAAAGATAATAAAACATACAGAGATATTGATCTTGTATCGTGTCTCACTTTAGTGGATCAAAACATATTTGGTATGGAATTAATCTGCAGATGCTCCGGTTCAAATGAGACCAAACTTTTCTATGGAGCCACGACAAAAGCCAAAATGTGATCACTGCAACAGACGAGGTAAACCGTGCTTTTAGCTTAGCTGATTGCTGGAAATGCAAGATTCCAAACCGAAGCCGTTGTTGATCATTTGTGTCGCCTAACGGTTGGTTACAAATGTCATGGAGTCAGCAGTTGAATCACTGCAACCATGAGACGCTCTTGAGCATAAAGTCATAAATGTGCACAAAAGACATGAGGTTGATGGGTCCAGTAATGTGCAAGATTAGCTGCAGACTGACACACACACACATGATTAATGTATCTGACAAATCAGAAAACGTTCATATTGAACATGTCTGCAAACTGTTGAGTCACTTTATCAACTTATTGTTTCAGTATAAATTTCTGTACACAGTTACATGCAGAACCACAGCATCATATGATATGAATTTGTTCCAGCTTTGAGTAACTTTTAGTGAGTTTTACTTTCAGCTCAGCAATTAGTTTTGGATATCTGCTGAGACGAATCACTGTCATCTGTTCTCCTAACATCTGTGAAGATCTTATTTTGTAATTAAACTGTTTACTCGTTGAAAAATACATGCAGGAGCACTTATCTGTTCCCATTACGTTAGCATTTTGTTTGTGCACAAACTGGTGGATTCACATTTGACCTTTTTCTGTCCTGAGTGAACTGTGAGGAGTTCAGTATTGATTGTGTGTTTTTTTCCTGCTTTACATCACAAAAGATTATTTTATAGCTTCTCTCTAAAAGTATGTTTGTCTTAGTTGTTTAAATGAACACTGAGTATTAGCTGTGAAGGACAGATCTGCTATTTCTCTTCATAATTAGTTTTAAACTGAACTAATTTCACTGACTGAGGAACTTTTAGACTTAAAGAAACAAACATGACATCAAATCAGAAACTTACAGCTGTACATTGTTCCATCTAAGATGATAGAAGCTTTAAATATTTGCATTTTTGGCTTCTGTCACGGCATTTATGGGTGAAGCTGCCATGATACAGTATGTTGACACAATTCTTATAAAAGGATTTGATTCATAAATGTAAATATCTTATAATATTGTGTGTTTCAGTTAAATAAATGGTTATAAAGTTGACTCTTGATTCAGTGCATTTCCTAAATCATGTCTTGCTGTTAGAAAACTGATTAAAACTGATTTTTCCAACACTTTACATGTTTCTCTGGTTGTGTCTACAAGGAGAAAATACTGTAGAAGTTACTGGTAAAGAAAATCTGTTTTTCTACAGTACCATATCTTCATTACCATCATCATTAACATTATGCACTTGTGTTTATCCTACTAAGACGAGTCAAAACGTCTGCTGTGAAAAAGGCCGATTAACATTGACTGGATGACAAAACTTCTCTTCAGCCCGACCAGCTCGCTCTCTGTACGTCAGCTAAACGCCTACAAAGCTAACAGCCTGGAGGAGATTTATGTATCTTTTAAAAATTATATTACACACCGTTAACCACTGGAAACAAATCCAACAAAGTAAGAACAGAGGCTCACGTCTCTGCCGGCTGAAGACAAGAGGAAGACGGGCTCTTTCCTCTGTTTTGTCTGAAGGTGAGGGCCTGTTTGTGCAGTGTTCAGGATCAGAGGGGTGTTTGAATGGATCCAGACTCCGACCTCCGCCGCCCGGGCCGGCCGATGACGCAGGGAGAGGGCGCGGAGCGGCGGTCTGACATCACGGACCGTAACATGAGGATAACTCTATATATTTTATAAACATTGGGATTTGGTGGGAAAGCCGGGGAGGGCTAATGCGGTGGATCACGCTAACATCACATTTCCCTCACCCGCTGCATTTTAAGGAGATCCAGCTAAGCCTTGTAGTTCACCACAAACACTGAGGGCCTTCACACCACAGCGGGTAGCTATCCAGGAGTCTGACCTTTCACAGACAACCTGCAGGCTGATGAAATGATAATAAAGCTGCCGGGTGCCAGAGGCTCCCTCCCTGCTTTCCCTCAGATAGATCGGAGGCACCTCTCACACTGGAATCCCTAGACTAAATAATAGGCGAAACAGTAGACACCTG
The DNA here is from genome assembly GCF_910596095.1 of Thunnus maccoyii. Taxonomy (NCBI): domain Eukaryota; kingdom Metazoa; phylum Chordata; class Actinopteri; order Scombriformes; family Scombridae; genus Thunnus; species Thunnus maccoyii. The sequence goes on along the minus strand of NC_056541.1, from coordinate 3,404,265 downwards.
TAAGCTCATGGGCCAGATCAATGGAGGAAGTCTGCTCTGACGTTCACGCAGCTGGAGGAGACACCCGGCAAGCTTTGAGACGTTGAGACTTCTGCAGGTATCAAGAGCTTGCTGCCTGCATCAGTCTGTGAAATTTGGACTTTTAATAACTTCCTGATATCAACATAAGAGTTCTACACCATACAAGCCCCCAAAAACTTTTATTTTAAACAGCACCAACATTTGCTGCATGTGTGTGTGTTCTTCTCACAAAGTGATGTTGTCACCTGCCTCCAATTATCTAATGTTGTAAATTCTCAAATAGTGAACGGTCCTCATTTATTTCCCCTTTCCCCAGTTAATGCAAACTCAACACTTCCTGCACATTGACCTGTCAACTTCATAAACTCAGTATAATGTCCACTAATTCCATCATTACAACAAGAGTCATGACACGATGCTTTTAACTTAAAAAAACATCAGGAAGTGTAGAAAATAATAATAATAAATGCAGCTCAAAGTGCTTTACAGAAAGAGGTAAAAACAAGCAAGCAGGCAAAAAAAGATATAATATTAAAAGAAAGGAGAAAGATAAATACAATAAACAATAAAAAACTACAGTGATAAAAAGAGGTAAGAGGATAAAAGGAGGTAAAATCATGAGATAAAAAAGATAAAACATGTAGTAAATAAGCTGATAACAGTAAAAGGTTGAGTTAATTAAAAGCAAAACCGTAAAAATGAAAAGTTTTGAGCTGCTTCTTGAAAATATCAAACAGCAGTGTTTGTCTTATATGTGGTGGGAGTTTGTTCCAGATCTTTGGTGCCTCACTATAACTTTTTGCATTTTGTTTGTGGCTCATTTAACAAGCCAGCGTTAAGCAACCTAAGCAAACAGTTTGGAACATATTCTGACAAGTAATCTGAAAGGTATGAAGGTGCTAGAGACCATTTTGGTGGCTTTAAAAACAAGTAAATTTTAAAATGACAAATTTGTGGAGTAATACTCATCAGACTCCATCTAACATAAATACTACATTTCTCAGTGGGCCTCATGCAAGAACATTTTCATATTTTTATCCTAAAACTCATTTTAACAAACTCTCTTAACTGGCCAAATTCGTCGTAAATCGCTTGTTTCAGCCTGATGAAAGTCATCTGTTCTTGAGATTTGATCATTGGCATAATCAAAGTATTAATATTTCCATATAAGGTGACCTGTTCTGCTGTTTGTGGACGAGTTTCATTCACAAAAATGTTCCCAAAGAGTAAAAAGAATTTCACACCTTTTCAAGAGCCTGAGGCAGCTGTTTACGACAACAACTGACATAAAAATCATAAAACCTCTCAGTCCACTGCCAGCCATGATAATCATACGGAGAGCAGCTTTAAGTTTGTTTTAGTTATATATATTTTATTATAGTTGACTGTATTTAAACTCCACATTCATTCAGATTAAAGGTCTTTCACACCTACCTCATTTGGTTTTCAGTTTGATCCAAACCAAAATTACAGGTGTGAAACCTCCACTGGACCACGATCCGGACCAAACATCCGAACCTTGGTCCAACGAAAAGAGGTGGTCTCGGTCTGGATCGAACTGAACCGTGGTTCAGTTCATTTCTGGTGTGAAAACATTTATTGGATGTTTCGGACCTTCGGATTCAGGGAAAGTACAGGAAGTTCTGGCAGGCTATCGTCAGAACCGGAAAAAGGAAAAAATAAGCTGCGGTAACACATGGGGAGAAGAGAAGACCAAGTTTTTAATTGAAATATGGTCCAACAATTCGAAAAAACTCTCTATATATAGTGTAATAATATAATATAGTGGAAACGAAATTAATCTGTTCATTCATTTTTCTCCATTAATTCAAACGGATAGAAGCTTACAAGCTTCAAACCTGCAGGACAGCGTGTCAAGACTGAACACCAGAAGCAGGAGGACAGTTTTAACGACAGCTGAAGATCAGGTCAGAGTAGATGACTGACTCACAGACCGACTGTTGTTCGCTTGTTGTTCGCTTTTCTGTTCAGTGTGAATTCACTTCTGCTTGCTGATGTTTCTGCACAAACGCCTCCAAGACAGATGTGTCTGTATTTCAATCAGGAGAGACTCAGTTTACGTAGTGAATGGTGTTTATTGAACAGCATGATGATAAATTTAAAAGTCTTTGGCGATTAGACTCCATCGTGATGTGGCGATAAAAGTATGAATAGGATAACCCCCCCCCCCCCGTGCACTGGTGGCGGTGATGGAGAGGCGTGGATCGAGGTGGCGTGGTATCGGCTCCTGGAGACTCGGGGCCTTGCTGGAACCGGAGGTTGGGCAATGCTCAGGCCGGCCGGAAATGCTCAGCAGCTCAGGAACATCTTGCCAATCCTTCTATAGTAATAGACCCTTGCAGGTAAATAAAGTTTTGTAACATCAAGTAACAACTAAGGAGTAATACAATTGTTAAAATTTCCAAGTATTGATTTTATGTTGGGAGAAAACATAGTTGGGTTGATATCTTGTTATGGAGCAATAATCGTTATCTTGTGAAATAGAACTTAATAACATAAGAAACTATAGATGATCTTGCTCTTAAGATTAAATTACTGGTAACAGTTGAGTCTGAAAATAATGTTTAATAATTATTTTTACGTACAATTTATTTATACCATAAGATACACAAACATTGAAGCTAAGTAAGAAAGCTTAGATGACAGCAGTCCTGGTCTTTGTGTCTTTAAATGAGGCTGTCAGCTTCTGTATTAGTGGCAGCAGCTCATCTTTCTGATTGAAGTGAAGCCTCCTCTCAGTGACCTGAACCCAGAGGAAAAAAAAGTTTTATGGCTCCCCGGCGTCCAGGACTTCAGCCCTGCAGCCCCACAAATCAATAGCCACTCCGGCCAGAGAGTTTAGTGGTCTATCAAGGCGTATCGAGCTGCTGTTTTTTTCTCTCTGGCCATCTCTCCTGATGGATCGCACATAAATGGTTATTGCTGTAATTATGGGAGAGAACCCCTGAAGCACAACCCAGCACAGGCTCACGCGCCGGTCGCTGCAGCAGTGACACCCTGCAGAAAGAGACACATTTGACAGAAAATATCAACCCAGACGAAGTGGCTTTGTTTAAAATGCAGCCTTGCATGTTAGAAGAAATGTGTGAAAACCAAATAACTGCAGAGCTTATTTTCCATAGTACACGTGGTTGATTTTCAGTGCCAACTATTTGTGTCAATTGGACTTTAGTTTACCTTCATACAGCCTATTTTTGGCTCTTAGGCAGCACTTTCAAATGTGTTAAAGTTGTGTAAACACTAGTATAGAGATGATTTTTACACTTCAAGAGATAAATTAACAGGTATTTTTGTGTGTACTGAAAAAAAAGACACTTCCGTTTTTTTAAATGATGTTGCTTGAGTCCAAAAAAAACATATTGAAAATAAATCTGATTTTATTATTTATTTTGGTCCTGGTTAATTTGGAAATACCTGTGGTTAGCTGTAGTAAAGGCGAGTGTAGTTTTTGAAGGCAAACTATAATTAAAATTCATTTCTGCTCAGGAAATTGATATGTTCAGGCGCTGGCAGCACTTGGTAGCACTTGGTTAAGTTTAGGGAAAAATCATGGTCTTTGGTTTAATACAAAATAAAGTCCATAATAACTCTTAACCTTATAAAATTTAAAGACAATTTAATAGTATATAAACATTAGTCATTTCTAGGAAACAGGATTGCCAGACATATATACATGCATCATTTCCTGTCAGTCCTTGAAAACTTGTGTGTAGGTAAGCAATTTGAATCCAGCACAGCAACGCCAGTAACAATAAAAACTGCTACAGTACCAGTCAAAATTTGGACAAACCTTCCCTTTTTTTTTTAGAGTGAGAACATGTGTCCAAGCTTTCAACTGGTATATAGAGAAAAAAAATACAGAATGCAAATACAGTGATTATTTTCTTTTTTTAAAATCTGTCTTACATTGAACATCTGTTTGGGTTTTCTGTTCTTTAAACTGAATAAATTATTGTTTTTAAAAATGGGGTTTGGTTTATCGCTTACATACCTTTTTTAAAGGTCAAATTTGACCTATATTTATATTTGAGAGCAGCAAAAAATGCCCTAAACACCTTTATTTTAGCTTTAAATGGTATGACACTTCCTTAAGTGAACATACAAAAATGTATATTTATTCAAAAATCAGTATTTAAAAATGATGCATTCTTCACATTCAGTAACATTCATTGACGTCATGATGGCCATTTTTTGCCATAAATAAACAGTGTAAAACCTAAAGAATACACTCACTCTGCTCTCTGAAAGCTTTATTAAGGATTAATCATCCATTTATTAATGACTGATGATGTATTTATGAATGAAAAAATGATTTGTGGTTCAACAGTTTGGCATAGAGACTAATTATGAGGGTGTGAAGGGTCAGAATATGAACAGTATGTAAGGATGAATTAAAACATAATTTTATATTTTTAGCTGGTTTACATGTAGTAAAGTCAATGCTCAGTTGGTTCTATGTTTCAGTCGGTCTCCGGTCTCGCAGCTTGCTGTGATGATGGAAATCCTGAGGGAGGAGGAAACATCCTGTCGGCCCGCCGGCTCGCTCGTCGGCAGCCATGTTCTGGATGATGTTCTGATTGAAAGAACAAGCTGTGCAGTCAGAGCGAGGCAGCGTGTTTGAACACGGAGCTTGTCAGGCAGGATGTGAGAGATACAAAAAAGGAGAACGATGGCATATGTATGGTGGGTATCATGATGTTGTGTCACATTAAGGATTCTGCAGCTCAAGTCAAGTTTATGAACTGGAGTGGAACAAATCCTGGAGGACACGGATCCTCGTCTGCTTGAGGAGTACGATGAAGCAAACCAGGAAAAAGTGCAGAACAAAGAGAGACATGAATCCACTTCACTAAATACATGAAGTACATAGTGAACATTCACACTCAGTGACTAGAAGAGTAGAAACCCTGGTTCTGCTGAAATTGACCCTCGGGTTGGGCCAATGGATTAGTTCTGGTCTAACTGCTATAATTTCAGTTTTAATTTAAATATAAACCACTGCAGAATTTAAACCCAAACTTAATTCAAGCCTGGACTTTAATCATGGCAAATAGCAGCCCTACTGACACTAACTTTCTTATTCTAACACATTTTCAGTGTCAACATTTCCAACCCAGTCGCCAGAAGAAAACGTTGGCATTGAACGTTTCTGCAAACCACAGAAACATTGAATATATACGTTTCAACATGTGAATTACTTATCATATCAACATTTCTACAAACGTAACATATTAATATTTCTACCCGTTGAATAATGATGTTTTATGGTGTGACAACGCTGTGGTTAAGGTCTGGTTAGGTTTAGTCACAAAGACCACTTGGTTAGGGTTAGAGAAAGATCATGGTTTGGGTTAAAATAAAAATAAAAAATAAAATAAAAACAACTGATGTCTCACTAAAAAACACCCGGTTTTCTCGCCAGAAAAACAGTTGCAAATGTCCTGACGTCTCGCTAAAAACACCCGCTTTTGACGGTTGAAACGGGAAGCAGACATTGGTTTCGGTTTCGAGGTGGTCTCAAACCGTCTTCTCTGCTGATTTCCAACTTGCTGCCAAGAAACTTACTAACCGTCCACCTGCCCCTCCTCCTCCTATACAGGAAAGATCAACTCATATAGATCACATGTGAACTACGTCACGAAATGTTGAGATGATACGTTTTGTTGAAATGTTTATATGCTACCTATTTCACGTGTTGAAATGTAGACATTCAACGTTTCTGTGGTTTGCAGAAACGTACAGTGCCAACGTTTTACTCTGGCAACCAGGCTGACATTTCAACAGAACAGTGGAGTTTAGTCATGGATGGATTATGAGACAACGAGCCCCTGAACACAGACATGCAAACATGTAAAGCCCCCCCCCCCCCCCCACTGGAAAACATAAAATCATTGCATCTCTGTTGTAATTTTTCAGTCATTTGTGTCTTTCAGTGAAATCTTGCAGGACTCTCCGGTGTTGCTGTTGATGCAAAAACTACACCTGAATTTCAGCATTTAGTCCACATTTGAGATGAAGAGAAGACTGTCCAAAGTGTCCTCCCACAGCAGATTCTATTACACAAAATACTACAGCACACAATACAAACTATTACAGAAAACCATCAAAGAAAGTTCTGTTTTCATAAAGTGATGTTCTGCTGTCAAACTGCTTGAAGTCTCCTTCCACTCAGAACTGTGTTTTTCCTCTTGTTCCTTCAGTTGGATGTTGTTCTCTGTGCAGAAGGATGTTTCTGCAGTTTGTTTTCACATCCATCCTCTGAAAGTTGACGTTTTCTCTGTGCTCATTGAAAATCAGATTTTAAGCAGTGTGGGCCTACAAGAAGGATTTGTGACATCACAACTAGTTTGGAGCCAATCGTGGTCGGATATGTAACTTAACAAGTGTGATGTGGAAACTTAAAGCCTCCGGTGCACAAACTTTACAGCTTTGTAAAGCTTAGATTTGAATTAGAGTATGCAGGAGGAAACAGCCTCCTTCAAATATACTGCACATTAGGGATGTGCAGAGAGCCCAGTATTTGTATTTGTATCTGTATTTGTTGAGGCAGCAAAATTATTTGTATTTGTATTCGAATAAAAGTGGAAAGAGGCTTAAAAGTCCTGTTTTTGTTTTTAATCACACTTTTAATTTTAGAAAATTAAAGTGTTACAATAAGTGTTCATGAATAAACTACCTTACGAAGGAGGTCCCCACACCGGGTCTCAAACTGGAGTCTCCCAGATCATAGACGACTGCGCTGATTACTGAGCTAAAACTTTACTCATCGACTCATCGCAGACAGACCTCCACCTATTTATACACCCATAACACAGAGACAGCACACCATGTGACATGTAGAAGAACGTCAAAGGTGATTCTTGCTTTGCACGTTTCATTTATTGCCTATTTTTTACAACCTAACTTTGTGGAAAGGAGAAGGGGAACAACAGATTATGGAGAGTCCCTTGGGACTATCTTACCCCTGATAGATGTAACAGTGGAGCAGAGGAGAGACACTGAAATAACGATGTAATCGACTTGCAAACTGGTGTTTGACATGGGATTTTTTCTTCCCCAAAACAAATATTTTTTAAAAATATCTGTATGAAACAAATATTCGTATAAAACCCACTATTTGTGCTTGCCGAATAATGTATTTGTATTCGGGCACACCCCTACTGCACACATACTGCCTCTGACTGGGAATCCACATCCTGCTGTTAAAGCAATCTCCATTCTACGTTGGGTCGCAGCCGTCCAATCAGCAGCAGCGACTGAGGAGGAGTCACCACGCTGCCTGACAGTAGAAATTTACTGAGCAAAACTGTTTTCATGTAGGAAAAGTCGACAGTGTTCAGCTCAGTCAGCTCACAGTTCTCCTGTAAAAGCTTCAACACAGTGAATGCATCATCTATATTGGACTTTGCCTCATCAGTGCTGACCTGTTACCTGACCTTGCCAGGTGTAGACAGTAAGCTAATCCATTGGCCTTATGTGGGAATCAATGCTAAGTGGATGACTTACACACCGAGACCCCGTTTGTCTTATTGAGCGATGTCACTGGACAGGCGGCGAGAGGAAGAGGAGGAGGAGGAGGAGGAGGGTGACAAAGAGAGCAAAGAGCTGTTAGTCTTTTTGTTTTTACCACAATGTTGTCTGTATATGAATTCATTAAAAGTTTAAATTCATTTTTAAAAGCTCATGTTTTAATGTGTTTACTGTAATATTTCTTAATTTCTTACAGTCAAAATGTGTCACAAAATTTCTGTAAACTTTATTTTCAATGTATGCTAACCTGCAAAAAACACATTTTTATTTATACCACAATAATGGAAGAATTAGTATTTTTTACAACATTACTGTAAATTTCTATATTCATGTTATACTTACAAAAACATGTGACACCTGTTTGGTTAAATGTTTGGTATTTTTTTATAGGAATAGGAATAATGGAAAGTAAATTTACTCAAGTATTATACATAAGTATAATTATGAGGTACATACTTACATACTTGAGCTTTTCCATTAGTTCTACCTCAGTATTTCTACTTTTCAGAGTGAAATATTGCACTTTTGCAGCCATAGTTTACAGATTAAGATTTTACAAATGTTTTCTTCTTAATGACCATTAAACAATAGAGACCAGAGCCAAAGTATCAAAATTTAACAGAATTTATTTTCTTGTACAAGAAGGAGCGTTTCACAATGCAACACACAGGATGAGGTTACAAAGAAAAAGCCCTTATAACAGGGTTTTATACACCTTAAGTGGACGTTATAGTTCTTTTCTTGATCTATCAAATACAGACTTATAGATAACATCATGTCTGTTCTCAGTTCTCCTGTCCAGGAGCCAATGTCTCATCCTGTCTCCAACGAATTTGAATTTCTACATCTTCCTCTTTACAAATATAATGCTGAACTTCCTTTTAACCTTCGCTGATGAGTCTGCTGATGTTGCAGTACAAGACAGGAACAATTCATCATGATCTATGTAAAATAGTAACACACATACACAGTGTAATCATCATTTTTATAACAACAAACAAAACAGTTTATAAAATTTGACGCATAATTGTAAATTAAACTGCTCAGCAATTATGACGTAGTTCAAATTTGCTCCACCTTGATCAAGTACAGTTAAGTATTTCTTACATATTAATACATTAATAATAAAGATCCAATAATATAACACGAACAGGGGCTAGTCTGCATAATGAGTAACTTTACCTCTGATAATTCAAGTATGTTTTATTGCTTTTACGTCAATACTTTAACTTAAAAGTAAAATTTTAAATTACCTGATTTTTACTTGTAATTGAGTATTTTTACAGTGAGGTATTGCAACTTATACTTAAATATTTGAATACTTCTTCCACCACTTGATAAAGGTACAATTTTTTAAATTTTTGTACTGATACCAACAATACCTCAATTTGAGGAATAAAAACATGTTTTTGTGAAGTTTTTTAAATGTTAAATGGTGTTTCAACACAAGCACCCTGCAGGAACTTTAACTAAATAAAAAACAGTCTACAGCTGGAAAAATTGTGATATAAATCAGGAACATTTTGATCGAAGAGAAAAGTAAACAAGACTATTTGATGCAGGTTTTGTACTTGACAGTTTTTCATACTCAGTGCTAGGGACATGTTTCAGTGGTTACTAAAAATGTACTGCGGTTCAATACCTAATGAAAAAAATACATATTTCCAGTTAAATTAGAAAGGATTTGATGATGAGGAGCTGCTGCCCTCGGAGCAGAGTACATAACTAATTCCACATTTCCAGCACTAACAGGAGAAGAAACACAGCAGCTCTTCATCCCAAATTTTTTTTTTTTCCAACACAATAACACATGACACCATCTGTCATAGACTTTAACACAACACAAAATTTGTCCTCATCTCACCTCATATGTGACCATCAATATTTACACCATTTTTTTTTTTTTTTGAAGTAGCAGCAAATGTTAACAGCTGGAAGTTAGTATTGTCTACATGCGCTCTATTATCTTGCTTTTTAAGTCTTATCCTGGTTTTCATCATACTCAGAATAAGACATGTAAAAAAAAAGAACATGAGAAACCTGTTTATTCATATTTTGTTTTACTGTCAAACTACTATATAACTTGAGTTGAAGACCACGATCTGAAACCTGGATATGGTGTTTTTCCAGGTTTCTAAAGCCAGGATATGACATCTACACGTGCAAAAACCAACATGTTCTCACTCCCAACTCATCACATATATACCAAAGCTTGTTCAGGACTCCTTGGCGTCACTTTTTAACGCACGCGGTACCCCTTTATCATCATTTTCCGATGTGCAGTATCATGAGAATTTTTTAAAATTATGTGTTATGGTGTGACAACGCTGTGGTTAAGGTCCGGTAAGGTTTAGGCACAAAAACCACTTGGTTAGGATCAGGGAAAGATCAGGACCGCAGTTTTAAACTCCTGCATCAAAGTCCAGTTTTGCCTCATCCTACCACCCCACCACCTCCAAATATAGAAAACTGTCACCTTATATAGACGTCAGTGGTCTCATGGTGTCTATTTCAGACGTTGTGGGAGTTCTTTAGAAATCGGACTACCCTGCATATTGAAAAATGTTGCTAAAGGGGTGCGTTACTGAGATACTCCAAAAGCCAGATCATAATTGATATAGGAGTGTGCCTTTAACATATGCATTGAAATCTACAGTTTCTATATTAGAAAGATGCTTTAGTGTCTGTCAAACTCTTTAGTTTTAGAATTTTTGTTGTTCTGTGTCTAATGTGACTCCCTCAGACTTTCTTGACCGGCGACGTTAATTCAGACTTTCTTACTTTAAATGAAAAAAAAGCATATTAAAAGTCACAGAGTTTTATATCGTTTTAGTAAAGTTCTACAGTTTGAGTCGAAGTTTGACCCAAAACTCTTTCAGTTTTCGCTGCTCAGTGCGGCAGCTTCCTCTGGGACCGGCAGGATGCTGAAGTGTTGAAACACAGCAGGAGCAGGAAGAAAGAGGAGAAATAACCTCTAACGTCTCCACTCATTAATATTACACGCTCTTGTCTGTACAATACAGTGGAATCTCAGCCTGCTTTAACCTCTAAATAATTCACACAATAAAATATTTTCTTTCTTGGCCGCCTGGAAACTCTTCTTTTTTTTTTTTTTTTTTTTTTTTTTGGATGTTGCTCAAAATGGAGCGATGGAAGAGAGGAGACAGAGAAAGGTAGACTGTGCACAGAGAGGACAACACAACCGTAAGCCAATACTGATTTATTGAGTGTCAGCCTTTGTCCAGTTAGAGGTTTCTTCTTAACAACAGCGACAGGCAAAAGTCTGGGAAGCCCCATATAAAACAATCTCCACATTTTTGTTTATTTCACTACTTGTAAATGATGTGTTTTGTCTCTTCACTTTCAGGTTGCACTGTACTTGTTTTTAACCTTTGGCCAGGTTTGATACTAACAGGAAATAATTTCATATCCCATTTTTAAAATGTGATCTGTATCTGGATGCTCTGCCAAGCTAATCTGCATATTTAGATCTGATCACAGTGTGGGAACAATTAAGAAAAACAAGAACACATATTGTAATCCAGAAAATGTCAAGGGGAGCGATGCGATGGATGGGTGTTAGCTAGGCAGGAAGAGGCAGAGCTTGGTTACTTTTGTAAATCCGACCAACTCCAGATGTGTTCTGGTCGGTCCTATCACATTATGATCCCAATGTGTTCTGACTGCATTTACACCTCAGTTAACATGTGTTTTGCTTATCTAGATACAGATGCGTGTTAATGGTTGCATTAGTAGGGAAAGGATATAGCATGAGCCGAGCCATTTACCACAGAATACTCCATTCCTAGATGCTCCTTTTAAAGTACACAAGACAATCCACAGAAAACACAATTATGCAGTAGAATTACCATAAAACTCATTGACAAGCATCAGATCACTCATGACTACATGACTGTCGCTGAGGGTGAACATGTGTCTCCCTAAAACTTGACAAACCTGACCAGACTCAAACGTGAACTTAATTCCATTTTGACTCAAAAGGCTGAATTCTCCTTGTTCAGGCAAAAACACTGTGAAGAAGGTGATAAAGCAGGGAGAATGCTGACCTGGTATATTAGACAGAGTGAGGCACTGAGTCTACACCAGCTGTATTTCTCTTGTTTTAAAGAAACATAAGTATCCGTTAGACTGCAAAAGCTACAGACCAATCAGCTTGATTGGTCTGTGACAGTAAAATTCTCTCTCTCAAAAGTCTTAGCTGTTAGACTTGACAAGGTGATTACTAGCCTGATCCACCCCGACCAATCAGTCTGATTGACATCATGTGGGCCTCCCAAAACGAGCAACTCCCATGTTGATGCCTTGCCTGCTGCAGCCCTCTCTGTGGCAACAGAGAAGGCGTTCGATAGGGTAGAGTGGTAATACTTGTTCTCTGCCCTGGAGGCCTTTTAGCGGGAAACGTATTTGTTGGGTCAAATTCTTGTAGACCAACCCTAGAGCCTCAGTGGCAACAAACAGCGTTATCTTGCAGTCTTTTGAGCTTCACAGAGGTACCAGACAGGGCTGCCCAATGAGTCCTCTGCTTTTTGCACTGGCGCTGGAGCATCTGGCAGCAGCTATTGACAGAGACCCTGATTTCCCAGGTATTCAAACAGGCAGTGGTAGTCACAAGATGATGCTCTATGCAGACGATCCTTTAGTTTTTATAACTAGAACCAGGACGCTGTAAATCTTTGGCAATCATCTAGGTACAGTAGACTAGCCACACTGAAAGGTCTGTCATACAGACTCATGAACAGGGTGGAAAGTTTCCATTTGAAATGGGAGAGTTACCTCTCCAACATTAGAGGGCCAGACCAGGGTGTAGGACTGGGAGGAGTTGAAGGATTCAAGTCTTCGATACATTTCCAGTGCTCCCCCTCACTTTCATTTCTGTGGCAGGGGATTGGCCTGCACTACATCTCATTATTATTATTATTATTATTATTATTATTATTATTATTATTATTATTATTATTATTATTGCTGCAATTGACATTGTTGTGTGGAAATATATTATTGTCTGGTATTGTCCCATGTGTCTTTATTTATTTGTGTTTTTTATCTATTTTTTATTTCTTTTGTTGGTTTGTTTGTTCCAAACACTGTCAGTTTTTTTTTACTTTTCATGTACAAGCACTGACATTAATACTGCTTGTCGTCCTATCACCAGATAGCTGTCACATGCATTCTTGTCTGTTAATTCAAAATGCCAATAAAATTGTTAATCATAAAAAATAAAAAGCAGTTTGTGGCAAATGAGGATTTCTGAAAAGGCACCTTACAGTTCGCCATAGATCCACCATGAGTTACTGAGTAAGAAACACTGAGATTATCCACCAGGTCAGTTATAGACCAGTTTAAGCTGCATACAAACATTAAATAAACTGTTTATAATTAGATTAGATTGGATTCAACTTTATAATCGATACACAATTTGCAAGTACTGAGCCAACGAAATGCATTCAGGCATCTAAGCAGAAGTGCCAATTAGGGCAAAAAAATGCCAAGTTTCAGGCATTATGTACAGGACACTGGGTTAATGCAAGAGGATCTGAGTAAAAAGTGTGTATGAATGGTTGTGCGTATAAATGGTAATGATAAATAGACTGCATTCATATAGCACTTTTCTAGTCTACCTTTCTAGTCTACATTCATACACTGATGGTAGCGGCTTCCATGCAAAGTGCCAACCTGCTCATTGGGAGCAATTATAGCACTTTTCAGGCTTCATCAGTCTGAGTTAGTCATATCAAGTGGATATCTGACACATTTACAATCTTTTTATGTATCAAATTCCCTCTTTGTGTTTCCTCGGACAGTGTTTCCCTGTTGAGCAGCGGTGGAAGTATAGTAACAAAAAGAGGGACTTTGGCACTAAAAAGACTGTAACGTTGAAAGATATCTACTTGATTTGACTCATTTGGACGCTGAAGCTTCATATTAGCTTCAGATAAACTTTTAGATACATTTTTGCACAGGACTGTGCAAAAACTGTGGATTTTGTCCTCCATCACTTCCATTGTAAGGTCATTATGAAGGGATCTTCTAATGGTCAGTATGAACAGGAGGAATGATTACAGCAAGAAAAACATGTTTCAGTGTTCATTTGGGCTCCTGACTGTTGATTTAAGACAGACTTGAAAAAATAGCAGACCCGTCCTTTAAGTAAAGTGTTACTAGCAAATGTTCATAACATATGCCATCACTTTATTAACTATGAGCTACTACCAACCAATATGAAATTTTCAATTAGTACAAAATATCAACTAAGAACAAACAAATCCTGATGAATAACACCAGTGAATAATTTCCAAATAAGAGCTGCTTGGTGTTCATGCTGCAGGTCTGTTCACCATGTTCAGGTGTGCTAACTGAAGCTGCAAACTCTCACAGTCCTGGAAGTCACCTTGAGCAGCGCGTCAAGGTGACCAAATGCAATCAAGTGATAAAATGTTCTCATATAAGTCAAACTGTCAACAAGTTGAGACTCTTCCCTCTATTAGTTTTTACCCTTGAAAACAAGACTTAATTGCGCTGATTATTCCCCCAAAAGGTTTCAGATTAAGATTGTTTTATAAACCGGGATCTGAAGCGACCTGGATGCATCCTTCAGGTACTTCTTTGCAGCGCGCGCTGCTGTGACGCACGGCAACATCCCGGCAGGTCAGCATGACATTAACGCGCTGCAACACAGACAGGATGAGACCGGATCCGGTGTGCAGAACACACATCCTCTAAATAATTATAACCAGAGCAGAGCTTTTCTCCTAAAACAAAAAAAAAACAAAAAAAAACTCGTCCTCCTGTGTGTTTGGACTCGGCTGCTTATCTGCTTTCTGTTTGTTCAAGATTTCGTTTGGGCTTAAGAGAAGAGAGAAGTTGGACGCCGGAGAGGAAATATTTCCCAGGAATAACTGTGGATTTTATAGAACAAAAATCTCCAACCTGTTCTGGAGCAGACATTTGCGCTTTAATTAATGGAACATTGATATAAGAAACTATTAGCAAACACTTCATCATTAAGTAAAAGTCTTGTCAAATTTTCTCCCCCAGCAGTCCTGCTGCATCTCACACCTCTCCAGCTGTGGAGGAAGCGCAGTTTGTGAAATTACAAAAGAAATGTGAAGACAAAAATTTGCCCTTTTTTTGGTCTCTTTGGCGCACTGAGACAGATCTCTGCTCCTGATTCTTGCAGGTCTGATGTGTATGTGGATGTAAGAAAACAAAATCTGCCGTTAGCTTTGGTTACACCTCTCCAAGAGGAAACTCGACCCTCTTACCCGTCACCTCTGCCCGCAAACCGGGGCGCCCGGAGCTGGAGGTGCCGCGGGAGGGAAGCGATGGGACGATCCAAATACTAATGTGATGGGTAAGATTATCAGCTGTTTATATGGAAGTGTCTGTGGTTCCTGCGGCGCACTGGGGAGCAAAGTGGGTGTAACTGTACGAAGTGCCAGAAAACGGTTCTTTGGGTTGTGCAGTGGAATGAGGAGCTGCTGAAAGGCGTTAAATGCACCAAAACATCACCGACTCCGCATTAAAAAAAGGATGCTCAGTTGTCATTATGGAGGTTTAAAAAGTTTTATTTTTAGTTCTAGCTTGGTTCTTAATGGAGTGATAGCTAATTAAAATAAAACTCTTGCGATACTTGCAATGTTTCTCTATTTATTCTCTTTTACGCACGCAATTCAAGAAGTTGATTTAAATGTTCCGTTTAAACAGGGTAAAGAAATACATGTTTGCCAGCATGCAAAGATAATTTCAGGGCTTAATTGCTGATAGAGAGACTTAATGTATCAATAACAGTCTTGAGTGTGTGTGTGTGTGTGTGTGTGTGTGTGTATGAATCCACACCCTAAAACCTGAGTGAAGGAAGCTGCTGGAACTTATTGAACGGACAGAGTGGAGATTTACGCGCGTCTGTGTAAATTTGCGTAAAAAAAAATTGCACCATAAACAACTTTTACTCACTGAAAATAAGAAAACAATCAACCCTTTTTAATCAAATATAAGCAAAACACCGTGCACGCACCAATGTCGAGGTTTAGGGAACATAAAAGTGTGATATTCTTCCCTAGGAATTTATAGTAATGTTCCAAACACACACACACACACACACACACACACACACACACACACACACACACACACACACATACACACACAGAAAATTTTGACCAGACATAAAGTCTCTAAAATTATAAATTATATTTCCCATCATGAAGTTTTAAATGCTGTTTCAAAAGCCTTCTCCACACTGCAATTCTAGTGAAGAAACAGTAAATCCTGCATTTATTTATTGGCATAAAACTAGTCAAAATAAAATATATTTTCTATCTCAAATACACACCATGTGTACATTTTTATATCACAGGATGTAAACTCTCCCGGGTACAAAAAAAAAGTCCCAAACTCCCTCCTAGAAATATTGAGGACATGACATCAGTTTTCTTAATGGTAGCTATGGCCCTGACTCAATGTAGAGTCATATATCTTATTATTTATCCTGTGAGGACATTTGGAGTGACATAGTGTGATGCATTTTGGATCAGAGGTGTCTGAGCTGGAAGGTTTTAACTCACACAAAGCAGCCAGAGCCTAAATCAGCTGCTGTCGTGCTGCATTATATAACCTGCGTGACCGATAAATAAAAACCGTTGGTGAACCACAAAAGCACAACAGCATGCAAACGACCACCAATACAAACAAAACTCAGCTATAATCTTAGAAATATAAGTAGTTTATGATTTATTTTTGTTCTTGTATACGACTTTCCACAGTATTTATAACATTTATAACAAATTCTCTATCTTACCAAGTAATATTTTTGTCAATTATTGCATCATAAGTCTTATTTTCTTACAACATGTGGGAAAATCTGCCAATAAATAATCATTTTTATTCAAAAGCAGCAACCTCCCTCGTTCTGTCTTGTTTCTGTGACTCCTTTCTAGGAATTTCTTATAACTAGTTGATCTTTATTGGAAACAGGTTGAATTAATCTTATTTTACCAGCAGATTCTTTCCTTTATGTTAAGAAAACAAGACTTTTACAACACCAAATACAATTTTTTGCAGTGAAATTGCTTTTATAAACACTATATATAAAATCTACATGATATTTTTTTTACATCTCTGAGATTTATGTTGGAGACAAAAGGTGGATGAGCAGCTTTACTGACGCTGGATGGACGGATGGATGAATGAATTAGGTCGCTGACCTTTTGAGTGTGTATCCGTCTGTTGATTTGTGTGTGATGCTGGCTGACTGTGTGGGTGTAAATGACTCTTTGGCCCCAGGGATGCTGTTGTCCAGGGCACCGTCGCTATGGAAACTCCATGCATTAGCTTGCTTGATGAGTTGATCCTCCGGGTGCTGATGAGGAGAGCAGCTCAGAGCGATGCTTCAACTCACAAACACAGAATTGAAGTTGATAGAAAGGAAAGTTCCTGACAGGAGGAGTGGCCACTTGCTAAAATAATGAGTCGCTACACGGCCATAAGTATGTGGACACTCGACTCTTTCAGCCATATCTGATTCATCTGTTGTTGTAACAGCCTCCGGTCTTCTATTTTCAGGCCTTTCCATCAGATGTTGGAACCTGGCTGCAGGAATTTGCTCCCATTTAGCCACGAGACTGATGTTGGTGATAAGGTCTCGTTCCAGTTCCTCCCAAAGGTGTTGGATGGGGCTGAGGTCAGGACTGGGACAATAATTTCTTTATGGAGCTGACTTTATCATGATGAGACAGGAAAGGATTGGGTTTCTTAGTTATTTGATGAAAACAGCAACACATTAAAATTTATAATAAATGTGCCGTAAAACCAAAACTAGCAGCTAAAACAGGCTGAAAAGTGCTGTAGAGTTGCTGATAATTCTCTGTGGGTTGGCCACTGCAAGCTTCTCATTTAATATTATACATAGTCACTTCATTCATTCAGGTCTTTAATTTGAAGGGCAAGTCTGGTGATTTTCTATATATTTGGTATGGTCAACAAATCTCATGTTTGGAGCCAAACTAACAATGAATTGACCAACTTACAAGTGTTGTATGTGTATCCAAAGCCTGATATATCTTGTTCCTCTGTGTCGTAGACCTCCGTTGTTGTCCAAAAACTATTAAAAACCTGTTAATGAGCCCCACAGCTGCACTGGGTGACATGTTCCTTCACCCCAAAGATTGCGGTTGGTTTGTTTAGAAATGGCTCCAAAGACTAATAGTCTCCAGAGTAGTTCTGTGTAAGGCAGACGACCCTGAGCATCTACTTTAACTCTACTAGCCTGTTGTACGACATATCACAATGTCTTGACTTTGTACTACATTGTTAATTTCTCAAAGAACTTCAGTACAAACCAGCATCTCAGCAGAATACGAGGAATAATCATCGTGTGCACATCTATGATACAAATATTGTCTAAAGCTTTAAAGGACGAGTTCACCAAGATCACAAAAGATACATTATCCTGCGGACTCCAAGTGGTATCAAACCAAGCAGATGGTTTGGAGGCTGAAATGTATTTTTTAAGAGATAAATATTAGGACAAGTATTGGAGGAACGTCAGGTGATTTTGGGAACGAAATGCAGCCTTTAATGGTTCCTTGAAGAGATGTTTTTGTCCAACGGTGGAAGATTTCCAGAGAATCTATAGAAGCGATCGACCTGTAACGTCTCCTCAGCAGATCTGTTACCTGCCCAGAGAGCTTTTCCATGTCGAAGCTCTGGGCTATTTTTGTGGGGGTTGGACGATGTGTCTGGTGTGACGATACGACACACTCCTGCCGAGTCTCGTCACACCCACGCGAGAAAGGAAAGGAAACAAGATGACGACGGTTTCGCTTCAGTCACAACTCTCCTCACGTGACTCTCTGCATATATGCCTGCTCGGTATTTGACTATTCATCAGTGCACAGTTTTTAAATGCTGCTTTGGTTCCTGATTTATTGTATAAAACATGAAGGTAAGCTGGATATTAGCAATTCATAATGTAACATCATGGATGAATGATTTCACTCTTCAGGAGGATCTTTCTACTGCTTCTAATAGAGCACAATAGTGCAGGAGCCTGCAGGGGGTTAAGCTGTTAAATTTCCATCTGTCGTCACATTAAATGTTGAGGAACATTTGTTGGTGTCCCTGAAGTGTTTTAACTTTTCTTTCCGTTTGCTAATGCACACTTAATTCTGATTTGGGACCAGATTTATTGCATAAAACATGAAGGAAAAGTGAATAATAAAATGCATAATATCTCTCTCGCTTTCACTTATAAACTGACTCGCTACTTGACTTGTCCTCACTGACACAGTGGCAACAAAAAAAGGGAAACTCGAGAAGAAGTACCTCGTGTCACCTTTCCTCTAAATTATTTCTCCATCTGCTGTATAAAAATCATCCCCATCCCAAATGTATCTCTTTCATTGTCTCCTATTTTCCTCTCTGTTTAAAAACTTAACTATTATCTGGGTACTTAAGTGATTGTTTTTAATGCTGATACTTTCATAAAATACCTCATGGCTTTTTCTATTTCTACGTCTTTTTGTTGTCGTCGTAGATCTCAAAAAGTCAACAGCAGATTTTTTTAATTTAGTGGTCATGTCCCCTTTGGCCTGAGCTGATTCAATACTGGAGAAGATGTAGAAAATAGCTTTTAACTACTAGATAATGATTGTTTTTTTAACCATAATGCGCAGGAAGACAAACAATAAACCATCAGAAACGGTGCTGGAGGCTGCAGCTCTGAAGCTTTGCGCTCTGCTGACTGTCTTATTGTTTAATTGTCTGGTTGCTTTGGGAGCACTCAGCTGAATGTCTTAAAGTAAAAAATGCAAAATGTTTAATGGAATGCAGTTAGCCTGTGAAATTCTAACCACAAACTTAGAAGCTTAAAAAACATCTGTGAGCCTCAATAAATCAGCTAAATCTGAACACACAGACCAGATACTTCAATCAATATGACTTGCATTTTCTGGGGAAATCAATATCTTCTATGTCCATCACTGATAAACCATAAATCTGCTTAGAAATCATAGAAAAGGAAGTTCCTTACAACTTCAGATCTTGACTCATAACCATAATGTTTGGACATCTGCAGTATCACTTTTTGTGTTTCCACAGTTGTTAAACTATTGTGGATATTACAACATATGACGTACATGGAAAAGACATGTAGTAACTCTGTCAATAAGAAGATCAGGTTTAACCCTCCTGTTGTCCTCGTGTCAATTTTTACCCAGTCTGCCATAATTCATCAACATATTTTCCTCTGATCTCAGCTATAGTTAAAATAATTCATAATTTCTTAGTCAAGATACTGTTTTGAAACCTCTTCAATTTTTTTTTGATGACAGCACATAATGACACCTGTTGTCGTCCCGGGTCAAAAATGACCCAAGGACAACAGGAGGGTTAAGATCCTTGTAAGCAGTCAAACTTGGAAACCATTTACAGTTTCAGTTTTCCTGCTTTTGTTGCTTGAACAAATCAAGAAAACTGTTTTTACCCCCAGTTGACCCTCTCAGGTAGACCTTCTAAATTTCGCTGATCTTACAGGGATCGATCGGCAACCTTTAGACTGTAACCCCAACAATCGCAATAACCTTAAAGGAACACAACATGTGTCTTATTATTGTAGTAATGGTTCTGAATGTTGTAGTTACTGTCCTCACATGAAGAACAGCAGCATTTGTAATTTGTTCAAATGCCTGAAATGACCTGTTGACCTGACTCAAAGGAAGGATTAGTGTGATTTTTCTAGAGTTGTTTTCATTGAGCTGTAGGGGGGGGGGGGGGGGCAGGAAGACCGCTGTTTGTTTGCTGTTTTCTTCCAACACTCAATGTTGCTTTCTTTCAATCATGACCTCAATCATTCTCTGTCTATATCTAACCAAACCTTAACCTTAAAAGAGTAATCCGCCGATTTAGCATTGCAATCCTATAACGTTGTCAGACTCATGCTGGACAATTTAAAAAACATCAAGATCAATGAACCAGAGATATCGTCTTTTTGATTGCAGGCATTTTTCTTTATTGTCAAAATTTGGCACCCGCATTACCCACAATGCAGCACGACTGTACAAATTCAGGTGTGTTACGCTAGTAGCGGCTAATGTAGCCTGGAGCTGTTAGCCTCCAGCAGAGATGAGGATCTACAGCTAACTCCTCACCCCCAGATTTTTTTCAGTTTCAAACTTGTAGTCTTCAGTCCCAATTAGGGGTGTGCCCGAATACAAATACATTATTCGGCAAAGCACAAACAGTGTTTGTTTGTTTTTTTACAAATATTTATTTCATACAAATGTTTTAAAAATTAATTTGTTTTTGGGAAGAAAAAAAACCCATGTCAAATACCAGCATGCAAGTCGGTTACATCGCTATCTCAGTGTCTCTCCGCTGTGACGTCTATCAGCAGGTCTCAAAGAGGGGAGTCACATCCACCTGCTACATGACGCACATTTCCTAATTTGGACGTCACTCCTGGAGTTGGGGGTGTTCGCCAGAGATAAAGCTGAACTACTGACATACGCGACATACTCCCCTTCTCCTTTCTACAAAGTTAGGTTGTTATGGGTGTATAAATAGGTAGAGGTCTGTCAACAATGAGGCGATGAGTAGTTTTAGCTCAGTAGTCAGTGCAGTTGTCTATGATCTGGGAGACTCTAGTTCAAGACCCAGTGTGGGGACCTCCGTAAGGTAGTTTATTCATGAACACTTATTTTAACACTTTAATTTTCTAAAATTAAAAGTGTGATTAAAAATAAAAACAGGATTTTTAAGCTTCTTTCCACTTTTATTCAAATACAAATAATTTTGCTGCCTCAACAAATACAGATACAAATACTAGTCCCAACTGACGCTGACTCAAGTGACATCACTTCATCAATTTATCAGATTTCACACAGTTCCTTCTGAAGACACTTTATACAACTTTTTACACATAGAACACCTGGAAACATACGCTGAGATGGAAGATCGGAGGAGTTCCTCTTTAAAAGAGACGGCAGATCAGAAAAGTAATATATGAATCATGTTTGGTTTTGGAAGGCACTCAAGTAGACGAGGTTTAGTTTGGATGACTTGTTGACTCACCAAGTTCATGGCCGAGAAGTCCAACAGGTCAAGAGACACAATCGGACAGATTGGAAACAAATTTCCATGTTAGATGAACTCATGTGGAAGAGAAAAGTATAAGTCAAACTGGAAAATTACCACCCAAACTGTGAGGCATTATTAAAGACATTTCAGGTGCGCTCACTCTCTGTTTCACCTCCAAACAAAGAGCTTTATCTTCTGGATAAACTTTTGGTTTGTTTAAAGTCTGTCTGCTCGTCTGACTTTGCTTATTAGTCATGTCACGTGTTCTCAGATCTCGGCTATTAACTCATGATCTTTGTTAATATTGACAGAAATATTTAAATACAGCCAAAGCTACAAAAGTCAGAAAGGGAAAGAGTAAGAAAATAATTAGATTGATAGACATTGTTGGGGTACGCAGCCTTAAAGAGCAGCCTGGAAGCCTCAGTTCAGGGTAAAATCTAGAGATCAGTAACGATGTGTTTCCTGCTGCTGACATCCATGTGGTCATTACTGAGAGCGGCATCAGTCAGATTTATCATCATCACAATCAGAGTGACAGGAAGTGTGTGTGTGTGTGTGCTTGTCTTAATTTATTTTTTTGTCTCGGGCCTTTAGTTTACTGCCAAATATGTGAGCTGGCTGAGTCTTTAAAAGATGAAAGATAAAAATCGATCAGCAATATTTTCAGTAATGGCTGCTGGCAAAAGAAAACCCGTTAACATTTTGGAGCTGCACACTCAAGTCGTAAAATTTTACAGCAACATCATTATTTCTCTTCTAACCTCCTCTGCTTCTTCATTCCCTCTCTCACCCTTTCACTTTCTTTTTTTAAATCTTGAGCCAATTCTCCTTTATCTCTTTGTTGTCTTCATCTCTTTCTCTTCTCTCTCTTCCTTCTCTCACTACTCTTCCTCTGTATTATCTTCTCACCTCTTCTCTCTATTGCCTCTTATCTTTCATGTCTTCTTCCCCCCTCCCCTCCCTTGTTTCTTTTCTCCCTTTCCTTTCTTTTATCCTCCATTTTTCTCCTCTTCTGCTGTCATTTTCCTCCTCCTCTTCCTCCTCCTCCTCTTCCTCCGCAGGCTGTTGATGGAGAGGATTTCGAATGTCAGCCGGGACAGTGGTCATCGCAGGTGGAATTCTGGCTACAGTCATCTTACTGACCATCGTCGCTGTACTGTGTTTATGTAGGTTGCAGGTATGATTTTTTTCACTATTTTACACATTTAGTGAAAAAAACAAGATAAGTATAACTGATTTTCATTCATAAATGAGAACAGTGACTTCTAATATTCATTGGATCTGAACAAGTTGGATCTGGACTGAAAAACAACAGGATAGGTTGAAATGTCAGTCGCCCAAAAACGACCTTTAGTTATGTTAAAGTGAGAGATGCCATCTAGCAGCCGTAGTATTTATGACCCTGAGCAGTGCTGCAGTTCAGATGACGTACTGTATATATATGTGGAAACATTTCCTCATTCAGAGGAGGAGGAGGGGTTGACGGGGGCATTAACCCAACAGTGGACCACAGGAGACCGCTGTCCGTTTCCTGTTTCCCACCGTGAGTCGGGACAGTATTTTAAAAAGCGTAACTACGATCGTCCCCTAACCTTAACCCCGTGGTTATTATTGTAGCCACTGTGATGGAAATCTTTAGAGCCGGGTAATTCAGAAATACCAGGAGACCTCAGATGTCTTGAGCAAAAAAAAAAGGATTTAATGAATGACACTTAAACAATTAAGTAGACATTTGGGATACAGCACGGAGTTGATACTGTGAAATGTTACCCAAAGTCCGAGGGCAAAGATGTGAGCAACGGCTAGTTAAAGTCCAGATAAGGATTTGTTTACCAGACAGATTTGGCTTGAGTCATAACATAATCAGAGGCCTCGCTATAAGATTGTTTACTTCAGCGCCGGTTCTCATGAGAACGACCATGAGGAGAGCTCAGCCTGACCAAAGAGAGGCCAGCTGGCTCTCTCTCTCTCCCCGTCTGCTGGGTCTAACAAGTCCTATATGAAGAGAAGAATATGATATATGGAAACTCCTTCACAGTTATGACAGTGAAGGTGGCCTAACCGTAAGGAAGTAGTAACTTTAACCCACAACATGTGTTTCTCTAACCCTGAACAAAGTGATCATTTAAACCATTTAAACCATGATCTTTACCTAAACCTGACCAGACCTTAAACACAGCACATCAGAAAACATCATTATTTAACAGTGATGTGTGACGGTTTTGGAAAACTCAGACAGATGTGGGCGCAAGATTAGAAAACACACATTTGGCCATTTAATTTGGAGAAGTTGTTGGTCTGAACACAACAATCGTACTCACAGATTAATTCTAGAGCGGTTCGTTTGTGGCGGGAACGTGATCCAAACTTGATCTGACCAACTACAAGGCTGCGAGTTTGAGCTAAGTGGCTTCCGTAGCCAAGTGCGCTTTGCATGCTGGGATGTGAGAGAAATGAACTGGACAGTTGAAGCAGCTTCAGGATGGAAGCTTCTTCCTATGTTTACGTTCTCGTTCCCACCTCAGATACACAAAAACACGAAATCGTCTTTAGTTTACAAAAAACTCCACAGGATACATCCTAAATTTTGAACCTTGAGTCCTTTCATCCTGTGTTTGGTTTTCTAGTATTACTGCTGTAAGAGGGAGGAGTCTGAGAAGGGGGAAGAGGAGGAACCAGAGCTCGCCACCATGTCGCCGTCCCGCCCCCTGGCTCTGTCAGCTCCTCCGACGCCCCCGACGCCGGAGCTCTACAGCGACGAGCCCGAGGCCTACCCGCCCACCTTCCTCACCGAGGCCAACGGGCCTGCCAGCTTCTCACCCGACCCCCCGCCTCGCAGGTGCCAGCGCTCTCACACCTTCTGCCCGACGTGCGCCCGCTGCTCGCTGCCCTTCTACCTGCAGCACCCGGAGAGGCTGTGCAACGGCGGCCGCAGGATCAGCTACAGGACTGTGCAGCAGCAGGACCTGGAACTGCCCATGGACCTGGCCAGCTTCTACCAGAAGCTCAACCTCATCCGCTCCGTCACCATGAGGGAGGTGGTCACCCACAGCGTCAGCACCGACGTGTAGGAGGCAGGCGGGGTGGAGGTAGCGCCGCCCTGCTGGCCTGGAGGAGAGATTGATTTATACGAACTGCTCTGACTCGTCTGCAAACACGCTAAATTAATCTGAGTATTGTGCTGTGTGTGCAGCGTTAATATGCTGTAGAGATACACAATAACACTGAGGGCTTTTAATTAATGTAACACACCGCCGGGCAGCCATGTTGGAGGTCTGCAGTCCAGGAGCGACTGCAAACACCTGAATGCATTTCTGAAGACTTGAACGGACTAAATTTTGTCGGATTTAAAACGGACTGAAAACTGATCATGTTGTCACATTACGTCCAACTGATTTTATGTATAGATAATTATCTTGTTAGCTAATAAGCTAATTAGGTAGCAATAGGGCTGTCCCTTTTTATTCAAAACAGTCCGTTAGTTTGCTAGTTTGACCCGAAACCATCTGAGAAGCAATCAATGTAATCAATTTGGATTCAACAACCGTGCGGCTAAAGGTAATTTGCGTCTTTTTAAAAATGTAACCGCCTCACAGCTACAAATATGAAGTCAGCTGTTAGCTTGTCACGTAGTGAGGCAGCGCATGGAACAACATGAAGGATTCATCTTTGTGTGCGAATTACGTGTTAAAATATCTGTATGAAAAGTGTGAACAAGCCAAATTCAGGGTTTGTTTTTGGCAGTTGAATGCGCCACACAAGATGCAGATGTGGGGGTTAAAATCCTAAATCACCTGACGTTTAGGTGACTCCAGTCCAGTGCAAACAGGATGTTTGCCAAATGAGGCTAGTTAGTCTGCTGATATTCTATATTTTTATTGTCAACAAATCCCCTGAAAACACCAAAACCAACAAAGAACTGATCTACTAACAAGTTTTAGTGCGTATTCAGAGTCTGACATATCTGATCCCTCTGACCTCTGCTGTCGTCCAAAAACTATTAAAAACACATCAGTAACATGTTCCTTCGTCACCACGAACACACACACACACACACACTGTAGTTTATCTTGACTCAACGCCACACACACACCGTCCTGCTGCCAGAACTACTCACCAGAGCACTGAATGTGGATTCATCCGCTGCTGAAAACAGTCCCCAACAAACACAACACGTCTACAGTGACCGGCTGGTTTGAGCCTTTTTAAAGAGCAGAGAAGTCAGAAAGTATCGAGAGACGGATTACACATTGTTGGTTTTGATATTTTCTTGGATTTGACGGCTTTAAGAAAAATATAGAGTATCAGCAGCGTTATCCTTTAAGCTCCAAATCAATGGAATCAACAGTAAATCAAAAGAGTTTGTTTATATCCCAATTTCAGAAATTCATTATTTGTGCACAACCGAATCTCCAACAGACTAATATTCTGTTGCAGTACTGAATATACAGTATATATATGTGTGTGTGTATTCTTACACTATGCTTACTTTAAAAAAAAAACCAAACATGTGGACATTCACACAGACAAAATGTTTTTTTTATGTTTGTTAATGTAGCAACAACTGTACAGAGTGTCCAACTCACAGTGTTATTCCTTCACTTAACACAAGAGCCAATTATGATCTTTAAATATCCTTTTTTTTAATAGTTTATTGAGGTTGAAGCTCCTGCTGACTCCTGGTGAACCTGCACAGGTGTTTCCACTTGTTCTGTCTGATTATATAACTCTTCCTTCCTTCCTTGAGCAGAGATCTCATCAACCAGACTAACTGAAAGGCTTTTAGTGATAGAAATCAGTGCAGATCCTTTTAGCTTTTCATAGTTTTTCTTTGATATCAATAATTCAGTTGTACGCAGGTACAAAAAAAAACAAACTTTGAGAGCTATAATTCGGACGAGCTGATTACATTTAAAAGAATAAAATTACCAAAACATTCACATAAATGTCAAGTGTATGAATTGATATTGTGTGCTTACATATTAGTTTGTTTTCCCTCAAACACATATCAAGACTTTTAATTATTAAATTGTTGAAATTGAGTTGAACATTTAATATTTGGTGATAATTTATGGTATTGAAACTGCTTCAAAAATGAAAATTTGTTGACACCAAAATGACTCAATAAATCATATCCAATCACCTGATAACGATTCTTCATATGATTAATGAAATATCATTCAGAAATTCAGTTCTTCAGCTCAAGAATCCAACTTTAATTAATGACCAGTAAACTATAAAAGTATCTTATACAGATGATTGATATCAAGAATTAAACTAATTTTGTTCCTTGACATTAAAAATGCATAAAAGCTCAAATCGAGGTAATAATGGAGCTTCTTTCTGACCCGTGTTTGTGTTCACTGGTGAAGGTTTGTCAGCACTGGTTCGTTTGTGTATTTAATGATGATTCAGACAGTGGAGTCGGTATGTGAGCGTTTCGGTGTGTGAATTCATGTTTGTTTATGGAGTGACACAGTGCGGGAAACATTTTATAGCAAACTGTTTCACATCGAGGACCCTTAAACTGACACAAATTAAACCACCGACCCCCCATCTGATAAGATTTAGTCCCAGTGTCACCATCTGATTTTTGCTTTTAGATGTTTTATTACAGAAAGTGAAACCCATGACCAAAATAGTCACATATTCTGTCATTGTGTTACTTACAGATCGAGTTATAGTGAAAATAAATGATTCTACTTTTTGCTGGGGGCCCCTGGAGCCCCAGCAAGGACCCCTGAGGGTCCCCGGACCCCACTTTGAGAACCACTGTTTTAAAGGCCTCTTCTGAAGCATTCAACGATCCGATGACTGTGACATTTAAAGAGAGTTTGGCTCCAACGTGAGAAAAAAAAAACTGACATGCACATTTTGTTAATCTTAATGATAGTTCAGTAGATGAGTGTTTGATATATTTTACTTCACATCTGAAAAACTGCTCAACTTCAGGAGTTGCAGCACGTCCGCCCTGTTTTTCCTTCGTCCTGAGATGAACATAAACTGTTAAATAAAACTCTGCTCCTCTACTCGATGATAATATGTATGATAAAATAGTTCCGCGCTAAGCAAAAAGGACATAAGCTCTGTTAATTGTCGTAAGTGTTTGTTTTCTCGTCTCTGTGTGTTTTTCATGAAAGTGTGTTAAACCTCAGGCAGCAACACATTGTGATGATCTAACACTGATCACGAGTGGATCAGACGGATGAAACAGTGCAGAACCTGCAAAGCTCTAAAACACCTTTTTATAAGGATGAATGCATGTTTGTTAGTTTTGGGTTCAATAAAGAAACATTTTCAAATTGACAATCATGCAAATGACTGAAAATGCAGATGTACAGCATTACTGTGCTCAACAGTATGTGGTGCAGGTTAATCCGTTTCTCCAGATGAGGATGATAAATACTTAATATTTCCGTTTTTAGCTGCTTTTAACATAATTGAGACTGAGGCCAGTCAAGTTATGAGCTCTGCTATATTATACAGCAGAGATTATAGATGAAAAGTTGGAGAAATTACACGAGAACATTATTGGATAAGAGAGAAATAGTTACTTGTAAAATGTGATCTGCCATCTTGGAAATTTTTTCATGGGAGCTGTAGTTTTTGGAACAAGTAGCGACAACAACTCTGACACATCATCACTTTTTAAGTTGATTTGTTGAACTTGTTAGCAAACAGTTGCTTATTTCCACATCCAGCAGTTACGGAGCAACATAATCATTCATGTGGAGTCGTGTTTCTGTCCAATATTCACTGTCTTTTAGCTCTGTTTTTGCTCTCTACCAACTCCTGAGGGAAATATCTGACTGTTTAGCTGCTAAATGCTCCACTATGTTCACCAGCTAGTCTACAGCTAACTGTGTCTGTTTGCTGTTTGCTGCTGAGCAGGTAGTGTACAGTGGCTTTTTACAGCTTTTTCTCTGAAAACGATGCTTTGAGAGCTCTGAGAGTGAACCAGAACAGTAAAGTTTCAGCCGGACAGATAGACAATGAGCTGAAACTCACTATACAGCTGCAGAGTCACTGATAATTCTCTGTAGTGCGTAATTCTCAATACGAGTCACACACAACACTATTATGAATGATATCTATTATTGGTGCTTTAAGATCAGAAAGTGATATCAAAACATTGTCTTTCCATGTTATTGTGCCCAGACCTGGTTACCCACAATCCTCTGCCCTCAATATTTCCAGGTTTAGTTGTCCTTAAACAGTTTCTCTGTAGTATAAACACTGTACAACACAGATGATTGTCCAGAGTTTTCCCACACAAGAGGAATTTAAATATTATTTTGCAAGTGAATTACTCTTCTTCTTCTTCCCAACTTTAAATACACTAAAGACGGCAAATGTTATGTTTATGTTTATTGTTGTTGTTGGTAGTTAATTTTCATCCACTTAAAATGTCACTTAAGTGGTCACCGTACAGTATCTCCAGTGT
This sequence comes from Thunnus maccoyii, assembly GCF_910596095.1. Taxonomy (NCBI): domain Eukaryota; kingdom Metazoa; phylum Chordata; class Actinopteri; order Scombriformes; family Scombridae; genus Thunnus; species Thunnus maccoyii. The sequence continues at coordinate 3,375,152 of NC_056541.1, read as the reverse complement.
TTGTGATTCGCATGGGAATGTTTATGCTTTTTATATCTACTGCGCTTGTGCTGCAACATCACGTTTTTCTGGTTTTGTTTACTTCTTCAGTCTCCTAAAGCCTCTGCACACATAAAAACTACACAAAGTCTACACACATATTGTATTTTTGTAGGGCAATATGTTCAACCAACCGCTGATCACCGGCATTAGTCAAGATGATTAGATTTTTACCCTGAACCTCGCCTCCCAGGCAGTGATTCCTGCCCCGCACACGATTCACTAATCAAATGTTTTAGGTTATAGACGTATAGATGGAGGTTTGTCTCACAGTCGTGGTTGGGGATAAAGTTTGCAGAGGAAGGACGTCCTGTGAATGTCAGCTCAGTGCAAAGAAGTCGATCAATAAAGCAATCAGACGTGAATCATTACGGGGTGTTTTGGAGCTTTGAGCTGCAGGTTTTTACACTTTATTTCATTCCTGAGGAAGAATGAACCATTATTTTAATGAGTGTTTACTGACATGAAGTCTTCAGTCTCATCTGTTTCTTCTCTGCTTCAGTAGTTGATGTGTTTCTGTTATCTTTGCAGTTCAGCAGATCTGAGGTTTTGACTCTCTCACACTGACCAGCAGGGGGCGTCAGCTGCTGCTGCTGCTGCTGCTCAAACCAACATCTACTGTAGTTGCTCGGTGTTTGAAAAAAGTGACTTCATTTACAGTGTTAATAAAAATGATGCAAAAACTTGTTTGGTGTGTTTTGTGTGTTTTGCCTTCAGGGAGAAAAAAAAACCAGCAGAACAGAGAGTTGATTCTGAACTGGTTTCACTCTCATTAAATCAGACAAGTTGATCTGTTTATATCAAAAGCAGCAGCAGGGAGGAGAAGAAGAAGAAGTGAACACGTTTTCTCTGCATTCATAGCTGTGATGCTCTTCTGCAATGATCTCAACGTATGCAGCAACACAACCTGCAACATCACAGCAAACAAAACTGACGGACTTGAGACTAAACTACAATTTCATCTCAGCAGAAATTAGAAAGAAAACACTGCGTCGTCTTTCTCAGGGGTTATGAAACAATGATTTTTAAAGGATAAAGCTGGTGGTTTCATATTTTTTATTGTGCACAATTTTAATAAAAAGACCAACAATGTATTAGTCAGTGGTTTTCAGCTCTAAGCTCACTGGGTCCTTCAGAAGATCTTTAAAAACAGCTCACAAATATATAGATTCATTTTTTAAAAGGCTCAGTCGTTTCCTAAAACAGCTGAGAACTGTAGTTTTTAGCAAACGTTACTCAAACAGGAAGAAGTAGTCCATTTATTGGGGATTATTTTCAGTGGCGGATGAATCCATACTTGATGTTCTGGTGAGTATTTCTGGCAGCAGGCTGGTGTGTTTGGGATCAAGTCAAAGTAAACTACAGTGTGTGTGTTCATAGTAATGAAGGATTATGTCACCCAGGGCAGCGGTGTGACTCGCTGACGTGTTTTTTAATAGTTTTAAGACAACAACGGAGGTCTATGACACAGAGGAATAAGATCTTGTTAGTAGATCAGTTCATTGTTGGTTTTGGTCTTTTCATGAGATTTGTTGATAAGGAGAGAGATAAGTTTGAACTATCACCAGACTTATGCCACGTTCACACCACGTTAGATGGATGGAAAGTTTCCCATCATCCGACCACTCAGGAAGATTGTATGAGGCTTTAAATACTGTGTTATATTGCATTATATCCATTACATTCAGGTTTAATTTTATAGAAAGATGGATTTAAGTTGATGTGAGGCGTCCATGTTTGTTTGGTTGTTTGGATATTTTGTAGCTTTCCAGTTTTCCAGTCATCATTAGGACTTGGAGGTTGGCGTGAACACCATTTACACATCAGAATCATTCATGTCATAATTATATGACATGAATGTGGCATTATCCTTTAAAATGTTTCAAAAAGGTCGTCAGTTTGCATCCCTCAACCAGTTTGGAAAATCAGGACACAGGAAAGCTTTACACTCTCTCTTCTTTTTCTTCAGCAGCTACAGTCAAAAACATTCTTTTGGGGATTTCTCGCCTTTTGTTAGACAGTGTTTGGTCAAAAGATGACAGGAGATGAAGGGGGGGAGACATGTGGGGGGATATATTAGAGGGATCAAAAGATGATTCAAGTGTGACACACCTGTCACACATTCAGGTGTACAGAGACACCTGAAACACTGGATACTTTAACTTCTTCAGGCAAAATCTTTCAAATAAAACAATCTGAGCAGGTTTTTTGGTTCCTCACAACTCATGTCAACTGTGATGAAGGGTCACAAGTAAATACTGCTTTGTTTTAGGAAGTTATGAACCAAAAAGGTCAGGAACCAGAGTACTAAAGTAGAGCTGCAACTAACCAGCTCGTCCTCACAAGAAAAACAAGGGTATAGGTCTAAAATTCAGGTTTATACCATCTAGCGGCCAATGTAATTATGTCCTGGAGAAGTGAAGTTCAGGGGACATCAGGAGGCAAAAAGTGGCCTTTTCACTAGTGTTCACATGATTCGGGTGTCCAAACCAGGATCTTTCTCTCACCCTAACCAAGTGGTAAACCTGACCAGACCTTAACCACAGCGTTGTCACATCATAGATCATCATTATATCATAAAACGGTCCCCATCCGTCCTCTAGAAGACGCTAAAAACACTCATATAGGTCGTTTTGAGAGTCTTTGGAAATAAACCCATTCTGTCGCTCTGATATGAGGATGTGTTGAACTCAGAATTATAATCTGCCAATTATTTTCTTGATTAATCGATTAATTGTTCAGTCAATGAAATGCTAAAAAATAGTTTAAAAAAGAGCCTAAAGTGATGTTCAACTAACAGTCTAAAACCTGAAGATATTCAATTATGTATGTATGTATAAAAAACAGAAAATCATCACATTTGAGCAGCTGGAAGCAGAGCATGGTTGGCATTTTTGCTTGAAACAAATGATCAATCATCAAAACACAGATTTTCTTATTGATTAATCGACTAATTGTTGCAGCTCTGGAGTGATACCAACTTACTATATGACCATAAATTGTGGATTCATAAAAAAACAACAGAGGCCAATCTGTTCATCTGAACTGTTATTTAATTGAAATACAAGTCAGTACCATTAGGATTTCAGTTTATTATCAACAGTACACAATCTCCATACTTACTTTTTGTACAAAGAGGTATCAGTTATATAAAACACAGTACACAATAGTTAAAAATGAGACATACAGGTACACGTCTGAATACATTTCAGCCATACTTCAAGTGTCAGGAATCTTTCTGTCTGTGTTTGGAATAACTCCTGTCCTCCTCTGTCACACACAGACCAAAACTGGCATCAGTTGACCCGATGAATAACCATCGGCTGGCATCAGGAGCATCACGATAAATGAAAATGTGCTATGACTAATAAATATGCTTCCATATCCTGCAGGCGTGCCGGCACGGCGCCAAACGGCAGGGGGGGATGGAATGGAAATATAAACATTTTGGGCCATGCCAGACACCAAACTGAAACACAATTAAATAATATTTCATAAACAGTATCTGTATTAAATATTCTAGTCATGCAGTATATTCAGTTGAGAAATAATTTAATAGATCTTTTCATTGCAGCGATGAACACTACAAGAGCAAGCTGCTAACTGGTGATGGAAGTCTGTAAAAAAAAAACATTTAAACTGTTGACTCCACTTTACAACTCCACATGTTGTTAGAGGAACTGAAACTCCCAACTGATAAATAATCAATAATAGATGATAACAACAGGGTTTATGGTTGAGATATAATGTTAATCAGAAGTTAAAGATGTTATTTTGTATGATGGTTTGATGGAAGGAGTGAGGGGGGGGAGGGGCAGCTGTGAGATCATTTTTGGAGATGAAAAGGTTTCTTGGGACAAAAAAACAAACATTTTCCTTTTTTTAAATGTTTTCTGCTGGACTTTTCTATGATATATATTGTTGTTTTTATTTAAATATTCCTCTAAATGTGACTGAACTGATGAGGTGGCATCACGTCAGTCTCAGAGGTCTCGAGGTGGAAGGTTGCTGCAGGTGTTTTTTAAGTTTTTCTGAAGGCCCCTTTACAATGTGCAATAATAGTGATGACGTGCAGGTTCACAGGTGAAATGGCTCCAAAAAAAATCTTGGAGAAAATGATGACAAAACGTGCAAGTACAGACACGTCATCTGCAAAAAAAAACTTGCTGCATTTTGTTGTAGCTTTGGTCGTAGTGACATATACACTGTACACAGCAGTACAGTATCTACGTGTAATATATCTATGGGTGCTTAAAATATAGCGGCAGCAAGTTTAGTGGTTGGTTTGTAGCGTCGGTCAGATTTTGAGAATTTAGTCTGAAATCTCTGACTTGTTTCTGACTTGTGAGATCTACAAGCACTGTTCTGGAGAGACGACCAAAGGTTTCAGCATGTTTTCTCTCTTCACTGTTGAACTTTCATGTCAGGATCTCACAGTGTACAGGGGCCTAAAAAACACGGATGCAATCAGCTGCATCACACAGCTTTGCCTTGTTTTTCCACACAACAATCCCTAAAGACACACACGATCCATCTACACAGGTGTTTTCATTTATTCTGGCCGATAACTGCTCTTCCCAGGACGCGTCGGCGTGTTTGATTGAGTTGCACCTGTTACGAGTTCTCTCTAGTGGCATCTCTCCATGCAGATCGTTTTTTATTTGTCCAGTTTTGAGAGATCTGTCTTTCTGCCTCCAACACACAACACAAAGGAGGTGAATGAAATTTAGTTTTTGCTGCTCGCTGCAATGAAAAATTTGAAAAATTCAACATTTCTTTGCAGAAACAGTGTCCCTGTTACTGTAAATAAAGAGTTTTCACAGGGACGACGCCAACTTCAACCTGAGCAGACGTCTAATTAACCAGAATAACTGAAAACATCCGTGTGGCTTTGAGGGCAAAATATCTGCTGAAAATAACAAAGTGTGGCTGCGACTAAACGGAGTCGTGATGCATCACCGTCAATGGAGAATATGTTAATCTACACACTTGGACTGTGTGTCATTTTAGTGTCATTTAAGGAAAGCTGACAGAAAGTGACCAATCAAAACTTTGAGTGGGAGATTTTTACCTCTGAGAATTTGCTTTTCGCTCAACTCTTTCTCTATTTATTCCAAATAAACCAGAAACATCACTGGAAAATAAAATAAATTTCAAATGAAAAACAGTAACAAACATGTTATTAATTTTATAAGTGAGTGTTGTGAGTTGCTTCTGTCTGATATCAGGAGAACCAGATTGAATTAAACATCATTTCTACTAATCCAACTTCAAATGAACCCTCATAAATCCAGGTTATTGGAGGACTTTGTGTAACTGTTCCAACTCTTGACTTTCAGCTTCCTCTCGTGATTCACAGTAACTGCAGTACCACATACCCATTAGTTTCCTCATGCTGGAGCGAGAGTCGGGGGGGGGGGGGGGTCGGTGGGGGGGGGGGGGGGGGGGGGGCTGCGTTGTCCTGGACTAGGAGCTGGGAGGTCGTACGGCGCGGCAGGAGTGGCAGCAGGCCTTGCTGTAGTACCAGTGGCTGCACAGGTTGACCTTCAGCGCCAGCAAGCAGTTGGTGGAGGGACGATCCTGACAGCTCTCATCTGGGACAAAGTCACGGTCAAAGTCAGTCATGGTGGGATTTCATAACACAATAACTCAAAGAAAAAACTTTTCCCATTTTTATATATCGCCCTGGGATAATATAAACCCAGCCGATGTTAACCAGGCCTCACACATACTGGGATAACATTCCCAGTAACATTGATTTGGTCTTTTTTTTAACCTTTATTTATTCAGGGGAGTTTCTCAGAGACACAGTCACACATTCATACCTGGAAGCTGCCCAGTACAACCACAGTCTGATCTGCCGGCCACTGGGCAGCTCCACTGGAGCAGTTGGGATTAACCCTCCTGTTGTCCTCGGGTCAAATTTGACCCGTTTTCAAATGTTTTTATATCAGAAATATGGATTTCTTTCATCTAATTGCCTGAAAATCACATGGATGGTTCCATACCACAAACTTTGCAAGTAAAATGATCACTACTATCATTGAATTTTGGGTGTTTTATTAAAATTTATAGGATCTGTGGATCTGTGGAAGTTGCATGGTCAACGGGAAGACAACAGGAGGGTTAAGGGCCTCAGTGGTGGTAATGAGGGAGGGACATGCAAGTCTAAGAGATACCTGGATGTCTAGATTAAAGCTAGCTAGTTCTAGACAGCAGACTTCTAGTTTACATTTATCTGCCGTTTTAACAATATTTCAATAACTATATTTCAATGTGAACCAAAAGTCTAAATACACATAGAGGAACAGTGAGGTCAAGTATCCTCCATATCCTGCTCTTTCACTCTTTATCACGATAGCACACTTTATGCAGAAAATACACAAACCTGGCAACTCTGCAGAGATCTTACCATTAATATTACGTGGAGTTAAAATGCTATATTGTTTGAGATCTAAAAAATATTGGCAGGGACAATCCAGCAACACTTTACCCCTACCGTCCATATCCAAATCTGTGTCCATGAAAGACAGCAAACACTTGGTCTCTCTTTGTTTTAAATCAAGCTCTGAGAACATCCAGTAGATTCTGGTCAGCTGATCTGAGAGACTTTAAATTACTGTAAGGACACAACAATTCAGAGATGTTCTCAGGCACTCAACTAATGACTAAAATAACTTGGTTATTATTTGGTATATAGGGCTGGATGCAAAATGTTTAATGCTCCTGTCAATATGATACTTATACAACACAGGTTCTGGTAAACAATGCTTATTTTGAGACCTTACTTTGAGAAAATATAAACATGTTTTCTACAAAACTGCAAAACTTTTTTTCATTTAACAACAGAACTCAGGGATCTCAAAAGTTAAATGTTGCCTAAGAACAAATAGCTGTATAAGAACTTGAACTTTAACCTAAATAAAATGCCGTCTAAAATCAGCAAAATTATTATTCAAATCACCAAACATCTTGCTGCCAGAAATACTCAATAAAGAAGAGCAACAAATGTGGATTCATCCGCTGCTGAAAATAGTCCCCAACAAACTCACAGTTTCCTTCTTTTTAACCTTCTGAGTAACATTTGCTAAAATCTCCAGTGTCTTAGGAAATTATTGAGCCTTTTAAAAAAGTGAAACTATATATTTGTGAGAAGTAGAATATAATATTCATAAATATGTTTTAATTAGTATATAATCACCTGAACATAAGACTTGTGTTTTCGTTAGCTTAGAATGAGCCTTTATATCTACAGAGGGAGCGGCTCCTCTTCCAGCCCACTATGTTGCACCACCATGTTTCTACGGTAGCCCAGAACGGACAAACCAAACACTGGCTCTAGAGAGGAACTTTCCCGTTTCTCACGAGTTTCACGGCCACCGTAGGTTCTCTTGCACACTCGGAAGGGGGGGATGGGTGTTCAGTTTGTTGCAATCTGCAACCTCACCACTAGATGCCACTAAACCCTGCACACTGGTCCTTTAAAGATTTACGTTTTCAGCAGGAACCAATGGGCTTGAAGCTGAGAGTAGGGAAGTCTGAAAGTATTGAGAGACAGATTGCTGGTTTTGATCGCTTCAATAAGAAAAATACAGAGTAAAACCAGCTTTATCCTATAAATATTGCAGTGAAAACAACAGCTTGTAAGATGCTGTCTGGCTATGTGCTACTATAACTACTGCAACTATTAAGAGTTATATTTTTGTGGCTATAATGATCAATATGAGCTCGACAGGCCGCTTTTGCTCTATGAAATAGTTGCAGGACGTCACTGAATGAGACTCTCTCTTCCTGCCGTGTTACCTGGAGGCTCAGTGGGGCAGGGCTGCAGAGTGCAGGTCTGTTTGGCCACCGGTTTGGTGAGGGGGTCGCAGCCTCGGACCAGCTCCCTGCCCTGGTAACACTTCACGTCCCTCATCCTCACGCCCACACCGCACGTCTTAGTGCACTGAGGACACACAAGGGGCAGAAACACACATCGTTACACATCGATGATCAACCGGAGGCAAAGATATTTTATTCATTTGTCCTACAGAATAAAATAACAAAGAAGTATGAATGCAAACTTAGCAGAGAGAGAGAATAAAACAAGATGGAGGTAGTCCTGACACACTAAACTAAAAGCCAGTCAGGTTTTTACTACATATTGACAGCAGTAAAAAGCTAAATTATCATCTGCAGAGCTGCAACGATTAATCGATTAGTTGATTGACAGAAATTTAATCAGCAGCTATATTTTGATAAGCAAATAGTTTCTTGTCAAGCAAAAATGTCAGAACCACCTTTGACTTTGAGGAAATTATAGCAAAACATACAAGAAAACAATCATCAGGTCGATCAATAATTTAAATAATGATTAGTTGCCCTAATCATCTGCAAATAAAAGATGATTTTTGACACTACTCTTCTGTGCAGGCATCTGTGAATATTGTCCATCAGCATGATACTGGACTGAAAGTGATTTTAAGGTTTGAGGTTTATTTGAGTTTTGTTGTGTTATCATTGGACAAACCATCCTCGTAGCTCAAACCTGTGTGGAATTTACCTTTTCCTGACACATTTGCACTTTTTGTACATTTTTCTGAATCATATCTTGAATGAAAAGATTTAAACAACTTATAGTTTTGCTTTGCTTTTGCTCTGATCTCTCCTCTGTTGTATTTAAGCAGAGCAGCAGCTACTGTATGAACAGCAAATCTGAAAAATGAAATATATATTTAGTATATAGACTATCTCTTGTGTGTTGTTGGAATAGTGTGTCTGAGTCAGAGGTCCAGAGGTCCAGCTTTAGCAGCACCAAACTGTGAATTTCACAGTTTGAATTTATGAGCCGCATTACTTGGATAAAACTGTGTCTGCCGCTGCTGTGACACGAGGCAGTTAAAACCAAATCTACTCAAACTTTATGCATTCCAGTCATGGAAAAAAGGCAAATGTCTTTCAAATGAACAAAAACAACTAACTGTGCTCCAGCAGCTCCAGAGACTCCTACATTATTATGATCCACTCTTGATATCAGGAGCGTGTAAAGGTGAAATGTAAAAGCGTGTTATTACCTCAGACCAGGGTGTCGTGTACCATTTGAAACATGGCCTCTCAAAGCAGGTATTTTCGTCCTCGGGCTTCTCGGCGCCGCCGCATGCCTCGTCATCTAAGATCTGGAACTTTCCGCTGCTGATGCCGACACACAGGACGATCCTCCGCTTCACACCGCGACCGCAGGTGGTGTTACACTACAAACGGGAACTTAAAGTTACTGGGTTCATGTCTACATTTGTTCAGTTTTTTCCAGAACAACTCAGTGGACACAATGCAATTATTACACAAAACGAAGACAGCATTTCAATCATGCTTCACTCACTCTTTAAGAGTAAAAAACTAAATCAAACAAAAACTGAGAGAGATACATGGAGCATTTTGTCCTTAGCACCAGTTGCTGCATCTAGCTTATTGTGGGTTTTTAAATTCCAACAAGCATTTGAACCAATATGGAAAACTTTCCATAGCAGTAATGAAAATGTTACACAATTGAAAGAAGATGAGGTGTTAAATGGATGGATTATCTTTCAAGCAAGTTTCAAGCCTGTAAAAATTTAGATTTTTTATAGCGTAGTGAAATGAAACAAAAAAAGGCTGCCTGGAGAATAGATGCTCCGTTTAAACTTCAGATGTTTTTTAAGACATTTGACTGTAAATCTGGAGCCAAACACTAATATTATCCCCAGTTGTTCTGTGGACAATGAAACAAAAGCATCTGATGATTCACCTGAACTGAATTTGAAAACAAGACTCACTGACTTTGTGTTTTAAATCATCATTAAATTTAAGTTGGTCTCATTTATATACAGTAATGTACTTTTTTCAGATATATATCGATGGCTGAAGAGCAAAACCTCCTATCTGAATAATGCACTTTTTTGAGAAAACTAAATTCTTGCAGAATGCTATTTGTTAAGGATACCCAATATATAACACACTTTGTTTGGACTATATTACTATATTATGTGTTAGCAATACCGTAATAACCATACAAAGATACGGTAAACAACACCACATAATATAGTAGTATAGTCCAAACACAGTGTGTTATGTATCGGGTATCCTTAACAAATAGCATTCTGCAACAAGTTTTCTCAAAAAAGTGCATTTTTCGATATCATTAATGCTGCTACGTTAAGGAGAACTGTGATCAAAAAGGGGGGAATGTAATTTCTCATGCATTTCAAAAACACTACTTAATAATTAATAATAGGGCTGTATTGAACAGTTGTTTCGGTCATTGATTAATCCGTCGATATTTTCATTTTTTGTCTATAAACCGTCAAACAAATGTGAAATCTGCCCATCAGAGTCTCCAAGGTCTTGATGGTGACGCCTTGAAACGTTTTATTGTGTTGGATTTGTTTGTGGCAGCAAAAGATTTTTACAACAATATAAAATAGAGAAAAACACTAAATCCTCACGTTGGAGAAGCTGGAACCAAAGAATCGATTGATTTTCACAATAGTTGAATAAAAATAACTGTGTGTCGATTAGCTGATCGATTAATGGACTTGATGGAAATCATGAACTCACCCTCTCCCAGTCCTGACTCAGCCAGTGCGGAGTGCAGTCTCTCTCCCCACAGGGGTGGATGGCCAGCGGCTTGTCCTCCGCGGAGCACTGGTTCTCAGGAACCACGCGACCCTCAGGAGCCTTACAGTACACATGACGCACCATCTTCCCCTGGCCGCACGACCCCGAGCACTGCAAACAAGGGTCAAAGGTCAGAATTTTATGATTCATAAGAAGAAGAAGAAAAAAAAAAAGCAGGAATCCCCTCATTACTGCCTTCTGCCAGCCAAGTTTTATCACGGAGCTAAAACAGAAACAAAAGGTCAGATCAGCTCACCTCACATCGTATTAAATAAAATCAAACATTCAGATGAATTCATAGCACATAACGTCACTTTGTAACATCAACATTGTAACTTATATTTTTTATAATATGAGTTATTGCATGGGGAATTACATTTTACAGAATATCTCACAGCCGTCCATGTTTCTGCTCCACGGGTTATAAATTCGACCTCATAGTTTCCAAACTCTGACTTGAACATCAGAATCTACATTTATCTCAACAACATGATGCGGAGCTGAAGTTTTACACACCTGTAGATCGACAGGTGCGTCAGAGAGAAGACAAGTCAGGTGCAGACGACGGCAGAACAAAGATGAACGCCGTCTTCTTCGCTTACAATTAGAGAAGATTTATTGGGAACGTTTATGGTACAAAGACCTTCAGAATAACCTGATGAAGGTCTGTGTACCGAAACGTTGTTCCCAATAAATCTGCTCTCAACAACACAATAAATTCACACTGTAGCACTTATAAAAATGGTTATAAAGTGTTTCACTGTGTTTTTTTTTTTTTTGATAAATCCTATTAATCTCAAAATTATCAGATGGAGGAAAAAATCTAAAGCAGTGGTTCCCAATCTTTTTGGCTTTGACCCCTTAAAATGAAGCAAAGTCTATCTGTGACCCCATGTCACATGTTCCAGCATCTACCAATTAAATACTAGAGGACTTTCTTTTGTTTTATTTGAATATTTTTAGATGCTTGAAGAGATAAAGTAAAGTAATTTGCTGTACATAAAGCAAAAAGTGGAGGAAAGCTGACGTGTCCTGTCATCTCGTGACCCCTTAGATGAATCCAGTGACCCCTTGTGGGGGGAACCCTAGTTTGGGAACCATTAATCTGAGGGAACAATCCAGATTCTGTCATTACATACTATATTTATTGTATTCAGAGAGTAAAGATACACTCACAGGCCCCCACTCGGACACGGTCCAGTGGCGTTCGCAGGGCGGACCGGTGCAGTTTTTGATATTTAGTGGTCTGGTCATCGGGTCACATGGTCTGGTTTCATCAGAGCAGCGGACATCGCGGGTCACCTGGGCTCTGCGGCCACATTTAGCAGGACACTGGAGCGAGAAGAGACACGCAGAGACACACATTCAAACTGCATATGTAGTAAAATATACATATATATATATATATATATATATATATATATATATATATATATATATATATATATATATATATATTCATGTAGTATTAATGCAACAGGCAGGTCTTTAATCAGGGAATCACTGTTCTGAAGCACTTTAGGGAAACATTTAGCTTTTGAAAAGACTCAAGACACCTTTCATGTAATCTCCACTTTAAATGTACAAGACACCATCTGATCTGAAGAATCCAGAGATTACAATTAATCCTTTAAATCATAATCCAGATAACTAACTCTGCACTCTAATATAAGCTGTTGTAGTTGTTTTTACTGCGGTTTGTGTTGCTGAACCTCTGAATTAGTTCTTGTTTGATACAGCATATAAATTTAAAAAAGGTGAAATATTTACAACTTACTTTTGAAAACAGGGCAAGTGACTGCTGCGAGACTTCATGTGAAATAACACAAGATAATAAAATAATAATCATAATAAATGTTTTCAGGAATTGCATTTAAAATGCAGTGGAAACGACTGATTTAGTGTGAATTAATGGCTGGTTATGGTTAAGAATGATCAGTGAGTTTTGCATATAAATAATGTTTCTATGTTGTTTTTCAAACCTTATTGGCCCAAATCACATCTAAGGTTTTTGGTGTCTCGTAAGTCTCTCTGGAGAATCCATCAGTGACCACAATCAGACAATCATAAGACTGCAGCTGCTAAACCAGAGCCTGACAAGTGCAAGAGAGAGATGTCTGCACTTCAAGAAAAATAAGTCCCTCTGAGTTATGGGGGAGATCATTTCAGGTGCCTTTCTTCAAAAAATCAAACATAACAAAAATCAAAATGATTAAAAACCAGGAAAAAAAATCCAAAGAGGGAAACTGGTTGAAAAAAATACTAAAAATTATTTTCTTGAGCAACAAAATAAGAAAAAACTCTGCTTGACTATCTTTAAATGTTCTAGTTTCCACCCAGCAGAGGTACCTCGGTCCACTCGGCCACCTCCCACTGCGGGCCGCAGGCGGGGCTCTTGCAGGCTCGTCTCTCCATGGGTCTCTCCAGGTCGGTCATGGTGCAGAGGTCGCTGTAGACCGAGCTGTCCAGGCCGGGCGAGAGCATCTTCCAGCAGCGCACCTGACGAAACTGGAAACCTTCCCCGCAGGTCCTGGAACACTCGCTCCAGCTGCTCGCCTCCCACCTGAAAGACGAGATGTGATCCAATCTGATCAGCTCGGTTCAGATCAAAATACGATCTATTATATTTAGAGTCATATTAGACACTAATCAGGGAGTCTCGTGTTTGTATTAGATTACATGAAACTCCCAGCAGCTGCAGCAAAGAGTAAACGAGTGTCAAAGAATTAAAAGGTAAGAATGAAAGAAAAATATGAACTGGCTACAGCGCCATGAGGGCAGTTACAGCAGCGAGAAAATAATTAACATGCAAATGTTAAAATAACTTCTTTAGCTCATGAGTGAGCTACTGCACACTGTGTGGATCTAAGGATGTACGATCCGATACGCTGCATCGGTAACAGTTGATGAGCCTGAGTCAAGGTATCTGAATTATTTATTTCGTTCAGATTTATCCAGATGTTTCGCTCCTGGATGGTACCTGGGCTGACATTCTCTCCCGATGCAGAAGTCGTGAACCGGCTCCGGTCTGGTCAGAGCGTCGCAGTACATGTCGTGCACCTCGATGCCGTCGTAACGAACGCATGAGACGAAGGACTTGGACACTCCTGGAAGAGACAAACGACATAGCAGCATCTCATAGCAGGAATGTTACAGCTACAGTGCATCACTCCTGCAGTCTGTTTGGTTTGATGTTCAGTGATGATGAGGGTGTTTATGAACTTTTTGTACCTATAGAGCAGGTCATGCTGCACGGCTCCTGAGAGGAAAGTTTCCAGCGGTACATGTCAGCAGGACTCAGCTTCAGGTTCTTCTGGTAGAATCTCTGATTCCCTCTGAACACGAACACAAACAAAAACGTATGATGATTAACAGAAACTGTGTGTTTAGTCAGTGGAGAAGCGGATGATAGTGCAGGGTGCTGTTAACATGCTGTTATCAGGCTAAAATAATCCTGTTAATTCTCATACAGCTAGTTTGGTTTTTTGATTGCAGTTTGATTTGTTAATCCTGGATGAAGTTATCTTAAATTATAGGAACAAAACAAGTAGAGAGTCTAAACCTGAAAAGTTCTACATTGGTTCTACATACATCCTGTTAAACTATCAGACGATACTGGTGAATGTGGTCAGACTGGGAGTGTTGTTGGGTGCATGACTGGTCAGGTTCTCCTCATTGGACATGCAAGAGACGTTTAAGTGATAAATATAAACCCGCCATGAAAATGAAACCATACTAAAACTACCAAAAAGCAGCTTTAATTACATAAACAATTTACAGCAACTGAATTCTGAAATTAATTTAGTGTTCAAATATACCATTCTGCGTATATTCCACCATGAGTGAATGTGTATTTCCCTCCTTTTTCTGTTCCTCTCTGTCACTTCTGCTTTCCCACGCTGTCAAAATCCCTTCATTCACAATTCTGACGTCACCACACCTGACCGGCGATCTTTCTCCGCCCTTCCTTCCTCAAGCCAATCAGCCCCCAGATGCTGCTCTTTAAATATTGCTGCATATATGTCATTCTGTCTTTTAGACGCACTATTGCACAACCCACCTCCTGCCCATCACCACCATGACCTCCATGGTATCCAGAGAGACTCATCCAAAGGTTTTCATCCACCACCACCAGTGTATAGACTTTGAGAGGGGGTGGGGGGGATCCTATCCTATCAAAACTCTTTTCGTCACATCAATAAATATTGTTATGCACTTCCAATTGATCTCTCCTTATTGAACTGTCCATAAGCTGTACTTTTGCAGGTTTGGGCTTAAGGAATTGTTGCGACAGTTCCAGATGAATTTCAAGCCAGCTTCAAAGAACCAAAAGATCCAGATTTGTGTCAAATCGTCAACAGTCTAATCTGGGTAACTCGTTTATCTAAAGAACGGGGCCCAGTGCAGGAGTGGTTTTAAGTGTCTATAAAATGAACCGTTGTAACTGCCGGGAATCCAAACTGACTACAGTACGACTTTTTCAGAGCCACATTGTAAGAGTTAAATGATAGATTTTCAGTGAAATATTCCTTTAAGGATATTTAAGGATATACTAGAAGTGCAGAGCGTGAAGCACACACTCACACAGTGAGAGAGTCTCCCAGGCCTCAGACGACCACAGTGTGACAGCTGATTCACAGCCTGCGTCCCAGCAGATGCAGTTTGTTTTTTCATCACATCACATAAAAGTCATGTGCACATTCTTGTCATAACACCGGTCGTTGCCTCCGCCAGCCTCCAGACGTTTATTTAAAAATCACAGGCACTTTGAGTTATACCTCGCCGGCATCTCTCCATGTAAGCCAGACTGATTCCTGCACATTATTTTCTCCCCAGAGGTGACTCCAGTCTGACAGAAACACTCTTCCCCTTTGCATCATATTTTTCACTTTTCTTGCGAATACCTTGAATTATTTGTTTCTAAGTGTGGCTGCATTTCCCCGCTCCCCCCCTCTGAGCTCCTCTGCTCGGCTCGTTTCCTCTCCTCTCTCTCTCTCTGTCTCTCAGAGGAAAGGGCGTGTCATCGTGTGTTTTATAGCTGCTGGCTGCAGAACTGGTGAAGCCGTGTTTGGACACAGAGCAGCAAAGTCAACATGAATTATAAATATGATGAATGCAAAAACCTGCCAGGTCTACCTGTCTGTCTCTTTACAGCCTGTATATCTACCTGTCTGTCTCTTTACAGTCTGTATATCTACCTGTCTGTCTCTTTACAGTCTGTATATCTACCTGTCTGTCTCTTTACAGCCTGTATATCTACCTGTCTGTCTCTTTACAGTCTGTTTATGTACCTGTCTGTCTCTTTACAGCCTGTTTACCTACCTGTCTGTCTCTTTACAGCCTGTATATCTACCTGTCTCTCTCTTTACAGCCTGTTTACGTACCTGTCTGTCTCTTTACAGCCTGTTTACGTACCTGTCTGTCTCTTTACAGCCTGTTTACCTACCTGTCTGTCTCTTTACAGCCTGTATATCTACCTGTCTGTCTCTTTACAGCCTGTATATCTACCTGTCTGTCTCTTTACAGTCTGTTTATGTACCTGTCTGTCTCTTTACACCCTGTATATCTACCTGTCTGTCTCTTTACAGCCTGTATATCTACCTGTCTGTCTCTTTACAGCCTGTATATCTACCTGTCTGTCTCTTTACAGCCTGTTTACCTACCTGTCTGTCTCTTTACAGTCTGTTTATCTACCTGTTTGTCTCTTTACAGCCTATATATCTGCCTGTCTGTCTCTCTACAGCCTGTATATCTACCTGTCTGCCTCACTTTCAGCCTGTATATCTACCTGTCTTACTGCCCGTAGTGTATATTTACCTCTCTGTCTCTCCTACAGCCTGTTTATCTACCTGTTTACCTTACTGTCTGCTTATCTACAGTGCCTACTGCCTCACAACCAGGCAGTCTACTTGTCTTCACCATTTTACTGCCCTTCTACCTGTCTAACTGTGTTTTCTGTCTCGCTGCCTTACTGCCTGTCTGTCAACCTGCCTAATAGCTTTACAGTGTGTATATCTACCTATTTACCAGCCTCACTGCCTGCATATCAATCTAACTACTCTGTTGCCTGACAAACCACATATCAGTCTGTTCTACTGTTGTCTGTCTACCTGTCTGTTTGTCTGCAATCCTAGCTGGCTGTTTTTCCTACCTGTCTATCTGTCTTAATTGCCTTGTAATAAATCTGTCTTGCTGCTTTTCTTTGTAACTGGTTGTTTGTCTACTTGTCTGCCTGGTACAATACTTTCCTCTACTTGCTCGCCTTGCTGCCTGCACTCCTGTCGTCTTGCTTTGTTTCTTGTCTTTTTCTCACCGTCTCACTCGCTTTTTTCTGCCCTTCCTGCCTCACTGCATGTTTTGTTTTCTACCTGATAATCTGCCTGTCTGGCTTACTGCACCTGCCTGTGTTTTTCATTGTTCCGTCTGCTTCTCCTGCTGCCTTGCAATGTTCTCGCTGCTGCTCGCTTCCCTGTGTTGTTGTCTTGTCTTGCTGCCTCCTTCACCGCCTGTGTTCATTTGGCTACTGTGTCTCCGAGGAAGTCTTTAGAGGAAACGAGTGTCCAGTTCTCTGAATGGAAAAGGCTTTTTGGGAGCCCAAACCTGATTGAAACTGTGAACAGTAGAACTCTGCTGTGTGTAAGCTTTAGACAAACTCAGTTCAGATTTGATGTACTTTGTTTGTCAGTTGGATTACCTGGTTCTGTTGGAGCGGCTGGAGGTCCTCCCACCACTCTGCACTGTTTTGTTCTGATAGGGAGCATCTCCGCTGTCGTTGCGTTTGCGACCCAGAGTGAACTCCAACGTGTCATTTAGACTGTCTCGCTCCAGGCTGCTCAGTTCCACCTCCACTGGTCCCACTTCCGATGAGAACAAACTGTCTCCTTCTGTCAGCAGCTGATTGGTTGAGATGTTAATAAGCAGCTCATCTGGGCCTATTCGGCCATCCAGGAGGACCCTCCAGATGAGGTTTGGGGAGTCTGGTCCTGCGTCCAGGGGCCCCCCGGCAGGGGCAGGGTGAGCAGTGCTTCCTGTATGGCTGCTATTTCCTTCTGATGGATAAAAGTGCAAAAATACATCTTTATTCAAAGCACAAACTGTGAAGTAGTTTTTAAGCATGTTTGTACTAATTTACATATTCAGCTTGGCTTGAGTGACTTGCAGCTGTTGTCTGGCCCATATTTGTTTTCAGTGGGAATTCATTTCTTGTACACTAAGGCACCACTTTATTAAGTACAGCTGTACAACCTAATGCCAATTCAACAGCCCTGCAAAACATTCTGTCTCTGTGAATCTTATAAAGTTCAGTCTTTGAATTTACAGTATATAACAAAACTGAGTCAACTCCAGGTCAATATCACTAAATGTTATGTCATTACAAATCCTGTCCATTTAATACAATTTTATTTGTTTTTAGACAAAACCCAAGAAGAATTAAGCCAAATAATTAAAAAAAACATAATGTTGGACTAATTAAACTATAAAGAAAGGTCCATATATTTAAAAACAACAATCACTTACATTAAAAGCATGTTTGAAGAGGATCTGACTGTTGTTTTAAGACATACATGAAAAATTGTGAACCTACCCTTTAATCGAACAACCTAAAGATGCTTAAGAGTGATCAAAAGGGGTGTAAAATGTACTTTAAGGGTTTTTTTTAACTGGGTTTCTAATGGGGGCTAGAAGGCCTCAATGTAATGCAGTCCAATAGATCACCATCACCACCACTGGTCTCATAGATAACCACAGAGTTGAGTCGACTTCTATCTGACACAGGCATCAAAAACTGAACAATATAAGCATCACAAAGGAAGGATTTATTCACAGGCTGATAAGTAGGTATGTGCTGGTCCGTACTATACATTTAACTCCAGAGCTCATAATTTAAAACAACATTTTTTGCAGGAAATTTCTAAAAGACTGAATGAAATAAAAAATATCACAGAGAGATAAGAAGAAAGAAAATGAGAAGAGAAACTCAGCATGTGGTGTGTAGTATGACATCAGTCTGTGTAGAAAGTGCATGATGAGCCTTTCAAGCACCTCTCCATCTCATCTCACCACCCAAAGCGGTGGTGTAATGGCCTCGGCAGTCAGCTGAGCGAGCTAAGAGCCCGCAGGAAGGCCATTACCGCTCATGTTTGTGATGCAGCCATTTTTAAAAGGAGAACACACCGCAAAACTGAATTTTTCATCTGCTCCTGATCCTCTTTATGTGTCTGTAGCATGAATAATTCAGAGCTCTAAAAGGCCATCACACACACACACACACACACACACACACACACACACAGGAAAAGAGTCTCAGCGAGAGAGAGGATTAAAAATCTGACCTGTTTCGTCTCATCTACCAACGGACCACAGAACCACCCTCTGAGTTTTTAGGTTTCTTTCCCTTTCTCACACACTCTTTTTCTCTCTCGGCATCCGATCAATATATCAGCACAGCATATTAGCTTGTCACCAATGTTTAAGTATGGCTGTTGATAAGTTACGAGAAATTACGGTTCAGAAATGTCAAATATAAGTTTAAGTTTAATTTAGAAACAGTCCCGATCAGTATACATGTTGGTCACAACTCTTTAATAATCTAATTTAATGAATCCTAATCAAAAATGTTTGTTGATTAATGTTAAAAAAGGGACTTTTTCAGACTCAACGCTTCCACCGTTTCATTGTTACCAGGAGCATATTTCAGTCAACCAACTGTAATAACTGGACTGAAATAGATACAGTGTGATATTTGACATTTAGGTTTTGACCTCATTGTTCGCCACGAGGAAGCTCAGCACAGCGGGGAGTGAGGAGTTACATTAATAACTTCCCCTTATAGCTCTCAGGTGAGCGGTGTGGCAGATGGCACGCGATAAAAGAGCGAGCAGAGCGCTGATGGCTTAAGTGCACTGGCATGATGAAAGGGCTGTTTTGGATACTGTATATGTCACAGTGAGGAGAGTAGTGCTCATACAGAATATGTCACTATTTGGCACAAGCAGACATAGAGGAAAAAGTATCAGACCTATTTCTCAGAGGATCTGCAACACTGTTTATTTGCTGTAATCTACACTGTGTTCCTTACTGTTACATTGGTGTTTGTGTCAAGGCTTTATTGAACATCAAAGCAATGACCTCTTATTACCAAAGTTGTTGGCAGATTCATTTGAAAATCTCACAGATGATTAGTTCAGCCTGTCTATGACCTCTAATATTTAAGAGTATAAATCTAGGTCATCAGAGGTCACATGGTCTGTCCATGGGGGAAGTTTTTCCTTTTCCGAATTGAGGGTCTAAGAATAGAGGATGTTGTATTGGTGTACAGATTGTAAAATATGTGATTTGTGACAATGGGCTGTACAAATAACTTGACTTGACTTGACTAGATAAAGAGAAATATCTTCAATTTAACCTTGACCACCAAGGGTTTAGATAGATAGACCAATAGATAGATAGATAGATAGATAGACCAATAGATAGATAGATAGATAGATAGACCAATAGATAGATAGATAGATAGATAGACCAATAGATAGATAGATAGATAGATAGACCAATAGATAGATAGATAGATATATAGATAGATTGTCCTTGAGCCAGACACTGAACCTATGGACAGACCGGTGCCTTGCATGGCAGCTCTACTGCCATTGGTGCGTACGTGTTGGTACGTGTTTTTGTTACCTTGTGGAGACCGTTTCTGGTATAAACACTGACCTTATTGGGACCAATAGTCCTCATGGGGACCAAAACCTGGTCCTAATGCGGCAAAATGTCATTTCAGAGGTCCCGGTTAAGGTTAGGGGTAAGGTGTCAATTGAGATTAGGTTAATGTTAGGGTTAGGCATGAATTGGTTAGGGTTAGGGTTAGGGGTTGGGGTTAGGATGAGGGTTAAGGGTTAGGGTTAGGGTTAGGGTTGGGGTTAGGGTTAAGGTAGCTGCAAAAACTGCACAAATCATAAATCGCTTTGTCAGTTAAGGTAAAAAAGTGATACATAGTGCAGTCCATTTACCCTTGATGCCTTGAACCGAGCATACAGCACATTATTCATCTTCAGTATGAGGGTAAAAAAATCTCCAGAAAGTACTTGAAAGTACTTCCATCTAGTACTGAAATGATTAGCCAATTAACCAATTAGCCAACTGACAGAAAATTAATCGGTTTTGATAATCAAGTAATTTAAGTCAGTTATAAATCAAAAACTGTGATTTGCTGTTTCTCTCTGTTTTTATATTATTGTACATTGAATATATTTGGGTTTTGGTCTGCTGGTCAGACAAAACAAGGAATTTGAAGGGCTCCAGGAAAACTCTCTGTGATACGCATTAAATAGTTGTAGTCTTTCTACCTTCAATGCATACATTTTTAGGATTTTGGTAGAAATCAAACCCTTATGCTTCTGACCCTGGCAGTGTTACTGTCTTGTTAGATATGGTGTCTGAAATGTTTCAGAGTCACACAACCAGACATATCAAAGGTGTTACATGCAGCAGTCCCTACCTGTAAATTTTGGTGCAGGTACTCCATCCTGGTCGCAGTCGATGTCCGCCGTCTCCTCATACACCTCGTTGGTCTCTTGGCCCTTCTGTCCGTCGCCACCACCCGGCTCTAACTGGCCGTCGGGGGCTGTCTGGTCGTAAAGGCTGCTGTTGGGGGCCAGCATACCTCCCACCTCCACAGAGACTTCCCCGGCTGAGGTGTCCGTTCCAGTGTAGACAGGAGGAGGTGGGACAGGGGGCAGGGAGTCTCGGAGGACGGTGTATTCGTAGGTGATGTACGGCGTGCGACCGTTCTGGTTCCACACCTGAGTGATGAGAGGAGAGTGAGAAATGAAACTAAAGATCAGGTTATTTCATATTGCATAAAGATCAGTAACAAGCAGAGTAGCTAACAAGACAGCAGCATGCAGAGGAAGAAATCCTCCAAAGACGCTGACGGAGACGGATTGGTCACACTCTTCACAAGTCTACATCCAGAACCACAAGACATACTCTCTTTTGGAATCCACAAGGGAAAAGGAAAAGAGCCAGACCAAGAAACACCTGGCGCCGTGACCTGGAGGCAGACGTGAAGAGAACTGGCCATACATGGGGACAGCTGGAGAAATTGGCCCAGGACCGGGATGCCTGGAGAGCCTTTGTTGGCGGCCTATGCCCAAAGTGGGGTCACAGGCTTAAAGTAAGTAAGTAACAAGGAAAGTCAGAAACAAAACCAGGATCAATACAAACTGAAGCAAATTTACAATTAAAGACTTTGTACAGAGAGTCTGTTATTTCTGTCCAACCTCATGTTCAACTTCATGTTTAGTTTATTCTGTTCACACAACAACTCTGAAACTTTTGTGCCTCATTGTCATGTTGACACCGGCTTTTTTTTCCCTTTTCAGCCTCAGACTTTCCTCCTCCCCCTTCAACTTTGTGAAACCCTGTCATCGATCACCTCTACACCAATAACCCTCAGTCAGCGCATTTACATGTACTCAAAGGACAAGTTCACAGTTTTTAAGTTCTGTCCTAAAACAACAGTCAGGAGCCCAAATCAACATTGATGCATGTTTTTCTTGCTGTAATCATTCTTCCTGTTCATACTGACCATTAGAAGATCCCTTCATAATGACCTTACAATGTAAGTGATTGGGGACAAAATCCACAGTCCTCCTTCTGTGCAAAAATGTATTTAAAAGTTCATCTGAAGCTAATATGAAGCTTCACTGTCCAAATGAGTCAAATCAAGTCAAAATCTTTCAAAGTTAAAGTCTTTTTAGTGCCAAATTCCCTCTTTTTGTTATGATCCTTCCACTGCAGCTGAAGAGGAAAACACTGTCCTTCGAGACACAAAGAGGGACATTTTTTACTAAAAAGACTGTAACTGTGGAAGACATCCAGTTTATTTGTGGATTTTTGATCAAAACAAGGACTGTGGATTTTTTCCTCCATCAATTACACTGAAAGCACATTTGACTTCTACTTCTAATAGCCAGTACGAACAGGAGGAATGATTACAGCGAGGAAAACCTGTTTCAGTGTTCATATGGACACCTGTCTGTTGCTTAAAGACACACTTGAGAAAACTGTGAACCTGTCCTGAAAGGAGATATAATTATACGGAGCGATGCATCCTCATATTTAAATTAAAATTCAATTTGAGGTCTGATTTATTGTCGTCTGTATATAAACCACAGGGATTTATACAATGAAATACTTGAACCAGGTGCACTCTTGATTAAAAACACAAAAATTTAAATCTAAATATAACAGAATACAGTATAAAATGTAAAATTTAAGGTGGACAGTGTGTTTAAAATAATACCACTGCCCTTTTTTCATCTGACAAAACACTCAAAGGTCAAAGGTGGACTTTTTATTTACAGTATGAATGAACACATGTAAATAATAAGATACCTTATTTTCTTAAAATAAGTATAAAAATCATCTTATGCAGCAAGTTTTGGACAGATATCTACTAGTTTCATTACTTTTCTATAGATTAGTGTCTGTATCTTCTAAAAGGAACACTAAGGCTGGTTAATGCACTCGAATCAAGGACAATAAAACTTGATTTAAGGTAGTAATTGAAACAATACACTCAAGTAAAGTCAAAACATTGACTTGACAAGAAGATATTTTGCAGTTTGCATGCATCTTGGCTCACTAAGCATCCAGGACAGTCTGATCCATATGACGAGAGATAAATATCAGATATCATCCAGACTCCTACGGGTCCATCTGATGATAAAAGCTCCGTGAGAGCAGAGATGAACCAGCAGAGTCGCAGCGAGCGTCTGCGAGCAGCTCTGTGTTCCAGCATCCTGCAGAGAGATCTATCAAACCTGGCTCGTGATGTGGATGCTGCTCGGGATATATGGCCACTGTCAGAACACAAGGCCTGCACTCAATCAGAGCGAGACACAGACTCACAATCATGTCTGCATTATATTTACATCTTAGCCATTAGACAGGCACTCTTAAAAAAAAAAAAAGGCAATGACACACCTATTTTGGGCATCTCTAATGGGCTGCAGGGGCTTCACTCCTACAACATCACATCTTTAATCACACAAGAGCATCTCGCTGCCAGGAAATATCTGACCAGACTCTGTTTTCACTTTTGTCTGTTGTTGCTGTAAGTGTTGGCAGTCTCTGCTGCTCTGCCAAAAAGCTGCTTCATGAGTCAGCAGTCTTAATCAGAGTGACCTTTATGAAGTTCAAGAGTTAAGAACAGCAGCCTTAAGCTTAAAATCCTGGGCTTCTTATTATACAATTAGCCAGCGAGGACTGCCAAGGCCATAACAACAAATATGTCTTTGTTTCTGTAATTTAAAGGGATTTAGGGAGATTCAGTTGAATATTACAGTGTAATTAGGAGTAACTTTTTGCCTTTCATTAATGTGCACATTCACAGGGGGGGGGTTAGAGGTAGGAGGGCAGGGGGGTCAGAGTTCCTTTACAGACACAGAGGAGGTTACTACACCGAACAAAGTGGTGTAGATGAGTTCCACTGGCCTTTAGAGAAGGATTTAGGTAATAAAACAAATTAAACATGTAAAAAGGACTGCAAATTAAGAAAGAAAAAACCCTACAAGCCCTCAGAGTCAGCCACACGCTGATGCAGACGCTTTGAGATATCAAAGGATATTCTTGCCTCTGGAAGTTTGTGTAAATAATTTGATTTTATTACGTTACATTCACGCTAGAGGGCTTTTAATTTGTATGTCGTCTGGTTACCATCAGACGGCAGCATTTTTAAGATGTTTGTTTTGTTTATTTATTAGTAAAGCACTTTTGATAAAGTAGTTGTGACTCAAGTTGCTGCACACATAAGAAAAAACATTAAAAATACA
This sequence comes from Thunnus maccoyii, assembly GCF_910596095.1. Lineage (NCBI taxonomy): Eukaryota > Metazoa > Chordata > Actinopteri > Scombriformes > Scombridae > Thunnus > Thunnus maccoyii. The sequence goes on along the minus strand of NC_056541.1, from coordinate 3,350,643 downwards.
TAAAATACATTGTGCCAGATTTTGAGTGTAGACTATATGGTGCTGTTGAAAGAAGGGTTGAGTTAAGATTGAAGCTTTTTTTCAGTGTGTTTTATAAATTATTTCATTTACCCACAACCCGAAAATAGTTTTAATGCAGTAACTATCAGGTTAATCATTAATGCTAACTGTGTCTGTTACATATGTTCTGTTTGAATTAAAGAGAAGCTTGACTTCAACCAACCTCAGCCTATTGATAATTTATCCTTCAGACCCCAACACAGTGTGTTTCCTTCCTAAATGTATTTGTTGTATTGCTTTTTTATTTTATTTACTATGAACCTGGAAATGCTTTATTTTGAAAAGACACTAGACGCATGTAACATGTGGAAATTGACAGAAAGTCACACTGGCGACGCACAGATCCTCTTCTCACGTAAATGTCACATGACAGAGTCTCCTTCGGTGGGTAATCGTGGCACTATGCGCTCACCATAGACTGCTAGTAGCTGACACCCGGTCAGCAGCTCCTCACGTCTCCAAAAACATCAGAAAAAATAGGTGTTATTTGGATAAACTGACCACATATTGGGAATCTAAATGTTTACTTTCTAGCCTGAAAAAATATTAAAATTCAATAAATTGACATATTAACAGTCCTACAGTGAAAATTACAACAGTTTAATCTCCAGCACTGCTGTCGGTTGGTGCAAAATGCATTCTGGGATACTTAGCTTTGGCTGCCTTTGGCCGACCATTAGTGTAACTTCATCACTCAGTCAGTAACAGACATTCGCCCCGCTGTTGCAGTCCAGCCAAAAACCGGATTGCTTTTATATTGATTTTCATTTGTTTGGACTTCAACAGCCAGTAAAACGTTTCCTAAATTCTCTCTGAATCCGTTTGAGTGCTCAGTTGCACAACAACTCTTTACCACTGCAGCGGTGTTTACATGGTTACTTCCCAGTTTAATTTACAATGTAGTTGCTGACCGTTACTCTTATCTCCTATTACACATGAAGTTTGAAGATGAAGAGGCAAAAGATGAGGAGGAGGAGGAGGAGTTAAAGTGAGACTGGTGGACAGAGGGAGGAAGGAGAGTTGTACCAGGATATTGATGGCCTGGTCAATGGGCCCTTTGGCGACAATGTACTCGATCCCGGTCTCGTACACGTCCATGGGTCGGCGGTATTTGAAGACGGTGCCTGCAGCGTGGAAGTTCTGGGGACTGTCCACCTTGTAGGCCCCGTTGAAGAAGAAGTTGCCGGCCTGATCGGTCACAGCTGGGAAACGAGAGAAACACAAAACTCAGATTCTAGTAAAAACGAACCATTTCCATTAAACGCTTGTCTTTTTGAGAGCATAATATATGAAATCAAGACACAGATATACTGTAGATATTAGCAAATGCCAACCTAGAACATCAGCAGACTTTTTCCTCTCAATGATCTGGATGTCCCATGATCCTTCAGGGATTTGAGTGATAAAGGAGTAACCTTGACGACAGGAAACGGCAAAAGGTGAGCGTCAACTTATTTATCTCATAATGACTGCAATCAACTCAGTTTCTCTCTAAATGTTTAAGTGTTAACATCCAGATCTTAAAATGTAAATCACAGAATAAATATTTCTTAAAACTTTTGTGGTCAGACAGGAAGCGACGCTCACCCAGAGTCGTGGCGCCGCGGCGGAAGTTTCCGGTGACTCTGCTGCAGCTGCTGCCGTCGCCCTGACAGACGCCGCACTTATCCAGGATGTTGGAGGAGAAGAGTACGCCGTCACATCCGATCGGCTGAGCAGCGAAGAAGAAGGAAGTGGAAGTAGAGAGGATGGAATAAAAAATATCACGAATGAATTATAAACATATTGAATTACTTGTAATAACGGTGACGACGCAGAAGTATTTCTAATGATAATATTCATTCAGTCGTGTTGCTCCGTCTTTTGGGAAAGTGATTGAAAAACATTACGTGTGACATTAAATGATTCATCTTAAGAATAAAGTGAACAAAATGCTTCACAAAGGCAGTAAAATACAAAACAGACAAATCATAAAATCATTAGGTTTTAAAAAAAACAGAGAAAACCAATTTAGAATAAGATAAAACAAGAGAAATAAAAACAAAACTATAAGACAGTTCAAAAGGCTCTCTGATAAAAGTATGTTTTAAGAAGAGACTTAAAAGAAATCACTGATCTGTGTTACTGACACTTCAACTCTTCATGTTTACTGTCAACATACTGTGTTCAGTTTTTTATATAAAGGTTTTTTTTGTGTGTGTTGTCATCTTTATTTCATGCCGTCACATCAGATGTTTCTGCGTTTTCTTTCAGCCTTTAGAAAGTTCAAATTATGAACACATGTTATCAAATGGAAATAAACACTGGTCACAAACAAATGTGTTGTTTTTAAAGCATATGAGTAATCTTTTGTGTAAAAAATAATTTTCATAGAGCTTGACGCGGCTGTTTCTTATTAAACATTGCGTCTGACTGACAGTTATTGTATCTAAAGAGGACAGGAGAAACTGTTGCGATGCCAAGGGAGAAAACAAATAACCAAATCTGATTTTATTTTTCATTTTTTAAACACTAAAAACATTTAACAGTAGAATGTTTATGAAAAGTCATGCAGTTTATTTTTATAGAAGCTTTCAACAACGAGGAAATCTGAAGTAGTTTACATGAGACATAATAGACATTAACATTAAGATAAACAAAAAAAAGACAAAATAAAAAGACATTTAAAACATTTACATAGGAAACAGTAAAATAAAACATATTAAGCTAAAAAAAGAATAAAACAGGAGAATAAAAATGACAGCACATTACATTGCAGTGCAAGAAATGAATAAATAGTTTTATTTTGAGTGTTGTTGGAAATAAGACACCGACACCAATGTCTCAACACCCTTTAAACGCTCTCAACAAACCTTTATTAGTAGTAAAGGTTTGTTCAAACACATCACCATTTTACTGCAAAAGTTACCTCTAACTTATTTACTTGTTTGTTTGTTTGTCTGCAGCTGCATGTCTGTTTGTCGCACAAACTTCAGCAACGCTACAAAAAACAGAAACTGGAGTTGATAACGACGGCATTTTCATTCTGTGGTTTAGTAAAATCACATACATGTGTTAAGAGGAAGTAAAAACAGGTACAAAGTAAATAAGAAGCTGGACTCACCTCACACTTACCGTCCACACAGACGCCGCGGTAGCTGCTGTACTTGCAGGAAGTGCCGTCTCGCGCCGTCACCATCAGCTGCCTCTGGCCGTCGGTTGTGGTGCAGTGGAGGTCGCAGGGGTTACTGGAGATGTGAACGTAGTCGTCTGGAGATGGACGGCACAGTACAGGTCAGAGGTCACTGTCTTCTTACCGCCAACGCTCAAAATGAGACAATTACTACTTTTAATTATACGTTTCTGATCACTTCAGTTAACACAACGATTTCTTTTACTACAACTGACATTATTACTTCTGCATTACTTATACTGTTATTTCTATTTCTGTTTCTGCTACTTCTGCTTTTATTAAGGACGTTGTTGTAGCTTAAAACTGCAGTAAACCCACAGCCTTATTATGGCCTTATGAATTATTACGGCTAATATGTTTGCAAACAGTTGGAGTCGTGTTTCTGTCCACCTGGTGAATGTAAGTCCAATATTCACTCTCTACCAACTCCTGAGGGAAATATCTGGCTCTTTAGCTGCTAAATGCTCCACTATGTTCACCAGCTAGTCTACAGCTAACTGTGTCTGTTTGCTGTTTGGTGCTGAGCAGGTAGTGTACAGTGGCTTTTTAGAGCTTTTCTTCTGAAAACAGCGCTGCCATGAGAGCGCTGAGCAGTAAAGTTGCTGCCGGACAGATAAACAATGAGATGAAACTCGCTATAAAGCTCCGTGAAGCCGAGAGGAGCTGCAGAGTCGCTGATAATTCTCTGTAGGTTCATCACTACGAGCCACGACTAACATATTACACACTGACAGCTGTGTTATTATAAAAAATATCGATTATAGCCGGTATACATGTATGCTACTGATTTGGAGGTAATGCATGTTGAGCAGCAAAGACCTCAGTCACCTCTGGTTCGTTTACTGCGGTAAAAAAAAAGGCTGTCAAGGCGTTTTGTGGGTGTTATTATACCAGGATACAGAGGTTTCCACTGATAGTTCCTCCCATTGTAAAGCTGGGAGTTGAAGGACCAGCACTGCTCCTCTCTGAAACTCCTCCCAGTGGCAGGGCATTCCTGCAGAACAGAGAGACAACACAGATCATTAAAACAGGTCTGTTTCACACTTGTTAAGACTCGGTTTGACAGTATGTTATACAAATATATTCTTTTGAAGCGTTTATTTGAGCAGGGACGGTTTTTCTGACCACGCACGATCATTTTTCGAGCCCCCGCCCGGCTTCTCTTTCAAACAGCTACATACAGTCGGGCCTGAGAGCTGCCCGGTACAACCACAGTCCTCCCACTGTCAGCCAGTCAGAAGGACTGTGTTTGTTTTTTTAATGAAGACGTGAAATAAAGAGATGAGAAATTAGCTGGAAGAGTGTGTGACTCACTTTAGTGTTGCAGAGGTGATATTTCTTAGCGGTTCCTGTACAAGTCATGTTGTCCTTCCCAGCAGCAACTTTCTTTCTTTGGACAGAAAACAAACATTTGGAGAAATAACAGCATATTTTAAAACAAAAGATTGGATATAATGAAACAATATTAGGTATTATATCAGGTTGAGATCTGTCATCTCCAGTTCAGCTTAAATCTATTACTCGATTAAATTTGATTTATTCTAGTTTGCTTGCAAAAAAGAGGAGTTGACTGTTTCCCCTGCTGAAGTAGAGGGTGCGTGTACAACACATGCATTAATGTGTGTGTGTGTGTGTGTGTGTGTGTGTGTGTGTGTGTGTGTGTGTGTGTGTGTGTGGGCTGACTGACCTCTGTTTGAGGCAGTGTCTCTCCTGTGCCATCACTCCTCCTCCACAGGTGCGGGTGCAGGCCGTCCACTTGGCCCACTCCCCCCACCAGTATGTGGTCACCTCCAGCTCCTCCTCCAGACTGTTGGAGGCCACGCCCTCCTCCTGCACACACACACACACACACACACACACACACACACACAAACAGCGGCAATTCATTTGACAGTTGTTGTCGATCAAATCAGAAGACTTTCGCTATTTCATTTATCTTTTTCTACAGCTGTGCACTCCTAGCAGTTTTGCGTGAAGAGTTTAATCAAATAACATGTGATTTTGTTTGATTTATGATACGATACAGCACTGGGACTGAGCGATGAATCCATCTGAATGCAACGAGACAGTAGCCATGTGGTAGACTCGAGCTTAATCACTGAGTTCAGGTTTTACATCCTCCAAGCGAGCCAACAGCCACGCCTGTCTGTATCCCTACAAGCAGATTACATCTGATTTGTTGCATTTGGGCCAGAATCCCAATTCTGCCTCACTCCAAATAATACATCTTTCATGTGGTTGGTTACTTTTTTAACTTTTATTCATCCAAGGGAAACTTCAGTGAAAGTAATGCTCTCTTTTTCAAAAGGGCCACAGTACTGCTGCTGTTGCCATAACAGCCTAAATTCAACCATGTTTTGGCCATGTTGTAGTTGCTGAGTAACACCAGCAAAAGTAGCAGTAGAAGTGGTTGTCATAGCATTAATGGGAGTGGTACAAAAAAAAAAAAGTAAACAGGGCTGTTTAGCTGGTGTGAGAGATTGAATGTCACAAATGTTTTTGTCCTTATCATCAGTCCTGAGCACCTCCATAAACCAGTCCAGCCGCTGCTTGGTCCTTTAAAGGGCAGTGGGTTCACTGGTGGTGTTATCTTTGACAGCAAGCTAAACTTCAAACAACACACCAAAAAATTATTCCAATCATGTTTTTTATCAACTCAGGAATCTTTCCAAGATCTGAACCATGTTGTCTTCTAGCAAATACCAAAACATTTTTCATGCTTAATATCTTCATGCCTGAACTATTATAACTCTTTGTTTACCTGCTTTAATGCTGCTGCTGTTGCTGCTGGAGCTTCAGACTGAGCAGAACAAACGTTCTTCTCACATCACCACAGTTTTAGCCCCTTTGCACTGGTTACCAGTTTCTTTCCATTTTAAAATCCTACTCATGGGCTTTACATGGCGCCCGAGTACATCAGTGAACTTTTAACTCCTTACTGTCCAAAAAAGGCCCCTTAGATCTGCTGGGTTAGACCTGTTAGCTGTTCCAGGTTAAGCTCAAAGGGTGATTGAGCGTTTTCTGTACTGGATCTTCAGCTTTTGAATAGTCTTCCATTTAGTATTCGGTCTGCTGATGCTGCCTCAGCTTTAACCCTCCTGTTGTCTTCCAGTCGACCGTGCAACTTTTGTCCTCCCGGGTCAAAATTGACCCGGGAGGACAAAAGTCCACAGATGCTATAAATTTTAATAAAACACCCAAAATTCAATGAAAGTAGTGATCATTACTTTTACTTGCAAAGTGTGTGGTATGGAACCATCCATGTGATTTTCAGGCAATTAGATGAAAGAAATCCATATTTCTGATGTAAAAACATTTGAAAACGGGTCAAATTTGACCCGAGGACAACAAGAGGGTTAAAATCCTTAAAACACATTTAGAATGAAAAAATGATTATAATTATTGTTATTATTATTATTGTTATTAGTAGTAGAGATAATAGTTGGAGTAGAAGCAGAATAGAATTAGTACAAGCCGTTGCAGTGGTACTTGTGACAGTGTTAGCGACAGAAACACCAGTAGCAGTGGTTGTAATAGTTTTTGTTGTATTCTGACTCCACTGTGTAAAACACAGCCTGTAAGGAGTCCATCAGAGCCAAATAGAACCACAGTAGATGAGCGTCAGGAGTGTTTTTCTACTGAGACTCCACAGTGTGAAGATGGTCAAGGTTTCACACATTCCTGATGTGCAGGAGCAGCATTATTTCAGACCGATGGCTGCGTCCCTTCATTCAGACAGATCCTTCAGAGCGACCGCTGGAATGTGTGCACTGAGCTCCTTGTAAAGGTGTGAGACAGAGCAGCTGTGAGAGAGGGCGAGAGACACTGGAAATACCAGACGGAGAGCGTAAGTGAGAGAGATGCAAGGAGAGATGGGTACAGAGAGACCATGAGAGTGAAGAGAGGGAATGACGGGTGGACTGACAGCAGCCCATCATAGCGCTCAAATTAGTCGAGTTAGTGTTTACTTTACTATGTTTTAGTTTGGTTACACTTTTAATTTTTTAATTGACATTTTTAGCCATTTTTTTAGCAGTATGATCTCTTTAAGATGTTAATACCATGTTTAAGAGAACAAAAAGGCAACAACAAGGCAGACAAACCAACGCAGAGTCAACTATCACTGAAGAAAGAAGAGTAAGGACAGGAGGAAAACCTAAAAAAGGACCAAACAACAAGTATAAAAGGCATTAAAACACATTAAAACGCAACATTTCCAACTGAAAGTACATCTAAGCATTAAAACCAGTAGTGAAAGAAGTGCTGAGATCCTTTACTTAAGTAAAAGTACCAATGCAGCAATGTCAAAATACTCCATTACAAGTAAAAGTTCTGCATGAAAAATCCTACTTAAGTAAAGCAGCAAAATGTAGTTGAAGTATTAAAGTAAAAGTAGTGGTTTGGTCCCTCTGACTCATATGTTATTATATATGACATCATTAGATTATTAATACTGAAGCATCTGTGTGTTTACTGGTAAGAGTGGAAATCCTGCAGGACATCATGCAGACAACATGGTATTGGTTAAATCCCAGTCTACTGTATCCTGACTCAAAAATCAATGAATTTGGTGTCCTTTTTTGACAAGCTGCATCCACTTACATGTAGTTACCTACTGGCTGACTGATCAAGACACAGTATCCGGCCAGATTTCTGCTCATTTTACTGGCATGCTAATAATCAGTGAAAGAAAAGATTAACTGCAGTGAAGTCAAAGATCCAGCTGAGAGTTAAAATGTCAGACAACATCATCATCAGCAGGGATTGACAATAGAAAAAGTGATTCCAGCCTTACTGGTGATGACCAGACGCTGTGACTCTGATCTAAACAGTCTGGAAGACTTTAATGTCACTGCTGAGGAAGTGGGTGTTGTTTTGCGAGGGAACTTTTTCTTCCTAATTTGTCATGTCATGTCGTCGTTGAGGGAAAATGTCAACAGGTGCGGATGCTGCGACTGATTTGATCTGCAGAAGTTTACAGAGAGCTGCAGTCCTGACGCACTTATGAGCTACAGTAGCCTTTGTTCCACTAGTACTATCCAGACAATGCTCTTATCTACTACTCAATCTCATAGAAGGTTTCTCTCATTGGCTTTTCATAAAATAAATATAGATATAGATAAAAATAGGTAAATGGGCATATACTATACAGTAAAAGTAAAACAAAAAGTATTATATTAACATTTAAGAACCACATAAGGTTATGATAATGTGTCTATGGCTAAATGGTAGGGATGTACAGAGAGCTCAGTATTTGTATTTGTATCTGTATTTGTTGAGGCAGCAAAATTATTTGTATTTGTATTCGAATACAAGTGGAAAGAGGCTTAAAAATCCTGTTTTTGTTTTTATTACGCTTATAATTTTAGAAAATTAAAGATGAAAATTAAAGTGATGTCCAAATAAGGAAATGTGCGTCATGTAGCAGGTGGATGTGACTCCCCTCGTTGAGACCTGCTGATAGAGATAACAGCGGAGCAGAGGAGAGAGACTGAGATAGCGACTATAACTGACCTGTGTGCTGGTATTTGACATGTTTTTTTTTCTTCCCAAAAACAAATAATTTTTAAAATATTTGTATGAAACAAATATTCATTTAAAAAAAAAAAACCCACTATTTGTGCTTTACCGAATAACGTATTTGTATTTGAGTACATCCCTACTAAATGGTGAAACAAACCAGCCAGATGTCATAATGTCATGTTATATGATTATTCGTAGCACACACAGGACACAGAAAAAGTGGTCAGTGGACAATAGTCAGAAGGTTGCTGCCCATTTACCTTAGAACAAAATCCCAGTTTCATATTTCAGCTTTTCAGAAAGAGCGATGAACAAAACATCCCAAGTGAAAATACTAAATACTGATAGTCAAACGATAGTAGACCACAAGCTGGTCCAGAGAGAGACTTTGACCCTCTGATTCTTCCCAGATTTGGTGATCAACAGGTTTAGACATTCAGGTAAAACTGGGATAAATTTGGTTGAAAGATTCTTAGATGTCTCGGCTATATATGACCATTGTTTGACCATTTCAGTGTATATATTCTAAGGTGTAACTACAACCTGATTCAATATTTAGACAAATTTATATAAGTTATAAAGTTATAAATTTAAAAGACGGGTTCACAATTTTACAAGTGTGTCTTAAAACAACAGTCAGGAGCCCAAATGAACATTAAAACGTGTTTTTCTTGCTACTGACCATTAGAAGATCCCTTCATAATGCACTTACAATGGAAGTGATGGGAGACAAAATCCACAGTCTTTCTGTGCAAAAATGTATTTAAAAGTTTATCTGAAGCTAATATGAAGCTTCAGCATCCAAATGAGTCAAATCAAGTAGATATCTTTCAACGTTACAGTCTTTTTAGTGTCAAAGTCCCTCTTTTTGTTACTATACTTCCACCTGCAGCTCAACAGGGAAACACTGTGGATTTTGGCCTCCATCACTTACATTGAAAGCACATTTGAAGGATCTTTTAACAACCAGTATGAACAGGAAGAATGATTACAGCGAGGAAAACCTCTTTCACTGTTCATTTTGACACCTGACTGCTGGTTTAAGACAGATTGGGAAACTTGTGAACCTGTCCTTTCAGTATTAAGTTTAACTTAAACTGCAGATCACTAAGACAATGCTTACTGGGCTGAAAAGACAGCAAAATATAAGAATAGTACTTTTTAAATAAATCAGCACAATCCAGTCAAACGTGTCACACACACACTCACTGGATTTTATCCCCCTCCCCGAAAAACACTGTGGAAGACAAAAACAGTTGGTCATCAGTGTTTTGTTGCATGTGTTGTTTACCTGCAGGCCCCTGGTGGACAGGTTCCCCACAGACACCGCCAGTGTAAGGAAGCCCAGGAGGACCACGCCTGTCTCCCCACACTGTTCCAATGACCACACCCTCATCCTGGCCAATCAGAGAGACGGAAAGACAGAAAGAACATTAATATGGAGACAAATTTGGAGGATTTCATGTCTTCACTACGGCAGCCTTAAGTGTCCTGAAACAATGAAGAAATTTCCTTTATTTCATAGACTAAACCATTAATCAGTGAATAAAAAATGAATAAATAGCAGATTAATTGATTATGAAAATTGTTAAATGCGCTAAATAACATCACATAACAATAGAATAATACATATAATGTAAAGGTTATAGTCATATAATTTCTGACATGCAACATGCACTTGCACATTGGCACTTGGCGCTATTAAACAGTTGAAAATAAACAGACTGACGTCAACAAAGAGAAAGGAAAACCCTTGCTGTTAGTAATGTTGGGAAAATGTGAAGCTACGCTGCAATAATTCTGCCTAAATCTGCCTTGTGTCCTGTTTGTGATGAAAGACAGTCAACTGCCAGAAATCAGCAACCTCTCAAGCGCTCAACACTCAGACTGACATCATACACGTGACAGTTTTCACTAAACACAGAGCAGCCAACATTATGATTAATGGAGGCGGTCAGAGCCAGAAACCTGTCTGTGTTTCTAGATGGAAGCACCCAGTGCTGAGTCTTTAACAATGGCTTAGGGGTATGAAGGGAAATATCATGACCACTAATGAGTTCTCGTGGCATTAAAAACCCCAGGTCCAGGCACTTATGTGAATTGTGGATGAAAGCATATTGCTGAGATGTGTGGGTGTTTTTTCATGTTTTTTTCCCTCTCCAAATTGAGGCTTCTCAACTTCCAAACCCACAGAAGGGCCTGAAGTTGGGTTTTTTTTTTTTTTTTTTTACGCCGCGAGAACACATTGTGGTCGTAATATTTCCTTTCTGACTCTCCAGTGAAATCCCTCGCCTCCAAGAACATCTGTGGTTGTTTAGGGGGGGATACCTGAAGTGCTGCTGCTGCTTTTTACCTTTGCAGAGAGAGGAGGCCGGGTGCCTGACAGTAAACCACATCAGTGTTGATCCAAGATTCAAGAGCACAGAGCGGTAATAAAATAGACAATTTGAAACAGCAGAAAGTCAATGCACAACTAAGCTGCTTTAACTTATTGCTGTGATTTAAATTAAGACAAATTTACATTTTAGGACCCCGATAAGTTTAATTTATCCTAATCAAAAAGGTTAATAATAGATAAAGAGTTTAGATGATTCAATTATTTGTTTTTGACAATTCAAAAAGAAATTAAAAACTGAGCTTCATCATCAACAACGTGAGGACTTCATGCCACTTAAAGAAAGAGTTATACGTTTTGGGACATATGCTTACTCGCTTTATTTCCGAGACTTAGATGAGAAGATCAAAATCACTCTCATGTGTACAAAGAGAATAAAGCTGGAGCTGCTAACCTAGCTTAGCATCATTACTGTAAGCGGCTAGCCTGGCTCTGTCCAAAATTTAAAAAAAACACAGACTAACACCTCTAACACAAACTAATTTGTTGTACCTTGTACATTTAATATGTACAAAAACTGAAATGTAAAAAGGACAATTTGGGGTTTTAAGGGCAGTTATGTGCTGGAACTATTTCTTAGTTTTGACAAAGTACCGGGCTGAAGCCAATTATACTTTAGTGGGTTGTCAAATACAGTTTAGGTTTTTACTTTTGGTCTCTGTACAGGTAAAACGTGGAAAGGGCTAGGGTTGTCACTGAGCCCAGCTGTTAGAAGACATTTCAGTCATTACCCCCCCCCCCCCATGCTAAAACCATACCTTGTAGTTTTTTCTGTTTGAGTAAGTTTGATGTGTCCATTTTCTTTACTGTGTGTTCAGATAGAACACAAAGTGAATTTTAAATGTGTTGCAATTACGTACAAAGTCAATGCAAAGATGTGAGTAAACGCAAATTTGCTCCCGACGACACGAATTGACATGAATACGAAATTTAAAATGTTTCAACTTGACAGAAATTCTCATGTATCCCAGCGGTTTATGTACTTTAGTAACATTCAGAGAAGAGAGGGGATAAAGAGAGAGAAATAGGGGGAAATAACAGAAAGAACCAGAGTTTTTGGTGAGTTCTGAGTTCAGTCAGAGGCTGACACAGACACGGTCAGTGCGTCTGTTGCTAGCTAGCATACAGCTAACGTAGTAATGTATTTTGGTTGTTTGGGGTGAATAAACACAAATGGTCCAGCGGTCAAATATGCGTGAATGATGCAAGGCGAAAATTTGCTTCACGTTCTGTCTGAATACACCTTTGGAGGTGTTTGTTTGTTTGTTTGTTTTTACTGCTTCCAGTCTTTATGCTAAGCTAAGCTAATCGCCTCCTGACTCCAGCTCTGTTCTTAATCCACAGACATGAAAGTGGTCCTCTGATCTAATGTGTATTAACTATTCCTTTAAATGATTAATGCAATTAAAATCTATTAATGCAACTATAATTCTAATTCACATTTCAAAGATTAACAATAAAAAAGGCCCAACTGACCAGTTTTAATCAAAATATGGAAACATGTTACACCATACAAGAAAATAACTTTTATGATTACTGGTTTTGGAAAAGGTAAATATAGTAGGATGGTAGTTCTTGCCACCAATACTAGTTTTAGTAATTCTAATTTTTTGTCAGATTGTTTCTAATGCCTCTAGCTGTTGCATCGAACTCTCCATTCTGTGTCTCCCTGAAGGGACTCTTCTTCTGTCTAAAGGTTTCATAAAAGCTCTCACATAAACAGAGTAAAGTGTTTATAAAACTCCTGCCTGACTTTCATTATTTTCATGATTGCATTAGACTTGTATCTTATGAGTGCATGTAAGGCTGATAGTTGAAAGATATTCTGGATTACAGCATCAGGTAAATCTGCTTCGAATGTAACCCAGTATGCGCTGTCAGGTTTCCAAGCACGTCAGAGAAACGCCAGTGTAACAACAGCATGGCAAGTGAGGGGCATTTTCTCAGACAACGAACACTCACGCCAAAACCAGCGTGCCGGCTGCAGGTATTTGAATGTGTTGGCAGTCCGCGGCGTGCTGGCGCTGGCGGGTGGAGGGTGACACAGACAGACTGTTGAGAGGCCACAGGTGTTGGAGACGGGAGTTGGACGGCGGAGGGGCCCGTGTAAAAGTTAAACAAGACCCAGTGTGCTGGAAGGACGAAGGTAAGTTTCCTAGACCTTAACACAGGTACAGTAAGCCTTTGTTTGGCTCCGCTGTAGGAAGGCAGCAGACTGCCTCAGGCTATAGGGAAATGTACTGTAGATGTCTGTATGTAAAGGCTGACACGAACAGGCACGGACACACAAGAAAAGAAGATTATCTGAAGAGTTCTTTGGGTGCAGACAAAAATGTTTAGATAATCAAACATTTGGCTTTAAAGGCAAAGTCCGTTGATATTCTATATTTTTCTCATTGCCAACAAATTCCACAAAAAGAATAAAACCAACAATGTATTGATCTACTAACAAGCATTTTTGTATCCAAAGCCTAATATATTATCCCTCTGTGCCATAAAACTCTGTTATTGTCCAAAAACTATTAAAAACATGTTGTTAACGAGCCTCACCGCTGCATTGGGTGACATGCTCCTTCATTACCACACCATGAACACACACAATGTAGTTTATTTTGACTCAATCCCACACACACCATCCTGCTGCCAGAACTACTCACTAGCACATCATATCTGTGGGTGAAAATAGGCCCCAACAAATGCACTACTTCCTCCTGTTTGAGTATTATTTTCTAAAAACTACAGCGTCCTGCTGTTTTAGGAAATTAGACACTTCTTTAAAAATGAAACTATATATTTGTAAGTTGTTTTTAAAGACTGAAAAAAAGAGTGCCACAGACAGGGTAGAGAAGTCTTGAGTGGTGGACTAACACACTAACTGGGTCTCCATCCAAATTTAACGCAGAAAATCGACAGAAGAAAATGCAAATTAATGTGCATTTCTATCCACTACTATTATGAATGAATAACTACTATGAATATCTGGAGCAACAAGATGATGTAATAAGAAGTAAGCAGTCAAACCTGTTGTTTTTTTGGTTAATCTCAGTCCCTCTCCTTGTGAGGAGCCTGGCATGCAAATGCATGTATGTATACACAAAGGCTCACACTGGTTTAATCATACATATATAAATGCATTCTAACGTACTGACAAACACACACTGTGCTTGCAGAAAATATTTAACCTGCTCGACTTGACTGTGTTGAGTGTCTTGAGTTGTTTTTGTCTAAACTTAGAATCAAATTAGGATTATTCCTCAAAAATGAAAATTGGCGAATGTGTTAATTAGTATGTGTTACAAATTTATTGAAAATTGAAACCCATGAAAATATTTCACTTTCTGAGCCAAAGCTCCTAGGAATCACTTTTGGTTGCAGCTTCTGAATCAGCAAAAGTTGGGGAGCTGAATGATTTCTGGAGGCTGTGCTGCACACATGCACACATATACATCCATACACACACACACACACACACTGAGCTTCTAGGAAAGGGCTTATAGTACATCCCGTGTCCTCAGGTCCAGTTAGGCAGCCTTGTTAAAATAAGCAAACAGCTCGTCTCGCCCTGTTTGCAGTCTGGCTTTCTCTGGCACTAAATATTGGTGACAGGTGTCTTAAAGCAGGCGCAGCAGCACCTGGACTTCATTATCCAACCAGACACAGCTGGAGCCCGGCCAGCTGCCAAACACACACACACACACACACACACACACACACACACACACACACACACACATACACACACAGACGAACACTGAGTCAGACACAGCTACACATGCGTATGCACTCAGCCAGTGGCGTAAGTGAGTGCACACACTCATACACACACAGTCAGCCGTGCACACTTATGCTGAAGCATGAGCCATGTGCACTTACAGGTATGCAAACGATCTAGTATGAACGTACACACTCAAACTTGCTCTTGCTGTGTGCTGCTTACGCACATATATACATTTATATGGCTTTACTCATGGCCCTAATCTTAATCAGCACAACTACCTTAACATTAACATAGACCTAAACCTGAGTCTAAACTTAAATCTAAAAGTTATTGCCCTAAAATGGCCCCTTGAAGAAGTGCGGACTGGGCCAGAATGTCTGTTTTGGTCAATCCTCCTCATTTTGACACAATGTCCTCACTTTACCTCAGTTTGCAGCAGTGTCCTGACTATGCCACAATCCTCTTACATTGCTAAAATGTCTGCACTTTGCCACAATTTACCCACTTCACCGCAAAGTCCTCACTTTGGTCAACCATCCTTGTTTTGCCACAATGGCCTCTTTTTGCCAAAACGTCCTCTCTCAACCACCAACATTCTCATTTTGCCAGGATGTCTTCATTTGTTCAAATTTCATCACTTTGGTTCAGGGTCCTCACCTTATAGCAATGCCCTGATTTGACAAAATCTCCTCGATTTGCCAAAATGTCTTCACTTTGTCCAAGTGTCCATAGTCAAGTCACCTATTGGGTCAGCTGATCACAACTGGGTGCTCCTTGTCCCAGTCTACGAAACCGTTCTGAGATGGGAGAAAACACAGACTAAGAAGGTGAAAGCTTGGACTGATGATTCCATCCAACGTCTGCTGGGTGCTATGACTGCATAGATTGGAAGGTATTTACTGTCTCTTGTTCTGATATAGATGAGCTCACCGATGTTATCAGAAGCTATGTCACCTTTTGTGAAGACATGGTAATTCCAATGAAATCTGTTGAAGTGTGTCCAAATAATAAGCCCTGGGTTACAAAGCCAATAAAGGCCCTCATAAATGAGAGAAACAAGACATTTCACAAGGGAGAATTTAGTTGAGAAGCACAGACTGCAGCGTGAAATCAAATGTGAAATAAGGAGGGCAAAACAAGACTATAAGAAAAAGCTAGAGAGAGACTTGAGTACAAATACTTTGGGGTCTGCTGGGATGGAATGCACACAATCACTGGAGCTAAAGCAAAAAGCAATAGGAGGTTTGATATTGATGGGTCCAAATCTGATAAGCAGCTGGCAGAGGAGCTGAATGAATTCTATCTCAGGTTTGATGTTCTAGATTTTGCAAATGAAATTCGAGCTCTGAGGTTAGAAACTACCCCCCTCCCCCCTCCCCCCTTTTTTTTGGATGAACAAAGTATGATCAGTCAGGAAGGGTCCAGGGACGGATACGATAGGTGGTCGTCTGCTCAAGTCGTGCTAAGCAGCTGTCTTCTGTCTTCTGTAACATATCACTTAAACAACAGACAATGCCTGAACTATGGAAGCAGGCCACAGTTGTTCCCATAGCAAAAGTCAAACACCCCAAAGTCCTTTATGATTTTGCAGTTTGCTTACAGGGTCAATCGAAGGGTGGAAGACACGACACACACTGCAACTGCTTTTTATTGATTTTTCATCTGCTTTTAATATGATAGTGCCCAATATTTTAGCTAATAAACTCATTGCAAATCTAGATATGAATGTGGGGATTTTAGACTTTTTAATCCAGAGAACCCAGAGGGTCAAAGTCAATGGCTGCCTCTCTGAACCGCTGGTGTCCTCTACTGGATCTCCACAGGGGTGTGTCCTGTCACCTCTGTTGTATATCCTGTACACAAATGACTGCTGTAGTCAGTACAAAAACAGACACATTGTGGAGTTTACTGATGATTCTGTTATTGTCAGCTTACTGGAGGTGGAAGAGACAGGCCATAGTCCAGTTGTTGATGATTTTGTTGCTTGGAGTGATGCGGCCTTTTTACAGCGTAATGCAACCAAAACCAAGGAGATGTCCATTGATTTTAGACAAAAACCCCTGGCTGCTATACATACCACCATCAAGGACTAGATGGTGGAGAGTGTCGAGACATATAAGCATCTGGGAATTGTCATTGACAGCAAACTATGCTTTGACGCAAATACTGATGTCTTATGTAGGAAGGGTCAACAACACTTGTTTTGCTTGAGGAAACTGAGGTCTTTCAATGTTGACAAGACACTAATGACAATTCTTTTCAAATATTTCATTAGTCAGTATTGTGTTTTTCTACGGTTTGTTGGTCTGGAAATCTAAGTGTGAAAAGTAAACGATCTTAGCAGGATCATGAAGCACTGTAGAAAGGTTATAGGAGTCGGACAGGCTGGACTGCTCAAATTATTCAAGAGACAAGCCCTGCAGGAAGCCCATGCCATCCAATCTTGATGTTGACCACCCATTACACTCAGATTTCTGCACTCTCCCCTCAGGTACCCATTTCAAGGATTAAAACAGACACAAGCACTCATTTCTTCCAACAGCTATTAACCTGTTAAACAGACACGCACTCGCACCTTGTTTTAGTAATGTTTTGCTATAATGCACTTTATTTTACCCTTGACTACCCTAAGAAACCCACAGCAATGTGTGTTTGATTATGTCTTTTTTAACTTTTGTATTGTTCTTTGTGCTGTCTATTGTAGTGTTACTCTTGGCCTGTGAGACAGTCGCCCTCTGGGATAATAATAATAAAGTTAAATTTGAACTCCTTAATATGTGCAATCTCCTAACTTTAAGAAATGTCCTCATAAAACAGTTTAGTCCTTACAGAGACAGAAGTGCAAGCGCACGCACATACTGAAATGCCCTAATTTTGCCAAAATGTCCTCACTATACCAACATGTCCTCACTTCCCCAAAATGTCCTCATTATACCAACATGTCCTCACTTTGCCAGAATGTCCTCACTATACCAACATGTCCTCACTTCCCCAAAATGTCGTCATTATACCAACATGTCCTCACTTTGCCAAAATGTCCTCACTATACCAACATGTCCTCACTTTGCCAAAATATCCTCATTATACCAACATGTCCTCACTTTCCCAAAATGTCGTCATTATACCAACATGTCCTCACTTTGCCAAAATGTCCTCACTATACCAACATGCCCTCACTTTCCCAAAATGTCCTCATTATACCAACATGTCCTCACTTTACCAAAATGTCCTCACTATACCAACATGTCCTCACTTTCCCAAAATGTCCTCACTATACCAACATGCCCTCACTTTCCCAAAATGTCCTCATTATACCAACATGTCCTCACTTTGCCAACATGTCCTCATTATACCAACATATCCTCACTTTACCAAATTGTCCTCACTATACCAACATGTCCTCACTTTCCCAAAATGTCCTCATTATACCAACATGTCCTCACTTTACCAAAATGTCCTCACTATACCAACATGTCCTCACTTTCCCAAAATGTCCTCATTATACCAACATGTCCTCACTTTGCCAAAATATCCTCATTATACCAACATGTCACTCGCTTTGCCAAAATGTCCTCACTATACCAACATGTCCTCATTATACCAAAATGTCCTCACTATACCAACATGTCCTCACTTTCCCAAAATGTCCTCATTATACCAACATGTCCTCACTTTGCCAAAATATCCTCATTATACCAACATGTCACTCGCTTCACCAAAATGTCCTCACTATACCAACATGTCCTCACTTCGCCAAAATGTCCTCACTATACCAACATGTCCTCACTTTGCCAAAATGTCCTCACTATACCAACATGTCGCTCACTTTGCCAAAATGTCCTCACTATACCAACATGTCCTCACTTTCCCAAAATGTCCTCACTATACCAACATGTCCTCACTTTGCCAAAATGTCCTCACTATAACAACATGTCCTCACTATACCAACATGTCCTCACTTTGCCAAAATGTCCTCACTATACCAAAATGTCCTCACTATACCAACATGTCCTCACTTTGCCAAAATGTCTTCACTTTACCAACATGTCACTCACTGTGCCAAATTGTCCTCACTATACCAACATGTCCTCACTTTCCCAAAATGTCCTCATTATACCAACATGTCACTCACTTTGCCAAATTGTCCTCACTATACCAACATGTCGCTCACTTTGCCAAAATGTCCTCACCATACCAACATGTCGCTCACTTTGCCAAAATGTCCTCACTATACCAACATGTCCTCACTTTGCCAAAATGTCCTCACTATACCAACATGTCACTCACTTTGCCAAATTGTCCTCACTATACCAACATGTGCTCACTTTGCCAGAATGTCCTCACTATACCAACATGTCCTCACTTCGCCAAATTGTCCTCACTATACCAACATGTCCTCACTTCGCCAAATTGTCCTCACTATACCAACATGTCCTCACTTTGCCAAAATATCCTCACTATGCCAACATGTCCTCACTTTGCCAAATTGTCCTCACTATATCAACATGTCCTCACTTCACCAAATTGTCCTCACTATACCAACATGTGCTCACTTTGCCAGAATGTCCTCATTATACCAACATGTCCTCATTATACCAACATGTCACTCACTTTGCCAAAATGTCCTCACTATACCAACATGTGCTCACTTTTCCAGAATGTCTTCACTATACCAACATGTCCTCACTATACCAACATGTCCTCACTTTTCCAGAATGTTTTCAATTTGTCAAAGTGTCCTTAATATTTGTAATGTCCTAACTTTGCTAAAATGTCCTCATAAAACACAATTTGGTCCTTACAGCAATAGAAGCGCAAGAGCACACACATACCCAAGCCCATGCACACATAGAGAAACACCCAGAACCTCTGCATCTTTCCATCGCATGCTCTCATGGGTCTCCCTGGCTCACAAACACAAACACACACACAGAATCAGAATTGGCCTGTTGCCTCTCGCTCGCCCAGACAGGGTCTTCCTCCTTCCTCCTCCCCTCCGCTGTCGTTTCCCAGCCAGCCGGGCAGGGCAGGCACAGAGAACAAAAGTAAACACAGTCCCCTTATCCTCGCTGTCTCCCCCCCTCCCTCACCTCTGTGCCTTCCCCACCCTGACGGCCCCCTGGGGCCCCTCGCCGTCCTGTTTTTGTAGCGCTGGCAGCCTCAGCAGACAGACAGGACAGCGGTAGTCTGTCCCATGGGAGGCTGGAGAAGAGCGGTCAGACCGATATATCAGGCCGATACTGGACATTTATTATCTAACACTGAACATCAGCCAGTCACTGTTGGTCACCTGTGATATGAATGATATTATTTAGTTCAGAACTGATCAATATTTTACTAGTTTGCTTTATTGTTTAAAACTTTATTTTGTTTTATGTTTAAAAAACTATATATACATATATATATAGTGCTGAAATGATGAGTTGATTAATTGATTAGTCGACTGAGAATTTATTCACAACTGATTTATTTATAACTCATTTATCCAGCAAAAGTGCATGTGAATATCTTTAAGTTTGATCTTAGAAAACAAGCAATTTGAAGACGTGGGCTCTGGAAACTTGTGATGGGCTTTTTCCACTATTTTGATATTTTTAGATGAAACAATGAATTGGAAAAATACTCAATAGATTCAGTGATACTGAAAATAATCATGAGTTGCAGCCCTACAATAATGTATTATTGAATCTTAATGGCAACAGAAAGCGAGGGGCGACGTTGGTGCAGCTGTTTCAAGACAGACGAAGACAATGGACCTTGAAGTCAGGCCAAAGACGAGGTGTTGGACAGAGTTGAAAATGTTTTAACATGAATGAAAGATTTGTGCTTATTCTGAGGTTTTATGAATGACAGATGATAGGAAAAATAGAAAGAGACTGGAGGAAAAATAACTGAAAGAGCTGGATTTCCTTGTAGGAGCTATTGTCTGTACAGTCAGTAAAACTTTGTGGTGAAAGCAGTGAAAGTTTGCTTCATGTTCTGTCTGAACACACCAATAAGATCTTAGCAAGACTATTAGTATCATCTCCTCTGCAGACTCCGTAACCGTTGATGTGTTCGTCCTGCTCACCTCTTGTCCTTGCATGATTTGCCACTGCACTCTGATATTGTAGATCATCTTGTGCAAACATCTACAGCAAGCAAACCAGAAAGGTTTACTGAAGATTCCTTTCTACAACATCATCTGGCGCTGAAGTAAATATGAGTTTGTCTGTATTTTTAAAGTTAATCCACTATTACCACAGTTTACTCCGGGCTGATGCATTGACTCGGGGGAAATCAAGGAAATCAAAAGTGTGCGACCTGGTCATACAGTAGTTCAGTAACTGTTTGTCTCTCCTGTGTGGCTGCCGACAGCTGAAGAGTCGATCCCACTGGACGACAGTAGAGGAGGATGTACCAGCATCTGATTCATAAGTAGTTAACATTCAACACCTGAGTCGACAAGCAGTAAGCAGAAACAAGTCGCGCACTGTTCTGTGTTCCCATCACAGTTGTGTAGTTAGTTAATTTCAATACAAAACTCTGTGTGTTTACAGCCTGTCATGCTGTTATCTTTCGTTACTCTGTGTACAATCATGTACAATCGACTCGGGCTTCTCGACTGATGATTCAAGTCATGGATGCTTACAGCTAATCCACACAGAAGGTGTAAAGACGTCCGTCAGTCACACGTCTCATAGAACAGTTTTATCAAACGTATCAATCTACACTAACTCCAAGACACACGCTGGGACCTCCTGTATTTTTACGTTCCGAGTCTTTTTTTTTTCCCCTCTGGCACGTTTATTAAAGCGTTACAGTTGTACTTATGCTGTGCTTACGTCTCGCTTTTGATATGGATTCCCAGTTAGGGGGAAGCACTACAGTTTACCCAGGATACTTCAGCACGTTTGGGAAGACATATCAGAACTGTGTTCAATGCAAGTTGGCAAAAGAACATCAGTCTGTGAGACCAAGAGATAATTCGGAGTGTTAGAAGTGAACAAGGAGTCATGTGCTGTAAGGGCCTTACGGTAAGACACACTGAGGATAAAAAGCATGTAGTAACCCTTGGTGTATGTGACAAATACATTGCAAACCAAGGTCCACTGACAGTTTTCAACCACATCTAACTGTCTTCATCAGCAAATGGAGTTTTGTCACAAAGAGCTTTCTGATCCCTAGGTCAAGTATTTTCGAGTTACAAGTTCAAGTCCTAATAAAGGTTTAGACAGCTGAGAATAGACAGGATGAAGGGAAATGTAGCAGGTCAGATTTAAACCCAGGATATTGCTGTTTCATGGTGGTAACAGATGTCGTCTAGATAGTACCAGCGATAGTAAGATGCAACGTTTTAGTAAAGGGTTTGATGGATTTATGAAAAAACTACATGAAAACAGTCAAAAATGATAAAAAGCGGTACAAGGTACGGACAATTAGACACATCCCAGTGTGTTGCAGTCTGCCCTCCTAAGCCAGTATCGGTCCAACTCAAGGAGGAGTGTGTGTGTGAGAGGTGGGGTTGGGGGGAGTGGGGGGGAGTGGGGGGGGGGTGTCTGCTTGTCAGCGGGCAGACTCATCCTTTCTGCCTTCTGCTCCACGAGCCAGACTTTCTTCTTTTTTCTCAGCGGCAGTCCCTTCTCAAGTACACATGCAAAGTGGAAAATGGATCTGGGCTCTCCTCAGCCTCATGTATACGCAAAAAAAACAAAATAAAAGAGGGCCGACAGACAGATGGATAAGATGATGGATAAGAGACAAAGTGAGCGAGAGAAAGAGGGAGAGAGAGAGAGTCAGAGGATGAGTAAGCGGGGCAGTCTGAGAAGTTGAGGGGAGGTCAGCAGAGTTTAGTTGCCCCCAGGGCAAACAGAGGCCGGAGTGGATTGCTCACACTTGAACTCTGACCTATTTATTGACTAGCTCTTTGGGGCCGGCTTTCCCAGGAACACAACCAGCCAGTTCATCTGTATTACATTTACTCGCAATGAAACAAAAATGAAATTACTCTCAGGCAGGTTTTTGCAAAGGCAAGTGAGGCCATTAGTGGTTTTTTGACCACCAGACTTCTTGGAGAAAGTCTGTGCAGTTTAATAGCACACTGGTAAAACACACAATGCTGCCGCTCCACAAAAAGACTTTTACCTATTAACAAGCTGCACAGTGATGTTGTCTTCATGTGTATTCAGTATGAAA
This sequence comes from Thunnus maccoyii, assembly GCF_910596095.1. NCBI lineage: Eukaryota > Metazoa > Chordata > Actinopteri > Scombriformes > Scombridae > Thunnus > Thunnus maccoyii. The sequence continues at coordinate 3,327,600 of NC_056541.1, read as the reverse complement.
AAGGTTTCGTTCAGAAAAATAAATGGAGATTCTGGCAGTTATTTTGAGCAGTGATAAGCAACATGGCGATACCAACAGCCACAGCTTCAGTATCGCAAAACCGCCTTTCTCGATGCTCCGAAGTGAAGGAGAAGTCAATGTATTTAGTCATATTTGGGAAAAACAAAAACTGTTCGGAACATTCTTAGCATAAAAATATACAGCGGAGAAATGGATCATGTTGTAGGAGTGATTTGAGAAGTTTCTACAGATATTTTAGTTCTCTTTATGAAAGTTTCTTGCGTAAAATGTGTCATGATTGAAATCCACTTTTTGCACGAAGAAACTTTACGGTCACCTTTCAAGTCTACAGAGAGTCAAAAAAAAACAAAAAACATTTTGGATGGAATATCCCTTTAAGTTGTAAAAGTTGAGAGATGTGTTTTTGAGGCATCATTTACTGGAGACTTGTGTTTGTTCCTTAGTTGTTGTAATATATTGATGTAATGTAATTTGTAGCTCTAACTTAAGACTCACATTAGAACGATTTAGAACAAGTTCATGCATAAGTTAACTGGATAAGTTAGATAAATAGGACAAGATACATTAATACTGTTGCTGTAATGCCACTTGAAGACCACTATTAGACATCGGAGGATACTAATCTTTATCGTAAATAACATTAAGTTTTAATTTTATCCAAAAAACTAGAGCATCTCCTCATTTTTAGCCCTAAAACAACTCTGGCAAGTACACTAACTTTAACTCTTAACTGATGAGTTAACTGTTCCATTATTTAACTATATTTCAACTCAAAATTTATTGGGGCATTTTAAGCCTTTATTAGATAGCACCAGCAGAGAGATGACAGGAAATGAGTTGGCGAGAGATGCAACAAAGGCCGGACTCGAACCAGCAACATTGAGGTTCATGATCCATGGACGCCCCTCAACTCATAAGTCAAAAGACTTTAACTAATGATTATAAGGTTTGAAATAGTTTTAAATGTGGTAACTAGATACTTATAAGTTGTCCTCACATGAAACTGAATGGATTGAAAAGTGAATGTTTTTAGACAAGTAGGTTACAGATGACTGCTTTAACAGTATTTAAATGCATTTAAATTTAATATGGATTAAAAAAAAAAAGCTTGATGTTTGCACCAAGAGTCACTTTGTGCACATTTTTACACTATCAAGAGAGAGTTTAGCAAGTTTTGAGAGTGAAACTCGACAGGCAGGACGTGGGGAGGTTTTATCCTGTAATTCTCTGCAACAGTTTACAGCCACAAAAACCAGAATCCACAGTTTGACAAGTAGCATTGGCATGAATATTAGCCTCTAACTCACTAGTTTACACACACACACACACACACACACACACACACACAAACTCACACACACACAAACTCACACACACATCTCCCATCAGCTGACAAGTTTCCAGACAGACTCTGGCCTCTCTGGGTACACACACTCACAAACACATGCGTGCATGCACAAACACACACGCACACACGTCTGAAAGAGAGTCAGCATTATTTTGTGGATTTGTTTTGGTCTGGTGCAAAACACAAGTCTCATTGGCTCTGGTGTGCCTCGTAAAACACACACGCTAACACACACACACACACACACACACACACACAGACACACACAGACACAAACACACACAAACACACATAGGCAGAGTAGATGCAAGAGAAACCACACCAGCACATGCAGACATACAAACAGCCATACACACACACACAAACACACAAGAGGGCATGTGCACACACACACTGAATCACAAAACACACAAAGAAGCACACACCAAACACACTTAACACAACTTACACAAACTCCAATAGTCACAATCACATGCACAAACATGCACATACACACACACACAGAGGAGGTTTCAAATATTTACCCACTCACCTCGCCTGCAGCAGTCCAAGGGCGTCTCGGTCTGTGTTGAGGATGCCGCTCAGTGTGTGTATGTGTGTGTTTTTGTGTGTATGTGTGTGTGTGTGTGAATGTGTGTGTGTGTGTGTTAGCGTGCCAGCGACAGCGGTGGTGTGTTGTGGTGTGTTGGTGAGTGCGGCTGTCGCTGTGGAGTGAAGAGGGAGAGACAGAGAGAGGGAGGAAGAAAGAGAGGAAGGGAGGGAGGTAAGGTGTGCTCTCCCTGCATCCCTCTTCCTCCTCCCTCCTCCTCCTCCTTAGTCAGCAGGAGAAGCAGAGTGGCAGCGCAGGGAGAAGGTGGGAGGATCAGAGGAGTTAGGAGAAAAAAACAGGAGCAATCCTGGCTGGCTGCTCTCTGAATGTCTGTTGTTTTTTTTTTGTTTTTTTTTTTCTCTAAGTCAGACTGAGTTTATTAACATCTCAAGTCTACCAAAGCACTTGTGGATATTAAAAATCAACACAAACAATTCACAAACTTTACACCTTCACACTGTTTGCCCTCATCTTTCCTCTTTAATCTGTTCTTTTGGGTAAAGATTATCACTCTGAGAGACAGACAGACAGGAGACAGAGGAGAACTCACTATTTCCCACAGTGCTCTCCTCCCTCGGGTCCTCCAGACGGAGCTGAAACATCAGTTTCCGGAAGAAACGTTCTCATTCATTTCTCTAGGGTTGCACTGATAGGGTTGTTTTGAAAGCCAATACCAACATCTGAAAACTCCAAACTCAATAAAAACAATATGTCTTCCAGTAAGACAGTGGTAGATGCAAAAAATATAACACTGCTAATATGACAGCTGTGACACATCCCTTGAAAAAACAGAGTTGAAGTCCGATAACCAGTTCAATAACTGTTCTAGAGCTTTAGTCGGTTCATCTATTAGTCGATTGATAGAAATTTAATTGATTAAAGGGGACATATTACGCTTTGCCGATGCCGATGAGCTGACATTGGCTCTTCGTGCATGCCCATAAACGGGTGTCCATTCTGTAGCCTTGGTTGCTAAGGTTGTTCCTTGTGTTGTTCACGTTGTCTCTCAACTCTCATATTTCACATCGGATATCGGCTCCAACATATACGAATGTATTTGAGAAGCTGACGTTTCAAGTAAAGATCGAGAAAAAGTAGTGAAATCCTGCTACTGTTGTCTGTTTACGTAGCTTCCCTGCCGCTAAAAGTCTGGCAAGACACAGCTTCCGGAAACTAACCAATCAGAACAGAGTGGGCTCATCAGGAGGGGGCCTTATGGCTTGATCCCACCGAGTGAGCTGCACTGAGCAGATTAGCCGGACAGGAAGTCAGACACAGGAACGGCAAAGAGCATCCAGTCAATTTTCAAAATAAAACACCCTTTGCAGACTCCCGATCGTATATCATATCACTACATCAACATTACGTTATAACCGGTGACACCAGGCCAGAAGTCAACCAGTCAGAGGATATTTGTCACCATGGACGACAAGAGGTTCATCTTGGACGTGGAAAATCACAAGATTTTATATGACATCACTGCTGCCATGACTGCCCCGGTCCCCGGTTTCCTCTTCAGGTAAAGGGGTGGCTCTCTTCTCTCTGGCGCTGCCACAGTAAAACGCTCCGCTTCTGAAATGCTCCTGGTGGGGTATGACGCCATGCAGAGGACGGAGCAACAGGACACAACCATGCCTGGTGGAATAAAGGCATTAAAGAGCCAGGAGCTATAACAGCCTGTTTCATAGAGAGGCTGAGGAGCTGCATAAAAGGTCAATGTGAGTTAAATAAGGAGCTTTTTGAAGTCATGCAGAGCCCCAGATTCAGAATATAAACCTGTAAATGTGCAAAATATGTCCTCTTTAAGTGATCACGGAAAAATGCCAAACTTCCTATCAAGAAGCCTGCAGTACCTTCCAATCCAAACTGCGCACCCTTAAGAATGATTGTTGGATTGCCCTCACAGAACATATTCAACGTCTTACTGATGCAGGGGACATCGGCTCCCTCTATGAGGCACTCAGGGCAGTGTATGGCCCCCATGACCAAACCCAAGCTCCACTACACTCTGTTGATGGGTCAACCCTTCTGATGGACAAGGATGCAATCATGCAGTGCTGGTCGGAGCACTTTGAGAGCCTCTTCGGCAACAAGCATTCCATGCCAGAGTCCTCGCTGGACCTGATCCCCTAGGTGGAAGTAAAGCTGAACCTTGACCACCCACCAGACTTCCTTGGGATTGAGAAGGCTATTACCCAGCTGAGACCCGGGAAGTCACCTGGCAGTGGTGGAATCCCAGCAGAAGTCGTCCAGCAAGGTGGCGACCCAGTGGGAGACGGACTAGAGAGCCTGTTCACTTCTTGCTGGGAGTGTCGGATCATTCCACAAGACCTCAGAGATGCAAATGTCAGCCCCCTGTACAAGAACAAGAGTGAGAAATCAGACTGTTCCAATTACAGGGGCATCACACCAGAGCCCTGCACCGGACTGTTTTCTTAATCCCACTCTCACCCACTCCTGCTGGATTTCTGACCATTACTGCCCAGTCCCGCAATGTGTGTGTCCACTCCCGCCTGCACCCACAAACACCATTCACACCCTTATTGATTTTGTGTCTTCTCCTGTCCCGCAGGGAAAACATGTTATTTTTCTATATAGTGTTAATAAAGAGATGCATATCTGTCGGTAATAACGTAGCGATATTATGTACTAGTGCATAATTACTCTGCCTGGCTCTGTGAGAGTCCGCTTGCAGTGCAAGCTGAATCCCAGGACTGGCAGTTTATTTTTTGACCGCTGATTCCCACCCACAGCAAAGTTAAAACTGCCTGCTCCTGTGAGATTTCCATTCTTGCCGGACCCACAGTGTCCCATTCCCAATGCAGTCCTCTACATCACACTACTCTCCATCGCTGGCAAGATCCTAGCCCAAGTCCTCCTGAACAGGCTCACGCTACGATTGCAGAGAACACACCAGAAAATCAGTGCAGCTGCCGTGTAAAAAGGGGCACCACAGGTATGATCTTTGTGCTGAGGCAGTTACAGGAGAGGTGCAAAGAGCAAAACATGGGTCTCTACACCGCCCTCATAGACCTGACCAAAGTCAAAGTCAAAACAGTGAGCCGTGAGGGTCTGTGGAAAATTCTAGCAAATCTCAGCCTCACCATCCTCCGCTAGCTCCACGAGGATCAGTTAGAGCAGGTCAAGCTAGCCGGCTCCCTGTCAGACAGCTTTCCCATCTCCAATGGCGTCAAGCAGAGATGTGTACTTGCCCCAACACTGTTCTCCATCTTCTTCAGTATGATGCTCCACGAAGCCAAGAGAAACATAGCCAAGGACAACACAGCAGATGGCACCTACAACCGCTTCCGAATCGACGGCAGCATCCTCAACCTACAGCATCTGTTTGCCAAGACGAAGACCCTGGAGCAACTGGTCCTGGTGCTCCTGTTCATGGATGACTGTGCCTTGATTGTTCATATAAAGGAAGCATTACAAAGCATAGTCCACCGCTTTGCAAAGGCGGCAAAGGCCTTTGGCCTCACAATCAGCCCGAAGAAGACAGAAGTGATGTACCAACCTCCACCTGGTGAACCCTATAGTCCACCACACATCCCCATTGACGGCATCAAGTTCAACACACTGGAGCACTTCACATACCTGGGTAGTATCATGTCCAACGATGCCACAACCAGCAAAGACCTAGACAACTACCAAAAGACCACTATCTGTGCCCCTCCATGAAGCAAAAGGTATACAGAGCGGTTGTAGTCCCCACTCTCCTATATTGAGCAGAAACATGAGTCGTGTACAGGAAACAGGTGCATCTGCTAGAGCACTTCCACCAACGAAACCTTTGAACCATCCTCAACACAAATGGCAGGAGTACATCTCCATTGAGGAAGTGCTGGAGAAGGCACATCTACTGAGCATCGCAGCCATGGTACTGAAACACCAGCTGTGATGGACGGGGCATGTCACTAGGACGGAGAGCTTGTGACTGCCAAAGGCTGTCTTCTTTGGCAAACTCCGTGAAGGAAAGTGCAAGAAGCCCACAGAAAGCGCTTCAAAGACCAGTTCAAGCAGCTATCTTTATTTTCTGACATTTTATAGACAACACGATTATTTGAGAAAATAACCAACAGATTAATTGATAATAACAATAATTGTTTAGTTGCAGCCCTAATCAGCTGTAAAAACAAGACTGGTAAACTGGTGCTACCCTGTATTTTACCCAGTTTATCATCAAGTTGTGAAACTGAACGGATACTGGAGGAACTTTGAGTTGGATAATTGTGTTTTTTGCCTTCAACAGATGATGGCAACAGGTGGCAAATGGAATCACAAGAAAAAGTAGGAGTAGGAGTGGTAGTCATTTGGAAAATGATATAACTCAGCACAAAATATGTAACTTTTGACTGAATAGAACATGGTAAATGTATTTTCTCCAACACTTAAATTATGAATTATTTTGACTGCTTAGAGCAAGTTTATTGTTTACATCTTTTATCACTTTATCACATTTAAAGTCTAAAGCTGCATTAGTGGCACCTAGAGGCTTCAATGTTCATCACAGCTGAGCTGCATTGAACAAACAACATATTGCCGATTTTCCCATTCTGCATTGCACCATTCTGTGTAGAGCATCATTTACTTTTTTTTAAAGAAAAATAACTCCATAACATGTTGAAAGACACATACCTCTGGAATATAATCCTCTAATAAAGTTGTTATGGCTAATGCGTTATTAGTTAGTCCAATATTCACTTTCCTTTTAGCTCTGGTTTAGTCTCCACTAACTCCTGAGAAAAATATCTGGTTCTTTAGCTGCTAGAAGTTCCACTTTCTTCACCAGCTAGTGTCTAACTTTGTCTGCTATTTGGTGCTGAGTAGGTAGTGTGTGACAGTTTCTTAACAGAAAACGTCACTTTCTCTGGGTTCAACACTACAACTGACTCCTACATACTCAAAGAACATTTGATTCATTGTTAATTTAAAAAATAGTGATGAATAGATTTAGGGTCCATTCAGACTAATGGCAAAGCAGAAATTTGAGGCAGCTAAAATATAGATGAAGTCAAGTGAAATTAAATTGTCTATAATTAAATAAAAATGAACTCCAATATCACTATAATCATGATGAAACAACAGATAAATACAAATGTTTCAACTCAGTCTGTCACAATGGACTGTGAAGAACAAATTTCTCTAAAAACTCCAGCAGTTTTATGACCAATATGAGTTTCAGCAGATAATCTTATCAATCAGCATCTACTTTTCCTTTTCATGCGAACTATTCCTTTAAGTGATGGTGAACCGAGATTCCTCCTTTTCCGAAACACACTGAGAAACCAAGAGAAAGCCAAAAACAGATGGGAGGACGGCAATTCAGACGGAGGAATGAGAGACAAGGAGAGAAGAGTGAATGATGAGAGGAGGACGAGCAGACGTCTGAGGACCACCATGTCTGCCCACCATGTCGTCTTCCCCTCTTTTTCCTCATCTGTCTGTCTCATTCCCTCCTGCTTTATTACTATTTCTCCTCTTCTCTCTCTCATGTTTTTCCCTATCTTCTTCTGCTGTTATTTCTCACCCCTCCCTCTCTTGCTCTCTGTATGTTTCTTTCTCTCTTCTTTCGCTCACGCTCTTTTCTTCGCTTCTCTGTTTCTACAGCTGTCTCCTTTTCTCTCCATTGCCTCAGCTCTTCCTTTCTTTCTCTAATCCCCTCAATCTTTGCACTTGTTCTCTCCGTTACTCCTTCATGTCTGTCTCTGTCCTCTGTCTTGATCTTGATCGTTTAATTCTGTTCACGTCACAGGGATTCAGCAGCTTGAATGAATTGTTCACACAACTTTAAATGTATGATGTTTAAGTTATAATTCTTAAAGGATAAAACTGGCATTATTATATGTTTTTTATTGTCATCAGATCCCATAAGAAAATGAAAACCAACAATATGTTTGTCCGTCTCTTAATACTTTCTGACCTCCCTACCCCGTCTGTGTCTGGGGCCCCAAGCCCGCTGGTTTCTGCTGAACTGTCTCACAAATATGTAGTTTCACTATTAAAAATGGCTGAGTAACTCTCCAAAAACAGCTGGTCATTGTAGTTTTTAGCAATTATTACTTGAATCGGAATAAATATTGCGTTTGCTGAGGACTGTTTTCAGCGGTGGATGAATCTACATTTGGTGCTCTCGTGAGTATTTCTGGCAGCAGGCTGGTGTGTGTGAATTGAGTCGAAATAAATTAGTGTGTGTGTGTGTGTTCATGGTGATGAAGGAACATGTCACCTAGTGCAGCGGTGTGGCTCATTGACATGATTTTAACAGTTTGTGGACAACAACAGAGGTCTACAACACAGAGGAATAAGATGGATGAACACACAATACTTGTTAGTAGATCAAGTATGAAAAATATAGAGTATCACCAGCCTTATCACTTAAGTCGGGATATTTGTGGTTACTGGTGGTAACAGCTTGTGGGTTCATGCAGCGTCCACTGGGGGCAGCAAACACATTCTGAGGAAGCAGCAACTTACCACGACTTGCCTCTAAAGTCAATGCAGAATAGCGTTGTGCCCAAATACAAATACGTTATTCGGCAAAGCACAAATAGTGGGGTTTTTTTTGTTGTTGTTTTTTTTTTTTTACAAATATTTGTTTTATACAAATATTTTTTAAATTATTTGTTTTTGGGGAGAAAAAAAAAGTCAAATACCAGCGCACAGGTCGGTTACATCACTATCTCAGTGTCTCTCCTCTGCTCCGCTGTGACGTCTATCAGCAGGTCTCAACGAGGGGAGTCACATCCACCTGCTACATGACGCACATTTCCTAATTTGGACATCAGTCCCAGAGTTGGGGGTGTTCCCCAGAGATAAAGCTGAGCTACTGACACAAGCAAAGTGCTCCCAAGAGACTCTCCATAACCTGTTGTTCCCTTTCTCCTTTCCACAAATTTAGGTTGTAAAAAATAGGCAATAAATGTGCAAAGCAAGAATCACCTTTGAAGTTCTTCTCTACACATTACATGCTGTGTCTCTGTGTTATGGGTGTATAAATAGGTAGAGGTCTGTCTGCAATGAGGTGATGAGTAAAGTTTTAGCTCAGTAGTCAGCGCAGTCATCTATGATCTGGGAGATTTCAGTTCGAGACCTGGTGTGGGGACCTCCTTCATAAGATAGCTTATTCATGAACACTTATTGTAACACTTTAATTTTCTTTTATTCGAATACAAATACAAATAATTTTGCTGCCTCAACAAATACAGATACAAACACAAATACTGGGCTCTCTGCACATCCCTAGCACCAACAATGGCTGCTAGATGCTCCGACTGACTCCTGTTCAAAAAACCTCAACTTCTCACTAGAAATATCAGACCTGCCAACACTCCCGTTTTTCTTGGGTTTCACCTGTATTTTCACACCCTCTCTCGCTGTGCTACCGTTTTGTTGTTTTTCCCAGGAAACTCCCGTAATTTGCATGGTCCTCAGCCTTCATTATGAATAATCGTCATACACACGGATCCATAAGTTTTGTATGTTTGTCTGATGTTACTCAGGTTGCCAGATCATCTATGAAACACAATCCACACGACATACAATTTGAACTCATCTGTCACCACTTGTGCACAGCAGCTCTCTGTCCTCCTCCCTCTGCAGCTGATGTGATTCACTGCCTGCAGGTACCTCTTGTAGAGAGGACGGGCTGCTTTGTCTCAGCCAGCGGCTAAGTTTACAAGAATTTGCCAGACTTTAAGGCAGATAAACACTTAAACTCAGATAAACAGCTGGACTACATACAGACAGCTTTCATGTTATTAGCTTATCCAGCACACTGTGGTTATGTAAAACATACCGGTAGTGGATGGGACAAAGCAGTCGTAAATATCGCTTTTCTACATGTTTATGCTTGTTGAACAGGTAGTTTGATAGAGTACTTATTGGCTTTTATCCCGTAACAGTTTAATGACGTCACACCTGGTTACGTCCATCTATATATACAGACTATGGCTTTTAGCTGCTACTCTGTCAGAAATACTACAGTAGAAGAGCAACTGTTATATATGTTTACAGCACAGCCAAACAAACTGTTAGATAAGACAACTCAGCATGTCAATGATCATACTGAACTCATGATCAAATGCTGTCTTTTGCATTACGTGAAATGAGTGCACGTCTTCTGCAATGACACTGTTCATCATCAGAACAGTGACAGCAATGGTCAATAGTTTAAATGCCTAAAATGACAAACAAAACAAAGGTGATGGTAGCCTGACGATGTTACAGAGCCACAAAACCTCTTGTAGAGGAGGTCAACGTGGATGGATGGGTCCATTAAGTTTGTGACAAAAAAGTTTTCCCCTAATGCAGTGGGGTCCTTGATTCCATCCATAAGAAACACAATGACAGAACTGTTTTGGTCATGGGTTTCATACACTTTCTGTAATGAAAAATCTTATCAGATGGGGTTCCGTGGTCTAATTTGTGTTCTTGATGTGAAAAAGTTTGAGAACCATTGTCCTGATGTTCTTTTCCTCTTAACCTCCTCTCACTTTCTTTTTCTCCCACTTTCATGTCCATGTCCCTCTACTTCTCTCTTCCTCTTTGTCTCACGCTCCATCACTTCATGTATTCCTCTTACTTCCCCCTGATCTGCCTCTTTCTTTCTTACCTCTCTCTCCCTCCTCTCTCTGTACCTCTCAACCTCTTGCACCCTTTCTATCCCTCTCTGCTGCCAGTGTGTCTGCTGGCTACATTAGCTGCCGCTTTGCTCCATCGCCAGATTTATAAGCTGATACACAAAATTCTGGGTGGCTGTCAGACCCAGAAGAATAAGCTCCGCCCATCACCAATAAAAGCCCCCAACCCTCCAACAAACCAAAAAAAAAAAAGTACAAGAAAATGTGTTGCACAAGGGCTTACAACACTCCCATGGGTGTGTTTGTGTTTGTGTGTGTGCGCCCATTTGCAAGATGCCAAACAAAGTCTGGAGTCATTAGGGTTGGCGCAAGAAAGGGCAATTAAAAAGTTATAAACACAACTGCAAATAGAGAAAAAAAAGAGAAAAGAAAAGAAAAAAAGTTGCCCGTTCTGGCTTCACCTCGGAATGTGTGAAACAAAACACCCTTCTTCCTGAAAAGACTTCCAGAAATATAGATATTTATATATAATAGTTTTCTGTCTGTTTCTCTCTAAAAAAGGCAACAAACACTAGTGATGAATGACATCTGCACTTATTATTTCCTGTGTGAACACACACACTGGTGGCTCTCTGACACCAGCTGGTTGGGATGCACCGTGTTGTCCTATTTCTCAGTGTGAAAAGCAGCAATTTTATCGCATTTGCTACATGCACTCAAGAAACCAGGTTACTCAGAGAAATCAGGTTACGCAGGTAATCGGAGAACACGTTTGCATGCACTTTAGTAACTTACTTACTGTAAATCCATGTATAAATGCAGCAGGCAGGTCAATAATCAGATTTGTCTCCTCGCCTGATCTTATTTTAGAGGTATCTCTGACTGATTTACTTACTGATTTTTATTTTGTTTTTCTTTTTTGTGAGTGTGTATGTGCACTGACAGCGCAGTGAAAGGACGGGCAGACAGAGAAGAACCTCTTGAGGCTACTTTTAGTTGTGATTCAACTTTTGATGGAATTATCTTAAGTGTGAGAACACATCACATGTTAATCATGTCTCCTTTCATCCTGCTGCTCTGCTGTCTGAAAGTCTTTATTATGCACACATGGGCTTGTAAGATGCTGATTAGAAACCTGTGTCACAACCCGGATCAAGGCCGGACAAAAAATAGATGTATTGTACATAACGAAGAGATAAATGAAACTAAACACAGAACCAAACATGGCAGAAGCCAGAGGAGAGAGGGCAAGTGACTGACTGCCACCAGCTTATATAGAAGCTTGTCAGTCCAGCTGAGCTGAATCTCCCTGATGACCCGACTCGACCCACCAGCCTCCTGCAGGGAGAGTCTGTCACACCTGGTTGCATGTATACATGGGCAAGAAATCAACGTTCTCCAGGAGAAATCTAGCTGGTGAAATCAAGTTTCACTAATTCCCCACCCCCGTCTGGAAACTGGATTTCTCGTTTTTATGACATTTAGGAAATCAGCATACTGGAGAAAGCTGACTGTAACCTGGTTAAATGTATGTGAACATACTGCTTCTGTCTGTATGACATCTGGCATGTGCGTCAAGTGCATCAACACTCTTGCACCACTTACCAAAGAAAACAAAACAGAAAAACATCCATATTTCAATTTTTTTTTATTAAAAGCATCATTTAACTATTGGAACTATCTATAGAAGTTATGATATTCTGCAGAGAGATCTTGTGTTCTTCTTCAGTTTGGTGATGTTTATCATAATAACTGATCACTGCTTTGGTGCTTTATATACATATATAATAGTGTCAGCACTGAGTTGACATTGTGTACTAAAAACCACAGTCACTGTACACTCTGGCTGATGAAAAGATGAAACGCATCAGTTCCTGCGGAGCTCAGAAAAATTTTCCAGGTAAAACTAACGGGGGAAGCTCCTCATTTGCTCAGTTTACAGTGGCGGATTCTCTGTACTGTGTCCAGATTTAATCATTTCTGGATGTGATCAAAATGTTGCAATCACCACTACTGCCACTGTGAAACATGATCTCACACAGTTTAGCATAAAATAATTGATTACATTTTTCTCCTCTTTAAACTTTTGTTAGTTTTACTTTGCCCTGCGCTGACAAAAAATCCAAAGGTAGTAGATCAAGTTCTCTTCCAACATACTACAGTGTTTATACCCTCTAGGAAAAACTCATTAGCTGGAGTTTAGCTGTCAGTGAAAGTGCAATAACTTTGTCATATGACACCTTAAATGGCCCTCTATCTAATACAAAGTGTCATGATTTGGCTTAATTTTGTGCTTTGAATCATTTTGTAAGATAGTGCAGCTGTCATTTTTTGAATGGTGGAAGAAAACTATATTTTAAACATTATCTGACTCATATGCAAATGTTTTTTGGTCTGAGAGAAAGAAACCGACTGTCCTCCAAAAGACGGCATCCAGAGAAAAACGAGGCTGAGCTCTTAATTAAAGTTTGATGAAAAAGAAGAATGGGAAGGGAAACTGTAGGAAAAATATAATTTCCTGCTTATTAAGCTGTTTTATATCATTAAAAGGGCAAACAGGGGTTTTTTAGTGGAATTTAAATCAAAACAAAGAATGACAAAGAATCAAATATCTGATGAACTAAAAGCAACAATGAAAATATTACGGTCACGGTGACCATTTGTACACAAAGTAGAATAACACCAGTACTGAGGTGAAGAACTCTACTGGCTCCCATTTGTCCTGAGTGACTGGCTGGCTGAAACATAAGCTCTGCCCTCCAATTATTTGTGAAAGAAGGCCCGGGGTCAGAGGTCACGGCTATTTATTACTGAATCAAAAGGAAGCCCGGTGTTTTTTCAGATGCGTCCAGGAAGTCTGCTCTACATTCCCACACTAACCCGCCGTGTTTAGACTGAGGGGTCCTGAGGTGAAAGTCACCACGGGCCACAAACTCTCCTGGACAAGAGGAACTGAGGGTCCTCACATTTCACTGCATCAAAAATCCAGAAGACATTTAGTCCAGAAGTGAATGTAAAAGCTGCACCAGACACGCTTTTTTATGTTAAAATATCCATGTTGCCTCAATGATCCTGACTGACTAAGATGCTGCTGGTTCAGTCTTTTACCCAGATGACTACTGATGTCAGGATGGTCATCAGTAGGAACTCTTTTGTACTGTTAGATATATTTCCTGTCTTGTACCATGTGACTCCTTTGGTTTGAAGCATCGTTTGACACGTGTCAATTTAGAATTTTGTTTTCCATCAGACGATTTCTTTCAAGATTTATATTCAAATAATTTCACCAGCATCAAGAAACTGTCACTGGGTTAACATTATTCTATGATTTTGCTTTGAAAACCATTAAAACCTGATGAAAAGTTCTCTTTTAACTAAGATTTTACAGCACTAAATGTTGTGGTACAGTTTATATTTCTCTGCCTGCTCTCTTTATTTTAATCTAAACTGGCTCATTGCCTTAAAAACTGTTCCAAATTGTAAAAGTTCAAAAGGAAAATTCTCTTCTGACAACCAGCTCTCTCCCACTTTCACATGGCACCATACTGACATTCCCAAGTACATCCAGACCTGGACCTTTTGACCTTCTGACCACCGGGTCTTAAAGGGTGAAGAATGTCTTGGGGCGGGGTCGTTTAAGGTCAGCTGACTCATTTCAGTCCAATGACAGTGGTAGTAATGAAGAATGTCTCTTCTGCATCAGTTTACCTCACCGTAGCAAAGTACTTTTCACCCACAGGTGTGTTGGACACATGCGCATTCCTCTCTGCTGGGTACTGCAGCGAAAAAACAGGGTCACCATTGTAGATAGAGCCACTTATTTTAAACTCTTCTTACACATGAACATCAGATACAACAGATCATCATGATATATGATTCACTGGTCAGTATACAGTACTAGTTTAAAGGAGGTCTGAATTTTCACAGTTTTGGCTAAGTGACACCTTTCAAACATGGATTTAGCAGCCTTTTCTTTTCTGTTAGGGCTGATCATCTGTCCCTCAGCAGAGTTGCAGATATTGTGGCTTGTTGTCCTATTTTGGCTGCAATTTTTGTCCTAAATGAGACACAGTAAGATAAAATATTTGGTTTTATACTTGTTATTATACTACTTATGTTTCTTTATACAGTACAGTATGTATGTTTGTATGTGTGTATACTGTATGTAAATGTATGTTTTTGTTCATAAGCACACTTGTTACTGTTTTATTTTGTGTTTATGTAAAGCCCATTGAACTGCTTTTGTGTGAGATGGTGCTATACATCAAATTATGTTATATAACAGTTACATCAGACTGGGAATCATTTGGGAACACAAAGGCACGTTGGGAACGCAACAGGAGGGTTACATTTGCAGAGAAAGTTCCCGGCAGAGGGCAGGGTTAGGCCAAAGCAGCGTTTCCACAACCATCCGGTCCTCTTTTTTTTTTTTTTCCCAGCTTCGGCCACGGCAGCTCGGGTTTCTGAAACACTCCGAGAATCTGAGGCGTGGGGTAAAAATCCTTCAACATTACTGCACCCTTTGTGTTGCTGCCTCAAGCGCAAGAGCAGGTGTAACAGCTGAGGGGCGGGCAACTGCTGCCTGCCTCACTACCAACATGGGACCAATCCATACAGAAAGCCTCTCTGGGAACAGCAGTGCAGTGTAGAGTCAAATATGGCTTCACTAAGAGGAGACAAGCAGAAATTAGCCATATATGGCATCAACTCACATACTGCTCTAACTCAGTTAAGATTTACAGGGCTGGAACTCCCAAAATATACAAAAACATACTTACTGTTGGTGTATAGAAGAGATCTTTATGGGAGACATGGATCCAAATTATATCCAGTCCAATCAGGTCTGCAACTGGTCTCAGGTCTGTGTGTCTATATGTGTAATACCCAACAGAACAGGCTTTCTATCAGCTTTGATCTCTTGGTGCAGCATCACCATCACAAGAAAAACATCTTTTTTGAGGCAGACAGAGAGTTTGAACTGTTAAGTGCAGCAAAAATGAAATGTATGTATTGTTGCTGTTTTCCAGAGCAGATGTTTGTTAATTGGTGGAGCATCATACTCCCGAGTTGCTATCCGCACCATGTCTGACTGTTCATTGTTTCGTTGTTGAAGGGGTTCTTAGATGTTTTTACTGAAAATGAAATCATGCATGTCAGGCTCAGATACGTTTTCCAAGGGTCTGTTTCGGATCTTCAGCTCTTCACAGCTCAGAAACTTTTGGGGTCATCAAGACCTCTATTATCAAGCCATAAATACAGTTTGAGTTTTATTTGTCCAGGTTTTGAGACGCCTCAGTTGCAACACCACTGAGGTGAACAGAATAAATGCAGCTTACACCATTGAAGAATGATATTAAAAAAGTCTCTCCTGGAAGAAGTGATGCTCGGAGAATTTTCCTCAACCTTTTTACGTTTCATTTTTTTGGTAGAGTCATATTATTCTCTGGCTATCTGAGCTATTGTACTAGACAGTTCTGGATGATGTGAGAATACTTTCAATTCTAACTCTAAATTTCTTGAGCTAGTATAGGAAAGAAAAAAAGAATCTTTGCTTGGCTTTTTTGGTGATGTGCCTCGTGTTAATGTCCCTTTTGAGTATATTGCCAATGTGAGTGCCAAGATGTTTGACTGACACAGTACTAGGAGCCAGAATTACATTTATGATACTATGAATGAATGGGAATGTCCTTAATTAGGCCAATACCCAATAAGATCAAATGCCAGGAAAGCAGCAGCACAGTCAGCTGTGAATGAGGACAAACTGAACTTAATTTTGTTTTCCGATTCATTATGAGATACTGGAACTGAAATATCCAGAAAAACAATATTTCTCCGGTATGTTGTTACTGCTCTTTCACAGCCAGAGCTGCAGAAAGGGGCGTTTTTCCACACCAAAAGTATTTACCACCCTACCCAGTGCTTGGTGAATGTCTTTAACTCAACAGGGTGGGCTCTGCGCCACATCACACAGCCACAACAAACAGAAACCCATGACAGCTGTTTTAATGTCTCCTACAAGATTCCATCTGTTAACTTGGAGCGTCTTGGTTAAATTATAATTTGCAAAAAATCCTTAGTGTTTGTTTTAACCTAATTGAGCAGCATATGGTTGTATTTGTTAGACTGGATGATACAGGAGTGCCAACTGATACAGATGCAATATCTGAAGAAATGAAGAAATACCCTCGTCTGAAATCACAAGAAGAGCAGCCACAGAGAAGAGCCTGCCATAAAATCTACTCCCCACAGGAAGTGACAAATAAAAACTACAAACGGTCTCCAAACAGCGGTGAGCAAACACACCGTCTGGAGAAAGCTGGACTCACCAACTGTACATTTTTTCCCTTTCTCGTCCATTTGATATAAAGCATCACAGTCTGGCCAGGGCTGTGGCAGTTTACTGACAGTCACCTCATAGCTTTTCTGGAGAATGAAATTAAAACTTTACATCTTGTTGCCATTTGGAATAGTCAGTGTATAAACCTGACTAGAGACCTCATTGATGAGGTCAGCTGCAGCATCCTCGGAGATGGGAGCAGCAATCCACAAACCCAAAAAACAGAACATTAGTATTGGACGATTCACTAAAATCAATGATGATGTTTTTGAATGTTTATTCTCAATGATTTAAATGAACAGTTCCTACAATATGTCACAGCAGCTTCTGTATAGTATCATGTAGATTAAGGTTAATAAAGATTGTAATCATGGTTGAAAAAAGGCAACATTAATTAATGGTCTAAGATGAAACAGACCACAGTCTTTGGTGTCTGAACCTCCACAGCAATACTTTGTGTCATGCTACATAAAGGACCGTTGGGCATATAAAGACTGCAACGTTGACATTTGGCGTCTTGTGTCCAACCAAAAGTCAACTTCATCCAAGTAGGTTTAGCCTAAATATACACTGAACTAAACTTAACCAAACTCACCCTGGTAGCCTACTGGTTAAGAACAAGCAGCAACTACCACGATCTGAGGCTGAAGCCAATGTGGAAATACCTTAATGTGCCACCGATGGCATTCAAAAACCCTCAACTTCTCTTTAGAAATACTAAGTCAATCAACCGGCTCCAATGTAAATCAATGGATGACGCCAAACCTCGCTACGTCCATCTTTATGTATGGTTGAGATGCATGCTACATAATCATGGCATGTCATTTCCTGTGTCTCTCTCCCTTTGTTTCCTGTCATCTCTCAACTGTCACAATCCAATAAAAACCCATAAAATGCTTCTCAAAAATAAGCATTAAAAATAGCTAACCAAACCTTAACCACAGACATGTTGGTCTTGGAACGGCCTTATAGGTCAACTTGGACGGCACTGACTGGCAAGCAGCATATTTTGGTGTTGTGGTATGAGAAGCAGTTGGTCTAGTTGGTCTCAAGAAAACTTTGGGACAGATGTTCGCCAACAGAGCAACATGAGCTTGAACTCTGCTTTTTACTAGCCGAAAGTGTCGATCCACAAAGTCACAGTCTTTGAACTCCCTGTTTATTGCCACAAAACAATCCCTCGAAATAATTTAGCAGATATGTTCAATCCATGCTTCATAGTCATGGCCTGCCTAGCCCTTGCCCTGCCCCACACCCCTCCCATGTTGCACTGGTATGCAGACAGCTGCCCATCGATGACACTGCACATACAGGCCTGTGTGGACCTGCCAGCCTGGGGGACGTTTAAACTTTAAAGGGCCAAACTGGACAGCTGGGTGTGTGTTTATGCTGCGTGGGAGTGTGTACATGAGTTCTCTACCTCATCCACCCACTACAAGACTCACTAGTCACACATATCAAGGACTAAGGGACCTGAAGACATCTCCTTATCTGAGCAGATAACTCATTTTTAATTTAGTTAACACTTTGGTTTGAGCTGAATGTGTGTACACAGCATATGTGGCTCTTCAACCATTGATTAGATCATTGCAGCAGACAAAGACTGAGGAACTTCTGAAGCCCACAGGATATCTTCATCTACAAGTCTCTGTCTCTAAGTGTTTGATTTGCTGTCCATCCATCATGGGTGCATTTATTGCCAAGATGCTGCTGCCTACAGTCAGCAGCCTGGTGTTCCTGCCTGCAGCCAGTGTGGCTGCCAAGAGGGGCTTCCACATGGAGTCCATGGTCTACTTCTTCACCATGTTCTTCACTGCGGTGAGAGTCACACACACACAACACTGCACTGATGCTTATAGCTGCTGTAAAGAATTTTACTGTCTGGTTCTGTATTCATGAGACAGACTGAAACATCCACTAGTGAAATGTGTTACACGTGGTTGTGTTGATTGGTTAGTTGACAGCAGAAATATTTCTGTTACCGTTTTGGGAGATTTTATATGATCTGTTAATCTAAAGTGCTTTGTTTTCAGGTTTTCTTTTTAAACTTAGCAGCATGTGATGAATATTAGTGTCAAGAAAGTTGTAAAGCAAGTATGTTGTGTTGGGTTCGCTAGAATTTGATCAAATCTGAATCTACCATCAATTCCTAATCCAACTGGATCCCTTATTTAATAGGTTTTAGGTATGGCTTTCAACACTTTAATAACTGGGCTCATAAATTGTTTGATATCCAAAAGCAAAAACTCAAAGATTGGCATTCAAGGACCAAAACCTCAAAGTTTTCCAGATTACTCATTTGCTATCTCTCTGACTACCTGTGTGATTTATGTATAGCTCTTTGCAGATAAAAAACAGAGAGGAAATAAAGGGTCTGCTTAACAAATCCAGGCATTTTACAAACTTGGAACTGGATAGAACTGGCTATGGAAGCCATACACAATTCACAAGTTAGATGGGGTATATATATTTATTTTAATGATAAAATGACCTGATATTCCAAAGACTTACTATGCTGATAAAAACTGACGTGTTCTGTATGTAAAGATCTTGAATTTAGTAACAAACTTTAGTAACAAACCATGATACATTTTACTTCAATACAATCAGGTGAAAATACTTTGGAACCTGTGGTCTTCCTGGATGCTGTGACTGTCTGTTTGACGTGACTCTGTATCTTTTTGTAGATGTATCATGCATGCGATGGACCAGTCTTTTCCATCCTGTGTTTCATGAGATACGACATTCTGGAGTATTTCAGTGTTTATGGCACTGCCCTCTCCATGTGGGTCACTCTTATAGGTAAGTCCTGGGATACAATCTGCCACACTCTACATATAATAACAGCAAGTGTTTTGGTGAAAGCAGTGATTGTGAGGTTCGTCTGTAAATCAAAGGCTTAATGGCTCCGTGTCCATAATCATCTTGACCTTGTGCAAGACTCTACCAGACCTTCCACTGGCAAATAATTTCTTTAATTGATCTTTCTAAAGATAAAAGACTAATAAACAAATCTAATATGAACAACATTTTAACAACAACATAGTGATTATCTTGTTAGCATTGAACAACAACAATTCCCATGAGGCTTTCACACAGGCGTTCTATTAAAACTGATCTGCTCTGCGGGCAACACAGCAGAGCAGTTGTTGATAACATATGTTGTGTTCTGCTCACATGTGGTAAGAAATGCTCGCTCTTATCCTCACATATGATCTCACACACACACACACACACACACACAGTCCTCTCTCATCTGGGCCCCTGAGGTTCTGCAGCAAGGGATTTAAATCACATGTTGCAGAGGGTTTTATTTTGAAGCAACAGCTATGACAGCTGACAACGTAGATTGGACCATCATCTTTAGTGGAGGGTGTGTTTATTAAAACAAATAGATGGTTAAATATCAAATCAAAGCTCAAATAAGCTTTCAAAATGTTCCAAATTTAACCTCAACAAGCAGGAAAAGAAGATTTTTACAGATTGAAATGATTTTTAAAATCGACAACACGCAAATCACCTGTTGGACAAAGTGTATTGTTCTTGCACTGAATGTTGGGGCTTCTGATTGATTGATTGATTTTACACTTCCTCGTTCCTATTTTTGTTCTGCATTCATGCTCTGACTGTTAGATATTACAAAAATGGAACTTCATGGAGGTGACTGATAATGCAAACTAAGAAAAGGCTTTGGTGACCTTTGATGACTCTTTTGGACCATTTGAGACAAATGGTTGGACTACCAGATAGTGCTCATTGAAACCCCTTATTTTACAGTTTGAACATCTCTAGTTCACTGGAAAGTTGACAATGAAGAGAGAAAAAGAGAAAAATGAGATAAACTTGACTCCTTAGTCAACTGAGCCACAAGGATGTCAAACACTACATCAGTGCTTCTTATACTTACTTCATGGGACTTCCAGGGTTCCTTAAGGTGCTTCAGGGAGCCTCCAGCCAAATTAGGATTATATTATTTATTAATTTTGATAATTAGTCTGAGGAGAGAATATATAGGAATAACAATTCTGATTTGAAGAGTTTGCAGTCTTGAGTTTCTTTTTAAAAATCTAGCAGAAACACTTTTGGAACCCCTGTCTCACATACAGTCTGTGTCTCCCTCTTCCAGCTCTGGGTGACTTTGACGAACCACAGCGCGCCAGTATAACCATGTTTGGAGTGTTAACCATCGCTGTGAGGATCTACCAGGATCGCTGGGGCTACGGGATCTACTCTGGACCAATCGGATCAGCTGTCTTCATCATCATGATCAAATGGGTGAGTGAATGCTGCCTTAGAATTGCAGCCAAAGTAGCAATAACAGCTTATTGTCTATGGCCAAGTAATCTGTAAACCGTAGCATGGTGTATGTTGAGTCAAGTAGAAAAATGTATATTCTATTTATAGAGTTCCTTTCTTTCATAGATTTCTTATACAATCTTTTCCACCTTTGTGATCTCCTTCAACAACTTTTACTCCTCTTGTTTACTCTCTTGCACTTTCTTCTACCTGTCCGTCATCTTCACATCCTTATTTTTCCCAACTTTCACTGTCTTCTCTTCTCTTTCTTAACATTTGTCTTTCTCCTCCCCCACTTTCCTTATTCTCCTTTCTTCTCTTTATGTTTCTTCTTCTCCTCTCCTCTTCCTTTCTCTTTCTTTTTTCTTCCTTTTGCCCCATGAATACATAACTCACTCTCTCATTGTTTCATGGTGTTTCAGCTGCAGAAGATGAGGCAGTTGAAGGCGGTGTATCCGGAGAAGACTGTATATACGCAGCAGGTCGGCCCAGGCTGCTGCTTCGGCGCTCTTGCTCTGATGCTGCGTTTCTACTTTGAGGTGACTGTCATCACGATCAGCTCTTATAAACATTACAAAATGCTCAGATCATTGCTTGGCAGCCAGTTTTGCCATTATTTCAATGGATAATAATTTCTATATTCCTCACGAGGATTATTAAACATGCTTTTTCTATTTGTCTGAAGTTGCTGATGTGTGACTTTATTTTTTGTTTAATATCGATGTGCTTTTAACAATTCGATGCACCGCTTTCTGTATTCTCGTCACCGCAGGAGTGGGACTATGCCTACGTCCACAGCTTCTACCATCTGTCTCTGGCTGTGTCCTTCGTCCTGCTGCTGCCCAAGAAGAATCGCTATGCAGGGACGGGACAAAACGCCGCCAAACTAAGCTGCTTCACCCTCTGCTGCTGTGTATGTTACTTTCATTTAATCTAAAAGGAAACAAAAACAGAAGTGGCAGCTAAACAGGTCATACCGTATGTGAGGGGCAGGGTTATTTAACTCATCACCTGTTGAAAGTACATTCATTCTTTTGTCCAAAACGATTTAGTTTACCCTCATTTCACTTGGACACACTTGAGGAGCAATTTTGGGGTTCAGTGTCCTCAAAGACACCTCAACATGTGTCAATACAACAGAGAGTAAATGCCTGCACTGTAAATGTATTTAATTCATGGATGTTGCTCTTCATAATATGTTGAAAATGTATTCAGGTAGCCACGTCCAGCCATTCATTTATACTACCTATAGACAATTTTGATGATGTGCCAAGTTATTATTGGGAGTATTTCTTTGGTAGAAAGTAGTTCAAGTAGTAATAGTTAATTTGTCTAACAGTCCAAAACCCAAAGATATTCAGTTTACAAAGAGAAAAAAAACAGAACTTCACTTTGGAGAAGCTGCAACTGAAGAATTTTTGCTTAAAAAAAACAATCAACTGTCAAAGTAGCTGCTGATTAATTCTCTGTCAATCTACTAATAGTTGCAGCTCTAAAACCAACACAGCTCACTGTCAGGCAAGTTCAAATATCCTTCACGTTGTCCTAATCACATTTCCCATTTATCCCCTCACCAGACTATGTCCCCTGGTACTTCTAAAGAGAAGACAGACAAACCTAAGAAGAAGTCGTCCCGCACTGTGTGGACAGTCCCCATCAAGAAGTCATGGACGCCAGACTGCAGCACCCCCACCCTCCCTCTCTACAACACCACCCCACCCTCCACACCTATCAAAGGGACCAGCATCAGCAAGCTCAAAGAGATGAACGGTTGGAAGTGACCCCAAAAACACAACTGACAATCTGTCTAATGTCGTCGGACTTCATCCTGAAGAACAGGCATAGCGAGTGGTGGGTTATGAGCGGGAAATGGGAAGATAACCAAATAACTGTCAGCTAAATGCTGATAAACTTGTACGTGGCTGGTAAGTTAATTTACTTCAGCAGGAAACCAACCATCATGTGGACATCCTTTCTACTCCAAAACTCATTTTTGGCTGGTAGAATATTTAAGGTCAACAGCGACTTTTGGAATCCACCAGCCACTGTAGCCAACAGGTAAAGAAACAGTATCGTCCTGTCATGGTTATAAAAATTTAGAGGCAAGGACAAAAGGTGAATCGGGACTCTGGTGCCCTCGAAGACCCGATAAGAACACAGCTGTCTGAAGCACTTGTCCAAATCTGAGGACAGGCAGCATGCTACGAAGAACACACACAGCACGAACAGGGAGACGGTGGCTGAGACAAGCCAGTAAAACTGACTGGAAAATTTATGAGAAGAACAAACAGGCAGATGGTTTATCTCTCCAAAATATATAAATTGTCTTTAGAAATGTTCCTCAGGGGACTCCCTTCGTCTGCTCGCCTCTGTCTGTCCGTTCTCCCTCCTCTTTCTCTTTCCCGTCTCTCGCAGGGAAGGGAAACACGCGGTCGAACTCGGCTATGAAAATTACAAGACTGTAAAGCACATTTTACCGTTTTTATACGTCCTCGAGGTGCCAAATGTGTCATGTGGAGCATCAGACGATGGAGCGAGGGATAGCAGCGGCCCAGACGTCGGGCTGTAACCCGCCTGAAGCATCTTGATGTGTTTCTGGATCAGCAGGTGGACTCTTCTGTCTGTTAACTTTACTTTACTGACCGAGCAGCTTTGGATATGATTTCTGTCCCCAATGTGCATTGTTCAGACAGTGTAATGTTTCTGGTGAAAACTTTTATGAGTATATTGCTATTTATTACAGTATGGAAGATTGTATATTCTGTATACAGTATATAACTGTGTGTTTGATTTTTTTATAATTTTGTAATATTTTCTAAATAAAATGAAATGTTGAATACCTGTTTTTAACTGGTCTTCAGGGACTGGATGGAATTTTTACAGCCTCAAGCGTCCCAGCCATTATCATAATGAAGTGATATGGATTTTACAGAAGCCGGCCATTGACAAAAACCCTGACTGGCACAAACTTCAAGGCCCACTTCAGTCTAGCAAGACTAATCCAATTCCAAACCCACATATCTCGTTTCACTTTCACTTCAGGAGAACATGCGTCCATGCACGTCACCTGCCCGCGAACACTACCCAAAGACTACAAACGTGTTCTGCGTATCTTAGACAAAACAGTCTCCGGCCAGAACGTGAATGAACCTCCACCTCCACCAGGGAATGTTTTGAGCCGGGGCCAAGCCACCAGCTCCTGTGCCCAGAGAAAGGTGTTTTTGTCTGGGCTCAGAAACCTGGCTGGCTGGGCCACCGGCACCTCCCGGCTGGCTGCGCCTCCCGGCCCTGACAGGACGGTAACTCGAGCCTTTTATTGCACAAGTGTGAAACACTTTTCAGCTCCTTTACGACCACTGTCTATCCCGCACCACTCTGCTGAGGGGCTACAGCCCACACACATGCAGGACTGTATTACCTTAGACTTTCCACTGTCTATAATCCCTGATTTTAACCAGAGCACTTCAATTAACACTAATCTAATCCTAATCTTGGCCCTAATTTTAGATGAGCTGTTAGAAAAAACAATAACCAGAAAAAAAAAACCTAATTTTGAAGAATTGTCGAGATTGATCGAACCTTTGAATGACAGCTTGTCCTCACATGAACAGAAACACACACACACACCGTCTGAAGGCCTGTCCACCACAAGTTGTGTTGGGCCGCTGCGCTGCTCAGCAGACATCGACAACATCAACACAATAATTGTTGATTGACACAAGTATGAGCGTGGTCGTCTGCGCCCACATTCCTCGGCGGCGTGGAATTTCAGTGGGTATCGAAATATAATAAAGAAATACATCTGGAGAAATAAAAAAATATGACTTCTTCACCAGTGAAAAGAGCACTTTCTCTAATATTCCACATGCAGCGGAGACGCTGAAGAGAATGTTTGCTGGATCAATTTTCATTAGTGTCAATTAAGCACAAAAAGTGCACCGCGTGAAAGTAACTGCGACAGAGTCTGGTATGTTTGGTATGTTTGTGCTTTTAGCTATGTGGTGTGGGTACTTTATATTGTGAGACAGCAGCCAGTGTGCCACAGGTCCTTTCTCTGTGTGTCAGCTGTTGCCACAGCTGTTGTTAATGCTGCGAGGTCAGCTGCCTCCTAGGAAACACCGCAGAGCTGCAGCCACAACACATCTTCACTCTGCTGACACCGATTACCAGTGTTACACTACAACACTCAATCAGATTCACTACTTCTGCTGAACAACAAGACTGCCAGCATTAGTTTGGGCTCACTGGAAAGAAATGATTAAGGTATAATAATGTTATTTTTAAAAAAGCTAATAAATGGAGCTTAAATTAATATCATTTTGCCAACAATAACCACTTCTCTCTTGAGCTCTTTTTCTCTTTCCACACTACTTCTGTCACTTTTCACATGTAATTGTGAGTGCAACATCATGAAGGCCTTTGCAGAGAGACTGTGCATCATGTCTCAGCTATCTCTATGGTGACAGACTTTTCACCCAGACTTTCAGCATCACCATTTGGAAAAACAAGTATAAATATTTTTGCCTTTAGACATGATCACATGACACACCATACATCCTCGTCAGAGCTGTTTCAGATCTTCAGACAGTGTGACGGCTTGAGCTTGTTAAGTTAAGACAACTCTTGTGCTGTTTATTGCTACATAATTTACAGTAATTAAGACCATCTGCTGCACTTCAACGTTAAATAAAAATGTCGTCTTGGGTTTTATAATAAATTGTCAGAGAAAGTAATCCCCCTTTCAAAACGACGGAGTGACGCAGCTTCGGTTTGCTGTGAATCTGACAGGATTGACGTGCATCACAACCCTCCTCCTGACCCAAACTGAACGCAGGTCTGCTTCAGGGATGGACGGGAATTTAATTTAATATTATGAATGTTTATGAACATTTACATACTATATAACTACTTGAAAAATGACATAAAGTGACATAAAGACATGGAGAAAAACATAAAAAAAGATCCACAGTTCAACACACAGTTTGACCAAAGAAACATTTGAATCAGTGGTTTTAAAAAACTCACTCATTCATGTTTGAGGTTACGTCTCAGTTTACATGTCACAGAATTATTCTCAATTAAGCAAATCAGATAAATTAGATCACCTGGACAATGTAGATGAAGAGCTGTTGCAGAGCCAGAACCCAAACATTTAGTTGCACAGCAGTTGAGGACTCAAGAGTAATGTTATCAAGCTAAATTTGAGCCTCTGCTGCCACCTATCGGACTACATAATAACATCCTGATTAAAGGATCATACCACAGTGTTGTGCTGTCATTACTGTCACTGCTGTTCTGTCTTGTTGTGTTTTTTCTTGTGCTGAATGATTTCTCTCTACTGTTCTATCTTCAAATCATAAGTTCAGGTTGAAGGAGCAGAATGGTGGTTTTGTGTATTTTAAGTCATTAACTACAAACGGTAGTCGGCTATAAACACTAACTGTCTACTTTGATTATTTTAAAGTCTGAGTCAAGGAGAAATTAAAATGAAAAATGCAAGCAAAAAGCACAGTGAGTAATTCCACCATCATTTCTTAGATGTGGACTCCAAACACCCCAAATCTCTTGTTGCAGTATGACTTCCTCTCATGTCTACAGGTGGTTTGGTGCGGTTCCTCTGTGTAGAAGGAGGCGGTGGGCCGGTGTGGTGCAGAGCTGGACGCTGATGGAGAAGCGATTGAACCGCTTCATTCGTCTGCTGCAGTCGACAGAGAGGAACAGCTGGAGTTCAGCACGATAACACAGATAAATGTTTCAAAAACGACATGAACTACATCAACCAAGAAAGGAAATGAGCCCATGTTGCACATCACAACTCACAGATTTTTTTAAGCTTGCCTACAAACATTAAAAGTTTATTTGGACATGTCCTGTAGATCTAATCTGAATCTACTGAATTTAAGGTAAAATGCTTGAAAAGGGTTCTGAAACATGGAGGACCTTTATTATTTTATTAATCATTTAATAAATATCAAGGTATTATTCCTGCATGGCTTTGTGTGGTTTTACATGGATTTTTATTATTATTATATGATATTTTATTTGACCTTTTTACTATTTAGATATTATTTTTAAAACTACTTTCAAAATTAGTAGAGTTTTGTTCAAATCTGAATTTAATGAGGAACTATATCTATAACTACGGCTGTGCTACTGATCAGCTATCATCTTCCCTTTAGTACCTGCAGAGTGCTCTTCATCATCATCATCTGCAGCTCTTGTTGATTTACATTCAACTTCAACTCCTTCCCTGCTTCAGATGAGTCTTCTGATTGGCTCGCTGTGTTGTCACTGGTCAGAGTCATCATTTGGAGCTTCTCACTCAGTCTGTGAACACGTCATAGCACACAAGACACATGCATCTTAATTTGGCAAAAAAGGAACAGTTGTATTTTTACAGATTAACAGTGAGCTGAGTGTCATTTCAGTCCATAAAAACATTCATTCTATTCATTCATTAACACAGAATCATTAATGTGCTTCTGTTTTCTGCTGCTGATGTTCTGTCAGCTGTTCTACAGTCAGCGTGAAGCGGGTACGTGTCGCTTTGCTGATCTGGCGAGGAGCTGCAGGCCTGGATGGTGTCCGTCAGCTGGGCTCTGACTGCTTGTCCTGTTTGACTGGACAGAACATCTGACATGCTGCGTCCGGGGAACAGGCTCATCAGCATAGGAGGCAGCTAAACACACAAGATTAAAGAAAATTATTTATTCAGTAATATTGTTGTTATTGTCACAGCAGTATCTCAATATCGATGTGTTGTATTACTGAAGGACTCAATATGATATGGAAAAAAGGCCACGTTCACACTAACACGTTTTCAATTTAAAACTATACATATCACATGACCGCTCACGTACACTGGGCACGCATGTAATGAGTGTGGGTGATTCTTACAGTATCTGTTGCCCAGAGCTGCTTTATTCTGTGTGAAAAGCTTCACCTTCAGTTAATTAAATCCCTGCGGCATATGAAGGTGTTTATTATTCAAATTTCAACTGAGGGTGCAATGCATGCTTTTGCACACTCGTAGAAGCGGGTCTGTTGTGTCATTGACTAAAATGCAACCCCCTGGGGTTTCAAAATAAAACGGAGTCAACAGCTTTTCATAAGTCTCTGTTTTAGGGGTTTGAAAACGCCGCAGTAGTGTGGATGCTGGGTGTAAATGTAGCAAAAGTTATGTGTTTAAAAATGAAAATATATTAGTGTGGATGTAGCCTAAAGTATGTTCCTCTCACTGAATGAAAAGATCAAAGAAAAATTCAGTAGATGGTGACACATTTACAAATGAAAGTTCTATTGACAGACAACAACAGCTAATATAATAATAATGTAAAAGTTTGAGATGACAATGAGACACGTTGTATTTAAGTGCATTCAGAGGCAGTCTTCTGTTGCTGTGTGACGTCTGAGGATCCGGAGGGTGAGATGAAGTTCTGACCTCCTTGTTGGTGGGATCCAGGATCAGCGTGCGGATGAAGTCCGATCTGGCTCCCTCCAGGTTCAGGAGCTTTCGGAAAGCCTTGGCTCTGCTCTCATAGTAGTGACCTACTGTTGGGTTGTACTGGATGGCCAGAGAAAACCTGTCAGCCGCCTCCTGGAAACACCTACAGATGTACACAAACATACTCACATCAACAACACCATCATTATCTAATCAAGATGACTTTACTCTCTTGCTTTCTCTTGTTTATTGACGTGTTTATGAGGATGTTAGCATATCACCTGTGTGTTTCTATGCATGTTAATGTGTTTGTGTGTGTCTGACCCCTCCTGGAAGCAGAGGGAGCCCAGCGTGTTGTAGAGGACAGAGAGGCGGAGCCTGACAGCCGGGTCATCAGGTCTCATCATCTCCTCTGCCTGCCGGTAGTCAGCCAGAGCGTAACACCACTCCCCCTGCATAAAGAAACAGTCTGACACACACACACACACACACACACACACAATTTTAGTTCATTTAGTTCATTTAGTCACTTCATGTCATAGATCAGGGATCTGTTTCATGACAGAGATCTGCAGGTGCTGCTTACATGCAGATTATACAGATACATTTGCAAGTCCTACAGTCCTATCACTCACTCATGGGTCAAAATTAACAACAGAAGAAATGATCTCATGTTGCAAGTCACGGCTTGCATGTTGCAAATTTGGTGAAATAGGCCCCAGTTGTGATTTTAATTAAACTTTAATTTTAATTTCCATTCCTGTCAATTAGTTTGTCAATTCATTGTTTGGTCGAAAAGTTAGAAAATAGCAAAAAAGTCCAAAACCCAAAAATATTCAATTTACAACTAAATCAATGAGAGAAAAGCAGCAAATCCACACATTTGAGCAGGTGGAATCAATAAATGAGAATCAATTAGCCAAATTGTTGTTTATTTTTGACTTATTGATAAATCGACTAATTGTTTATGTGTTTGTGTGTATCTATGTCCTGACCAAATTTTTACTGTTTCATCACTCTGTAAAGCACTTTGAATTGCTTCTGTATAATATGATCAACACTTCTGAGAATATATTCAGTAACTTAAAACCCTTTTCAGTTAATATCAGTTTATTGTATCTATATGTAAGTTGTGGTGAAACAGTAAAAACTGTGCATAGATTGTTGGAAACACTCTCCAAACTCTACTGCTGAAAAAAGTTGATCAGGTTTGTCAAGTTGCACCTTTTCAGTTTCACTTAATATGTTCATCTTACTTTGTAGGTTCATGTCATTTTCACTACATGCCAACAACAAGTTAAACTTCACAAACATCTCACTAGATGTTCTTTCTTTTCAGCTTGCAGATTTAAAAGGACAACTTGTGTTTTCTCCCCCATCACACACACGTGTACGGCCTCACCTCCTCGGTTCAGGTACAGGCCCGCCTGGCTCTTCTCCTCCTGAATGCCTTTGTTGAGTAGCAGCACCGCCTCAGCGTAGAGGCCCCTGCTGAAGCACTGAACGGCAAAATCATTGTAGGTGAGAACCAGCTGAAACTGCGCCTCCTTCTGCACGGAGCCGCACTCCTCCTCATCTGTGGCCTCCACCTGACCTCTGGACTCCTCACCAACCTCCTCGTCTAGCTCGACAGCCTGGACCAGATCCTCGATGGCTGCTGTGAAGTCTTTCAGACGCCGGTACAGAATCCCTCTGATGGAGAGAATTGAATTAAACTAAACTAAACTGAATTTAGATCAACGGGATTTAATTGAAATGAAGATTAAACTGAAATAGATTCAAATGAATTACTGTAGAAATGAGGAGTTGATAAAACAATTAGCCAATAGATGGAAAAAGTCATTTTAAATCTAATTCTAAGTTTAAACTGTTCACATCTTGTCAGTTATTAAATATACCAACATTTACAGTATTTTACTGTCGAAGGCTTCAGACTAAACAAGCTCATTAGAAACATCACTTTGAACTCTAGTAACTTGTAACTGACCCTTGTCACCTTTTTCATAGTTTTTATACTAGATGATAAACTGATTGATTGAAGAAGTAATCAATTGGTTCATCAACACTGAGAAAACGATTGTTTGAGTGTTTCATGTTGTCCACCTGAACAGGTAGAGGCGTCCGTCCTGCGGGCTGTTGGCCAGAGCGATGTTGATCATACAGAGGGCTTCAGGCAGCTGGCCGCTCAGAGATCTGTCCACGGCCTTCTGTCTGGCCCATTCGCTGGTCTCCTGCAGCTGCAGCAGCAGCGCTCCGGCCTCCGGACACGTCGGGTTCAACGCCAGAGCCGACTTCACGTCTTGGTAACATCGTGACGCCTGGATGGGAGAGACGATCACTGGTGGTTATTTGATTGCGTGTTTAGAGTAGCTGCAGTAGATTTAAGATACATGATACATGTCTATGTAACTGTATACAGTTTGACCAACTCATTTACTGTGTATAAATACTTAAAACAGTATCCTGACTAAACTTGTCTGCCATAATCCCTTAACATATTTTCCTCTGATCTCAACTATATTTAAAATAATTCATAATTTCTTAGTCAGGATGCTGTTTTAAAACCATTTCAATTTTTTTGATGACAGTACATAATGACACCTGTTGTCATCGGGTCAGAATTGACCCGATGACAACAGGAGGGTTAGAAACTCTTGTGTCTTGTTCATTTATTCACATTTGAAATGTTTTTATAAGGTTGTTCCTTTTTTGCTTCAACCATGAAGATTATGTCAATGTGTTCAAGTTTAAGGTAATAGAAAAGTCTCTTTATCTGAACTTTACTTTGTCAAAAAGGAGAAACTAAAAACATTTTGTTATTTCAGCGCTGCAGTGCTGTTGACCTACAGATTTAAGGTCATTTTACTTTTCTATTTTACTACCTGATTCTTTACAGCAGCAGCTTTCTTTACAATAAAGTGTATATGCTGCTGGTTTCTAGGTATTTGAAGCTTCCTGCAGTTGTGACCTGGTTGAGATGTCTGTGCAGTCGGGCTCTGAGGACGAAAAGGTCAGACGTGGGACCGTCTACAAACATCCAGTTGTTCACCAGCTTCAGACAGTCACTGTACTGACCTGCTGCTGACAGACAGGCCAGACTGGGACATTAAGTACAAAAAACATGAATGAATAATGTGTGTGAGTTAGAAATAAAACTAGACAGGGAACCTCAAGCTGCTATAATAGGATTAATTTATCTATAACATGCATTACTATACAGACTGTAAAGAGCAAGGTTTTTACATTTTTTATAAGACAATCTTAGTAAACCTGATCACACACACTCAGCTTTCATTCAGATCTCAGTAACGGAGGGTCCTGACCTTCTATACTCGTAGGCCCTGCAGCCAGGCTTCACCTCAGCAGCTTTGCTGAAGGCCTCCAGAGCCTCCAAGAAAGAGCCTCCATCAAACAAACACTGACCCTGAGGACAGAAGGAAGGAGAAAGATTGTCATTAGATTATTTTATGATTTGTCTTATGGCTGAAACATTTATCAAGAGTACCTTATAATCAGTGAGACAGCAGAATAAGCCTGAATTCCTGAGTAAACAATATATATGACTGCATACATAAACCAGCCAATAAATTACAGGTACTTGTTCTTGCACAAATTGTCAGTACCAGGTGCAAACTTTTAACCCAAAAACTACCAAATTCTCCTCATATCTATTGTTTTTAAGGATCACAGAATCATTTTGTCAAGTTTCATTGGTTTGTGATTTCTTCTTCTACTGTTGTGCTTTTACTCTAAATCACACTACGCTACAGTGTACATGTAACAGTAGCAATAAAGTGCAGCAGCTAGAACAGAGGAGTGTGGAGAGGAGACTCTTACCTGGAGGTAGTAGATAAAGGCCAAGCGGGCGCTGAAGGCTTCAGGCTCCAGAAGCCAGGCCTGTTTATAACAGGCTGCTGCTGACTGGAAGTCACACAGCTGCAGGTACGCCTCCCCCTGGTTCACATACAGCTGAGTCTAAAACACACAACAGCACAGGTTAGCACACTGAGATAGACCAGCAGGTAGAAAACACACAGTATTATTACTACAGGTAATTTAGAAACATAGACCTCTTTAACAGAAAAAACTTGTTTGTCCACCTGTTCTGGCTGCAGTGCGATGGCTTTGGAGAAGCAGATCACAGCCTTCTCATACTGGGACTTTCCCATTGCCTCTTTTCCCTCAGTGTAACTGCAAAGAAAAACATCATAAGCTGCATACTGGATAACCTGCTCCAACTTTGCACATATTTTCATCACATGTCCCTCATATGTAGCCTTCAAATATCTGTAACACAGATATGATCTTTGGCCAGTGTTGCTTCTCTTACAGAGAACGTACCTGAGCATCAAAATAAAACACTATCATTTCACACGGCTAAAGTAGAACCTTTTCGTTCACTTTTGAAAATATTTTTTTCTTTAATTTCTGTTCATGAATCTCACTGCTGTGCAGCCTTGTTCTGTATGATGAGGCTCCCCTGCAGGTCTGGTCTTTGAGGGTGTTTCTCTCCTGCCAGAAAGATTTTACTGGAGCCAAAAAGCTGCTTGAAGGTGTTTTTCCTCCGGGCTTCATCCAGCTCCTCTTCTGACACAGCAGTGGGAAATAAACTCTGCTCTTCTACCTGCTGGGACACATTCAAATGACAAAGGTTTATTATTAAATTCCAACACATTTCAGCTTTTCTAGGGAATGAAAACACAACAAATGAGCTTCAAGTTCAAAATTTGTTGATTGAATGGATATATTTTTCTTGAAAAATAAAAAACACAATCTTATGTAGACTATATTAAGCACTACTTACTATGAACTGATGAATCTGATTAATAATTACAGTGTATCAGTTCACACACAGTGTATCAGAAAGGTGGGTTAGCAGCACTACTTATACAACCAGATGAACAACGTTAAGGCGGGTTTACCCTCTACTGCATATTCTAAAAAGAAGATTGTAAATATATATTTTCTCAACACCAGATCACTGTTTCCAAAGGTTTTTAGTTAGTTTGTTATTTAGTTAATTAGGTATGAGGGTAGTTATGTGAAAATATTGTTGATTTTGATATCCAGTTTTGTTTGTGGGCAATTTTCAGCATCAGTGACAGTTTGATAACTGCTTTTATGTTGAATAATAATAATAATAATAATAATAATAGTACATTCAATTTGAAGTGCCTTCCATGTAATCCAAAGACAACTGACTGCTGTGGTGGAAGTATAGTAACAAAAAGAGGGACTTTGGCACTAAAAAGACTGTAATGTTGAAAGATATCTACTTGATTTGACTCATTTGGACGCTGAAGCTTCATATTAGCTTCAGATAAATTTTTAAATACATTTTTGCACAGAAGGAGGACTGTTTCTGTCCCCCATCACTTACATTGTAAGTGCATTATGAAGGGATCTTCTAATGGTCAGTATGAAAAGGAGGAATGATTACAGCAAGAAAAACATGTTTCAATGTTCATTTGGGCTCCTGACTGTTGTTTTAAGACAGACTTGAAAAATTGTAAAGCTGTCCTTTAATGCTGGGTCACTGTAATTTTTGTAACTTCTTTTAATAGTTTAGCTAACTAGCTAAATGTTTTAAAAGGAAATGTTCAAACTTTACTTTAATAACTTTTGGGATGTGTTAATATAGTTACTAAAAAAACAGCTTGCTAGTTAGCTTCAAATTAACAGGTGAACAGTGAACTCATTTCAAGTTTAACCATACAATGGTAACCTTGTTAGTGTTAGTTAACTGAGCTAACCGCCAGTCAGTAACCGTTAGTAACTTAACGTTAGTAACTTTTTAACAAACGTTACTGCTTCTCAACGAAATATTAGAGATTACCGTTTGTTCATTTCTCTTCTCAGAAGTGTCCATTGTATCAAATAGCTGACATGAATTATCTAACTGAAGTTTAGTTAGTTCCCCTCTTTGTTTCACTTAGCAGGTAAACGTTAACTATGGATGTCACCATGGAAACCAATGGCTAACTATAGATGTTACCATGGAAACCAACCTCCAACAAGCCAAGCGGCTGGAGGAAGAGGCTTTTATTTTCTAAACAGAGTCTCGACAGTGAGTGAGAGTTCATCTCCTGTCACTTCCGCCGTCGTTGAACTGTCGTCTATACAGCGTTAAACCGCGTAATAATCCGGTTTCAGTAGCGCTGATAGTGTTGTAGCTAAGATGTTAACTTTAAACAGATGTTAAAAACATCACGTCTGTGCTTCTGTCTTCACAGCTGCGACGTTATGGCTAATAATCTAGCTAACAGCTTTGCTAATGGAAGTGGCTTTAGCTAGGTTAATTCTCAATGGAAACGGTGAATGCCAAAAAGTCTGTGTTTCAGTTTGATAGTGATAAAAGCGCACATCTGTGTTTCCTCTATATGTAGTTAAACGATTAAATAACAAGCGCTTAACTAGCTCGCTACGTGAATACTTGTATTTTGAAAACGGAAACCATATCCGGGATAACAGGCGTGCACATGATCAGCTGACTGAAACGTTGACAAAGCAAGTTAGCACTGGTGGAGGAAGCAAGAATCATCGCTGACAGGCGATTATTAGATGGTCAGATACTCTCAGCTGAAATGTCTGATGTTTACTTCTCGGCTCCCTGTGATTCCGTTTAGTTCATTTTCTCTGATCCCGTCCCCGTGTGGCTGCACGGTGTCCTGTTTGTACTGCAGCCGCTGTTGGTTTTCTTCAGGAGTTGTTTTGGTGTGGACTGACTTGTGATCCATGTAAAAGGAGAACAACAAGAGAGGGCAAACATCAGGATCAGTATGGACATCCAGAACGAGAGGAGAAGGCTCCTGGATGCGGAGGGAGGTGATGAGGATCCGACTGGACTCATGTCTGAGCATGAGGCTTATCTGAGGTGAATAACACACAGTTCACTGCATGATCGACACAAAAATCAATTGATAAAGGACCATATTCCACTGGTTTTGCATGTTTCCGCCCATTCATTACTTATCATGTATACTTTGCATATATATAACCATCC
Source organism: Thunnus maccoyii (assembly GCF_910596095.1). NCBI lineage: Eukaryota > Metazoa > Chordata > Actinopteri > Scombriformes > Scombridae > Thunnus > Thunnus maccoyii. The sequence continues at coordinate 3,291,977 of NC_056541.1, read as the reverse complement.
TGCAAACAGTGCTGCTGTGTTTTAGACGTCTGAATGCACTTTTCTACTATTGAGGGGTTCATTCATTTCCATTCACTCCTGTGCCATATGAAAATCAATTAGCAGACACTTGAAGGTGGCTTATGTTGTGTTATTCACACTGAACCTCAAGTTTACATAGAGTTTAAGTTGTTATCATCATGAGGTAATGCAGTCAATCTTCACTTATTGTCAGGTCAAGTCATTCGAGTACATTTTTATTTGTATAGTCCAATATCACAAGGAAGAAGAAACCTCAGGAGGAACAACAGAGGAGGGATCCGTCATCCAGGATGAACAAACATGCAATACATGTGTACACATAACAGACCAAGAAAGCAAACTGTACTGTAGGTACAGGTACTGTTAATTGTAACAAGGAAACAATGTCTTTGAGAAAAAGTAACACAACTCAAGCAAGTTTCAAGTCAGGACCCAGGACCAGGCAATATGGTTAAAATCATTATCGCAATATAAAAAAAGAATTAAAAATGATTGTTTTTGATGTCAATATATTTAAAATGTATGCAAAGTCAGATATTAAATGATCAAATAGTTATTCAAAGTGATGAACTGTTGTACATTATATGAAACTAAACTCTTCATATGTGTAAAACAATAAACTTTAATAACTCATTTTGCTAGTTTTGAGTTACAGCTTGCTTGGAGGGCAACAGCAATGTGTAGAATGATAACATGGTGAGATCATATCATCATCATATGATCCAATAATATTGAATATGTAACCAACTCATTAAGGTCATGTAGTATTATTGCTGCTGCCCCACTTGGAGCAGTAGGAAAAGTCACCCAAGTTAACCTCATAAACCATAAACCATAAAAATAAATCATCCTTAGTGTTTAAAATGTTTATAAAATGTAACATTACTGTGCTAAAATCAATGTTACTGTGATAAGATCATACTTCACTGTGTGATTGCAGTGAAACAAGACATTTTTTAACAGTGATTTTATCATGCAATGTGAAACATGAATGGATTATAAATCAATCTGCAGAATTCTGCTCTTTATCTGAAGTACTTTATTGTGGAAACATACCTACATAAGCAGCTGAACTGACCTTTGATCGTGTGTGACACTGTAACCTTTAACCTTTACTGTCTACCTTCTGCTCTGTTCCTCTTTATGTCCACAGCAAAGTGAAGAACAGGAAGTTGTACCTTGCAACATTTGCGTCCGTCCTGGGCCCCATGAGCTTCGGGTTTGTTTTGGGCTACAGCTCTCCTGCCATCCCTGACCTCACCCAGATCTCAGACCCTCGGCTGCGGCTGGACGATGTCCAGGCCTCCTGGTTTGGGGTATGATGGAAAAGCCATAATGATTTAAAGGACAGGTTCACAGGTTTTCAAGTGTGTCTTAACAGCAGTCCTCGCTGTAATCATTCCTCCTGTTCATACTGGATATTAAAAGATCCTTCAAATGTGCTTTCAATGGAAGTGATGGAGGCCAAAATCCACAGTGTGTCCACGCAGTCATTTAAAAGTCCTTGTGAAGCTTCTATGAGGCTTCAGCAGTCTGAGTTAGTCATATCAAGTGGATATCTGACACATTTACAGTCTTTTTAGCATCAAATTTCCTCTTTGTGTTTCCTCGGACAGTGTTTCCCTGTTGAGCTGCGGTGGAAGTATAGTAACAAAAAGAGGGACTTTGGCACTAAAAAGACTGTAACGTTGAAAGATATCTACTTGATTTGACTTATTTGGATGCTGAAGCTTCATATTAGCTTCAGATAAACTTTGAAATACATTTTTGCACAGAAGGAGGACTGTGGATTTTGTCCCCCATCACTTCCATTGTAAGGTCATTATGAAGAGATCTTCTAATGGTCAGTATGAACAGGAGGAATGATTACAGCAAGAAAAACAGGTTTAATGTTCATTTGGGCTCCTGACTGTTGTTTTAAGACACACTTGTGAACCCTTCTTTAATATCACATGCTTCAAAGCCATTTTTTTTAACTTTCTCAGCAGTTTTATGTATCACATGTCGTCCAAACACGTCTGACTGATTCATTTGAGTTGAAAAACCTATTTATAGTATAAAAGAAACACAGAAAAGACTCTCACACTAATCAAAGTCAAATGCAAAATCAAAAATGTAGTTGAAATTAAATCTTGCTTAATTATGTGTGAAGCTAAATATGGAAGAATTACAGAAGTTATTTACATCTAGAGCGAAACTGCATTTTTTAATAAGTAAAGAAGAATTGGACAGAACAAAGTTAATAAACGACATGAAAATCCATCTGATTATGGCAAGGAAGCATTACCAGCAAAGTGGGCAACTGCCCTCTGACCCCACAGACCCCCAGGAGCCCCACAGACCCCCAGAAGCCCCAGGGGCCCCAGGTTCATTGTCAATCAGTTGTGTGGAATTTGTTTGGGAATTTGCACCATTAAACCACAATATCAACTCAGGCATATCTTCCATTATAGACTTTAATTTTACATGCAATCATGACATCTATTTATTATGGCTGCAGCTAGCAATTATTTTCATTATTAAGACCATTTTCTCCTTTAATTGATCAAATAAAACGTCTATAAAATGTGAGAAAATAGTGATAAACGCCCATCACATTTTCCTGGCGTCCTTGCTGATGTCATCAGATGTCTTGTTTTGTCCAACCGACAGTCCAAAGATATTTAATACACAAAGAGAAAACCAGCAACTCTTGTTTCAAAAGTCAAATAAATGAATGAACAAATGCATCACTGCCAGCAAAAGGAAATTTGCTAAAGTTTAGACAAGTCATAAGTTAAATTGATTTTGCCAATAAGACAGAAGACAATGAAATTATGTTTCTGTATTTTATTCCTTATTAAGACTCATATACAGCAGTAAATTCAGATTTTCCTCTACAGCCAACTGAAGTATTTATCAAAACTGAATGACGTCATACAAACAGTCTGTTTACAGGTTTCACTGTTTCAGTGTGTCTCATATTCGCAGTAAGAACTTTACAGTAACAGTAATATGAAATAGAAATACAAATGTCTACATGATGTTTTACTATTTTGTTATATTCTTGTATTTATTGTCTTTTAGCAAAATATTTTTTTTTAAATGAGATTTTGTGAGATCAGCAAACATACTTTTACATGATCATTTTTATATCTTCCTGATCCTTTTTAGTGATTTAATGTGTATAATCATAAATTGTATGTGTATGTAAATGGGAATTTGTGAAAATTTGGGAAAAATGTTTATCACCATTTTCCCAAAGTCCAAGATGAAACCTACCAACAGTCCACAAAGCAAAGATATTCAGTTTACTGTCACAGAGGACTAAAGAGACCTGGAACCAGAGAATTTAGACATTTACCTCTACATACAGTATGCTGGAGGAAAATGTTGATTAAATCATAGAAAGTATTCTGTCAACATTAAGCTCTGTGTCGTCTGTGTCTTCAGTCCATCGTGACGTTGGGAGCGGCGGCGGGCGGCCTGCTGGGCGGCTGGATGGTGGAGAAAATCGGCAGGAAGCTCAGTCTGATGTTCTGCTCGCTGCCGTTTGTCTTCGGTTTCACCATCATCATCGCGGCGCAGAACGTTTGGATGCTTCACCTCGGCAGGGTGCTCACCGGCGTCGCCAGCGGAGTCACCTCGCTGGTCGTCCCGGTAAGAAGCACCTGTTGTTTGTCTCATCTCCTCCGCCATGACACTGACATGTTCTGGCTGTTCTTCCTCTTGTCCTCTTGTTGTTGCTGTAACGTCCCGCCCTGTGTCCACCAGCCTCGCTACAATTATATGCACATTAAAAAACAGATGAGTAATCAGTTAAAGGCAGGAATTTTATTATTCTTAAACCATTTAGATCAGATTTCTTCACCTGCATATTTGTTTGTGGTATTTTCACAGTAATACTGGAATATGCTTAAGTCTGCAGACTGATGATGATCAGCTGATCTCTTTATGCAACTCAGAGAAATAAAGTTAATGTTCTTACGCTGAGGTTTAATGATCTACAAACGTCTTTCCCAAAATGTTGGACTGTTGCTCAGTTAAACTTATTCTACTGTTGGAGTCATTGTAATGTAGCTGTGAGTAGAGTTTAGCAGTTTAACAGACTGTCAGGTACTTGAAATTAAGCTGCAACTAATGATTCTTTTCATTCTGATCTGTTCATTTCTCTATTATTTTTCTTATTAATAATTAATCTATTGAATGGCAGCAAAGTCCAAGGTGTTCATTTACTTGTTTTGTCTGACCAACAGTCCAATAAAACCCATTAAAGGGGTGATGGGTATCAAATCCTCACATTTGAGAATTTGGCACTTTTTCTTGATAAATGTCTTATCATAGTATTATCATCTCTATTTCTAATATCCCCACAATTATATTATTATCGTTATCAAAACTATTGGTTTTTCTGTCAATCATCTGTTTAATCTCCTGAACTTTTCAGAACTTGTTTAAGCGTCTTTGAGCAAAGCAGTAAATCATTGTTTGTTCTCAAGTCTTTTAAAATGCCTGAAATTAATTGGTTTGACGCAAGTTGCACGTCATCCCCCCATCTCTTTCTCTCTTTCTCCTTGTTTCCTGTCATCTCTCTACTATCACTATCAAAATGCCAAAAAAAAAATAATAACAATAAATCCTTCACTAATTTGACCTGTTTTTCTCTCTTTGATCAGCTGTATATCTCTGAGATGTGTCATGAGCGCGTTCGAGGGACGTTAGGCTCCTGCGTGCAGCTCATGGTGGTGCTCGGCATCATGGGAGTGTATCTCGCAGGTACGTATCTGCTGCGGCCTTAAACTTCTTTTTTCTCAGCATGTGAAGGAACTTAATAAACTTCACATTGATGTCATGTGAGGTTACTCTGCCACAGCAGTTTACAAGCTGTAAATCATTGAGAGAGTTTTTTCCATGATGAAACATACAACTTACTATGCAAACCCACAAATCTGCCTGTCTTATCTATCAAATGTGTGATATCTTAATTGTTTCTTGTCATCATCTGTATTGATTCCTTCGTCACTCGCTATCCAACACCCAGTGACGACATCAATCGATTATTCTGAGGATGTTACACTGCTTTAAAGCTCTAGATCAAAGGTTGTGTAGAAGAGATGACCAAAACCTGGCTGTCATGTGATGTGATCATCCTCAGATACGATCACATTCCTCCGCGGCCACTTCGACAGCAGCCCTATTGAACCTAGCTGCTTGCTGCTAATCTCGTTAGCTGCATACCATTCACGTTTACCCAATAGAAGAATCTGCTGTGTCACGTGTGGTGGGATGTCTCGAGTTTCTTTAAGGTCCTCTGGTGACCGGAGCGGGATTCATTCAGCTGCATCACAAACCAATTGCTGTTCGGCTGAAAGGTTAATAGTGTAGAAAATAAAGCGTAACAATCGGTTCAGCAGAGAAATGTGTTTTTAGACGCAGCAGATGAAGACAGTCGCGAGTGTAAAGTCACTCGGCATGTTTGGAACACTTCTGGGAAAACCTCAGATCTTGGAGTTTTAAGAAGTGGGACAAAAGGACAAAGTCAAGTTTAATCCAGAATAGGACTCATCTTTCAATCAGGAGGTCCCTTAAAGGAGGTTCAGGACCCCTCAGCGTCCCCTCAGTCTGATTCCTGATTCATAGAACAAAGTAATTTTGTTGTTCAGTAAATTTTGCGTCTTAGTTAGACTGTTGTTTTTCTAGTTCATCAGTGATTCCGTGTTTTAAAGTAGTAAAATCAGAAAATAGAAGCAACACAGGAGATAACTGTGTGTTATTAAATTAGTGTTATGAAAAACCAAATGTGATGCAACTGTTGTACAACCATCTTGTTATAAATCTATAAAAGTATGATCTTTACAGTCTTTTTCTTGGTATTATGGCGACAATGAAAATAGGTTGTATAACAAAAGGTCAAGAACGTAACACACGGTGTGACAGTTGTTAAGTGAAATCAAAGAAAATGAAATTAAAAGTGAAGAGGAACAGAAAAAAAACGTTTTGTTAGCTAACCACAGTATGTAGGAAGGTGGGTGGAACATGAGAGATAAATGAAGACAACGTCACCATTGTGCCGTTAGGTGGTTGCAAAACAAAAACAGGAAATACTGTTGAAACCGTTGGAACTTTGCAAATTTACATAAATATAAATTAAATACAGAAGGTCAGTGTTATTTAGAAAGTGTCAGAATGGAGCAGTGACATCACAAACATCAATAAACATCAGTCAGTGGCATCAGAAATAATAATAATATAATACTAATAAAGTTTATTTATATAACACGTATCAAAACCCAGAGATTACAAAATGAAAAACATACATGCAGACAAATTTTCTAAAATTGAGGGAATGATGTAAAATATATTTTCAGAAGTAAAATAATAGTAATAAAAACAAATTTTAAATAAAATATATAAAAGAGCTTATTAAAAAGCCTTTTGAAATTAATTTGTTTCAGAAGCGATTTAAAAGAAAACACTGAATTTGCAAACTTGAGTTCATCAGGCAGGTTGCTCCAGAGTTGAGATGCTCCCACAGCAAAAGCTCCGTCAAAGTCTTAAACCTGGACGACACTCAGACTACGTTCAGCTTGATAAGAGGCGAATAATTCAGAAATACAGTCTGGAGCCATGAAGTGCTTTAAAAGTCATGATTAGAATCTTAAAATTGATTCTGTAATAAACTGGTAACGAATGTAGAGACATTAAGAGGGCGGTAATATGATCTCTTATCTTAGTTTTTGTCAATAGTCTATGAATTGTTTCCTGGTGTCGTGTGAGTGATGGACAGACTGAGACTGATCCGTAGTCCCTCCCAATCCTTCGCCCGCTCCTGCAGGTCTATACCTGGACTGGCGCTGGCTGGCGATCTGCAGCTCCATCCCACCGACGCTGCTGATGGTGTGTATGTGCTTCATGCCGGAGACGCCCAGGTTCCTGCTGTCCCAGGGCAAGAGGCGGGAAGCCGAGGAGGCGCTGCGCTTCCTGCGAGGACCTGATGCCCCCGTCGAATGGGAGTGCGCCCGCATTGAGGACGCCTGTGACGAGCAGGTGAGTTGGCGGTCAGCCGGTTTAAAGAGAAGCGTTGGACGGCGTCTACATATAACAGTATGGTTCATGAAGTCACCACAGTAGACGCTGTTTAAAACCAGGAGCTACAACACTACTACAACAGCTCCTTCCTCTTCCGTGGTAATGCAATCACTACTGGAAACATTGAAGAAAACACAGAGACTGTTTGGGTCAGAAGGTCAAGTCTGCAGCTCCAGACAATGAAGTCGCAGTCTGCTGATCGTATCTATCTATTGAGAGTTTTGTCAATGAGAACATTTTCAGCCGATGACCGTTATCTTCCTGTTTCCTCTCAGGGGTCTAGTTTCCAGATGTCCGACCTGAAGGACCCTGGTGTCTACAAGCCTCTGGTGATCGGCATCATGCTGATGATCTTTCAGCAGCTGACTGGGATCAATGCCATCATGTTCTACGCTGAAAACATATTTGAACAGGCACATTTCAAGGTGAGGTGGCTTTAAACATGTATTTGTTTAGAGGGAGATCAAGGCAAACTCAACTAAATGCTCAGTTTAATTACAAAAATGTTTTTGGCACATGCCCACTACATAGACATGTATTGTCAGTGTTTCCATAGATACCTGTTTCTACTGGGTGTTAGGCCGGCGATATACTACAATGGACACCCCCTTCCATATACGTTTGTTTACTTTTCCTGGTTTGGACTAGGCTGCTTACTTCCAATGAAGAGAAATCTTAATGCTGCAGCATACATTGATATTTTGGACAATAGTGTTCTTCCAACTTTTGGTCAACAGTTTGTGTTTGTTCCTCTCCTGTTTCAACATAACAATCCATAAAGAAATGATTTTCCCAGTTTGGTATGGAAGAACTTGACTGGCCTGCACAGAGCCCTGACCTCAACCCCATCCAACACTTTTGCGGTGATCTGGAGTGACGTCCTATCACTCAACATCAGTGGTGGACCTTACTGATGGTCTTGTGGTTGAATGGGAACAAATCTCTGCAACCAGGTTCCAACATGTGGTGGAAATCCTGAAACCAGAAGAATGGAGGCTGTTATAGCAGTAGATTAATGAAATGACATGTTGCAGATATGGCTGAAATGTTTGGTCTGAAATGGTGTTCACGTACTTTTGGTCATATAGTAGCCAAAACTAGGAAACCCACACTGAACAAATAACTGTTAGCTTATTATAAGAAGGATTCAGAAACAGTTGTATCTGAAAGAATAAACGAATGTTTAATTGTTGTCTTTCAGGACAGTGACCTGGCCTCAGTGATCGTGGGTCTGATTCAGGTGGTCTTCACAGGAGTGGCAGCGCTGATCATGGACAAGGCCGGAAGAAAACTTCTTCTCATCATGTCAGGTATCAAGAGTATTCAAATGTATTGTATCCTTTATGATTTTACATCTCTCTTTAAGCAGGATTGCGATGTCGTGACAGATTTTGTTTGATTTCTCACTCATCGTCAAGGTGTTGCCATGGCGATCAGCACCACAGCGTTCGGGGTTTATTTCTACCTGATATCCAAAGTTCACAGCACCACCTTGACGAGCGACCTGGTGCTGGGCGTCCAGAGCCAGGTGGGTGAGGAGCCCCACGCTGACCTGGCCTGGCTGGCCCTGGCCAGTATGGCCATCTTCATCACAGGTGAGCTCCTGGGTCACATAACTCTTAATCCAGTCAAGGATATTATTGTTGACTTACCAGTAACATAAAACATTTATATTCGAATGCTCAGGAAGAATGAAGGTGTTGAATCAAGATTCCAAAGACACAGTGAAATAATTTTGTGTCTTTAGGAAAATAAGACAAAAGCAATCTCAAGACAAAGAATGGCTGCACACTGAGTAGATGTTCCAAAAAGTCAATTTATTAAGTCTAACTGTGACATTTTAACATTACATCATTATCAAGTAATACATATTTCCAATTGGTTTTTGATCATACTTTCATATTTTGACCGGTTTGATCCTAAAACAGGTATTAAATTGCTTTCTATGTGATATTAAAAAGGTCTTAAAAGTTTTCTTTCCTGGACTGTCTTGTAGTTGCACTATACTAGACATCAAGATAATGTGATACAAGTCTTTTTTGTTGCCCCCCTTGAGTTGCTTTTGTGTAAAGCTTGATTTCTTGGCCGTCTAGCTTTTGGCTGCAGACCCAGGTGAACCCCTCACAGTCTTCCCTCCTCTCCTGTCGTTCCAAAAGTCTTTTCCATAAACTTTCTATAAATCCCATCTGTACATCAATATTTACCTCTACAATATACATGTCCACGTTTTTTTGAAAATTTGCTTCAGTCATCAACAGATCTTGTCTGGATAATGTTAGATAATGCTTCTTAAATTCATGAAGATACATTCGGGAGTCATCTGCAAAGCGTCTAATCCTGCATAAGGCCCAAATTAAGCAACCATACTGGTGATGATGATTTTCAGGATTAAATGGGTGTAAATTCAGATGTTCCTGAAACAGTACATCATGACAGTCTCCTCCACAGAAGCTGCTTCATTAAACTTTGTTTCTGTGTTCAGGTTTCGCTCTGGGTTGGGGTCCAATCCCGTGGCTGATCATGTCGGAGATTTTCCCACTCAAAGTGAGAGGGTTTGCCAGCGCCGTCTGTGTGCTCACCAACTGGAGCATGGCGTTCATAGTCACCAAAACCTTCCAGGATATGATGGTGAGTACTTAACAGGACACCATTTCAAGGGCTTTGCTGAAAATTTTCTTATCTTCTTTGCTTTTTTCTATTTTTCTTGATCATGAAAAGGTGGTTGTGTGATCTCTATATAAATTCAGGTTTTCTTGATATTCCGAAACCGTTTCCCTTATAATTTCACTTCCTCAGCATTAATTAACTCAGTGAATTCACAATAACATCCTGTTAAAACCACTTCCTCATGATCACGGACTAACTTGTTTCATCAGCTCAATGTAAAGTCTGACTGTTTTCTTGCAATCATGACAGCAATATTTCATCTTCACAGAATAACGTACAGCAGCTTCTAATGTCAAGAGCTTGAATGTGATTATGAGGAAAGGAAACACGAGAAACATTTCACACACACGTCCTTGCTGGCTTTCCATATATTTGGATGTTTATGTGGGATTATTTTTGGATCTGTTATTGTTCGTTCAGTCAGAAGCTCTACTCCACCACTTTAACTGAAACTAGAGCTGAAACAATGACAATGAAGTCATTTATCAAGAAAAATGCCAAACATTCTCTGGTTCCTGTTTTTCTAATGTGAGGATTTGTTACTTTTCTCTGTTTTATATCATTATTAACTGAATATATTTGGGATCGGTCAGACAAAATAAGCAATCTGAAGAATTTGAAGTCACTTTGGGAAATTTCAGAAATATTTTTTAAAAGTTTTTTCAGACATTTTATAAACCATTAATCAATTAAATGAAAACATAATCAACAAATTATTCAATAATTATTTTTAAAAAAATGTAGTTTCAGCCCAAGAATAAAATGGCACTTCATTCATTATTCATAATTGTCTGTAGCTCTTTGCATGGCTTGCTCTGTCCTCCAGTTTTATGTACAGTCTTGTTGCCTTTGTGCGTGTTATTGTATTTTTTAGAGCCATTTAAATATTTTGTTGATGTATATTCAAGGGAGCAACACTCCCTGGGGGCTTAAACAGTAGCTACTTTATCACAGACATACAGTATGAACACACATATCTTAGTTTTTCCTATCAGTAACTCAGTTTTCCATTTTGTTTACCTGACAACTCTTAATGCCAACATGTTTTTGTTTCTCCTTGTCCCCTTTTTATTTTTCCTCTTCCGTTGGTTTTGTGTTTTTTTCCCATATTCTCTGACAGTGTCAGAAATTTGGCACTAAATTCTCACAATGTTACTGCTGCTATGACCCACAGCTACAAACCAACCAATCAGAAGACAATATGACGTGAAATGACAACAAATACACCGGCCAGCACTACATTTCATGAAAGCATTTTTGAATAAAGTTACATATGGGGGGAAAAACACAAAGCAATTAGATTGAGGCAGAGCAAAAAAGAAGTTTGTTGGACTCTGGCAAAGAGAAGAAAACCTTTCTTGCTTTGCATTTTCAAAGCAAAAGAGCCGCCTGCAATCACACATAAGGGTTCCTATAAACCACAAACAGAACACGTTGAACATGCTTAACATCTATATTAGAGAAGTGGAACTTGCAGCTACATTATCTATTGTGAGAATATGAACCCTCCTCTCGGTTTCCTTTCCTTGACTGAAGCGTCTCCGTCTATAATGACTCTGATCTCTTCCAGATTCTTCTAACCAGCGCTGGAACCTTCTGGCTGTTCGCCTCCATGTGCACCCTCAACGTCATCTTCACCATCGCCTTAATCCCAGAAACCAAGGGCAAGACACTCGAGCAGATCGAAGCCATATTCAGAGGGACATCAGGTCCATAAAGCTCCCCCGACCCACCTGCCAAAAAAAAAAATCACTCACATCAAAAACTGAAAACCGTATTAATTCAAACCTCAGATAGTTGAACTGACTGGTCCTCGGGACACTGTGTGGGCATTTTTTTTTAAAATCTTTGTTAAGCCTGTGAAGCTGATCGAAACACTTTCTTCTGATTTATTTTTATCCCTGAAACATGGGGGTTAGTCGACAGGTCAGGTAGAGTTATGAACTGTATAAAGACAGTTTCACTTCCTGCCAGCTGCTCAGTACAGCGTCACTATTAGCTACTGATGAGTTTTACTGAAGCGCTCAGTGGAAACCTGATGTTTTGAATGACGAGAGTGTTTCTTCTTCACTGCCCCTGTCAGCTAAAGCCTTCTAGTAATAAACTCACTTTTTCAAAATGGAGCAAACAGGTAACGTAAAATAGTCAAATTTGGAACTTTGACTATATTTAACATCTAAGATTTTAACAGTATAAAAATGACAGAAAGTCACAAAAAGCATGTTATGCTCCGTCTAACTTGTTCCATCACAGATTTGTGTTTCCAAGGCTCAGACTGAATCTCTACACTCTAAATGTTACTGTTTCATTGTCTGCAGCCAAGATGTCAGTTGAGTCCAATCAAATTAAAGGCCAGACCTAAAGGCGGTCAAGATAAAATCAAGTCCAAGAGAAGAATTAATTAAGTTCTATGCAAAACCAAATGTACAAAAAAATATCTTTAGAATGCAAAATAATGAGTTCAATTAGTTTATAAAGGATGATCAAACCTGTTCACTCAGTTGCCAGTTTATTAAATCCACTCAGCTAAACTTACTGCACACTAACGCAACATTTTCTGCAATAAATCCAATAATGTTCAGTTTCTGTTGAAACTGTTTCAGAGTGTTGATTCAACTTTATAGTCATTTCACTGTAGTTTGTGGTACTGTTTTTTTTTTGTTTGTAATATTTTGTCCTCCATAACTGGCATCTGAGTGTACATCATCTGTTTCTGTAGGAATTATGAACTAAACCCTTCAATGTCCAATAATTTGATCAGTCAGGTAATTATATACAGTTTTCCACAGGTCATATCCTTTAAATTATTTGTAGTGCTGAGAAAAAACAGCAACAAAATAACCTTCTGTACTGCCATTGAGACATCAGAGAAGTGTTTTTGATGCAGATCATGACTCCTGGTGAGCAGGTTCAGTGTCACAAACACTTGAATGTGACGTCTAAACGGTCAGATCAGCTCTGATGTTCTTCGTTATAAGGTTTCCTCAGGTGTTGGGCAGTTTGACAGTTTTCCCGTTTTAATATATGCACTAAAATTTTACAGAAAGCTGTTATACTGGAGTTCAGGTGCATAGTGAAGGTTATATCTAACGCTGGGATCTTTATACTTTGCGGGTCTGTGTTTCTTACTGTTAAGAATGAAATGATGAAGAGTGAAATGGATGTTAAATGTGTACTCTAAAATCTCTCCTTTTGTGTACCAAAACTTTTGAAAAGTTCTTAATATCATTGTGATAAGTTTAAATTAATGCCAGTTATAATAGATTCCAATGGAGATGCGGTTTCACTGTAAGATGTTAAAGTTTTTCTCAAACCACTGCTGCAGTATAATCTGCTTCTCCGCCGTCACCAAAAACAACAGCTTCTGTCTTAATCATCACCTCACTGAGTTAGCTCAGTCGCTTAATTAAATGTCCTAAAAAGATCTTTGTTTTTTTTTACACTGAGAATATATTTGGTCGGAAAAAAAAAAAGAAATATTGTCTACACTTCTATCAATGTGAAGTCCCATTTGAAAAAAGCTTGCATGGTGCTAAAGCAACATGTAGACAAGTGCAGGGAGTCCTCAGAAACTATATTTGTGATTTATACGGTGCCAAATGCATCAGAATTATTTTCTTCCTTTTACTGGGTAAGAATAATGTCTGTGTCCTCGCTCCTTAAACTGAAAACAAAGTGCATCTCAAAGTTGTTTTGCAGAAACGTACAGTAAACATACCGCTGTGTTGGACAGTGAATGCATCATGACTGTTTACACTGACTGTAATGACTGTTAATGTAACTCTGCATAGTTTACATCATCTTTTTGTTACATCCATCAACAGAATCAAAAAAGAATATGGTGTGTTTTTGTTATGTATTTTGTAATATAATGATTTCCTCCTGGGATATTCTTGTAAATTAAATGTTTTAAACATCATCTGAATTGGACGCTTGAGATGATAATGACATCCATAGTTCATACTTTAAAAGAAGTTACTTGTCTGATGAAAACATCTCATCCACCTCCTCTTTCCTGTTTTTTTAATGTATTCACTCGTCTTCCTGTTTTTGTTGTTTGTTTGCTACGAGTTCAGTTAAGCTATGAATGAGATAAATCATCCTCAAACCCTTTTTCTGGATGTTTGTAATATATATATATATAATTTTCAAATTCACTCTGTAAATGCACAATAAGTCTGAACAGGATCGAATGAAAGTCCTCGCCAGTTTCTTTGTCATGAACTTCCACTTGTGTTCCTAAACATGAACTATGAATAAAATCACTGCGTGGTTTTGAACATGTTGTTTTGTGATCTTCAGCTTTATTATTACTTCAATAGGAGTTTACACGCGCATCCAAACTGAGGAGAGAAGGTGCTGGGCTGAAAGTGAGCAAATGTAAAAAAAATCACACTGCAGGGCTCCGATGTCCACGTAGAATTTATTGCACCAAGGTGACGTTTTTCTCCTACATTTACTTCAAATTACAGCCTGCAGATGGGCTTCATTGTTATTATTTGCTTACTTTTATTAATTTTTTTAGGTATTGTACTTATCCACCTGGTTTAAGTTTTGGTTTAAGGTTGTTTTATTATGTATGCAAAACCACTCAAAATAAAATGTTCAAAAGTACAACCTGCAGTTGTCAAAAGTGTAAAACATTCAAATAAAATCATTAAATTTACACTCAAGGAGCATAAAACAAATATTAAATATTTTTACAGGTTATATATTTATCTAAAATACATGTTCTTAGAAAAATGTCACAATTTGAAAGACAATATTTAGCTCTAACCTGTTAAAAAATGATTGTCTGTGAAGGAAAAGTGTTTCAGACATCTTGTTGCAGAAGAAATACTTTATTTTATTCATACTAACTAAATAAAGTGTGGACACACAAAGCCTCACAAATTCATGCAAACTTTTATCACAGCTGAGACCTGAAAAATAAGATGCAAGATTACTGTCTGTTAATGAAGTTTGTAAGCTACTGGCAGGAAACATCATTGTTTTATTGTGTTTGAATAATTAACTCGACATTATGTTTATGATATTTATCATTTATGTTTTCATTTTAAATTTAACTTATTTATTTTTTAAATGTAAGTTATTCTTTTCAACCCAGTTTCAAGATGTGTTTTCAAAATGCTTTTATCTATAAATCCTACTGTAAAGTCTTCAAAAGTAATCAATATATATCAATATAATCAAATTTGAATGATTATACTCTGATGCTTACAGAGGATCTTGCTGTAAATGTTCCTGCATATTACAGAAGAGCCTAATGTTACTCAGTTTAAACACAAAAGTGACCTTTGCACATACAGTAACACGGCCTATGTGTATATGTAAATTAATTACAAAATGGTAATTAAATAAATCAATCATCACAGAATAATCAAGCATAAACAAAAAAGTTCTGACAGCTTTAATAGCCTTTTAGTGCAACTAGAGAAATACATTCATATCATGTTTGACATGATTTATAACAGCAGAAAGCGAAATACTCCTGTTAAATTTGTTTGTATTGTATTTATTGGGACCATTTGATGTACTGCACCAGAGTGAGTTTATTTATGTAGTCTGTTTCAGTCCTACAGAGATATGGTATTTAGGTTCATAAATCCAATATAATTATGATGAGTTGATCATGTCAGTTGAATAACTGTCTTAACAATAAAATATTATTACTAAACCACTGGGAAAAAATATTTATTTATATACAAAATACATCCATTGTTCCAGATTTAAAAAAAAAAAACCCTGAGGAGTGAAGTGATGCTTGTAAATGAAACACCATGCCAGTAGCATTTGTTTATCTTCACAGTTTTTTTTGTTTTTGCTTACATCTTTATTTTATTAATACAATCTGGCCATTACAATAACAAGTTGGCAAAAACATGCAAACTGTACAAATCCTAGACTGAACTGTTACGACTTATTGTAATATAACAAAAAGCAGTAGAAATAAGGAATAAATAAATAAATAAATAAGGGGTCAGAGGTATAGTCGGAAATCTGCATCTGTAAATAAATTCTTAATCCATAATAAAGTTATTGCACATCATTTACATCTTTTGTCCTGCATTTTAACCCCAAATTTAATGTCATTATAATTACAAGCAAAGAACAAATGTTCTTAAGTTTCAATATCAGAATCACAAATCATACAATTGTTTTTTATCAATGTTGAATCTTTGTCTCAGAAACTCGTTAAATTGACAATTTAAATTCCGAGTCTGCGCATTAGAATTTACATGACTTTTCCAAATAAAAGCCGCATCAGGTGAACTCTATCCCGACGTGACAATCATGGAAGATTTTTTGCTCTTACGTTTGATTCATCACTTCAAAAAAAATAAACACAAACATGAACATCATAAAAACATCTTACTAGCTATTTTCTTCTATACTGTTTTTAAAAAGTCTACAATATTTACCCCTGAGGATTTATTGTGACAGCCGCTTCCTTTCCGCGGTCAAAATGAACATGAGCACTTCCTGCGCTGCGTGCGTGGTGTCACCTCGTCAATCGTCCGGGTCGCTGCTGCCGCCGCCGCCGCCGTTGCTGCTGCTGCTGGTGGAGATGCTGCTGCAGAGATGGAGCTGAACCACAAAAACAGCAAAGTATCGGGCAGAGTTTGAAACAAAGGGAGGGGGCTTAGCGTTAGTTCTCCAGCTGAACTGATCGCTGGAGGGATTTGTGTTGAAAATAAGATAAGTTTTTTACAAAAACATATCGGTTGAAGATGAAGCTGCTGAAGCCGAGCTGGGTGAGCCACAACGGTAAGCTTGTGCAGGAATCTGTTGGACCAAGTTGGGCTTTTGTTATCGGAGGGGGGCGAACTGATAAGGAGGCATGATGGTGGAGGTGGTCGACACTTGTTTGACTTGTTTGTCACTTGATAGCCACTCACAGGCCAGACTTTCTTCAACAACTGAACACACACACACACGTGGTGTTTTTTTTTGTCATTATCAGTATCACTCCTCTCTGCCCCAAATGTATTAATGTTTGCTAACCTTAGCTAGCTGGCTAGTTAGCCCCCCCGGCTAGCTCGGATGCCCTGACTGTTAGCTAACTTAACTTACCTGCCAAATGACCCACATCGAAGTTGTTGTCTAAAGTGACTTATTGTTTAATATTTTTGGGCGTCCAGTACGGACATCTTATTTTAATGACAGAGAAGGAGCTACTGAAGTGTCTGTTTGTGAAATCTCACAGCTGTCAGTTTGGAAAGTTAGCCGTTAGGAGTCGAATTTGGGCAACAGTAAACGGTTATTTTCATAAAATGTTTCGTTTTTATTGTATTTTTAGCGGGAATGTGAAATGTCAAACATTAGCAGCTGTGGGCCTGATTCAGTACAGAAACAGTGAGGACAGAAGCAGTGAAGTATAAAGCAAAACAGGCAGATAATCAAAGTTGACAAGTTAGACGAAGAACATCCTTCATATATGTGGGCTGAAACGTTCCTGCTCTCAAGAGTGTTATTGTCAATAAAAGACTATAGAGTTCAGCCAAAAATAACAAGAGTAAACAAACATACAAACAAAACACTCCAAGATATGCAGTGTACAATGATGTCAAAACATCACATTGGGAGTGATGAATGTTTGGCATTTTTAATTAAAAAGGGATTAAATTTCTACTGACAGACAAATAGATTAATCGACTAATTCTTTCACTTCTAGAAATTTCCAACTGGTCATTTTACAGATGTATCTCAGAATATTCGTGTAGGGTTTACTCCACATGTGGATCAAACAAACTCTTACAAAACCAGAAAAGAAAGAAACATCACACTGACTCAGCTGTGGACATTTACAGAACAGTTGAAGGATTTTCCATCAGGCTCACTGTAAAATACCTGGATCTTAAGAAAAAAAGCCCCCAGAGGTTACTGTGAAATGTCTTGTGTGTCCCGTATAATGTTTTGTCCTTCAACAACTACTTATGTCTTCTGTTGTGGATTGTTATTGTTTATCAGTCGATCTACAGTATCTGTCTGTGAATCTAATAAAAGTGTAATTTGACTAATTGTTTTTTCAGAGCTATTGATTATAATATAATAAATGGTGTGTTATGTGTTTTGTTTATCACAGGCAAACCCATATTTTCAGTTGACATTCACCCTGATGGGACAAAATTTGCAACTGGTGGGCAAGGTAACACACACACACACACACACACACACACACACACACACACACACACACACACACACACACACACACACACACACACACAGAGGGAGTGTTGTGATATATTTCTTCATCCTCTGGCACTGAACCTGCATCAACCTCTTGTGGGATTTAGTTCTGAAATAGACATCTGTGTTCTGTACTTAAGGTTCATATTCATGGTGTACAGCATATAGTGTAGTACTGGGATGCCAAATGTCTTTTTGTACACCCTCCTGCAGAACAAAGAGTATATATTATTACATATAAAAATTTGTGTTCTTTACTTATCTCTCTTTGTGTGGAGTCTACAAATTAAAACACCAGAAATAAAATGTGTCTTCATTCCACCATAAAACCAAAACTGGTCAAAACTCCTCCAGCACTCGTAGTGCAACTTGCATCCGTCCGTTTTCTTTACTGCTTATCCTCTAGAGGGTTGCGGGGGGGCTGGAGCCAGACTCACCCTGGACATGCTGCCAGTCAGTCACATAACATAACATATAATATAGACACAGACCACCTAGCAGTTACACTCAAAGCCCCTGAACAGGGACCTGAACCCTGGACCTTCAGAGTAAAAGTCTGATTCTCTACCGTCTGAACTGCGCAGACTCCGGGTCTATTTATTGAGTAACTTTAATTAATTCAACACATGGCGTATATACATGTTCCAGACAGTTTTTCATTATAAAAGTTGCTGTAAATTTATATCACAGTACAAAAATAATATACAAATAAATTAAATTGTACAACAAATAACAAAATGTAGGGAAAAGAAAGAAGAACAAAAACCTTCTGCTAAACAACTGGAGGAAATCTGAAATGTTTAAATAATCTAATAGTTTTTGCAAATTATAAGTTTTGATTTTAAGTTTTCAATAGTTGTCAAATATGTTTTAAAGGTATGTTGAGGGTAACTCATTTCATATGGATATAATATTTTGCCAAGATATTAATCAAGTTAATTAAGTTTCGTCTGCTGAGAAGTTGGGATTATTAAAAATAAGTAATGTATCAGTCTTTGTTAATATGATACTTACTGAAATTTTAAAAGGAAGTGTTTCTTCTTCAGGTTCATCATACAACACGTCATAAAGAACATTAAAATAACATTTATATAGGAGTGTGTATGTGGAGCAGGTTGGTCACTAAATCACTTCCATTGTTTGTGTGAAGTGACTTATTTTAATAAGACATGTAGTTAGACTGTTGCACATTTATCCACCTGCTACAGTCAGATAGTAAGTTTATGACTTCTTTTATTTATCCATGTTCGCTGGCTTTTTTTGGAATCGTCTGATTGGTTGTTTATACGAGATGATTTATCGTTGTGTTATTGTCAGATTTATGTTTGTGTATGTTAAATAAATAAAATCTAATTTGTTTAAGTATATGGAGGGAAAAAGGTAGATGTGAATCATCTGCTGAATCTGTTTTCAGGGGAGGATTCGGGGAAGGTGATGATCTGGAACATGGCGCCTGTCCTCCGAGACGAGGATGAGAAGAACGAGAATATTCCCAAGATGCTTTGCCAGATGGACAATCACTTAGGTAACAAGCCTCCTCAGGAAACTGTTTTTATCTTCATGTTGATTAAAAAAAAGAAAGAGTGTTGAATATAGAATCGTTCGATTAATTCAGGTACTCGTTGATCAGTAGACGTCTGTGATCAGTTCCTCATGAGATACAGTTTCTACTGGTTTATCTAATACTGAAACCACTTCTGCTGCTACATAGTTGTGGATAGAACAAGGTTGGATGATGTGTCGTCCGTCACACTGAAAAAGAAAAAATTTGATGTTTACCTTCATAGTTTAGGTTTGTGTGTAAACCAGCTGTGAGAGTATAGTTCAGAAACATGGAGTCTGTCTGTTAGCTTTAGCTTAAAGTACAGTTTCCATGTCTGCCAGGGTCCAAAATTTATGACTGCACTGATCACGTCTGTGTTTGGACGATATCCAACCCTTTAGATCTGTCTTTAAATCTCCTCCTCTGACACAGAAGCCATCAGTACAGATTTATAGTGAACGCAAGCAGCGGAGGAACTGTGTGAGAATACGCAGAGAAGAATTTACAGACAATTAAAAAAAACTGCCATTTTCATCACTTTTTGTTGTTGTTGTTGGTATTTTGCTTTTATCTGACAGTCACAGTGATAGAGAGAGAGACCAGTGTAGAGGTATGACATGTAACACAGGCTGATATTGTCTCGTATGCAACCTTTAACTGCTCATTGTGAGAATTCTTTTAAATTAATGTGCAGAAAGAAGCTTTTCACTGCTGTCAGACCGTCAGCACAACACGTCTGAAACAGCGCAGACGAGCCATAAAATTTCATTTACATGTTGAGTTATTTCTAAGACAGTTTTCACCGCCAGTACTAGACTAAGAAAACCTGGTCTGACCTGCCAAATATGACAACAACTAATCTTTCCACGTTTTAACTCTTCTGTTCTGCAAACACACAGATTCTTCTCCTCTCCTCTTCTCCCACAATCAGCACCAAACGTCCTTGAAGTTACAGACTTGCTTTGATTCATTTTTTCTTTTTTTGCCAACAACTTGAATCAGCAGTGCTCCTTCTATGACCTTTTCTCCTACATTTAAATCTATTGTCAGTACTTCTAGTATCAGTACTAACAGCAGTGACCTGCCAGTAGCTTAAGTTTGGAGACATCTGAAGGAAAAAGAAATCAAATTGAAGTTGTTACTGTTTGTAAAGAAGCAATTTATTGAAATATATTCACTGTTCATTGCAAGAACCGGATTAAAAATAACTACATCTGTTCAGCATTAACGACAAAAAAACACACACAATCTGCTGCGGTATGAAAGAGACACAACAAATGCACAGGCGGTCAGATTGAACAATAAGAGCGTCTCACACACCGCTGCTATAACTGCCTCCTCAGCAGAAATCCAAACCAGTTACATTTATAACCTGAGTAAGCAGAAGTGTTTGTCTGTGCAGCGTGTGTGAACTGTGTGCGCTGGTCCAACAACGGGCTGTACCTGGCATCCGGAGGAGACGACAAGCTGGTCATGGTGTGGAAGAGAGCCGCGTACGTACACGTGCACGCACACACACACACACACACACACACACACACACACACACACACACACACACAGTGATTCATCTTTTGTTGTCTTGAGTTTATGCAGATTTAAATTTATTGTAGAAAACTGTTTGATCTGTACAGTCGGAGCTGGTGGTTGTTGATGTTTGATATTTGCTGTGTGTGTGTGTGTGTGTGTGTGTGTGTGTTTTCTCTGCAGCTTCATCGGTCCGAGCACGGTGTTCGGGTCGAGCAGTAAGCTGGCCAACGTGGAGCAGTGGAGGTGTGTCACCATCCTGAGGAACCACACTGGAGGTTTGATACACACACAAAACCCACTTCCACAAAAATGCACACAGAAAAAAACACCGTCTCTGGACTCAGGTTGTGATGTGTGTGTGTGTGTGTGTGTGTGTGTGTGTGTGTGTGTTTTGCGTGTAGATGTGATGGACGTGGCGTGGTCTCCTCATGACGTGTGGCTGGCTTCCTGCAGCGTCGACAACACCATCGTCATCTGGAACGCTCGTAAATTCCCAGGTAGGAGACTCAGCTGAGAGAGAGACCAGAGCTCAGTCTGTCTGTAGCATCAACACAACAACAAGAGGAAACTGGTTGACTGATTAAAGGGAAAGTTTTTATTACACGGAAAAGTTCCACTCGACTACATGTCATTTTATTTGTGAGAAGAAGAGTTTTAAGCAAACTTCGCGGTCAAGATTCATTTTTCAAAAGTGATTCAACTTAAAGTTCTTGAGAGGCTGCAGATATTTTTTTGAGTGATGGATCATAACGTAACACTCTGCTGCTGAGCCCAATCAGTAACCAATAAATTAAAAACAACAATCTTGGATTGTGCAGTTTACATTACAGGAATTATTGTTACATATAGCTGGGAAATACTGACAAAAATGTGATAATAAATGTCACTAAATTCATGCACTCAATAAATAATTGAGGGCTTTATTTTCCTTACTGTATAACAGTGACACGGGTATTAAATTACATCTTTTATCTGTTAATAAAAACCCTGCAGAAATCCTTTAACCTCCTTCTAAAAACTCACTACAGCGTCTTACTCTTACTAAATCATTATCCAGTATAACCAGTCAGTAGAGCAGGAACTTTTTTACCACTCTCCCTGTTTTGTGTCTCCAGAGATGGTGACGTGTCTTCGGGGACACACCGGGCTGGTCAAAGGCCTGACGTGGGATCCGGTGGGGAAATACATCGCCTCCCAGGCCGACGACCACAGCCTCAAAGTGTGGAGGACGGTGGACTGGCAGATGGAGGCAAACATCACCAAACCCTTCAGTGAGGTACGGTCACGCTCAGTTGTTAGTTAATATAATGAGAAGTAGGGATGCACAATATTATCGGCACGTCATCGGTATCGGCTGATAAAAGCTCTAAGATGAAATATCGGCATCGGCCATTTTCTGCTGATTATGAGAGGCCGAGTTGTTGCCTTCTCCTCCGCAGGCTCCACTTCACTCAGGCTGCCCGTCAGACCCGCTGCTTCTGCCCTCTTTAACCTGAATAACAAACCAGGGCTCGGCGCTCTGGTTGGATTCACATGCAGAACCGGGGCTAATGTTAGCTAAGAGGCTAGCAGAGGCTAGCTGGCTGTGCTTCCCTCCAGTCATGCTGCGGCTAACGCTCTGCTAGCCTCTCAGCTAACGTTAGCCCCGGCTTGTTATTCAGGTTAAAGTAGGAAGAAGCAGCAGGTCTGACAGGCAGCTGAGTGAAGTGGAGTCTGCAGAGGAAGCACCGGGACCGTCAGGGTGAAACAGTCCATCGAGGTGCTGCGGTGTTCCCCTGCAAAGGTAGGAAACACCTCGGCTGACAGGATGTACCACTCTGTTTGGAAAAAAAATCTTTTTGGTTTATAACGGCGGTTGGCAACCAGCGTATTAGGTGCATTACCGCCACCTTCTGCTCTGGAGTGTGGACCAGAGATTAAATCCTACACATTAATCCTGTCTGTCTAATAAACTCAAAGAAAACTCTGCTGCTCCCACTTGGCAGGTTCATTAAAGGCTTCCTGACTTCTTCCATCATATATTTTCTTTCTTGATCATACTTAGTACAATCTAAGCTTGCATACATAATAGTCTCCTCACCCATCTGGAAAAAAATATGTGCAAGTATCTCGGTATCAGCACACATTGAGTTACATTGAGTTGGAAATATCGGCATATCGGATATCGGCAAAAAGTCCAATATCGTGCATCCCTAATTAGAAGTTGGTGACAAATAAAAGGAAAAAAAACTGATAAACCGAGTGTCTGTTTCTGTCTCTGCCTCAGTGTGGTGGGACGACACACGTCCTGCGTCTGTCCTGGTCTCCAGACGGTCAGTATCTGGTCTCGGCTCACGCCATGAACAACTCCGGCCCCACCGCTCAGATCGTGGAGAGAGACGGCTGGAAGACCAACATGGACTTTGTGGGCCACCGTAAAGCCGTCACCGTAGTGGTGAGTGCTACAGAAACTTTAGAGATAAAAACGCTACTTTTTACCTTGAAGTGTCTTTTTTTAATTTTCTGGTTTCTGTTTCTGTAGAAATTCAACCCAAAGATTTTTAAGAAGAAGCAGAAGAACGGCAGCTCTCCGAAGCCCAGCTGTCCGTACTGCTGCTGCGCCGTCGGCAGCAAAGACCGATCGCTCTCCGTCTGGGTCAGTTCACGCTTCAGTTAGTCGTGAAGTGGAAGGAAATGAAAACACATGTAAATCAGTATCAGTGGGGGACCGGGAGCTCAGTCAAGTTTCAGTTTTCACAGCTCGCTTCTGTTCTTCAGAAGATGTTTTCTGACGTTCGTTCCTGTTCAGCGTCCTCAGAGATGATCCGTCTCACAAAATATAACAACTCGCTGATTTGTCTCATTGAGTCTTGAGTGTGAAGAAACAGGCACCAAACTGAGCTGTTAGTTTTGGGTATTAGTGGTTTTAATTTTAATTACACACATTTTTACAAAAAAAATGTTGAATTAAATAACTTTTAAGTACAAAACCTCCATTCTGGTTCATTTTTAACAAGGAAAACTGTCGTAATCGTGATACTAATTTAGTCTCTTTGTTCTGTCCAGCTGACGTCTCTGAAGCGCCCCCTGGTGGTCATCCATGATCTGTTTGACAAATCAATTATGGACATTTCCTGGTGAGTTTTGTATTTGGACAACTGCACACCATGTTCCAGATAGAACCCAGTCATCCCAGTGAATCGTCACATAGACCTTATATTGGGATGACATCTAGCACATAAAAACAGCTTTGAGATCATCTTGAGAAGGACGAACTATTCATGGTTTACAGTTTTATAATACAAACAGTGATATTTGACCTTGTTTGCAGTTCAGTGTCTCCAATCAACAGTTAACAGATATCTCTTTTATAATGGCCCGTACATGTCGGGCACCAGGGGAGTTCTGTTGCATTACAAAAAAAAATGTTTTCAGGGTTTGAAAGATAATGAAATGTTAATTTCTGTTGGACCCAATGATTCAAATTGTGGTAATACATGGAGTCATTTTCAATGTTTGTGTTGCTTAGGAAAATGTATTCATTATTTTAAGTTGCGTACAGGAAAAATGCATCATGTGACCTGTAATACCAAATGTGGCCACTACACCAAAAAACACAACATCACAGCCCAGCGCTGTTCCTCTGGGCTTGGTTATTACATCCACGGCCTGATTCTGACTCTGTGTGTGTGTGTGTTTGTGTTTGTCAGGACTCTGACAGGTCTGGGGATGTTGGTGTGTTCGATGGACGGTACTGTGGCCTACCTGGACTTCTCATTAGATGAACTGGGAGACCCTCTGAGTGAGGAGGAGAAGGTCAGACACACATCATGTAATCACATCAGGCTGTTGTTCTGTACAGAAAACCACTTGTTAAATTAAACACTTGACTAAAAGCTTTGAGTTAAAGATCTGCTACAGACATGCTTTAAGCATAGACTGTATAAAAATATGGACGTAGTTACCGTGACGTCACCCGTTGGTTTCTGAAAAGCGGTTTTGAAGCTCAAAGTGAGCCGCTCCGGCCGTCGCCATCTTGGCAGTGCGTGATGCTGCCTAACTCCCAGCCAATCAAAAATGGGCAAAGAGGCGGGCCGAATGGCTGAAACAAGCCATCTAGCGGCTGGCGGACCTGTCACTCAAAGCAGCCATGTCCTTCATTATGCAGAACTTTACAGCTTAATAAAATTTAAACGGGTGAGTTATAAAAAAATTCACCCCCGTACAGTTGTCATGAAAGAGGAAATTAACTACAGAGACCTAAAGCGTTTTTTGTACCAGGCTGTAAACATGTTTATTTCTGCTGTAAAGTTGGACATTTTAACATGTGGGTCTATGGGGATTTTGGAGCCTCTAGTGGCCGTTAGAGGAACTTAGACTCTATGAATATGTGAATATTGTTCATTTCAAAAGTTTTCCTGCTGGACACAAGTTGTCTCCTCCTTCACTATAAAGTTCATTCTCAGTGTTTGTGAACTGGAGGCTTCCAGTGAAGTTTCCACATCACTCTTGTGTAAGTTTCATACTGGACCACAATTGGCTCCAAACCAGTTGTGTTGTCACACCAGCTTCCTGTTTGTTATTTTGTTCTTTTCTTCAAGTCATCAAAAACATTAAAAACATGAATCTCTCTCTTTTCTCTCCCTGTCGTGTGCAGAACACCATCCATCAGAACATCTACGGTAAGAGTCTGGCTATCACCAGCACCGGAGCCCAGCTCTCCACCACCATCATCGAGAACCCAGAGATGCTCAAATACCAGCAAGAGAGACAGAACTCGGCCCAGGCCCACTCGGGACCGGTCGGCGCCGGTCCCGAAGCCTCCGCCCCCAAACTCAACAGCGTCATGAACGGAGAGTCTCTGGAGGACATCAGGAAGGTGGGAAACAGGAAGTAGACCAACACTGAATCCTGATGCATTTGTAGTTAATCCTAATTTGTTCAGTTGTGTGATTTTTTTTTATACACAAAGTCACATAAAATGACATAATTTATACATATTTATGAAAAATGCATGCATTTAGTTTACCTGCTATGATGTAAACTGACACATATTCAAACATCAGTGTGTTGTATTTTTAAAAGCTTTCAAAACAAACACTTTTTTAAAATATTTTTTGTATCTTGAATTTGTTTGTCGTCTTGCAGAACCTTCTGAAGAAGCAGGTGGAGACGAGAACCGCCGACGGCAGAAGACGAATCACGCCGCTGTGTATCGCTCAGCTGGACACGGGGTAGAAAACATTAAACACGCCGTTCAGTTTGTTTTATTGTTTGACAGAAGTGATGCCTTCATTTTAAAAGCCGTTAGCTGTGGTTTGTATTGTAGCCCGACTGATACTGGATGTTTGAAGTTGACAGAAAATTCTCGCACGATGTTCACGTTTTTACATAAACGCATCAGGATCCCTTAAACAAGTGTGAATAATATAATTATCATTAAAGTATTTAATAGTTTCTAAATGATCTCAAACATCCACGAAAAATCCACCCAAACCTGACAAACATAAATTACTTCTCAGAATAAAGACACACGATCTAATTAGGGCGGCAGTCAACCAAAGAAAATCTTGGTCGACTAAAATCGCACATAATCTTCAACTCATCGATTAGTCGTGGGGGGGGGGGATATCAGATATTAAAAAATATTTTTTTGGCCTGGCGGGGGTTCTCGTTGTGTCATTATGGATAAACACTGATGTAGCTGTTGATGTAGCACTTTTCTCCTTATGAAAATAACACGGAGATTATTCGACCAATGAGAATTTAGTTGGACGAGAGCATATCGACCAACTAATTGACCAGCAGACTACAGCCCTAGATCTAAAAGAGACCTGATGAAAGTCAGATCCTGATGGAATAGACTCTCCACAGTTCTGTCTCTGCCTCAAAACACATCTGTTTCTGCTGTGGTGGTGATCATCATCATCATCATCATCATCATCACCATGTGATCAGAGCTGATACAGAGTTTGGACCCAGTCTCACTCAGGTTGTGGATCAGGTCTCAGTCACTAGGAAATGAGCCAACCCATAAAAACCTCTGCCAGTAGTAGTAGTAGTAGTAGTTAGTAGTAGTAGAGGCAGTAGTATTAATAGTACCAGAGGTAGTGATAGAAGTATGAACTGCAGTAGTTGACTGTCGTTCTCTCTGCAGGGATTTCTCGCCGGCTTTGTTCAACAGCGCTCCCATCCTGCCTTCGGGATCCTCCATGTCCAACCAGCTCACCTCCCAGCTCAGCTCTGACTCCAGCCCAGGACAGGCCTCCTCTCTGGGGCTCAGGCCCACACACGACCCCATGCTCAACCTGCCTCCACCCAACAGCACCAGCAAGGGCCTGGAGGACAACAAGGACGGGTACGCAGACCCGCTTCTATGATGTTCTGTTTCTTCTTCCTGTTGTCTTTTTTTTTTTATCCTTCACTTACGACTCATCTCATTTCATTCTTCTCGTCCTTATTTTCTGGTTTCTCTGTCTTCCAGTTCGAAGTCCAACCTGCTGCTCACTTCTGCCTCCAAGATCGAGCCAATGAAAGCTCTGGACTCCAGGTTCACAGAGAGGTCAAAGGCGACGCCGGGCGTCACAGCCGCCATCACCTCCACCACGGGACTCTCGCCTCTGGACAGGTGACCCACTCGATATTAGTGAAACTGTACAATAAAAATGCTACAAATTATGAAGCGAACCAAAGCTCAAAAAGAAGAAAAACTTAGAAAAAACTGTTCCTTTAAATAATTTCTGTCTTTCCTGCAGGACAAAAGACGGCATCTCCGCCCTCAAAGACATAAAAACCAAAGAAGACACCAGCAGCGACAGCGAGGACAAGATGGCCGCCATCAACAAGAACCTGGCGTTCACCAAGAGGAAACCCGAGATGCTGATGGACGGAGGCGAGGTGGTGGAGAAGAGGAAAAAGGGACGACCCAGGAAAGACAAGATGGCCACTCCTGTCGCCCAACCCTTCACTCAGGTAGAGAGATGGAGAGATGGAGGGACGAGTTTTCAGCCTCTTATGTTGATTTTATCATGAAAAACCAGAAAATAAGAACAAACTGCTGTTCAAGCTTTAAATAAAGTCTTTAGTTCTGTAATTATGGGAAGTCAGAGGGTAAAAATATGGTTTCAAACTATGAATTAAGTGTTTTAATCCAGAACTATTTGGCCTTTTTCCTCCTATTTGGTTTTTAAAGTACAAGCTGTACCTAAAACAAGTTCAGTAAAAGCTTCATGAAATGTTCTGACGTCCTTGGAATTAAACGTGTGGAGACGAAAGCAGACAAAAGATAAAAAAGAGTAAATTGTTTTTTTCCCTCCCTCTTCCTGTCAGATAACTCCTCCAGCAGAGCGGGAGTCCAGCAGGGTGGCAGCTCCTCCAGCTCCCGCAGCTGTTCTCAAACTCCCGACGCCGAGCATCCAGAAGGCCTTCAGCCTGCAGGTAACAAACACGCAGTTAGACGATCTATCAGCAGGACTTTATTACATTTAGGAGAACATACATGTAAAGTTTGTTTTGGATTTTCACTCACTTGAATCACTTGAATCAGTATCCAAACTCTATTTGTTGCAAACCAAACCAAAATTAAGTGCTATTACTATTTTATATTTGTACCTGAAAGGAAACCATCACTTTCAAGCTCCCTAATTAATATTAATGCAAAAACTGAACTGTAAAAACATCAATTCGACATTTTTTCGGGGGTTATGCGCCAAATCTCTGCTGTTGTCGCTGCTTCTGGTTGTTGGTAGCATGAAATAAACAAAACTGCAGTGATTGCAGTGGTGTTTTCTCACAGTATTTGACATGATGATACTTTCTTACTACACTATTCTGCTCTTTATCACCTTCTACTGGTGACCAGTATGAACTGCAGCACCATGAATAATCTCTGCTGTCTGTTAAAGTCTTTCTACCCAGAAACCCTGATGTGTTGTTGATGTGATCATTACCAGTCAGTCATTAGATATGAGGTGAACTCTATATGTGTGTGTGTGTGTGTGCGCGTGTGTGCGTGTGTGTGTGTGTGTGTGTGTGTGTGTTTAGGTGAGCATGGAGCCCTCGGTGTTCCTGGAGGTGGAGAACGAGGTCTCGGTGGTCGCGGGTACGAAGCTCAGCCAGCTGCGATGCTCCAGAGACGGACGAGACTGGAACACGCTGCTGCCCAGCTCGGTGGTCACCGCTGCAGGGAGCAGGTAGCAGCTTCCCCTGAGACCTGAGACACAAAATACATCTTGTCTTCATGGTTGATGGATTCATTTTGGGGTGTAACGATTCTCTAAATCCACGGTTCAGTTCAGACCTCTTTTTAACTTTATAAATGAACTTCACTCAAATTAACTAAGTAAACACAAATTAATAAATTAAAAAACACTTCTCTTAAGTCCAGTCTATATATATATTAACTAAGTATATAAGATTACCATATTTCTTCTAATAGCGGCCAAGGCCTTTATTTACCTCACTGTAGAGGCTTCCAGGCTTTACTGGAAGCAGGTTTATATTAGAAAGGCCTTTATTTCTAATTACCTCTGTCTGATAAGTACATTTGCTCATATTTTAGTTTCTGATCTGCTTTTGTTAATTATTTGTTACTGCATTACCAGTAATTACGGTAATCTGCAGCAGAGCCAGCTAACCTCCAGTTAGCTCTCTGCTAACTGGAATTTAATCATGTGACTATTCTCAAACTTTTCATAAAGTGACACATCAGACCTCCATCTGATAAGATTTCTGCTTTTAGATGTTTTATTACAGAAAGTGTATGAAACCTGTCACCAAAATAGTCAAATATTCTGTTATTGTTACTTATGAAGGAATTACAGTGAAAGTAAATTACTCCCCTTTTTCCTGGGGACCTCCTCAAACCCCCTCAAGGACCCCTGGGGTTACCTGAACCCCACTTTGAGAACCGCTGCTCTAGAGTTTCTAAATGTAATCAGACTGAATGGATTAAATTCTGATAGGAACCGTTACACCCCTAGAAATATTTAAGAAGGTCATATGAATACATGTATAATAAGAGCCACAGATATCTGACTCCGTGCTTCCTCCTCCTCCTCTCCCTCAGTGACGTCATAGCCGTCGCCTGTCAGGACAGGATGTTGTCGGTGTTCTCTTCCTGTGGGCGTCGGCTCCTTCCTGCCATCCAGCTGGCCACGCCCGCCTCAGCCCTGCACTGCTCCGCCCACTTCGTCATGGCTCTGACGGCCGGAGCGACGCTGTTCGTCTGGTCAGTTAAACATCGACGACGTCGACTTGATCCGTATCGATGATGTTTCGTTGTCGTCTTTGAGTTTGACTCTTTTTATGTCTCAACTCAACTGATTCTGACCCTAAAAAGTCAGAAGTATCTTAAAAAGCTTTGAATTCTGTTTTAAACTTCATGTACAACAGTCTTAAATATTTCCTCCCACCTGCTGTAGACGGTAACAGCAGCTGTTAGCTGTTAGTGTTATTTGTGTGTTTACAGGCTGTCAGCAGACGTTCTACATCTATAAACTATAAGTGAGATGGTTGATTGTAGGAAGCTGCATCATCATATCTGTAGCAGATACTGCAGCTACAGTATCTTATTGTCTCAGAACGGATGAATAAATGAATAAATGTTAATTATTCTGTTAATTTTAGGACTCTTAACTGGGTCCAGGTTGCATTCATTTAATTAG
Organism: Thunnus maccoyii; assembly: GCF_910596095.1. NCBI lineage: Eukaryota > Metazoa > Chordata > Actinopteri > Scombriformes > Scombridae > Thunnus > Thunnus maccoyii. The sequence goes on along the minus strand of NC_056541.1, from coordinate 3,261,311 downwards.
GTATTAAAACATTAGGAATTCTTCTAATAATTATCTATCGTCCTGTCATATTTTCATATTTTTTTTAAATTAATTAATTAATTTTTTATTAGTGATACAGTTAACGAGACACAGTGGAAAGAAAAGAGCAACTAAGCAATATAGATTTATTATAGGTGATAGAGAAAGGGGAAGAAAGGGGGAGGAAGAAAAAGTGAGAGAGATAATAATTATTATAATAATGATAATTACAACAATATATAGCATAATGATAATAGTCTTGTTTGTTAGTATATTTTGGCTGTTATGATCCTGAAACAGGTATTAAAAAGGTCTTAAATCTCACTCTGTGAACGCTGCATCACTGAAATTGCAGAGATATTTATATATATATAGATTTATATTGGTAATGTGTTGTTTTTCTTCTGTTCTAGTTCTGTAGTTTCTGACAATCAAGACTTTTCATATAGAAGTAAATAAAGAGCAGTAATGAGTTTTCTGCTTGTAATAACATCATTTTGTTGTCTGTCTTGCAGGGACGTTCAGAAACAGAAAGCTCTGGTGAAGAACGAGTCTCTGCTGACTATTTTATCTGGTGAGACGCTGCAGCATGTTAGGACACGTTAAAGGAACAGTTCAACAGTTTTCTTTCTTTCCTAGAAGGCACTGAGACGATCTATCGGTGTGTTAGATATGAAGCTGGAGTCACGATGTGATGAGCTACTTAAAGAGGAAATAGTCCAGCATGTTATTGACTCCCTCTAAAATGATCTTATGTCTGTTTATGTAGAGTTTAAGTTAATATGTTTCAACATGTTAATGCTTTACAGGAGTTTGTAAGTGTATCTTTCAGCCATGGATAGAGCCAGGCTAGCTGTTTCCATCTACTTCCAGTCTTTATGCTAAGCTAGGCTAACCATCAAGACATGAGCCTGATATCCATCTGACTCTTGGAAAGAAAGCAAATAAGTGTTTTTCCTTTTTGAAAAGTGTTTTTTTATGAATAACATGTAAAAACCTCACATTTAATTGTATTCATGAAAGCTGCAAACGACAGTAAAGCTGCTTAAAAACCACGTTTATTCTGGAGGATGCAGGCCAGAATTCATATTATGTGTGTTTGTGTGTGCGTGTGCGTAGGCGCTGACATCACGGTGTCTCAGTCCATGCTGACTCAGCAGGGAGTTCCAGTCATCGGTCTGTCCAACGGGAAGTCGTACTGCTTCAGCTCCTCACTGGAGACGTGGTGAGACACTGAAACCCTGTTAGACTCTGTAGAGACGACCAAGAAACACTTTGAGCTAAAAATACTTAAAGGATTCTTATAAACAAATATCGATCAATAAAGTAAATTAAATGATTACGTAATGAATCTGTAGGACATCCATCAACAGCTCTGAATGAACCATTTTTAATAAAAAACCGACATAAACTTCAAGAGTTTTACTGCGTTTTTCTCTCAGGACGCTGATAGCAGATAAAGGAGACTCTCTGGTCCAGTGCGCCGACTTCAGGAGCTGCCTACCTACCCAGGATGCACCTGTGTCCTCGGGGCCACTGGCCGTCATGCAGGGACGCAACCTCAAGTATGACAGCAATTTTTAATCTCCACTCCTTACCAGCCGGTAGTCTTTATTACCAGATAAAATGTAACAGAGAGAACGTGTGTCTGTCCGCAGCGCTGGCCGGCTGGCGTCCCGGCTCTCCTCCACCCCTCACCACCTGCAGCAGAGCATGACGCTGGCCTTCCTGGAGAACCAGCTGGCGTCCGCTCTGACTCTGCAGTCGGCGCAGGAGTATCGCTACTGGATGCTCATCTACGCCCGATTCCTCGTCAACGAAGGTCTGAACCACTTTCTACAGACTGCAGCGATACGAGGACACACAAATAAATCCATGCAGTGTTTCATATCCTTTGTTTTCTCTCTGCAGGCTCAGAGTATCGTCTCCGAGAACTCTGTAAGGAGCTGCTAGGTCCTGTTCACAAATCAGCTGCTACAGCCTGGGAGCCCACCACGCTGGTACGACAACAACACTGTTCTGTTGTGATAAATGTGGATAAACATGTATTATATAATATGTGTATAAATCAGAGCAACTTTACCCACAAAGACCACATACAGTCAGTAAAGTGATAACTATCTCGGTAGAAACGGTGGTTTCCATCAGAGACTCTCATATCAGCACTACAGGTAGCTTCTGATTAACTCTGCAGCTCTGCAAGGTTGCCATCCTACTGAGTTTTGGGTTATTTCTATTGTTTCTTGTTTCATATTGTCATATGTCGCCGTCCTGTACAGTCATCTCACAGAGTTCAGAGCCTGTTGCTGCAGAAACTTCATTATGACTAATGCACCCATGAGTTTAAAGGTTCATCAGATAACAGTTTAATTCTTCGAGACAAGATGTTAAAACTCTCTAGAAAGTTATCACAGCCTGAGTCGGTTTATCCCCCGTCGCCATGGTATCTACCAGGAATGTGTTAACAGAGCAGAGGTGTGTTCTGGGGTGATGACGTGTTGCATCTGTGTCGATGTGGAAATGAAGACGATCGTTCTCAGCGCGCTCAGTCGGTGTCGTCCAGCGTTCAGACTGAATTAAAACAAGGCGTGATGCTGCGGTGGTGGAGGGCGTGTTGTTTAATATGATTTAGTGTCCAGATTAATGTGTGTCAGACGCCAAAACAGAGCAGTTTGTAAAACTCACTGACAGGATTTTGCAACTCTGGAAAGTTTTCACGGCGGCAAATATTTTATCTTTTGTCACAGTCGGGAGGAAGAAAGTAGAAACATGATGTTCACGCTACGCAGTAAATCCACCAGGAATGTGCGCATGCATGTATGTGATTGGATGACGTCACGTTGCGTCACAGTTAAAGTTGAGCCCGGTTTTAGCTCCACTGTGTTGTCAGACTGGATCCGTTCAGATGACGGCTGCATGTTGGTCTGAATGAAGCCTTATTCTTCATTTTCTGTTTCCCTGTTGAATAAAATGGAATAATAATGATCTAGTCCTGTCTGAACGAAGCTAATGAGTTAGCTTAATCACCCCCCTACCAGTGGTGGAAAGTAACTAAGTACATTTACTCAAGTTCTGTATTTAAGTACAATTTTGAGGTACTTGTACTTTACTTGAGTATTTCCATGTGATGCTACTTTCTACATTTCAGAGGGAAATATTGTACTTTCTATTCCACTACATTTATTTGACAGCTTTAGTTACTTTTCAGATGAAGATTTGACACAATGGATAATATAACAAGCTTTTAAAATACAACACATTGTTAAAGATGAAACCAGTGGTTTCCAACCTTTTTGGCTTTTGACGTCTTACAAAAAGCAGTGTGTAGTCGGGGTCACATTTCACATGTCTATGAGTTGTTAACAGCTCCACCAAATAGTGATTTTTCCCTCTAAACTTCTCACATGCTTTCATTTCAATAAATGTTCAAATGATCCAATATTTCAGCAAAAATCAAAGATTAGAGAAAAAGTCCAAAAACTGAAAACAGATTTGTGTATCAGAACTTTGTTTTTTCTTCTTTCCTCTCCCATTAATCATCTCACGACCCCTCAGATTTATCTGCTGACCCTTTGGAGGGGCCCGACCCCTAGGTTGGGAACCACTGGACTAAACTAGCTAACTGTATATAAAGTAGTGTAAACTAGCTCCACCTCCAGCAGCTACAACAGTAACATGCTGCTCTAACACTGATGCTTCACTATTAATAATCTAATGATGTCATATATAATAATATATCAGTCAGAGGGATCAAACCACTACTTTTACTGCAATACTTTAACTACATCAAGCTCATAATACTTATGTACTTTTACTGCAATACTTTAACTACATCAAGCTCATAATACTTATGTACTTTTACTGCAATACTTTAACTACATCAAGCTCATAATACTTATGTACTTTTACTGCAATACTTTAACTACATCAAGCTCATAATACTTATGTACTTTTACTGTAGTAGGATTTTTTTCATGCAGTTTTTACTTGTAATGGAGTATTTTCCATGGCTGTATTGGTACTTTTACTTCAGTAAAGGATCTCAGCTGCTCTACACACAGACATCTTGTTATGAACTGTCTCTCTTCATTGTTTTCTGTGTTTTTTCAGGGTTTACGGAAGCGGGAGCTGCTGCGGGAAGTGTTACCCGTCATCGGTGAAAACCTGCGATTCCAGAGACTATTCACCGAATACCAGGATCAGCTGGAGCTGCTGCGCAACAAATAACACACACACACACACACATACACACACACATATATAAACATATATACTGCCATACACACACACACAGACAAACACACTCGGACTCATCATGAAACCAGTTCGGTTCATCCCGGATTAGCTCGGCTCGGCTCGGCTCGGGTAAATACTGACTGCTTTCATCAACTTTGGGAAGCTTGGAAGGCTGTCCTGGCTGAGACCTGAACAGGGAGAACTCTAATAACAGCCAGTCCACAGATTTTCAAGCGCTGGGACTTTTCAGTGCTGTGGTCACTGGGCAGATGTGGGTGCTTCTTTCTTTTTTTCTAATCACGATTTTTTGGTTTGAACAGTTGTCTTTTGTCTTTTTTTTTTCCTGCTAAATGTGTTTCTTCTCCTGACCCTACGCACCTCTCTCCCGCCCTCCTAATCATGAACTTAAATGATTCACTCAAGAGAGACGGTGATAGAAAAGGTTCGGTTCCCGTTAACTGCCATAATTCAGCATCAGCAGCTGTGTGTCCGGTTGAATCATAATCCAGTCTGTTTTCTGCCCTCAGACAGAAAGAGCAGAAGTGGGGAAAAAAGACAAAATATGAGTCATAATGGATGTAATGAAGCAATACGCTTGAACCAAAGTGATGCCTTTTAAACGTAGAAATAAGAAAAACACACCTGCACATGCGAAGAGAAGGAAATGAAGGGCATTCAAAGATTCAACCGGGGGGTTTTTTTTTTTAAGGCTGCCGATTAGCCGACGTTTTCTGAGTACGTCGTTTTTAAAAGCGGCAGCGAAGCAGAAAAAAAAACTGCCGCTACTACTGAAACCCAGGACGGACCACGGAGGAAATGGAGTCTTTTTTGTGTCCAACTTGCAGCTGATTCGAACCCACGAAAGCGTTCACACACACCAGTCAGAAGAGCACTTAAAGCAGCTCACGTATGAAAACTCTTTTTTGTGCGTCTTTTTATTGTATTGTAACGATTTATAAAAAATCCAGGCGAAACTACTAACAATTTAACCATCAAACTCTTGAATACTTGCTTCTCTTCAAGCTGTCGATTACAAGAAGCCATTTTTTTAAAACGTCCATCTTCCATAATGTTATAAACAGAAAGAATCATTAAGCTGAATTTCGCCTCTAAAATCAAAGGCGATCAAGTGTTTTCAAGCTGTTTCATCAAACATGGGATTTAACAGGAGGTTTGTTTTTTTTATCATGTCAGATAAATGAATTTAAAACCAAACTCAAGTCGGGGTCAAAAACTTTTCTCATAACATCTCACATGAAATCATAGTTACTGTATCTCATATTCTGCAGGTGTTTAAGCTTAGGAATGTTTGCTGAAAACACTCAGCGAAGCAAAGAAAACAGAATTTATTATTTTTTTTATTTTATATATATATATATAAACACACTTCTGACCCGCAGCTTCGTTCGTCTGAGCTGCGTTCATGTCAAAACACATTTATCATAAACAGCTGCTGCACAACACAGATTCCCAGAAGTCCTGAGAGATTTCGCACCAGATCAAATATCTCAGGACTTGGGAAGCCCTCCCCCCCTCCCCCTCCTCCCCCACCTGTAGCTCTCATACCTGCATTACAGATGATGGAAAAAAAGACAATATTATCTCTTACATGTTAATGATTTCACTTACACTATGATGATATGACTCCTAATACTTCTGCTGCAGCTTTTTATACTTTAAATCCAACAATAAGTCAGTTTTTTTTTTTTTGGATGTTTTTCTTGAGATTGTAGCGTCGTCATAATGTTCTTGAAATCATCTGACCGTCTCATCTGACCAGAGAGGGCCAGCGGGGGGGGAGGGGGGGAAGGGGGGAGAAATGCTATGTATAATTTTTGTGTGTGTGTTTCACTTCTTGTCGTTTTTTTTTTTTTAAATCAGAGCTTCAACAGAAACACGACCGTCAGTCTTGTAAAAGGCTTCAAATTCTCTTTGTTTTTCTGTTGCCGGGCGAAAACCACTGCGAGGAAAAATCAGTTTTTCAGGACAAAAAAGGGGGAAATTTTTTTGTTTGTTTTTTTTTTGTGTGTGTCTGACATCCATTAACTTGATATTTTAACAGGTTTCAATGACCCCGAAAGGTCACGAAACCTTAAAAAAAAAAAACACATCAATGAACTTGTCTGTTTTTGTCTACAGCAGCAGTAACGCACTCCTCTGCCAGCTGAGTGTGTGTTGGTGTGTGTGTGTGTGTGTGTGAGTGACAGAGTGAGTGTGTGAGAGTGTGTGTGTGTGTGTGAATGGAGAGTGTAATCAGAAAGCTTGTTTACTGCTGTATTTCACTGCACAGTGTCAAACAGCACTGAAGCAGACACACACACACACACACACACAGAGAAAGGAGTGAATCCCGTTTTCTTTACTAATCTGTACAGCGTTTCTTTTGTTTATTTGTTTAATTTCTCTATTTTGTTTGTTGTTGTTTTTTTTGCTGTTAGTCATTTTTAAATGTTTGTACAAGGCAATTTTTTTTTTGTTTCAATTTTTCTATAAGAAAAAGAAAAGATGAGCAGAGACGAGTTGAAATTTTGCTTTTGAGAGAAAAAAAAAAATTAAACAAATGAGGAACATTTGGCAATTTCCTGTCTTGTATTTTCTCTACTCAGCGTTTGTGAACATGAGAGACAGTAATTATGGGTTGAATGCCTCGTTCAAGAGAACATCGTTTATAATAGAACAACATATTAATGTACAAACATGTGATGGTCTTTTTGTGTAACTTAAATATCACATGATGAACTTAAAAGACAACATAAACTCCATCACCCTGAGAGATTTCTTACTAGACTGAACTCAGCTGCTAAATTACAGAATATTTTCACTTTATTTGATCAGTTTATCTGTTCTCTGTATCTTCTTTCATCTGGACGTTGTGCATCTACCTGCCACACATGGATGTAGATAAGTGGAACAGTCACATTTAAAAAGATAAAAAATAACTTTACCTTGTTCTTAAGGGTGTTTTTTAGTTACAGATCAGATCTTTTTAACTTGTTGTATAAAGTGCTCTATAAATTAAATGAGTTATTACTAAAATAAACATGTTGAGGCAGCAGAACTTCACTGCTTACACACCAAAAAACTACATATATGTCACTGGATTTATATTAAAACATAGAACAGCTTTGCTATTCTGAATTCTTTGCCACTAGTGGGGTAAAAATATTAAGTTTGTCCTGAGGATGGCACCGTAGGGAAAGGTTCATACCCATGTGACGTTTATTTTAGATCTGCTCGGCCAAACTGACACACATGATGTGACCAAAAGCAGGAAATAATGCAAGAGAGGGTGTACACTGTGTTGCAAAATGTTTTGTTTTTCTAAACTTTTTACTTAATCTGGTGAGTAAAAATAGTTTTTTGGGTGTGTTGAGATAATTTGGGCTACTTGTTGTTCTAATGACGAAGAGTTCAGCTGTAGTAAACAAAACAAAAGCACACTTGTGCAATATCACTAACATGTTAAAAGATTTAAAATTGTATCATCTTACAATAATTGTAGGTATTTTAAGGTGATCTTATTTGTGAAACAAACAGGTGAGACTACACTGAAAATACAGACAATAAAGTACAATTTCAGTGCAACAGAATCTGTCATCAAATATAAGGGCAGGAATACCAAATACTGACATATATTATAAATATGGATCTTTTATTATCCTTTAATTAGTCAAACATTCTGTTTTTCAAATGAATTGACATCATTCTTCTTGGCTTTTGTCTAAGAACATAAAATTGAATTAAATTGACAGGATTTGTAATAACTTCACATTTTAGTGATATAACTTTTGTTATATATCGTATATTCCAATAAATCAATCCATTTTCTCATTTAAGTACAATGATATTGACACTTTACTGAGTTCATCAGGTTAACAACACATTCACATCATATCAGAGTTACTGTAGTTACGAGTTTCCGACCTGGAACTTAATAATACAGAAGTGTCTGAAAACCAAACAAACATGGCTGCCAAAGACTGATGTTGAATGTTGACTAATTATACCAACATATAGTTAATATGTTGTTATATTTACACCACAGACTCTGTAACCAGATGCTAAATGTGTTGATGATGTGAATGTTTACAAGTTGTTAACATGGACATCTTTCCGTCTCTACCGTCCATCATGTGTTAAAGGACGGATTCACAATATTTGTGAACACATTCCCCTCTTTTTGTTACTATACTTCCACCGCAGCTCATCAGGGAAACACAAAGAGGGAATTTGATGCTAAAAAGACTGTAAATGTAAGTAAAACTTTATTTATATAGCACCTTTTTTAACACAGGTTACAAAGTGCTTTACAGTGACATTGGGACACAAAGAAAATAGGACACAAAAAACCATGAAAGACACATTCAAGAACACATACAGACATACGAACACCGCAAGCATACAGTCATCACCCAGAGCACACGCTTGAATTTATGAAATGTTATGAGAAAGCGATTCCAAAAAAAAAAAAAGTAGGTTTTTAGGTGTTTTTTTGAAACAGTCAACAGATTTAGCTGATCTGATGGAAGTGAGGAGATTGTTCCAAAGTCTGGGTGGGGTTGGGGTTGGGGTTAGGGTTAGGGTTAGGGTTAGGTTTAGGGTTAGGGGGTTGGGGTTAGGGTTAGGTTTAGGGTTAGGGGGTTGGGGTTAGGGTTAGGTTTAGGGTTAGGGTTAGGTTTAGGGTCGGGGTTAGGGTGTTGGGGTTACGTTTAGGGTTGGGGTTAGGGTCAGGGTCGGGGTTAGGGTCAGGGTTATGGTTGGGGCTAGGGCTAGGGTCAGGGTTAGGGTCAGGGTTATGGTTGGGGTTGAGGATCTGATGGAAGTGGGGAGATTTTTCCAAAGTCTGGGTGGGGTGGGGTCAGGTTTAGGGTCGGGGTTAGGGTCAGGGTTTGGTTGGAGTTGGGGATCTGATGGAAGTGAGGAGATTGTTCCAAAGTCTGGGTGGGGTTGGGGTCAGGGTTAGGGTTTGGGTTTGGGTCGGGGTTAGGGTTTGGGTTGGGGTTAGGTTTAGGGTTAGGGTTGGGGTTACGTTCAGGGTTATGGTTGGGGATCTGATGGAAGTGGGGAGATTGTTCCAAAGTCTGGGTGGGGTTAGGGTTAGGGTTAGAGTTTGGGTTAGGGTTAGGGGGTTAGGTTTAGGGTCGGGGTTAGGGTCAGGGTTATGGTTGGAGTTGGGGATCTGATGGAAGTAAGGAGATTGTTCCAAAGTCTGGGTGGGGTTGGGGTCAGGGTTTGGGTTATGGTTAGGGTTAGGTTTAGGGTTAGGGTCAGGGTTGGGGTTAGGTTTAGGGTTTGGGGGTTAGGGTTAACAAAAGCAGTCGCCTTTGGTTTTTAGTTTGGCACGTGGTACGGCCTACAGGTTTTGGTTGGAAGACCTAAGTGACTGCATGGTAGTATACGGGCTCAGTAGCTCGGATATATATGCAGGAGCTAAACCGTGTAAGGCCTTATAAGTGATTAAGAGAATCTTGAAATCAATCCTGAACTTCACTAAAACAGGAGTGATGTGGGATCTGCGGCCAGTCCTAGTTAATAGCCTCGCCGCTGCATTTAGTACAAGCTGAAGACGTGAGAGGTCAGCTCGGCTAAGGCAAGTGAAAAGGGAGTTACAGTAATCGAGACGGGGAAAAAATGAAGATATCCACTTGATATGACTAACTCAGACTGCTGAAGCTGAATATAAGCTTCACATCAACTTTTAAATGACTGTGTGGACACACTGTGGATTTCGGCCTCCATCACTTACACTGAAAGCACATTTAAAGGATTTTAATATCCAGTATGAACAGGAGGAATGATTACAGTGAGGAAAACCTCTTTCACTGTTCATATGGACACCTGACTGCTGGTTTAAGACTGGTTCTCAACTGGTCTCACCCTGGGACCCACATTTTCCCACGGTCATTAAGTCGCGACCCACTGTTATAGAATTCAAACCAAGCAAATTTATTTTTTCAAAAATATCCTTGGAAACACACGTATATCATCTTTTTTTAACATAAATACATATATATGTGTATGTATGTATGTATGTATATATATACACATACGTCATATTTGCCTCCGAACAGCAACACAAACTTAAAGTGAACGTCAATCAAAGATGGTTATGGCGCAAGACTGCTGCACATCTCTGACGTATGTCTGTCAAAATATTTATTTTTTCAAAATAAAAGACAAGTCCAACATCAGATGCGCATTAAATATTATTTTTGATCGCGACACACCAGTTGAGGAATCACTGTTTTAAGACACACTTGAAAAACTGTGAACCCGTCCTTTAAAGACAACCAATGACTGTCTAAACCAAACATTATTTTACTTTATTACAAGTAAACTGAAACTTTCTTCCTTTTCCAGTAATTATTCTGTCACGTCTGTGATAAAACACATGTAACAGCTGTTCATACGAGTGAAAACCTTTAAATAAATTTTTCATTATTGTAACTGTGGTGTTGAGTCTAATTATACTGATAAAACAGAAGACTGGAGGCCACTATAGGTAATTGGGCTACTTTAATGATTATCAGGTTGGGCTCTAGCCTGTGATTGTCCTACTTTTTGTCAGTGATATCTGGCAAAACTGGTTGTAAACATAAACTGCGTAACTGTAAATTATAGTGTTTTTCTCATCCCAGAGCTGCCGTGTGGCTAAAAAAGTAAATAATGAAAGTTCACCACATTTTAATTGCGCAAGTTCTGTTTGCATAGGAGGCTGTGGACCAGCAGTGGTTTCTTTTCATACACACATCTGACGGGTGTCACTTACAAGCATGGAGCAATTTCCTGACAACAGACTCTGTAGAGGGTTGAGCTGAGTTCATCGACCACTTCCTCATATGCAAATTTAACCCATCAGACATATAAATGACACGTGTTGGTGTTAGTTTGTCTTTAGTTCATTTAAATAAGGGAAATACGTGGCTGCAGAAAGTGGTTTTTGGATGACAGGGAAGAGCTGGCTTTGTTATTTATTTTTGTGTTAGCAGTGAAGATGGATATTTGGTGTCTTAAACAGCTTTCTGCTTGGACAGTTGTGAGCCTCCTCTGTGTCTCCTCTCATAGTGAGTTACCCACAAAGCTTTTCATTAGAAGAGCTGTGTGTTTTGAATTAATTAAGTTATAGGATTTTTTTTTTTTTTTACTCTAGAACAATTAGCTTTCTCAGATATGTAATGCGATAGATCTAGATTTAGTTTAACCATGAAAGAACTGCTTTTCAGAAGGAAAACAACTTTAAATTAAGCTTCTCAACAGAAGATGTAACTTATATTAATGCTGTCTGTCATTGTTATCTGAGTCAAGTCTTTCATTTTGCTTTTCAGCTGTGAATTCTTTACAAATTATCTTTAAATTCAGCAGCAGAGGTTTGATGTTTTTACACGTTTCTCCTCCTGTTTCTACCAAACTAAAGTGTTTTTATGTTCATGCTCAAGTCCAGTTTCCAACCTTTTTCAGCTTTTGTTCCTGTAAAATGAAACAACTTGTGACAGGTTAAATCAGATATGTATCAACTGAGTGATTTTCCTTTCTCTGAATGTTGAATTTGAATTATTTTAGAGGCTTGAAAGAATAAAACGATCCAGTATTTCACAAGAAAATAGAAAAATAATCATAAAACGTCTGGATCTTGATCCTGACACTGAATTAATCCACATTTAAGATGTAATGTAGAAACAGATACGGTGTCTAGATGTCTGCTTTAATTTATAACATGCTCAAGGTCATATATCTTAAAATAAAGGTTTAGATTGTCAAAAACTCATGACGGAGGTTTCTGATGCTGATAAGCAGAATCCACAGATGTATTTCTAGTGTGAATCTTAACTCTAGTTTTCTGTGTGTTTGTGTGTCAGAGGTGACAGTGAAGGACACTGACTTGAACCTGTGTGAGAAGGATGACAAAGTGTGTGTCACCGACTTCAGAGACTGCAACCCCCGAACGTCTACATCTATACTGAGTGAGTCGACACACTTTGTTGTTCTTATCATTGTCGGTTTTTATCTTGTTTTTCAGTGGCTTCTATCGCTTCAGTTTGTTCAAAAGATAAAGAAACTCTGACCTCAGTTTGACAGTTCAAATATAGTCCTACACATAAATAATGACTTGACGGTAAACTCAGTCGTCTTGTTACAGAACTTAATAAGTTAGTTCAGTTTTATTTATTCAGGAAATCTCATTGAGATCAAGATCTGTGTGTGAGAGAGAGATCTGAAACCAAGTCACATATACACACGATAAGACACACACACTAATTAAAACAATCATAAATTTTATTGATAAAGACATCAGCTAGTAAAACTCTCTAACTTCAAGCTGTGTTGCAGTTTATTCCAGTAGTGAGGTGCAAAGTACTGCACTGAGCTCAATAAGGATGTTAAAGAGGACACATTTGTTTGTTTTTTTGTGTTTTTCTGTTATGTTTTTTTTTTTTTTACTGTTATAATGTTGGAATATAATGTTCAACATGGTCAAAGATTGAAAGATTGTGTAAAAATGCTCCCTGAAAGTCAAAAGTCAGGGCTTCAACCTGCTCTGAACGCTTCGTTTGTAAAGTTACTTCCTCCTCGAACTAACATTAAATCATATTATCAGATCTGATTGGAACAGATGGATTTAAGAAGTTTATATTTCGAGTAAAGAAGGAGAAAAAGAAGTGAAATCCTGCTATTATAGTTCGTTTACAAAACCTGAAAGTAAATTGATATTTGCTGCCGTGAGAAATCTTCAGGTCAACCACAACTTCATCATTCAACTCAAAACTTGTAAGAGAAAGACTCAAAACATACACTTGAAGCTGGTAGAGTTCAACCTGAATAGGTTTACTGTTCATAAAGAGCAATACGAAGCAAACCGAGGCCTTGATACCTGCTGCAAAATCATAAAACAATCCCACCTAAGACTCCACCTCGTTTTTTTATAACCATATTCAAAACTATTCTGCCATTATCGCTGAGTTCATTAGTGACCTTGACGCTTTAGTAACGATTCAAGTATGATTCATCTTAGACACAATGGTGTCTCACACTTCTCTAAAATGTATCAGTTGCACGTGGCTTAGAGATAATAATGTCTCTTCCACTTTTCTCAGAATGAAAATGTGCTTAATGACCTTTTAATCACCTCACACAGAACCAAAATATTATATATTACTGATTAGCCTTCTGATTAACTTCCCTTTTTGATATAAATGCTGTCTTTGCACATTCACTGGCACATCCGTTTGATAAAGGAGAAAGCAGCCTCCACCACACAGCTTTGCCTTTAAAACAGCAGCAGTTCTTCTTCTGTGGATTTTGGCGTTTCGGCTACTTCTGTCTCTTAATCCCAGACTGACTCCGTGATGTTGAGATATCAGAGACCATCTGTTGCATCCTTGTTCTTCTTGTCGATGAAGATAGTTCTTAATGACTCTGGCTGGATGTTTGGACTAGTTGTCCTGCTGTAGAATAACTTTAGGACCAATCAGACGCCTCCATGATCGACTGCATTATGAGGAAGAACGTTTTGCACAGTATTGTACATGACACATTATGACACTGTTGCTCTTGTTGTTTCCCTGCAGAGACCCTGAACATGTCTTGTTACTACCAGATGTCAAACAGATCTGTGACATGTGAGTGGGGTCAGTCTGACGGCGCCACTGAGTCTGACGCCTCTCTGATCTTCAGCAGGTAAACACTCAACACTGTAATTCATGTCGAGCAAACGCCCTCATGTCTTCATCAAGATGATTTCCCTTCCCTTCTCTTTCTTCTCTGTCTTTTGCATCTTCAGTGACGATACAGTCATCTCCTGTAAGGGCATCTTCATCCCGGTAGCCAAGCTCAAAGTGACAGCCAAAGTGAAAGACTACACGTTGGGGAGAGAGATCTGGTCCCAGCCTCATAATGTGTATCTGTACGATATAAGTGAGTGGCTGTCTGACTTGTGAATCACTCCGCTAACCAGACGTTACAGTAATACTCTCGTCTCTTTGCTTCCTCTCCTCAGTGAAACCCTCTCGGCCTGTTTAAACTCTACTCGGCTCCACTGAGGACTCTGTCACCGTGTCTTGGAACGGTGGGGGGGGGGGGGGGAAATGCTATGTATAATTTTTGTGTGTGTGTTTCACTTCTTGTTTTTTTTTTTTTTTAAATCAGAGCTTCAACAGAAACACGACCGTCAGTCTTGTAAAAGGCTTCAAATTCTCTGTTTGTTTTTCTGTTGCCGGGCGAAAACCACTGCGAGGAAAAATCAGTTTTTCAGGACAAAAAAGGGGGAAATTTTTTTTTTTTTTTTTTTTGTGTGTGTGTCTGACATCCATTAACTTGATATTTTAACAGGTTTCAATGACCCACGAAAGGTCATGAAACCTTAAAAAAAAAAAAACACATCAATGAACTTGTCTGTTTTTGTCTACAGCAGCAGTAACGCACTCCTCTGCCAGCTGAGTGTGTGTTGGTGTGTGTGTGTGTGTGTGTGTGTGTGTGTGACAGAGTGAGTGTGTGTGTGTGTGAATGGAGAGTGTAATCAGAAAGCTTGTTTACTGCTGTATTTCACTGCACAGTGTCAAACAGCACTGAAGCAGACACACACACACACAGAGAAAGGTGTGAATCCCGTTTTCTTTACTAATCTGTACAGCGTTTCTTTTGTTTGTTTGTTTAATTTCTCTATTTTGTTTGTTGTTGTTTTTTTTTGCTGTTAGTCATTTTTAAATGTTTGTACAAGGCAATTTTTTTTTTGTTTCAATTTTTCTATAAGAAAAAGAAAAGATGAGCAGAGACGAGTTGAAATTTTGCTTTTGAGAGAAAAAAAAAAATTAAACAAATGAGGAACATTTGGCAATTTCCTGTCTTGTATTTTCTCTACTCAGCGTTTGTGAACATGAGAGACAGTAATTATGGGTTGAATGCCTCGTTCAAGAGAATATGGTTTATAATAGAACAACATATTAACGTACAAACACATGTGATGGTCTTTTTGTGTAACTTAAATATCACATGATAAAAGACATCATAAGCTCCGTCACCCTGAGAGATTTCTGACTAGACTGAACCCAGCTGCTAAATTACAGAATATTTTCACTTTATTTGATCAGTTTATCTGTTCTCTGTATCTTTACTTCTTTCATCTGGATGTTGTGCATCTACCTGCCACACATGGATGTAGATAAGTGGAACAGTCACATTTAAAAAGAACATTTAAAAAGATAAAAATAACTTTACCTTTTTTAGTTACAGATCAGATCTTTTTAACTTGTTGTATAAAGTGCTCTATAAATTAAATGAGTTATTACTAAAATAAACATGTTGAGGCAGCAGAACTTCACTGCTTACACACCAAAAAACTACATATATGTCACTGGATTTATATTAAAACATAGAACAACTTTGCTATTCTGAATTCTTTGCCACTAGTGGGGTAAAAATATTAAGTTTGTCCTGAGGATGGCACCGTAGGAAAAGGTTCATACCCATGTGACGTTTATTTTAGATCTGCTCGGCCAAACTGACTCACATGATGTGACCAAAATCAGGAAATAATGCAAGAAAGGGTGTACACTCTGTTGCAAAATGTTTTGTTTTTCTAAACTTTTTACTTAATCTGGTGAGTAAAAATAGTTTTTTGGGTGTGTTGAGATAATTTGGGCTACTTGTTGTTCTAATGACGAAGAGTTCAGCTGTAGTAAACAAAACAAAAGCACACTTGTGCAACATCACTAACATGTTAAAAGATTTAAAATTGTATCATCTTACAATAATTGTAGGTATTTTAAGGTGTATTTGATCTTATTTGTAAAACAAACAGGTGAGACTACACTGAAAATACAGACAATAAAGTACAATTTCAGTGCAACAGAATCTGTCATCAAATATAAGGGCAGGAATACCAAATACTGACATATATTATAAATATGGATCTTTTATTATCCTTTAATTAGTCAAACATTCTGTTTTTCAAATGAATTGACATCATTCTTCTTGGCTTTTGTCGAAGAACATAAAATTGCATTAAATTGACAGGATTTGTAATAACTTCACATTTTAGTGATATAACTTTTGTTATATATCGTATATTCCAATAAATCAATCAATGTTCTCATTTAAGTACAATGATATTGACACTTTACTGAGTTCAGCAGGTTAACAACACATTCACATCATATCAGAGTTACTGTAGTTACAAGTTTCCGACCTGGAACTTAATAATACAGAAGTGTCTGAAAACCAAACAAACATGGCTGCCAAAGACTGATGTTGAATGTTGACTAATTATACCAACATATAATTAATATGTTGTTATATTTACACCACAGACTCTGTAACCAGATGCTAAACGTGTTGATGATGTGAATGTTTGCAAGTCGTTAACATGGACATCTTTCCGTCTCTACCGTCCATCACGTGTTAAAGGACGGATTCACAATATTTGTGAACACATTCCCCTCTTTTTGTTACTATACTTCCACCGCAGCTCATCAGGGAAACACAAAGAGGGAATTTGATGCTAAAAAGACTAAATGTAAGTAAGTAAGTAAAACTTTATTTATATAGCACCTTTTTTAACACAGGTTACAAAGTGCTTTACAGTGACATTGGGACACAAAGAAAATAGGACACAAAAAACCATGAAAGACACATTCAAAAACACATACAGACATACGAACACTGCAAGAATACAGTCATCACCCAGAGTGCACGCTTGAATTTATGAAATGTTATGAGAAAGCGATTCTAAAAAAAAAAAAAAAGTAGGTTTTTAGGTGTTTTTTTGAAACAGTCAACAGATTTAGCTGATCTGATGGAAGTGAGGAGATTGTTCCAAAGTCTGGGTGGGGTTGGGGTTAGGGTTGGGGTTAGGGGGTTAGGGTTAGGTTTAGGGTCCGGGCTAGGGGGTTGGGGTTAGGGTCAGGGTTAGGGGGTTGGGGTTAGGTTTAGGGTTGAGGTTAGGGGGTTGGGGTTAGGGTTAGGGTTAGGTTTAGGGTCGGGGTTAGGGGGTTGGGGTTAGGTTTAGGGTTAGGGTTAAGGTCAGGGTTAGGGTTAGGGGGTTAGGGTTAGGGTCAGGTTTAGGGGGTTGGGGTTACGTTTAGGGTTGGGGTTAGGGTCAGGGTTAGGTTTAGGGTCAGGGTCGGGGTTAGGGTCAGCGTTATGGTTGGGGCTAGGGCTAGGGTCGGGGTTAGGGTCAGGGTTGGGGTTGGGGATCTGATGGAAGTGGGGAGATTGTTCCAAAGTCTGGGTGGGGTGGGGTCAGGGTTAGAGTTAGGGTTTTGGTCAGGGTTAGGGTTGGGGTTAGGGTTAGGGTCAGGGTTTGGTTGGAGTTGGGGATCTGATGGAAGTGAGGAGATTGTTCCAAAGTCTGGGTGGGGTTGGGGTCAGGGTCGGGGTTAGGGTTTGGGTCGGGGTTAGGGTTATGGTTGGGGTTAGGTTTAGGGTCAGGGTTATGGTTGGGGTTGGGGATCTGATGGAAGTGGGGAGGTTGTTCCAAAGTCTGGGTGGGGTTAGGGTTAGAGTTTGGGTTAGGGGGTTAGGGTTAGGTTTAGGGTCGGGGTTATGGTTGGAGTTGGGGATCTGAGGGAAGTGAGGAGATTGATCCAAAGTCTGGGTGGGGTTGGGGTTATGGTTGGGGTTAGGTTTAGGGTTAGGGTTGGGGTTAGGGTCAGGGCTAGGATTAGGGTCAGGGTTGGGGTTAGGTTTAGGGTTAGGGGGTTAGGGTTAACAAAAGCACAGTCGCCTTTGGTTTTTAGTTTGGCACGTGGTACGGCCAACAGGTTTTGGTTGGAAGACCTAAGTGACCGTATGGTAGTATACAGGCTCAGTAGCTCGGATATATATGCAGGAGCTAAACCGTGTAAAGCCTTATAAGTGATTAAGAGAATCTTGAAATCAATCCTGAACTTCACTAAAACAGGAGTGATGTGGGATCTGCGGCCAGTCCTAGTTAATAGCCTCACCGCTGCATTTAGTACAAGCTGAAGACGTGAGAGGTCAGCTCGGCTAAGGCAAGTGAAAAGGGAGTTACAGTAACCGAGACGGGGAAAAAAATGAAGATATCCACTTGATATGACGAACTCAGACTGCTGAAGCCTCATATAAGCTTCACATCAACTTTTAAATGACTGTGTGGACACTCTGTGGATTTCGGCCTCCATCACTTACACTGAAAGCACATTTAAAGGATTTTAATATCCAGTATGAACAGGAGGAATGATTACAGCGAGGAAAACCTCTTTCACTGTTCATATGGACACCTGACTGATGTTTTAAGACAGGGGTTCTCAACTGGTCTCACCCTGGGACCCACATTTTCCCACGGTCATTAAGTCGCGACCCACTGTTATAGAATTCAAACCAAGCTAATTTATTTTTTCAAAAATATCCTTGGAAACACACGTATATCATCTTTTTTTAACATAAATACATATATATGTGTATGTATGTATGTATGTATATATATACACATACGTCATATTTGCCTCCGAACAGCAACACAAACTTAAAGTGAACGTCAATCAAATTATGGCTATGGCGCAAGACTGCTGCACATCTCTGACGCATGCCTGTCAAAATATTTATTTTTTCAAAATAAAAGACAAGTCCAACATCAGATGCGCATTAAATATTATTTTTGATCGCGACCCACCAGTTGAGGAATCACTGTTTTAAGACACACTTGAAAAATTGTGAACCCGTCCTTTAAAGACAACCGATGACTGTCTAAACCAAACATTATTTTACTTTATTACAAGTAAACTGAAACTTTCTTCCTTTTCCAGTAATTATTCTGTCACGTCTGTGATAAAACACATGTAACAGCTGTTCATACGAGTGAAAACCTTTAAATAAATTTGTCATTATTGTAACTGTGGTGTTGAGTCTAATTATACTGATAAAACAGAAGACTAAAGGCCACTATAGGTAATTAGGCTACTTTTATGATTATCAGGTTGGGCTCTAGCCTGTGATTGTCCTACTTTTTGTCAGTGATATCTGGCAAAACTGGTTGTAAACATAAACTGCGTAACTGTAAATTATAGTGTTTTTCTCATCCCAGAGCTGCCGTGTGGCTAAAAAAGTAAATAATGAAAGTTCACCACATTTTAATTGCGCAAGTTTTGTTTGCATAGGAGGCTGTGGACCAGCAGTGGTTTCTTTTCATACACACATCTGACGGGTGTCACTTACAAGCATGGAGCAATTTCCTGACAACAGACTCTGTAGAGGGTTGAGCTGAGTTCATCGACCACTTCCTCATATGCAAATTTAACCCATCAGACATATAAATGACACGTGTTGGTGTTAGTTTGTCTTTAGTTCATTTAAATAAGGGAAATACGTGGCTGCAGAAAGTGGTTTTTGGATGACAGGGAAGAGCTGGCTTTGTTATTTATTTTTGTGTTAGCAGTGAAGATGGATATTTGGTGTCTTAAACAGCTTTCTGCTTGGACAGTTGTGAGCCTCCTCTGTGTCTCCTCTCATAGTGAGTTACCCACAAAGCTTTTCATTAGAAGAGCTGTGTGTTTTGAATTAATTAAGTTATAGGATTTTTTTTTTTTTTTACTCTAGAACAATTAGCTTTCTCAGATATGTAATGCGATAGATCTAGATTTAGTTTAACCATGAAAGAACTGCTTTTCAGAAGGAAAACAACTTTAAATTAAGCTTCTCAACAGAAGATGTAACTTATATTAATGCTGTCTGTCATTGTTATCTGAGTCAAGTCTTTCATTTTGCTTTTCAGCTGTGAATTCTTTACAAATTATCTTTAAATTCAGCAGCAGAGGTTTGATGTTTTTACACGTTTCTCCTCCTGTTTCTACCAAACTAAAGTGTTTTTATGTTCATGCTCAAGTCCAGTTTCCAACCTTTTTCAGCTTTTGTTCCTGTAAAATGAAACAACTTGTGACAGGTTAAATCAGATATGTATCAACTGAGTGATTTTCCTTTCTCTGAATGTTGAATTTGAATTATTTTAGAGGCTTGAAAGAATAAAACGATCCAGTATTTCACAAGAAAATAGAAAAATAATCATAAAACGTCTGGATCTTGATCCTGACACTGAATTAATCCACATTTAAGATGTAATGTAGAAACAGATACGGTGTCTAGATGTCTGCTTTAATTTATAACATGCTCAAGGTCATATATCTTAAAATAAAGGTTTAGATTGTCAAAAACTCATGACGGAGGTTTCTCATGCTGATAAGCAGAATCCACAGATGTATTTCTAGTGTGAATCTTAACTCTAGTTTTCTGTGTGTTTGTGTGTCAGAGGTGACAGTGAAGGAAACTGACTTGAACCTGTGTGAGAAGGATGACAAAGTGTGTGTCACCGACTTCAGAGACTGCAACCCCCGAACGTCTACATCTATACTGAGTGAGTCGACACACTTTGTTGTTCTTATCATTGTCGGTTTTTATCTTGTTTTTCAGTGGCTTCTATCGCTTCAGTTTGTTCAAAAGATAAAGAAACTCTGACCTCAGTTTGACAGTTCAAATATAGTCCTACACATAAATAATGACTTGACGGTAAACTCAGTCGTCTTGTGACAGAACTTAATAAGTTAGTTCAGCTTTATTTATTCAGGAAATCTCATTGAGATCAAGATCTGTGTGTGAGAGAGAGATCTGAAACCAAGTCACATATACACACGATAAGACACACACACTCACTAATTAAAACAATCATAAATGTTATTGATAAAGACATCAGCTAGTAAAACTCTCTAACTTCAAGCTGTGTTGCAGTTTATTCCAGTAGTGAGGTGCAAAGTACTGCACTGAGCTCAATAAGGATGTTGAAGAGGACACATTTGTTTGTTTTTTTGTGTTTTTCTGTTTTGTTTTTGTTTTTTTTACTGTTATTATGTTGGAATATAATGTTCAACATGGTCATAGATGAAAGATTGTGTAAAAATGCTCCCTGAAAGTCAAAAGTCAGGGCTTCAACCTGCTCTGAACGCTTCGTTTGTAAAGTTACTTCCTCCTCGAACTAACATTAGATCATATTATCAGATCTGATTGGAACAGATGGATTAAAGAAGTTTATATTTCGAGTAAAGGAGAAAAAGAAGTGAAATCCTGCTATTATAGTTCGTTTACAAAACCTGAAAGTAAATTGATATTTGCTGTCGTGAGAAATCTTCAGGTCAACCACAACTTCATCATTCAACTCAAAACTTGTAAGAGAAAGACTCAAAACATACACTTGAGGCCGGTAGAGTTCAACCTGAATAGGTTTACTGTTCATAAAGAGCAATACGAAGCAAACCGAGGCCTTGATACCTGCTGCAAAATCATAAAACAATCCCACCTAAGACTCCACCTCGTTTTTTTATAACCATATTCAAAACTATTCTGCCATTATCGCTGAGTTCATTAGTGACCTTGACGCTTTAGTAGCGATCCAAGTATGATTCATCTTAGACACAATGGTGTCTCACACTTCTCTAAAATGTATCAGTTGCACGTGGCTTAGAGATAATAATGTCTCTTCCACTTTTCTCAGAATGAAAATGTGCTTAATGACCTTTTAATCACCTCACACAGAACCAAAATATTATATATTACTGATTAGCCTTCTGATTAACTTCCTTTTTTGATATAAATGCTGTCTTTGCACATTCACTGGCACATCCGTTTGATAAGGGAGAAAGCAGCCTCCACCACACAGCTTTGCCTTTAAAACAGCAGCAGTTCTTCTTCTGTGGATTTTGGCGTTTCGGCTACTTCTGTCTCTTAATCCCAGACTGACTCCGTGATGTTGAGATATCAGAGACCATCTGTTGCATCCTTGTTCTCCTTGTCGATGAAGATAGTTCTTAATGACTCTGGCTGGATGTTTGGACTCGTTGTCCTGCTGCAGAATAACTTTAGGACCAATCAGACGCCTCCATGATTGATTGCATTATGAGGAACAACGTTTTGCACAGTATTGTACATGACACATTATGACACTGTTGCTCTTGTTGTTTCCCTGCAGAGACCCTGAACATGTCTTGTTTCTACCAGATGTCGAACAGATCTGTGACATGTGAGTGGGGTCAGTCTGACGGCGCCACTGAGTCTGACGCCTCTCTGATCTTCAGCAGGTAAACACTCAACACTGTAATTCATGTCTAGCAAACGCCCTCATGTCTTCATCAAGATGATTTCCCTCCTTCTCTTTCTTCTCTGTCTTTTGCATCTTCAGTGACGATAAAGTCATCTCCTGTAAGGGCATCTTCATCCCGGTAGCCAACCTCAAAGTGACAGCCAAAGTGAAAGACTACACGTTGGGGAGAGAGATCTGGTCCCAGCCTCATAATGTGTTTCTGTTCGATATAAGTGAGTGGCTGTCTGACTTGTGAATCACTCCGCTAACCAGACGTTACCGTAATACTCTCGTCTCTTCGCTTCCTCTCCTCAGTGAAACCCTCTCAGCCTGCTTTAACTCTACTCGGCTCCACTGAGGACTCTGTCACCGTGTCTTGGAACGGTTCACGCCGCTGTCGGCTTCGCTACAGAGTCAACAACACTCACACATGGACTCAGGTTACGGAGACACAAAAACTTGTATTTGTTGTTTATACGATATGATACGAGGACACTGTATTGACCTACTGTCATTCCTCCTGTTCATACTGGCCTTTAAATGATACTTACTTACTAAACCTTCCACAGTTTTGCGTAAAAATGTATTTGGAAGTTAATCAGAAGTCGTCCAAATGAGTCAAATCAAGTGGATATATTCCAGAGTTACCTTTTACTAACGTCTCACTGCTACTCAACAGAGAAACACTCCATCCAGGGAAACACAAAGAGGAACATTTTTACTAAACTACAAATACGTTATTCAGCAAAGCACAAATAGTGGGGTTTTTTTGGGGGTTTTTTTACGAATATTTGTTTCATACAAATATTTTTAAAATTATTTGTTTTTGGGAAGAAAAAAACCAAAACATGTGAAATACCAGGGAGCAGGTCAGTTATAGTTGCTATCTCAGCGTCTCTCCTCTGCTCCGCTGTTACGTCTATCAGCAGGTCTCAACGAGGGGAGTCACATCCACCTGCTACATGACGCACATTTCCTTTAATTTTCTAAAATTATAAGCGTAATAAAAACAGGATTTTTAAGCCTCTTTCCACTTTTATTTGAATACAAATACTGGGCTCTCTGCACATCCCTATACTAAACACACTCTAACTGTGGACGATATCCACTTAATTTGACTGATGCGGATGTCTTACGCCTCACATTAGCTTCAGATAAACAAGAGGACTGTGGATTTTGGCCTCCATCACTTCCATTAAAAGCACATTTGAAGGATCTTTTAATATCCAGTATGAACAGGAGGAATGATTACAGCAAGGAAAAACCTCTTTCACTGTTCATATGGACACCTGACTGCTGTTTTAAGACCTGTGCTTTAACTACAATATAACCGTTACACGCTGAACACCAAACCCTCCCCTACTAGCATCGCATGTTTAATTATAACCTCAAGTGAAAACTAAACACCCACACTTACAGTCTTGAGCATCTACGTGTCAGGAGGTAGAAGGCAAGTGTGTCCCACTTCTGAAGACACTTAACCCACTTCTAACAAACTTCTCATAAAATTACTTCGAAGCGACATTCACAGCCAAGTGAACGATTCACCCCGGCATACTGCACCTTACCAGTTCAGCTGTAGGCAGAAATGAGTCAAGCTGGTTTTGTGACTGATAATAATAAACACACATGAAAAAGTTTACAATGTTGGATTCAGCTTGATGAGACTGATAAGAATATTATTGTATATCTGACACAGGCCGTCCATCCAAAGTAGTCAAACAAAGTGGATATCATCCAGAGCAAAAGCCTTTTCAGGACAAATGTCCCTCTTTTGTCACCATTCCTCCACTGTAGTTCAACCGGGAATCACAAAGGGGGAATCTGTGCTAAAAGACTAACGTTGAATGATGTCTACTTGATATGACTCATTTGAAGTTTCATATTAGCTTCAGATAAACTATTTTTGCACATAAGGAGGACTGTGGATTTTGTCCTCCATCAATTCCATTGTAAGTGCATTATGAAGGGATCTTCTAATGGTCAGTATGAACAGGAGGAATAATTACAGCAAGAAAAACATGTTTCAGTGTTCATGTGGGCTCCTGACTGTTGTTTTAAGACAGAATTTATCTTTTAAGACTTCATCCTTCCTCCGGTTTACTTGTTTTGGACCTTGTAGCCTTTGCAAAATAAATAAGGAATAAAAACCACAGGTAAATACTGACAGTAAAGTAGCAGCAGTCCATCTTTTGTCTTCTTTTTTGTGTTTGTTAACAGCAGATTGCGTCCAGTCTTATGTTGCTTTACTGCCTGTTTTTCTAGACTTGCTCACTCACTGTTATGGTGATAACATAACAGATATCTTTCAAAACCAGTTGTAGTGATCAGAGGGTTGTTTGGACGGAGGGAGGACGGCTAAAAGATACATTTACGGAGCAAGTCAGAAGGTTGGAGGGTTGAGAAGAAGGCTGGGAATGAAATAGGACAGAAGGTGTATCTTTAAAATTTGTTTTGCTTAAACATGACTGATGGAAACACAAACCTTTTCTTTTCTTGTTTTTTTTTTTAAAAAACTGTGCTCTTGATTTAGTCTTTCTGCTTGACATTTTTCTCTCTTATCCTGCGTTTACAGGCTCCAGATTTGATCTCTGCACGTCCACAGAACTACACGATCAAAGACCTTCTGCCGTTCACCGTCTACAGAGCCTCTGTGGCCTGCAAGGAGGATTACGGCATCTGGAGCGACTGGAGCTCTGACATCACGGCGAGGACGCTGGAAAGAGGTAACAGTTTACAATCACATAGAGCAAAAAACCCCATGACGAGAAACCTGAAATGATTTAAATACTCTCCCAGCATGCCTGGCACTGCAAGAGACAACTCCATAAACCAGTGACGTTAAATCAGTGTTTTTAACGAGCTGTGATTAACTGAGAGTGTTAACTTGTGTGTCTTCGCCAGCGCCCTCCAGACCTCCGGAGGTGTGTTACAGAGTGGAGAAAACAGACTCTGGTGAACGTCCTCAGCTGCGTCTCATGTGGAAGGTACATTGTATAAAATACTTGGAATAATCATCTAGTTTCTTGTACGATACGATAAGTTATCGTCTTTAAGTGTCAAGTTCTCGCTTGACTTGTTCGTTTTGTTCAATCTCTGGAAAACAGATTTGATCTTTATAACATCCAAAGTGTCCCAGAAAAATCTTTGAGTTGTTGTTCCTTCAGTTAAAATGTGTTAAAATCATAGACTGTATGTAAATGTAAATGTAAATATGGACATAGTTACAGTGACGTCACCCGTTGGTTTCTGAAGAGCGGTTTTGAAACTCAAAGTGAGCCGCTCCGGCCGTCGCCATCTTGGCAGTGCGTGACGCTGCCTAACTCCCAGCCAATCAAAAATGGGCAAAGAGGCGGGCCAAATGGCTGAAACAAGCCACCTAGCGGCTGGCGGACCTGTCACTCAAAGCAGCCATGTCCTTCATTATGCAGAACTTTACAACTTAATAAAATTTAAACAGGTGAGTTATAAAAAAAATTCACCCCCCGTACAGTTGTCATGAAAGGGGAAATTAGCTAGTAAACAATAAACATGTTTATTTCTGCTGTAAAGTTGGACATTTTAACATGGGCGTCTATGGGGATTGACTCGCTTTTAGAGCCTCAAGTGATCATTCAAGGAACTGCAGTTTTTGGCTTCATTTTACAGCCCCGGAGGTTGCTGCTTGGATAAAATAGTCTGTAAGAAGCAAATGTTTATCTTTTAAAGCTGTTGGAGGGAGAACAGCGCCCCCTATCTGTTTTGTGCTGTAAAGCAATAAAAATTTCCCTCCAAATCTGACCCAGTGGCTCGAAGTCAATGTGGCAAACAAGCAAAGAAGCTAATAATATTCTTCCATGTGTGTCCGTGTGATAAAAACAACCTCATCTAAGTTGCTTAGTAAGAGCGAAATTTCATTATGTGTTTGCTCTAAAAGAAAGTGAGACTTTATCAAGAGATACAGATACAGGCGAATACTTCAAACACCTTCCTCCTCATAACCAGAATTTACTCTCATTATAACGAGAAAGTCTACTCATTTAAACACAAGTATCTCATTGTATCCAGTTGTTTTTCTTCTTATTATGAGAAAAATGATTGTTAGAACAATTGTTAGAACTCTCACTATAACGTGATACTTTCTCGTTATAACGTGAACGTTTTCTCTCGTTACGCTATCGCACGAAACAAATGGCGTATAAAATGTCTTTGTGCAAACGTCTCGTCTCTCAGGATCTTGACCTCAGTGAGGCCGGAGGTCGTATCCTTGGATACCAGGTGAGCTACAAGCCGGTGAAGGAGTGGCCTCTTCAGGACAGAACGCTGATTCAAAACGTCACAGAGGTGACGGCGCTCCTAGTGGTGGAGGAGGGGAACTGCAACGTCACGGTTAAAGCCTTCAACGAAGCCGGATACGGACCTGCTACGTGTCTCAAGATCGACACACACAGACAGAACAGTGAGTGGTTATTAAACATACTGATACTAGATCAATGTCATGGTAACAAAGTTTAAATTAATAGTGAAAAACCATCATTAAAGTTATCATATTATTATCACACAGCTGAATGTCTCTGCTCAGTTGCCAATCATGGTTCAACTTTTAAACGTTATGTTATTTATATGTAATAAAGATTTCACTGTAAAGTTTTGCAATATCCTGTGTACGTGTGTGTGTGTGTGTTGTTATCAAGGAAGCTACACAGCAGTGACAAGATGTTCAGATAAAACTGAAGGCCTCTTTAGTTTAATGCTTGTTCCTCGTTTCATGTGTTACGATGTTTAACTGCACAGGAAACAAACTACTGACCTGTGAGGAAAGCAAATCGACTGCAGGACTGCATGGTCATCGCATTTACTGTGTGGCAAATTATTATTGTTTTGGTCAATATTTAAATCTGTTTTTATGTAAACGTAACTCTTATGCAAACGTTATTCAGCTGAGTAACAGACATCTTACAGTATATGATATAGTATATATATGTATCTTACAGTATACTCTGAACTAAACTGGATAAAGTATGAAAACTTTTTTTAAAATTAAGCATTGGGGGGGGTTTACTTTAAAACCATCATCAGGAGCAGGTGGAGGTGGCAGTTTAACCCTTTCATGCATGGTGGATATTTGGAAGCCATCTTGAACCTTTTAAGTTGTAGTACGATGTCCCAACTACCAGGTTTTGAACCCCCAAAGTGTCGTCTACACTTCCATCTGAATAATATTTTTGACTCTCTGTGATTTTGAGATATTGAATCATAAATTCAAAATGGCGGAGGGTGGAGGAAATGCACCGAGTAGCTCAGGAATATCTGTTAAATACTTTTATTCTCAGAGAAAAAAACAGGTAAAATATATATTCTTCAACTAAATAAGATGTTTGAAATACTTTTATCAAGTTTTTAATAATATTTTTCTTGTACATTATATTCTGTGAAAATCTGTCCGCTCCAGTGGACGTCATGCAACAAAGGGTACATTCTGTCTATTAGGCCTCGGTCTTGTTTTTCAAATATCCTCTATATTGTTGTTGTTATCTAATGTTCCTATGTGTGTTCATACCATTTGTTGCCAATATTCACATCTCTGATGTCAGACCTGCTCACAAGCAAGTGAATGCATCACATTTTCAATTACACTTGCTTGTGAGCAGGTCTGAAATCAGAGATGTGAATATTGGAAGCTAATTATATTGGTTTGTTGGCGTTGCTGATTATGTTGATGAGTACAGAGATTAAGTTGTTCAACTATTATTTATTATGACACTAATAATCCTGCTGGTCTCTGCAGCTCTCCCCTCAGTCAGGAACCTCTGGGTCTCCAGTTCTGTGAAAGACCTTCTGGTCCAATGGGAGATCCCCGCCGCCCCGCCTGTCAGTCATTATGATGTTCAGTGGCGCCCAGAGACACGTCCGTCCACCTGCTGCTGGACCAGAGTGGGCGGCTTAAACACCTCCGCTGTCATTAAAGGTACAGAAAAGTCTAAAAAGTATTCAGCAGTGAAGATACTTACTGGTAACACTTGACCTCAAGTCCCCTTATTAAGCATGAATAAACAGGATGTAAACTGCTAATTAATGGATTATCACACATTAAAGCTGCTGTATAAACAAATAACCAATGATGATATAGTAAAAAACATTTGCATTAATATAAAATGTCTTCATGAGAGGTTTTAACTGACGAATACTGTGCATTAATAAAAACTTAAAGCTTGTCCTTTTATCTGCTTATGACTACTTTATAGTGTTAATAAATGCATAATAGTGGACTTTAGTGATACCCCCTTTTATCATTTCTTTGATAAAATAGAAAAACTTTGAACTTATGCATCATTCAGCATGACTGTTACCACATGAAGGAAATAATATCTGCTGACACATGATGTTTCTGCTTCGTGCACACATTGACAGGAAACTAAGTTAAAAAAATATGTTTTTAAAAAAAAAAAGATAAAATCGTCATTTTTGGTGAGAGACTGAGCAAACAAGTCCTGGCAGCAGGTGGACCGGGGAGGTAGTTATTTACACACATCTCATAACTGAAAGTCAGATATATATATATATATTTTTGCACGTCTCATGAAAGAAGCATGTCTGAGTTCCTCTGTAATCTCACACCATCTGCAAACTGTTACATACATATTTACCAAAAGCGAGCACAGCTTTTCTGTACTTCCTTCGTAAGGGCTGCAACACAAACTGTATCATAACGTGATTTTTGTTACAACTGGCTCATGTTTGTCAGAATTGTGTGAAGTTGCTGTGGGAAGTGTTTCACAGTAAAGGCCTTCCTGCAAGAGAGAGAGGTGCACTGTGTTTGCTGAAAAAGCTTTTACTGGGAAAACAGCTGCAGGACGAAACAGACCAATAATAACCCGTCTCACTCACACTCAGTTGATGTCAGTTGATGTGAACAGTGTGCATGCTCTGTGTGTGTTTACAGATGTTGACCCTGATGTTTCCTACATGATCAGTGTGTTCCCTGTCGTCAAGCAGCAGTGCGGATCTCCTCAGTCGCTGGCTGCCAGTCTGCAGCAGGGAGGTAAACATCATCATCAACCCTGCTCTCTACCTCTAAGCAAGGCACTCATTTCTTACTTCTGTCATGTTTTTCTTGCTGTAATCATCCCTCCTGCTCATACCGACCATTAGATTAGATCCCTTCTAACGTCCTCCTTCTGTACAAAAATGTGTTTAAAAGTTTATATGAAGCTAAATGAGTCAAATCAAGTAGATATCTTTCAACGTTTCAGTCTTTTTAGCGCTCAAGTCCCTCTTCTTGTTACTATACTTCCACCGCAGCTAAACAGGGAAACACCACCACATGTTGCGTAACACCACTCGTTGATACATACATGCAAAGGTCAACATGTGAAGTTAGGAAATGAGGGTGTGGTTAAAAAGTATCTAACATCTTTTTTTTTTAAAGGACGATTTCACAATTTTTCAAGTCTGTCTGAAAAACAACAGTCAGGAGCCCGAATGAACTTTGACACACAAATCCTTCATCTGTGGAAAAAATCAAGTAGATATCTTTCAACGTTTCAGTCTTTTTAGTGCCAAAGTCCTTCTTTTTGTTACTATACTTCCACCACAGCTCAACAGGGAAACACAATTGCTAAAAAGACTGTAAATGTGTCAGAAATCCACTTGATACGACCTAACTGCTGTTTTAAGACTGTCCTTTAATATTTACTTACAGCACCTTCACAAAGGATTCACTTTATTTTATCTTTTGGCCCCTAAAACTCACTTTCGGAGATTATCTCACAGCTCACGATGCTTCAGTCACTTCCTGTTTACATAGTTTGTTGCCTCTGACTTTACAGATGTTTCCTTTCAAACCAATTACCACGTTACAAAAGTGTTTACTGACTTACACAGAAAAAACTTCCCCAGTGACGGCTGACAGGATGTGTTTTCACGTTTTTCTCAGCTCTGATGGAGGTGGTCAGACCGAAGGTGGTGGACACGACCAAAACGACAGTAACGGTGGCGTGGGCGTGGCAGAGGAAGACCGCACCAATCAGAGTGAACAGATACGCTTTGATGCTGAGGAAAGACGCAGAGACGCAAAGTACGTTTTTCTTCTCATATGTGTCGCTCCGGCAGTCTTTGGCTTAAAACTGACCTTTATATAACTCATTAATGTCACAGTATAACAGCAATAAATGCATATTATTACTTATCATTGGATTACTTGTCTTATTATATCACTTGTCTTTAAGTTTATCTTCATTTTTTGATTGCCGTCAGCATCTGAATGTGAATGGATTTCGAGTAAATTGGAAATATACGAATGAATACTGATAATATTCCTTCTTTTCCAGCTCTGTTGCTGTGGCCGGACCAGTGGCAGCACACCTTCCTCCACCTGGAACCCAACACTGAATACTCCCTCCACCTGTTGGCTGATAACGTGTCCAGAAACATCATCCCTGTCAGGACACATTTCGGTGAGTTTCTCTGGTTCATCTTCATGAATCTAAAGAACTTGCTTGACTTCACGTTTCTACGTCGTCCGCTGAAGAGTTTTCTTTCGTCTTGGTTCTAATTTAAAAGCAGAATTTCACATCTAAAGTGTTGATTATTAAATAGATGTTCTGTGGACTTCCTTTACATAAACAATGTCACATTCCAGAGATAATTATCTAACTAATTAGAGCAGAGATCGAAGAGATACACTATCATTGTAGTGTAATTTTGAGTAAAAGTACAGTATGTACCATTACATATATGCATGTACAGGATTTGAAGTAAGGAAGTAACAACCTGGGAACTTAAAGGACAAGTTCAGTGTTTCCAGTGTGTCTTAAACCAGCAGTCAGGCGTCCTTATGAACAGTGAAAGAGGTTTTTCCTCGCTGTGATCATTCCTCCTGTTCATACTGGATATTAAAAGATCCTTCAAATGTGCTTTCAATGGAAGTGATGGAGGCGCAAAATCCACAGTGTGTCCACACAGTCATTTAAAAGTCTCTGTGAAGCTTCTATGAGGCTTCAGCAGTCTGAGTTAGTCATATCAAGTGGATATCTGACACATTTACAGTCTTTTTAGCATCAAATTCCCTCTTTGTGTTTCCTCGGACAGTGTTTCCCTGTTGAGCTGCAGGTGGAAGTATAGTAACAAAAAGAGGAACTTTGGCACTAAAAAGACTGAAACGTTGAAAGATATCTACTTGATTTGACTCATTTGGACGCTGAAGCTTCATATTAGCTTCAGATAAACTTTTAAATACATTTTTTGCACAGAAGGAGGACTGTGGATTTTACATTGTAAGGTCATTATGAAGGGATTTTCTAATGGTCGGTATGAACAAGAGGAATGATTACAGCAAGAAAAACATGTTTAAAGTTCATTTGAGCTCCAGACCCTTGCATGTATGTATCAATACATGGTGTACCGGTACATTGTTGGTACAAAAATACCACTGTAAATTATGCAGAATTATGTTGGATGCTGCTTTACCAAATATCCTCTAATATTAAGGTAATAAAACTGTTCTGTCATTTTACTTTTTGGCCAGAAAATTGTGCTTTTCATTCTCCATAACTGTTAATTTGTCACTTGTGTTTGTCGTAAAACATAAACAAAGCCAAGAAAACAAATTTCAAAGGTGGAAATCTCATTAAATGATGATTCAGTCACTATTATGTGTGTCTGTGTCATTATACAAGAAAACCAGAACTATCACACCTTCACCTTCCCTTGTTTACTGTGTTATATAGAGCGTGATGTCAGATTTATTTTATTTTGAAACAACAAAGTTATAATAATATGTTTTTCCTCTCCAGATGAGATTCCAGTGGTGGCTGCAGTCACTCCTCTGCTGCTGCTGGCTGTTACTGTGCTCATCATCTCCATCCTGTCCAGGACTGTGTGAGTGTTTATGAGTCTATGCACGTTCTTCACATCAGTATCTCTGTCATTTCATCTGTAGTCTGAACAGTTTATGGAAGATTAAAGACGCTGCAATGTTGAAAAGATTATCAAACTTTGCTCCAGGCGTCGAAATACACTCACCAGCATCAGACTGGTTCATTTTATGGATCTTTTAGTTGCAAACAAAATGTTAATCATTGTTCTTGAACTATACTTACTGTAGACGTAACTTTAAGATGAAAATTCATAAAAGTGATGTTTAGGTATTAAAACTGTATTAAAGCTGCGTATAACAGCTGTAGTATCTCATATTTTAGACTACAAGCCAAATAAGGAGCAAAAGGGCCTGATTCACCGTACATCAATCACAGCAACTAATCAAAGCCTAAAGCTGCAGTGTTCGTTCCGTACAGGAGTTAAAGGCTGTTCCTGGTTTTCTGTTGTTTACATCCTGTTCTGATGTCGGATGCTAAACGTGGTCAAAGTTCCAAAACTTGAGGTGAACAAATGTAGAAATGCTGCCTGCAAGACAAAACCTGTTTTTTTCTACCTTGCCGACAAGCTGATGTCAGCTCATCGCACATGCCCTAAATGGCCGTCTGGTCCTTGGTTGCTAAGGTTGTTGCTAAGGTTTTTCCATGTGTTGTCCTCTCTCATATTTTGGAT
Organism: Thunnus maccoyii; assembly: GCF_910596095.1. Lineage (NCBI taxonomy): Eukaryota > Metazoa > Chordata > Actinopteri > Scombriformes > Scombridae > Thunnus > Thunnus maccoyii. The sequence continues at coordinate 3,228,472 of NC_056541.1, read as the reverse complement.
AGTTGACATTTGGAGTAAAGACGGAGAAAAAGAAGTGAAATCCTGCTACTATAGTTTGTTTTGCGTAGCCTCCGGAGCCGGAGGAAGCTTCCTGAAGCTGACCAATCAGAACAGAGTGGGCTCATCAGGAGGCGGGGCCTTAAAGAGACAGGAGCTAAAACGGCCTGTTTCAGAGAGAGGCTGAACTGAGGGGCTGCATAAAGGACCAGTATGAGATAAATAAGGAGTTTTTAACTGGAAATCATGCAAAGATATTCCAGTAGAGCCCCAGATTAAAACTATAAACCTAGAAATGTGCATGATATCTTTAATCAGATCAAGGGGAAGAATATGCCCTTTGAAAAAAGTGAATTTCTTGATCCAGTTGTCAAATTCTAAATACTGTCAATAATGTCACCTACAGGTACAAGTCATACTTCTTCCCACGGATCTCCAGCCCTCGGGGCAGCACCACAGGCCAGTGGCTGATGTACCAACATCACGAGGTAATCCGTGTCTCACCTCAGTCTAAATGTGTCACAGAAAACATCCATTTGTTTCATATTCAGAACTCAAGACCAACAATTCTGTGTAGTTTTCCTTCTTTATGAATCTTCTAGAAATGAGTCTCAGTATCTTGAAACAAGAGAGAATCAGCCTGAACACTGCTAGAATAAAAAAGTTTAGAGTTTGTTCCTAGAAAATTCTCAGATATGTTAATTCATGTTCAGTATAAATTGAAATAATCCAATCTAATTGGCAGATAGATTAAATGTCTCGTGTTTTTGTTGTGTTTAGTTTTTGCAGTGTATATAAGCTTGTTGTCATAAAATGTCTGTATAGTCAAGTATTGCAGTAAAAGTACATAAGTATTATGAGCTTGATGTAGTTAAAGTATTGCAGTAAAAGTACATAAGTATTATGAGCTTGATGTAGTTAAAGTATTGCAGTAAAAGTAGTGGTTTGGTCCCTCTGACTGATATATTATTATATATGACATCATTAGATTATTAATAGTGAAGCATCAGTGTTAGAGCAGCATGTTACTGTTGTAGCTGCTGGAGGTGGAGCTAGTTTACACTACTTTATATACAGTTAGCTAGTTTAGTCCAGTGGTTCTCAACCTAGGGGTCGGGCCCCTCCAAAGGGTCAGCAGATAAATCTGAGGGGTTGTGAGATGATTAATGGGAGAGGAAAGAAGAAAAAACAAAGTTCTGATACACAAATCTGTTTTCAGTTTTTGGACTTTGTCTCTAATCTTTGATTTTTGCTGAAATATTGGATCATTTGAACATTTATTGAAATGAAAGCATGTGAGAAGTTTAGAGGGAAAAATCACTATTTGGTGGAGCTGTTAACAACTCATAGACATGTGAAATGTGACCCCGACTACACACTGCTTTTTGTAAGATGTCAAAAGACAAAAAGGTTGGAAACCACTGGTTTCATCTTTAACAATGTGTTGTATTTTAAAAGCTTGTTATATTATCCATTGTGTCAAATCTTCATCTGAAAAGTAAATAAAGCTGTCAAATAAATGTAGTAGAGTAGAAAGTACAATATTTCCCTCTGAAATGTAGAAAGTAGCATCACATGGAAATACTCAAGTAAAGTACAAGTACCTCAACATTGTACTTAAGTACAGTACTTATTTACTTTCAGTACTAACGATGGAAACACCAGTAGAGCTGCAGTTTAATCAGCCTGAACTTTCTTTAATCAACTAATCTTGTGTTCATTTCTTCCCTCCGACAGAGAACTAGAGAGAGAAGCATCCTGGATATCGAGGACTTCCAGGTGACGGATGGACTCAGAGTGAAAAGCGTCATCATGGTGGGACCGAACTCGCAGCCCTCCATGGAAGAGGACCTGCATGAAGACACGCCGGTGCTGTCGCTCAGTCACCTCATCATCAAGCTGGACTTGGACTACGTTTCTGACAGTCAACCAGACACGGAGCAGCAGCCGGATTCTCTGCAGTCCTTTCATCCCAACTACACCGTGAAGGGCTGTTACCCTGACGACACAGTCTTCACGTCTGAGGAGAACCGAGAGGCCAACTATCAGACGCACGGAGTCAACGGCTAATCTCCTCAGAAAGAGGAAGAGAGCAGGCAGGTTTCACATCAGGAGGGAACTGCTGTAAACTCATGAAGTCATGGCTAACGCAGACGGTTGTTTTTATCAAGACGACCTGTGAGGCCCAGTGTGTGGTAAACTCTTCCTGATGTTGAAACGGAGAATGGACGGACTCTTATCTGATCTGTGAGTCAGATGCAAACAGTTGCTTTTTCTGCAAAAAAAACACTGCCGATGGAGACGCAACCAACGGCGTCGGTGCTTCATGCTCGGTCAGCGGCGAAGACAGAAGACTTCCAGTTCAATCAATCAATCAATCATCCGTTCAGTACGTCACAAATTACCGCACGGATTTCTCCTTTATTGGGGAAACTGGTTTCAGTGCAACGATCAGTCGATTAGGTGCCAACTATTGAATTAAGACGTTTTTCTCTGATTCCAGCTTCTCAAAGATGAATATTTCCTGTTTTCTTTAGTCCTCTATGACAGTTAACAGAATATATTTGGGTTGAGGAAGTCGTCTTGGCTCCGGAAAACATTTTCTGAAAGTTTATAGACCAAACAACAGATTAATCTATAATGAAACTAATCGTTACAATCAGTTTATCATCTCAGCAATGTGAATACCAGGCGGAGGAGTGTGAGATTGCCAAGTGTGTTGAAGTGTGATATCGATGGTTAAGCTGCAGTATCTTGTCAAGATTAGAAAACTGTTTAATATCACTGTGTAACTTTTCTGAAGGTGCTTGAAAATTGAAAAATTCAGACTTTTATTAAAAGTAAAGTTTATTTTTTTAAATATGACTTTAAATCATGCTTTAAAATGTAAATGTTGCTTTTGTTACACTGTAAGTATCGGTGCTGTTGACATTGTTTACTGTGAAAACGTAGCTGTGGGTTGGTCCACACGGCTCATACGACTGTTTGTGAAATAAATAAATTGGCGCTATTACACATGAGTGATACAAGCTTCCTGTTTTCGTCCGGTATTTATTACCCAACAGTGCACAATTTCACTATTTCCTCCTTGTCAAATCATCAAACTGCAAGTTCTCAAATAGGAAATCAGAGCTGAGATCCAAATTGAGCATCTAGTGTTTATCACATTTCCTCACTTTGTGCACTTTGTCTTCTCCTTTAACGTTAGCTACTACAAAAGTCGGGTTATTCCTCACACGAGCAGAGCTTTTTATATGACCGGGAGTCATTTATCAGTAAATACAAACCAAATCAAAGCGCTGTGTCGAGAAGCGTCCTCCGTCGTATCCGGCGACGTCATTGACTGGCAGCTGGTTTGTGGTAATTAAGCAGCAACCGTTCGGACAGCTGCTGGTTGTTTTTTTTTTTTTTTTTTTAGACTCATCTGACAGTTTGCAGGTTTACCTCAACTGGCTGGGAGGTCGCAGGCTAAAGGTCAGAGGTTAGAGTTCATGCCGATCCAGTGTCGGATCAGCTGGTGGGCGATGGTCTGTCTGGGAGGGACGGTGAAGGTCGGACGGGATCCTCTGAACAGCGAGTCGATCACCTGCAGGAGAGAGAAGGTTTAATTTACAGAGTAAATGTCTGTCAGTACGACGTGTTTAAAGGCTTTAAGATTCATTTTATGATTAAATCACTCAGATAATCATCACATCAAGACAAAAAAAAGACATTTTTATCCAGAATATTTATCTATTGTCAGTTTTTACAATTTTGCCAGAGAAGCATTTTTTTAAAATTTATTTACAGGTGTTATAACTGAAGTAATTGTAATTTTCTATTTAATATTCACAAAATAATAACATTTAACAATAGATTAATGTCATTACATTACAGTATTACATTTTCAACACATGAATTATAATTATTACTGGTAGTAGATGTAGTGGTATAGATCCTTTAAATGTAATTAGTAGTGTAAAATAACTAAATACATTTACTCAAGTACAATTTTGAAGTATTTGTACTTTACTTGAGTATTTCCATTTGATGCTACTTTATACTTCCACTCCACTACATTTACAGCTTTAACTACTTTACAAATTATTAATACAAAATACAATCAACTAAACAAATTCTGATGTTATATTATAGATTAAGGAAACTATAGCCGCAGTATATAAAGTACTAACAATGAGCTGCAACCTTAAAGTGATGTTTACACATTAATGCACCCACAGTTATAATCTAATAATATAATATATATGATTCTGAAATGGGCAACTCTGTATAATTTGTACTTTTGGTACTTTGAGTATATTTTCATGTTAATACTTTACTAATATATAATATTATATAATATTTTACTTAAGTAAAATTTTGACTTTTCTACACTGTGGTATTTACTACTTCTCCCGACACTGAATGTATTCATACTAATTTAACAAATTTATTAAACTGCTAATTATTGAGACTGTTTATTAATTTATTATTTTTGTTTTCTTTTGTTTTATATTTTACACTTTTGTATTTTATTGTGCTATGGACCCTCCATGAGTTGTGCCCTTAATAAAATTTGAATTGAATTGAAATATTAATGTTATTCTAATTATACAATTATTATTATTATTAAGAACAAACTAACAATCTTCTTGACAACTGAGCAAACTTAATTTGCTGATGAAAACTATCTCTCCATCTATTTCTTTATTATTATATCATTATTCTAGTTGTTGTCATCAGTGGTTATGTTGATACTATTATTATTATTATTATTATTATTGCTGTTATTAGTGGTAGTTGTACTAGTAGAAGTAGTATTCAATTTGACATGTTTGTACCTGTTGCCGCGGGAACCACCGAGCCTCCTCGATCTCGTTCTCGTCCACCCTGATGTCGGTCGAGATGGCGACGGCGAGGCAGCCGATCATGAGGTTGGAGGGCATCGGCCATGGCTGACAGGAGACGTACTGAACCGGTCCGACCTTTATGCCGCTTTCCTCCTCCGTCTCCCGCCTCACCGCCTCCTCGATCGTCTCCCCTGCAGGAACACGAGGGGGGGGGCGGCGGCCATGTTTGTATGACTCCATGTATACATGACAGTGCATGCTGTCATTTTAGGTCAAAGACTAAATATAAGTATAATATAAGTAAATACTAGTGAAATGTTTGTGTGTGTGTTTTGTTAGGACTAATTACTAGAGTTTTAGACTTTTAAAGGGCTGCTTGAGGCTTTTTTGTAGGTTTTAGGTTCAAGTTTAGAATAAATTTAGGATCAGGGATAGTTGAGGGATAACTTGTAGTGTTTCCCACATTGTTTGCAGACTCTGCAGTTGAAAGATCCCGTCCAGACGTGTTTTAAGACGTGTGAAAATACTCTGCTTTGACTAATAATTGTATGATGTGGTTTTTCTGCAAAGAAAAGTTAAATCACCTTGTTAAGAACACTTAAGATAACTATGAATATAATAAAGTTTATATGCACTGGAGGCTTCACGTTTCCCCATCACACGTGTGTAAGTTACATACTGGACCATGATTGGCTCCAAACTAGTTGTGATGTCACAAATCCTGCTCGTAGGTTCACTATTAAACTCAGATTTAAGGTGAGAACAAAGAAACTTTCTACTTTTAGCAGATTCATCTGGAAACACAGAGGATATACGTGAGATCACACATCCGTGCATCGTAGTGGTTGTAAAGAAACTCTGAAGTAGCAGATAACAGCTTGTGTGTTGTGGGGCGTAAAGGAATGTTACGTGTCTGCAGACAGAATGTAAAACATATTTTAGAGGTTGTTCGATAGCATAAAAAGTCAAAGGAGCAACAGAACCGGATGCTGATTGGCTCGAGGAGAGGTGAACTGACTTGTTAAACTTGAGTAAAGTATTCATTCTTATCCCCCGTACAGAGACAAGAGGAAAAAGAAGAGAGACCGGAGGGTTTCTGGTGAGTTCTGACTATCTGACAGCTGCTATATTAGCTGTTTGGGGCAAATAAACACAAACAGTCAAGTGGTCAAATTCTCACAAATGACACCAGATGAAAATTTGCTTCACTAGTCTGAACACACAAAGCGTAAAGCCTTTCAAGAATGAGCGAGTGTCAATAAGGGACCTACAAACATTGTGTGTGTGTGTGTGTGTGTGTGTGTGTGTGTTACCAGGCTCTATGAATCCAGCCAGACAGGAGAACATGCCGACTGGAAAGACCTTCTTCCTACCCAGTAAACACTGGTTTCCATCTGGATGAATCACCAGCATGATGACCACTGGATCTGAAAATACACACAGCATGAAAAAGCTGCATTTAGACACATGGAGATGAGATCATTTTATTAATTATTTTATTAAGTCTAAGGCTGCACCTGATGATTATTTTCATGATTAACTGATCAAGTTCCCAGAGTCCCATTTTCACAGACTAAGAAAACCAGCAAATATTCACATCTGAGAGGCTGGAAACACAGAAATTTAAGTATTTTTGCTTTAAAAAAAAGAATAAAATAATAAACTAGTTATCAAAACTGCTATCAGCTTCCTGCCTGCAGTCACAACAAGACCCGCCAAGCAGAAACGTTTCATTTTACACCACTCCCATGACAAAATGAAATATAGAAAAACCACATATGAATTCAAACTCTGATCTCATTGGCTGCTATGAACTTGCATGCATTCACGAGTGAAACGTGTGAACCATCATCAAGATAAAGATGCACAGTCGTACCGACTCGTGGGTAGCAGGTGTTGTGAACTCCCTTCAGACTCCTGCAGTTGGCGTTCAGGCAGCTCCTCTTGTATCCGCCCTCCTCCAGCTTGGTGCTGCCGCCGCATGTCGGACAGAAGCTGTAGCGGCTGTGCCAGGCCAACACCGACCGAGCCTGAGCCACCACTCCTGATGCACCGAGAGACAGAAAAACATATTACTCTGCTGATTTAATTTAGCATGTTTGGCTGTAACGGGAGCGAGTGCACAGTGAACTCCGCAGTCACACATTTCTCCGCGTCGGTTAGGCTAACCCATTGTTGCTAACTTTGGAGCTAACCCCCTTCACTTTTCCAGCACTTGAGGAAACAACAGACTTGACTTTTTAGCATTTATTAACTGTTACACATCGGAGTCTGTACTTTACATTTACTGCCAGACTGACAACTTACTGCTAACCTTTTCCTCTGCTCCGCTCGTATCCACCGTTACTTTACAGCCGCTCACTCTTTCCCGCTCGTTACGCAAACGTACTACGCAATGCCGTATTCCTTAACGGAGTTACGCTACCAATAGTTTCCCAGGCAACGACACAGAGGTTGACTCACGTACCGGAACAGCGCTGCACAGACACTCCCAAACACTATTGATTTCCGAATCAATGGATATTTGGCGTTATTTTTGACATTAAAAAATATTTTTTTGGCCTGGCGGGAGTTCTTGTTGTTATAATTATAGGAGAAACACTGATTCAGTAAACGTTCAGTACATTCAGTAAACGTTGAGTACAGTTAGACTCAGCAGTCTCCATTAGGTTGGGCGAGTTCAAAGTTGTGAAAACAGCGGGGGGGTTTTGAATACTCAGATCTTCCTCTGCAGGCTTACTTGAGATCCATCAGGTACCCAAAAGAAAACTGGAGATGCAGCTTTCCTCAATTACGCTTCCAAACTGTGGAACGCCTTACCTAAAGATGCTTTAAACGACACTTCAAAACATATCTTTTTACCCTAGCCTTTCTACATATTTAAGGAAATTTTATTCTTTTTCATGAATGATTATGTCTTTTACTTAAGATTTTTTGATGTGTTTCCTCTCTTTTAATGTAATCTCTCATCTTTCTTGTTTGCCTCCTTTTATTCTACACATGTAGTCCTGTTAAATGTTCTGAATTATTTTTGTTTTTTTGCTTTTATCACTTGTTTTTTTATCTTTTCAATGTGAAGCACTTTGAGCTGCATTTTGTATGAAAGGTGCTATACAAATAAAGATTATTTTTATTATTATTATGATTATTATTACTGTTATATTTGGATTGATTGGTTTGTAGCTCCAAATGGGTCGGTGGACGAGTCTAAGACACTGTTTTGGAATGACGACCAAAGATTTCATAAAGTTTCTCTCACAGTTTGGTTCGTATAAATGACAGCAAAAGAACAAAATAAAGTAAAAAAAAATACTGCATCTTCCTCACCGGCCTCTTCCTCGCTGAGTTTCAGCAGGTCTCTGTTGGGTGTCTTTGGGAAGGAGCAGTTCTTCTCTCTACAGCGTTTAAGAAGTTCAGCTGCGTCTTCGTCTGTGTTGATGGCGAACCAAGCAGCAGGCTCCCAGATGCCTCCGTCAGTCTGCAGCGAAGAGGAGGAAGAGGAGGGCTTTTTCCTCTTCTCTACTCCGATGAAGATGAGCACAGTGTGCGGTTTCTGGAGAAGGTCTTTAACATCCTCATATCTGAACCGACACAGCCTGGTCTCCTCCTGTTAGAATCAGAACCTGAATATCCGCATCACTTGAACTACTTACTGGTTGCAGCTTTACTTTCCTTTTCAATTAGGAAGTGACTTTAAAAAATAAAAAATAACAAGCAACATACTCAGGAAAAGTCTAAATGTTACTGTTACAGTGATTCAATGTTTCATCATCTATCTGTGTGGGTGATCCATCATATCAACTATCAATTTATAATTGTGTCCATAGATCATAGAATAAAGAAAGTCTTCACATCCTCCTCTGTGCATCTTTGTAGTTATTTTAACCCATAGTTAGATTAGTCTCACCAGCCTGAAGCATCAGTACAGTTGCTATGGTTACCTACATTTCAAAATACTTTGAAAACTACTTTAAGATGACCCCTTGCTGTTCTTGTGTGTCCTGTGATCAGTACAGCAGATCGTTCAAAACAGATCATTTCCAAAAAACTGGCGATCGTTCAACAGTAACGTACCCCCGCGCTGCCTTCCTCCTGCAAGCTGCTGACCATGGGACTGAGGTTGGAGAACAGGATGTAGACCGTGTCCGGGTCGTTCTGTTTGGCCTCCAACCAGCCTGTATCCGTCCTCTTCCCGCTCAGCCGGTCCAGCGTCTCCCTGCTGAAGTAGTTCTCCTGCTGGCTGAGGTCGGAGCCCGGCAGGATGCGCCGGCAGCCGTCGTCCGTCCGACTCAGCAGGTTGGAGACGTGTCTGTGGCCCCAGAACTTGGCGATATCGTAGGCAGTCTGTGACGAGCTGTTCACTGAGAACTTGTCACAGCTTGAAGGAGAAAGAAGGGGAAGCAATGAGTTCATCTAATGTAGGTTTAGGTATAATAAAATACAAATACTGAATTACATTGATTGTGATGTACAGTTTGAAAAAAACAAAACAAAACAATACAATACAATTACCTAAAAATGGGTACAGCTCTGGTTTGCTTTTAGCCAGCACTTAACCTTTGTTGTAAAAGATTTTATATCTGAAATTAATTTGATTTTTAGTTGGTAACGTGTTGACAGTCTTGTATGGAGAAGGCTCAAAATTTAGATCTACAATATGATATTTTACAGTTGCCGTTCACCGTGCTGCTAGTCACTCTGGTACTGTCTTGTCTTTGGATATATCTAGAAAGAGACTCGGGGGGGCTAAACTATTGATACATTTGAAAACTAATTTAAGAAAACAAAAAATGAGTTAAGCTCTCAAAACTAAGTAGATTGTATTTTTTCAGTATGTGACAGTGTAGTGATGCCACTGAACAGGCTTTTTGTCCATTATTTTTAGTGCCTGATTGTTTATATATTAACACAGCAAATAACATAATAAAAAAGTCATTAAACAAAGGATTCTGTATTTTTAACACACTAATCCTAAAACTATATTTTGTTTTACTGGTAGAGAAGTGAGACTGAGATAAGTAAACACAAACTGCAACAATAAATACAAATAAAATAAAGCATGAATGACTAAAATATAGTTTTAGTCATTAATTTATGTCTAAGTGTAACATCTTTATATTTGAATAATAACATTACACAGTAACCTGTAGGCTGCATAGTTTTTGAGCCCTGAGATGTGTTTTTGGAGGTTTTGGCTAACAGACAACCAGAGTAAAGAGCTGAAAGAAGAAACGTCTGCTCTGCATTTTTACATGTGATGTTACAAACACATCTGTACCTCATGATGCGTTCAGGTGATGAAGAAGTTGGTAGAATGTAAGTAAATCTTGTTTCTAATAACTTGAAGCCCGAGATGTTTATTTCTTTGGCTGTTTCTGTTCACTTGTGTTTGTGTTTTTAGTACATAAAGCTATACTGTTTACAATAAAACTGAACAAATGACTAGGTGTAATATATTAGGAGCTGCTTATAAGAATTACCACCATTTCTAGACGTTTAGCCTCTTTTAGCTCATAGTTTTGGATTTACAAAAAGTCTACATGGTCAATAAATGTCGGGGCTGTTTTTCTGTCCCTCTAGTGTCCAAACAATATTAATAAAGGTTTAAAGATGGATTTAAAAGTTTTGTATTCAGCCATATTGTCAGAGTTTGTACCCGTGTGACAGCAGCGCCTCGGCTACATGATAGTGTCCGTTGCGAGCGGCGAGCATCAGCGCCGTCCAGCCGCTGTATCCCGTCTGGTTGATGAGCGAGGGGACGCCGGACAGCAGCGTGGACACCTGGCTCAGATCTCCTCTGGCCGCAGCGTCCAGGAACTTCTCCAACATCTCCTCCTTCGCGCTCATCTGGAGGCTCGTCATTCTGTCTGTAATCGACCTCAGGTTAATGTGTGATCAGGAGAACAGACGTGGGGACGGATATCATGAGGAGAAGTATAATCATGTGATAAAACTATTTGAATAAAAAGTTTGTATGTATCAGCAACTATTTTGATAACTGATCATTTTAAGTCATAAATACCAAAGATTCCCTGATGCTCAGTTGTATTTTCTGCTTTTCTTTGTTTTATATGATTGTAAATTGAATATCTTTGGGTTTTGTACTGTTTGTTGGACAAAACAAGACATTTAAAGACTTTAAAAGACAATTTTCTGACACTTCATAGAGTAAACCACAGGAAAGAAGATAATCTGCAGATTAATTGGTACTGAAAATAATCGTCTTTTGTCTTCCTTTGGCGCCATCTGGTGGTCGTATCAAGAAAGACTGTGGTAGACTATGCAGACAGATTTATTAGAGTTCATATAATGTGACGATTTTTTATTTGAAAAACTCAAATTTGTTCTCAGCTTTACCCGCACAAAATTTATACGATCATGAAACCTACAATTAAACATTTTTAATCTGGAAGAATTCCTTGAAAGCATTCATTTCAAGTTTAAAGTTGCTGATATTCCATATTTTTCATATTGTCAACAAATTAAGAGACCAAAACCAGAAATATGTTAGTTTGTCTCTCATAAAGATCTTTAAAAACAGTTCACAAATACATGGTTGCATTTTGTTTTCATGTGTTTTTAATAGTTTTTGGGCAACAACAAAGCTCTGTGGCACAGAGGAATACGATCTATCAGGCTTTGGATACAAACACATTACTTATTTATTTTGCTTGGGTCTTTTCATGGGATTTACTGGCAAAAAGAAAAAATATATATAATATCATCAGACCTCTTATAACAGTGTGTCAGCAGGGTGAAATCTAATCACCATGCTCCCATTTATTACTATGATTTTTATTAAAATATGTGTCAATGTGTCCAATTAGTCACGTTTGTTTAATGAAAAATTTAAAGGGCAGGTTCACAGTTTTTCCAGTGTGTCTTAAAACAACAGTCAGGTGTTCATATGAACAGTGAAAGAGGTTTTCCTCGCTGTAATCATTCCTCCTGTTCATACTGGATATTAAAAGATCCTTCAAATGTGCTTTCAATGGAAGTGATGGAGGCCAAAATCCACAGTGTGTCCACACAGTCATTTAAAAGTCTCTGTGAAGCTTCTATTCAGCTTCATCAGTCTGAGTTAGTCATATCAAGTGGATATCTGACACATTTACAGTCTTTTTAGCATCAAATTCCCTCTTTGTGTGTCCTCGGACAGTGTTTCCTTGTTGAGCTGTGGTGGAAGTATAGTAACAAAAAGAGGGACTTTGGCACTAAAAAGACTGTAACGTTGAAAGATATCTACTTGATTTGACTCATTTGGACGCTGAAGCTTCATATTAGCTTCAGATAAACTTTGAAATACATTTTAACACAGAAAGAGGACTGTGGAGATTGTGTAGATTATTTCATTGTTGTTAAATTAGGGTGGTGTGGTGTTTGTTTCTAATATTGTGAGGGGTTTTTTATTTCTATGAATTAATTTAGGAATATAATTTATAGATGAAACTGTTTCTTTTAGGACTGTATCCAACAGCAAATGTTCTCTTTAGAAAGTGAGGAACAACAGTATGAGAGAAACTTACATTAATACTAATTTGGCAAAAATGACTCATATATGAAAATGTCTCCTCTGTGTTGCACTACTAGCTAGAGATTTAACTGTAGATTTGCTATCTACTGATAGCTGATTTCTAAAAAATAATTAAGTTTTGATGTAAACTATGAAAGTGAAAAGTTCAGCTTTCTTCAGGAACCAAATGTTTTTGCTAGAGGGCCAGATTTGGCCCACGGGCCGCTATTTGCCTACCACTGACTTCCATTGTAAGTGCATTATGAAGGGATCTTCTAATGGTCAGTATGAACAGGAGGAATGATTACAGCAAGAAAAACACGTTTCACCGTTCATCTGAGCTCCTGACTGTTGTTTAAAGACAGGATTGAGAAATGTTGAACTTGTCCTTTAAACTAAAACAGCGTTAAATGAACTTTTCTTCTTCTTCGCTCTCATTGGTACAAACAGCTGTCAATCAATCTTGAGACCTGCCTGTTAAATAACGCTGTTACAAAACGCACCTTAACGTACACGAAACACCATGAATTACACGTGTAGCAAAGGTAAGTCATACTTCTGTAATGATATACTGAGTCCCAAAGCTTTCAATAGTGAGTAATGACGATGATTTATTCTCTTTTGGGCGTTTCTTATATCAATATCACGCCTGTAAATGAAGATAAAGTATCTTGACTGTTACATTCATACATACTAGCTTGTATCTATCTGTAACTGAAGGATTACGGTGTTATATTTCTCCAACAGTCAAAGCAAGAAATAAAACTGACATCAGTTTATCTGTTAACAGTAAACCGATGTGGTTTGACATGTTAAATAAGTTTTGAAGTCTTCTGAAGCTCTCTAGTTACTGTTGTGTAAATGACAGCACGAATATGAGTTAGCTTAACTTAAGCTAACTATAACCGCTTATTCATAACTGCCATCAATACAGATTATTAAAGCCACAGTTTCGGGGTAATTATTAAAGTCCTACCTTGTCTGTAGCTCCGTGGTGTTTTTCCTTTTCTGTCCTTCAAGCAGTTTCTCTGTTGTGTCGGAGAAAAGGTGACGTGCTGCATTCAAGAGCAGCTACTGACGCTGAGCAGCACTGTGCGGCTTTCAAGTGCTCCTTAAAGCGTCTGTATTTTGGAGTTTCGCCACCAAGATAACAAATACAAATATTTGCTTGCTTTTCTCATTTGAACGAGATACTTTTCATGTTTTAACAACATATTTTTCATGTTCGTGCTCTTTTCTTTGTCTTCTACCTATTGCACTTTCCTTTCTACTTTATGTTTGCTATTGTATCATAACAGTGGTGGAAGAAGTAGGCTATTCAGATCCTTTACTTGAGTAAAATACAGCAATGTAAAAATATAAGTAAAAGTCCTGCATGAAAAATCCTACTACAGTAAAAGTACATAAGTATTATGAGCTTGATGTAGTTAAAGTATTGCAGTAAAAGTACATAAGTATTATGAGCTTGATGTAGTTAAAGTATTGCAGTAAAAGTACATAAGTATTATGAGCTTGATGTAGTTAAAGTATTGCAGTAAAAGTACATAAGTATTATGAGCTTGATGTAGTTAAAGTATTGCAGTAAAAGTACATAAGTATTATGAGCTTGATGTAGTTAAAGTATTGCAGTAAAAGTAGTGGTTTGGTCCCTCTGACTGATATATTATTATATATGACATCATTAGATTATTAATAGTGAAGCATCAGTGTTAGAGCAGCATGTTACTGTTGTAGCTGCTGGAGGTGGAGCTAGTTTCAACTACTTTATATACAGTTAGCTAGTTTAGTCCAGTGGTTCTCAACCTAGGGGTCGGGCCCCTCCAAAGGGTCACCAGATAAGAGAATCTCAGCAAATATTTTTTTTGTCATGGTGGCAGCAATATGCTGCTGAAAACAGGTTTATAGGCTTAATATGCAACTTTTTTTTATGCAACACAAAATACAAACAGGTTAGGGGCGACGACACACAGCTGTATATTTCTTGACTTGCTCTTTATTTTAACTTTTAGTTCTGGATGTTTAATTTGAGGAAAAAAGAAGTCTTAAAAAAAGATACCAACCTCTTTCTCACCTTTACTGTTGCCACACACAAGGCTGAGCAACCAAAGTTCACTGATTGGACAGTTTTTGGTCATTTAATTAAATGTAATTGTTGGAATATTTGAATTTGCACCACAAACGCATAATATCAGCTGACATGATGAGGCTCTACCTGATCTGGAGTCCCTGTTTTAAAGAAGGGCCCTTTGTCAAAGTATAATTTTAAGACTTTAGTTATTTAAGATGATAATTTGCATAGATGCATATTCCTTAATTAATCTGTGTTTGATTAAATTAACCCAAACCTGGATAATTTACAATGGACAGAAATCCAGCCGTGGCAACACAGAGGCCCATGTTTCATGATTTTTACATTTATTCAATAAATTATTAATAACGTCCATGTCCCAGTATTTCACACCCAAAGTACTTCAGTGAAAATTAAACTTTATAAATTAAAGCTCTCACTGTGTTCTGATATATTGCGTTATAATCTTTTCTTTCATGGCAGGTGTTGTTTCCTCCTGGATTTAAAAGTGACATTATTATGTACATAATACAAAGTTTTGTTTGTTTGTTTGTTTTAAAAAAGAAACAAATTGAAAAAAACTTTCATTGTGTGTATAAAAATATCTAATAAAAATATATTAAATCCCTAAAAATATGAATTTATAAATATGCAAAAAACATGTTGAGATGAATACAAATTTACAAAATTTTAATTAATGACAATTATTTTATTTTTCTGTATGTATTATTATTTTTGTTTATTTCATCAGAAACAAGGATCTGTAAATCAATGCTTTTACTGCTTTGTTGTTTGTAAATAAAATTTAAATAAAGCATAAAAAATGATTTTAAAATGTCAATTGTTTGGATTTGAATGCTGTTTGATCACAGTCTTACCAGTTTCTTCACTAGTAATTTATAAATAATAATTATATATAAAAAAAACTGATAAAAAACAGGCTTGATTTAGTTAATATTTTAATAAAATAATGTACAAAATAATGTTACCAGAGATACAGTCTCTCACTATTTTAACCCCAGTGAAAAAAAAAAAACATTTCATAATCACAGGTCACCTGAAAACCAGCACACGTTCTGAAACCTGAATCACAATATTCTCACAATCAATAAACATTAAAACTGGACAGAACAAGTTAATTTTTACTGTAGTTAACTCTCATTCATGTAAAACACACATAAGCCAAAGAATAGAATAATAATAATACTAATAAATAATAATACATTTAATTCGTACTGCACTTTTCATTCATAGTGAAATACATTTATACTTCCTGTTACTGAGAAAGACAGAAAGAGCCATTTAAATAATGATTCGGTCGATTAATTTGTTAACGAGAACTGATGGAAATTGACTAAAATTAAGACTAAACAGAAAGACAAAATTAGACTTTAACACTTCACAGCAGAGGCTTTCAAATCTGTGACACAAAACTCAAAGCACAATGATATTTGTTGTAATAAATATACACGGAGACCAACAGACACTGTGTATTTGTATGTGGATACTGTGTGTGTGTGTGTGTGTGTGTGTGTGTGTGTGTGTGTGTGTGTGTGTGTGTGTGTGTGTGTGTGTGTGTGTGTTAACTTCATGGTCAGTCAGTTCAACTTCTTGCCGGATGGCCGCTGCGTTTTTTTAGTTTTTTTTATAATGCGGTCCCGACTCCTGCGGCGTAAACGCACCGCCTCCATTCAGATGAAGAGGAGAGCTGCATTGCTGGATTTGGTGTGAACGTGGTCTTTAGGAGTAGAAGGTGAGGACGCTCTGGTGGTTTCCTCGGACCAGCAGCAGACGCGGGAGGTCTTTAGACAGCGTTTCCATCCAGCACATGTAGAGGGCGCTCGACACGGTGCCCTTCCTGGCCAAAGGCATACTCCTACACAGAGAGAGAGGAAGAAAATATTATCAGTGATGGCTTTAAAGGTTGGCGGCTGAACTGGTTGAACAACTGACTAATTAAATGTCTGATTTATGTGTTTTTTTATTCCTGTGGTGTCAGAGTGGAACTTATTTTTTTAAACATTATGTTTATTCTGCTTTAAACATATATGTCAAACATACAAAACACAATAATCAAAAAGAAAAGACAAAAACAGGAAAAGAAGAACATTACTCGTAGGGATGCACGATGTTATCGGCACGTCATCGGTATCGGCCGATAAAAGCTCTAAAATGAAATATCGGCCATTTCTGCCGATTATGAGAGGCCGATTTGTTGCCTTCTCCTCACAGAGATAGATCGTTTTTTCCAGCCTTTTTTATGAGGATGTGTTGGCCAAAACACAGTTGCAGCAGTGGTTTGGAGGCACAGGAAGACTCAAACTACCAGTAATAGAAGGCGCAGTGGCCGTCCTCGGAAAATGCACAATTCGCTATTTACGCAACCTTCCATTGAAAGACAGAAGTGCTTCTGACTCGGCACAAGGATCATCTGTGGAAACTGGTGTTTCAGTCAGCAGTGAGAGGTGGAGGCAGATTTCACTAGACTACTGGGTTCAGGTATGACGTCACTTTAAGGCTCCCTCTTGAACTCTATCAGACATCTTTGATCTGTTTATTATCCCTTTCATGAAGAAACGCTACAAAGTTCAGATAAACTGCTCTGAACACGCTCTGTTAGAAAAACTCCAGATAGGAAAAAGTTCAAATATATAACAGAACATGATGTATCTTTCATGTCATTTTAAAAGAACTTAATACTCTTTTAACAGTATTTTTCACCAGGAAACAGAAAAGTTCTTACATGACGATGAGTTTGGCGTTGCTGGAATGTTCCTTCAGCAGCTCGTTCAGCCGGATCTGACGGTTGGTCTGAAAGTCACAAATACCACATAAACAAAAACATCTTGTTGTTTAACAGCTCTAACGTCACGGCTAACTAAAGCAGAGTGTTGTGATTGGTCAGAGTTGATATGGCAGCAGTATCTGGGCGGTACCTTGGCCTTGTAGAGCTCCAGTTCGTTGTCAGTGATCCTCCAGGGCTCCTGAGCCTTCAGCCTCTCCGCAGCCTCCTGCTCCATGTCGTCTTCCTTCAGCCTGTACGGCTCGATCAGCTCCTTAAAACTCAGCTTACTGAAAGATAATATAGAAATATCATTATTATTATTATTATTATTATTATTATAAGTTATTATTAGTACATTATAAACAAATTGAAACCTGTTTAAACTAATGTCTAAGACTACAAATGACCATTATTTTAATTATAGATTAAACTTCCTGTTATTTTCTCAACTAATTGATTAAAAGTACAAGGTGACTCAAAAGATATTTTAGATATTTATTTTTCATATATGACAAAGAAAAGCATCAAAGTCTCATATTTGAGAAGCTGGAACCAGGAAATATTTGGCATTTTTTAATGTAATTAGTTTCTTTTTCATTTTAAAGCACCTGTATGTAGGTTTTGGGAACTCTCAGTTGTAGACTCACGTGTTACAGACTCCAGGATGAAAACAAAATGTTTTGTTTGTTTTGAAGGTGAATGGATGGGATGAAAGTATATAGCATATAGATTATGGGGACTCACATGAATCAGCAATTAAACAAGACTTTAATTCTATTAAAATAAATTAATTTTTTGCTTTATTTTTTCTCTTATTTCTTCTAATTTTGTCCGTATTTTTTGTACTGAAAGAAATGTTAAGATATGTATTTTTAATGTTTTCTTTACACTTATGTTTTCCTGCTTCTGTTTGAATAAACATAAATTTTACTAAAATCTTATGTAAGTGAAGAAGGTGCATCCTTTAGTGCAAAACATTAAATTCATAAATGTTTTAAAGAATAGTTTCTGATGAACCAGGTCTCTCAATTTCCTAATGATTTGTTCAACTTTGTGCTGAAAATCATTTTATCATTCTTTTCAAACACTGTAAATCTTATTTTGTAATTCATTTTTTTACATCATCGTATCAGCTCATGAACTCAGTGAGTAATGCTGTTTTAAGTGAACTCGAGGAACTAAATCAGAGTTCGTACTTGTGTTTCTTGGGTTTGGTGTTGATGTCTCCCAGGACGTTGATATCAGAGAAGTCGATCCTGAACCTGCTGAGCAGCGTGGCCATCCTGACGGGACAGATGATAACAGCAAATTAGAAATGTAGAAAGTAAAAAAGAGGCTTCATTTATACTCGTCTGAAGTGGTTAATTGAGATGAGAAGCAATAAATCAGATAAAGTCGTGAAGATTTTGTTTCCTGTTCAAGTGAAAGTGTCGACTCACACTCGGCGGTCGTGGTCGATGCGGTTGATCTTCCCGCCGATGAAGACACGGATCCTGCAGTCGCCCCACTTGCTCCTGTTGGTCAGCAGGTAGGGAATCAGCAGAGTCAGGCCTGCAAACACAAACACAAACTCACTTTACTCATAAAAGTTTAACATTTAGTTTTAATATTTTCCTTATCCTCTCTGCTGCATCTGTTTTTGTTGCTATTTATCTCCAAATCACATGAACCTCCTGCACATTCACACTGTGTAAAATGTAGGGTTTTTTTGTAAATTAACATAAATATTTATGTGGTGATGTACTTCCTTGTGTTTTAATATTTGTTAAAATTCATATCCAAGAATTTTAAAATGAAAAAAAAAAAAATTCTATCTAGCGAGGAAGATTCAGCAACAAAGAGACATGAAACGTCTGTCATGAGGTTTTCTAAAACATTTTGCTGTAAAGTTCTCCTCAGTCTTTCATATTCTATATTCTGTAATAAAACACGGAGGAGGAACATTCTACGTGACAAACTTTTAGCTACAAATGCTGAACAAAACAGTAGTGTGATCTGAGTTTGTTATTGAGTTTAAAAATGTGTTTAAAGTGTGATGGATTCATTCTGTAAGCTGGTTTCTGATCATTTTGTTCATTCATTCTAGTATAAAAAAAACCCATCTACATCATGTCATTGTAAAACAGTCATAAGCCAAGTGTGCATCCAAACTTTATGCATATTTTAAACAAATTTCCTGCACTAAAAATGCAAATGAATGGTCGTTTCTGTCCAAACCACTGCAGAAGAAGAGGGCACAACGAGATGACATCTGGGCTTTATGTCTGTGTATATCTTCCTGAACATTGTTGTGTGTAACTACATCACCAGCTACTAGAAACTGGAGTGAAATTCCTTGTATGTGT
The DNA here is from genome assembly GCF_910596095.1 of Thunnus maccoyii. Taxonomy (NCBI): domain Eukaryota; kingdom Metazoa; phylum Chordata; class Actinopteri; order Scombriformes; family Scombridae; genus Thunnus; species Thunnus maccoyii. Next base: position 3,208,935 of record NC_056541.1, on the reverse strand, counting down.
AAACATATTTGGCCAATAAACCTGATTCTGATCAGCAATCAAACCTCAAGTGAAAGAAAACCATATGGAAAATGTGATAACATGACATTTCTGTTTGTTTCATGTACTAATTTGAGCAGGAATACACAAAATACTGACCACTATAAATCTACATATAATCGTTATGGGGCAGGTATCAGACACAGCAGTATACAGCAAATGCATGTGGTCAATGCAGATGAATCAAAAGTTAGGAAAGGGGTTTTCTACTCAAAACATGGTTGTGGACCAACTTAAAACTTCTTTTTCTGCAAGAGTGAGCGACATGTTTTTCAGGCTAAACAAGCTCGTCCACTTGCAGAAAATGTTTAAATAAATATCTTGAAGTTTTCAGTTGGTCCAAAGCTGAGTCTTGCTGTGCAGCAAGCCCTTTATTCATTATAGATATTAGACATAAAACTGACCTCCATCATCAAACAGCCACCAGACATCAATGGTTCCTTTGCCTTGTTTCTTCTTAAACTGCTGACTGGCCTCCAACAGTCGCTGGTCGGTCAGACTCAGAGGAGACTTGGTGTCTGTAGCAGGTGACAACAAATAACATAGCAGGACATTAAGTAAATAAAAGAGTTAATAAAAGTTAACATCCCCTGAAAATCTTGTCTTTGTTCACCTCCAGTGGTTTAACTTCTCACCTTGCAATGATGAGGAGGTCATCACAAGTTAATCATTTCATTATCTAGAGAAAACAAGCTTTGTTATCTTGAGATAACTAGAGAATCAACCTGTTATAAAGTTGTTTCCTTTTATTATTTATGATGTTTATCAGAGATCAGGAGTGTCATGCCAGCATGCAATGATGGGGTCTTGACAACTGTAGCAACTGATTTAAGCTACTTCAATCAAGGTCTAACACAGGCCCGGTGCCACAAAGGGGTTTTAAGGGGACTCAGCCCCCTCACGTATATTTTTTGCCCCCTCTGTTTAACAACAACATTATTGGGTGAGATACATGTGACTATCGCTGAGCAGTTGTTTCAGAACCATGGACAGCACTGTTTGTTGGGCGCCACACACGATATGATGGTTTATTTTGTAAGAATTCTGCTGGTTTGGCGTGTCAGAGAATTACTTTACCAGTATCATTTTAGGCTATTTGCATGGGTGTATGCTTGGGCCACGCTATCAATAGTATATATATAATACTAATATAGTATATATATAAATAGAACTTTCAGCCCTAACTACATTTTCCCCCTTTGTAGTAATCCACAGACAGAAGCGAAAGCTGTTAGCAGCTGTTGATTTCACTCATCAACATCCCAGCATGCAAAGCTGCGCCTGGCTACATTTTGCTCAAACTTGCAGCCTTGTAGTCAGTCAGGCAGACGTCAAATCACGTTCCCACCACCAACAAACCAAGACCAAAGGGTCTCTGTGTGGTTGTTTTGGTCTGATTCCAGTGTTCAGATCTGCACAAACGAATTGTATCAAGGAGGAAAACCAAATTCAAATTCAACCAGACTAAACAACGCAGGTTTGAAACACCCTGAGTGTCTAGTATAGAGATAGGTTCAGGATGTATTTAGTCTAGCTTAGCAGACAGACTGGAAGCAGGGAGAATCTACCGAGGGTCATCAAAAGAAAGACAATCAGCCATCCAACAACTCCAAAGTTTTCTGATTTACATGTTTTATATTTAATGGAGCTTGTTTAGCTGTTTCTGTCTGTTTCCAGTTTAAAGATCCACTACAAATAGACTACAAAAAATGTGCAATGAAAAATAACAAGATGTTAAGGCTAAGAAGATTAGCCTTAATCCCTTCCTCCCTCTTTTACCTCTAATGATGAGCGGGCTGCTCTGGTTGCTGGTGGTTTTGGAAGGACAGGAGTCAGTGTCTGAGTCTTTAGTCACACTGACAGAAACCACCACGTCTTTACTGCCAATGGGTGGCTTCTCCTGGGCCGACAGCAGTTCATCTGCAGTGACACACAGAGAGACAGATACAGTTCATACAGTAGATATACAGACAAACTGATAGACATACAGACACAGACAGACTGATGTACCTTGTCCCTGGATGTGAGAGATGTCGAGTCCTTCCTGCAGGCGGAGGATCACGACTCCAAACTGCAGGTCAAAGGCATCACTGGAATATAAAACACATAATGAAACTCAAGACTTCATCGTCCTGCAGAGGAAATATGATTTATAGATCAAATGTAAAGTTATAAAGAGTAAAAAGAAAAAAATGTCTTTCATTCACTTAGTTTGTGTTTGTCTTTATGTTTCTATTTTATTTTGTCCACTATTGTAAATAAAAGAAAGCAAAAATGAACTTTACTCAAACTGGAATACAAAAAATAAAGAATTCCAGCTGTAGAGTTACATGAAACATTAATTCATTCTCTTCTAAAGTAACTATAGATGTCAAACAATTAAAAATCTGTTTTATCATCACCCTGCTGTTATGTATCCTAATGTTGCATAGAATAATATTTATAAGATTATTAAAGAGTTTGTGTTAATTTGATAAATACATTAAGTGTTAAGTGATCTTTGTTTTCCAAATACTGATTCTGACACTTCCAAATTAAAAATTAATTAATTAATTCTAGTTATACAAACTGATGTTCGGCCATTTTGTCCTCTGCTGAATCTCTGTATTATAAATTATAAATCCCATCAGGGCTGAACATCCTTTCTGGCTGCAGATGAACCTCGGTGGACACTAATCCAAAACTTCAAAAATGTTTGGTGCAAAAAAAGTACCTTTGTAAAATGTTATTAGCTTTTTAAAGGACCAGTGTGCTGGATTTAGTGGCATCCAGAGGTGAGGTTGCAGATTACAACCAACTGAATATCCCCCTCCTCCTCCCCTTCCAAGTGTGTAGGAGAACCTACGGTGTCTGCAAAACTCACAAAAAACTTGAAAGGCCCTCTCTATAGTCAGTGTTTGGTTTGTCCGTTCTAGGCTACTGTAGAAACATGGCGGTGCAACATGGCGGCCTCCCTCTGTAGATATAAATGGCTCATTCTAAGTAACGAAAACACAACGTTTCTTATTTTCAGGTGATTATACACAAATGAAAACATATTTATGAATATTATATTCCATTTCTGCCAAGTCCGTTCCGCTAGCTGCCACTAAATTCTACACACTGCACCTTTAAGACATGATGAATCCTTACTGTATGGTGTTGATGTAAATCTCCACATCTCTCATGTCTCCTTCACTCCAGTTGTTCTTGAAGCCCATAACCAACGTGTTCGGCCTCAGGCGGCCGAGACCGACAGACTAAAGAAACAACAAGCCACACGTCACCAGATGTTCCAGAAAACTTGCAGCTATTTTTGACTTTTAGAAGAAAAAAACAGGAAAATAATCCTCACAGAAAATAAAATCCAAAGGAAAGTAGTTGTGTATGTGAGAAAGTGTTCGTATTGAAAGACATTAGTAGATTAAATGCGTATTGAGGTACAAAAGGATAGATTAGAATGATTTGGATAAAATGTACTACTGTCAGAACTAAGAACACAGCATTAAAACCTGCTGTGACTCCCACATCAATTATCATATAATAATTAATGAGATATCCACCTCATAGACCTGACAGCTCAATGCTGGAGAGAAAGCTCTTATTCTTACAGAGGTTAAGAGACCAGATGTTGTTACCTGCAGGAGGAACTGCGCCCCGTGCCTCAGGTTGTCAGCAAAGACGTGAGAGTAAAAGGCTTTGATACGTTTTTTAGTGAGCCAGCGCTGACAGCGGGCGTTATCCTGCGACAGCTCCTTAAAGTTCGGCCGACGAGACACCTGAACAGAAGAGAGACACAGGTGATGGAAGGAGAAGATCTTCTCTTATTATCTAATTATGTGGATGTTTCCTTTGAAGTGTGTACGTACAGTCCTGACGTGACCGCAGACCATGAGACCGATGTTCTTGGTGAAAGAATGAACCAGATGAAGCAGAGCAGGACGAGAGTTTGGATAACCGGTCAGCACCAAACACTGCGGCCTGCAAACATGGAATACAGATGAATGATTATACTGACGATCATAAGTTAAGTCCAGAGTGACGTCTTCAGATGTTTTATTTCTACAGTTTCAAACTCAAAGATATAAGTTTATTATCATGTATGACAAAGAAAAGCATCAAATTCTCACATTTAAGAGGCTGAAACTAGCAAAAGTTTGGCATTTTTAGTTCGATCGATTAATCAGTTAATGACAGGACGATTTGTTTCAGCACTAGATTATACTCTCCTAGACCTCAAATTTAAGGAGGTTTTAGAAGTTTTAGGTTAAAGAAGGATTTTAAATTTTGATCCAAACACTAGAACAGATGTTGTTAACTAAGGAATTACTGAGGAATTTAATTAAATTTTCTAGAACCGTGGGAGCACTGTTATTAATCTGTGATCTAAACATCTTTTTCTGCAATATCATTCTGCTATTATTTATTACAAATTTTCTGCTGGATGTTTTTATCTAAAGCACCATAAAGCAGCATCAATGGATGCAGATCAAAGCATTAGAGGTCTAAGTGAAAATAAAAGCTTTAACAGTCTAAACACAGAATCAAAGACCAACTCAAACCCTCGAGCTGACCTGAAGTTTTTGACGTGGTCCTCGACTCCGGTGAGGTTCAGACAGTGAGTCAGAGCCTGGTTGTAGATCAGAGCCTGAGTGGACGAACCCCAGTTCACATCTACAGGAAATTACACAAACTGGTTACAGTGCTGATAAAATAATGTGATCAAGAGTTGAAGGGGCAATGAGATAAAGTGTAGAGTAAAATACAGTCCTCTAGGGTTTATTAGACAACCCGGCTCTTGTGGAGATATTAGTAGAGGTTTTTATTTCAGATCAAAAGTCGGTTCCTTACAGTTCGATTGGCTAAACACACCTGACCCAACTAATCAGCTGTTGGTGTCACAGAGTAGAGAAAGTAAGAGTACAGAAGAGTTGAGTAAAGAATAGTAGAGAACAGAAAAGTAGACTGGCGGTATTGTAGAGTCAAGTCAAGTCCAGTGGAGAAGAAAAGAGTGGGGCAGAGTAAAGTTGAGAGTTGAGAATAGTAGAGTAAAGCAGATTAGAGAAGAGTAGAGTTGAATCGAGTAGAGAAGTGAAGACTAAGGCAGAGTAGATTGGACCAGATTGAAGTAGAGTAGAGACTAGTAATAGTAGAGTCGAGTACAAAAGAGTAGAATACAGCAGAGTCATGTCGAGTAGGGTGGAGTAGAATAAAGTCGAGGCCAGTAGAGAACAATAGAGAAGAGTTGAGTAGAGAAGAGTCAAGTCAAGTAGGGAATAGTAGAGTAGAGAGAGAGAATAGAGAATAAAGCAGAGATTGGAGACTGGAGTAGTCTAATAGAGTAAAGAATAGTAATAGTGGAGTCAAGTACAGTTAAGTAGAATAGGGCAGAGATGTATCGAGTAGAGTCGAGGCCAGTAGAGAACAGTAGAGTCGAGTAGAGAAGAGTAGAAAACAGTAGAGTCAAGTCAATTTGAGTAGAGAAGAGTAAGGCAGAGATTGGAGTAGAATCTAACAGAGTAAAGAATAGTGATAGTAGAGTTGAGTACAGTAGAGTAGAAAAGAATAGTGTAAAATCAAGGCCAGTAGAGAATAGTAGAGTTGAGTAGAGTACGGCAGGTAAGGTCCGTGCAGACAATAGAACCAATACATAATAATAGAAGCCTGTTTAACCTCTGAAGCTCCAATCAGAGCATTTTCGTCACATTCTCTGGAGTCATACATTCATGTTGAACGTATGAACGCTGTAATGTGACGCCGTCATGTTCTCACCGGGTTTCTTGTAGCCGACGTAGATGTAGAGAGCGAGTATGATGAGCAGGGTGACCAGAGCCGCCCACCAGTTGATGACAAACATCACCACACAGCACAGGATCGCCCCCGCCAGAGACACCCACATGTTGTAGTACTTGAAGCTGGGACGCCACCCTGTGGCGAGAGACGAGGATGACATGAAAAAGAACCACACTAGAGGGACAACAGCCAATCTGATGTTTCCGTCTCGTTTAAGTCACATGATTCATGTACAACATAATTTATTCACTATGCCTGTTTCCATTGCACTTTGTTGCATCTTATTATTTTTATTACACTTGTATTTCCTTTTATTGTTATCAATCTATCAATATACCAAGTTTTCCTCCTGAACTGAGCATAAAAGTGTTGCAATATATTGACTTTTTTTTAAAAATTCTGGCTGTTTTTTTAAATGCACAAACTGAAAATGTGAATAAAAACATGAAACTGTGACTTTACTTACCTGGAGAGTTGGCCAAGGAAGCGTGGAAGACAGAGAAGTTGATGAGAGCGTAGGAGGCCAAGAAGAAGTTGGAGATGATGGGAGCGATGATGTTCAACTCCGCTAAGAGACAGACAGCAAACAGGTTCAGTTTCTGGTCCTGGTCTGGAGTTTTCAGTTTCATCATTCAAAGAAATGTCTTATTGTAAATAATTAGGTTTGTATGTGGATGGAGCAGCAGTGATGCGTACAGCAGCCTACCAATGAGGATGAAGGCGAGGCCGATGCAGAAGGTCAGGACGTAACCTCGGAGAGGCTCGTTGTTTTTCCCATAACCCTTTGCAAACATGCCCAGTCCTGGATAGATGTTGTCTTTACACAGAGCCTAGAAACACAACAGCTTTTATTCAGTCATTCATTTCATCTATGAAGTTAATAATTTGTTAATTCAGCTGTTAAGAGACAGATTTGATGTTAAAACAGCGGCTGTGGGACAGGCCTGTGTAGTACTGTAGTAGATTCAACATGATCCATATCTCAATCACACATAATGTACTTTAAAATGCTTGTTTTATTTTTAGTTATTGACTTAATTGTTTATCCATCCCCTCATTCATTCACATAAAATGTAAGGATATAAACAAATGTTTAAAAAGGAAGGAAAATTAGTATTTGGTGCCTCATGTGTTCCATAATTGTTCTGGTTTTCTGGTAAAACCAAATAAAATTTAATAGATAAATATTTGAATATTAATAATTACAAAACAATAAAATCAGAGCAGAGCTGACAGGTATTTTCTGACCTGGAAGACTTTGGGCGCGCTGACCAGCGACGCCAGAGCCGACGACAGAGTGGCAGAAAAAATCCCAGCAGTGATCAGAGGACCGAAGCCCGACACCAGACTCATCGCCTGCAGCACACACACACACACACATATATTTAGTTCATTCATTTCAAACTGAGAAATGTCCATCCATTAAGGGTTTGTAAACAAGTCACATGACTGACAGGTAGCTTAGCAGTCGTCCCTCCAGGTTAGAGGTTTTGGGATTGTTGTCTGCTCTCTTCTTCTGTGGTGTTCATGCCAGCTGAGAACACATGACCCAGACTCAGTCCTGATCCTACATCTTGTCTTGGTTTGCATGTTCACATGGAGGGTTCACCAAAACGTCCGTCCCAAACCAGTTATTGTGGAGCAGCAGTGGACAATAAAACCCTCCGACAGCCAGTCTGCATCGATGCTGACTTGTCATTTTCCTCTAACCAATCACCACCAACCATTTATCTTACTGTATCCCCTTATATAAATGAATTAAAGAAGGACATAGCATCTATTTTATATCACATTCCTTTGACTGAATGACACAAAACTGTATTGTTGAACTGATCTAAAAGGATAAAACGCTGCAGGGTTTCAATAAACTGCTTGTTGTGAACGTACTCATAATGAAGTCACTGAGCTGCAGGATGAAACACATTTAGTAGCAGTTACCTTCTCATTCTCTGGTGCGCACATGTGGAAGCTAAATGCTGACATGCTTTTTGTTTAGCAGGTATAATGTTCACCATCTCAGTTTAGCATGTAAGCATTTTGGTAGCTGAGGCTGGTGGGAACGCTGTAAGTTTAGCACTTTAGCACTTTACAAATGTAAATTTTGACCAGACG